>NW_024104887.1:0-1280836 GCF_003945595.2 Pipra filicauda | reverse complement strand
TCTGGCACTGGGAAGCTATTCCCTGTGTCCTGTCCCTCCATCCGTTGTCCCCAGTCCCTCTCCAGCTCTCCTGGAGCCCCTTTAGGCCCTGCCAGGGGCTCTCAGCTCTCCCTGGAGCCTTCTCTTGTCCAGGGGAACCCCCCCAGCTCTCCCAGCCTGGCTCCAGAGCAGAGGGGCTCCAGCCCTGGCAGCATCTCTGGGGCCATTAATCCATTAGGAGTCAAACCCAAATGCCTTTAAAAGCGTTAGAAAGGACAATCTCTTCCTTTTCACTTGCTCCTTCATCCTTCTCTTCCCCCCATCACTTCCCTGGCCTGGTCTTTGCTTCCCACCCTGCTCAGCACCGAGGGTGAGGTGAGAGCCCCAAGTAGGACCCTCCAACCTCTGGAATTCAGCAGATCTCTTTTATCAACAGTGAGATCCTTGACTCTGCCCAGCAGAAAATCCACTTTGTGCTCGGTTCTTGCTCCCAGACACCCGTGGGCTGTATCCCTGCAGTTCCTTCTCCGAGCTCTCTCCATTCCCTCTGCTAATTACGGGACACAGCACCAGGATGTGCTTGGGAGGGTGGGGGAAAGAAGCTTCATCCCGAGTTTGTTCCTTCGCTGGGGGTGGGGAGGTGAAGAAATCTGCTGTCACAGCCCAGGCAGAAACAGCAGCTGCCATCCTGCAGCCCCGTGGAACACGTGTTTATCTGCCTCGCACAGAGCAGCGAAATCCCGCCGCAGTCATCGCAGGGAACGGGAGATATGGAAACAGCTTTAAGTTTCATTTTGCTGGCTGTCGTCTCCCTTTGTCTTTTTTATTGAGCAGCAGTAATTTAACAGCGTTGTTTGACTCCTGTTCAGGGCTCTTTCAGTGCCTTGTGCTGTATTGAGTTTCTGTTGAACGTTCAAGTGCAGCGCTGCAGTTTGATGCCTGATGGAAAAAGCAATAATTATTTCATTAATACCAGGGTAGAACTTGTCCATACTGAACAAGAAAGCAGAAAGCACCGAGTGTGTCATGTAAAATAATGTTTCTCAGCTTTGTTTTTGCTTTGTTGTGGAACAAAAGAACTCATTCTTTTGTACCTGTACTCATTGTGTACTCTTGCAACCTCCTCTTTTTGGAGAAGAGACCTCCTTTGGGTTGGAAGGGACCTTAAAATCATCCAGTTCCAACCCCCTGCCGTGGGCAGGGGCACCTTCCACTAGCCCAGGTTGCTCCAACCTGGCCTTGGACACTCCCAGGGATCCAGGGGCAGCCATAGCTTCTCTGGGCAACCTGTGCCAGGGCCTCCCCACCCTCCCAGCCAACAATTCCTTCCCAATATCCCATCTAACCCTGGCAGTGGGAAGCCATTCCCTGTGTCCTGTCCCTCCATCCCTTATCCACAGTACAACTCTGTTGGAGTTACCAATTCACGCTTTACCTGAAAACTTTATTTCATGACCATATTTGCAATATAAGTGTGAAATACTCTTATTCTAAGTAAAGAGGCTCCAGTAAAGCATGTTAAAGAGTCCTCCATCTTAGCCCACTGGAACTGGATCCAGAGCCAGGATCGTGGGATCCTCTGCTCTGCTGAATCCTCTGCTTTTCTGTTTCAAAAAGGACAGTACAATCCCATGGAATTCCTAAAGCTCTTCCAGCTCTCAGAGCAACCAGGAGGCTGAGAACACAGTCCAGAGGGATCTAGAAGGCCACTGGAGAATGAACATGACCCCTCCAGAAAGAACAGAACCAAAAGACAGAATTGAGGGAACACAAAGCAAACAACTGAGAAAGAGAGAGTGGTTTGGGGGAATCACATCACAGAGTCGTGGAATGGTTTGGGGTGGAAGGGACCTTAATGGCCACCCAGTTCCAACACCTTCCACTCTCCCAGGTTCCTCAGAGTCTCATCCAACCTGGCCTTGGGTGCTTCTTTTTGTTCTTGGGGGAATGTTCTTCGCTGTGTTCATGCACAGAGCATTGTGGGGGTGAAACCTGGAGTTTAACTCTGGAAAGAGAAGTCGAACCCGGTCCCCGTGGTCGGATGTGCCGATGCTGTGGGTGCTCTGCCAGTGGGTTCGAAGGAAAAGCAAACCCAGCCCTGTTGTTTAACATGAGCTGCTCCTCTGTGATTGAATTTAGGGAGAAATACCAGCCCTGTGTAGTGCTTGGCTCTGTAACAGCCTGACTTTTATGAAGTGCCGGCGTTTCTTTGCGAGGGCTCGGGTTTGATTGTTGCTGACACCGGTTTTAGCTTTGCTGGCTCTGTGCTGGAAACTTGCCAGGCACAGCAATGTGGTTCATGCCCTGGAGCTTGCAGGAGCTGGGCAAGCCAAGGCTGGGGGAGGAGGGAGGGTGGAACAGGCTGTGTGACAGTTGTTTTGTCCCCTTTTCCCCCCCTGCAGACGGTACCAAAGCCCATCGCGCTGGAGCCCTGCTTTGGGAACAAAGCGGCCGTTCTCTCCGTCTTCGTGAGGTTGCCTCGAGGACTTGGGGGAATTCCACCACCAGGACAGTCAGGTGAGGGTTATCCTTGTCTCTCATGGCTTGGTATTAACTCCATACTCCTTCCCCAGCCTTACAGATTCACCTTTCCTGATCCCACAGAGCTTGCTGTTCCCACACCCCCGGGTGTTTTAGGCTCCCTGGGTTGGGTTCTGAGCTGAACTTTGAGGCAATTCCTTGGGTCAGGTGGTGGATGAACATTTGATATTTGGATTATACTTTAATTAATGCCTGGGGGAAAAGGGCCATCTAGTACAGACAGCTTAGCAGGTGTTCCTTACGAAAAGTAACTTGTCACCGGCCTGTTCCACTTCATTCCCAGCTCCATTTGTAGGGAGATGTCAAGTCATAGAATCATGGGATGGTTTGGGTTGGAAGAGACCTTAAAGCTCATCTCATTCCACCCCCCCTGCCATGAGCAGGGACACTTTCCACTAGACCAGGTTGCTCAAAGACCCATCCCTGGAAGTGTCCAAGGCCAGGCTGGAAAAGGCTTGGAGCGACCTGGGGTAGTGGAAGGTGTCCCTGCCCATGGCAGGGAGTGGAACTGGGTGGTCTTTGAGGTCCCTTCCAACCCAAGCCATTCCATGATTCCCTGCCCTGCCCTGAGGAGGTTGCAGAGATGATGGATCCCTGGGAAGTGCAGTGGAACCTCTATGCCCACGTTCTTTCAGGTTTATTGTCGCCCATCTACTGATGCAGAAACACCTTCAATACTAAGGGTTCACCCTTCAACATTAAGACTTTCACACCCATTAATCCTCACACTTCCTGCAGCTTTTCCTGCTCAACTTTCTCCCTGTTTCACCTTATTCCAGAACGTTGGCTGGAGTTTAATCTCTTCAGCCCAAACACTCTTCAGCTCTGCTCAGAAAATTCCACGTATTTTGTGACCTGGAGGCTTTTCCTCAGCCATGGCTGTGGGATTTGCTGCTGTGACCATTTTGTTCCCTGACTCTTTGCTCTGCTGTCCCCCAGGTCTCGCCGTGGCCAGTGCTCTGGTGGACATTTCACAACAGATGCCAATTGCCTACAAAGAGAAATCGGGCGCCGTCCGAAATCGGAAACAGCAGCCCCCTGCACAGCCAGGAACCTGTATTTGATGCATGGACATCACAAACTCTCTAGGGTTTTAAACAAAATGGAAAAGGAATACCGAGGAGGAGGAGGAGGAGGAGGAGGAGGAGGAAGATTTCCAAGTTGTGTCCCAAGAGACTCGAAGCACTCGGAAAAAAAAAACAACAAACAAAACAAAAACGAAACCACACCTTCCTTGATCCCGACTTTTTTCTCTCTCATCTCCGTGCTCTAGTTGGCTTTATTTGACAACTGCTCCACTTAAGTTTTACTGACAACGTGGCTTCAGGTTGCTCCTTTTTTTTTTTGTTTTCCTTCGAGTTCTAAGTGAAATAATTTTATTGCAGGGGGTCGGTGCCGCCGGTCCCTGCTGGGTGTAAATAGAACAGTAGTCCAATATGAATGACACTCAGGTTTCTACATGGAAAGTGCTTTGTAGTTCATGTATTTATCAAACTGTACAAAAGAGAAAAAAAAAAAAGATCCAGTGTTTACAGGTGTCAGCTCTCAACACATAAACACTACTATTAATCTTCAAAGCATCTCCTCATCCTTTGTTTTCATTTAGTGTTTAATTCCTCCCTTCATTACTCGTTTTCAGTGGAACTCTCTTCCAGGCACAGCCTTTTTTGTTTGTTTGTTTGTTTGTTTGTTTGATTTTTTTAAGTCATCACGGTCCAGGAATGCAAAAGCTGGGATGGTTTGAAGGTTGATGTCGCTCAGAACCGCGTGAAATAACTGGAAAAAGTCGGATGTTGCTTTGGAAGGACTCGGTGTTTGCACAGTCTTAACCTGCTTGGAGTCCACCACACACAAGTGCCTAGACTTGAACAGATCTAGGGAGTGAGGAGACTGCTCCACATGCTTTTGAACACCATTAAATTCCTTTGAAATATCTGTACACTCAACATGCAGAGTTGCCCGAGGCAGTCTGTGTTCTCTGTCCCAGGAAAATGGCATTTTCCTGGCTGACCAGCTGCTCACCCAGGTGGAAATACCTGGAGGGCGAGTAGAGTTTCGGCGTCTCACGAGCAAACTCCTGGTTCCACCAGCGTTTTCCCAGCAGCAGTTTGTGTTCCAGGTCAGGTCCATCAGATTCCTCCTGATTTTGGCCTCTTTCCTCCTCCTCCTCCTCCCCTTTCCCTTCTCCCGCCCTGGATGAGAGCTGAGCCGGGAGCCGTCGCTCCTGGGTGGTTACAGGGTTTGCTCCACCTCCTGCAGGGTGTAAAAACCAACACTCCACATCCCAGAGCGCTCGAGGATGAATTAAAAAAAAGAACTTTAAACAAAAACCAAACAGAGCAACTTGGTTTGGCCACAGGTCTGAGACCTGCTGATGTTTGAGCCCTGGTGGATGTCGAAGAAGTGGCTGGTTGGGGAAGGGGTTTTGCAAACAGCAGAGAGAAGGTTTGGCTTTTTTGGGGAGGCATCAAACCGTCTGAACTGCTCTGGTGAGTCAGGGTTGTGTTTGGAGGCTCAAGGCTGGGCTTGATGAGTTGAGGTTGTGTTTGGAGGCTCAAGGTTGGGCTCAGGGTTGGGCTTAACCCTTCTGCCTGTGCGTGGTGGTGGTGCCCAGTGTTTCCTTGGAGTCTGGAACGTGGCACAGCCAGGGCCTCAGGACGTGGTGGTGTTTTGGAGCTGGTGGGAAGGTCTTAGTGAAGGTGCCAAACTGTGTAATTATGGCTCAGGCACAGTAATTTTGGGTCCGGTCACTGGATTGTGTGGAGAACATCTAATATTTATTAAACACCCGGGAATTGCTCTTGGATCTTCTGGTCAGGTGGCACTTTCCAAACTGAAACCCAAAGCACTGCATCTTTTTTTTTAATGCACATTTTGGTGATCAGTCACATCAACCACTCATTTTTTGGACTGTTTTCCTTTTTTTTTTCTAGCCATGTATTTTGAAGAGGCTTTTCAGAGCGTGGAGTTGCTGGCAGAGGTGATGGGAACAGCCTGGTTGGTGGTCTGGGGGACCCTGGTGGGTGATAATTCCGAATTAATGTGTCATTTAACAAGTGCAGTGGGACTGCAAAAGGGTGTTGGGGCTGGAGAAAAACATTAGGGGAAAAAAGTGCATTTTATATATAAGTATATATAAATATATATAAATGCATCTGTTTCTAAACCAGAAGTTTAAATGCCCTCTGGGAAAAAGGAATTCTGGGTGGAAAAGGGGTGAGTTTTGTGTTTTAGGATAAAGGGATTTAGGTAGTTTTAAGTTTTACCTGATGCACAGATTACCTCAGACAGATTCATCTCCTTCCTAACTTGCTCTGTGATAGGACTGACCTGAACTGGAGAAATAAGACTGGACTAAAATCCCCCCCTATTATTCCATGTTTTCAGCCACGACGCTCATCCTTATGTTTGGAAATGTCTTCTTCTTGCTCTTGCAACCCTTTTTTTTTTGGGAGGAAAACTGCCACCTCACGTGGAGAAAACCCTTAGGCTTGAGTCTCCCTAGGCGGGACAGAGCTTAAGGAGGGGCTTAAATTTCTTGCTGAGATTATTCCTGAGCAGAAACAGCTCCAAGAACTGGAGGCCCTGGAGGGGTGATAGATTTTTTTTTTTTACATTCATAAAAAGACATAAATATTGCTTTTCTGTGGGGGAGGGTTTCCCACCCCTGGAGAGATGGATTGTCAGGTCTCCAAAGCCACGAAACGAGGTGTCGAGATTTTGGGCAAAAAGAGCAAAAATGATCAAAGTTTTGAGGTTTAGCAGGACAAAAAAAAAAAAAAAAGTCAGTAGAGGGACAAGAGTTAGTGATATAAATAGCAGGGTTATTTGTATAAATAAAAGCTCCTTTAGGATGTAGCTCTGCTCTGCATCTGATCTCCAAACCGATGAGGGACAAGAGAACTCATACAAGAGCTCTGCTGCAGTTTCATCCCATCTTGAAGGTAAAACAGGGAAAAAAGTGGGAAGGAATGGGAATTTCTAGTGGTTTATCACCAAGCCAATATCAACAGTGAAGGATTTATGGGAATATTTCCTTTGGAAGTGAAGTGGGGAGGGGAAAGAACAACCTGATTTCCTGGGAGAATCTGTAAATAAATGACAAACAACACCCGGATTTTGCACTTGGACATAAAATCTCCAGCAACTTGCAGGACGTGGAGGGATTTAAAACGTGCATAAACCAGAAAAAAACCCCATTGAATGTATTTTTGATGCTTTTTAAGTGCTGTCTGAGTTTTGTCTTAATAACTCTTTCGGCTGATCAGGTGACTTTCCAGAGCTTGAAACATCAGATTATGTCTCGTGGTGTCTCACCAAGCAGGGAGGCATAACTTGATTTTTTTGTGTTCAAATGCATTTCACTTCAGTGTAGAAACCAAGGGAAAGAACAGCTTTTCCCATTGAAAAAAGGAGGGAAAACCCAACACTTGGGAGACAAGGAATAAACGTCCTTAAATTTAGTCACCACGTGAAGGATTAAGGCAGCAGTTGAAGCCTCTGTTATTAAGATTGTGGCAGTGATTCCCATCCAAAAATCACTATTTTCCATCCAAAATCACTGTTTTCAGGTGTTTAGAACCGGTTGAAATTCAGCATTTGATGTCTCAGCCCTCAGAACTTTTCAATTCTTTGAGAGGAGCCTTTTTTAAAAAAAAAAAAAAAAAGAAGAATAAAAGGTCAGAAGTGTTTTAGCCCTTTTTATTCTGCTGGGTTTCCAAATAACAAAAAAAACAAGCTTGTTTTTCTTTTTAATTCCCTGTTTTCCATGGGTTTTGGCCCGGAATTTTCTCTGGGCTGTCACAACCTGACCCCACCAGGCTCTGGGTGGATATTCTGGGTACAAGAAGGTTTGTGAGACACAACTTTGGAGTTGTTGTCGCTCTCCCTGGGCTTAAAAAGCGCTGGGTTGAAGTTGCCAAAATAAAGCTGTCGAACAGAAATCATGGCATGGAGTGTCCCAAAATTCAGTGGGGCGGTGCCATTAACACGTGGCAGCTTCCTTAGGGATAGTTTAAGTCCCAAATATTGCTCAGAAACGTCATTTCTCCGTGGTAAATGTTCCCAAGGCGCAGGGTCAGCGGGATCATGGAATGGTTTTCAGTGGAAGCTCAGCTTGTCCCGCCCTAAATAAGCTGAATTTTGAGGCTGAAACCGAATTTAGGCTTTTCCCACGACCTGCTGGAATTCCAGGGCCGCAGAGCCGAGGCCAACTCTCCATCCAGGTGTTTTCCAGCTGCTTTGCCTTTCCCACAAGCCCCTGAGTTAGGACATCAGCTGCATCCCAGGAGCCTTTTCCCTGGAAACAGGGCCTCACTGGTGAGGCAGCAAAGAGTGGACTCTGCATTCCCAGAGCGACTCCCAACCTCATCCACCCGCTCCCAGCCAGCAGTGGATGCCTCTGCTTCTCCCATTTTATCCATTTGGGAATGCCACAGGGAAGGGGAGGGCTGAGCTGCAGGAGCAGGTGGGAGAGGGAATTGTGAGGGGTTTATTGGGAAGATCCTCAGGAGCTGCGGGAGGAAAGGGGGGGTCTCTGTCTTATTTTTGGGCGCGTTCTTGGCAATTTTTGGTCGAATTCCCGCTTTTCCCGTCGGGAGCTGCTGAAACGAGCTGGGTTTGCCACGCCAGGACTACGACAATGTGTGTATATGCTGGTTTTTTGCTGCATCAGGGCAGGTTTTATTCAGTTTATTCCCTTTGTTCCCACACTACCCCCGGGCCGTTCGTGTGCGTCTTCCAGGTACTACAATTCCTTGGCCGTTCCCTCTCTCCGTTTGTCACCCATTCCACAAACCCTCATCAAGGAGAAAGAAGGAAAAAAAAAACCACAAATTAATAAAAAAATCACAATTGTGGAGGAGCGTTAACATACGTCAGTCCATTTTTTTACAAAAAATTAAAAAAAAAAAAAAAAGAGAAAAAAAAGAGAAAATAAAAATAAGAGTTTTATATTACTCCGAAATTTGTGCACAATAAATGTTCTTTCAGACCCTCGAATTAATTGCATTCTGGATTTTCTTTTTTCCCCCCCCCCCCTCTTTGTCCTGTAATTATTTACGATTCTTCTGTGTGTTCAGACTCGGGCTTAGTTTGTTAATATGTATAATTTAGCATTTCTTGCATTCATATGTAAATAGGAGCAAGTATTGTAAACTATTTCATTGCTGGGGTCGTGGGTGTTATACATACACACATTTAGGACTGCAGTTTTTTGGTATAATTTTTTTGTATTGTAAAATAACAGCTAATTTAAAAGCCGGAACGAGGAAAATCTTGGGAGGTCTGTGCATTTTAAATACAAATGTGAAGTACCTGTATATAAATAAAAGTAAATAATGCAAAATCTTTCCTCTGAAATAAAAAGTAGATGATCTGGTTAATTTTTTTTTTGTTTCCTTTTTTTTTTTTAATTGATTTTGTTTATTTGTTTTAATTGGTTTGTGTTTATTTAAAGGCTCCTGGGTGGGGTGAAAGGGGAGTTTCTTCCAGGGTGGATCTCGAGGGGTTCCTGCCACATCCATGGAATTTGGGAGGAGGAAGGAGGGACGTGTCTCCCATCACTTTAAATAATTAAAATAGTTCAATCTGTAGATTTTAAAGGTAGAGACAGTAATTTAACAGTTTCCATTTTAATATATATATTTATAATATTTATATATATATATATATTTAGTAGCCCATCACCATGACATGAACCCAATTTTCCCACTAAACTTCATTTGAATCCCTGTGCCAGGGCCGACAATTCCCTCCCTCAGCTCATTTTGGACAGCAGGATAAAACACAGGGATGGGGGGGTGTGTCATCCCTGCTCTGGTTTGCGTTGGAGCAAAGAAAAGAGGTAGGAAAGGAAAGGGAAAGGGAAGGGAAGGAAAAAGGAAAAGGGAAGGAAAGGAGAAGAGAAAGGAGAGGAGAAGGAAAGGAGAAGGGAAGGAGAAGGAAAGGAAAGGAGAAAGAAGGGAAGGTTTGGGAAGGGAAGGAAAGAAAAAGGAAAGAAAAAGGAAAGGAAAGGAAAGGAAATTTCAGGAAAGGAAAGGAAAAGGAAAGGAAAAAGGAAAGGAAAAAGGAAAGGAAAAAGGAAAGGAAAAAAAAGGAAAGGAAAAAGGAAAGGAAAAAGGAAAGGAAAAAGGAAAGGAAAAAGGAAAGGAAAAAGGAAAGGAAAGGAAAAAGGAAAGGAAAAAGGAAAGGAAAAAGGAAAGGAAAGGAAGGGAAAAAGGAAAGGAAAGGAAAGGAAAGGAAAGGAAAGGAAAGGAAAGGAAAGGAAAGGAAAGGAAAGGAAAGGAAAGGAAAGGAAAGGAAAGGAAAGGAAAGGAAAGGGCAGGAAAGGAAAGGAAAGGAAAGGAAAGGAAAGGAAAGGAAAGGAAAGGAAAGGAAAGGAAAGGAAAGGAAAGGAAAGGAAAGGAAAGGAAAGGAAAAAGGAAAGGAAAGGAAAGGAAAGGAAAGGAAAGGAAAGGAAAGGAAAGGAAAGGAAAGGAAAGGAAAGGAAAGGAAAGGAAAGGAAAGGAAAGGAAAGGAAAGGAAAGGAAAGGAAAGGAAAGGAAAGGAAAGGAAAGGAAAGGAAAGGAAAGGAAGGGAAAGGAAAGGAAAGGAAAGGAAAGGAAAGGAAAGGAAAGGAAAGGAAAGGAAAGGAAAGGAAAGGAAAGGAAAGGAAAGGAAAGGAAAGGAAAGGAAATGAAAGGAAAGGAAAGGAAAGGAAAGGAAAGGAAAGGAAAGGAAAGGAAAGGAAAGGAAAGGAAAGGAAAGGAAAGGAAAGGAAAGGAAAGGAAAGGAAAGGAAAGGAAAGGAAAGGAAAGGAAAGGAAAGGAAAGGAAAGGAAAGGACAGGAAAGGAAAGGAAAGGAAAGGAAAGGGAAAGGAAAGACACTGTACTATAAAGTTTGTGGACTTGTTGTATTGGTCAATTTATCACTTATTTGCTTATTTCTGCAGTTATTCTTGAGAGTTTGAGTTGAAAAACCAGCTTTGTGCAGAGGTTACTTTTACTGAGTTCAGCTGAAGTCCTTAACAGATCCACAACTTTTCCAACCATCACACAGTGATTCAGAAAGGTATTGTTGGGGTCCATGGGGAAGGATTTAGCCAAATTCATCACCTGATGCAATCTGATTAATTATACAACAGTTTTGGCAAGAGCTGATGGCCATGACATTTGGAAATGACTATCAACACTCCAAATACTCTAAAGGACCTGAAGGATGCAGGTCATTGGGAATTCTACCAGGGCAACAGCTTTTCTGCAACACTAATGGATGCCCTTCAAGTCTGCAGGTTGAAGCCATCAAAGCTCAGCTGCTCTTTGCTTGGTTTTAGCCAGTGCTGGTTTATTCCTTCCTCACTTCATGGAAACCAGAATGCAGCCAGATGGCATAATTTATCTTTTTTATGTTAAACAACATGTGGAACAGGAATGACCTTCTGAAGTAAAGAAATGCTTAGATAGGGAAATGAGAAAAACTTGCATTTGCTGAGACTTGGGAGATCTGGGTTGAATTAGCTCTGTTCACTCCTGGAGCCAGAGCATCCTTAAATAAGACCTTTATTCAATTGCAAAACACAAAAGACCCTTCCTCTGCAATGTTGTCTGCCCCAGCATTAAAGGAATGTTATCTTTACCACAGACCCACCCTGGATGCATGGTAAGGCAGCCAGAGGGAGTGATGATCAGTCTCCTCTAGCTGGGTTCATACCATTGTTGTAACACTTAATGCTGAGCAGGGAGAGCTTGATGAGATCATATGCAAAGATAACTTCAGATTATTATTAGAAGTTTCATGTCACGTAAATGACAGATGGACAAAGAACAGTAATGGCAGAAGAGAACAAGTGTGGCAGTAGTGTTTTTAGGGACCACAAGAGACTACTTAAGAGGAGGTGGGGACACTTAGGCCCAAACAAAGTGAGACATTTTCCAACAAAAGACAGTTCCCTGCAGCCTTGTCACTTCATATCAGCAGTGATTGAAATAGAAACTGAGGATGTTTCTTTTGCTGTCACAATAGCAGCCAGTGGCAAAAGGCAGACGTAATCAAGAATTATGAAATGAGACATCACTTTTCTTAAAAACTCTCATTTTAATCAACTTACATCTTAATTTACATGAAGTGAAACTTTTCCCATGTTGCTTTTTTCTGTTTCATTTCATATTGTTTTATTCCCTGATCACTTTTATAAAAGCTTTACTTAGTCTATCAGTTGTTATTCTGGCTAGATAGCTCCCAAACCAAAATGAACATTAAAAAAATATGACATGGAGTGAGAAAAACTGGTGCAGAGAATAAATAATAAGACAAAACTACATGAAAATATGTCAAGGGGAATATATCCCTCAAAAACTGGGAGAATTCTCCCACCTCTGAGATGGTTAAATTTTTACTCATGAAGTATTTCAGCTGAAAACTTGTGTAGTCTAGCCAGTGTCTGCAGAGAGGTATAAAGTTGTCAGTAAAAAGTAATCAAGATAATTGGAAAGTAACCAAGACCACGTGAGATGTGTTAAAGAGCCCCCAGACCTCTCTCAGCTGTTCAGAAGTACATATTAGATGTGTGAGTTTTCAAAAGGAGTATTGGGGTAGGGCTTTGGAAGAACTGCTGTCCAGCTGATGTGCTCTGGGAACAAGAATTGGAAAGGATGCTGTTACAGGGCTTTTGTTATGAAGAAAGCTGCATTAAAATTGGGGGGGGAGGTGGGGGAGGAGCAGGGGGGAGGGGGTAATAATCAAAAAAAACCCAACACTGATTCATGGATTTGAAGAAGAATGATGCCAGGCAAATCCATTAACATTTAGACATATTTGCAAATGCTGTACCTGTTAGCTCAAGATCAAGTGCAGATTTATGTTGATTTATGTCACTCTGACTTTAGAACTGCCCCAGAAGTGCAAGCCTTCAGTCACTTACCATGAGTTCTGGTCCTACAGGGCCACATTTGAGTAGAAGTAGATGAAGCAAGGCCCTGATCTAACTGAAATGCTTTGTGGAGCACTGTGCAAAATCCCTAGCTGACAAATGTGCCGTACATGTGTGGCTGAAATATAAATACTGACACACATCTTGAAAAAAGGCACAGAGATCATGTACTTAAGGGCACAGTGACAAAGAGGAGAATAATGAGGTGGCAGGGAGAAGTCTGCCAGTAAAAAGCAAGTTTCATTACTTGGCTGCATGATTATCTGTGGATACTTGCACATACACTTTTTTTTGTAGCATATATGCCACCACTCTGTTGATGGTGGAATACTGAACATCATAGATACCAAATAGAAAACTGAATGTATAGTCAAGCTGCATACTGGGCTTTTCCTCTGTGCCTTTGTTTTAGAGACCTTAAAGGAGGAGCAAAGAGTAAGATCCAGATTACAAAAACAATGTGCTGCTATTGCCCTGAAAAGCCCCTACATAACTGGAAAAATGACTGCCAGTAGACCATATCTAACCCAAGTCCAGCTGGCACTGTGCTTGCCATGTCTGCACAGAAGACTTGTATTTTAGTTGAGACAGTAGAGTTGGGGCTGCTCTTCCAACAGAGACCTGAATAAATTTTTAAAAAGTGTTTCAAGGAAGATGAGAACAAAGCACTGCACTTCGGGCAAGGATGTCAGTTGCCCAAATGTGAAATGGGTAATGACTAGTCCTCCAGGGGGTGAATATGCTAGGAAAAAAAGAAAGCTTCATCCTGATATATCTATGAGGGGCTGTCCTCGGCAAGACACACCAAGCAATCATAACTCCATTATAGTCAACAGTAACAGAACTTGGACCTGGCCACAAAAGGAAGAGCTATGTACAGAGCTTGGAAAAAACTGGTTTTTCTAGTCAGAGAAATGGGGAAGATTTAAAATCTCACTGCAAAGAGGAAGGGAAGAAACTCGCCTCCATGGCCGTGGTGGGAGGACAAGGAATGAGGGAAGGACTGCTCAGGAGGTTGCATGAGGAGGGAGCAGTGTCTCTGCCACTGGGATGTGTGCACAGATATCTGTCAGCAGTGGATTAGTGAGAGATGCTTTGGACTCCTCAGGGTCCCTGTCAGCCCAGTTTCAATGGACATTTCTCTGCATATGGAAGGATATAAGAGCCAGACTGGAGTTTTGGTTTAGTAGGTACAATTACAGTGTCAATATCTCTGATGTTGTCTTTTTTTGTTCCATCTTTGTCTTAGTACAAGGTGCTAAATGATTGCCTTGGCCAGATTTATTGCATAGTCTGGGGCTGTATTTAGTCAAAGTTCTAAATAAACAATTACTTTTGATAGTAATAGTAAGTACAGACTGACATAGGAAGATTTAACTGATAACAACATGTTAATTATTTAAACAAACTGTGTCATTCAAATGGATACTTCTTTTCAACACTGTCCACTAAATGCTTGATATAATACAAAGGTCTGGGCCTGGAATTCAGTCCGTACCCTAGCAATGAGCACAGACAGAGCTGAATCAGTCATCTCTGGGTGTACAGAGAAGAAAGCAAAGGGAAAACCTATGCAAAGCTAGAGGGCCCAACTTCACTTAATGCTACTGCAAGCCTGGTCAGTCCCTCACCACTCCACAGCTGCCTACACATCCCCATGAAATGAAAGTGAAATATGAGCATTTTTTTCTTCATTTACCTGCACACTGGTTTTGGAGCTGGCCCAGCTCCGGAGGGATTGCACTCCTGGAAGATGTAGTTACACAGCAGAGACTCAGCAGCCGGTTGGCAGAATGAACTCACCATTTTCAGTTCAGTCCAGGCAGTGTGCACAAGCAGCTCTTGGGTCTCCTCTGGGTCAGCATAGGAGGAGTTGAAGAAAACAAGAGCATTCTTCGCCAAGATAGCACTGCACACCTCACCTCTGTAAGTGCTGCAGTAACCTGCATCACCCTTGTACAGTTTGCTGTTGAGGACAAGAGAATACACACATAGAGTAAGCTCACAGCTCTAAATAGCTGTAGGCTCACAATGCCTAGGCTCTGTTTCTGAATAAAGTAGAATGTATAAGGCTAACAGAGGGCAGAGAAGATAGCAGACGGTTATAATCACTAAATCCAGCTAATATATTCCAAAAATGAAAATTCTGCAAAGTACCCTGGTGTGAGCCCTAGTGAGTTCCAGGAGTGAGGATCTTTCCAAGTATTGTGAACTTTATAACTGGGCAAAAGACTGAGCAATCAAACACAACCATGGCCTAGCATGGCCCCTCACCCTCTCCCTAGGCCCTATGGGAAACCATTTTATTTTCCCTGCAGTAGGTATCAGCCATGCTTCCTTTTGCAGCCCTGTTATAACTCAGTGTTTTTTGCTCTGCTGTCTAACAACTGTTTAATTTAGGATGGACTTGATGAGCAAGAGCCAGAAAAGTCCAATACAACAGGTGCCAGGGAATTTTTCACAAGATCAGATCAAATTCCTGCCTGCCCCTCCTCAGCTCCTGCACCCCTCCTGACCCTACCTCACTTCCACATGTGTTTAGGTGGGAGACACAGAGAGGAGGAAGACACAAGTCTCTGAATTTTTTCTTCCTGATTCTTCCCTTCAAGGTCCATCTTCTCCTCTCCTAACCATATCTCCCACATTGCAAACTCTTGCCACAAAGGATGGAGACAAAGCTATGCAGGAGCAATAAAAAGCACACTAGGCCCAGCTCATTTGAGGGCCATTTATTTATCTTTCCTGTGATTTTTGCATCTAGGAGATCCCTCCCTTCTTCCCTACAGCCATGAAAATGGAGCAACAGGGCAAGGGAAGTGCACAGGTCAGCTGTAGCTGTAGCTTCCACAGTCACCCAACAGCAGCAAGGTCTGTGGGTGAGGAGATGCCCTCTGCCTAGGCAGCCTGTGGGATACAGTGTCCTTAGCATGGGAGGGAAACCTGGGTTAACAGACTACCTGTGCGTGGGGGATGGCCAAATCGGGAAGGGAGGAGGGCGGGGTGCAGCTGTCCCCATTGCTCATTTGGTCAGTGTAACTGGGGTCAGGGAGTTCAATTCACAACATGCCAACCATTTGGAGCAGTCAACAGAGCTATTTGTTTCTTTGCCTTGTATTTCTTTCCCCTGTTGAAATAATCACCCATTGTTAACTCTGGGTTTTCTTGCTGTTTTTTCTTCAGAAAGCTGGACATACATGGACAAGGAATTACACAGTATGCTCACATTTCTCCTTTTCAAATGCTGCTCTCTGCAGATGACACTCCCTGGCCCTGTTTCAGCTGCTATACTTTGGGTTCCATGTGAATTTTTTTTAAATTATATTTTTTTCTATTTCACATTGGCTAAAAAATAAAGGAATCAACCCCTTGAGATATTACCAAAACGGCAGTGATGCTGTGACACCCTGCATCATCCCAGGCTCCATGGACATGCCTTCATGTGACACAGGTGTCCCCCAGCATGTTGCACCAGTCTCACAGCCCAAGACATCACCCTGGTGTACAGCATGTTGCCCCAAAGCGATGCAATGCCCCCAGCACCCTGATAGAACTGTTTGTGGCATTCAGGGTTCATGTTGTTTACATTTTCCCAATCATACCCATTGTGCTTAATCTGAAAGTTGCTACCTTCCTGTGTCCAAGAGGCAAAAGCAGGGGCAGGTGTGCATGAGGCTGCTGTGCTGCTGACTTTAGTGGGCTGCAGAAGCTGCCTGACAACAGCCCTCAGTGCTTAGGCTGTGGTTCCTTGATTTTCTAAAACATTCAAGGAGATACAGACCAAGTTGCAATGGAGAAGTAGCAACAACGTGTTTCTCACATTGCCTTGTCACAGAAAGGGAATTTCGTGCAGTGAGTGTTGAGAACATCTATGGGACTGAAAGGCTCAGCATTTGACCACTGCTCCCATGCCTGTGACACCTTCACAGGTGCAGGTGTAAGGCATAGGTCTGCCATCATCACTAGTGGTCACTTAATCACTTACAGACTTCCTGAATCAATCTAGCAAGCCCCTGTAATGGAGACGATGGCCTTTGCAGGGGGCCTGTGTCAGCAGACTGGCAAAGCCTTCTGCTCAGACTTTCTCAGGCCATGCTGATTTCTCTGAGGGCCAGAAGCCCCCAGCCCACCTCCCAAGCTAATCCTCTCTTTTCCTTCCAGAGTGATCTGCCAGTGCAGCATGTAAAAATATGGTAAAAACAAAAATCCAGCTAAATTGTTCAAAAATTATTACGCAGAGGTGCATTTCCCATCACACATAAGTGGCTTTACCATTCATAACTGCTTGGAACAAATTTAAACTTCTCTTGCCCTAACCTGGTCATCACCAAACCAAATTACATTTACTGACTGTGTATACACAGGAGTTTAACTTGCAGTTAAGCTTTGCCGTGTAAGTTTATAAGGTCAAGTGAAGTTGTGGGTCTGTAACTGTGAACAGAATTTACTACAAAATATTCTGTCCACTACTATATTTCAAACACCCCTACTGTTGTGTGACCCACCACTTGCTTGATAGAAAATCATTCTTATCTACCTGAGCTCAGTCTCCAATTATGCCTCTATAAAGGAGCTCAGTGTACCCTTCAGGTGAACCTCATCTGCGTGACTGGCATACGGAAACCCTCTCCCTTTATTTAAGCCAAACTAACCAAATCCCCTTGGTTCATCACAAAGCCACAGAAAGTCATTCTTACCTCCACTCTGCCAAGAAGCACCAAATCCAGGAATTGTGATGAACCAGGAGAAAGAAGAAATGGAAAAGATATCAGTGACACTTCATTGCTCCCTCTGAGATGTATAAGTTGGCATTTCCATGATAGGAAATCTGTCTGAGAACCATAAGCTGTCTGAAAAAGAATGCACCTAAATTCTGTCCTTTTTTTTGTACCTTCTTGTGGGGAAGAAATGTTGGGCAACACTGGATGCTGTAAAGAGAGAAGTAATGAGGAAGAGGAAGTGCATTGTTGACTCAGTGCCAGCTGAAGTGGACTGTTGCACCCTAAACTCACATTTTTACCCTGATCCTTTGGGTCCTACATAACTAGCAGGTAGCACCCTCTGTTTAAACCACCCATGTACTCATTACTTCAGGCAGCAGCTGTAACAGGTAAGAGAAACTAGGGCTGGAGATGCAGCACTGTCACATGACAGTGCCCCCAGCTTGCCAGTGCCACAGGAAGCTGGGCTGTGCCAGCCAAGGACCAGGACACCTCTGCCCTGGGACTCTTGTGAGATGGAACAAGGCTAAGGCAGACTCCTGATCAGGTCTAGGCAACTGTTCCCCTCCTGCTAAACACAGACAGCCCAGAGGAGAGCAGTGCAACCCCTCCCACCAGCCCAAAGCACCTGCCCTCCCCACTGCATTTGTGGGACAGAGACTTGCCTGGGCTAAAAGCAGAAGTTGAAAAATACAAAAAGTACGGAAGTTGTGAAATACAGCATCAAGTGCTGAGTCTCTTACAAGGCAGAGCTTGCTGCTAGGTTTCAATGCCCAGTGTAAGAAAGAGCATGGTTATTTTTTCAACAAAGAAGCAGCTAAGGCACAGAGAGAAGAACAGGTGCATGCCTGGTTAAAAGCAGGACCAGGGCTATCATCCCATGTCCTGTGGGATTGCTCTTTCCTCTAACTATACCTCCCTGAGTGTCCAAAGAGGGAAGGCACAAGATGCCACCTTTTTCTCTGTGTGCCCAATGTTGCTAGCTAGCTCTGACCTTTGGTATTTCTTCCCTTTGGAACATCTTTTTCACATTTAGGAGATGTCTCTGGAAGCAGAGATTACTCCAGACAGGGTGGGATACTACTCTGACAGCAACCTCCCTGCTTTCTGGATGCAATCCCCTGTGAAGCTAAACTGTTCAAAGCTATTTTCACTTTGCTGTTAGGTGATACCAATGCTGGGTCATGGCCATGACTTCCTTCACATGGATGAATTTACCAAGTGCACTTCTGGGACACAAAGTACAAGACAGCATCAAACATTCAGGAAATGACAGCTGTGGCAGTCTCCAAAGTATAAGAACATATGAGGAAATAGCCTGGTGGGGGATGCACTTGTACTCAAATTTAAGCCCCCGCACGCCATCAGCTTTCCAAGGCTTTCCGTCTTCCTCCAGAGTACTTCACGCCCCTTTCTTCTCTCCCAGTAGAAAAGCTAAGACTGTGATTGCAAGAGTAAAAAATTAATCACCCCTTCTCTCCCTGCCTACCTGAAATGCTGATGGTTGCTGCTGCTTTTGCAGCTCCAAAAGTTTTGCTGTGTTTGTTCGTGGCAAGGCAAGTGAACAGGCCAGGTCGGGTGACGTACACCTGCAGTCTGGAATCAACCACTCTGTCCTTGACACTTTCCATTATAGACCCTGCAGAAACCTAAAAGAGTGAAAAGCCCAGTACAGTGATATTTCCAACAAAGGGGCAAACAAGCAAACTAAGGTAAAATCTAAGAGGTACAGCCACAAGCATTTAAATTAGCAGAGAAAGATGTGGCATATAGATGGAGGTGGCAGAGAGCTAAAGCTGCTGGGGTTACTTTCGTGCTTTCATAGCAGCTGAGTTCACAGACAAAAGTAAATGTTAAAGGTCTCTCCTATGTCACACTTCCGCAATATTTTTGCAATTATTTGTCAGTTCCAGAGGGCCACAGTCGCAATTTGGCTCATGTAATTTATCTGGCTAATTACTCCAGGACTTCTTGTAGTAGATTGTTTGCCTCTTCATGCCTTAGCAAGGAAGGGCACAAGGTGACTTTGTGGACATCTGCTATACAGAGGAAGAAAAGAAAATAGTTTGGAAGTCATTGATACTGGATTAATATAACCACTGCCACACTTTCAAAGCAGTCATGAGCAAAGAAAGTGCTATAGCTCCAACACTTCTGCAAATATCTAGTAGATTTTTTTTATCTCACAACTGGCAATATGGAAGGGGCTGCAAATGTAGTGATTTTGGCCAGATCAGAAATTCCCAGGTAAATGAGCTTGGAGCCTGCTAATTTTGGCCAGTTGGGCTTGATTTTATCAAGTCTTTCCTGCTCATATGGAATTCATTGAAGTAGGAGGGCATGGTACATCAACCTTGTAAGAGCAATAGGAAGGAGCAGCATTGCCTGCTTTAATCTTCATACTGAGAGGAAGCATCAAATGTAATTCAAGTGAGATATGTTTGACTGTGGATCCCAGAGGTGTGACCTGACTCTAAGAACAGTGATAATTGTCTCCCTGGACCCATCCCAGCAAAACACTCTACCTATGTTTCTAATTGAGAAGACAGAGATATCAATCTGACCTCCCAGAGGGTTAGTAGAAATGTGCTTTCAATGAGATGTTTCAATGAGATGAAATACCCATATGTATTAACAGCTACAATTGAAAAAGCAAGAAGGAACACATCAGTGCTGTATCACATCTTTTGTAAGTAGATTGGATCCTCTCTAAAAAGAAAATGCCGAAAAGAAAATATTTGCTTTGCCTCACTCAAGTTCAACTCGGAATTGTGGTAAGAGAATGTGCATGGGAAATATGCTGTGGAAACATGGGTATTTTACCTTAAAACAGTTGGCTCTATCTAACTCCTTGGTTTTTGTTATTTTTCAAATAAGCAATTTTACCATATATTTGTTACCACACTAGAAAAACGGAAAGGGAAGATAGCTGCAGAAACACTTAAACCCACAATAAAGTCCTAGAAACCCTGGCTTGGAGAAAGGTTGAGAGTGTCTAAACCACCCTGCAGCCTGGGGTTTCCAGATCCTAAAAAATTCACTCATGCAACACCCTGAAGAAGGGGGAGAGTGTTTTTCAGAAGAGAAAGTTGGAGCAGAGAGGTGAGGTGGACTCAACCAGATTGCACAACAAGGTGCTAAGTAAGGCAGAAATAGAAACCACTGGTGCTGGCTCCCAGCCCTGCATTTTAGTCCCTGGGCTGTGCTTCTGTCTGCTAGCAGTGCTCCAGGGCCAAAAGCATGAAAAAGAGGCACTTACAGCTTTCCCATTTTCCAGCCAGGTGACAGTAGGGACTGGAAGACCGGCCGCCGTGCACCGCAAGGTCACCACAGAACCAAAGGTGATATTTTGGGATTCGGGAGCCTTCAAGATTCTGGCAAACACTGTAAGAGAAGAAAAAGGTGCTAGTTGAACAGTAATGTAAAGCTGAGGCTGGTGCCAGCATGGGGGAGCTCCCTCTCCAGTGTGTCTTGATATAAGCCACAGCTCCATGAGTAAAAGAAAAGAATAGCACAGGCTTCCCAGTGAGTTTTGGGAGAGGAATGAGGAGAAGAAAGAAAGTGACCAGAGTGGTTACATTACAGACCAAAATTTTACCTCTGGAAACTTCTACATCGATTCGATGTAGAGGGGGTAATGTGCAAGAAAACCAAGGGCAAACTCATCAGTAGCATGCAAATGGAACAGCTTACAGCAAATACCCAAAGTTACCATGCTGCCCTGCCAAGGGTGACCTCCTGTAAAATTTGCTCAAAACCATCAAGGAAGACCACCGGTGTGATCGCACACCATGAAGGTTAAGGGTCAGACAAACTCCTCAGTCTGATCACAGTGATTAGGACTTGCCATGGATTGGGCAAACAGCAACATTTTCATTGCCGTGACAAGCTGCCCCTAGGGGAGAGAGTCTAACATCGAGTTAAGGAGGAATGGCTGGCAAAGACTTAAAGAAGTTGAGATTACAGTAGGAAAGTAGATTTTTAAAGTGATTTCTCATTTCTACTGCTATTGCTTCTTTTGTGGCAATAGGATTACTGGGCAGTTTAAAGACAAGCGCTCTCCTGTCTTCAAGAAATTTTATTTTTTTTCTTTGGTGGGGTGGAAATAACAACTGAAGCACTTTTGCTGAAAACCTACTTCAATCCAGAATCACAATTCTGATGGTCTTCACAAGCTGCTGTACTTGGACCACATAGAGGAAAGCAGAGAAGAGATATTTCCCACCTGGAACATTTGAGTTTTGACCCAAAATTTTTAATAGAGATGCCATAATGTCTATACCAAAGCAAGTTGAATAGCTCTGCCATTTCTTACTCCAATTTCTCATGCTTAGTGAGTAACACCTTCTGGCCTGCACAGCAATGACTAAAAGTCTCCAACAGAAACTTTAGTAGGCAGAGGAATTTCTCTTGGAATTGTCAGACAAGCCTGATATCTTGTTTGCTACTTTTTCTATCAGTATGTTATCAACATATCTGATCAAGTCACAGTCTTCTGTGTCTCTGTCTGCCCTATTCAGAAATAGAACATCTGACTCCAATATTTGGGACAGGAAGGCTTTGCAAAATTTCAGTTGGAATGAAAAAATATATGCTTTCCACATAGTCCTTTCACCCGGTTCTGACCTGGGATGGGACTGAGATTTGTTTTAACAAAGAGCCTAAAACCAGCTTTTCCTCATGGATAGGTAACACTGGGAGTTAATTACAGAATGCAAACCTTTTCTTCTTAGGAGCACAGTCATTCAGTAGACTCCTGGGCAGGGTTTATTTTAGGAAGATTAAATTTAATGTCATTGAAGTGAAAATGGGGGGAGGATAAACATTACATTGAGTTTGCTAATTCTTCTGTGTGTTCCAAGCAGCACACACACACTGTGCTCAGTGCCTCTTCCTTAAAGTCAAAGCAGAGCAGCATCAAGCTTCTGCACCGTACTACACTTCAGCGAGACAGCAGCTATGAACCTCCATCACTAACGAGTAAAGCTGCAGTCACTGGCCAGGGACTTTTCTGATGGATATTAAGTAAAATGAAACCTTTGCCTGAAGTTTTTCTTCAGGCCATTAGCACCAGATGGTTATGAATTCAGACCTGAGTGTTACAGGCCAAGCTCGTAATTACTTTTATACTTCATTTGGAGAAATACTAAACTTTGGGCCTATCCCCTGGCAGCAGTTACATTCTCATGGCTTCTGCTGAAGCCAGCACGTTAGATCCCAGAGTGGAACGCAGCCCTTGGTGTTTTTCTCATGTTGCTCAGTGCAATGTTGGGATCCTGCCCACGTGATGACTCCGCTGCTCAGATCATGCCCAGCTTAGTTAATACAAAGTGACTAACTACCAGCACTCAGTCATGCAGGCACATATGTCCTCCTCCGTACTAGCTGTTCTCCTAAGATCTGCTACGATCTTTAAACCAGGAATAAAAAAACCACACTTTTTGAAAATGACAATAGCACAGGCAGCATGCAAAGCCACAGTGAGTGCCGTGGCTGGTCCAGCTTGTGCATGGCATCACGCCTATGGAGAGGCCAGAAAGCTGCATCCCACTTCCCAAGGTCCTCCCACTAGCACTGATCACAGTACTTCCTTTAGTGGCACACTGCTGGCCTGAGAGTTGTCCGCCAGCATAGGGAAGGCAAAGGGCCAGGCTATTCAACCTTAAAACACCAGATACAGGGATAAAAAAATCCAGTAACAGCTGCTAAACATTCACATGTTTCTTGTGGGAAGTACTGCATGGAGGAATGGCTAAATAAAATTTGGCCTATAAGGAAATAAGGTCATTTCCAAAGTGTTATTTCCAAAGCGTGGAGGAATTGAAACTGCTGCTATCCCTTGTGCCACCATGTTAACTTTCAGGACCTTCAGAACTGAAGTTACAGATGCAATTCCTTAACATTTCAAGTACTTACGCTTGCATATTTTAAAAAAGTATTTTACTTAAAGTTTAGCTATTTAGCCTAAGTACTTAGCTGTAGATACTTTTATTGCAATAACCTCGGGGGAGGGGTTACATTATTTTATTTTTAAATGAGAAATTTCCTGAGACAACGGCTGGACTCCCCAGATCCCAACAGTGACAGCTCATTGACATGCCCAGAGGCATATTTTCTAAAGGGAATTTTCTTAATGACTTTGGAAAACAGTATTAAAAATAATAGCATCAACTATTTCTCAGCCACATCACCTATGGGTGAATGATCAATGCACTGCCATTGTTGTCAGACTTAGGTGCTGTGGGAAAGCCAGGACAGGCTGTGTAAGAGCAGCCAGTGTCACCTTCCACCAGAGCAAAATAGGGCAAGACCCCAGGATGAGCTCAGGGTCCATTTTGGCAACTGCATCAGCAAGGAGATCTGTCCTGCGGTTAAATGGCAGAACACAGCCACCAAAACTCTGATTTCTACTTTTTTTCTCTCCACTGAATTACACAAAGAAAGAAAGAGCCAAAGGCAAGGAAGAAATAGCAACTCTGATGGCGCAGCTGGTAGGAAGAGGTGGGTAAAAGGCAGGAAGAGGAAGGATCAGGAAATAGTAATAAATGTTTGTAAAATTCACATTATTTGGTGGGCTCAGGACATTGTTTTGTTCTCATTTTTTCCTCAGAGTGAAAATTCCCAACAGTCAGGTGATTTTTAACTCCATTACTTGTACTCCTTTTCTGGATCCTCCTGAATGTGGATTTTGGCAGGACCTTTGCCTGCTTAGCCACATTGTCACAAGGTTAGCAACATTCACATCAAGACCCCCAGGCTCTCAGCACTGGATTTACCCAAAGGCATGCCAAAAAGCAGTTAGGACAGGCAGGCAAGAGGGCTTCATTTATTTATTTATTTATTTATTTATTTATTTAAGCAGAAAATAAAACAGAGGAGCTATAAATGAATCCAGTCATCTAAAAGCCAAGCCAGCATGTCAAATTTCACTCCCAAGCCCCTTAATAAACGTCCTTTCTTTTACAGCCCCGGTAAATGATGTGCTGTGCACTGCAGGGCTTGCTAAGAGGTATCTGTACCTCAGCCAGCTGCTCTTGTTTCTGAGAATTGCATAACATCATCCAGTCCAAACAGTAGGGCTTTAATTCAGTCACAAAATGTTTATATCATGAAAAGATTAAAGCAGCACCCCTTCCCCTGGCCCCTCTCTCCCCTGCCCCCACTTTGAATGGCTAACTCTTTCCAGGTGACTTTGTTTTCCCATTGCCTTTAACTGAGCTGTGTTTCATTTCCCGGGTTTGGGGCCTGATCCTGCAATCCTGCCAGATGCCTGCCCTCTGCCTGGATAAGGCCTGTTTTTTTGTTAAAGCAGATTGGATTGGGTCAGTCACAGCCAGACAGCTGCGTAGGTGGCCTGGGGCCATGCTGCTGCTTTTGGGAAAGTACAAAGTGATGCCCAGAGCGTCAGGACCATTCAAACATTTGTTTTGGGGTGTGGGGTAGGTTGTATTTATACAAAGCCTACCGTGGCTTTGGTAAACCCCAACTTTCAGAGAACATGAGCAATACTTACTCATGGACATGAATTAACCCAGCTTGTCAACATCCACATGTGTTCATGTCCAAGAATTTGTTATTAGTCCTGGCACAGAGTAAAGCATCCCTGATAGTCCAAATCAAGATAAGACCACCAGGAGCTAAACTTGTATTGGCAACCACCTGACTACAATAGGTGCACAGTCCCTTCCCACCACAGCCCAAGCATGCCCTTACCTGTCAACCAGACCCAATTTGTCCATACTGCCAGATCTGATATCTCAGCCTGCTCCCCTTTCCCCAGTGTTTCTTTATATAATGAAAAATGGCCTTTTGGGTGACTGCAACCAGGTCTTATGCTTTCTTTTTTTTTTCCAGCTAAGCTGCAAAACACAGTGGATAAAGGCAAATTCTCTCACATTTTCTTCTGGTACAGCTGGTGCCATGTTGAGCTCCCATGTGCCTACATTGCTGCAGCAATAAGCTATGTATTGTCTCAGAAACTTTCCTGGTATAAATACCCTAGTAAAGACTTTGCACCATGCAAAATTCTTATGTAAGCACTTAGGAGCAAAACTGCAAGCATTTTTTGTTTGTGTTTGCCAGTGTTCCCTTAGCTCTTTCACAGTTTGAAGCATGAGAGATGGAAATGACCTCTCTACAGAGGATAATGTTCTCTGGGCTGGCACTTTGCTTACTAATCCATAAAAAATGCTTGCCACCTATATGCTCTGAAGAACCATGAACTTGTGTCACTATGATCGCAGTCTTTTGCCAATGAAAAGTCCAGTTGTCTAAATCCCCATTCAGATTCATTCATCTCATATCCATTCACACTTCCTGACAAGTCTAAACTGGGCAGTCAAGGAAAGGTAACAAGTAGAGGGGCTACCATTTCCTTCCCACCGGTGAGAGATGAGGGAAGGTCTGACAAATACGTTTTTAAGCGCATAGAAAGCCAAGGCATTTGTGTTTTCTGCCATGAAATAACCTGTGTAAAATCAAAAAAATTCTTGAAATGCCAGGGCCAAGAACAGGCCACACACCCTGTTCATGGATCAGAGGTCACAGAGACAGCCATGCCAAGCTGTGCAGCAGCTAGTCACATTCCAAGAGCCAGGGCTGAACAAGCAAGGCACAGTCTCTGCAGCTGACATGACAGGACCAAATCCCAGCTTGGTGAACAAAGAAATTCTTCAGTAAGGGTAGTTAACAACTCCTCTCTCAGCAGCAGCAGCAGGCTCTGCACATGGCTTACCACTTCCAAAACTGACAGGTTAATAGTTAAATCCCAAGATAACCGTGAGGTCAGTTTCACTTTGATCTCCAACTATTTCTTACCAAAAGGGCAATATTTATCTTTTCTGCAAGTCTACCAAGTAAACATAAAGAGGAGCAAAATGGCTCAGGCAAAGTTGATATAAGACACTTCCACTTATCTCTATCAAATTGCTTACCTATTTTTATTTAGTTCATGTCCAAACGTGCTTATTGCTAGAGAACCATCTGTATACAAGTTATCAAAAGAAAAAGAAATGTACAAATGCAATAGGAAATGCACACAACCACTGTATTATTTCTCAAGGAACAGCATTATTAGGTATGGGCCCCAAAAGAGCAAGCTGAGGAAGAGCTGTAAGCAAGCAGTACTTCATCGCTCACTTGCCCCTCACCCTGTTATCATGGTTACCTGGGAGGATAACCTTCCAATGCATCTGAAATATCCACATTTTGTACAAAATCTCAAAATTTCCAAGCTCTTCTGGCTCCTGATACATGATATGGTTGGCCTGGGGCTTGTAGTAGTCCTTAATACATCATGCAGCACAGACCAGCCTGCACAGCAATACATAGGTACTCAACCTGGAGCCTGAGGCTGTGAGAGAGACAGCAGGGACAATTTAAGATCCCTGTGGAAGGGAAACAGAGCAAAGCATATCATCTCCATCCTGAAGCATATCCCTTCAGATTCAAAGCTCTAGTGTCTAATATCAAAGAAAGTTTTTCTTAGCAAGGCAATAAGTTTTCAAGGTAACTTTATTCTAGGATGAACTCCCAGATTTATGGATGGTGGGACAATTTGCATCAGCAGAAGGACTCATGTTAAACACAGTCATTAACTTCTCAGCTGTGAAAGACTTTACATTGCATGTAGATGTCTCTGGAATCCTAAAAGGAGACATCTCAAATATGCAACGATATAATAACCAGGAGTAAAATGTAAGTAGATAGCTTATATCCTGTGTAACTATATAAAATCTGTTCTTTACAAGTGTTCATCTCTATATACAGAGCAAACACCAGATTCAAGGACAAGTGAGGATAGCATGTTCAAATTACTTCCCAAGGAAATGAACAAGGAAATTCTTTTCATGTCAGTACTGGTCTTATATATGTATTTCGTTTCTTTGAAGGAAAGACCCTTTTAAGCCTCCCCATGTCTCTTCTACAGTACAGAGACATATCGTGTGCCATTTAACTCTGACATTACCCGTTACTGTATGTGAAATTGGAAAGGAAGTTTCCAGCCTCCTGAGTCAAGGAGCAACTCCTTTGCTTATTCCATTTGTGATCACAACCCACCATGACTGCTGCCAAGGCTACCAGTCTGTCTGCAGGTACCAGGAGATATCCACAGCTATACACAAGTCTCTCTCTCCCTCTCTTACTCTCAGGAATTGAGCAGGCCATTATGGGAATCTCTGGGATACCCAAAAATGAGATAAATCTTGCAGTATCCTGACATCTGGTCTCCACCAAAGGCTAATAGCAGTGCCGTAAATCTAATTCCATGCCATATGAAAAGTACTTCCTTTCATCTGCTTTGAAGTGCTGCTAGCAGTACCTGCTAGGATGTTTCTTGTTTTGCGTGACAGCAATTAGCCTGTTCCCTGCTCACCTTACCCATCAGGCATGCTTGATTTTCAGTGCTGAAAACTCAACTAGTCCCTCCTACCTCAGAGATCCATCTTTTTCCAAATTCTCAGCTCCCTGTTGGATATGCCCTTTTTGTGAGGGGCTGCCTGGGGCTGCAGTCACTTCAGGATAGTTGTCTCAGTTTGCTCTAACCCCCTTATCCTCTACTCTCTTTGTTGCTGTGTGGGAAGCACATGCTTCCCAGCTAGCCAACAGTTTAAAACAAAGAAGAATTTTATCTGCCATATTTATTTTTTTCCTTAAAACCACAACTCATGCAATGATGTAAGAACTTCATATATTTTTTAAGTGCTTTTCCAAACCCTTTGTTAGAGGTAAGAGTTTTTTGCAAAAGGAAATATTAGGCTCAAATGTTTCTTAAAGAAGAATTGTGTGCTTATGCCTTCTCAGAAGCTTCATGCTCCCAGGAGGCCTGCACTGCAGCTCCTCAATGCAGGAGGCCACCCTGTGACACTTACTCAAAGGCAGCATGCATCTCCTGTCAGTGTCACAGCAGAGCAAGACTCAGGAGTAAATTGAATATCTCACGCTTGTTTGTTCATTTGCCAAAGGTCTGGGGCTGTTTTCTTTCTCCTGCAGCTTGCCCTGTTACCCTGTAATTAGGGATATGGTTGTATCTGCGGCATCTGAGATCCTTGGGATGACTATGGTGAATGCCATAGGTAGGAGAAGATTTAATGAGATATTCTAGGCTTTCAGTTACACCCATGCCACCCTGCTGAGGCCAGTCAAATACCTTGGTGTAATTACAGGCAAGCTTGTTCTTTCCCTGTAATGATGCCTCCCCCAAAAACCCTTGCAATTTTTAACAGCAAACTGCAGCATTCACCATTTACCGTTGTAGGACACAGCCTGCAGGTACATACACCAGCATCAATGAAGATAGGGAAGGCTATCCTGTCCCAGAGTTTCTTCCTCTATTCACAGCAGAGCCAAAGACTCTTCCTCAGTGTTGACATCAGAATTTCCACGAGGAAATTTCACTCAATACTTAAATGAAGATCTACAAACTTCCTTGCCAGTCTGCTATTTGGCAATTCACCTCACCCAAAACATCCTACCTCAGAAGATGGCATAGATAAAAATTCTGATTTCACCTTGATATTTAATCTACAGGAAATGCGGCAAGAGTCAGGGTCACAGTGCTGACGGGCTGCTTTGGTGGTCTCTTGCTATCTCTCTTTCCTACATAGTCTATGCCAAGTACAGACAAGTTGACACAAAACTGTAAAAAACATTCTGGATGGCACATCAGGAGTCAGCTTTCATTTGAAATAGAGACCATCTCTAAATTGTGGGCCACCCAAATTGATAGATTACCTGCACTAAATACATACTTTCACTCCTGTTACTTGAATTTGGGTGTGACTTTCTAGTCTGTTGATTTATCTATGATGCAAATTTGTCCCAAGACTACATAAAGGTCCAAAAACCGGATGAAGGAAGCCAGTGCTTTACACTTTATGGGATAGTTAGTTAACTAAGTACCAATGGCATTGCTTTCTATTGTCAGCCTTACTGCTGTCTCCTCACTAACACAAGAATTAGATAAAATTGTTTTTAAAAAATCAAGAATCTAAATCAAATCTGGCAGATCCTTCCTTCTGTAGGAATGATTCTCCGAGGAAAACCCTCCTATTTTTAAGGCTAAGGCAGTTCTCAGAAGTGGCTTATAGGGGAACATTTTTGTGGCCTGTGGCAGGGTATTATTTTAGTAGCTAGTAATAAGCAATAAAGTCTGGGCAGGAAAAGACTTCAATCTATCAGAGTTGGAATGTAAAATCAAATATCTAGTCAGGGGAGTGTGGGGAACATTGTTTCTGTGCTTGTTTTGATTTGATTGCTTTGTATGCTGTCACATAATAACACAGGATCAAATGGAACAGCTACACTTCAGCAAAAAGGTGAATGAAACTGACCGGATAAAGAAAGGATCACTAGCACCAGCTGACCCCATTCTGATTGTTAAAAATTGCAGAGAAGATTTGATCAAAAAATGTTATTAAATCCATGAAGAATCCCATTTGTTTCTTGTTAAACATACTGGATCTTCCAGCACTTGTCCTGGTTAATTTGTTTATTTGTTTCCTTACAGATTTGTAACTGCTAATTTCTAGACATGGCTCTGTAAAGTGGTGGCTTCAAAGCTAAACCTTATCACACTCTATAGTCCAAAACTCCTGAATTCCACCATTCTCTGGTGCCACAGGCTGAAGATCAAGCTCAGTTTCACACAAGTCACAAGATGGAGGTTCATCTAACTCTGTACACAACCAACAGGACTATCCGTGTACCCTTTCCTTTAACATTACGGTTCACGTATTTATTCCTTTTTTCTTTCTTTTTCAACATTAAAAATGCATCACTGGGCAAACTGGGAATTCAAAGGTTTCACTAGCTGCATACAACACCTAAAAAGGCACAACAGGAAGGTTGTTCTTCATCCTTAGGGAAAGAAAAACCTATTGCACAGTCCCAGTAGACTATTCACACTGTCTTCCTACATCAGAGGACTGCCACACACATGCTTCTGTTGGATTGGAAGGACACCTCTAGGAAGAACATTCTGCCTTCAATTGTATTAGTGCCCAATCCATCACAACCCTTTGTACATTTCAATGACAATAACTCCATCAGTTTCCAGAAAATGCTCTTTCCATAGCTGAAGCTAAAAATAAGGCTAAGGATGAAACGTGTGGTTCATGGCTTTATGTCTCATTTTTTAACAGTTGTTACGTCTAATGATCAATTTTCCAATTTCCTTTGTGACTTTTTATTTTGAAGAATGAAGAACGTATAAGAGAGGAACTCATTCTACTAATTCACAAGATGGCACTTTCCTTCTACCAAGGAGAGAAAGAAACATTCTCCAAAACAAAGCAAAAACTAGAACACGTCAGACAATGAAGTCTGTAAATCATCACAAAATTTACTGGTTTATGATTGTTCTTCAGTAGATACTTCCTATTTGATGCAGGAGTTACATATACTTTGAATACTTGTTATAAGCACAACATCTGGAAAAGATAGCAAGGGATTAAAGCAAAACCATCTAGAGGAACTTATTTTGCATATTAAGAAAAAAAAAATACCAGGCAGCTTCTCTCTGTGTCTGAGTGACAAGCATGCTCTTAACTGGAATGTTCCCATACCTCTCACCAGGAAAGAGCTCATGGCTTTAAATTTAGTCTTTTAATATCATATAATTCATACACAACGCATATGAAGAATATCATTGTGATACACTTCAAACCTTGGGGACTACAGAGGGTGTATGGTTTAAGGCAGAAGGCCCAGAAGCTGAACCTGAGGAGCTCATGCACAGCTTTTATGAAACTGGTCCTATTAGTGGACCGGATCAATGTCGCTGGAAATACCAATGAAAATCAAAATTCCTCCTGTTCTACAGCCTATGCATGAAGGGAAAAACAGACAAAGGTCTTGCAAACACTACAGATTTCAAATGTTCAGACAAGGTTTAAAAAATACGTTCTCCGCACAGCTGAAAAGTCTTTACCCTGTCCTGAATTTTCACTGACATCAATGGGAATTTCTGCACTTGAGGACAACTCTCAACACTACTAAAGGCAATAGCTGCTCTCATATTTATTTCTAGAGGAAAAACTGGTGAAACTTGATGGAACATCTTAGCCATCTCAGCCAACATCTTGTAAATAAACTTCAGCCTTCAGACATCTGTGTCTGAAGGTAAGCCAGGTAAGCCAGCAAATGCTTCTCTTCTACCGTAGTCCTGAATCTTGGATTCATCCAGGAATCTTTCAGTCAGAGATTCATTTTGGGCATCAGTATAGCAACCAACAGGAAATTTTTAGAAATCCTTTGGCAATGAGCTATTTCATTGAGTATATAAATGCTCTTCTACAGTTAGCAGAAGTGTACATTATCAAAACTGATAAAGTAGTGATTAAACATCTAGTTAGCAAAATCCTTAAGGTAATAGAAAATTAATACAAAACTGCAGGTCAGAAATATGGCCTCCAGGAAATTAAAAACACATTTCTTGGCAAACAGCCAAGATTACAATATCGTTCCTTTATCTCAGTGCATATATTACCTTTTGTAGACCTCTCTGGATGTACAAGCAAGAACAAGAACATTCACACACTAATTTTAACTGACCCAGCAGACTGATCGTTGCTTATTTGTTTCACTTTGCAGAGTAGTGTGGAGAAGGCTTGTTTCTGCCTATTGCAATTCTGCTTCATGCAAGTACTTTTACTAGTCCTTTTTTTCATAATTTGAGTGGGTTGTAACTAAAGAAATCAAATGGGGAAAATACAACCCAACACAATTATACAGCTTCTGCAGAGCTGTAAACCAGAGCACTAGTGGAGAAGCACTTCATAGTGACTTCTTTCTCTCTTCCACTCTTAAATCCACCTCTCTCTCTCGCTGCTTTCCCTTTCATCCCACCCCTTTATCCAAAACCCACTGCTGTGTGCTTACGCAGGAGGTCAGGAATTAACAAACAAATTTCCATGCCAAATGTGTAACTTACAAATAAAACTTTGTAAGCTTTTAAGTTTTGCAGACTCTGACTGTTGTCATTCCTTTCAATGAGGACCTATGAATCTTGGGTGCTCCCTTCCCCTTAAGGGTGGGACACCACACAGGACTAACGCTGGACCCATTAAAAAGGAAAGCTCACAACAGAAATCAGGTTCTGCATGATCTAGATTTAGCTAGGTATAAATATTTGCACTGCTCTTTGAATGAGCACTGGCCTTGGAATTAAATATTCATAGTTATCCAGCCATGCTTAGTCATTTTATTTTAATATTAAGCCACACTGTGCAGAGTGGTGACTCCAGTGAATACTAGCACCAAGATTTAAGGAAAAATATTGTAGTATTATTAGAGAAGCAATGAACAGCAATTTTCACAAGTTTTGTGAACACAGTGTGTGCTCAAACACTACTACTGGAGTGTAGTTTTCCTGCTTTGAGTAATTTTAGTATATTATTTACTTGGAGTTATTTTAAAATTCTGCTACTAAGGGGGTAGGAGAGACAGGAGGAGAGGGATACTAAAAGTAATAATAAAAGAGTTATGTGAGGGTGATGTGTATGTGTGTATGTGTTTACCTGCATGTGTACACAGGTATATGTATACGTATCTATGCATGCTAAAGATCCATGAGAATTAATCTAAAGTACCATGAGAGGAAGGGATTTGAATACACAGCAAGCTGCAGTCAGATATAATAGCTTTGGATTTTGGAAGCTAAAACTGTAAACCAAGCATACATCAGTCTAGTTTGGGTGACAGCCTGAAATTAGATATATTATGTAAGTGTTCTACCAGAGAAATAAAGGTGAGCCTGAAGAACAGCATTTCTTTGTTCACCCAACACATGCAGGGAATATGAGGGCATAGCTTGTGTGGGAGCACTGAGCTCCCATTGATTAATTAGGAATTAATCTTCCTCATTTTAAAAAGAGCATTCATATGCTCTCCTTTTCAGGTAGGATATTAGTGGATTATTTTACCATTCCTTGAATGAGCAGGCCACTGCATAATTCTGCAGATGGGGACAAAAGAAGATATCTACCTTAGCAACCTGGATTTCTGGTGCAATTCCAGGCTGCTTTTAGGTTCCCTGACTGGCTCTGGTAGGTCTGGAGCAATAAAATCTCAGTTCCTGAGGCCCAGAGAGGGCTGTTTGTGTGCATGGCACCAAGTATTTGCCATTTACAGTTTAACCCTTGATAAGCCTCTGCCCATTGCCTCAGTGACGGGGCAAAAACCCAAGCTGTTCACATCAAGATCCAACTGTTTTCATTTTGCCTCATCACTTTTATCCTGGGATAAACATGGCTCTGAATCTAGACTAAGAATAGCTATCTTCCGGATTTAAAGCTATTTAAGGAATTTCTGACACACTCAAAATCTATATGTATAAATATTAAAAAGAGAAGGGAAAAAAAACCCACCTGGAAAATTAATGCATTCTTTAGGGAAACAGCAGACCTACAGTGATTTCTAGTTGGATCTAATATACCTGATCCTGCTCCCAGGTGTCAATGTTCCTCTTAGAAATGAGATTGCACCCAGGCCAAATGTAACCCACAACAATCTTTTGAAGCTTACTAGGCAAATGGAAACCCTTCTGCACTTTCCAGAGTGTGGTCATTCTGAATCAGAAATAAAAATTAATTCATATACTGAATTAGTCATTCCTCCACCCACTCTACAAACCCTTACACAACTGAAATTCTCTTAGAAGATTCAGGAAGATAGAATGCCTTGTTGCCTATGTTTGGGTTTTCCTGCAGTCCACAGATCTCAGCACTCTAAAACTGTTGATGATTTATACCACCAAGCAAATATCTTCTCTACATAAAAGATAGACACTGAGAGCATAAAGACCAGAAACTGAAAAATCAATCTGGTGTTCAGTTTAGCGTGCAGAAAATGTTCAAGTCCACAATGAGGAAAGCTCTCCCTCTCCCTCTCCCTCTCCCTCTCCCTCTCCCTCTCCCTCCCATCTCCCTCTCCCTCTCCCTCTCCTCTCCTCTCCTCTCCGAACCTCTCCTCTCCGAACCTCTCCTAACCTCTCCGAACCTCTCCTCTCCTCCCTCCCGAACCTCTCCTAACCTCTCAGAACCTCTCCTCTCCTCTCCTCTCCTCTCCTCTCCTCTCCGAACCTCTCCGAACCTCTCCGAACCTCTCCTCTCCGAACCTCTCCTCTCCGAACCTCTCCAAACCTCTCCGAACCTCTCCGAACCTCTTCCTCTCCTCTCCTCTCCTCTCTCCCCCTAAGATGTTTTTGTTAACATCAGTGTAATACTTCAGGTTAATTCAAGTTAACCAGGTATGACAAGGAGCTGGCACGTGGAGCTGGAGCCTGGTGCAAGGGTTACTCACCTTCCACTACAACAGTTGCGGGTTTCGAATAGGCTGTGCCCAGACTGTTCTTGGCTACACAACGATACTGTCCTGCGTCTTCTCTCTGAACATTGTGTATCCTTAAATTCCCTGAATCGAGGACAGCAATGCGAGCAGTCTCCTGCCAGAGGAAGGAGCAATTGAGGTGAGGCCTCTACACGCAGGCTGCACACAAGCAGCACCAAACATCTGTTTACAAAGATTGGGCTTACATGCATGAACATTATTTGTGTTGTCCTACAACTGAAGGATTTGGGGCCAGCTCTCCCCGCTCAGCATTGTCATGACAAACTCACCCATCCCTATTTTTGCGATTTTTGAATTATAGCTTCAAAAGAGCTCTTATTTATGAGAACACTCACAAGTGCTTTCATCAGCATTTGTCCACAATTAGTGTAATAAGGATATAAAATATACGATACAGATATCCAGAGAGATGAACCCTGGATTTTCCAATGCTTGCTTTCTAGCAACTAAAATTTACAAATACTATAACTGATGATAATATTTAACACAATACCTTTAAGAAATAATTATCACTACTTAAAAATCATTCTCTACTCACCTTTACAACTGTTTCTCCTTTGACCCATGAAACAGAAGGTTTTGGATTCCCCATTGTAGTGCATGGAAGAACAGCCTTTAAGCCTTCTATTATTTCCACATTTACAGGTGGTCGGGTTATTTTGGGTCCTAAAATTTTAAAAGTCCAAAATTAAAGTTGAAATGAAGCTAAGAGATACTAGGACAAGACAAATTCAGAAATTACATCAAAAATTTTTATGCTTTTTCTCTATATTGCTGAAAGGTGGAGCAGTCTTACTTCATCATGAACTGCCCTGGAAAGAAAGAACTTTCTTCAGCACAGCATTAAGTTTCAGTTTATGGATGCAAAAGCAGTTAACTTACATGGGTTATTTGTTTTCCTGAGTGGAGTTTGATGGTCATTTGAATTAAGGCCTGGGCTAAAATCCAAATTCAGATAAGAGTATTTCCAGTATTGAAGAATGTTTGCATTCCAGGTTTTGACATTCTTCACTGTGTAAACACTGTCTTGTATGAAAGTTCAGATCTGGATTGAATTGATTTTGAAACAGTTTTAACCCAGGCTTGCCTCTAGCTCAACAAGAAAGGCACGTAAACTCAATTAATATCCCGAATGGAAGGATTTATAACTGTGCTAGTTAAAAGAAGAAATGATCTTTAAAGAAAAAAGCAATCAAACTCCCTTAAAGTTAATAATGGATAAATTTAAATTTTTTTTTGCCCAAGGAACCATATGGCCTAGCTTACTCTGAGCAGGGAGTAAAAAAGATTGTCATCTCAGTATTTTGGGAGACCTGACATTTTGAGTCCCTTGCGTGATACTGAACCAGCAGAAAAACAAGCTTCAAGAGAGCATCACCTTCCAGCCCCCACCCGCCAGTGACTGGGGTGCTGTAGAACTCCAGAATTACCGGACCTGGAGGGTCATGCTCATTAGCACAAACAAATCCTTTCCTACAAACAGATGCTTTAGCCAGACTATACCTCTGCTGCCCTTTAAAGTGTTTGTGTTAGCAACTGCAGCCATATGAGTTCAGTTTCACCAAGTTCAGAACCTACATTGCCCTTTGCAAGACTAAGTACTTTGCCTTCCATGTAAGATTATGACATTTACCTCATAGTGCTCCGACCATTCCACACTACTACTGAGAGCACCTAAACATCATTTACTCGCTTTTGCCATCCTCAGGCAGAAATCTGCTTAGTGAAATTTTACATTTAATATTCACAAGGGATTTATGCAATGTTACCATGGAAGTCTAATTTATCAAATTGTGCCTCTTTTATGGAGTTTGCACAAAAGGCATTCTTCAAAGTATTGGGATTTATCCCCTGATCCTGGCACAAGTGTGTGTTACTCAAAGTGAATAATCAGAACAGCATTAAGTTAAGATATGACCCAATATGCTGTGTCACTGCCTCAAAGGACTGCACCCAGGCTCATGAGAACATGGGTCTGCCCTGAACAGAGATCACCAGGGGCCATACCTGGGGGTCTGCTCAGGCTTTCAATTAAATACTCACATGGTGTCAGGAAGAAATTGCATTCCCACTTACGCATTTTCACCTGGAGAGCCCCACAGCTCTGTGCAGCTGCTCCAACCCCGTTATCTGCTGTGCAGCAGTACACCCCATCATCACTGTCCTCAACGCTCAGAATGGTCAGGAGCTGCCCGTTCCTCTGTATGCTGTACCGCGTGTCGAACAGCCTGCAGGGCACAGCACAGATCGTCAGGGCTGGGAGAACAACAAGGGACAGAGAAGGGGAGTTGCATTTAAATCTACAGACAACTGACACTGCTACAAATGGCAGTAAGCTTTACCTTTTATTTTCAACCTGCAGGGGGAAGGAAAGGTGCTGAAAATGTTGAGTTGGGCTTTAAGATTCACTTAGATTCTCACTAGACCGTGCAGCTCCTGACTGCCACTGGTGTAGCAGCAATTCTTCCTCCATCCAAATATCGGTTAAGTAAATAGGTATCATATTTTGTTTTCTGACTGGCTAAGGACAGGCATGAGCACAAATAATCTTTTCCAGCTGGGTCCTGTTAGCTGTAATTGTGCAATGCAAAGGAAGGACTGCTTATATAGGAAGTAGAACTGGCTGAAGTTGTTTAAAGAAACCTTCTCCAGAATAAAAAGGAAAGCTTTTTTCACTGAACAGATAAAGTTACACAAAGATTTATACTGTTGGGAAAATAGACACAAACAAGCAACCATGTATTTTTGTGTCTATATCAAGGAGCAGTTTTGTCCAATTTTTTTGGAAAAAATGCAAACCAACAAGCAAAAAACCAAAATGAAACAAGCAAAGAAATGTGATGAAGCATTCTCAAGGTTAGAGGATTCAAGGAGAGCTACAGTTTTAACAAAGCAGGATTTAACCTGGAGACTTCAGAGAAGACAAGAGAAGCCCTGAAGTTGGAACAATAAAGATGTAGGATATTGTAACAAAATATGTGGAGCAAAGACCAATTCTATATGTGAACATAATAGGGGGGCATGGGGAGGGAGGGGAGTGGGGTAGGGTGTGGGTGAGAGCAAGGGAAAAGCAGAAAGGTGATGAGAAGTCAGAGGATTGAACTCTTGATTTTCATTACAAAAGTGGAAAAATATAAGAAAAGTTCAGTAAAAAACGTTTGCACAGCATTTTGTAAATTCCTTTATGTTTGATTTTCACACCGTCATAGATGATTTTTGGAAGCATTTTCATGCACCTGGACTTTGATTCTGATGAACAGTAGCAGAACAGTTCTGACCTAAGGATTGTCTCCCAAGCTATCACAAATATCTGACACCTAAATATGTCCTGTTTTGTTCTTTTACTGTTAGAAATCGTAGTGTAGTCACTGAGTAATCTGAACGTGCCATTGACAAGCACATATTTCCTTTTAACAGCCTTTTGCCTTTCAGTCTTATATCTCGCTCCTCTTTTTCACCATGGGAAGAAAAAGTGCCATGAACTCATCCACAGTGTAAAAGATGTGCTAACTCTATACCCTTGTTTCCCTGAGAAAGGCTTATTGTGGACAGCCCTGTCCTGGGGCTTTTCAGTCAGCACAGGGCACCTACTGGTCTCCTTGCACAAGTTTTGGTGCCAAAAGAAAAGACACATCCAGAATACTAGTGCTGACAGCAGTCTCTGTCCTGGCCCTATTCCCATCGAAGTTGAAAGTTTACACACTGTTCTGTTTTGAAGGTTAGCCTAGCTGTCTGTTCAGGATGCTGAGACTTGGCAAGAGAAGAAAATCCTGTAAATAAAATAACTGATATTAATTGCTTGCAATAACTAGGCCCTTTGAAGTTTGATATATACACAGAGGCACAGAAATATATTTATATGGAGTTTTATTCAGAGAAAAAAGCCCGCTGATTCGATCCTTTTTCATTCTGCAAATATTTTCATATGAGTTCTTAGAAAGTAGCAGAAATATATTCAGCTTATCCATTTCCCTGTCTTTGGTCTGAGCTTTTGTACCCAGCAGTACTGAATATTAATGCCGCAGAGCTTTGTGAAAGTGAAATGGTTGCTGATATTCATGTTGTTCCAGAAGCCTTAGTAAAGGAATGAAGCACCTGAGCTCTCTGGCCTTACCAGCAGAGATGTTTTTACCTGTATTTTTCTTTTTGGTCAATGTTGTGGAAAAGGCACTCTATCTCAGAGAGAGAATGGGATGGCTTTTAGAAAGGTATGTTGGGCTTCTAGAAGTGGGGATGGTGGTACGAAATGGTCTGGTTTTCATGTTATCTTAGAACGCATAGAGAGTGACCATTTTAAAGATCTGGGGAGAGAAAGGCACGGCCCTGCATGAGCGACGTCCTCTCCCAGCTTTGATTTTCAGTCATGGTGTCACTGATGGGGAAGGGATTGGGAGAAACATGACCTGATTTGGCAATAACATCCATGGAAGTTCAGACCTCCATGTTGCAACAAAGCCAGGGTCAGAGGATTAAGCCCAGGGTTTTGCTGAGGTTGCAGGCAATGAAAAAAACTGATTTCTGAAGGCTAGCATGCATATGTGTAAGTTTCTGCTTTCCTCCTATTTTAAAATTATTTACCTCCTGCTACCACTGACTTATTTGGAGTTTCCCAAGCCAATGGTTCAAAGACTCTTTGGATGCTTGACCACAACAGTGAGAACCATGCTTCAGGTGACCATCTGCCTAACATGGACATCTCTTGTAGAGAATAGGTATTAACCAAGAAAGGGAGTGCTGTAATTTTCCTTTGCAGAGGGAGTCACTAACAGCAATCTAGAATAAGAAACATGTGAAGGCATGTGTTAGATGTAACGTGATTTCAGAGCTGGAAGATCAAGTACAATTTACTTTGTAGAAGCCTGTCTATGGCAACAGACCAAAAGCAATGATAGCAACTTCCATAAGACACTTCCAAGGCTGCCGCCTTCATCTGCATCCTCATGCCTGGTGGTTAGCGTTTGAAAGTGTAACAATGAGAAGCCACTTTCCTAGAGTCAGATCCAGAACTAGAAGTAAACAAGAATAGCATAGTGTGACCCATTCCACACAAAGTTCCCAAGAACATTGAGATAGGCAACAAGTCTTGCAAAGTTTCTTTTAAATATCATACAGCATCCTCCCACCTCATAAACTGAGGAACAGAGCGGATTGAACTGCCTAAAGCTAGAAAGAAAATTCTTGCATAGCTTGTAGCAGAAACCAACAGTCTTCAAGCTCAAGTTTGTGAAGTTGCTCTTATCATTCTGTAAGGAACACAGATTCCTATATAATTACAGCCACTCACCCTCTTCCCTGCCACAGACCTATTTTTATAATTCCAGATATCTCCTTTATCACAGAGGAAAGCACTACCAGTTTTGGCAGGAGATGCTGGAGCGGGTTGGGGCTGCTCCCTACCTGATGGGAATGCTGTTGCGTGTCCACGTAATCTCCGGCTCAGGGTACGACTCCACTACACAGACAAACTTGGCCACGTCCTCTACCAGGGCATCCACTGTTTCCAAAGGAGTGGTGATTAAGGGAGCTGTGTGAAGGAAAAGAAAATGAGAAAGCCTTATGGTGACTCCTGGAGAAAGGCACATAGACTGCCAGACATCTTTGGTGGAGGCAGCTGTCCCTGCAGGGTCACTCAATGGCATTTTGCTTTGTGATCTCTCCACAGGGTGCAAAGCAGAGCAAAACAAGCTCCAACAAGCCCTATGGATCCCATGTTTCTAAGCCTCCTCTCCCCCAGGGTTCACAGCACTAGGTGGCATACTGCAAGAACATAGATGAGGCTATCCCCGTGCCAGGCTGCCCCCCTGGCATTGTGTAGGCTGGAAGTGCAAGGAGCAGCACACCAACTGAAGCCAAGCTGATCTTCCCCCAGAGTGGGCAGAGTGCTTCTTTATTATTTCATAATGCATGAGATTTGGACTTCTTTGTCATTATTACAGGATTTGTTCCACTCAACTATTTATCTTTTTTTTTTTCAAACACCAAACCTATTATATAGCACTATATTTTTCAAAGCCAGGCTCACACAGTCATTAGGGTCCTTCAGATTTGTGTCATTACTGGTACCTGCTCTCTTTTTCTCACTTCTTCTTTACAAGTAGCACAAGAGTTAGAAGTCTGATAGCTATGTCTGATGCTTATTATCAGACCTGTTATCATACCTGTTGTGATACTCAAATGCATCTTTAGAAACACTTGCTGTCACTCCAGTAAAAGACTTGAATCATAGCTGGAAGGGATTAAAGCATAAGCCTAGTGAATCACTTTCCCTGCACATGATATGCATTGCAGCCACTGTCTCCAAAGACACTTGAATAACTTTTAATCTATGGCTGCAAGGGACACACACCCATACTTGTTGGACTGGATTTCATTGATTATTGTGCTGAGATAAACTAATTTCATACCATATTCCTAAACACCACCTTGAAAATTCATAATGGATACAGGAGTCTTCTTATTCCTCTCTGACTGTAACAGTATGTGGCATACTGTTTGTGTTTTCGCAGGACAATATCAACTGCTGTTTATCTGCTGGCCCTCCTTAGTATACTAAAGTTTAAATTCAGGGAAAAAATAAATTATAACAAATTTACCCCTCCCTCCTAAGAAAGGGGAAAAATAGAAGATACTCAGATTTCAGTGACTGAGAATAATAGAAAGTCTACACCTCAATGCTTTTTCAATTTACATGGGAGTCAAAATTAGAATCTCTTTGGAGTTCTGCCGGAATAAAGCTAGAGGAAGAAAGAAACAGCTTCCACTATCAGGTTTATGTAAAAATCTTTACACTTTTGACATTTTATTAGAACAAATCTGCATCAATAATATTTCTATATTTTATAACTTCAAGTTCCACCATTGATTACCAGTAATGACTGTACTCATATAAATCTCAAAACTATAGCTAAGGTAGTACTAAACATTATATTAAAGAAAAATTAATTAAAATAAGTCCATGACACACTCACTGTTTAAGATCACTGCTTAAATTGTATCACTCTTCAATGTATTGGGTCATTTTGGGTTACATTAGATAGAAACAATCTCTGTATTGCACCCCCGATAAATTCTATGCCAGTGAAACCAAATGGAAGATTTCCATAAAGCCTAAGTTTTCCTGCTACTGAAGGTTGTCTTAGAAGAATAACCCCCACTGATGGCTATCGTGACTACTTCAAAAGGGACATTGCTGGTTTTTGACAGAGTTTATTGTCTTTTGATGGCATTAACCCTGGAGTTTTGCAATCTAATTTCATATAGTATGTTTTCATTGCTGCTGTCCGCATGCCTTGGTCTCCGGTAGGATGCTTCTAACACTGAGAAATGTAAATTTTTACAGTAATGATAATTCAAAGCAACCAGTTTTATAAGTGTTGTCTGCATAAGCACAGCCGTTCTCACAAGGAATAAAGCTACATTTGTACCAAGAGTCAATATGCGTAACTACAGTAACTTATTCTTTTGGGCAAACAAGACCCGTCAGCTTTACCTATTAATAAATTATCTAGAAACAGTTAAATACTTTTATGGTGTGTCTTTAATTCAGTGCATGACAGAATATTGCCTACACCTGGTCTCATCTGGCACCTCCCAAAAGCCAGCACACAGCTCAGAAGTCTGTAAGCCTCTTACTTACGAACGATACTGCCCAAACCAACAGCACAATGGTAAAAAGAGAAGGAACTTCTTTACAGCTGCCTCCCCAAATTCTGAATCCTCAAAGAGCAGCTGTGACAGCAACAGTGATGTGGTATTTCCTCGTATGCTATTTTTTACCTTTGTGATGTTAAAATCAAGTGGAGACAGCGAGCAATGATGCCATTTTGTTGTGAGGCTGCAACAGAGCCCCAAAATGGCTGAGATGCTGCTTGCTTTTGCTTCTAAAAGCCATCCAAACTGCTCAGGTGTTGCTGTCAGTTCATGTTTTCTTCAGAAAGCACTCAAAACTCTCAAAACTTGGGATGCCTATGCTACCAGATTTTAACATGGGAAAATAAAATCCAGTGTACGGACATATCTATCAGCATACAGAAATGAAGCCAATCTTTTCCATGAGTAGCCCTTTGGGTTTTCTGACATTTTTAAGGCAACCCTGTGGCTTTAAGTAATACTGAAAATCAATTAACTTATATATGTGCAAATCCACATAGGTGCCCTTTCTCTGGGTGTCAGCTGTAGTTTCCCGAGATAGCAAAATGACCCAAGGCTGGTCACGGGACTACGAGAAAGCAAATCCCCTCCTATCCCCAGCCCACCAGAAGCTTTCAGATTGCTTGGCTTTGGATCTGGATTCACATTTTTGAAACCAGACAAGCCAGGCAAACAAAATAATGCAGAAAGCAGAGCCAGTCCCTCCTGCAAAATTGCAGACACCTAGAGAAATTGCAGTTCCTCTGGTCAAAAACCGCTCAGTTGTGTTTCCAGCTAATGCTGCAAGACCTCTATAGGGCAATTGGACTACAGTCACCTCTCAGCTTCTCTCGGGGAACAAGTCGATTCATCCACCTGATGCGATGTTCTAGAATAGGATATGTGTCTGTTCATTGTTCTGTGACACCAGGAAAAAAAATGGTATCCTTGTCCTCTTTGTTCTTCTTGCTCCTCAGATCCTGCCTTACCACAGCATTCAAAAAGACTAGGGTTCACTCAATTATTTTAGTGCCTTAGGAAAATATTTACATTTTTATTTCAAAAGGTTTTTATGAAGGAGATACCTCTTTTTTTTCCATTTTGAGAATAATCTGACTAACAATTATAAAAGCACAGCCTTGCAAGAGCCGCAATGTTTACCTAACATGTGAATAAGATTTTGTTTTGTTTTCCTGAAGCTGCAATGTTTCTAGTATGCGTTGAATGGCTTTGGACAATCATTGTGCAGCAAAAATTGTTGCCCAAAGCATTATCAGATGGTATGTCCAGAAGACCATGGTTGCAACTAGTACCTCAGAGAGTTTCCTAAGCAGATTTTTTTGTCCAGTTCTTTTGCTGGTTAAAAATATGTGTGCATGTGTCCATATGTGTGTGTGCACATAAGATAGGAAGAAGGTATAATAACTTCTATATTATATCCTATACAAACAATGTATGTTTGTATTTATATACATACGCTTTGTAAAGACATAATAGCTATTTAGTTCTTTTGAAGTTTTATGTACCTATTAGTGTACACAGACATGCCAAATATCACAAGTCTTGGGCTCTGCAGCAACAGGTACTATCAGCCCTTAACTCTTCTGAGCTTCCTTTAACAGGAGAAATACACATCCCACCCAGGCTGAACCCAAAGATCCCTCTGCCCATTACAATGGACTACATGATCTTCATAGACAAAGAACCTTCAATTCCAGAATATTTTCACTGCTATCCTTCTAAAAGCAGTGAAGTGACCACTTAAAGCAGAGCATTTTTGTCTTTTTTGGAAACACTACAGCACCACCCACCCTGCCATTACCAGAGACACCCCCCTCTTTGGAAAACCTCTTTCAGCAAGTGACAGAAGAAGAAGACCAGGGCAAAAGCCCCACCAAGCAAACCTTTCAGGAGTGTCTCAGCCAAGCTGAGGGCTGCCAGGGTGAGGACGTGCACCAGGGGCACCTTCAGCAAGTCATTCATGTTTGATCCAGAAGGCATCCGGCTCCTTCAGGCGAGGCGTGTGGACCTCCCAGCCGGCTGCATTTCGGAAGCAGTGCTCAAGCAGAGCTTCTCTGCTAGTGACAGAGTGGGGTCTGAGGGATCTAAGTATAATCAGGAATTCTCCCACCCAGCGGTGATGATGGACATGGCCATCTGGTGCATATCCACTTTGGTCAGTGTGAAAGCATGGGGCTCATGAAACAAGAGAAAGCAAATCCCTTCTGAATTCCTTCTAAGCAAACAGAGAGCAGTACAATGGGCAAATGCATTTCCAGGGCAGTACCCTACCCCAGTGCTGCAACGTCAGCAGACCTTCATTCCAGCACCATGTACGTGCAGTAGTGGAAAAAATGCTTGCCCCTAGATTTTCCTTCAGTTTAGTCACCCTCTTTTCCATTTTTTTCTCCTCTCTCTCTCACATACACTCCCTCTTATTATAACCTTTTAAGATTGGCTTCAATATGCCACCTGTTGTCCTGCTGATAGCATTTCTTTCCTTAACAGATGCATTTGCTGGAGCAGGAGAGGTTGGCATTGGTGGCTGAAAGTGCCTTTCTTTGCCAAGAAGGTTATCAGTGTTTGAGAACCAGGGCAGCATACTGAAAAAAACAAAGCCTTATAGCCTTATCCTGGAAAGAGATGCCAGAATAAGTAAATACCCACAGCAGAAGTGAAATTCATAGCATAGGAGAAAAGGACCATTCCATTTCAACAGCAGCAGCAGCCCAGGGCAGTTGGGCATGGGTAAAGGCATTACTGTAGGGAAATATGACTGTTGGACATTGATATTAATCTTTGGAAATATCTTATTAACTACCGGGTCTCTGCCTAGGGTGAAAGACTAAAAAGCAGTTCTCATTTTCTAAGAAGATTTAGAGGAGTATTAGAGTCAAGCATATCTCCTGACTCACTTTGTCTTGCCCCATCCTAATACAGTGGTTTACATGTCATATTCTTATTCCAAAATATCAAGTAATTTGTCTGCCTGTTTTTCCAGCACACGTATTTATACGAAAAATGTTTGCAAAGGGGCTTACCACTGTGGAAAGGTTGATGTGGGGGCAACATCTGCATGAGCAGAAGAGAAAAAGGTGAATAATCAAGCTGGAAAGAACCCATGCTCATTGAACATGATTCCAAATAGATTTCATCATGTTATCAGCAGAGTGCATGACAGCTTCACGCTAAATTACATGGTTTGAGGAAAGGGAATGCACAATCATAACATACCACAGTAAAAGGTACTTTGAGATCTCTGGAATTTTGTTTATGTGCTGAAAATCTTCATTTCAACCACTTCTTAGCAGTCATTTCTGCCATGAACATACATAGTTCAGCAGTGCTTCTTTTGAGGAGTAAATGGAGTAAAACTGGCCAGCGCTATGAGTGTGTGAATCCCTATGATTTGGCATGGCTTGATAATGGCAGTGTTACTGTGGGGACATGCCATGGCTCTGAAGATGAATAAAGCCCAAAACACTCACAGAAGATGTCAAAGATATTCCAGGAATACTGGAACTAGCAATGACAACAAAGAAAACAAAAGACAACAATGAAACAACAGTAATCCTACCAGGCAACAGAGAAATCCTGATTCATGGCTGAATTTACAAATATTTCTTTTGTTCAAGTCCACATATAATCAATTAATCTGGTCCATAGAAATGCAACTTGGTCTTTTAGAGTAAAATTCTCAAGTTTTTCGAGGCTGCCTGTATGTGAGAGGCCAGCAGCTTTGAGGAGGGAAGCAGCAAGGGTGCACGGGGCCTGAGGTTAGTGCATGCAGGGACATGTGGGTGCATGCTTTCCAGGAAAAGACCACACAGTACACGCTTTCAGGCTGTCTGCTGGCTGGAAGTAGGCTTGGAGCTGTGACGAAGGAGCTTGAGATTTGAAGACCACTTGTTTTTTGTGTCTGTACACATCTGCTTACCTTAACACATAAGGGTGCGCTCTTTCTCCTGGCTTGCCTTCAGCAAGGCACAGACAATCTGGGTGGTTCTTGGAAAGCATTTACCTGCCAGACTTCAGATTCAGGTGAGGCTGACTGTCTGGCAGTTCCCTGGATCCTCTTACCTGCCCTATGACTGAGTGACATTTGCTTTCTTCCAGTCCTCAGACACCTCTCCTGGTCACCACGACCATTCAAAGGTTTGGTATGAGGTCCAACAGCACACCCTCTGTTGCTGGCTCCTCCACCTCTTGTATCAGAAAGTTATCATCAATGCTTTCAAGTACCTCCTAGATTGTTTGTGCCTTGCTGAAGGCAAGTCAGAAAAAGAGCGCACCCTTACCTGCTAAGGTAGCAGATGTATACAGACACAAAAGACAAGTGGTCTTCAAATCCCAAGCTCCCATATCACGGCTCCAAGCATACTTCCAGCCAGTAGAGAGCCCAAAAGCATGTACTGTGTGGTCTTTCCCTGAAATGCATGCACCCACATGTCCCTGCATGTGTTACTGCTTTCCTTCTCAAAGCTGCTGCCTCTCAGATACAGGCATCCTCACAAAACATTTGACAGTGAAAAACACTGACCACTTGGGGCTGCACACAGGCTTCTTACACAGAAATGAATCAAGGTCATTGCCATAGGGTTATGGACACACCAGTGCTCCCAATCCACCCCGCCCACTTTGCCAACAGTACCTAAAGGCAGCACAAGCTCCTTTGTATGTCACGAAAGAGCATCTTTGACAATGCATGCCAGCACTAGGGGAGGAGATAAATGTCGTTTTAGCTCTTTTATTACACATTATAAATCACTTCTTTACAGGGATCCTGAGTGGAAGCAGCTGTTACAGTCACTGGCTCCAAGAGGTTTAACTCAACCTGCAACACACATACAGCCAGTAAGTTGTTGTTGCTTGTGTCAGAAGAGGGAATACTGTTCTCATTGTAACATGTAAAGAAATAAGCTGTGCTGCTGCTGTTCTTTACCCTGCACTTGAGGCTTTTATGTTTACTGTTTTGGGTTTTTAAATGAAGTTTGGGTTTTTCTCTATAGTCTTTTAAGAAACACAGACCCATCCCAAAGCCCCACTTACTGTGTTTAAATTGGAGGGTTTAAGGCACATTTGGCTTGGCCTCTACCCTCAGCCATCTGGACCAGTCTCTGATCTCCTACTAATATTTCAACACTTACTGAGCTCTGATGTCTGAATCTAAAATGGTCCTCCCTTTTTCTCTTGAGATTTTGTGGCAATTGGGAAACCTAAAAATTGCATTTATTTCTTGCTATCATCTTGCTGTAAAGTTTCCTGTAATTTTTCATCTCATAGGATCTGACAGTACTGACTAAGGACAATCTAAGCTGCTGTACTATATTTTGTGGTGGGGCAAAATTTTGTAGTGTTATGAGATGTAATTACTGTAGTAAAATGGTGTAAATACTGTAATGAACGAGGAAGATCCCTTGTCATGCATCTAGCTAACACTGCACAGTGTATATAACACAGAGGGCACATTGAATGAAGTTATTTCATAATATATAGAATTAATTTCTCTGATGGGAGACCTACCTCCTATTTCAGCTTGTTGCCCACATTATCCAGTCCCACACCGCAACAAGGAGAAAGATCCCACCTTCAATAATCCTCTCCTCCATGAGAAGATAATGCTGTGACAGTGCTGAGCTGAGCTGAGCCGGAGATGCCCCTGTTTGCCCAAAAATGGATGCCACAGGAAAGTAAAACCCTTTTTCCTCAGCCTCTGATTTCGGCCTTTTATCCTCTGCTTGCCATCAGAAGAGTGCAATCTGTGGGGCCAGGATGACTGCTGACACAGAAAACCTGCTCTCCATCACATGGTACTGCAACCCAGCAAGTGAGAAACAAGACCTGCATTTAGAAACAGTTATAGCATAACCCTGGCTTAACCCCCCAGGGAATAGGGGGAAGGAGGGACTTGGTGGGGATTCCCAGGCCATGGGAACAGCATGAAGGAGAACATGTCCCTACAGAATTCCTTCTTGCAGAAACAAGGAAGTGCTTCAGGACAGCAGTGCATTAGGGATTTAATATATCCCATTGATTTTGATCCCAAAATACTGCATCTTGTAAAATCTCACTCTCAACAAGAAGTAAATTCAACTTCATCTTGATTCAACAGCAATACCTGTGGTTACTGCACAAACACAATCACTACGCAATAAATTCTGGCTATTTAATAAGAGAACTCCTGTGAGTAATATTTTAATTATTGCCAACACCTCTTTAAAACAACCACAAATAAAACCAAGGAACACCACAATGAAATAAATATATGTACAGTGATATCTCGTGTCAGATTGGAAAATGCGCAATTTTCGATTTTTGCCTGTCATTATTTGTTGATCTTGTTTGTTGTTTTAGATTGTGGAGTAGCAAAAGCCAAGAAGCAGGAGTTTATAGGCATGCCACAAGAAGCCAACCAATTTGGTTTCAAACATAAGCTTCCAGCACAACTGGTTTCAAGTGAAGGTTTGTGGTCCTGTGCATAGTGTGGAAATCAACTGTCCTGAGTGATCATAGAATCACAGTCCTGTAACTACCTTTTCCTTCCATCACTATAGCATCTCTGAAACTCACAGCACCTCTCTGCAGCCAAATGGGATCCAAGAGGTGTTACAACATATGGGTGTGATATGAGGAAACACTCAAGTTTCAAAAGTACCTGCACCCATGCAATAGCATGTCTGCCAGTGGAACTAGACACCTGAAATGGAGCTGCCGCATCCTGCCAGCTGATGGCGGATTGCCATGAGTGGTTGCAGGAGGTGTGCAACACCCAAGTCCCAGGGGCATCCTATCCCCTTTCATTTCACTAAACTGTGAGCAGCGTGCTGCGACATGTGAAACAGCTCCACGAGCCTTTTCCAGACAAGATAGCTTTTTTTTCTGTTGCTGTGATAGAAAGAAGAACTTCGCAGACTGTGCAGCTGAGGAGTAGCTGGTGACATTTTTAGACACTGTACCATATGCTGAAAAGCATTTTGGGGGGCTTTGGCTACACTCATTAAAAATGAGGAATTAAATTCTGCTCTGAGTTAACCCCAGGCCACCCCACTGACGTCAATGGAGTGTAACTGAGAGCAGAAGGTTGCCTGTGATCTTTATTTCTTAGAGTTCACCTGCTGCTCATTTGAAGCCATAATCCTTGGTGACATCCCAGTCATTTCTACAGGAGAGAGTCTTGCACTGCAGAGATTTGGTCCCAGTGCAAACTTCACTTAATGAGCAATTCTTGGCTATAGTGTATTGGACCATCCCAATATCTACCTGCTAAAGGAGTCACATTGGCTGCTATTTAAAAGCTGTTGTGTATTATTTGGAAGCACCACAACTAGCATAGCATGTATGCGTATGTCTCCTTAATCAAATGGCGGATCTTTATCCAAAAGATGCATTCAACACACTCAGCACACTTGAAAGCAAGCACTGCAAGAGTGATATGTACCCAGATGACATGAGGTAAGAAATGGGAGGAGAACCAAAGACACAAACCTCAAGGAAATGTCCTTAGCAATGCACAGCTCCCCATGGAATATGGGCCCCTGCATCAGCTGCAGGGGGACTGCAGACTTCTGCTTTGTGCAAGAACCACAGCAGCGTTCTGTGTCCCTGTGAAGCTTCTGCAGCCTTGCAAAAAAAGCCTGTGGGGCACTCAGAATGAGAGGAGGGAGTTCAGGAGTCCCTAAGGTGTTACAAAAGAGGGATAGGTATGGGATTTTGCATGTGCTTGATGAGCCTAGGGAACAAAACTAGACAATGAGAAGAAAATTTTGCAGGTTCCGCATAATAGGCAGCATTTATGACAGGTATGAGATGTTATGCTCAGACTGGTGACCTGTCACTAGTGGGGTTCTGCAGGGCCCCATCTTGGGCCTTGTGCTCTTCAACATCTTCATAAATGGCTTGGATGAAGGACCAAGTTTGCAGGTGATCCAAAAGTAGGAGGAGCTGTTGACTCCCTCGAAGGCAGGGAGGCCCTGCAGGGAAACGTCGACAAATTAGAGGACTGGGCAATCACCAACACCAACTCTATGAAGTTCAACAAGGGAAAGTGCTGGATTCTACACCTGGGATGGGGCAACACTGGATGTTTGTACAGAACTGAGGAATGCGAGGCTGGAAAGCAACTCTATGGAAAGGGATCTGGGGGTCCTGGTCGATGGCAAGTTGAATCTGAGTCAGCAGTGCCCTGGCAGCCAGGAGGGACAACTGTGTCCTGGAGGGCATCAGGCAAAGCATCACCAGCCAGCCAAGGAGGGGATTGTCCCGCTCTGCTCTGACCTGGGGTGGGACAGACCTTGAATATTGTGGCACAATGTAAAAAAGATATATTAAGCTATTGAAGAGTGTCCAAAGGAGGGCAATGAAGATGGTGAAGGGCCTTGAGGGGAAGCCGTATGAGGAGCAGCTGAGGGCACTTGGTGTGTTCAGCCTGGAGAAGAGGAGACCTCATTGCAGTTACAGCTTCCTCTTGAGGGGAAGAGGAGAGGCAGGCACTGGTCTCTTCTCTGTGGTAAATTTTGACAGGACCCCAGAAAATGGTCTGAAGTTGTGTGAGGAGAGGTTTAGATTGGATATTAGAAAGAGGTTCTTCATTTCTACCACCAAAGGCTGGTTGGGCACTGGAAGAGGTTCCCCAAGGAAGTGGTCACAGCACCAAGCCTGACAGAGTTCAAGAAGCGTTTGGACGATACTCTTGAGCATATGGTGTGACTCTTGGGAATGATCCCATGCAGGTCCTGGAGTTGGACTCGAGGAGTCCCTTGTGAGTCCCTTCCAATTCAGCATGTTCTCTGATTCTATGAAAATACCAGCATATGCACAGGATTAGTCCTTTAACTTCTGTAGACTTGGGCTGTTGGCCCTGTCCCTGCCTGTTGTTGATGTAGCACCATTAAACATGTTTGAAATAAGGGCAATTTGAGCAGTTTGTAGGCCTGCCCCTACAACCCAAATGTGTGGCCAGCATGATGTCCTTCTGTCATTTAATGCAATGTGAGTAATTAATTAATTATTATTAATTAAATAATTAAGTAATTGTGCTTCAGCTGTACAGTTGGTCAGAAGATAATAAAGATGGGGGTCAAGGGTTTGCACCTAAGCTGAAATTGTCTTCTAGTCAACTAAACCAAAACACTTTCATTCGAATATCAAACAGGGCAGAAGCTACCCTGGATAACTCTGCAAGAAGCTGATGCTCAGCAGGTAGCCTTAGAGCCCTTTCTAAGAGCCAAGGACCTGCCAAGGAGCAGTGACTTCTCCTATACACACCTTCCCTGCCTGACATGCTGTTCCCAGAGGACAGGTAGAGGGGAACATTTGCCTGGGTGAGGCTCCTTTCTCCCCTCCACCTCCTCCATCCCAACCCAGATGGAGAGGGGGTTTCTGGTCACTTCTTCAGCACATTTCTACCTTGGACCTTCTTCCCCCACCAGTGGCAGATTTGCTGTGGGCAGGTGGTCATTGGGAGAGAAGTTAGTGTTAGGGAAACCTGTATGAGTTCAGAAGTTCCCCAGGAGTAGTAAGCATCCTTGTAGTGGTGGCCAAGATTTCACTCTGCCCTAGAAACCACTTCGCAAACAGCACCGAGCTTTGGTCCCCAAAATAGCTTACAACTCGATCAGTCAGTTCTTCCAGTCAGTGCTTCCATGGAAAGCTTTTGTCTGGAGCATTTTCATAATATTCACCTTTTTCCTGTAAGTAGCAGTAGCAACTCTGGAGCATCCAGACAAATAAAAAATTCACTGGGTCAAATTCATCTCCTCTGACCACTGCAGCAGGCATGCAGCACAGCTGGAATTCCCCCTCCCCAACACCATGTTTAATGCACTGCAGCTGCTGAGCAGTGCCTGACAGCACGTCTGGAGGAAGCAGGGTCTTTCCCATGGCAAGATCCTCGTGTGGTTGCAGACTAGGTTCTGCCAAACTGCAGAGCCATCCATGCTGCTTGGACAGGCCACACAGCCCCACACGGTGCAATCACCTGTGCCCTAGGGCCCTCTCTGCCCTCCAGCAAGGGATAGATCATCACATTCCAAATCTATGACTCTTTCCTGGCCACTTGGGGTCATGGGATATGCCAACGAGGTATGCACGAAGACCCACTACTCTCTTCACAGGGGCTCAAAATCCCACTTTCACTGACACCAGGGGCCCAATTCCTACTTGTGCTGATAAGAAAGTTGAAGATGGAAGACAAAAAAACCAAAATGGACTTGAATTTCAACAAAATGCCTACAAACTTCCCACCAGTGTAAACTGCTATCATTCCCTTGGCAATAGTGGAGCTATGCCAGTTTGCCCTTGCTTGAGAACTTTATATATTTGATTAACATCACTGAGACTTCATCTTTTTGTCTTATCTGTGCATCAGAGTTTCCCTATGCCGTGTTTATTCTCTGTGAACACTCTGCTCTCCCATGCCCTACCTCCAGCTGAAAAAGAAGTGGTTTAGCCCTTGAATACATTTTAAATCAAGTCTCCATGAAGACTTGTGTCACAGAGACTGTGTAGAATCTAAATTAAAACTTCAGTGGATGTATCTTCCTACTTTAAACCAAATCAGACCAGGAGCCAGATTTTGCATTTTGAATATGAAGTTTCTGTAAAAAGTCTGAATCTTTTATAGTGTGCCATGTGTGAAGCAAAATGTAGTTTCTTTTCACCGGACCTAGACAAAGTGAGAAGGCTCTATAACAGCAACCACCACCACCAGTCTACATCTGTACTACTGATCCACATGAGGTGGACAACCTTCCAATAGCCTGTTGGTGAGGCCCCATTCTAAAATGCAAGCCACCCTTGAGAATTGTTTTAACATGGCCCAAAAGTGGGCCAAATAAGCCACTCAGTAGTATGGACTTGGAGCTTCTAGCACTGGGAGCATGTCCCGCTGTGCGATCTACAGGTATATATGGAGCTACAATGTCCCAAAGTCAGGGAGCCCCTTTTAGTGCAGCAAGGAGAGGCTAGACTTTTGTCCAGACCAAAAAAATGTCTTTGGGATATCTGGGTGTTAGGCTTTTCTTCAGTTTACATGAACCCCAGAGCTGTTCTCCCCAATCATGCCAGTGTGCTTTTCACACCAGCAGGAGTACCCAGGACAGCCCTTCACAAATGACAGTCACTTTCCTTTCCACACCCAGCAGAGTTGGGCACTTATTAGGCAATCATGTACAGCTCTCTGTAGAGATCACAGCCCTACCTCCAGGAGCTGTTGTCACCAGTGCCAGATGGGGATGCTGGTCCCATCCAATATGCTTGTTCCAGTAAACTCCTCTCAAACACTGCTGCCTATCACCTTCAGCTCAGAGCTATAGCACAATAACTCACCCACACTTTGGTGGAGGCATTGTCTTCTTCCCACTCAGTTCTCTCCTTTTCCTCCTATGAGCAAGGAAAGCATTGCAAGGTCATGCAAGAGGCAACATCACTCACTAGCATTGTCAGGGGTCACACAGCATGGGATGCATTTCTTCCAGAAGTTCCCTGAGTGGGATGAAAGCATGTTACTGAGTAATGCACTATTTCATCTCCCTAGATACTAGGCCAGAAAAAGGAGGAATCACTCATACCTATAAAGCCACAAAAGCACACAGAAAGGATGTACATAGAGTCAAGGTGCATATATGGGTGCTTTACAGCAGTGACCAATTTGGTTTCTGGGATTGTTTTTTTAACATGCATGATTTTGAAACTGTAAATGTGTGGTAGCACATTTGTTAAGGCACCTCCAATGACAGATGCATGACAGAGGCTCCTGGGGGCTTGCTTCTGGCATGTCAGAAATGCATTACAGAGCTACATTGTTCAAAACATTCAGAGAAAAAAAAATCCCTGAATTAGGCAATTCTGTCAGGCTGAGGAAATAAGAAATCAAGCTGAAAAGCTGAAAAATATATTTTTGAGAATACACTAGTGTCCCTCAGGCATTCAAAAATCATGAGTCAGGCCTTAAAAAAAATCATAGTTGGCTTAAACATAATAGTTTGGGGGGGTTAGTAACCTTGCATTGTCTGTACTATTAATGGTCACAATTTTAAATTCTTCTGGAAAAACTGGAAATTGAACTGTATTTTGTAATGAAGGCAGAGATTCTTACATAACCTAACAGCCCTAGGGGTTGAAGCATTAAACAGAACACCAGATAATGCGATAAAATTCCAACTGCTGAAAATGCTGGAGCTAAACTAATTTGTGTAGCCCTGCCATAGGTTTGGAAGGTGGTTCAAGAACCCACATCCACAGGAGTAGTGTTCTCTGGTGAAGTCATTCATAGATATAATTTTTCCAGGCTGCAGTTTTTCGATGGTGGCTGTCAGAAATCACACGATTGTTCTGTTTCAGTCCATGGAAAAAGTCTCTCTGAATAGGAAAAAAGAAAAGCCCCTGAGGAACACACTTATGCAGTGACAAATGAACTAGCAGAACAAAGCATAGCATTTCAAAGGACATTCTGAGGTTTTAGAGGCTTTGCTTAGGGAGAATGTCTCCCATTGTATTTCAATAAATGCACCGTATTCCTCTAAAACTTGTCCCCTGTGTATCGCATTGTGGTGACATTCATGTAGCATTAGGTTTGGCTAAAATACATTTATTTATTGCTAACAACTTGATTTTTAAAGGGGCATAAAGTTTGGTTCAAAAGCCAGAAAAAATCTCAGCTTCTGACACTTTTATAACTCACAGAATCAGATTCACAGAATCAGACAATATCCTGACTTGGAAAGGACTCACAAGGATCATCAAGTCCAATTCTTAGCCCTGCACAAGAGTCACACCATGTGCTCAAGAGTATCATCCAAACGCTTACTGAACTCTGTCAGGTTTGGTGCTGTGACCACTTCCCCGGGGAGCCTGTTCCAGTGCCCAACCACCCTCTGGGTGAAGAACCTCTTTCTAATATCCAGCCTAAACCTCCCCTCACACAACTTCAGACCACTCCCTGGGGTCCTGTCAAAGTTTACCACAGAGAGGAGACCAGTGCCTGCCTCTCCTCTTCCCCTCAAGAGGAAGCTGTAACTGCAGTGAGGTCTCCTCTCAGTATCCTCTTCTCCAGGCTGAACACACCAAGCGTCCTCAGCCGCTCCTCATATGGCTTCCCCTCAAGGCCCTTCACCATCTTCATTGCCTTTATTTGGACACTCTAATAGCTTAATATCTTTCTTATATTGTGGTATCCAAAACTGCACACAATATTCAAGGTGAGGCTGCCCCAGTGCAGAGCAGAGCAGGACAATCCCCTCCCTCCACCAGCTGGTGATGCTTTGCCTGATGCCCCCCAGGACAGGGTTGTCTATCCTGGCTGCCAGGGCACTGCTGACTCAGATTAAACTTGCCATCAACCAGGACCCCCAGATCCCTTTCCATGAAGTTGCTTTCCAGCATCTCATTCCATGTTTCTGGAATTGTTTCTAAATATGGAATTGTCCCCAGTCAAATATGGGAAGTGTTTCTCCCCGGGTAAAGTGCATGATAACATCCTTAAAGACTTGGGAACCCACCCCAGATCCATCCTCAGAATTCAGAGATGCTTCTTGCTGCTGTAGGGATGTGATTGTTTTCACCCTAGGCCTTCCTGGAGACCAGCTTGTAACCAGGAATGGACTAGAAAAGTGACAAAGGAAGTATTCCATATCATTCCTTTCCGTAACACAACATATAAAAAGGCGCAGATAAGAGAGTTCGCTCTCTTCTCTCTTCCGATGGCTGAAGGTGACAGGTCTCTCCATAGACAGGCTTTGCTTATATAGGCCAGGGCCTGCTACTCAGACCTGCTGTTATCTCTGGTCTCTCCGGGAGGCGTGGGAGAGTTGGCTTCTGCCTCGCACAGCTCTGCTGTCCCGCTCAGGGAAGTATTTAATTCGCTTTTATATTTATTCATTAGCTCTCTATTAACGGGTGTATTTAGGAGATATTTGTTTTTTTGGTTTCTTTTTATCCCTGTTTTCCACCTCCCTTTTCCCTTTTTCCCCCTCGGACGTTCTCTGTTGTGTATAATATATTCAAATTGTAGATATAATTGTAAATATATGTTATATATATATATATTATATAATCCCATTTTGTTCGAACTTCTTTCAGTTTTTTTCCCGTGGTTCATTTTTTTTTTCCTTGCTTGGGGAGAGTGGGAGGGGTAAGAGACAGCTTGGACTTGGCAGGAGAGCCAGGCCAAACTGATACGAGGGAGAAAATTCATGCAGCCAAAGCTCAGTTGGAGTTGATGGTGCCAGAAATGTGGGGGACAAGAAAGGAGTTTTTTCAACTATATTAATGGCAACAGGCAGTACAGAAGTATCATCAGCCTGTTCCAGGATGAGGATGGTCACCACACAAACAGGGACTGAATAAGGCAGAAGGGTTTAACTCTGTCTTTGCCTCTGTCTTCAACATGGATGATGGATCAAGGGCATCTCAGTGCCCTGAACTGGAGAACCATAACTGTGAGAATGATAAACTCCCTGTTGACCCTGAAATTGTTCAAGATCTGCTGCTCCAGCTGGATCCCTACAATTCTATAGGTCCTGATGGGGTTCATCCCAGAATTCTCTAAGAGCTAGCTGATGTCATTGCAAAACCCCTCTCTATGATTTTTGAGCTGTCTTGGCAATCCAGAGAAGTCCCATCTGACTGGAAGTTGATGAATGTTGTCCTGATTTTCAAGAAGGACAAGAAGGAGGACCCCAGAAACTCCAGACCTGTCAGTCTGTTAGTCCCTTCAGTGCCTGGTAAAGTGATGGAGAAGATTATTCTGGAAGGTATTGAAAAACCCCTGAAAGACAACGCAGTTGTTGACCAGAGCCAACACAGCTCCATGAGAGTAAAGTCCTGCTTGTCAAACCTGATTTCCATCTATGACAAGGTAACCCACCCAGTTGATCAAGGGAAGCCAGCTGATGTAATCTTTTTGGAATTCAGTAAAGCTTTTGATATTGTCTCTCATGGGATCCTACTGGACAAAATGTACAGCACACAGCTGGATAAACACATCATGGACTGGGTGAGCAATTGGCTCACGAGTGGAATACAGAAGGTGATAGTGAATGGGGTAACATCAGACTGCTGACCTGTCACTAGTGGGGTTCTGCAGGGCCCCATCTTGGGCCTTGTGCTCTTCAACATCTTCATAAATGGCTTGGATGAAGGACCAAGTTTGCAGGTGATCCAAAAGTAGGAGGAGCTGTTGACTCCCTCGAAGGCAGGGAGGCCCTGCAGGGAAACGTCGACAAATTAGAGGACTGGGCAATCACCAACTCTATGAAGTTCAACAAGGGAAAGTGCTGGATTCTACATCTGGGATGGGCCAAGCCCACGGCCAACGTCTGGATGTACGTACAGACTGGGGAATGAGATGCTGGAAAGCAACTTCATATCTGATTTTAGCCTTGAAAGATGAAGGCACTCAGTGGGCTGGAAGAAGGTCTCAGATAAAGGGCATTGTGCTAATGAAAAGAATTAATGCTTGGTGTGTTTACCCTGGCATCATCAGCAGATGCAACCAGCCTATCTGCTCTGTTTGGGAATGGCATTTCTGCAACCCAAGCAGGCTCATTCAGACTTTCACACTGAGTGGCTGCACATCACATATTTCCATATGCTGCCTACACTTGGAGAGGTCAGAAACCCACTCTGAACACCACTGCAAAAATAAGCAGCTTAATTTCTTCTCAGCAAAAGTTCAGAGGATCATGTTTGTGGCATACAAGCTAAAAAGTATAACCTGGGAATCTCAAACTGAGAAACTAAGGACCAATCAAGGGTGCTTGAAGTCAACAGAAAGTCTGTTAGGACACAACCTACAATACATCCTGTGGCTTTTTCACCATCCTTGTGCTGCCTGTCTGAGTCTGCTTCCAGCCTGCTGTCTTAGGAATGCTCTTTAACTCCTTGCTTCAGAATGGAGGCATTAATCTGTAAGTATCCACATGAATCACTGGGCATCACCAGCAGCCAAGTGACTGTGCAACCAGTTCAAGAGGCAGTAATTAAATCTTGCCATAATAATAGCTTCTCTACTTATTAGCCGCTGTCCTGTAAGTTACCTTGTTGAGCAGACATTTTAGCACTAGACTGAGAGTGTGGGAAAAGAAACCTAGCCAGAAAATCCCTGACTGTTGTGGCTGAAAGTGTGGGAGCATTTCCCTGGTGGTACCAAGCACCACGAGACAGCAGAAACACGGGGCACAAGGCTCAGACTGCTCTGGGTGGGACACCAGAACAGCAATGAAGAGGTCTAGTATATTTTCGCCCTGTTGTAGGTAACTGGTGACCTGGGAGCCAATGAGCATGGCTGGTGCCTCTTACAGGGTCTTCAAAAGACACCTTTCCCCCAGCAGTGTGGACATTAAGGGCATGAAGCTTTACAGCGGTACTCAGCATAGGAGAAGCTATATCACAAACACAACATTCATAATGAGCAAATGGGAGCATAATAACAAAGGGATAGTTCTAAAAGATCTGCCAAGGTGCCAAAAGATTTGTTGCAGTTATGCCCCTTTATTTTGAAGTTTATATGCATTACAAACATATTAAAAAAGTCAAGTAGCAGTTCTAATAATAATAAAATATATAAGTTGTTGTTTGGAAGTGGATTACAAAGATCTGTTCCACTTCTTTGCAGAGATATACATTAATTTCAAAAGACTTTGAATTACAACTGGGAGTCATCTACAAAAGCTTTTCCTATGTAAATTTTTCTGTGCATCAAATATTGATCCTACAGAATCTCATATAAAAAACTGGCAATGAACAAAAATGCAAGGAAAGACTCCTGATTTTAAGTTGGATTCTTATTCAATCTTCAGATAACCATTCTTTAATGCTGTGTTAAGTGCCTGATTTTATCTAAAAGCTATCACATTTTAAAAGTCATTTAATATGGATCATAGAACACTGCCAAGTTAAATCTTTCCAAACACTAAGAAAAAAAAGTAAGGCACTAAAAAGAAAAATGCATTCTGGGACTAATTCCCATGAGATTTTTAGAATACAAAGCCTCTATTATATTAAAAGTACTGATAATTCATAGGAATAGGTCATGGATAATCTTACTTTGATTTAATTATGCTTCTATTTATAGTAGTTTAAATCCAACTGTGTTTGGACTACTAAAACATCTGCAGAGTGGTTTCAGGTTTGAGGAAAGGCGACATGAATGGGGTAATGTGGTGCATTGCCCATTCGCTGATCTGAAAAATACCCTCACTTGGTACAAAACACAGCATCCCCTGTGGACTGGTTTTAAACCATAGTCCCTGGCAATAGCAAGTGCAAAGCCTAAAGAGACTCACTCTGTGCACCACAATTAGACAGAACTTCAGGTATATATCTGAAATTGTGCACCTTATTTACTTCCAGTGAGCTCACTCTTTCAACAAGAAAGAGTATGAGTCAGAGTATCTGAATTTCCAGGGACAGAGGAGCAATATATTCCTCATAGGATCAATTTAAAAAGTCCTGTTGCTCAGAGGAGCAATACATTGGGCATGTGCAAGTTACTGAACTAGAGACCATTTTAAGAAAAGTTGAAGATGAACTTGGGAAGCTACAATCAAGTCAAAAGCAGGTAAGAAATTAAATTGTGTGTAAAGTCTTTCTGGAAGGAAAATTCTGCCTATCTCCAGAAAGAGCCATTGCTGTGTGAGTTCCCTCCTGAGCCCCTGTGCTGTCTAAAGACACAGAATTATCTGCTTCCTTTGCATACGCCCTCCACTAAAAGGATCGCACTAGGCCTTGGACATTATTTACTATTAAACTCCTACAGAGTAAGACATTCATTTCCAAGAGACTCAAGCTTGAGCTGGTTGAAGCCATTTCACGGGGAACACTCAGACTTGGTCATGTTTTCATTCCTTGTTGTGGATCACAGCCCTCAAGAAATATTGTTCAGTGATGTGAAATTACATACAGTCTGGTGCGTGTCATAAATCTTTATTTTGAACATGTGGTCTTAAGACCCACCAGTACTCCAAGAAACCAGTATCTGGCAACTGGATAATACTGGGCATCCACGATACAAGGATTAAATCAAAACTATTAAGATAATAGGCCTGGGGCCTTTTTGTCTCGGAAATGGTCATTATTATGAAATTTCATTAAGAAAGTCTGTTTTCCTATGGCAATTTCTTTGACAGGGCATGGTCTGTTTGGTTTTTTAATTGGATGATCCTGAAGACTCTAGTTTGAAACCACAAGGAAATCCATCCATAGGTTGTGGCAGATAATGCTGTTCCTCATGGCTGAAGGCCAGGCCATTGATAGCACAAAAAAAAACTGTGAAAAAAATAACACAGTTTGACATGTCTAACAGGAAAAAGAAAATCTTGACTGTTGGGACACCAGTTCCTCCCAGTCCACTGTTTTAACAGCCCACAGGATAAACTGCAGAGTTGACTTGGACTGGATGGGTCCTATTCCTGCAGTCTCTGTCTGTCTTGTTCCTGGCAAAACATGACCACAGCCTTTCTGACACAATTTAATGATGCTGAAAGCCTTGTGCAAGTAGGCACTGGAATTTTTCATAACTGTTTTCATGCCTCCATCTCTGATTTCCTTCACAGGGCATGATCCTGTCAAGGGCACAGACGGGGAAAAAGTCCATTCTTTCAAAAGCAGAGAATCTGGTTTGTTTCTATATTACTGTTTATTTTATGACAGTGTAACAAAGCCTGTAAATGTTGTTAAGCCAGAGTCAGTATTAGCAATGGAAATCATTACTACTGCTTTAACTGACATTTTGTTAATGTTATTGTAGAACTGTCTCATGAGTCATGACAGGATGGAAATTAATTTGTCACTGCTGTAGGTCTCTTTCTTTACTATAAAGCTAAAATTTCTCCTCTTCATCTGCTCTAGTGTCTGTAATAAAACTAATAAACCAAAAACATGCTTGAACATCCTTGTACATGCTGCCTTCTCCGTGGTCAAGGCATTTTAAATGTTGTTTTGCTTAGGTAATGGAACAGTTGTGTGAAAACTGAGGCCCTGGAGAAGGCATCTCTGAAAGTCACATAACAGCTCTGGGTTCCTTCAGCCTTTGAAAAAGTATATTCTTACAGTCTTCACAAAGAAATTTGCTTCTGGGGACTTTGTGGTGTAAAAGTCATGCCTCCTGTCAATTCACAGCACAGCCAGCTGTCCCTGCCCAAACTCACCTGCCAGCATGGCAGCGTTATAGAGCCCATGTGGTCCCCTTGGCAGCCAGCAGCAGATCTTCATTCCTTCTTGCGATTCAAAGGCTTCTTGACGATAAACTAAAATACAATGAGACCATATAAAGAATAAGCAAGAAGGTGCATATTCTCCCTGGTGACCACAGAAGGTCCTTGCAGCTATTAGGGCTGGAGCATAAGGCATATGAGGGAAGGTAGAGGGTGCTGGACTGGTTCAGTCTGGAGAAGAGAAGGAGAAGGATGGACCTTATGTACGGTCATTACATAGTGCACAAGAGGCAAGAGGACATGATTTGCAAAAAGAGTAATTCTGGTTTACTTATTAAGAAAAGTTTTTCACCATGAGGGTGGTCAGACACTGGAAGAAGGGCTTGGAGATGTTGCAGGATCTTCAGCCCTAAAAATACTAACATTTTGATGTCACGAGGCACACAGTAATTGGTCCTGCTTCATGCAGGGGGTTACACAGCCAGAGGTCCCTTCCTATTTCATTTTTTCCATGAGTTAATGAAGTCTTCCAAGGGTTTGTTGGTTTAGTTCTTCATCTGAAGAACTGGTTTCTAATGTCTGTTAAGTTTTTCTGCCTTGAATTTAGGAAACTCACAGTTTCAAGAAAAGTCTTTGACCGACTTTCCACATAAGGGCCTTTATCCTAAAAATTCCAGCAGGAGAAAATAGGTAGATCCTGAGACAGAGAGTTTTAAAGAGGAAATTCCTCTTCACTTTTTCTTTACCTGTTAGAACATGAAATTCTTCTATTTGTGCAACCATTTTGCCATTGTCTGCAAATATGTTCATCCCTTTCTTCAATACACCCAGACTGCAGCAGTCTGTTCAGTTTCTAGCTGGTGGCATAATCTGCATTTTCCAATGTGGATTATGACTGAGACAGCTGCAAACTTAGCTGACTTCACCTGCACTCTCTATGTCTGCTTCCAAACTCTCTCAAGAGTGAGAAAGTAGGAGTGTTCATGCTAAACTGTTTCTACTGAAAAGCTTTTTCTCATTTTCAGAGCTTGAAGAGGCCTTTCTCCATTGTTGAGGGATTTTTACTTTATAAATTAAATTTAGCCTTTACTGAAACTTGAATTTGTTGTAAGTTGGAGGACTGTAGTTTGAGGGAGTTTGTGATGTTTCAATGTCTGAAAGTGATGCAGTCAGAAAAGCTGGAAGAAATTAGACTCAAAATGAAAAACAACTTTTCTTGAAAACAGACTCCAGCAGTGAGGTCTGAGGAAGCCTAAAGCGCTTGTCCACATGTGCAGGGATCCAGCTTTGTCCCTGGGAAAGTACGTCTACCTTCTGTGACTGATGAGGAATCTTAGCCAATGGTTTTCCTGCCTTGTACCTGAAGAGCAAGATCTGAGTCCGCAGCACACCTCCGCCTGCTCTCTTCGCCCAGGCTGGTGCGTGGCTCCATGGCCTGAGCATCCTTGAGAAGATGACAGCTCCCCTATGCTCTCATAGCAGCTTGCACGTTCGGCATATGCATCCAGCCATGAAAGGACCTGCGGACATAGAAAACGCTAGACTTCTTTTCAAAGACTTCAAACATGTATTTTAACACTTTAATGTTTCATTATGCCAGGATGTGCTTTGACAATATACAGAGGAAACAACAGTGGGCTTTCTGTCTGCCAACTCTATTATTTCAGGTGAAACTTCAGCTCTTGAAACCAAATCCTATTGTGAAACTCCTTCCAAATCGCTTTCTGTGAGCCTGATGCATATTCTGCAAGTTCTGAAGCAACACAATGCCCCTCTCATGACACGAGTAAACTGCACCACTTTCCTCATTTCACCATGGCTGTCTGGTTTTAAGCATTACAGCAATACAGATGCGTATTTGAAAGTTGAGAAGAAACAGAACATTGACAGCCTACATGGTGTATTGGTCTACAACAAGGGTCTCTCTTGCTTCAGGCAGAACAGTCTTATCAGAAAACGACCTGAGAAGGAAAACACTGACTAGTACATGACAAACAGCTGATCATCTTAGGGGCTAGGAGGGGTTGGCATGACTAATTTCTATCCCAGTAGCCATGTCACTTAATTCAGTTCTTCTGGAAAATTATTGGACTTGAGAGCTTGTTCCCAAAACTGCACCAAGTTTCTCTAACCACTGCCTGAGAAAAGCATGACCATCACGCCAGCATGTTACCCACAGTTTTCACAGTACCCACAAATTAAGACCTGAAGGGCATTTTCTCATATTTACTGAGCAAGACTGATAGACATCATGTCCTGGCTGTTTCTTATCTTTTCTTCTGTCTCTCCAATCTTCAGTCTCTTGACCCATGACTTTCACTTCACACACCCACACACATTTTCCTAAATAAACAGATCACATCACTAGTCAAAATAATAGAAGAAGTGAGGAAAGCTACAAATCTCTTTCAGTAGATGTTGCATGTTAGCATCTGGACTTGTCACAGATTCAATGCTATGCTGCAGAGCAGATGGAAACCAAGAGTGTACTTCCATAACACATGAAGATTTGCTCAACTAAGTAAAATGAGAAAACCTAAATTCTTTTTGTAGGTCACAGATTGTTTCTGTTGACTTGGCATTAACTACAACAAAGAACTTTAAAACAACAAACAGGATTTGGCTCCTAATACATTATTCAGGAATACATCATCTTGCCTCCTTCAGCTACAGAGAGGTTTTGCCACCCTTATCGACTGAAGCAATAGAGCAGAGCACATTCAGCCTGAGACAGTATCTAAAGCTCTTGAGACATCTGTTTTTCAGAAGGGCTTTACTTTTTCGTGGGTGTATAGATGCTGTCATTGAATGACAACAGAAAGCTGTCCAATGTGTGATTCAAGTCAAGGAAAGCTCTCTTGCAAGTTGACAAGGCAAATAATTAAGTCTTCTTTGTCACTTTTATCTTATCAACTTCGTAAATGTTCTCTTGGGTGGGAGAGAATGGGAGGACCGCCTAAGATATAAATAAGGTCTGAGATGATCCCTATTGCTTCCTCAAACTGTCTTTAAGCAGGCAGCTTGTTCTTTGTGACCATTACTTCTTGGCTTCTTTTGCATACTTGCTTTGCTTGTTAGAAGCACTGATTTATGAGATGGGGAGTGTCTGTCCATGAGCAATTCCATGGAGATCATTAAATCAAAGGCACAAAAGACTTGTCAAATGTTAACAGCACTCAATCAATAAAATCTGACACAGGTGTGACTCAGTAATCTAGATGCCATGAGTATTTTCAGTAAACATCAGCCCTGATTTTCATCTCTTCTTTTGGTTTCTCTTTACTTAGAGCCCTTTCATAGGCTATAAGTTATAGAGGGCAGGAAAACTGTTATATTTTAGAAATAGATGGCTGCTGCCTGACTTTATCTGTGAGTAAAACACTGGTGCTAGTAGCTTTCCCATGTGAATATTGAACAATTTTAATTGTCCAGGAGGAATCCCTCTCCTAAGCCATGTCAGATATGGAAATTATATAATCTAAATATTAAGTTCTTAGGTGGAAATAAGTATCTATTCCATAAAGTGTCCAGCACAGCTTAATACCATCTCCAGCAGTTTGTTCTTTGTGAGCATGGTGACATCTCGTGGTTGAAACTGTGACCAGTTCATAAACAGAAACAAAGTTTCTGCAAGGGATAGTCTAACATTTTTACATAAGTTGCATTGTTTGGGCTGATTCCAGGAAAAGAGGCCACAAGTGGAGAAAAAAATTAGATGCTAAAGTTGAAAAGCAGAAGGTTTGTTTTTAAAACAGCTGTTGCTAAAGAGGCCAAACAGACTCTGAAGCAGTGCGGTTCAGGAAGTCAGTTTCTGGCAGAGCCAGCAAAGATAAGATTCAAATCTGCTTCCACCCTCTACTGCACTGTCTTCAGATAGAGGTAGGTGAAGTGATTGTCTGGGGGATGCTGACTCAGTGTGACTCCCCCCGACCGCTGCAGGGGCACTTACACATGCACTGTCCTAGACCACTGGTGTGATCTTGCATGCCTAGAAGATCAGTTCTGGTTATGCCAGAGAGCATTTTCGAATGTTGGCTAAATCAAGAATAAGGACAGCTGAGTAACATGTACATTCAGGCCACAAATAATCTGTTTTGTTACTAAAAATCTCAGCTTTTCCAGACAAGGAGTTTTAACAAAGTATGCGTTTAGTATGTACATACAATTTTTATTGTGGTTTTGGTTTGGGGAGGCTTAAAGCAAAACCAAACCTCCTGACTGTGAACACCTGAAATATTTCATTCAAACATACTGGAGGAAGAATGGTCTGATGTTTTATCCTTGTTTTTCCTTCTCCATTCCTCACAGCAGAGCTCTTACTGATCTTTAATCGCTTTTCTGATAAGAAAAATGTCCAGATTTTACAGCTGCTGTGTTGTATTGATTTATTTGATCAGTAAATACACTCAGTGTCTTAGGAAAACATTACTTAGTGCTAAACTTTCTAAGCATGTCTGACTTGGGTACATTTTCTGTGATTCTAGCCAATGAAATCCTGTTATGCAACAATTTACTGTAAGTGAGAAGAAAGTGAGAAATGTTATTATAAAACCAAAAACCCCCAAACCAAAACAAAAACAAAGCATCAAAAACACAAAAATAAACAAACAAAAAAACCCCCACCTCTCTGCATATAGGGGTAAGTCATGTTCATGTAGCTAGTTCCCAGCCATTCTGCACAAGATATAAAAAACCTAGAGCAGGGGCTGAGTCTGAGCTCACCAAGGCATATTCGCCACCTGTCTGGTGAAGGATACTGTGGAAAATATTCTTGCCTCTAACTTCAGTTAACTAATCTGTTTCAAGAAAATTTGGAAGTTGGTCCTTGATCTTCTTCTTCTGTATGTGTGAGTGGGGATTGTTGTCCCTCTTAGAGTTGCAGTGATGCTAGAGGCTTGTGGAGAATGACAGAACACCAACATGGTCATATCTGTTCCCTCCACAAAGCCAGAAATAAGCAGAGCTGGGACGTTGCGGAGGGCTGAGGAGGACAGTGGAAGTGATTTTGAGGTTGTACTGCAGGCAGCTCAGTGAAGGGTTTTTCACCAAAGACCTGGAAACGAAGGCTTTGCTAAAAGGCTGTGCAAAAAGTAAACTTTGGAGATTATAAGCCCTGGGTTGCTGCTGACCCTTTCCTAGATGTAGTGCTGAGAAGGGCATTCTCACTGAGCAGTGATCCCAGGAAGGAGTCCCATAGGCATGGCCAGACTTCCCTTTCCTCACCCCTTGGCAGGAGATGAACTCTCATGTCAATCAGGAGAGCCAAAACAGCACAGTGGAAGCTGTCATGAAAGGGAATAGACCAGGACATGAATAGGAGACTATTAATTTGTCATGGAGCTACTCCAACTCAGGCATACAAGTTTTCTCTTATGGGCTTCACGGAAAAAGACCTTTTTTCCATGAAAGTGGTACTCACAGGAAGAAGGGGAAACAAGAAACAGGAATGCTTTTAACACCAGCACAGATTATGTCATCAATTTCTACCTCTGCCAAGCAGTGAAAACTGGACCAGGTGTTCACAAAACAGCAATATATTATGCATGCAAACTACATATAACAATAGCTGCTGTGTTCACATATGGACCTTCTGGTTGAACAGAAGCACTTGGCAAAGGCAAAGCCCAGGGAACCTACAGCCTCTCACCACGGGGCACAGTGAATCCCTCATGGGTCTGTGTACCCCATGCAAACTGCAAACTGCTGCACAGGCAACTGCCCTTCCCCTTCCCTGGCTGGCCTCCATCACTGGCCCCTGGGAAAGTAGCCTTCAAAACATATAAAGCCAAAGATACAGGCTCACGTTTCTAAACACTCTCTCAGCTTGAGACAGGAGGAGGATAACCATGTTAGGAAGGTGACCATCTCAGCATGCAAAGAACTGATGAGACAGAGGAAAGTTCTGTCCCTTATAGTCTTTCTTTAGAGGGACAGTTTTTCCTTTCCCTTAAAAGATTCATATTGATGTCTCTTTTGGACAAATTATCTGGACTAATTTCTGTTTTGATTCAGCATGACTTCTTTCTTCCTTTTTCATATAATGTCTAATCAATTCTATGAATACACTGGCACCAGTCAATGTGCTGGGGAGCAAGTCCAGTATTCATCTTTGGCCATCAAAGCATGCAAGAATGTTTTGCCTAGAGCCAAGGTAGCCTTCGTGGATAATTAGGTGTAAGGTTTAGTCTGAGGTTCAGGCTGTAATTGCCATACATATCCCTGTAGTGATGCCTGTTACACTGCAACTTAAATTCCCTCTGAGACACCCTTGTTACTGTTGGGAATATGATGCAGGAGGCAAACTACATGAGGCAGAGGGGTTATATAGTGTAGTACAACAGGAGAAGAAGTGTTGCTTCCTCACTTCAGTGCTTCCTGAAAAAAAAAGAAAAACCCTAACAAAACACAAACCAAACCAGGGATTTTGTGAGGGAGACTATTCCAGTTTTCGTATGAGCTCACAGATAATACTGCATTGAATGGGTAGTTACTTCTTTCACTAGCCAGAGGACATTGTCTGTTTCCCCTGAAAAGAGCATTCCAAAGCTCAAAGTATTTACCCCAGAGCAAAAGGCTGGAGACTCTACTTCTGGTCACTCCTATAAATGCTTAGGGTGCATTGCTCTCAATACCAGCCTTTCAGGAGCTGCAGAGAGTATTTTACTCTAAGTCAGACTTGTGCAATGCCTCAGCTCATGCTGGGTCTGCTGCATTTTAGTTATTTTGGAATGGGTTCTCCTAAGAGCATAAGAACTTGCAGGTTTGGAGAAACACGAGCAACCTTTAGAGGGCAGGAAGGTTTCCCTCAAAAACATGTGAGACTTCACTGTTTACAATCTGCATTTATAACGCGTCATAAAATCCATGCCAGCCCCTCCTGCTGGCTTTTCACCCCAGTTTGGCTGAATCTCAATGATGTCCACAACAAGAGGCTCTGGCAGGGTGCACGGCCACCCACAGCAAACGTTGCCATGTGGGCTCCTTTGATCTGGATGTCAGGCAGACTTTGTGACAGAGGAAGCAACAAGCAAATGTCAAGCTGTCAGCTCTGGCCAGAAATAAGCTTCTAGTGAGTGGAGCGCACAGCCGGGTGGAGAGACTACCCTCCAGGTTTGGCCACTCTCAGACCTCTGAGGTGCTCTCCCCACTCTGTAATTTAGTTTCTCATCCCTCACTAATTGATCTCAAAGGCCTGTGGGGGAAGGGATCAAAGTAAAGTTACTGCAAAATGTTGTTTCAACTCATAAAGTCCCTGACAAGGGAAAAACAAGAGCAGAAAAGAGAAGTCATACAAAATTGGGACTGGGAAAATATCTATCAATGGATTTTGGATCAGCCCTTCAAAGCTATTCATAACTAGATTTTGTCCTCATCGCTTTCAACATAATTCTCTGTTCCTTCACCTGAAATGTTGTGACACCAACAATTCTGATGGATAACTCTGCACATGCATCTACCAGGGCCTCAAATGCAGGACCATTTCCTGCGGCTTAGCTGTAATGGAGGTGATAACAGATGCTGCAACAAGGCAGACAGAAGACGGGGCAAGAAAAAAGAAGGACAAAATATTTTCCTGTATCTTCAGCTGACAAGACTGTTTATTCTTCTACCATCCCAAAATGGAGAGGAAGAAGTCTCAAAGAAAGCAAGAGTATTATTGGGTTGAAACAAAAACAAATTATTATTGATATTTAAATGAAACCGAATATTTATGGAGTCAGATTCCCTTTGGATAAACATAATTTTAAGTGTTGAAATGGCACAATTTGATAGCTCATGCTTTCAAACATCTATTTTCTTGCAGTCTCAAAACAGACTAATATTGCTTGAAAAAACTTCATGGGGAAATGCCACTTCTTGTTGTCTACTCTACAGTGCATCACTTTACCCTGAGGTAAACTATGAGGACACATAAGATTATGCCAGCAAGTACAAGTGACTAGCTGCTTGGGTTTTTTGACTTCCTTTGCTTCATTTGTGCTGCTTATTTCAAATCACTTGTGGGTGGTATAAAAAATGTTTAATGATCTCAGTGACTGGTAGTTGCTCAGATTCTGCTCAGAGCCCTTGGGCACTAGAGCAGCTTCAAATGTCATCTATAGTATGTAAATATTTGAATATTTGCAGCCTCCATAATTTTAAACTTTTCTCATATCTGTCTCTGACCAAAAAAAAAATCATAGAACATGCAATAATAGCTTACAAGTTCCTCTTTTTTTGATTGTTTGGTTTTTTCCCAAGTATACTATAAAGCACAGCTCTGACCGACTCCTTATTTTTAATCAATCTTCATCAGGCATTGCAAGCATGTCGTGTTCAGCAGAATCAGATGGGCAATCATAGAAATTGGTCTTTTTCAGGTTTGGATCATATATTAAGAGAGCATTTGTACTAGGACTGTCCAAGAAACTGCTATTGCTTGTGATCTTCCAGCAGTTTCTCCAGAGCATCACCAGAGGGTAGCAGGATGCTTTGCTGCAGCAGCTGCTCCTGGGTTGCAATGGTGAGCTTGTACAGACGCCCCACCTCACCTTGCCCTGCATTTGTTCTCTTGATCCACAAGAGATATTAACCTCCTGAAACAGTAAATGTTATTTACTGTCTTTATTCTTTTGAAAGACAGCACAGAAAATTGGTACTGAAATCCCCACCAGAAGACTTTAGGTTGTTACCCTCGCATGGCAAGAAGTGTGCATTGGGGCTCAGATTTAGTGGGAAGACCAGACTCACTCTTCACACACACTTGCAATAGCAGTCACCATTCTCTGATCTTCTAGTTTCAAGAGCAAAATCACTGAAATAGTACCCTGTCTTCTACACTTTTCAGAGTTGCCTCTACAGAAAGCAGTTGCTAGAACGCTAGTTTCCGGGATGCAGTTTGCACAGCTTTGCACAATTGCTGCTTATTTGTGAGTACTTGCAGGACCAAAGGTGCCTGCTTCTTCACAGCAGTGCAGACTTGTTTTCTTTCTCAGCATTGATGGTGTTGGAAGGCTTCCCAGCTAGAACCAAAATGGTTCTTGTCAAGAAAGTAAGAAAGTAAGCAAAGGAGAAAGCCATGGATGTCTCCCAAGAACTTCAATGCACCTAAATCAGTTCCCACTCATTGGCATAGAGAACCACAGTGTTCATAGGTGCACTGGCATGTTGATACTGCTGCTTTTACAAGCTTCATTTGGGAATGTCTGGGAACAGCTCTGCAGAAGGAGAGGACCACCCAGGGTGGAGACACTCAGCTGATCTAGCAGCTACTACACCAGCCCGTGTGTGGCTTGGCTGGACCAAGTCCTTCCTTCATAGGTAACCTTTTCTCCCTGGAGGAAGGGGGATATTTGCTCCACCATGTAAAAAAAAAAAAAAAAAGTGCTATGGGCATTCGTTGATGTTCAGCAACTGAATCATACAACCATGACCTGAATAGTTGTGGTCAGTTTCCACTAGATGATGCTGCAGCCTCTCCAGGGAAAAGGGGCTATTGCTGTTAGAAGGGAAAAAATACATTTTTAATTTTAACTATAAATTTAGCTGAAGCACTGTTTCTGCTCATCCATTCACTTCCAAACCCTAGTCTTCCATCTTATACTAAGGGTACTCTAAGTGAAGTATTTTGCATAAACAACAACATGTTTATGAGCCCAAATGACTACCCACCTACTCAAAAAGATATTCAAGCCTGGGTGGCAGCAGATTTCCAGTGTTAGCCTGAAGTTCCAGATCTCTTCTATCATCCTACTTTCTTCTGCATAAGACATTATCTAGGGTATCCTAATATCAGAGTTTGGTGGTCTATTTCCAGCATATGTCTGCTGCAGTCAAGCAGGGCAGATGTCCAAAATTCTGCTCCATTTAACTGGAAGCTGAAGTGACTCTTCTGGTAAATCTATGAAGTGGTAGCAACGGGGCTCATAATTTTAGGAAAACAAACCTAAATTGTCATCTTTCATGTTGTAGTCATTGGGGAAAAAATGAGAGGGAGGGAAATTGTGCGCACATCCTCTGTGACTTTCCTAATGACACTCTCATTGAAAGTAATTTCTGCCAAATGCTGTTTACTTTTTGCTGTCAAATCTGTCTGAATTAATCATAAGCAACTCGACTGAAAAGTCAGACTTGTTCTCCTCTGCTTGCTAAGTGACACACAGATTGAGTGCAAGAAACAGCCTGCCAATAGCTCCATCAGGAATCCTGTGTCAGTACAACAGCTGAAAAATAGAATACACTTTGCCAAGTCTCCATCTTAGCCCATGGTCTCTCCTACTGCTCTCCCATGGGTGCAGTTATATGGCCAGAGTATGGAGAAGGCTTTGTTGTGCAGAATTCTCATCTGTGTAGGTGTTCTTGCACTGATGAAAGATTCAAAACAGAAATAATGCAAGAATCTTATTTCAGCCCAGGCTGGTGACACACAGCTTAGGACTGAGAGAAATTAAGCTTGAATGGCAAAATATATGAATTTGGGAGGCTGCACGAAGCCAGACTAGTGGACTAGGGAGCGGTACATGAGATGAAATTAATTGTGGTAAATTCCAGGATCTCAAAACTGTTACAGGCTTTAATGCAGCCTTCATGGGGTAGCTGGACTCTAGAAGAAGATGTCCTCAGTCTCTCATCCTGTCAACACCTTTTCTACAGTTAAAATACCTGATTTGTCCTTGGCCTTCCATGTACTTCATAAGGAGTTAGATCCATATCTGTCCAAGTCACATGGTCAGTACTGTAACTTTCAGGAACTGGTTATAACTGTGAAGATTTTCAGCTGACAATTCTTGATGTTGCGCAAAGTCTTTTTGAGCTTGACCAAAATACATGACTTCTTGGTGCTCCAATTCACACAGCTGCAAAAAGTGAAGAACTCAAGCGAAAGTGAACAACCTTCTTTGAGTTCCCGGAAAAACTGCTGACAAATGGGAAGCATAAATAGTATTTTTAACTGTAAGCATAAGAAGAGAAAACTGGCATGTTGAGTGATCTCAGATGCTTCCACACGAACAGCCAAAGCAGTGCTCAGGAAGCCCTTTGTCTCCCATGTGGGTTACATATATCCTAGGCAATCACTGTTGCTTTTTTATCTCCCCATGCACTTTTTACGTGACAGAGGTCTGTATGAAAATGAATTACAGGAGACAAAAGCTTTTCTCCATGTGATTCCCATTGAGGGGACATTATTGTCACTGTGTGGTCTCCTCCCTACCTGCCTAACTCCTCTGTTTCAGAGAGAGGAACAAGGAAACTTCATAAACCAACACACTAAGACAGAAACACTGGGGATTAACTGTATCATGGTCTTAGAAATCTAGAGGATTTTGCATAGCCATCCTCTGCCTTCGCACTGATAATGCTTTGTCTGAAAAATCCTTGTCAGTTTGACAGAAAGAGCTAATTCTCTGCAAAGACATTTTATGATTTAACTGACACTAGCATGGTGAAAATCTGTTTGTTCTCTGCACCTCAGAATCTCTAAGCCAAGTATCATGGCTGTGATCCAGACAAGCTTTTAGTATGAATGTACACTCTAAGCATGTGCATCAACTTATCTGATGCAAGCATTAGCATAAATAAGAGCTACCATAACAGAAATGTTCTCTGGATTGCATATGTAAGAATTCATCTCATCAAAATGGATGCTGAATATCCGCTTTACATGCACTTTGCATTGTTCCTCACTTGCACGGAAAGCTTCTTTAAGAATTTTTTTGTAACCAAGTGGGAGGGAAGGGAAACAGATTAAGAAATGCCCCTGCAAACACGTACAATGACAATTTCAAGTTACCATGAGCTTGTATAAAGTCTGTACAAATCCTTTATAAGTTAGTATAGTGAGGCTTGTTCTGCATTATTTTTGGAAGCTGGGTGGGGTTCCTCCACCGTCATTTCCAAATTTCTTCTGCTGTCTGTACAGGCCTCTCAGGCTATCCCATCTCTTGGGTGATACATCCAGGTCTGTCTGGTATTCCAAGGCTCTGACCTAAAAATCATGTTTAAACAACGCCCCTGGGAGTAAGCTATCCTTCCCTGTCTGTCTTTAAGATGGGTGGGAAACAGACTTTCAGCTCTCAGATATGCACAATGCTCTGTTCTTGCTGATTCTGTCCAGGTTAGCAGGATGCACAAACACACCCAAGAACACAACTTCTGCAGTGACAAGCTAGATACGGCTTACAACAGAACATGTCTTGCTGCATTAGTAAGTGGCTTGTTTTATGATAAACTGTAAAGCTACTCTATCACGTTTATTGTACTTTGAGGCACCTGAATGAAACAAGACTTTCCACTGTCGAACAGCTGTGTTAAAAGTACTGACTTGCTTACAAGCAGGGAAACATTCCAGTTATGTAAACAGCAGAGAATTAGTTTTCTCCTCTGCATTCCTAGAGTAAGCTGGCTTTAGCTGAGTCCATAACTTCTGTGTGTGCTGTTCCCTTTGCTGTCTCCACACACATAAATTGATCTCTTTAGAACCACAGACTGTTGGCCACTTAAACAAGGGGTTTCAATGTGTTCTTGTAAAAGCCAGCAAAAGATTTTGAAAAGACTTTGAGTGACCAGCTCTAAAGTGCATTTCCAAAATAAGCAAAAATTGCTATGCTGGATGAGGCCAAATGCTGCTTTGAGTAGCAACCATTTCCAAAATCAGTCACTAATGAGAGTTTAAGAAAACCTTACAACAGGACCAGTTAAAACCCCTTTGTTTTCTCCTTCTCCTTCTCTCTTTCTTCTTCTTGTCCTTCTCCTTCACCGTCTTCTTCTTCACCTTCTCCTTCACCTTCCCCTTCTTCTCTTCCTTCTTCTCCTTCTTCTGCTTCTAAGTTTAGACTTGAAGTACTGAATTTAATAGAGTTTAATAGCCATATGTAGTTCTCTTCCTTGAACCTATTGGACCTATCTTTACCCACTTCTATCACTGTCCTCCACGATGTTCCATCCTGGTGATTTTCAGAATCTAACTTCTGTAGTGTGTATAGCAGAGAAGAGGTCAAAAAAAAGGGGGGAAAGAACATAATTTTGTTGGTTTAAATTGGCTGCCTCACATTTCCAGTCTGTTATCTTTAGCCCTTGAATTATTACCTGTACTAATTCTCCATCCTCTACACTTCTACTTTATATAGTTGTATTCTCAATCATTGTGTTCCCAGAAGCAAGAGTTATTTCACATATATGATGACTTTTTTGTTCTATTGTTTTGTTTGACTCTGAGATGAGGCAAGAAAACAGGCATATAAGAATATTGATGTGACTACATAACAGGGTTATATAGGACTGCAATTTATTTACTCTGTTTTCTCTCTGTAGCTATGAGAGGAAGATGAAAGGATTCCTTTCTTATTTTTCCCCACAACATATACAGGAATTTGAAATTCATGAAGTGCAAGAATACTGTCACAAAAATGCACAGAGGGCTCTGTTTCCCCTTCATTTGGATTGGACCTCCATGTGGACCACAACAACAGAAAGCAAATGGAAATTATGTTTGAAATAAAAATACAAATCTGGGAGTCATCTTCTGCAGCTCAAGCTCATTTCTTCACTCTTCTACTTAGGAATGCTGTCTGCAGCGTACATTGCAGTCCAATTCTGCATCCATCCTACTAAACTGACTCCACCCTATGAACAAAAATGTTATAAATTTTCTGGTTCGTTGCCTTTATAAATTCAGCTTTGACAAATAACACTGGTCTTCTAACCTGCAATGCAACTGTTTCACCTTGTCTTGACTCTTTCAGATGTATTTCAGGCAAAAGAGCAGAACAGACAGCTTCATTTCACCTATTTGATAACTAGTGTCTGCGTGGTCCTCAAAGTAAGGCTGCTCTGGAATGTTAGAGATAGTGAAAGCCTCATATAACTAAACAAACAGTTCAGAATAATAAACTGATACATGCAATTTCCTGTATTGTCTCTTTGGAGTCAGTGGACTCATGAGGCTCCTAAGTGAGCAGGAAAAAGACAAATAGCTCAGCCAAAAAGAGATGTACCATCATAAAACAAACACTCTGTAAAAGCTCTGTCAGCTGCAGTGGATGTAATTCCATCTTTTCAATCTGCAATCAAAATTGAGATTATCGGAAAAAAGAAGTGTGGGAAGTTTGAAGGATGTGTGTCAAGGCATGCTCAGAAGTAGCATTGGCTACAATGGTCCCAGCATTAGCATTTATTCTGTAAATAAAGTGTGGAAAATACATTATGAAAATGCACTTTTCAGGTTTCATATCACATAAACATATGGAAATGGGGGCCATGTTCTCAAATGTTGAATACTGTCCTCTTTCTACTCATACCAGGGAGAGTTGCATTGGTGGGTACATTATTTTGCATGATGGAGCTTATCTAAGCAGCAAGTAGCATTAGATATGCACCTGTTTGCACCAATTATTGAAAAATTCATGGATTCATGGAATGACAATGAAATGCATTCTCCTTATGTCTCTTCTATTTCTGATGGATTTTCTTTTTTTAAAAAACTGCACGGGAAAAAAAACCACCTGATCCCTTTTCCAATCTGGAGATGAAGTCTGATGCTTCTTAAATAAGTAGCAAATGTTTTCTTAGCCACACTGTGTTTGGCATTTGGGTGTAAGATAATAAATCTGATGCGCAGCTTAAACTGACTTTAAAGGACTCTGTACATCCACATAATGCTGCACCTTCACTGAGTTTATAAATAAAATCAGAAGAATAGCATGAAGTCAATAGACCTGCAAGCCCCTGTTTCTATCAACATATATGCTTGTCAAGTGTTTGGTAAGCTACTATGAATATTTGTTGGTCTAGTTAAAGAATCCAGCAATATTTGTACGGAGTAGCTAGCCAAGTGAGAGGCATAGCTTTAATTCAGACTAATCCAGTGTGTGCACGTATGTAGCAAGACCAATTATGTCAGCACTCCTTATTCATGATAATTCCTGCCTCACTTAGTGCAAGCAATTTTGTCCGAAGAGTCAAAAAGACAAGCCAGCTGCGTTTTTTCCCAGCCTCTGAGTAACCACTTTTGCAACTTGAATGTATCCCTAAAACTTTTCAAGTGGTCTTAAATATAGGATTAAGGTAGCAGTCAGAGATTGCATGTTTCCCATGGCTCTCTGAAAAAAAAGGTGTTCTAGACACAATACAAACTTTAAAACATTTGGAAGGCAAAAGCAGCAGAGCTTGCCAGAAAATGACTGTTTCACAACAGCTCTCAAGGTTTCAAAACTTGTTTTCAATGTGTGCTAAAGGAAAAACAAAGCTCTTCCAATGTTTTCACGAGGCAGAATCATAATAAAATGGATCTCCCAAGACACAGAAGTTCTCCACCTCTCAGCAGCAAATCTCTCACGTTCAGCTCAAGAATCCTCTCAAACTGTAGGTAAGACTTTATCCAAACTCATGTTTTGTTAAATGAGGACGTTTTGAAAGCCTTTGGGTACATCCAGTGGGTCTATCAGCTTTAAACCAAGTGTCATCTTGTGGATCTGACAGAAGCTGAAGGTTCCACCACACAAGCCCCGGCCCAAAGGCAAAGGTGACAATAGAAACACTCTGGATAACTTTTCTAGGATATGATTTTTTTTGTTGTATTTCTTAGTCTTTTCTAAGTCCTACATTTATTGCCTGAATACAATTCTTCCTGTTTCTCTTGAAAATAGATTAAAAAAAATCCCATGGTGAGGAGAGCATGCAGAAAAACCATGTCAGAAGAGCAGAGCCATAAGCCTTCCAGAAAGACACATGCACATGCTGCTTTTATTTGTTCTCATAGTGTAGGAGCACATTTTGTATGTTCTGCATACTCACTCATAGGATGCCAGAACTTTTGCTGATGAACTTATCATCTTGCCATTTAACCTTTTGCCACAACTATGCAGACTATTTAACAACCCAGGCTAAGGAAGTTAAAGTTTTTAGGCATACTTGCACAATGATCTTAGCATTTTAATGTGTAAGTGGTCAAATCTTTCTATATTCAAAGCCCAGAAAAATAAATGAGCTTTCCCATTTTGCTTCATGGGACTGTTAAAGATTGTTTAATGAAACAACAATCATTTTGACTTTCCAAGGTCATGTGCATGCTAGTGACAGAATTCAAATATAAAATGTCAATGCACTCTTAATTAGGACAAGATGTCTGAACAAAATTCCTTCTGTCCAAAGCATCCTCTTATTCCATGTGTAGGATAATTAAAATAAATTACGCCCATGAGAAAAGCCATGCTCTATCATCAAAAACCCACATATCTAGATAAGTTTCAAATCCCTCCTTGTTTTGTTCAGATAAAGTTCATCTGTCTTTATTTGCAATTGATCTGACTTTGCTTAAGCTTAGTGCAGTGGGTTATGGGGCTTTTTTGCCTTTGTGCCCTCCGTGATTAGGTTAACGTCATTGAAAATAGCAATCCCTAGCCCCTCTACTTTCCAGCTGCCCTCATGCTCTTTATCTTAACCTTTTAGGCCTCCCATATTTGGCTATCCTTAAGAAGCAACAATCTAGAGTCATCAACAGGTCTTCACCCTGAGGTTATAAGGTGAGGCAATGATTAGATTGCAGGGGAAATGTCACACTTTCCTCATAGGTATAGCAGTGGACAGTACACTTCACCCCATCTGTACTCTGGGGAGATGGTTTGAGACAGGCAGTTGTGCCAAAGACGCTGGAAGAGGATGAAATGCTCTATTATTTATTTTTCTAATAGATACTTCATTTCCTGTTCTTTCTTTTCAGTGTTTACATAAGAAAGCACCTCTAGCTCCACCGCATTTTATGGTAAAGTCCACTAGTAGTAATCATGTGCACACATAACAGTATATTCAACACCAAAAAGAATAGTTGACCCTAGCCTTTAAAACTAGAAGAGCACCCTCCCTTCTTTCCTATCATCTGGAGTAAGAAAACTAGCCTCCACACATAAGAGCAACTGTTTCCCTTACTCCTCACAGTTTTCCAAGAGTTCCTCATCCCTTTTCTACTCTGGGTCTTTCTGAACAGTTGTCTGGGGGGGGGGTGGTTTACACTGGAGTTTTAACACTGCAGAAAAACGTTTCCCTTACTGTATACTCTTACATGTGCTTGCAGGAGAAATAAGTAAAAGTAAACAATGAAGGGGAAGGGATGAAATGAAGACAAAAAACTTTCTTCTTTCCATTTAATGGAGGAGGGGAAATCCTAGTTATATTTGTTATTTTAGAAGGTTCTTGCTTGCTGGTTTGTAACATATGCAGCTGATAATAAATTAAAAAAATTTGGTATAAGAAATTAGCAGGTTTTAAACCTCACAGTACCCTTTTGTGGAAAAAAACATTTTTGTATTTTTGTACCCTTTCATTAAGGACAAAAAGCAATTTCCGTTATTATCTCCTTTTCAGTTCTGCAAACTTTACTTTTTGAATTAAATGTTGTACTCCTCTAAATCCAACTGTTTAATGACTTCAGAGTGAATTTTAGCTGTCGCGGAACTTGGTTTCAATTTCAAGTTTTTTTATCATGTATGTCTTTCCTGCCCAGGATTACATATCTGGACATGAGCATTAAATGCATGTATGAATATCAATTTCTTTATGACTTTCTGTAGGCATGCTGGCAACTCTTGCAGCTGTGAACTTGAGCTTGCATAGGACAACACAAAGTAAAGAAGAGAAATTGAGAAATAATTTTGGTGTTCATAAATCTATGGGAGTTTAAGAAACACACACAGTAGCATAACTAATTACTTTTTTAAGGACACCACAGTAGTAAAACTTGTTTATAGATTTCATGCAGCATTAGGCTTCCTCTTCCCTCTTTTCCATATAGACTTTTTTTCAGTGTTTAACAAGTACAGGGAACTTCAAAAAAAACATGTGAATGTACTCTATGCTTCATTTTCTAACATTAACACTTTCCTAAGTTGTAATAATGTGGATTTGTAATATACTGTATTTTTTCTCCCTGAAACAACATCTCAGCCATGGCCATATTGATCACCATAACTGGTCTACTCTGGCCTCCAATCGGGAGGCCTGGAGACACACCATCTATAACGCAACTGTCTCCTTTGAGAACACACGCAGGATCACTCTTGAGGAGAAAAGACAACGCAGAAATCGTGCCTTGCAGAATTTACGACCTAAGGTGTCTTTCTGCTGTACCTTCTGCAACCGGACTTGTCTATCTCATATTGGCCTTTTTAGCCACCAGCACACTTGTGACAAACGTGGGTAGTGCCCTTCCCAAAACTTCGTTCGCGAAGCCTGGCCATGATGATGATGATGTATTTTTTCTTACAATTTTTTAAAATACAATAATATTACACTCCTTATCAGTTTATTTTTACAAGTGGAATATGAAAATCTGCAAAACTCTTGCTCATGAAAACCAGAAAACCCTTCAATGCAACAAGATACTTTTACTTTCTATAGTTCTTGAAGGCCTTATTACCTAAATAAGAAGAAATCACGGAAAGATTTTTTTTTTTTCAGTGATTGTGGTAAGAAGCACCACATTCCTGCTTCTTTCTTCCTCTAATTTTAAGTAAGATTTCTTTCAAATTTTTTTATCCAAATTGCCATGTCTACTTGAAAGTTACAATTCTCATGAACAGTGACCAGAGAAAAAGAAAGTAAGCTTCTGCTAGCATGGACCTAGTGCATAGAAGCAGAGGAAAAAGGAAAAAGTATCATTTTATGTTTGGATCCTAGTAAAGCTGGTGTGCTTTAAGGTGACTAATTACAGTCTAGTTGCTATGGGTACTGACATTGTCAATTATCTTCGAAGAGTTAACATATTCTGTTTATTTGGAAGGGCAGGGACAGTCACTGCTCAGAGCCTGTCCATTCTTGAAGATGGACTGAAGACTATGTGGCCCCCACTACTATCATCCAGTAACAAAATTGCTTCTAAAAGTCTTACTCTTTCCTTTTTAAGTGATGTGATATGATACAACCTGCAAACACCTTAACTAGCTCTATCAAACTGTGTGAACCCATGGGCTGACACTTGCACATGCACAAACAAAACAACATAGCAACAAAAAGAGAAGCAATTCTTGTATATCTGGAAAGTAAAAATGTGTTCCGTGTAGAATGATTTTGCAAGTGCGCGTAATCAATTGCAAATAAATAGGAAAAGTTAATGTTTATAAACAAGAAACTTTGAGTGTAAAAGATAGTTTAAGCTGGGGTGAAAGAAGCCATTGCTTTCATTCACAAAGAGAGTTTTCAAACCAATTATGTGCTCTTATGACACTTTTGCTGGAAGACATTCTAGGGATTGTATCTAACATGGAATTCTGTCATTTTGTTGGCTCATTCTGTGCATAATGGTGTCTTAAAAATATGAACAGAAATTGTCCCCATTTTCCTGGTGTATATGTAAGAACAGTCTGTGTCTATCTGTGTCTATTCCAACTTAGAATTTAGAATCAATGTAGAAGCCTATGGAGGTGCCATCTGCTATTTGGAGACCTGAAGGAGCTATCTGAAGGACTGGAATACAACCTGGTTACTAAACACTGATATCACAGTATTGCACTGATATGTTCAAAAGAGGAAGGAAAATCAAGAGCATATGTTTTGTGTGTACATTCAAATGATGAGGAGGGAAAATGCAAACGCTAACTTTGGAAGGAGAGTTGAAACCACCAATGGGCAGGAAAGAAAATAACAAAACAGTACCAAAGTGCCTCTACATACAACTCATGATTCATGACCTTCAGTTCCTACCTAACGGTTGTTAAAAAGCCCTGGAATTTCCCTCCCTACATGTGAATAGGCATGATTTATAACTTGTTGGATAACTTCTCCACACTGCCCTAAGTGATTCCATCCCATGTTTCTGGTAAAAATGTGTGCTTAAATCTTCAACTCATATAATTTTTAAGAGGCTTGATCTAAGCAAACTTGAAGTTGATTGATTCTCTTAAAGGTCCAAAAGCCATAAGACTTACACTAGGATCCACCAGGCTATTATAACTCATCTAGAAAATGGGGTTGTAGCATCCTCAATGATGAAGAGTGCTGCAAAAAGCAATAGATGCTAATTGCAGCTGAGCCTGCTCATGCAGTGCTATTTAGTGCATGGCCCTGATGACAGCTCTGTAACCTGGAATGTCTGAGAATAAGACATTGCTGAAGCAGAATGAAGGTCTGCTCTGCTAGCTACCCTCACCCAAAGCTCTTCACTCCCTAAGCACTTCTTTCCTTGCCCACAGTACCTGGTACAGAGAAGGCCTTTTTCTTCAGCGATGACAGAGACTACATCACAGCAGGAGAATCCTTAGACCAACTCTATCCAAAAACTTGGTGGTTTAATGCACAGTAAAAAAGTTTAATCACAAGAACTTCAATCAACATGGGACTGAAGGCCAAAATGAAATCATACTTTCTTTAAAACATAGTTTCAATTACCTGTGTCTGGAACAAGAACAGAGCACAAACGTACACATAAGTAGAGTAGCTTTATAAAATGAAGGAGTAGTACCACTGAGTCAACCAGAAATGACTTTTCAACATGACTTCATTCTTGCACACCTCAGTTAATTTCAGTAGAGAAAAAATCATTTATTCCTGTTTATGTCAAAAATAGGCTTTGTACAACATACAACAAATTTATTCTACATCTTTTTCCCCACGACTTGTTAGTAAGTAGTGACAGTACTGACACATATAGCAACTTTTTCATAGTATTACGTGAATTTTTAGTATAAGTTGCCCCTTGACAAAAACTGTGCAACTCATCTTCTACCATACACTTTGTAAAGAGATAGTAATTAACTTTGCTAATGTTTTTTCTGGTCACAATCATCCTTTTATTTCAGCTGAGGATCATACTTAACTTCTTGAGAAAGTTCAAAAAATGGCAAACATCAAAAACAATAGAAGTGAGAGCATATGTTGACTGAACTAGATTCATCTAACTCCTTCTTCCTCTATGGTCATGCAATACTGATCCGCTGACACATATGCAGGAAATCTTTGTGACATGTAGATAAGTATAAGACCATGGAAAAGGTAAATAGCAAGATATAGTTCCAGACACAATTTCTGTACAGAGACCAGAGTACACAAAGCATATAGCTCATCATACTGATGTATTTTCATGAACCAGGCGGAGAGACTTGGGGCCAATCACTTACATGGACACATGTATGTGAAGACAGAAAGACAATTCTTTCCTCTATGCAACAAAATACAGGTATAACATTTAGGTGATTAGCTTCAGACTCAAATCTGGGCTTATGAAATGGTGTCAATTGCCATGTCTCCTTGGTTTCACTGATTTCCAGAGTCAGTCCAAATTTTGGGGTCTTTCTTAGACCTTACTGTGACAAAATTTCCATCAGTAATAAGGACGAATTATGCTTGAATAGGCACAGAAGAATTAGACCCAGAACACTCAGTCTCAGTTTGAGTTCCCTGATGTTTTATTCTGTTTTGCTGAAATTTTAGTATTTATCTAGCCTTTGTTAACCACACAGGAAAGGAGACACTTTGGACTGTTAACAATAGGCTATAACCTGAATGTCCCTTCAATCAGAAAAAAAGCCACATGAACCAAAGACGTCAGACTGCTAAAAGAAGAACTAAGCTTACTCCAAACACTTTTTTAGTTTAACTGCTGCAAACATGTAGACTTTTATGTGATTTCAAGTGGGCGAGGGAGCCAAACACAAAACCCAGCACATCCTCCTTTATGTTTGCTTTATCTTCTGATGGGCTGATGAAAGGGACATGGCATAGTTGTGCGCGTGACTTCAAATAAGGGTTTGTAAGCTCTTGGGGTGCTGAGTGTACCTACTGTTAGTACAGAAAAGATGCAGCAGATGTCTGGAAGAGGACAGGATAAAGGTTGACACTCTTCCAGCTGTCCCAGTATTGTGACATGACTGCTGGCTAGGATGCCCCAATGCTGTCCTCATTTATGTGTAAAAGAGGTAACTGGACCTTTCTACTGCTCTAGCTCTCATTTCAGTTTTTGCCTGCTCCCATTTTAACATCCTGAGATCAGTGTTAATTATTTCTGCTGTCCCTGAAGTTAGCTAAGAAATTCATACTTTTTTCTGTAGGTGAAAAAAGAGCATGTTCTCTCCCCAACCTTGCATATTTTCTTTCTCTTGGCACTGCGTTTTGAAGAGCTCTTTGTCCTAGATGTGTATCACAGTAACTGAAAGCATTTCCATTTTTCATGTCTTCAGTCCTGGGTTGGTTTAATTGCAAAATAATATTTTTTGTAACATGTATACGAACTCTCAGACATAGGAAGAATGAGTTTATATGAATATAATATGAGCCATACCAGACTAGACTAAGGATCTAGGTTTCAATCTTCTTTTTAACTAAAACATTTTAGGAAACAGTTTAAAGCTAGGCAAGTGTAGTTAATACTGTCTTAAAATCTGTGATAGACCACTCCAAATTTTCAGAGATGGAAGAGATACCTTTGTACTATGTTGGAGAAACAGGCACTGGAAGGATTTTTATTCCACAGTTTTTTTGCACACAAACTTGTAGTATACACTGCATTATTATATAGCTTGAGTTCAACTGCTCAAGTGCACACCAATGTGTGAAGCATCTCCTTTTGTAAGAGGTCCCTGACATTTTCACTTAATGACATGTATTTTTTTATTAGAAACAACAGTGAAGTCTCTCTCTGTGCATCACCTCTGTTTTTCCTCATAACATACTATCTATCCTACTCTTTTGCCTGTCACACCTCTTTTCAGTTATCTCTTCCAGGATGAAGATAATTTCTTGTCTGAGAGCAGTATTTTCATCATAATATCCAAAATACACATCTAAAATATGTTATATTCATACATGACACTAAAAGTTGTATGAATTTTAATGAGGAAACTGTATCCTTGGAGACTGGAGTCCTTTCTTATCCACAGAGAAAAGTCACATTTCTCCTGCTTGTGAGTTTCTGTTGCAATAAAAAAGATCTCCTCCACATGCCCCAAGCCGTCTTTCCTTGACTCCTTAAAACTGCAGTAGCTCTGGAAATTACTGAAGTCCTCATTCAGAAAAGCACTTTCCAAACATCCTTGTGAAGACCATTTCTTAGATTCTTTGGGCCCCATTTGATAAAGCGAAGAGAGTTCAGAAATTTATTCTCATTCTCCAGAGCACCATCCTGCTTTGCTGAGTTAGTGCAGAACATCTTGTGAAACACATATGTGCAGTGAGCAGTAACTATGCAATGTAAGGAAGCAGAGTGAAAGACTGATGGTGCTTTTGCATTTCAGTACTAGAGTACACAGCATGTTTTGAAAAAGCAACCTGAAATAGCTTGTCTACCAAACATATTTTTTAATTGTGCCAGCCTATTAAGGAGCAAAAAATGCCATAAACAGGCTTCACCCTACAGACCTTGTTTGTATCTTGTCCTGTCACACTACAGCCTGCAAAGTCTCCAGTTACCTTGAATATGAACCTCTCTTTTATGATCAAAGACATCTTCCACATTTTTCCAATATTCACTGTCTGCCTAGATCTTTACAAAAATCATACAGCACATACTTCAGGGTGTAGACTATGACAAAATATACTCACTTTAGCATGAATGTACAGTGTACTAGGCCAAAGACAGACTGACTTTGTGCTTATGAACTCTGATGAGCTTAACTTAGAAGTATAGTCAACATCTGCTGTGCAGACGGAGACCAGCAGATGTTTTGATTTTGCCTACCTTTTTTTTAATCTTGGAAGCTAGCCATATGATATTCTTATTGTGCACTGGGCTTGTCCACCAGTAAAGACAAAATTCTTATGACTAAACTTTGTCATTGTCTGAATACTAAGAAGCAATATGAATCTTGTTTTTCTTTTTTTAAAGCTTGAACTAATAACCCATAACTTGGCTCATTCAAATGCTTGTTTGCTCTGCTGAAGTCTAAAACGCCTAGACTTCTGCCTGAAAGAAGAAACTTTTGGCAGACTGACTCTTCTCCTCCTACGTAATAATCTTTTTCCAAAGTCATGTGGACAGATATTTTGCTCTCATTTAAGGGCCATGTATTCTCTTCAGTGTGTGTCAGAACTCCCAGAGGTGTCAATGGGATTTGCATGTATAAATCAAAAGTGACTGCCCTCAATTTGTTTTGTGTTTAAACAATGTTTATGTGGGAAATCTGAACTTCAAGTTTCTATTACTGAACAATTTATCTTAAAATAATTAAAGCCAGTGAATTACTGATATTCAAAAGGATTGCGAAGTATCTATCCCAGTTTTTAAAAGTAAAACAAATTATAATGTAAGAGACTACTCTCCTTTTTTCCCTCTTTTTTAAGAGTATTCTTATATTTACAGAAAATTCTTTGTTTCTTCAGTATGTTTCTTCATGTTCTGCTTAAGCCAAGAGCTGAGGCCTAAAACTGCGGAAAAAAAAATCCACTCAGTTTTTATGAATAAGATCTTAATAGCCTAGCTTTGGTTCCTCAATACTGAATGTATAATGCATCCTGATCCCTCCTCCTCGCTCCTTTCACTATTGCCACTTAGAAAGAAAAAAATAAATAAATTAATGGTCAGAAACTGCTCAGACAATGTGTCGAAGCAACATATTTTAACATAGGGAGCTCCCCACAGCAGACTCTGCTTTGCGACACGACTGCAGACTTGCCTGGTCTTTGTCATAGTTTGGGGGCAGTGAATGAAAAGCGTAGTTAGAGCTGCAAGCAGGTAACACACTACAGTTCTCAGCTGTGAGAACACACTCCAGAACTCAGGAGCTGGACCTGGTCTTTCTGCCTTCCTCCCAAAAGGCACAGGAGGAAGAATTTTCCCTTCTTTCCACCCGTTTCCTAGAATAGCTCTGCTGCTTTCACTTAAGCCACCAAGACTGGATATAAGCTACCAGGGACTGGCACTTTTCTGATACTGCATCAATCACTCCCCTGTGGCCAATTTCAGGGGTCATTTTCTGAGATTGGAAATATTTCTACTCCTACTCTGTAAATACTATTCCTGAAAGCTTTGCTCTTTCTATAGAGCCTTAAACACCCCCCACTGAAATCTGCAAAGGGAAGTGGACAGCACCAAGTAATCCTGTACTCTGGCAATGGCTGAAAGCAAAGAAAGACTAGCTCTGCTAGCTACGTATTGTGTAAGGTTTCCCCAAATCAACACTGTGGACTTGAGCACAAAGAGAGTCTTAGAAGCAGCTTAAGTAACATCAGGTTCTGACTTGTGTTCTTAAGCTGTCACTTTATCTCTAGCTGAAATTTAGAATGCTGAAAGCTTTCTGCAGAAACTTAAGAACACAGAGAAGACATTCCAATTGTGGCTGTTTCTGCTGTGGCAAGAAGTTGCTAACAGAACATCCTTACTGTAAAAACAAAAATTACCTGCATTCCTTCAAAAATTGTAGGGTATGTGATATTGCGGCGTTGTCTCTGCAGGCACAAATACTGTGTGGGTTGAGTACAAGGATGTGTTCTGTACAGCTGTATTTGGGGGAACACAAAGGGGGAGGAATACATTGCTTTTCTTCTCCATATTTGGAAAGATGCTTGGCCATGTTTCATTGAGTAATTCAAGCAAAAAGCTATTTGGCTAAAGGACAGCAATCCTCAGACTGTTTGTTTGCAGAAGGGTTTTTAACTGGGGGTAAAGATTTCCCTTTTGTTTAGTAAGCAGGGTGGTATTAAACGACCATATGATCTTGTGGGGAGACAGTAAAGAATTACTGGAATTCATGAAGTCTGTGGATTTTAATAAGACAATTAGAGAGATACAGTAACGTGATTGTAGAAGCAGCTTAAGTGCTGCTTTCAAGCTTTCCTTAAGACCAGTCAGCCCTCTTCTGCCACATGACAAAGGCAGTTTATTCACAAGATCTAATGTTTTTTTGTTACCTGCTGGTTTGTAATGGAATAGTCGCAGTCCAGCATCACCTTCTTATGCACACTGTCATCAAAAGCCACATGAAACCTGCATTTTCTGTTCAAATAATGAAGCCCAGGGCAGATATTTTGACCGTCAGGGACGCTTAAAGTGGGAAAAACTCCTTCTGCTCTCCATTTTCCCATCTGCTACAGATAAGTATGAACCAAAGCACAAATAATATGCATGAATACAACAGGGAAAAGACCATCAAAAGAAGAGGGCTTAAGCGCACCAACATGGAAAGGATTTGTAAAGAGCTGGCAGGCAGGCTCGGAGAAGGCAATTTCATTACAACAGAGATTTCCCCTGGAAATGCTGCTTTCAGAAAAGCTTAGTGAACATATAGTGAACAGAATGCTTGCTGTTTACACAAACACACACACACGACCTCCACCAATAGCAAGGTGGTTTTTTTCTCTTGCAAGAACAACCTCGTGGAAAAAATTCCTTCTTGAGGATTTCACTGGATGAATTCAAGCTTTTAAGTTAATACCAGACATTTTTCTATAGTTTTCTTAAATCACATCAGGAACACACTTGAATACTTTGGCTGCCCTCACTCTCCCTCATACCATTAGATCGTGCTTACTACAGATGTTGATACTGCCTTCTCAGAGTGTCTTGTAATGCTTTACTATCTCCTCTCTGCACAACTAGATTGAATGTCAACGAATGTAAAGAAAGCTACCTGTGTTATGTACAAGGGAAAACATATGAGAAGAGTTATTCACTATATACAGGTCACTGATTCTTTTCAAAGTCTTTCTCATGCTAATTACTCAGGGTCTGAAAGGAAATTTCTCCTCACCATTCAAATTTTCCTGGATTTTGCTTCACATCAGTACCATGCTAGAGCCTCAGTCTTGCATACACAGTCAGAACTTAGCTGTTCACCTATTTACTCCTTTTCTACTGTGAACTCCCTGTGTGACAAATATATTTACATTTCACACTGATGACTTCATTCTGCTGCCCTGTACACATACAAATACAGCTTTTATTTACACCAGTAAGAGCTTCTGTGTAGCATGACTGCAGGAGCTGCATGACCTAGGAGAATACACATTTTCACAAATTGTAAATGTATTGAGGATTAATTTATAATTGCCCTGTTATCTTTTGCATTCATAATTTTGATGAGATCACTAAGACTGACATCAACTGCTCTGTTCTCACAGTTAGTCACCTCTGATTGCATACTGGCAGTACAGGAGGTGCATATGAAAGCTGGCCTTTGATATTAACTGTCTTTCCTTTGCTAAAAATATTTCTAATACATTTTCCTTTGCTTTGCTTCTGAGTCCTAAAATGTGTGGCATTTATAAATATGAATCTGGCTTTATGTAAACATTCAGAAAACAACGGAACTAGCAGTTAGTTTCCCAACAAACTAAACCAGTCTAGAGAAAAGTACTTTTTACAATCTGAAAACTCAGGAGTAGCAGCAGTACATCATAACTGCAATGGTCCACTACAGTTAGGAGCATCTTGCAGAAACCAGACTCCTCTTGGTTATACTTTTCCATTCTTTCATTCTGCTTTGTGCAAAGACCAACATGATCTATAGCCCAGTACAGTGCAGAAGAAGGGCATTGTAAGGCGTACTAGTAGTGTGACTCAGACCAGAGCGGATGCAACTACAGCATCACTTCTTTAATCTTCCAAAGATCAACGATGCAAATCAACTTTCCGAGAATTTTGGTGGTTGTAGCAATTTTCAGCTGCCTGTCCGAAACAAAAAGTTTGAGGAGTAGCCCAAGTGTGATGTTATATCCTTTATTTCACTATAACATTAGCAGAAACTGGTCTGTCCACCAGCTATTCATCCTTCAGTACCAGAACTACTCTTCACATTTGACTCCGTAAGAGTGTCTGATTGCTATCTTCTCTTCAAGCACTAAGTCGCAGAAGTATACTTCCTGCAGAAGAAACAGATTTTTGTGAAGCACTTGGACTACTACATAAAGTAAAAAAATAATGTTGGATCCACATATCAGATGCATCATTTCCCTAATTAAATATCTTCTGTCACTTAGTCTCCTGTCATTTGCAGCCAAACTTGAGTATTGCTGGAAAGTCAAAAGGACAGTATTGGATCAATTTTCCACCACTGGGAGCCCCAGTGAACAAAGAGTAAATAATTCCATTACATGTAAACGTGGGGTTTGACTTGCAAATGTACCAATGTACCTGTGTATTCCATAGCACTGTGATATGTCAACAAAAGTAAACTAAAGGAGAGAGGAGGAATAGAAAATGTATAAAGGAAGGAGAAATACCAACTAAAGGCGAAGAGTTGTAATCAACATGTTTACATGGCTGATCTATCCCAGGGGAATGTTTGAGACCGAGTTTCTCCTGGAAATGGAGTTGATTAGGTAGAAAACTGTTTTATACTAAACTAATGGCTAAAATAAACAAAAGTTCTTGCCTCATAACAGTCTAGAGAATTAAATCTGTAGCGAGGTTGGTTGAAGGAATAGTGGGTCCTGAGTTTGGGCAGGAGGTCTCTTCGGGAACATTTCTCTCTTCCAAAGTGATTCACAGACAGCAAGACAACACAGGAAGAAATTTCCAAGAAATGGCTTGTAATCGCACACGTGGCTATAAGGAATTTTTCATAACAAACCCAAGTTATTGTCACTGTTGCTACCTCCATGTATATCTCTCTATATATTTATATACACATATCGATGTACACCCTTGTGGACACACACCCCTCTGTATCCAAACACTTCGCCGACACTTCGGTGAGACATACATCAATAGAGTATTGTATGTACATCTTGAAAGTTGGAAAACTGAGTCCACAGATGGCTGAAGTGAACAAGAGAGTGAAACTGTGACAGCCGGGAGCGGGACCAGAGCATTCGGACCCTTCAAACCTCCCAGCCGCAGGCGCATCCTCCGCGCAAAACAAAGGACTAAATTAACCACGATTAATTCAGCACGTGTCAGAGCAAGCCCTTGCTCCGTACCCGCGAGCAGCAGCTCCAGCCCGCGCGGCGGGGAAGCGGAAAAGGCGCTCCTCTCTTTTCGGGGGGGGGTCCTGCCTTTTCGCCCCCCTTTCCCCCCCCCCCATCCCCCGCTTCTCGGAAGCCGGGCATCGCTTCGCTTCGGCTCGCCGCGTTTCCAATGACCGCCAGCTGCCGGGCTGGCCCCCGACAGCCGTGTGGGACCCATCGGGGCGGGACGAGGCGGCGGGAGGCGGGGAGGGACGGGGGAAAAACGTTACCGAAAGGCGCGGGGGGGGCAACCGAGAGGGGGGCGTGCGAGGGGCAGCGCCTCAGCCGCGGGGGAGGCCCGCGGGGGGATTAAAGGGCGCGGATACCTGCGGGGGCAGGCGGGGAGGGAGGAAGGGAGGCAGGGAAAGAGGGACAGGCCGGCCGCCCCTCCGAGCAGAGAGGAGGTGGGGCGTCAGGGGGCGACCAGCCGCTCTCCTCCCGCGGCTGCCGGCGTGTCCCCGCGCCTGCCGCCCCGCCATGTGGACCCTGGTGGCTCTCTGCTGTTGGGGGGGGCTGTCGCTGTCGCTGTCGCCGTCGGTGCCGCAGGGCCGGGCGGGCGGCCCGCCGGGCGCCCTCTCCCGCGCCCCGACTTTGGCGTCACCCGCGCTGGCGGCGCCGGCGCTGCCCGATACGACGGAGAGCAAAGTGGAGAAGCTGGGACGCGCCTTCAAGCGCCAGGTGCGGCGGCTGCGGGCGCGCAGCGGGCGGCTGGAGCTGGTCTTCCTGGTGGACGAGTCGTCGAGCGTCGGGCCGGCCAACTTCCTCAGCGAGCTGCGCTTCGTCAAGAAGCTGCTCTCCGACTTTCCCGTGGTGCCCGCGGCCACGCGCGTCGCCATCGTCACCTTCTCCTCGCGCAGCAACGTGGTGCCACGCGTGGATTACATCTCCCGGCGGCGGCCGCAGCAGCACAAGTGCGCTCTGCTGGGACGCGAGATCCCCGCCATCGCCTACCGCGGCGGAGGCACCTACACCAAGGGCGCCTTCCAGCAGGCGGCGGTGAGACGGGGCGGCGGGCGGGAGCTGTGCCCTGCGCTGGGGGGCCTGGCACCGCGGTGCGGGGGCGTGCGGGGGTGCGGTGTGGTGAGGAGCGCGGTGAGGAGCGCGGTGGGATGTGTGTTGAGCGGTGCGGTGAGGGTGAGGTGAGGGGTGCGGTGAGAGGAGCGAGCGGTGGTGCCGTGAGGTGCGGTGCGCTGCGGCGAGGGGACGTCTCGGCAGCGAGGGGAAGCGCGGCTCAGTGTGCGGCGCAGGAGTGCTCGGGGTGTTGGGGCGTGACGGCTCGGGGTGTGGTGTGCTGGGCAGTGCGTGTGTGCGAGTGTGTCTCTCCGTGCCGTGCGACGGTGTTCAGCATCAAGGGATATAGGGCTGTATGATGGGGTGTGGAGTGGTGTAGTTATAGTCTGGTCAGGGCAATTAGTCATTATCTGCCTGTGCTGTGGACGCCTGCGATTCCCATATTTTCTGCTGCCCTTGCAAACAAATGTGCGAAATTCACTCTTTGAAGGGGCATGGAGCCCCTGTCTCTATTTCAGAAGTGATATATATGAGACAACTCTGGCATCTGAAACGTCTACCTTGTTTTATGGTGGTGGGACTTGGGTACCCAATAGCTATCAGCAGTCAGAGATACCAAATACTGTCACCAGGAGACTACTTTAATTACTGATGACTGACAAAGATGCCCTTAAGTATGTATATTATACCAGTAAATAGAAGCACGTCCAGGAACGTTTTCAGACCCTGGAACGCAATCATCTGTAGTGTTGTCATACAGATCATGGCAGAACTTTGCTTTAGACAGCTCCTGGGCATGTATTCACACTTGATCACGCTGAGAAGGCTTCCCAGTAGATGGTTCATGGACGGCCAGTCCACTCTGGAAATTTTTTTACCAGGCTGCTCCTTGTCATTTGCCCTGTGGGTGCAGGAGCAACCCCCAAAGCAACTCTCGTTTTCTGGGGTTTTTGCGTCTAATTTCTGGTAGTGTTCTGTAGCTGAGCATTGGGTGTACTTGTCTTGACACATCTTATGCATTCTCATACAGAGTTGAGGAGTGAGACTGCAAGAGGTGCATCACTGCTGGGCATGTGAAATTGGCAAAGCTTATTCTCTTCTTCACATTTGGCAGGAGAAAGCAATTGTCTAATGTGCTCAGAGCTGCACAAATCAAACCTGTTTTAGGAAAACACATCCCTGTATTAGATCTTCCACCTGAAGCCATGTTTCAATATAGATCCACATCAGAGGTGTTGTGTGAAATGGTTAAATGATACAAGTTAAAAATAACGGTTACAAACAAAATGTGAGCTTAAGAAATACCATCTGTTTTCTTGATACAAAATCTTGACTAATGATATATTTAAAGTGAAATAAACAAAAATTCCCTTCAGAAACCTACAATTTAGTTTCATGAGCCCAGCTAAACTTTGTGGCTGCAACAGCATGACTGTCATTTTACACTGTGGTCTTATAAGAATGTGGGAAGAAAAATATTCACATGGTGACAGGGAGAACTGCAATAGAATGACAAGGTTAAATTCCAGTCTGCTTGCTGGCTCTTGATTAAAGATACTGTACTGTGGTTTTGTTCAGTATGATTTCTTCATGTCAGACAAATTAACATCTTCAGGAAACACTCTCTTTTCTAGACACTTTTCTGAAAATGAGTGTTCTAAGCTTAAAATACTGCGATTGGAAGATCTCTATTTAAAGTCTAACAGTTATTCCCTGTCTAAAGTTATTCCCTGTGGACTCTTACACTGCTGTCTTTTGTTTTTAACTGTATTTTGGTACAACTGTAATTATTTCTTCTTTCACTTTTCTAAAATGTCACTTTTTTTTCTTATGTTACACTTTAATATGGGGTTTCTTCTGCTTCTGACCAGAATTCTCTGCTTCTTTTCCAAACTCAGAAGTCTCTGTGAAGCATTATGAAGTCCCCAAAATAGTATCAGTTATGTGTTCTAGTAACAGACTATGAAGCAAAGTGCACAGTTAGAATAATCCCAGCACTTAAATCGTCATGCAGCACTCTTGATTGTTAGAGATAAAGTGATTAATTCATGCCTGTGACAGTTCTACGGAAACTACTGTGGGGGGAGAGAGATAAGTGAATTCTGCAAAGTCATCAGGCTGGTTAGAGTTGGACCTGGGAACACCAGTGAACAGGAGCAAGATTTACATAGCAGTTGTTCAGCAGGTCTCAGAACCTGTGGCAGCAAAACCATTCATTTAACGCCATCCTAAAACCAGAGCTGCTCAGTTTGACAAGCTGCTGTGCAACCACGTAATGTCCATCTTCTTTGAAAACATAAGGGAGTTCTCCTTGGCGCTGTAGTTTTGCATCCTCTCCAAAGGTGCTTCACAGAGCGGAGTTTCTCTGTTTTGTCAGAGCTGTCCATGCTTATTTTTAACACTTTTGCCCCACTTTGACATTCCTACCCAGCAGATTGAAGATAAATTCTGTGATGTTTACAGAAATATGCTGGATGTACCACAAGAGACAGTGGCAGGAGATACCACCTTGATCCAGACGGCTGATCCAGGTGGTGTCAATGTTTGGGTTTGATACCTTGTTTGGGAATTTCGTGCCACACTTGAGCCAGCAAGTGCTTATGTTCATCAGTCTTTCTTTTAGGGCACATGCAAACCATCTAAGAAAGGGGAAGAAACTGAGCTCACTCATGCAAAACTCTCTGGCTTCAGTTTTTCACAGCATAAGTTCGTGGGACAGCACAAACTACATGCAGCTTATGTTAAGCAGATTGCTTATTGCATTATGGAGAGCTACAGAGATGTTGTGACAGCGAGAAAGAACCAAAGCAGAATTGAAAATACGAACAGGTTTGAGTAAGCATTGGTGTTGATGACTAAAGAATACATATAAAACCCAAATATCTTAGTAGTCATAACTTCTGAATTTCTGAGCTGTAGGCACCTGTATTGGAGCTTCTGATCCTAAGAGATAACCACTGCTATCATCACTCACTGTGCCTCATGGGAAGGATGTGCATTTGTTGCCAGATGAGTTCTGAAATAGAAATGGGGGGGTCATCATACGATGTTGGAAGTTTGATGGGGTGTTCTTGTCTTAGCAGCCAAGACTCACACTTACATATATGCCAGCATTGATGTGCCAGCTTTATTGATGAACAGTTTAAACATCCTGAAGCTTCACTGGTTTTTGTGGGCTACTCTGCGTTGCAAACTCTTGACAAAATAACATTTGCTTCTAAGAGGACAGACTTGTTTCTGTCTTTCAGTGGAAGTAAAATGGGAAGCATTTCTCTTCAAAACTGAGCTGGAAGTTGTAGGTATGTACTGCTATTGAGCAGAAGTCATAGATACCACTCAACCAGCCTTAGACAAGCCAATTTTTCTAAACAATCTGGCAAAGTGGTAGCTGCGGGAGGCTTTGGGAGTCATTCTGTGTTAGTATAATAATTGTTGCATTAAAAAGTCTTCTGGCTTTTGTATTTCACCATCACTCTATACAGTGGTATATGTAAGCGGAAGGTTTGTCACAGCACCTACAGAATAAGGTGGCACATTTTCTGAGTATATGGTCCCTGAAATCTGGTTTTGAATCTAATGTGGATCATGACAAACAGCCAACCAGCATGTCAAATCCAGTGTTCTGTTGTTGTCCAATTAAAAAACATTTTAAAAAGCCCCTCAAAAGAATGTAAGCACATATCAATTGAGAATAAACAGTTATAATGCTTATTTAGTGCTTGTTTAAATAAGTAATGGTGGCTCTGTTTGTTCGGTATGTCAAAATCGTGAAAGTACAAGATGCAGTATTGTTGCCCGCTAGGAAAATTAGCTTTTAATTTCAGTGCATTTGCAGATTCAGAATCTCATTTTCAAATTAAAAAAAAAACAATTAGTTGACACAAAGGAAATTGAAAATCTTTTCACAGAATCAGAGAATATGCCACATTGGAAGGGACGCACATGAATCATCGAGTCCAACCCCTGACCCTGCACCCATTCCCAGGAGTCACACCATGTGCCCAAGAGTATCATCCAAAATCATCCTGAATTGTCAGGCTTGGTGCTGTGACCACTTCCCCAGGGAGCCAGTGTCCAACCACCCTTTGGGTGAAGAACCTCTTTCTAATATCCACCCTAAACCTCCCCTCACACAACTTCAGGCCGTTCCTTCAGGTCCTGTCACTGGTCACCACAGAGAAGAGACCAGTGCCTACCCCTTCTCTTCCCCTCAAGAGGAAGTTGCAACTGCAATGAGGTCTCCCCTCAGTCTCCTCTTCTCCAGGCTGAACAGCCATGTGCCCTCAGCTCCTTCTCATACGGCTTCCTCTCAAGGGCCTTCACCATCTTCATTGCCCTCCTTTGGACACTCCAGTAGCTTAATATCTTTCTTATGTTGCAGTGCCCAAAACTGCACACAATATTCAAGGTGAGGCCTCCCCAGGTCAGAGCAGAGCGGGACAATCCCCTCCCTTGACCAGCTGGCAATACTTTGCCTGATGCCCCCAGGACATGGTTGTCCCTCCTGGCTGCCAGGGCACTGCTGACTCAGATTCAACTTGCCATCGACCAGGACCCCCAGGTCCCTTTCAGTGGCACTGCTTTCCAGCCTCTTATTCCCCAGTCTGTATGAACATCCGGGATGGCCCATCCCAGGTGCAGAATCCATCACCTCTCCTTATTGAACTTCATACAGTTGGTGATTGCCCAGTCCTTTAACTTGTCCTGGTCTCTCTGCAGGGCCTCCCTACCTTTGAGGGAATCAACAGCTCCTCCCAGTTTTGTGTCATCTGCAAACTTGCTTAGTATCCCTTCCAGTCCTGTGTCCAAGTCATTTACGAAGATGTTGAAGAGCACAAGGCCCAAGATGGGGTCCTGCAGAACCCCACTAGTGACAGGTCAGCAGTCTGATGTTACCCCATTCACTATCACCTTCTGTATTCCACTCGTGAGCCAATTGCTCACCCAGTCCATGATGTGTTTATCCAGCTGTGTGCTGTACATTTTGTCCAGTAGGATCCCATGAGAGACAATATCAAAAGCTTTACTGAATTCCAAAAAGATTACATCAGCTGGCTTCCCTTGATCAACTGGGTGGGTTACCTTGTCATAGATGGAAATCAGGTTTGACAAGCAGGACTTTCCTCTCATTAAGCCGTTCTTACCATGTGCATGGTTCAAGGTTTTTTTGTTTTAAAAAAATGGTGCCCTCACTGAGAAGATGAGCATTCAGAATCATGTATGTTGTGTGTTTATCAAAAATGTGGTTATGGGTTTTTATTCCTATAACCTCTGCAAAATGAGCAGCTGATAACAAGAGAGCAGCAGATTCTAAACTGATGATCTTTGGCATCATGCTCTAAATATCTTAGGTCATTTAGAGCTAACTGATTAGATGACAGTGTTGGGGCTCTCTAAGTTTTAATATGGCCTTGACAATCTGTATTAAAGATACAGTGGAAAAAAATGAAGCCAGCCTGGTTTACCTCTGTGGTCACCTCTGAAATTGCAGAGCTATGAGGTAGGGACTACTGGTCAAATTGAAAGTAGAGTTCCTATCAGCAATCACTAGTGTCAAATCTAAATCACCACTTTTAATCAGTGTAGTGTTTGTGAAAAGTACTAGTCCTGCTTACTACAGCTTTGCATGAGATTTGTTCACAAGATTAATGCATCAGGGTCAGAGGCAAGGTACACATCTGCACATTGTTCATTGTCTTTAGACCTGGCCTGAAACGTGGCTGCCTTAAGAAATTATTAAGTAATTTTTTCTCTGACTTTTTGGCCGGGACAGGCAAAAAGTGCTCTGCTTAGCATCATGTCTGGGGCTGGCTAATCAGGATTAATATTTTCTTAGGTTGAAAACCTGTTTTTTGGAAATTGATCTGTTTGTGCTTCCAAAATTGTGTCTTGAATTTGGGTCTAAGCAGAAGTTGTGATTTGGAAGTCTGGTGTTTAGCAGATTAGTCACTTACTATCTTCCCTTTAACTTAAGTGCAGTTTGTTTTTAAAATGCTAAAATATGTGCCTTATAAGAAGCACTGAAGGATTCTGGTACATATCCTTCAGCCTCATTCTTCATTGAGGCGAATTGAGTTTATAACTGTGAGGTAGTAAAGGGAGACAGCCTGGCTTCAGGCACAGACTGAAGTGAGTCTGTACTCCAGTAGAGACCACTGGTAGGGTCATCTCCACGTGTAGTGCCTCTATATGGCAGTTCTGCATTAGGTGTGCTGAAGCCCTTTATTCCGGTGCTACCCTCTTCACTGAGTATGTAGGAAGCTGCAAATGCATTGATACACCATCTTACTCTATACTCTGAATTGACTGCCTGCTTAACCTCACTATTTTTTCATGTTCTTCTTTCTCTGATATCCCTAGAAGCAGTACACTTGGTAGTTCTGATGAATAAAAGGCAAAAAATACTAGTGAGTGTTCTGTTCTTCATTGCTTTTTAAAGCATTGTTTTTCATGGCTTGAAAAAGTCACTTGCCAGTTCCCTTTAACATTTTGTACTACCCCTCCACAACATGGGCTTTATACCTTTGAACATACTGCAACAGTATTTTCATGCTAGTACTAGGGATAATTCAAAATATTGTATAAAAAGAATTGTTATCTGATGTAGTGATTTAGACTACTTTCATGCAAAATTCATGGCTTATTAAAACCTGGCTTGTTAGCACTCAAGTTACCATCTATGCTTATACTTTTGCACAGCTCCTGGCCAAGGAATTTGCTCATGTAACTTTGAGAATGGCAAATCAGCCCACAAACATTACTGTTCTCTTGTTGTTTGTTGATTTCTGAGTGCTTATTGTGGCATATTGTTTATCGCTTGTTGCACTGCTGTAAGTTTGATCAGCAGTATTCAGAGATGCTAGTAAAGTAAGGTTGGTTTTTCTTGTGCAGCCACACCCCTACACTCTTCTGTAGAAGTTTAAAAAGTATATGAACCTGAAAGCTAGGCAAACCAATATGACACTTAAAGAAAATAATCCATTCCGGAAGCTTTTCAGGATGACAGCTATAATTATGAGTGCCAGCATCCACTGCGTTGCATATCTGCCAAGACAGACGTCCCTTAGAAGGCACACTCTGTATTTACAGTATGGTACTACAAAGCCTTTAGCCATTTCCCAGTGTAACATACAGAGGCAGAAGCGAGAAACTAGGGATATTGCTGCAGGAATTAACACAAATCTCACTGATATAATATCAGAACTAGCTGCACAACAAATTAAATCTTTCACAGCTGTGGTATGTGGATGACATCACCCTAAATGTTTCAGGAATAGAGATTCCTTTTCAGTATAAAGCCATTTTTTGTTGTTGTCTCAGGACCTTTGCCGGAGGGGTCTGATTATAAGTACCTTCTGATCCGCAGTCCTTAAAATTAGCACCTTCACAGAGAAATCAGTCCTAGCATGTGCTTTGCTCCAGAGATACGAAGATAAACCAGAAAAGCTACAGAGTGGTTTGTTCCAAGAGAAGGAAATAAATTCCCAGCATTAAAATTTTGAAGAAGTTAGGACAAAATAAGTTGGTTTATTTTTAACGAATTTCCTAGTCTTACGAGAGGTCTTTACACCAAAACACATCATGTTTAGCAATAGTTCCTAACACGAGCTTCAGTGTTAATATTCCATATGAAATTTATTTTGCATGTTCTATGATACATATTTTATCCTTTGTCTTCCCATTCCACGTGTTACTGGAATTTGTAATTCAGATTTTACAGTGAGACAAAATGTTTGTTGTGGTCAGAATTTTTTGACTTTTCCAGGTGCAGAAATTAAAAGCACTATTGCCTTTAGCAACAGGTAGGCTCTTTATATGACCAGGAACCTGTTCAAATCTTGGAGCAACTTACTTCTCTATGATGTTAACACAATTCAAAACAAAGGCTTTTTTTAAAATTATGATGCTCCCTTTGGTTCAGAGTCTCACTGGTAACTTCAATCAGTAAGACATGAGCAGCAATCTGTAAAAAGCTTTAGCATTCAGTGGCGTGGTGCTCTGCTGGACGTATACAGTATAAACAGGTAATCAGGGACTCTTATTTATCTCCCAGACACTCCCCAACACCCACTTGGTCTGGGACAATTCTTAGCAATGATAATCTCTGTTAATGTTGCTCAATTCTAGCAGTCCTGGAGCAAAAAAAAAAATATTCATATATATAAAAAATAGATATATTCAGAACATAATTGAGCAGTGGCAGCCGGCAGTAGATGGGCAAGGTTATGAACTGTGTTTGTCCTTTTGGAATTGATTTTGCTGTTCAGCTCTTTTTTCCCTCCTGCTTTTTTTAAAATAATAAATGTTTAAAGCAAACACAAAAGAGACAAATATTTGGCAGATGCACTAGTCAATAGTGTTGTGAATGCTTGGTCTGAAAATACATGGAGATCAATTACATATTCAGTAAAATATTTTTGAGTCCTTGTTTTTATTATTAGCAGAAGACTGGAGCAGTACTGGAGAAATCAAGTCACAGCTTTGTTACTTTAATGATGGAAATTGCTCACAGACAAAGAAAACTAGGATTTTTAGTTTTTCAAATCAAACAGATCTATTAACAAGATGATATTTTGAACATGGCACACAACATAGCAGCATATAAGGGCCTCCAGTAATTTTTGGAAGTCGTGATAAAGTTGTTAGAAGGTTGTATAGCACCAAGACCTTAGAAAATGGCTATGTACGTAACATGCTTTGTCTTTTAATGTCCTGTTTAGAAGACCTCAGAATGATAGAGAGTGAAGGATATGTATGTTAGTTGTTTTCTGGAAATTAGGCGCATTCAGTTCTTTCTAGTTCAGGGCTCAAAACTGCAAGCCACACAATTTCAAGTCGCCAGATCCAACAGTCCTCACACAACTGTGTAAGCCAAAATTCTATGTAGTAGTTCCTGTTTTTGCAAAGCCAGTGGTGATTTTGAGTTATTTGTTTTTTCTTTAGGTTGCTCAGGACTGTGTCCAAGTTGGGTTTTGAGTATTTCTGGGGATGGAGATCCTATAAACTCTCTGGGAAACTTGTTTCAATGGTTGATCACCCTTGTAGTAAAAATGTTTTTTCATAGAATCACAGAATCTCAGAATATGCTGAGTTGGAAGGGACCTACAAGGATCATCAAGTCGAACTCTTAACCCTGCACAGGACCATCCCCAAGAGTCACACCATGTGCCCAAGAGTATCATCCAAACGCTTCTTGAACTGTCAGTCTTGGTGCTGACCACTGCTGTTTGACCACTCCCCCGGGGAGCCTGTTCCAGTGTCCAACCACCCTTTGGTGGTAGAAGTGAAGAACCTCTTTCTAATATCCAACCTAAACCTCCCCTCACACAACTTCAGGCCGTTCCCTCAGGTCCTGTCACTGGTCACCACAGAGAAGAGATCAGTGCCTGCCCCTTCTCTTCCCCTCGAGAGGAAGTTGCAACTGCAATGAGGTCTCCTCTTCTCCAGGCTGAACACACCAAGTGCCCTCAGCTCCTTCTCATACGGCTTCCTCTCAAGGCCCTTCACCATCTTCATTGCCCTCCTTTGGATTCTCTCCAACAGCTTAATATCTTTCTTATGTTGCAGTGCCCAAAACTGCACACAATATTCAAGGTGAGGCTGCCCCAGTGCCGAGCAGAGCAGGACAATCCCCTCCCTCCACCAGCTGGTGATGCTTTGCCTGATGCCCCCCAGGACAGGGTTGTCCCTCCTGGCTGCCAGGGCACTGCTGACTCAGATTCAACTTGCCATCGACCAGGACCCCCAGGTCCCTTTCCATGAAGTTGCTTTCCAGCATCTCATTCCCCAGTCCATACGAGCATCCAGTGTTGCCCCATCCCAGATGTAGAATCCAGCACTTTCCCTTGTTGAACTTCATATGGTTGGTGATTGCCCAGTCCTCTGATTTGTCCAGGTCTCTTTAAGTGGAATTTTGGTCTTTAAATTTGTGCTTTTTGCCTCATGCTATCAAAATTCTTTATACATCTTCTTTACTCCCCCACTCATTAAGTATTTATATATATACATGGATCTATGTATATGGAATATTTATGTACATAAATTATATATATATTTATGTATGTAATTCAAGTATTTATATATATGCATGGATATGTACATTTTGCCTTCTTTTCTTCATCTGAACAATTCTAGATCTGTCAGTCCTTCCTTAGATGACATGGCTCTACATGTCCTGGCCATGAGCATACCTGGCCTTTTTATCTGTGTGCTTTCATCCATAGATTGGTGGTGTCTGACAAAGTTGTAAGATTTACTGAGATGATACTTTGCAGTTACTCAGAGCACTATTTAAATATATCCAGGTTATTTCTATAGATACATCTTTTCTCTGAATTATGAGTGCATTTTTTGCTAGGGAAATATCTAATGAAAGCTTTAAAATTAGTTAATTTTTTTTTCTGTCTAGGTAACAGCACTAGAGTCGCTCTAGAGCTTGTGTAGCAGTGCAGAAGAAAGTAGTAAAAGCTTGGAAACCAAAACCTCTGACTGTGGAATATCTTTTAGTTCATTTGATTGGAACAGTGAAAATAGCAGTGTTCAGTGACCAAAAGAAAAGGTGGTAAAATCAGAACTTTGCTGTTTTAGAGAGGGAGTACAAGAGGTATAGCTAGCTCTTTTATGTAAGGGAATAGCAGCATTTGTGTCATGATGAAGGGGAACTGTACTTGTCACCCCCTGGCTTTGCATTGCTCTTGTGAGTGAGCAGGTTCCTTAGGGTTGCTCTGGATTCAGTGATAAGTGCCTCATCTCCACCAAAAGCTATGGTTGATTCCAGTACTCATTATTCTTTTGTTTATAGAATATTTATTTGTATAACATTTTCTGCCAGATTTGGATCTTTTTACCTGCAGGAAGGATGAAAGCAAAGAAACTTTGAAACAAAGGTTGAGCATTGCAAAGAGATTTAGCATTGCCATTTCCTTTGTGAATGACATGCAGATCTGCTTCTGAAGCCATCCGTGATAAATTAAGACATACTGTTTTAATATTCAGATGAATATATATGTCAAATCTATGCAGTACTTAATAGTGAATATGTTGTATTACATATAGTTAAATTCTGTTATATTATGAAATGGGAATTATTCCTTTTATAGTGAATAAGTGATCCTCTGGGAAAAAGGAATAATCTCATTCTATTCAGAAATCATCCCTTAGACTGTAAGTTTTATGTTATTCCTAGAGTGAAAAGAAATTCAGTGTAAGTGGTCAACTGGTATAGTGGAGCTGAATGGCTCTTTAGTGGAGGGCTTTCTGTTTTGCTTCTGAGATGCAGTGGTGGTTCTTCCTGACCTATAACAAAAAACATTCTCTTAGGTAGTGTATTTCCTACAAGGTGAATGCTTGGATAATGTTATTTTGAGGGCTGGGTTCCAACTTAAGCCTTTTAAGGTAAACTTCTCCTAGCAAGGATCCTGGAGCTGTCTAACATTACCTAAGGCTTAGTTTGTAAAGTGAGAGAGGTTAACTCATTTCAGTTTGTTTCCCTCTAGACAGATTTATTAATAGCCAGTTCTGTATGGTCAGAATCTTCTTTAAAAGCAAACCAGAGAGTAAGGACAGGGATCAGGCCCAAGCTTATATGTTTACATACTGGATGCAGATGAGGTAATTGAGGCAGTAACAAAGAACCTTTGACAACATCCTTGCTGTGTCTGTCAAGCGACTGAAGGAGTCTTTGCCCTTGGATGCTTCTTGCCTCCTAATTTTATATTACAAACTCCATATTAATGTTAAAAACACTAAATTTAGAGGTTTAGCTGTTTTTGTGACTTTACTAATGGGATTTAACTTCCCTTACAGTAGTGAATTTCTAGAGGAGGATTTTGTACGACAACTCTTTTGTTGCACAAGGCTTCATTTTTTAATTCTAAGGGGTGTTATTGGCACAAAAAATTGGGCAAGTCTGTCAGATATTTGTGCACCCTAAACAGACACTGAACACAATACAGATGGTAATAACTTTTTGCTAATGTGAAAAGAATGTTTTAGTTAAGATCTGGAAGGTTTACTGAAACTGACTGATCTATCACTCCTGTAAAAGAATTGTAGACAAGAAAATAGTTACTAAAATGGTAAAAGACTAGATATTTCTAGTGACCCCACGCATTTCTTGTCAATCATCAAGAGCACTAATTGGTTTGTTTTGTTTGTACTTACCCCTTATTAATTTACAGCATTGACCAAATGGGCTGTGTTCTCAATTAAACGTCATTCAGCACTGTATTTTGAGTTATAGCTTGTACTCAGTTTCATTTGACAATAAATCAAAAGCAGATGCGGATATTCATACCAAAGAAACAGGTTCTCAGGATCCTTTTAAATTCCTAGTACCATTTAGTGGGCTTTTAAACTGTATTTATTGAAGAGCATGACGATTTATGAAGGGACTGCAAAGCCTTGTCATGAAAAAAAGTCATCTTTATATAGATACAGTCCATGAAGTTGGCAGGGACTGGTGAAATACGTGGAATGATCTCTGTGTGTGTTCATAAGTTTAGGGGTTAAGTGAACACACATTTAAAAATATATGATATTTCTGTTGGGGAAAAGAACAGCTTTCAAAACCACTTTCTGGAAAGGAAAGGAGAGAGGTTTCTCAGAATAGAGGAATGTGAGTCAGGGTTAGAGGAAACAAAGATTATCTGAAATGCCACACAAATATTGGAGAGAAGAGCTAGAGTAATGTGGAGTGATACCTGGATTGTCAGCAGCTCTGGATGGTGGCCTTTGTCACTGTGCTTTCACAAAAAGAAGCGAAACACTAACTTGACCACCAGACATACACAAATTATTTAAAAATAGACTTTGGTCTCCCCTCCACCCCGTGCTGAATGTTTTTTTCCTTCCCTTGTTATTTCCCTCTGCCGTTATACAGCAGGGATTCTGTGTCTAGAGTTACAGCTGCAAGACACGAGGGCCAAGCTGTTCAGTGGTTTTGTTTTGTTTTGATTTCTAGGGGCAATATGTAGCAATCTTGTCTGTTTGTCTGTCTGTTTCTATATTCAGATCCCCTGATGCCTGAATATTCAAGTCTTCATGTAGCAGGAAGACAGCCTCATGCTCTTTTACCTGTTAGCTCAGTTTGTGTCTGTGTGTGACAGAAGTGCTGTCCTGAAGAGGTAATTGCTCTTTGAGATGCAGAGAACAAAAAGCTGTTTGCTGCTTGCCTTGTCTGAAAGTCATGTAGCTAAGGTGTATTTTCCCCTCAGAAATGGTCATTTGCTCCTCAAAAATGGTCTTTTACTGATGCTTCCCACTTACTCAAACCCTCATCTTTTAAGAGGGCTTGGTAAGCATTTGTTCATGGGATCAGGAACTTTCTCGATCGCATAGAAAGACATGGAGAGTTTGTGTTTCAGCAGTTTCAGAGTCTAATTTTGTAAAACAGAGATCCCTGGTAATTTACTAAGCAGAATTAAATCATTTATGAGGTCTCTGTTGTCCTGGCTAGACTACTGAGGCACAAGCTAGTTGATTCACTGTTCATGCAGACATGTTTCTGTATTTATGGAAAACATAGAAGTTTGATTACTATCTGAGTATCAATTGCTGAAGAACTAGGGCAATGTGTAATGCCATCCACTACCTTCGCCTTCAAAGTTTGTGCACCTTTGTGTTATGCACAGGGAAACAGATACTACAGAAATTGCAAAGCTACATCCTTCAAAATTAAGCTTTGTTCCCCTTTCTGTGCATGTTATGACATAATCACGAGTTGAAATGGTATGCTGCTAGAGCAAGCTGCTTGTAGATGGGATCTTCAGAGAATTGCACTGGCAATCTCTGTTATGTGTCTTAATCCTGTGTAAGTTGTGGGTTTTCCTCAGTTACACATATTCCACAACTTGAGTGTATTTGGGGCGTACTTTTCCACCTTTATTATGTGATTTGCAGATTGAAAGTTCTTTCTTCAAAGCTCAGAGATGCTGTGGTTGCCAAAATCAAAGAAGTATGGATGGAACATATGGTTTTTTCATCTTGTTTTTCAAAAAAAAGCCCTTTTCACTGAAACAGCGTGAGAGAAACATCCTAGTGGAGAATTTCATCCTGAATACTTAAGAAGTTGGATAGAAGTTTAAGTTGCTTATATTCTATTTTAAAATAGCACAGTTAATGCTTAATATGTTAATTATATGTTAATTATAAATAGCACTACCCTCTCTGCCTGCAATGTCCCTTGTCTTATAGCATCAGTTTTACAATCCATTTTTAAAATAAGGCATTTGTACTTTTTTTCCTATTTGTCTTCGTGTTGTCTTTTGTCTTGTCTTTTTTCTTCCTGATTCTTTTCATTCTAGCTTTCTACTTCATTCCACTTTTTCACTTCATTCTGGTTTTCCACTTACGACTTAAACAATATGAGGAACAATAGGTTTGACTTGTGAAGGGTATTTTTGTCCAAGAGAATTTGGTTTCACTCCCTTTGGGTTTTGCATAGAAGCAGTAACAAAATCAAGTCCAACAGCAAAACATTGCTTGGCAGTCTCTCAGACCACAGTGTCAATGGTATATGCTTTGATTTGCGGTCTGTGTACTTGTTTTTGTGTAGTATCTACCTGAAATCAGTGATTCACCATCCCTGGAGGTTTTTAAAAAGAAATTGGATGTGGCCCTTGGTGCCATGATATAGTAATTGAAGTTGGATCAGGGGTTGGACTTGATGATCTTGGAGGTCTTTTCCAACCCAATCTATTCTATGATTCTATGAACTGACAAATCAAAATCAAATGGTCCTGAAATCAGATCGTCCTGGCCTGGCTTACTGAGAAGGATGTAAAAACTCTGCGGGTTATTTAGACTCACCTAGACTGTATGCTTTTGTTTGAGCTCAAAGGCAGATGATTTTACTTCATAAGTTTTACTTTAAGATTTTGTAATAAAACTACTCAACTCAGGTCACCTCCATTTTTGGAATTTGTGTTTGTTAAGGGTGGCTTAAATACATTTACCTACTCATCATACAACAACATGATTTTTGGAGTATCATTCATAGGTCTGTCAAATGTGGTCTTTTGTATTGATCGTAGCATGGTACGATCTATTATTGAAATAAACATGGTAGTTATTTGCCTGCTACCAAACTGAAGGTCAGAATCTAATTCCTTCTACAGAAGTTCACAAAGGAAGGAGAAAGTACACCTTCACAATCCTTTGCTTTAGGGCTGCAGTCAGCACCTGACCACCAGTAGGAGATTGGTAGTGGTCCCATATTTACTCAGACTCTGACAGACAGTGGCTAATCAGCATGGTAACTGCATGGTTTCTAGTCCATGGCATGTCAGCATTGCATTTTTGGAGGCGCTCTGCCTGTCATCCAAAACCAAATGTACTTAGAGAGTAATTAGCAGTGCAGTAGTGCACTGTCAGACTGGAGGGATGAAATGGGCAGGAATCTGTGGCATTTGTTCTCACTCAGGTGCTACTGAGTAGTGTCGCAAGTGTTTTGTGTGAAGTATTAGAAAGAATGATCCTTAATCTGTAGATGGCAGCAGGGTGGAAGGGACTACAGGCAGTTTTGATGCCCTAATGGACAATCTGAAGTGATGCTAGCAAACCATTGTAAGGGAGAAAAGGACAATTCAACAGGAATGATGGGAAGTGCTGTGCTGGGGTTAAAATAACCAACTGTCCAGATGGTTGTTGAGAAAAGACTAAGAATAAATCAGAAGTGTGGTTTGTAATAGTGGATCAAAACGTAAGATTATGTTAAAATATGTTAGATCATATTTTGGGTCTTGCACTAGATTTTCAATGTTTGGATTACCTGTTTAAGCAGAAGACAACAAAGTTGCTAAAGCACTGGTCAGAATCATTGCTGTCTGATTCATAGGTGACTATCAATCAATGTAAAAAGTGTCTCATTTCAGATGGTGTTGTGATTTCTGTGATTTTGCAGACTGTGACTGCATTGTAAATTAGCGGTTGGCCTTGTTTAACCACAGGCTCTGCTTGCAGCTGGTTCACCTTTGTTATAGTGGGAGATCTTGCAAGGGCCTAATTTATCTGTATAATTCAAATAAAAGGAGTCACATCATGAGGGAAGTAGTGTACAGATCAACCACTGTTAACTCTTTGCTGAGGTGTGCAATTTCATTTTCTCTTCCAGCAAATATTGCGGCATGCCCGTGGAAATTCCACAAAAGTGATATTTCTCATTACGGATGGATATTCCAATGGGGGAGACCCAAGGCCCATTGCAGCATCCTTGCGTGAATTTGGAGTGGAGATCTTCACCTTTGGGATATGGCAGGGGAATATCCGAGAACTGAATGATATGGCATCCCACCCAAAAGAAGATCATTGTTACCTTCTTCACAGTTTTACTGAGTTTGAAGCTCTGGCACGCAGAGCTCTTCATGAAGGTATTAATGTACTAACGTCAGAAATCTACAGAGAGCAGAGGGGTCTGAACAGAAAGATCTCCAGTAGTGTCTTGCATTTACATGTCATATAGTGTTGATTCCCTTTTGTTTCCTCGTACATTCTAGCGGAGGTGTTTGTTCCTCCATTAAAAGCATAAATTTTATTTGACTAACTCATCATAAACAAAATGTGAGCAAAATTCTCCTCATTGATGTATATACGTATTTACATCCATTCAGCTCTTCATTTTGTCCATGAAGAACAGCCTGTATTCTTAGCCCAACGTAGCTTGTGCTGGAATGGATGAACCTTACATGATTGCCCTAAAGAGGCACCTAGTATACACTTCAGGACTAGACATAATACCTTTTGGTATCTTACATAACAACAAAATTTAGTCTGCTCAGAACTGATTTAGAACTCTCTGTGTAAGAGTAAATACAATTGTTTTTATGACCTTATACATTCAGTAAAACTGGCAAGTGCAAGCGATAGAATGAGTTTGGACTGTGGTTTTACCCTCTTTTAATCTGCTATATTCTAGAAAAAAAAATTCTTCCTGAAAAATAGAGTAGGTTTAGACAAGCGAGAACACACAATGAAACATTTGTTTGCAAGGCTTGACTGAGGCTTAGAAATGCATTTTCATGCCTTAGACTAGCCATTTGCATGAATTTGCTACAATTTTTAAAAACATGTGGCTTTTAAATAAGCAGGGCTTTACTGCCTTTCTGGTGCGTTACTGCTATCCTGTTTGTTCCCGGTAAGGTTGGATTGGTCTATGTGAATGTGCCAGAAGAAAGACTTGGGTTTTTTTATGGTATGACCAACTGGTTACACATGCCATGACCAAATACTCTTCTGATGCCAAATCTGGCATCCACCAAAGCTGGGAAAAGCTGTCTCAACAGCTTCTGTTGGGAGTGAGTCTGCATTCTGGCAGTGTTAGACTCAAATGAAGCCAAGTGAAAAAATTTGAGTGCACTATGGATTTCAGTGAGCCTTTTTCCAGAACAAGGACACCAATTTATTTTCTTTATTACATTTTGGGCATAGCAAGGCTTTGCTTCACGCTGATGTCACTAGTACTTAGAACTGGAACTTAGGGTTTTTAACAAACATTCCACTAGTGGCATAGTATGAGGCTTGTGTGAGAACTTCTGTTTGAATTTTTTGTTAATAAGTTAATACTATTTCAGACCTACCCTCTGGCAGCTATATCCAAGAAGATATATCGCATTGTTCCTATCTCTGTGAGGCAAACGAAAACTGCTGCGACATCATGGCAAGCTGTAAATGTGGTACTCACACTGGCCAGTTTGAGTGTATATGTGAAAAAGGGTACTATGGGAAAGGACTACAACATGAATGCACAGGTGAGTCTCACGTCTCAGTATTTGGGTTTCTCTGTATGCCCTGAATACGTGGCTAATCCAGTTGAGAGTGAAAAGATTTGTTTGGAATTATGGATATGAACCTGGATCAGAATGCATCCAAGTCTGGAAGACTCTCTGACTGAAGACACAGAATAGCTCTAGCAGATAAACTCACCTCATACCTTGTCTTCAGCAATAGCTCAAAGAGATGCACAGGAAAGAGGTAAGAATCGGGCAAATGTTCTGACAAAGTAAAACTTCCTTAAAACACAGCACATCAGAAATTTGTTACTAGGAGTTTACCAAGTCTCAGGTAATATGTTTTGCTCATAGTACCTATTTCCTTCATGAATTTTTCTGATCATATTTTGAGCTTTCATAAACATCCCTGTTTGCGGAGGGGCTATATATCTGGATCTTTGCAGGATAAATTCTTGGCAAAACTTACAGTCAAGTAAATGTGCTTTAATTCCCTCATGTTGACTTTCAATTACTAAAGAGGAAGAAAGCATTTGGGTCACTAAAGAGAAACTTGTCATCACATTTTGGTGAGATTGTTTTTGTTACTACTTTTTGGAAATGTCCTTTTAATAGTATGCATTCAAAGTCCATGGTTAAAATGACAGCACTTTACAATTATTTGTTGCAGTATTGTATTATATTATATTCCCTGCCAATTAACACATTCTAATTCACTTAGTGCTTCTGGAACACCTTTCCTTTGTTCTATAGGCAGGCAGGAATTCACTGAGGTTTGAGTGCAACATCTGTAGAGGAATGTAGTTCAGAATTGATGTCAGCACTGGCACATGACATCAGAATCATATTTTATGTAAGTGGGTGCAGCTTCCTTGTGTACTCAATTAACTCTTAACAAAGACTATTCCATTTTGCTTATTTTCAGTTGTAAATCTAATTTATTTTAAATCAAATTTTCATAGGATTTTTTTCATTTGTCATTAAAGTCAATTTCCTTCACCTCAGGTGCCCTAGTAATCTATTGAAAAAAATAGATACAGCATTTCTGCCTCTATCAGTAGCTTGTGTCATTAAATATTGTTTTGAGCTATTCCTAAAGATAATGGGCCATCAAAAAGACTCTTTTGGTGGGGTGAGCACACCTTTCAAGCACCACCAAAAATGGTAAAAGTCAGATGTCTTTAAAGGGATGCTTTGCAGCTGCAGACAAAAGTTGCATTTTTACTTCTTTGGCAGGTGCTTCTGAAATAAGTTTGTAGAAGGGGGTTGTATTAGATGATTGCAGCCATCTGCTGTGTATGTGAAAGTAATTGAAGTTGCATACATGTATTTTAGGGGGAATTTGACCTGAGTAACTCAAACCTATTCTTTATGTCTGTTCTGTTCAACTGCTGTATTCTTCAAGACAGATAAAAAAAAGTACAGTATGTGTTCTTTGAAGGAAAAATGGCCTATTTTGAAATCTTTTATTCTGAAAAGGATTCCAACCTTTTTCTTTTTTTAACATTTCAGAGCTGAGCATAGCTGTGAGTTTGTAAAGCTGTTGACTTGTAAAGCATAAGGAATCTTAAGAATGCATCTTAACTTTTCTTCACTGTATAATGTGCAAGAAGACTTGTGGCAAGTTTACAATGACAGGACTTCAATTTTAATTGAGCCACTTTTAGCTTTTGTTTGGTTAAACATGCAGATAGTCCACTAGCCCACGTTTGTTTAATACAGTAAGACTTTTTTTAAACAGTTTTCATTGAGATGGGAAATTGTTCTTCTGCTGTTATTTTTGCTATATTTATCTGTTATTTTTGCTATTTTGTTTATTTTCTGTGAATATTTTCTGCATGCACTTGTCTTCTGCATTATACCACTCTGTGGTTTTAAATATGAGGCATCAGAGGAACATGCAAAAATCGTCATAATAAAAATTCATAGCTACCAGAAATTACTCTCTAGGAAGCTTCTATAAAATAAAATAGCCACATGCTTAGTACCAAAAAGTAGAAATTGGCTTCAGTGCCCTCCTCCTGTTCTTTGTAATAATGTTCATGATGTGCCACAGGAGGAGGAACAGACTGACTGTTTTCTATTTCAAAAAGCAAACCAGACAAAAGCTTCTTGGCCAACACTAGGAGCCTCATGTGGCCAGAGATGTCTGTGACAATTGTGGCAGAGGAAGGGAGAGAGAGGAAGAAGGGAGGCAGTATTGTGATTGGTCCCAAGTATTGTAAAGTACATGAACACCTCTTCTTCAATACTCTTCACTTTTTCTTCTCCTTCTTTTCCTTGATTACAAATATTGAGTTTCAAACTAGACAACAAAATAAAAATTCAGAAATCAGGAAAAATAAATTTCGTGAGTTTCACTGAGATTGTGTCTTCCATTTCACCAGTAAAAAGGTGACCTGTTCAAGGTAACTGCACCTTTTATAGAAGAGTAAAACAAATGTCCAGATCTCTATTTGTATCTTCTTCTCTGTCATAGAAGATTAGGATATATGTTTTTAACACAGTCTTTTCACAGGCTGTGGGGGTTTTTTTGCAAGACTCTTCTGGTAAAGTTCTATTTTAAGATACAAGATGATGCAAATAAAGGATGATACCCATCATGTTCATCTCATCAATTACTCCTAAACCTAGCCACAGTTACTGGAGAGATTAGGAAATTGTTGTATTATAACTACTAGTTTCTTTTATATAACATGTAGACTCCATTTTCTGTATCCATGAAGATGATGTGTAGTTCACAGGGCAGAACTAGTAAATTAATTCCATGCAATCTAGGCTGGTTTTTTGTTCTTTTGTTTATATTTGGTTCACTGTTTGGCTATAATTATTGAAATGTAGAATTTCATCATAGGTATGAGTATTTAGTAGGCTGCTTAGGCTTTTATTTAGGACTATGCAGCATATCAGTCATCATATGCACAACCACTAGGGCAACAGTTTTTTCTTCAAAACACCACATGGTTTAGATCTGTAAAGAACCTTTTCAACAAAACCCAGAATAATATGAAGACTTTACTTTTTTTTTTTTACAAATTTTGATTCAGAACACATTCACTGAAAAGACTTTGAACTGAGAAAATGTAGGTCCAGCAAGGCAGGGGAGATTTGCATTTTCTGGTTTCTTGTGTTGTGGACCCAATTTTCAGCAGAGCATTTCTTCCATGAGATTTTCAGGATTGTTCCTGTTAAGAATGCAAAACAAACCCCGCTGTTCATAAATTGGATAGCTTTCGAGTTAGAAAAAAAATTTGTGTTTAGTATATTACTAGCAGTTCTTTTCTTAGTCACACAGAAAGAACTTTACTTCCAGTGGTGATTCCAAGAGCCTAGTCAAAGAAAAGTAAATATCTCTTCTGCCGTGCTGTCTGTTTCCTCCCTTCCTTTTGAGAGGAGCTTCTACCCCACAGGAGGCTGAATCACCCTTTCTCAATATTTCTTTATGGGAGGTGTTTCTTTAGCTATCTTGTAGGAGTTACTGGCTTAATGAAGGTTTGCCGACCATCTTGAACTTACCAGACAGTACTTGGAAATTTTCACTGAGTTTACAAGATCCCTCCAAGTCCGAAGGGATCCATACTTAACAAGACATGTAATAACATACCTGTATTCTTCAGTAGGTGCCTAGAATGAATCTGGAGGAGAACCACAAACAGCACTTTGAGATTCCCATAGACAGGGAGTGAAAAGAAAGCAAGAAAAGGGCTGTGAAAAAGAAAGTGTACAAAATGTTTCCAGTCATAGTAAGATTTCAGGCTGAATTTGCCTTTGAATCTGAAGGTTTGAATTAGTTCACAGAACTGCAGATTTTTAAGCTCTTAGAACTTAGGTTCTTGCTCTCTCACAAAGCAATGCTATTTAATGCTTTCAGTCATTGATTCTGCATCTTAAAACTTGGCAGAAGTTTGTTTTGATTCCTCTTTTCTCCTTTGCTTTTAATTTATAAATCAGAAAAATACTCTTCAGTTCTAACTTAGCTATCACTCCAAGAAGGCTCCTTGTGAGACCAGCAGCAATTGAAAACTGACAAATTGAAAAAGGAGCCTTTCTTTGAGGAAAAAGTTAAATGGCTACTACTACTGTGTTGTTTTGTGTCACATAAACCTGCAGATCTTGATAAACGAAAAGAAGAAAGCAAATAAAAATTTTAAAGAGGATAAGTTAGAAAAACTTGGATTACAGCTGAGCAAGGAAGTTTGGATGTACATACTTAATGAGGCATTAATGTAATGCTTACAAAACCTGATCAGTTTGGAAAGACTGGGGGGTTAGAGTCACCTACTGTAGGGACAGAAAGGCTTTATTGGAGAGACCTTTTTCTGTGTACAACATCTGTCAGTCAGTGATTCTCTCCTTTTATTGAACAGCTCTCTAATCAGGAACCCATTTCTGTAACCCTTTGGGAGATGAGATAATTTGCTATACTTTACTCTTTGATTTGTAATTTATTTGTTTTTTAAAAATTATACTCCCAAATTTGGTCTTCTTTTGTTAGGGCTTCTATTGAGTGTCTTCTTGTCTGTGACAATATGCAGAGGTTCTGTTGTGAAAAAATGATTGGCTGTCATGTAAAGAGGAGGGATGCAAACTACTCATGACTAAGCAATGGTGAATCAATGTCTAATTAATACGAGTAAAAATATTCCTTACTGCCATTCTATGTATTTTTTTCCTCTTTCTTATAAATCTTGTGACTCTTTATGGGTAACAGTTTGAGGATAATATTATGATGATTAAATACAGAAGAAATGTAAATGTGTTTTTCTAGTGAGGGTATCCTTTTGTGATTAAACTCTGCATTAACATGATAGGTGATTACGGGAGAAATATAAATCAATCTGCTTTTCCACTGAGAGTGCTGGAAGACAAGTGGATGAGAAAGGTGAATATAAAAAACAAGTGCTATACACAAGAGTATGGAAATTTAGTAGGTTAATTATATTTTTAAAAATCTTTTCAAGACTTAATAATGCAAACCCATTAATAATTATTGTTTTCACAAAGACTGAAGAAAATGGCTTTTACAAGTATTTTGTGTGTAAAATAAATACATTTAGAAGCATGCAGACATGGTCTTCCAGATTTTTTACATTTAAATCTGCTTTCTCAAGAATTTGTTCCCTGAAGCCCAGTATTTCCTGCTTTGCTTTTGGAAATTCAGGTAGAGGTTCTCCTACTTGTTGCTGTAGGAAGCAAAGCAAAGGGAGAGGGAAAAAATTATTTGGATGCTGCAAGATTTTTGAAAATGAAGGACACCACAGAGAAGAATTCCTTTGGTTTGATAATTTAAAAGCATGTCATTTCCCACCTTTACAATGTGCTTTGTGAAGATGAGGGTGGAAGCTTCTTTTGCTGAGTCCTTCAAGCCTTATGACCTTGTACCCATAGAGTGATACCAAAATGTTCCTAAGGCATGGTGTGTATGAAGTGATAACGGGTTTGTCAATTACTAAAGTGTTTCTTGTGATGGTATAAAACCTCTGTGATCTGCTCTTCTTCTGAGAAGTCTGTGAAGAGAAACAGAAGCAAAACAAGTGGGTTATTTCCAGGAAAAAAAACCTGGAACTGATGAGGTTGGAATTTTATTTTCTTTCTTTTGGAATCTAAATACTCACAAGTCAGGTGGGACAGATCATGCAGATTTTCTTGAGGGCTTTCATTTGTTTTCTTGGAGGATTGTCGCTCTGTTTAAGATAATGTGAACCCCATAATTTCCAAGGTGGAATTTAAATCCAGATCCAGTCCATTAGTTAAAATCTTTAACAAACTCTAGAGTCAGACACTGAGCTCTGCAAACCATAATAAAAACGTCAAAGTTCTGATGTCTAACCCCAAGGGCTGTGCCTGCAAAATTCTAAAGAAGAAGCTTTTCTTAGTTAATTTGGTAAAAGTTTTTTCACATAAACAAATGGCACACGAAGCGTCTGGTGATTTTTAACCATATCCATAGCTTTGATAAGCCAGTTGAAGTGGAACAGAATTTCCAATAGTTTTAATGAGTTCTGGTCCTTGGAACCAAGTGACTCACTTTTCACCCTTCAGCAGGCCTTGTGTATCAATTTAAATACATTTTCTGTTGCAAAAGCAAAAATTGTAAGTAACATGATAGCTAATATGGGTAACAAAGTTTCTATGGTATATATTTTTGTAACTCTGTACATGTCACTTGTTTCCTTTGAATTTTAAACCTAACTGTAGTGGAGAAAACACACAAAAACTAAAAAACAAACAAACAAACAAAAAAACCCCAACAACGACAAAAAAAACCCATATCAGCACAAAGGTTTTATCTGCATTCCTGCACCATTTCTGAGGAAATTCTTTAAAAATTAAGCTGTAAGGTGAAGGTTCAATTTTGATATATGCAGACCAGAAAAGCCGAGGTGTAGTTTTACGTCTGTACAAGGTGTTGAAAAACATCCCATCCTTTCAAACTAGATGTCATCTGAGGCTTTAGAAAATAAATTTCTATGCCCAAACTTTTGTTCTTTTGTAATAAATACAGAACTCTTTGTGAAATAGATTTGTGATGCACAAGTTACCCTTTTTTCCTTATCTTGGAAGTGACTTGTCCTGGTCTCCTCAGAATGTCATGAAATAAATCTTCCAGACAAAGTACGTATGTGCAATCTGGGGAGAAAAATCAACCATTTGCAGGGCTTAAGAGGAGCTGAAACAGGCCTCTGATTAGAAATAGACATGACATAGAAATAGCCTCCAGCTTTCTGTGCCAATCAGACTTAGGCTCTCTGTGGAGCACCCAAGCTGTTCTTTGGCCACAATGCAAACATTACATGCAGTCATCCTAATGAAGAAGGCTCCAGGTGTAAATGCAGCACCAGCTAGGTTTAGCCTTTGGTCAAATGCCTGTAAAACCTTTACTGTTAAGCCTGGGCTTTTCCCTGAGACTCTTGACAGGATAAAAAGCAGGTTCTCTTACCTTCATTCAAATTTTACATGATTTGGAAACATTTTCAGCTGTACAGTCATGGGAGAGGTGATAGTTTACAAAGTTTATGCTGAACACGCCTTCTTTAACTGCTTGAAATGTTCCTCAGCCAATTATCATTGATTTTTAAACAGTTTAAACTCACACCATTTTAACCCAAGGATCCAAGGGAATGGCCTGAAGCTGTGTCAGGGAAGGTTCAGGTTGGATATAAGAAAAAGGTTCTTCATGCACAGCGTGACTGAGCACTGGAACAGGATCCCCAGGGAAGTGGTCACAGCACCAAGCCTGACAGAGTTCAAGAAGCACTTGGATGGTACTCTCAGGCACATGGTGTGACTCTTGGGGATTGTCCTGTGCAGGAGTTAGGAGTTGGACTCGATGATTATTGTGGGTCCCTTCCAACTCAGCATTTTCTGTGACTCTGTGATCAAGGGCCTTTGATAAGCCTTTGATGGTCTTGCAGATTTGAAAATCTGTTTCAGGATTGGGACTTGCATCGTACCAGGCACTTATTGGAATAGTTGTCCATCAAATCCCTTAATGAAAATCTTTCTACTGCAACATTCTTTTTTTACCTCTGTGGATCCCTTGGTGACATCTTGCCTTCTCTACCTTGTCATAAACATATAGCCAGGATGTTTTCATAGACATGCATGCACATGTATTGTTCCTGAATTTGTGCTCTCTCACAAGTTAAAAGCAGACATCTTAGCATGCTGTGAGCTGTTAAGTAGCTCTTGTCTTAGTGGAAAAAAAAAATCCTTGAAAGAGTGCATCAGGGATGAAACAACATAGCAGTATATAGCAAAGAGTGTTAATTTTTGAAGGGAGGAGAGAGATTAAGAAACTTAGAACTTGTTTTAATTAACTGTTTTGTCCATAGTGGCTCTCTAAGGCTCCAAAGCTTCACCTGTAACTACTTATGTCATTGCCAGGATGTAACTTACTCTACAATTAACTTGTAATGTTTAGTGTTAGTGCCTGTACATGTGAGATTGTGAATAGGTATCAGGATTTCTAGCTCATAAAGTTGCTCCCAAAGTCATGTCAAAGTTGATTCGTTTAACTAGACTGGAGCATAATGCTCTTAATGTGATAAAATCAGGCATCCCCTGTGTCTCTGCATTTGGATTTTGATGGATTATACGCAATGTTTTTGTCACTTAGACAAATTTGACTCTTAACTCTCAGAATCAATTTTGAATTTAACATGGAGTTTAGGAATATTTTCATTTTGTTTTAAATCCTTGTCTGGACTTATGCTGTGAAATTCACTCTACCCAGGCCAGTGAGTATTTGCGGAGTGCCTTCTCTGTAAGAATGAGTTCTGTTCCTTTCAACATTTTAAACAAAATCTTCTACTTTTCTCCCAATATGAAAGAACTATTTTGTGTAAAATGCAATTTGCATCATTTGCGAATGTTCAGAGGTTATTTTTGTTATTTTTCGTGTTTTCACTGAGAGGGAGAAGAAAATATAGAAGCAAAGGTGCACAAAGCTCATTGGGTCAAAACCTGTAGTTAAATAAGAGATTTGTTTGCAGATTTTGACCTAAGCAAAGCCTTTCAAGGGTTATGTATCCAAAAGGCAGTAGAGGTGGTCCTTCCACTATCTTTTGTCCACTTGGCTACCACCATCATAAGAAAATAAAACACGATAGTGAGAAGGGTTGAGATGGCTTTTCTGTTGCCTCTTCTGTGCAGCCCTGTCCCACTGACATCTCTGGGCGCTCTGTGGAAAACTGTCTGGCAGGTTCCTCGGATCGCTTCACTTCAAGGAGGAACCCTCTCTGTCTTCTGCAGCTATGCTCCTCACTCCCTCTTGCTGTGCACATCCTCTGTTTCTTCAGCTGCAGGGGTCCAGAAGTACTTCAGGTTCTGGTACCGCTTGAGCAAAGGCAGTGGGCAGCAAGAAGAGTATGTTGGAAAAAACACCTTGATGAATACGGGTCAAAAACCTACTAAACTTAGAGCAGAATTAGGTCATGTGAGTTTCAGATATTCTATTATAAGCTTAATATATCTGCCAAGTACTCAACAGCCAGAATGGAGCAGTTTGGTTGACTGTCTTGTAAGCAGCCTTCTTTTCTTCTATCGCTCTAAAAACTTCTCTCCCAGAAACAATACTAATTGCATAGCAGAGTGTGGTCTGGTCCCTTGGGAATGAGAAGGCAGCAGCACAGATCAGTTTCATCAAACAGGAAATTGGTTTCTCCTGGTTCTATTTGTGTTTTGATGAAAAGAGAATCAAGACTGTGCACATAAATGGGAACCTCTTCAGGCCAAAACCCTAGAGTTTAATTTGTTACCATGCAAAACAAAGCCAGAACAGCAACTCACTCTTCCAATACAATTTGAGAAGTTCATTTTTTTCTCTCTAGTCTGAAATTTATTGAATAGGAAGTATTTTAGTCGGCAAGAGCGGGAAGAATTAATGGACCTTGGGGTGGGTGGGGAGTTGAGAAACATTAATTTTTCGAAGTGTGCATAACGTGGTTAAACATCTAGCCTAATTTTAGTCATGTCATTAGGTATAATTTGGACCTGACAGATTTGAAACAAAACCCAGTAAAATTAAACACTAAATTGCAGGTTTTTAGCAGTGTAAAGCATAGAGGAATAGCAAAAATCTCCATCTGTGTGACTGATTCTACACAGAGCTGCACCCATTATAACAACCGAAGATCTGGCTCCTTCTCCTGACCATTACAAAAATCGGCTGGGTTGTTTTTTGTTTCCATGGCATCAAAAGAAATATTCTGGGGATAGCTAAAAAAAAAAGTGGAGTTTTGCCCCAGAAAGTTCAAAGAAAGGGTGTTCCCTTGTAAATGCTAGTAAATACCCATACAAAGTTTCCATGTCCTTGTGGCATATAGTTTGTTTCTCAAACAAAATTGCCAGAAGATAAAATACAAGAACTTTTCTACACTGTGGCTACTAAAGCTGCATGTCTTTTTCCACAGGCTATTACCATTAATTCTAGCCTGTTTTTTGGTTAGAGCTTCACAGATTAGTTAAGAGTATAACATTTCTATGACTATTGTCAGTCTTCACTTCAGCTCCAGTTTTTAGTTTTATGGCAAAAAAGTGCTTGCTACGTTCTCTCTGTATTCCCCTGAAAAAACCTCTTCATTTGAAAGTACACATAAGTAATATTTAAAACTGTATCAAGACAGAGACAGGAAATACAAGTGTTCTGGTCCAGTCCAGTTTGGAGGAGCTCTAGTAATTTTAAATGCAGCAGATAACTGTTTAAATCTTCTGGATCTGTTTTACCTCTGTGACACAGCAGTACCATGAGTCTCAAGACAGCAGGTATGAAGAGGAGTTTTCTTGCAGGAGTATGAAGTGCTTCAAAAGTCACTCAGGTAACTCAGTTCATAGGACTAAGTTTTTCTAAATACCAGGAGGGGGGTGGGGGGCTGAGTAACCTTATTCTGAGAAGTCATGGCGTCAACACAGAACATAAGGAATGCTTGACAAGCTTCATGGTTATACAACAGAAGAGCTACATGTAGTGAAGGTGGTGTTTTCTATTATTGTCTGTCTCCTAGAGACATTAGTACGTGTACCTGGATATACTCCAGTCCTTTAGCCCTATTGCTGCTGTAAGCTTGGCAAAGAATATCGCATGAAATGCAAATGTTGAATTTCCCTCTTTTTACAGTCTAAGACTTTGCCTCAGCTTTGTGAGTATCAGAATATGCTGTCACTTGCAAATCTCTTCACTTGAGTTTTTATATCACTGTGAATTGTACGGGAGTAAAACATATATTTTTTTTCTTCTGTTATTTCTGAATGGAAATTCAAAATGCAATGCCTTATGAAATGCAACACCATTTTTAAAACATGGAACTTCTGTGAGCATTCATATTCTTCCTGATTGGCCAAAAACACTTCAAAGAACTGTCACAGTGGCAGCACAGAGATGCAGGTTAGGTCATGGCACAGGAATACACAAAGGCAAGGGCACTTGGTCTTCATTAGTGACTTGATTTCAGCAATTACAGTAGCTAGGTTGTATTCATGTGTAGCTTTTTAGGTGGACCAGTAGCCCACTTTGTGTCCACAGTCCAAACCCGTGAGAACAGAAGTAATGTGATCACAAAAAATTGGACTGAGAAGGACCATACCAGCCTCAGACACTGAGGCACCCTGTGGCAGTATCTCTTTAATATAACAGTAGCTGAGGTTTACCTTCTTTTCTACCTTTTCACTGCTTAGCAGTGATGCTCCTTTTCAGTACTCATAAAATCATAAAACCATTTAGATCAGATAAGACCACTAAGATAACAAAATTCTGACAATTAACATAGCACTGCCAAGTCCAGCACTAAACCATTTCCCTAAGTACCATGTCTACATATCTTTTAAATACTTCTGGGTTTGATGACTCCGCCACTTGCCTGGGCAGCCTGTTCCTTTTGGTGAAAAAATTTTCATAATATCCAACCTAAACCTCCCCTCATGCCATTTCAGGCCTTTTCCTTTTGCCCTCTCACTTGCAACCTAGGAAAAGAGACTAACCCCCACTTCACTACAGCTTCCTTTCAGGTAGCTGTAGAGAGTGATAAGGTTCCTTCCAAACCTCCTTTTCTCGAGGCTAAACACCCCCAAGCTCTCTCAGATGTGCTTGCGCTCCAGAGCCTTTTCCATCTTCGTTACCCTTTAGACAAACTAGCTCCTCAGTGTCGTTCTTGTAGTGAGAGACCCAAAGCTCATCCATGATAATGGCTCTCCTAGACTAGGTGCCAGAGGAGTTTGGCCTAGATGCAGTACTAAGCTACACTGTGGCCCCAAGAATGCGGTTTGCCTGGCCCTCAATTCCAGCTGAAAAATGAGGTCTCATGCTCTGCTAGCCTCCAGGATTCTGTTGTCTTCACTCTCTTGATAGCACTTCACCTTCACCAGCATTTCTTCAGGTGCTGCCTGGGAATTTTCCACTCTGTCACAGTCAAGAAGGCAACTTTGCACCCTGAGAGCATGTGAGAAGCTCCTTATTGCTGTCTTGTTTCCTTGTTTCTTTTCAACTACCTTTCCCTCCCCTGTAACAGATGGAGGTGATGGATTACAGCTGTTACTTGTCTGGTTTTTGCTTCAAGGATGAAGCACAGACAACTACTAAAGGTAGTGAGTTCAAGGTCTGTGAATGCGATGCTCCCAAAAGCTGTCTGTAACATCTTAAATTTCACTCCCAATGATGTTAGAGATTGATTTATTCTCATTACTTTTAAAGTAATTTTGGGAGGCCTCCTACATTGAAATAGAAAGTGCAGTGCCTCATACATTCCTACATCAGAGAGTTTATAATTTGTCACTTGCATCCCTCACTGGTTCACAGTCTGCAAAAGCAACTAGCCAAGAACTTGTCTCCAACTCATGAAAAACTGGGATACTTTTAGACAGAATTAATTATCTTGTGATAACTACCTAATTGGAATCAAGTGCTGTTTAGAAATAGATTTTCTAGCTAAATATCTGTGGTTTAATAATCACCTTGGGTTAAGTCTTGGTTCTATTAAGCAGTGATTTAATAATTATTGCTGCTTACCTTTGTTTTTCCTTTTTGCTTCAGATTGCAGTTAAGAGTGTTCCCTCCTTCTTATTCTCCATCTCTGCAGATGTAGATGGTCTTATTTATGACAAAAGAGCTTAGAAGAAGGGCATGCAATTAAAGGAGAGGGTAGGACCAGAAGTGTGGCAGACCTTTTATCTCCCTAAACATGCAAAGAATCTTGCTGCCCTTTAGAAAGAGAACAAGTGATTCTGCCTCTTAAAGGTGGAAAAATTACCTTTGAAGCTGAGAAGAGGATGGAGAAGTAGGGCCCACAGCAAAAGTTTCACTTAGATGTGCAGAGAGGTTGAGCCCCTGACAGTTCTTGAGATAATCTCGCTCTGCTGTTTTCCTCCTCCCTTTCTGACAACAGCAGTGGGGTATTTCATTCTAATTTAAACAGCTGCCCCTCAGTAAAGACCTTGGATATTACAGGTTGCTACTTTAGCACATTTGGTCAATACTGACAACAAGAAGGGGCCTTAGAAACACGACTTGCTACCCAGGGATTCCTTCTTTATGGGAGAACTCCTGCATTGCAGAAAATCAGGCTTTTGCAGAAGGGATGGAGACTAGTTTTTTGACTGTCTAGTGGGGGATGCAAAAGTATTGTTCAGAAATGTTTTAATGAAAGTTCTTCACAGAAGGAAGCTTCTGTGGTCTGCGGTCTGAGATCCGAAGACTAAGGTCTCAGGGTGTGTGTTCGGTTGAAATACTGCAACATAATCTTTTTTATATTTCAGCTTTTTTAGTATAGTTTTTGCAGTGGTGAAGTTCACTTTGTTGGCAGTCACAAGACTTAGTACTCAAAATCTGAATTTCTTCAATTCAGATCTGAGGTGACCCTTTTCCTTGCAGCACACATTGCCTTAGAAAGAGTCAGATATGTTCTTAAGGACTTCCTTTGTGTCTCGCAAAGAAATGAGAGGGCAGGGCAAGGCAAAATGGGGAAAATGAAGTGAGAAGCAGTCACTTTTCCAAATGTTTCTTGAGCAGTTAATAGTGAGCATAATGATTTAGTTATCTCAGTGCTCTTGCGTTCCACAAACAAGACCTTTTTTTGATCTACATATTTAGATAATATTAAATTAATTCAGAGGACCCCGTCAATTTCCATAAGAGTTTTGCTTGAGGAATGGAGAATGGGATTTATGGCATTTTTCACAGTAAATCATGGGTATCGGGAGTGATTCCAAGAATTAAGCAGAAACTATAACATCAAGATTACAACAGTTTGCTGAACTCTACACAGGGATAGCTGGGCTAGTTTCACAATATCTAAAAAAATAATTGGCAAAACCACCACTTTTTATTGCCTGGTTATGGGCCTGAGCCACTGCATGTGCCTCAGCCATCTTAAGTTAACCAAAAGCTGTGTTTCCTACCCTGGGCTGCTAAGTAAATAAACATGGAAATAGTGACATATGTTCTCCATCTGCACAGTCATGTGGTATATCTTCAGTGCTCAGAAATATTACTTAATAGACATATAATCAGTGTTGTTGAAAAGTATATTTGATGATAAAAATAAGGGATGTGGAAAACAGGCCAAGTTTGGCACCTAATGCAGTAGTGACAGTTTATTAAGGGTCTGGCAGAAATGGCTTCACTTTCCTGTTTATAATAACTTTTACTTGCTGCATTCCCCATCTGTGATTGAGCAACAGGAACTGCTCTGATCTGCAGAGAAAAGAGGCAGAAATAGGTGTCTGGTTTGTTGGGGTTTTTTTATCTCCATGATCATATGAACCAGCAGCTGCGAGGAATGGGTGTTGGAGGCAACAGCAGAAAGGGAGCATTTCACATTAGACTAGTAAAAGGATTCAGGAACATACAGGGCTCTATTAATATTTTGCCAGAGAGAAAATTCACAATTTTTGCCTGAATGAGAAGGGGAAAATCTGAGGATATGGAATCTCTCAACTACTCCAGGATTCCTCCCACAACTTGCTGCTCTCAGGAAAGCCAGTTTGGTCATTCAGTTTGATCAGAGAGTAATTTTTAGTTACATTAAGTCCCAAGAATCACTGAACACAAAACTATTCAAGTTGCTGAATTGGTGAACACATTGGAAATGAATCTTGAACCACCAGGCACGTTCTTCACTGCATAAACCTCCCAGTGCTGTGAAGCTTCGGGTGCATGCTTTGCCGACTTCTAAACCCCAGTCCCTTATTTTGTTTAAATTGAGGAATCCCAGGAGAAGGTGATGTGTAGAGTTAGCTGTAACATGAGCCTCTTGGTCCCTGCTTCTGGAAGAAAGAGTGGGCTATGCTGAGCAATTGCTGGCTGTGTTGTGATTTCAGCATGTCCCAAGAGTCACGGGCAGGGGAGTAGATTCTCACTTCTGTCCGGATTCCTCTGGGTGCAGCACATTAGGAGTTGTTCAAGAACCAGTATTTCCTAAATAGCAGGAAGCTACACAGAGCTCTTAGAATAGTACTATTTAGAGTAGCATGGGCTATCATATCACCAGTGATCAGGGTTTGCTGAGGAATGTGTGCGTGTGATCGTGATAAACGCCATGCCCAGAGGAGCCTACTATATAGTAGTGCTGCTCTGAGCAAAGCATTTTCAGAATTTATTTTCCCTTTTAAGTAAGGGTCCAATTGTTTGTGAGGTTTTAAACACAAAACCTTCATTTGCACATAAGTAAATTCATAAATAATCTCTATTTGCATAGCAAACTTTACACAGTTAACTGAATTAGTTTCCCAGAAAGACCTTTTTGTAGTTTTGAAATTTGTTTTGTACTTTTAGAAATACTGAGTAAGATGAGGACAGAAATCAGTATTCAAGCTCTAAAAATCAAAAATACTGGCATGAGCTGATACCCTCAACTGATAGGCATGTGTATGTTTGCTTTGGGTATCCCCACCAAATATATCACCAAGGCTGGATTTTATGTCTGTGCAAACAGCAAACCTGTGAACTGTCTAAAATGCCACTGAGACTTAAACCAAAAGAGGTTCATTTCAGTACATGAATGCCATTTCTGTGTATATATATTGCACAAGTTGTCAGGATCTGTCTTGTGAACATGTAGCTTGAATGAAACATGGGTAGGCTTCTTCTAAAGTTACAATACCATGCATGGAATCAGGATTTTCTTTTTCTATTCTTGAGTAAGCCACATACTTTGAAACAAAAAGAGATGGTACCTTCTGTAAATGCATATATAGTAGTCTTTGTTTCTATCATTGTTAAACATTTAAAATACATCTAACAGCTCTGTGTCTTTACAGTGCAAGTGTGGCTCAACTATGAATCTGTTTAAGGCACTAACCATGCTTCTAATGGGTAATAGTTGGTCTGCTTTTTAAAAAAGAGTCTTAAAAATGGGCATAAATGGATTTTCTATAAATTCTCAGTACTGCTGTGACCAAAGAGGATATTTTGCAGTCAGAATCATTGCTTTGCAGTAATCCTTTCTGAATGTGCTGGCCCCAGGCCTACCCAGGGATGCTTAGCACAGTTGTGGCTCACAGCCGGACCTCCCTGTGGAGAATGTCCATGTAGGCTTCCTAACTTTTACAAGCAGTGGTAGCTCTTGGGCTTACCATTCTTCAAGCAGGCAGATTGTTCTCCACATTGCGGATGCTTGCGGTACTGGGACAGGATGTTCACCCAAGGGACTGCATCTCCTTCCAGGCGACTTTACTGTTCTTCTGCCCCATGGGAGAGGACCCAAGATCCTTATTTTTATCAGGAATAAGCTTTTTCCTCTTTTCAGAGGAAAGAGTTTCAGTTTGTTATGACTGTTTAAAGTGCTTAGAGATCTAGAGGTAGTGTCATTGCAAATTCTGCAAATTCTACTTGGTATTGGAATATTGCAGTTTGAATGTCTGTAAACTCAATTAAAGGGTTTGAATGAACCCCTCCCTATATATCATATATAGAAGTACTTAAACTTCTGAGTTGTTTCAGACTGCTGTCCCTGGTTGAGAGGAAATTTCTAAATCTAATAAAGAGATGGATCAAAATACATCTCATGGGAACAGAGACGACATCTAACTTGTAAAATTGCTAATCATGTTGCTGTGAGAAGGATACTTAAGGAATACTGACAAAGAGCAGATGGGTGAGCAGGTTCAATGCTGTCTGAAATTAATGCAGAGCACATGTTGGGGATAACAGGAGATATTAAAGAGTTGGAGAACATGCTGAGACTTAGCAGAAATCTTTCCCTGATCTGTACACGTAAACACAAGCTACTCATTTTCCTTCACAGTCTTTGTACAAGTCACACATGTCAAATGTTTAGCTAAAACCACTTCCTTGCGTATTTTTGTAATCATAGCATGCTCCTGCCTTGTTGTTTTGGTTTTTTTTTTTTATAGCATTGTACATTTTGCAAACTGCAGAATGGTGAATTACAGTATCTGCCAAAGGTTTAGATTTCTTTCTCCTTAGCTTCCTAAAGGCATTTCACGTGCAGAATGTGGCCAACCTGACAAACCTACCATATAGAAGATCTTAAGTAAAACCACCTTCCCAGGTAATGAAATGTGACAACAATAGCTGTAGTTTCTGGAGGTGGTGTCTAGGATAGAGACCCAAAAGTCTTTAAGAAGCAGGCCTTCATGTGTAGGTCCAGTAAGATATATTTCAGAGGCCTATTTTTCTGCTAGCCTAAGCCAGGGGTGGCTTGTAAAATAGTTACAGCAACAGCCAAGAGATATCCCTTGAAATACATGGAGATGGCAGAGGACTGGGGACTATCGTGCAGTCATGGCTTCTGTCAGTATGTGTCTCGTGTTATTCATCTTCTTCCCTTGCAGAGGCCATACACAAATGAACGATGCAGCAGCAGCAGGATGACTTTTGGAGACAGGAGGGAAATTTGAGCAGTACTGCGTGCTAGTACTAGAGGACATGCCAGACTCATCTTCTGCAGCAGCAGGCGTGAAAGTCTGTGGCTGCATGGTGTGGAACAGGGATCTCCATTTTCCCCATGATAGCATGCCTTATTCTTGTAAAGCATATATTCATTGTGGCAAATGTAAAACATGACTAATGGCAGATACAGCTACCAGAGCACTTGTTTCACGCACATGAAGGTCAGGCTGACATATTTTCTAATTTTCGGGGGTTTTGGTTGTTTTTGGGGGAGGTTTTTTTGTGGGTTTGAGGGTTTTGGTTGGGTTTTTGGTGGGGTTTTTTTTGCTGTTGCCAAGGCATAAGATTCTTAGATGAAGTAAGGCAGTGGGGTACAGACCCCACAGCTTCAGACTACGATTCTCCTCCAAGGACATAAATGTGAGTTAGCTTGATGTTTTGGTTGTGGATCTTCTACATAACTTCCAGTAAATGAATAAAAGTACAAGGCAGTATATGTCAGGTCAAAGATTTACACAACCAAAAATCTCCTGTCTCTTTATGTCCAGTAAAAAAAACTAAGGAAACAGGGAAATAATTGAATACAAACATCCAGTGCTCATCACTTAGAAATTCTGTAACCTATGAGTTGCATCATTTTTTGTGAACAACAGCAAACGAAGTAAGAACAGGTCTCCATGGAATACTCTGATTCTGGGATAGATCTGTTGAATATGTATGTATGTAATCAGTGTCATAAAAGTAATTACCATAGCATAAAGCCAGTTTGATTAAATGGAAAACTAGGCTTTCTTTCCTCTTTCCTCAGAAGTTTGGAGGCTAAGTTATAAAGACTATTTGTGATTTGCATCAAGGTGTCATTTCATTTAGGCTTTGCACTTATGGGGAAAAATGAGAATTTACAGACTACAGTCATCAGAGTAGCTGTGTATGAATAGAGCTCAGGTCGCTGCAGGAGAGAGCAGAATATTGCTTTGCTGATTCCTGCTGTATCCCGCAAAAGATAAACTCTTAATCGGATCCTTCATTAGCATAAAGTGTGGAAAAAACGGCTCGTGTCAGGGATTACTTAGTAAATGTAGTTAGTGGCAGAAATTATGCATTGAAGAAAATACAAAATCCCTCAAATTAATCTTTGAAATACATGGAGTTTGACTCTCCTCTCTCTTAACACTGGGATAATTGAAGAATAATTCCATTTCAGTGACTTAGTGTGCTAGTGTAGCTGGAGAGGAAATTGAGTTTGCCTGCTCTCCCAGGATTTTAAAAGTCTTACATTTTTAAGGCAGAATTGTTTATCCTAAAATTTGTACTTGTACCTTCAGAGGAAGAATTATATCCTGTATCACAGAGTAGAATCCTTTGACACATGATCTCCAACTATTTAAATCCAGACTGGAGTCTTTATGCTATCGTGGGGGTTCAATACTGGTTGGCTTAGCTTTGCCAATGGCTTTAGTATTTGCAGTTTTAAAAAAGCCAGACTAGGTAATAATTGTTTGGTGAATACCTGAAATATACCTTTGTTTATGTTGCCACTTTTACCATGTTAAATTCTTCATGTGTGAAGATTAAAATGTCAGATGTTTCCTTATTGTAGGCAGGCAGGGCAGGATTCCTACTGAATTTATAAGTCTGTCTTTTAATTTTTTAGTGGACTTCCCTAACATTCCGTGTTCATTGTTCACCTTGAAGCAACATCTTGACATATAGTTATGCTGTCAATACAGTTAGTTGACTGAAATGTTTTTATGTCTGCCCGTGGGTCTTTGTTTTCTGGCAAACCCATGTCATATTTCCTTTCTAGTGATTTCTTTTCTATGTGCAACTTATGCATAGGTAAGGAAGTGTGTTCCATTGGTGGCCTACGGTGTCGTGAAGCCCGTTAATGTTCAAAACCAGAAGAGACATGTTGGATTTTCTTAGAGTTTTTCAGTTAGTTGTATACCTAGGAGAGCATAACTGAGGAGGAAAATGCAGGAGGCATGCTGAAGTAAGCATGTGTTATTTCATTATCATTTCTGGTCAGAAGGTTATTGCACTGTCATTACCACAGATAATAGAATCTGCATGTGAATTGTTGATTAGCTACCATTTTATGAAAGCAGATTGTTGTTGGTGACAACCTCAATGTGCGCTGTCTTTGTATACTTGGAGAGTTTGGGCCTTGTGCTTGTTTGAGTTAGCACACTAATCCCTGCTTCCAGATATCCTGTAATGAGGAAGTAACCCTCTGGTGTAAGTCAGCATTCACTATTCTCAAGAGGAGAATTATATTGAACAAAAAGAATTTCCTTGCCCCTCCCCTTGCTTCTGGGCAAAGAACAACATGGTTCAGATATAGAAAGTAGTTAAATCTTTTGTTGAGCAAATCATGTATGGAGATGAGCACATAAGTTTCCTTTCTGTTTAAAGCTAATACTGTTAAATTTTTTTCCCCATTTTTTAAATTCTTGCCTTTTTTGTCACTCTTGAGAGTGCCAGATTGGTGCTTATTTACACTGGGGTTCATTCACACACTGTTTTGAGGCTTCTTGTACCATGATGTTGTTGGAAAGGAGAATCAAACCTTGAAAAAAAAGTTTAAATTATTTTTACAGATTAGCACTGGAGAATATGGTGCCTCCCTACAGTCAGTTTTCGACTGTGTAGAGTTAGTGGGTGCATACTGGTGGACTAGAATGCAACAAAAATTTGACATTGCTTGATTCTTGGAGGAAAGCCCAGAGAGGTACCTGTGTGATCAGTGATGGACAGAGCCACACGTGCTCCTCAGATGTCCTTGCCCCTCAGTCTCTCGCTTAGCTTGGAATGCATCACTGTGTGTAGACTTGGGCCATGCTGTATTGCTCTCTGGAGCAGGAGAGGATGGGTCTGCAGTCTACCTGGGTCAAGTATGGACAGTTCAGAGCAGATGGCCGAAGCTCTGCTCATCCACAACTGATTTTGGATTGTTTTAACATGAACTCTGGCCAGGCTAACCTTTGTTACTGTGATGGAAATTCACAGCGTGCTTATGCTCCGTTCTTAAACCATCTCTTTGGCATAACAGGATAGACTGTGTAATCTCACACACTTGGAAATAACTCTGTAAACTACTGTTTGTTTTCTTGTGAAAATTCTGAATGTAACTCGTATGGAGTTTTGTAGTTGAATATGTCTAGGGAATATGTGGGATCAATGAGCAGTTCGGGGACTCAGACTTGAAGGAAATTCTACATAAAAAGCTGAGATAGAATATAGCTCGACTTCCTGTAACGAGAGTGATAAGCATTTGAAGCATTCAAAAAGAATCAAGACGTTTGGGAAAACATGTTTTTCTCAGTAGAGACATTAATAACCATGTTAACAGTGTTATTTACCTCCTGCTGCTTCAGTGGAAAGAGCAAATTGTGTGATTTCAGAATTAATAATTTTCTTCAAAGCCAGACTGATTCAAAGCCCTAAGCAAATTACTGGGTTTATTGTTAAAAATGCTCACATCAGAAAATGGGTGATTATTTTCATACCAGAGTTCTCGAAACAGAAGCAGAAAATTGCTGCTGCTTCTTTATCTAAGCTGAGGTTGCAAGAAAGAGAGAAGTTAGGGTTGGGGAGGTTTGTTGGTTTGTGGTGCGGTTTTTTTTGGAATGAAACACAGTTTAGATGTCATTTTATATGCCACACAAGGAACAGAAGAGACTAATTTACTTCAACTGGCATATGGAGGGCAGCTTTGTCATGCAGCAGGTCCCCTGTGATGCTTAATTTTCACTCTTTCCTGTATCCTTTTGGATGCACTTCATCACTTTGTGCTGCATACAGTTTTAAAAAGGATGCACAGAGACTTCCATGAAGTGCCATATGGAAGTGTTTCAGAGATTTCAGAGTAATACCTCTGATACTTTGCCATTTTGGAGGTGATCATCTGAAGCATGAAAGAATATTTCAGAGAGATGTAATGTCCAAGGTGGGAGTTTCTACACAGAAGAGATGAAAGAAGCAGTAACAGACCAAGAGGAATGTCTTGCGTGGGAAGAGCAGGTGAATTATAGGAAAGGGATTTTTTTTCCAAATGCTTTTCTGAAAGTCACAAAACAAAATGAAAAATTCCCAGATAAATTTGATTGGATTTTTCTTCCCTACTTCCTTCCTTATATACTTTGTTTTGTATTTATATCCTTTACTGCATAGGCATTTTCATTGTCTTCTTAAAACTGTGTTTAAAATACAAATTTGTGAATTCAATTTACAGCGCACAAAATTGCCTCTTAACAATAAGCCACTCATTTGCTTTTTTCAAAATAAATCTGCAAAGCTTTCTGAAAAGTGAACAAAAGTATTTTCTTTGGAAAAGAATCGTGCTTCTTCTGGAAAGAGTGCCAGCTCTTAATATGGGCAGATTTTTTTGAGGTATATTCCATAAAATTTGACTTATAAAAATAAATTCTCTCATGACAGAGTCAGAGTATCTTAGCACCTAACTTGCAAAACAGACAGAGCTGGTCTAATAACTACCAAGAAGAGACTGATGCTGATAGAATCTCCAAAATGCAGAAAATATAGCTAAATAGGAGAGAGTAGGTCCAGAAACAGGGCACACCTAATTATGTAAGGAGGAAGGCACTTGAGGGTGTTTGTGGTTGTAACATTCTCTATACCATTCAGAGATACATTAAATGATACAAACTGATTGTAGTGAGGGGAGAATATGACAGCCTGACTTGCAGTCTGCAAGAGAAAGTGTGGCCATTTTGTTGACAGTGAAATTAATGGAGAGCTTTTTTGGCTGGGTTTCAGTGTTAATATTATGTAACTTTCTCAGAATATTTTCTGAACTTTTCATTAGGAATTAGGTTTTTCAGCACAAGTGTCCTTGAGTTCTGTTTCAAGTGATAATCTGATCAATCAAAACTTTGCTTTAGCAGTACCTGTTGATTAGTCACTCCCCTATTTCACACATCATCCTTGTGAAATAGATTAAAATAATTGTGGTTATTTCCTGAAGAGTAGAATTCAAGACAGAGAGCAAAAAGATCCTATTTCTCCAAATCTCTGCCTTTGAAGACATCTCCTGAATTTTTTTAAGGCTTGTGTGTGTAGGTGCACAAAATTAAAAATATGAAATGCAACATAAATGAGTGCAAAAGCTTCAGGGAGCAGTTGCTTTGATTAATTGCTTCGTTGTTTGTGCCTCATGCATTTTAGCACATATAGTATATATAGATCATATATAATCATAATGTGTAAATCAAAGGCAGGGAAGTTTTGCTGGCTTATGTTAGCTCATTACTACCAATCTGTATGCATTACACTTCTGTGTAGTCTTGAATGGCAAGGATTTAGTCTGAACTAATTTCTTACACTTCTAAATCAAGAATGTCTTCATGAGGTCTGCACAGGTTTTGTCAGTGAAAATCTGGTATGTCTTCTGAGACTTGAGTTTCTTTTCAAGGTGATTAGTCATGGGCTTAATATCAGTCCCCAGACAGTCACTGTAGAGAAGTCCACCAAGTCTGGTAGGCATTAGATCACACCTTTTAAGAACTCTGCACTACTTTAAGTGGAGAATGCTTCTATCCTGAGTGACACTGGATATATTAGGAAGGAAAAAAAGTAATGTAAAACTGTAAAGCAACACACCTGAAAAAATATGAACACACCTGAAAAAATATGAACACACCTGAAAAAATATGCTAGGTGAAAGGTTAATATCCTGAACTCCTTTATACCATGTTTTCTTTTGCTCAAAGCTTGTCCACCAGGAACATACAAGCCTGAAGGTTCACCAGGTGGAATTGGCACTTGCATCTCATGTCCCGATGAGAATCATACTTCTCCACCAGGAAGTACCTCCATTGAGGATTGTACATGCCAGGAGGGATATCGTGCTGTAGGACAAACCTGTGAAGGTAAGTTTTGCCATTCAGGAACAGAATAGTCCTGGAATGCACAGTGCAATGCTGGGACAATTTTATTATGTGGTTTTGCACTGTGAAGGACATGCCAAATTGCAAATTCCCTGTGTCATTCCAAAACAGCAGCAATACCAAGCCACGGTTTGAGTTAGAAATTTTAAAAGATTGTTTTACTTCAGTAGCCTGTTGCATTCCGGCTGGTATCATAACTCTGTTGTGGTTGTTTAATTGTTTAGTTGTTCACTGCCCTGAACTGAAGCCCCCGGAAAATGGTTACTTTGTCCAGAATGTCTGCAACAATTACTTCAATGCTGCGTGTGGGATCCGATGCAAAGCAGGATTTGATCTCGTGGGAAGCACCATCCGACTTTGTCAGCCAAATGGCCAGTGGTCTGGATCAGAAGCTACTTGTAGAGGTATGGATGTCATGTGTTTGAAAAGTATTTTTCTGTTGGTTTAGTTTGTTCTTAACAGTGGTTTTCTTTACTCACTAGTAGTTGGGTGCGCAGATCTGATCCTGTTACCACTTGGGTGAAAGAAAGTTCCATACGTAAAATCCCACTCCAATCACTCCATTTCCCCTCCTTCCTAAAATGGAAGAAGGACGTCTACAATAGAAAATACGGAGCAGGATTTACTAAGCAGACAATCTTCTGCAAGTGAATCTACATTCTCCTTCCTTACACCCCTCTTCACCTCTCTCCACTTAATTTCTATGAATTTTGTATCTACATTATGTAAACCCAGTGAACCTAGCAAGTGTTTAAATATGAAACCATATTTAGACCTTGCCACATGGCTGTTTTAGAACATCCACCAGACTCTTGGCACAGAATAGCATTGGGAGACATTAGGCATAGAAGAATTCCATTTTGCTTTCTTACAGTTTCTCTTCTTACAAAAAATAGGAAATCTGCGGCCTTGAGCATTGTTTTTCGAAGAATTTTGAGTGGAGTTTCACTAGGGAACAATTGACAGTATCTTAGAAGTTTTATACTGAAGTATACCTTCAGTATAAAACAATGTCAGCTGTAAAAGAAATAAACAGAAGGTGTGAAAGGGAGAAGACATGGGAAAGAGCATCCTGAGAAACCTTATTTCTGAATTTTCTGATAGGAACAGAGTTTTGTTTTGCTGTCACTTGTGTCTGCCTGAGGTTGGGTTCTTGATGATTTAGAACAGAAGCTACAATCCCATATATGTATATCTGTCTGGTATGTTTTCCAAGGAGACCCTGAAAAAAAAAAAGATAGCAGCCCTTATGTCCTCAACAGCTACAGGATGTAGTTCAGCATTTTTAACTTGACTTTAATACACTTGACATTAGCATGCTGCACAGGAAGCTAGTAAATACAAAGTCATCAGCACATTCTGTAACTCTTGCCCTGGCCTTGTGTTTGGGGAAAAAGGCAGGGTAGGTCCTTGGAGGCATTAGCACTTCATGCCAGTATAGCAAACACAGCAGCCCTTAAAGAAACAGCAAGTCATGGTTCTAAAAGAGGGGATCAGATCTAGAGAACAGTTTCTCAGGACATTCTTCCTGTAGTAGTTCACTTCTACTTCGATTTTAGAACTCTTCTTCAGATAATCCTAGAAAACTTAGTTTTCCCTTTTAGCTTCCAGTGGCAGAAGGCAGGTAGGAGAAGCTTTCAATAGAAAATAAATTGTTGTCCAGTACCATGAGGGTCTCTTGAGAAGGACTTAGAGCTGTGGACTTTCTAGCAGTCCAAACATAAACTGAAGATGCATACTACTTCAGGTAGACTGGGATACTAGGAAAGAGCACCCACCTGTCAAAGTTTCTGTCAGACAATATGTGTGTAACAAAAAATCCGGGGAATTACGGCGAATTGAGGGATAGGGGGAGACCTCCAGGCCTTATGCTTCCAGCCCCATTACCTGCGAGGTGAATGCCCTTCCCCCCACCCCAGCACGTGGCCCGGTGACCCCGCAAGGAGCACACACAGACCACCTGGGAGGGACGGACGAAAGAGGAAGTTTATTGTGGGGTTGGGGTTTATAAGGCTTTTAGGAAGGTCAAAGGGGACCAATCACAAGTTCAGGGTCACACAAAAGAAACCATCAGGTAAGGGGTCAACAGCCAATAGGAAAGGGTTAAACAAAGGACCAATGGGACGCCTCGGGACATCTTCCCAGGACACCTTGTATGGGAGACAATAGCTTAACAGGGGGTGTTTGGGAGAGGGATACAGTGACACTGCAGAAAATACACAAACATGTTGAGACATGTTTAAACTACAGTAAAAACTTCTGTTTCCATAGGGTTTGAGCTGTTTTCCTCACCAGTCCATTTCTGGCAGGACTTTTTCCATACTGTATATGGCAAATTCATTGCCACAGGGGAAAGCTGCAGTCAGCCACAAAGAAAGGATCCTTCATCTTATTTTCTACAGAGAAGTGGAAGATTCTAATACTTGAAAATCTTGCTGGAGCATTTAACAAAATTCACCTATTTGGTGTTGGTGTGTGATCTTCCTTTAATAGGGAATTTGGAAGATGGGGGAAAAGTCTGCATTGAGATCCTGTCTTGATATTGAGTTAATATCGTTTGAAGCATTGAAAGGATATATTTTTGCTTTTTATATGTCGTTGTCCATCATACTGAAGACTTCCAATTGAAAAAAAAAATTAAGAAATCCCACTGTTACATGTGCTGGATCTGCTAGTCTTGATTCACTCAGACTATGAAAGGGACCAAGATCAAAGGCACAGTTTATAGCTGTCTTGTTAATCCCAGGAGTATTTTATCACATAAATTAGGAAGGGAGAGTGAAGGAAAATCCCTTTACAGTGCTTGGATTTTGACATTAAATACTCCTCAGTTCTTCTGCTAGCTAAAATCTGCTGTGCTATTGGAAACTGATTAATGCAGTCATGTCATGCAATTATGGGTGACCCATGAAAAAAACTACAAAGCGTATATTTAATCCAGAAAAATGTATTAGGAGAAAACCCAAAGCAAACAAAATATACTGTTATTGTTTTTGTTGTTTCCACTGCCTTTATGAGAATATTCCTTGGTCGTGGAAAATGTCTTGATAAGAGGGTGGGTTGGTGTTTAGTGCCTGGAAGCATTACCAAGGTGGGCTCAGTTACAGGTTTCTGCCAGAGCCGTGCTGAGGCACTGAGTAAGCATGAACATTGAAACGACTGAGGAGGCAAGAGCACTACAGCTGTGTGGTCCTTCCAGAAGAAATGGCTAGACTTCCCAGGTAGTGGAAGGCAATGCCTTCTCTGTAGGCACATTAACATTGCCAAGAGCCTCCTCAGCGCTCTTAATTCATTCAGGCTTCCTCAGTAGTAGAGTTTGGTAGCATTTGCTTCTTTTTGCTGCAGATTGGGTATTAAAGACTTCTGTAGAAACTTTAAAAGAGAAAGCATATTTTCTTGTGTATAAAGCATGTAAAAATGTTTCTCTTGCACCCCCTACCAAAGTTAAGATACAGCATATTATGAAGCTTCTCTGAAGCTCAGAGTGCCTCTCACAAGATGGGCATTTTAAGACCTTTTTTTTAACTCTTAAACACACTCCCTAGAGGATGCCCAGGTATGTGCAAGCACAAAAGTAGTAGTACTTTAAGGAGTTAACATGAGTAAACATGAGACCATGGTAATGTAAAGATGTATTGGGTGCATCTGAATGGCTTTTCCCCTTCTTTCTTATCCTATATCCTATAGGTTTTGCTATGGACTTTTTTTACACTCAGGTACCACCACAGCTGTTTTCAGAAGAAACATTATTTAGTGTGTATTGTTTGTAGCTTTCAAAGGCTACTAAAACTACGATGTAATTACTGACATTTATACAGCTGGCTCTCATTTGAAGGAGCACTCAGGCTACATGGCCATTTATTATTTTGAGGGTGTATAGTCGTGTCCACTTGTAGGCATTGTTCTGTTTCATCAGTGTGCAGAGTAAATAATTACTGGGAAGAGGAGAGCTTGCCAAGGTGGCTTACCTTTGGGTGCATGGAGATAATGTTTTGCCTCCTGCCTGATAGCAGCAAGAATGGGTTAATTGGTAAAATCAGCTTCCCAAATCACAGCAGGGAAGTTATCCAGCTCTCTGAAACCACCCATCACTTGAGCTTGCCCTCCTGCCAGCAAGGTCAGTAGAAGCTGTGGAAAACAATCAAGTGAGAACAGAGTTCCTCTTGTGAGGAAGAGATGAGAGGCTGAGGGAGCTGGACCTATTTAGCCTGGAGAAGACTGAGAGGGCATCTTGTTAAAGTATATAAGTGTCTGAAGAGGATGGAGTCAGGTTCTTCTCGGTGGTGCCAAGCAATAGGACAAGAGGCAATGGGAAGAAACTGATGCTCAGAAAGTTCCACCTGAGTATGAGGAAGAATATGTTTACTGTGAGTATGACTTGAGCACTGTAACAGGCTGCCCAGAGAGATTGTGCAGTCTCCCTCACTGGAGATCTTCAAAAGCTGTCTGGAAAAAATCCTGTACAACGTGTTCTAGGATGACCCTGGTAGAGCAGGGAGGTCAGACTAGATGTGCTCTAGTGGTCCTTCCCAGCCTCAGCTATTCTGGGATTCTGTGAGTTTAGGGAACTGCAGTCTTCTTGGCTATATTTTGAACAGTCACACCGTTTGCCCTTGTGTGTTTTTCTCCCTTCAATAATTTCTGAACATACTGAGCAGTATCTACCAACTTCAACTGAAAGCAGAGTTTTCAACTAGAGTTTTCTACTCGTTTTGGAAAATCAGTAGCTGATTATTGATGTATCATCATCACATAGTCATGCCCAAACAGTAGGTGTGTACAGCTTAGTTGTCTGAGGGACCCAAGGGCCAGGCAGGGTGTGTAGCTCAGAGTCTTGTCCAGCAGGGAGCAAGGGGACAAATGCTGGAATATGAGACCCTAGATGAAAAGAAGGAGGCGGTGCAAAGGAAAGAGGTTTAGGTTATGACACTGAAACAAAGAACGTAAGTCTAGGTCATACCTGTACTACTTTTTTCTTACTACAATCATTCAGCTGTTTTGTCATCAATCTTAACTACAGTGTAGCTTTGTGCTAAATTGCAGCATCAGAATTCAGTAGTAAACACGTAAGACAACCTGAGGATCACATTCTATGCCCTACTTCCTTTTCTACACATACATATTGCACAGGACTGCATTCTTCTTGGCATCACACTACTTTCAGTGTTTGCAAGACATTACAGGAGAAAAGCTTCTGTGCTGAGCAGCAGACAGGACTGTCCCTGTGCTCAGCACCTGGAAGGGTCTCTTCTGTCTCAGCAACAGCCTGATTTGTTCCTTTTCATCTCTTATGGACCTGGTGTATATAAATGGTTTGTATTCCTTCTTCCTCTTTCTGTGTCCTCCAGCATGATGAGTGTCTTCTCCTCTGATTTGCAGAGACTTACATGTGTCTGTGTCTATCAAAACACTCCTGGAGTGCCTGAGAATGTTCCTGGGCACTGGGACACTGTCATCCGACCTGTTAATAGGCTCTTAGTTTCTTCCCTGGTGTGCAGTCAGCCCATACCAGCCTGCCAGATGGAAATCCCCCAAAGAACTCTCAGACATTGTTGGAGACTAGAAACTTCCAAAGACACAGACTTTTCCACAGGATTCCATTTGGCTGCAGCTGTCCCATTTTGAAGGCTCATAGACATTACTAGCACAGGTCACACACTGTGTTCCAGGTGCACACTTGGTTTGTTAGACTGGACTTATGTCAGAACTCTGATGAGCTTGGAGATGTGTGCCAAATCTAATATATTCTACGTAAGACTGTTCCAGGAAGAGGAAGGCATCAAACCTTTGAAAAAAAATCCACTCTGTTCTAGCTCTATTCCCTAAATTTTTACAAACTACTGTAACTAGTGTACAAGCCAGTACTTTCCCACCCCTAAAAACCTGGGTAAACTAGTGTAACTCCAGTAATTCTCAGTGCTGCAGAGTGAACTGGTGGGTTTTTTCTCTTTGCAGTTCGAACATGTCCCAGACTTCGGTCTCCTGAAAATGGACACATCAATTGTTCAACAGCTGATATCTCTTACAAGACAGTATGTTTTGTGACCTGCAACGAGGGCTATGAAATTGAAGGAAACAGCAAACTCACCTGCCAGGGAACCTCACAGTGGGATTCAAAGGAGCCAAAGTGTGTGGGTAGGTATCTGATCTGACTCTGTCTGTTCATGTCAGAGTGCAACCTTTTCTGATGTGCTGTCATGGGTGAGAAATTCTCCATTTTTTGATAACTGGTGAAGATGAGATAGGAAGGAGAATTTGTTTATGGATGTTTTATATGGGTTTTTGAAGTTGGGGAAGGACAAAGGAATTTGTAAATGGAGAAAGTGGACAGATTATCATTTAAATCCAGCAGGGACTGATGATAACTGAAAGGTTGTTGTTGTTGTATTTGGTTAGTGTAAAGGCACTATCACACATTGTGTTGCAGGAAACACATGAATTTTAGGTTTATACTGTGGATTAAATGTGAACAAACGGGGGTTTGAGTTACTACCTTAAAGCTGAAGGTGATCTCCAAGCAAGGACTGATTTATGTTAGCCAGGCACTGTGAATGCAGAGTAAAGGTGAGGCGGTTGTCACTTCTGCTGAACTCCCAGCAGGAAATAAGAGTTTAGACAAGTTAGGAACTAAGCACCTATAAGTCAGGATTCAGAGGTCACACCAGTTGTGCAGGGGTAGGTAAGCACATGTTGCTGTTCCAGAAATAAAGGACTGTAGGCAGAAGTACACATTTAGACTAGGGACAGGTATTTAATTAACTTAGAAAAGTAAGATGACGAAATACGGTTGAAACACCTTCAAGGGTAGACAAAAAAAAAAAAAGGCACAGGCTCGAAGTCCAGTAATTCAGAAGGTGATCTGGTGCTGACTAGTCAGGGTGTAGTAGGTGTAGTATAGGTCGCCTGGGTCCAGTAAATGTGATGCTGGGAGGGTGACTTCGCTTGAATTGTGCCTAATTTTTTACTTTTTTTTCAGTTTTAAAAATGTGGACTTTGCATGAGGCAAGAATAAATTTCTAACTGTAGGCACATTCTTTAAAATGATGAAAATAATCCACAAGAATTAATTTATCAAGACAGTTTTTTAAGAGATCCTAATCTTTCTTCTGTTAAAGTCAGTGGAAAAACTTCAATTAACTTCAAAAGGAAGGGACCCTGAAATCCTGTTGGAATATTATAATTGGAAGATTAACTGTATTCATCAGTTGAATTCATCCTTCCTAGCTTAGCATTTTGATTAATAAAATCCATCTCTACTTTGTATCAGAAGATTTGTTCACACCACAGAATATTGCCTCCATTCCTGGATTACACATGGAAATATCTTTTTGATTGTCACAGAGGGAAGAGTGTTAGCTGGAAAGCATCTCCTCTGCTTCTTCTTGTGACTGGTGTTTAGGACAAGCTTGCTGAGATTCTGGTTCAATAGCAATGTGTGGAGTTTTATTCAGGGAAGGATGCAAATCAGAAGGCTAATATTGTGTCCTCCTCAAAAATTACTCTTTATACTCATTTTCTGAATGATCACCGTTATCATGGAGGTTTGTCTGTTTATTTTTAGTCTGAACAGCTCCTATTATTTATCATCTGCTACATAAAAGGTACCAGAAATCTTGCTGTATTTAGGCCTTTGTAATTGATAATTTATTAATTTCAGATCCTTCTGTTAGAAAAATGAAATGGAATTACCTTCAGTCTGTTATCTTGAACCAAATTTCTTGGACTTCAGGGTACTCTAGCTCGTTTTCTGAATGCCTTTCAGTTTGACTTCTCCTCTCTGCAAAGTTTGCCATATTTGCAAGTTATTCACTGAGACTGTACCACAGCCATCTGTAGCCATAATTGACACTGTACCATAACATTGCCTGGATTGTTTACAGTCACTTCTGTGAAGTCTGTTTTCATGCATCTTTTTCCAAGAGACTAGAAGCTAGTTCAGCAAGTATGGATATTACATATGTTTTAAATTTTTGTCTTTGTCATTAAAATTACTGTTAGCAATGAGCTACTATTGAGTAGGCTACATATATTATAGGTGGCTGACAAAATGTCTGCTGAAAAGGGAAGCTTTGTCATTTGTCCAATCTGGAGAAAAAAAATCCATGTTCTTGTGTTTCCTTCCCATTGGCAGAAATTGAATATCCATCATGTTAAAATTAGTGAATTTTGCAAGATGCTGTTCTGTTTGCTTTGTTCAGTGTTTAGTGAAGAAAAGTAAAAATACAGATGGCATCCAGGATGTTGATGCCACCTAGCGTTGAAAGAATTACTGCCCCACACTTCTAATTGAAGCTGGCCAATTTTTTACCTTGAAACAGTGCCTGCAAAGCAATTGAAGGAAAGAGGCATGATTTACTTTGTGATCTTCTTATTTGTCACAATATTGAAGTTCCTTTTGATGTTAAGACTTATAATACAGTGTTTTGTTTCATCACAGGTGGTTGCGGGTGAAAACAGATTCTTGTCTCTCCTTAGAAGTACTTTTCTCTTTATTAATTCCCTATCAATATGACTAATATCATGGATATCACTCTGCTTCTCATTAATTCCAGACTTCTGGCTCAGCTTGATCAAATATTGGAATTGAGCACAGATAGAAAAGCTAAACAGCACTATTACAGTTGTTTTTCTGGTAAAAACCTGCCCCACTTAAAAGAGATTCCCTTGGGCTAGATTTACTAAAGTTTATCCTGAATGTTTATCAATCGTTTCAGGATTGTGCTGTACTAGGATTTTACTAGTGTACCTGGAAGTGTCTCAAGCAAGAGATAGGGCTGTTATTTCTTCCCAAAGAGCTGCAGTTTCCTCTTGTTTTCATGCTTACACCTTTCACAGAGTTTCTTGTACTAGTTCCCATTTTAATACTTCTAGCGTGTGCTTTCAAATACTGCTTTTCTAATTTGTGATCTTTTTGCCATTTGTCAGTTACCTTCCTGTGGTAAGCAACCAAAAGATAGGGTTTGTTGGGGTTTTTTGTTTTTCTCATGAAGTTGTTCCACCTTGCAGAGCCGACAGTATCTGCCTGCACTGGATAAATATGTTATCGTTTGTGACCTTTACATCCTATTAAAAAGAAGCGTAGCTTTTAATTGCTTGGACTTTAAACACAATTTCGGTATTGAGGGTTTAAATTTCAGGAATTACATAGAATTCTTCCAATCTTTAAATTTTGTTTCATGCAGAAGAACCAGTTTTCAGTTACTTGCTACATATTTTGGGAAAGGAGAGGAGAGAGAGGGAGGGGAGGGGACAGAATGGGAGAACAGAGGAGGGGAGGGAGGGAAGGGAAGGGGAGGGGAGGGAGGTGTTTTGAATGTGAATCACTTCTCTATCATTAAACCATTGGTAAGAGATGAGCAGAGCTTCCCTTCTGTATAGCTGGGTTGAGTTGTTTTTTGTGTGCCCTTGGTCTACTCTCTTCACTGACAAGCTATAAAGAGTTACAAGTCTTGTCATTGACTCTGAATAATGGAGAATTCTTCTTGTGTGTTTGTCTACTATCTATTGTAAGAAACACTGCTGAAATTCTATGAACTGCATTCAGTTTGCCCTCTTTGTTAATGCCTCCATTTTTGAAGTAAAAATGACGTCACACAGTATGAATGAGGAATTAAACCTCAAGAATGAAACTTCCATTTTAAACCTTTAAGGAACCATCAGCCCTTCCTGATTATGGAGAGAACCTGTAGAGAGTTCACGGCAGGGTGTCTTTCTTCCCTCATTCTTATTTCAAGATAGAATGCAGAAGCTGTAGAAAGCTGCAGATAAATTCCCTCAGTCTTGCTATGATCTGGTTTTCATAGAAGGCAAGGGAATGCAGGGAAAAAGGAAAAAAAAAAACAGACCCAGAGGGTAAGATATAGTGGATCTACATGAAAAATACCATGTTTCTCTTCCAGTGAAGAACATGAGCAAGAAAACAGAGGAACTAATATCCTGGGTGCTGTTTACTTCAGTCAACGCTGGAGTACAAAGTTTTGTCAGGTTTTACTGTTTTGATGCATTCATACATGTACAGACTTAAAAAGACTGTGTATTTTGTGTTCCCGCTAAGTTTCCGTATGACTTTATTTGCAGATTTTTTTGATTGTGTAGTTTGTGTGAGTTACAAGTCATGTCCTACTGTTCTTTTGCAGAAAAGCGTTGTCCCATCCTCCATAAACCAGCAGGTGTGGCAGTTCTCCCTCCCAGATGTGGGCTGGAACCTGCTGTTTCTGGGACTGTGTGCCAGCTGAGCTGTCCCCAGGGATTCATCTTGTCTGGAGCTAGAGAAGAACTAAGGTGCATTTCATTTGGGAGATGGAGTGCAAACATCCAGGAGGCTCTGTGTAAAGGTAGAGACCAGCACAAAATCATGTCTGTGTACACGTGAGCAGAATTGAAAGGAAGCACACAGCAGATAACTGAGTGAGGACAGGTTTGAACTGGGGAAAGTGTGATTTAAACAGTGTATAACAAGTGTTGCCTGTACCTCTATAGCTTGGTTGTCAGGTTTAATTGTAGTTTGTAATAAAAGTGTGGAGTTCAGAGGTCACTCAAGTGTCACCTTATAGTGCTCATCATCAACTGCCTTTTCTGGGATCCATCTCATGAGTCCGTTGTTGGGAAGCTGCCTGATAAAAGGCCTGATCTACAGGGAAGTTTCAAATTTCAAAGTAGAAGTAAAAACTCTTAGCTTAAAAATAGTCAAAGTGGAACCCACACTTCTAGTAAAATAACAGTGATAATAATATTACTACTGGTTTAGCACAAGTTTATGTAAACCCTCTAGTCAGAGCAAAACTGTGAACGCCTTGTAAACCCTGGCTGATAGACTATAGAGGAATGTTCATTTCAGTTGTCTTTGATCTGACTATGTCTGTTGACATGTCCCAAGCCACGGTGCACAAGAGTTAAGGCCAAAATTGTCTAACACAAGTGTATTGGCTGACGCAAGTGTATTGGTTGAACAGGGAGTATAAAGATAGGTTGAGGATGGTTACATGCATTTTGGAATGGTTCTGCCATGTTTACCCACCTCTTTTAGAAATGTTAGGCTGTCTATTTCCTTTCACACATGCACAACTGGATTGGAAGGATTCTGGTTTTGGATTATAGCAGAATAAAACCAAAAGTGCAGTTTGTCAGGGAATATGCTATTCACCTCTTCCTGAAATGTTGTTCTCCTAGAATTATTATTTTCTCCCCCGGCTGAGGCCCTACAGTCACTGGGTGAAAGAACAGTACAGAAAACAGTTATAGCAGTCATCATGCCAGGTCACTACAGAAACTGAGGCTTTTTTTCCCTGTAAAGGCCAGGAAGATTTTATCCCCCTCTTTAAATGTACTATTTTCCGCTCTGTGATGTACCACATTGTTTTTCTGAATCTTTTGTGTAAACCTGTGCCAAACCACAGCTTTTAATATTTGATGAGATCCTAGCATAAGATTACAAGCTGACGTGTTCAGATAAAGGTAAAGCAGCATGGCTTGTGTTCAAGTTTTTACGTATTACCAATGAATAAAGCAAATGAATGAAGTAGGAGGCACTGAGAAACTATGAAGGTTATTCTTTTTTAGTAAAAATGAACAGTTGCATTTCAATTGCTTTCATTCTTGTTATTATCTTTCTCTGTTTTGCTGCCAACATAGTTGGCCAGTTCAAAGTGCCATTTTCTTTATGATTTATTTATTATTAGTCTTTTTACAGAATTTCACTTTTAGATGGAATTTGCCCCAGCCTGGAGGCTGTGGTCAAGGGAGTGTGAACCATAACTGGTAGTTACTTATAAGAGTGCATTTGTAATAAAACTTTAATCTGAATCAGTTCAGAGGAAAACAAAATCACTTGTATTTATTGCTTTGCATTCTTAACTATGGAATTTAATTGCCTGAGTTATGTCTTTACTGGAATTATTTAGTAATAAAAGTGTAAGTGATATCAGTTCTGAGTTGTTTTAAAGCCTGTTGGGCATAGATGAGTTCAGAGCCAAATGTGTCCTTGTCTCATGAGTCTAGAAACCATTTATCAAGCAGCACTACAGCAATGAAATAACCTGACCACAAATGTTTTGGGAGGCCCTGTGCCAGGAAACTGAAGAAGCACTTCAAATTTGTCAGAGAAACTTGAGGCTTAGATGTTGGTGATGATGTTACCCATATTGTATCACCACTCCTTCGAAACCATCCAGCATTGTCACCTGTCACCAGAAGACTCCATTTGTCCTACATAATGCCATATAACAGGAGTTTATTAAGGAGCATTTCCAGCAGCTGCTGCCCAAATTCTTGCCATTGGTTATTTCAAGTCAGTTCCACACCATGCTCCAGAGAATTTGAGTCACTAATGTCACTAATGTCATAGTATGTATATCATGTCACAAATACTTAAGAGTTTTTTTGAGTCACTGATTATCTGAAGCAAGTATTTTTGTCATGTGTGTGGATAGTGAAAGGATAGAGAAGGAAGGGATGAATAATAAAAGAAACAAATTAATTCTTATTTATTCCTTGTTTTTTGATTCTGTGTAGAAGTAAGTCTCATTGCGCTCAGTGATGTAAAAAAATACAGCAAAAATAAGTCCTTTCCCCAGGAAAATTTACTATTGAGGTAGGAGCCAATAGGCAAGAATTAAGAAGGGGCAGAGATAGGAAGTAAATATGTACATTTATATTCCAGGCAGTATGAAAAACAGTGGTTTTAACAAGTTTCAGTCTAACCATTACAGACATTTTACTTCTGTGATCCCACATAGAAAACTATTTTGTCTTTTTCTGGGTCAGATATTGAAGCGCCTCAGATCCACTGTCCAGACAATATTGAGACTGTGACTCTGGAACATCATAACTCTGCTAATATCAGCTGGCAGGTACCAACAGCTGAGGATAACTCTGGAGATGAGGCAAGTTAAAATCTATATCTGTTTGACTGGAGGCAGTCTTTCTGATTTCAATAATTTTATGGTTCACTAGAATTTCTTTGTTCTGATAAATAGGAGTAGAAAAAAAACCTGCTAGAAAGTTTGTATCTTAAAAATTTAGCATTTTCTGTCTTGATTAGAATTATGAGGTACAGGACACTGCATGGAATTTCAGTGCATAAAACCTCATATGGTTAATTTATGTGGTCAAAAGAAAGAATGTGCCCTTGTTTACAAGATGGAGACATCTGCTTTAAAAATGAGCACTTAGAATGTCAAGAAGTTTAATAAACTCTTCTCAGAAGGAAGCAAACCAGTTCATTAATCTAAAAGGTTAACAAGTACACAGTGTGATAAGTAAAAACTCATTTCAGCTTTCTGAGTGAGAAAGAGAAACCTCATTTTCCTGTGCAAGTTCAGAAGTGGGCCTTTGGCTACTGTGGGTATCAGAGATCTGGAAATGGAGTTGCAACGAAAACTTGCTCCAGAGCTGTTTCATAAAGAGTAACATTTCCTACAGGCTCATACATGATCCATTTACAGCAACTGAATGCTTTATCAGTAGTCAGCGGAGGGACAATGAGTCTGTGTGTGCTTTTAATTTACTGCAAACACAGGAGTTTTTTGCACTAAGAAGTTGAGCTATCCCAGTAAAAGATATTTAAGTTCACACTTTCTTTTTCTGTAGCATAGTCATGGTCAGGTACTGTAGCTCTGCTGGCACAGAGTCGTTCTTTGAAATGTAGAAGTCAAGTGCCTTAGCTCTTAGTTGTAAGAAGTTTGTCAAAATCGTGGCTGTCAGGTGAACTAACTGCTGTTTTACACGTGAAACCATTTCTTTTAAAGACAAATTCCTTAAGACAGTTCTAAGCCATATGAAAAAGCCACAGACAGTATATGTGTCATTTACTCCCAATGTAAAGTTCCTTTGCTGTGCCAGAACATATTGAAGCATCTGTGGGCTAATGACTCATACACGTATTTAGATCAAAACTGGATATGTAAGTACTTATAGCCCACAATTGTCTCCTCCACTAATTTCCCAGGTCTGCTGCCCTTGCAGCTGGAGAACTGAACTGCAGACAGGTTCTGAGCTGATGTAGTTTGTGTTCAGTGCAATTAGGCAAACAAAGTTTTTTAATGCACACTGCTGTAAACTGCAGCAGGTCAGGGTCCAAATCCTGACTGAGTAAATCCCTGTTGCTATACAGAAGGCAGACTTAAGAAAGGGCATAGAGTACTCTGTTGCAAAGTCCATCCTCATTACTTTGAGAGGCTATTTGTATTAAGAATGAGTAGGCTTAACATTGAGGGATACTATTCTGTCAATTTTTTGAAACATGAATATCATGATTAGTAACCAGCTTTGGTTTTTAAATAACAACTGTTTTCCTGTAACAGGTCTCAGTTCGTGTTACCCCAGCTTTCATACCACCATTTCTTCTCCCAATTGGCAAAGTTGACATTACTTACACAGCAACTGATAAGTCGGGCAATGAGGCAAGCTGTACGTTCAGTGTCACGGTTATTGGTAAGTGCTGTTAAAAGTCAATGAGGGAGTCTGCCTGTCATGTTTGAAACCTTCTGATTAGTGCAGAAAGAGACTGGGAGTCACTGTGGCCCTTATATGTACAGTCATAAGCCCAGGAGCGTTATCATCTCCGCAAATCCTTTGCTGATCTTTGGTCACTGTTAGCATAGTGTGCAGTCATTGCTCACAATGTTTGGTTTGGGTTGTGTTTCATTCTGCCATTCATTCTGAATGTTAAGATTTCCCCTCACACTGGTATATTAAATGCTTTATTGTATTGTCACTTACTGCCTTCATCATATATCTGTATTTAATTCTTGAAATACTCCAACAGGATTTCCAAGGTTTGCACACATTGCTGATGCAAATCATTGCTAAAGTGTTTCTATCAAACAGTTGTGTTATTCAGCAGTCCTGTAGGTAGTCCAAGGTTTGCTCTGTAGAAAGCAAACACTGCAGAAACCATGAGTTCAGTAGAAGAATTAGTCTTGTCCATTCACTCAGCATCTTCCAATTGCAGAAGCTTCCAGGTGTGCACCTTTATTTTATCTTCTGATGTGAGCTTAAAACTGCTGCTTACCTAACTTCTTCTGATGATAGATGCCATTTGAGTTTGGCAGTAGTTCTGTAAGCTAATGTCATGCCATCCTTTCAAATTCTGCAGATGTAGAACCTCCTGTAGTTGACAGATGCAGATCTCCACCACCCATGCAAGCAGCAGAGAGTGATTACCCAGCAACATGGGAAGAACCAGAATTTTCAGACAATTCAGGTGAGATAGTGCACCCCAAAACAAGCATGCAACAGTAGAAGGCTAGAGAACCTGTTCACTTGTTTGAGGTTTCTTTTATTTATTTGTTTTCAAGAACACTTAATTTTGAAGATGTGCTGCCGTTTGCTTTTCCATTCATCAAGATTGAGTGTCAGTAACCCTCTTTTACTTACTGATGTTTTAGATTGTCTTTTGACTCTTCTAGGTGGTCCGTTAACTGTCACTAGGAGTCATGCACCTGGAGATCTCTTTCCCAAAGGAGAAACAACAGTTCAGTACACAGCCGTGGATCCTTCTGGAAATAACAGGACATGTGAGATCCACATTGTCATCAAAGGTTTGTTGTCTTCATCTCCTGCTCAAGACCATATGTCATTGATCTAATTGAATATCATAAAGGATGCAGGAATGCTCCACTTTTTCATTTAGTCTCCACTTTTTCATTTAGTTATTTCCATTTTATATTGGAGTCACTTGAAGGCAGTCAGGATATTTGTTAGTATCAACAAATAAATTGTCTAAGACTGAAACAGCACAATAGTGAATTTGGCCCTATAAATTCAAATTTGAATGTAAAAGCATTAAAATTACTATTCATTAAGCAGTAAAACTTATAGAAATGGATTCTTTTTTTTTATATGACAGATAGCATGTCAGCTGTATTAATACATAGTTACTCCAGTCTTGTTTCAAATCTATAATTAAAAAGGAAAACTTTCTGCCAAATTTTCTTTAGTCACCTACAAGTATTGTAGCAGATAATAGAGCACTCTTTAGATTTTAGAATCTGTCTGTACCTATAGATATACTACTGCATTTTGTGTACTGCGTAGACATCTTTTCCTCACAGTTCACTTTCTTCTTTAAAGTCCAAACAATAATTTGGCAGATAAAGTATTAAGGATGAAAATTCTACTTTCTAGTTTTTATGTCTCAGCTGGATATCTGTATAAAAAGATCAGTTAGTGAAGAGAGAATTTAAAATCATGCAGACTGGCATTTTGGTTATAGCTTTTAGAAACCATAAGTTGCAAATTGATGTGCTAGTCTCTGATTTGCTCTAAATCTTAGAAAGAACAAGCCAGTGCTTAGAATTGGCATTATTTCAAGTTCTATACCACCTTAGACTTTTTGTGGTTCAGTATTTGTCACATAATGTTTTCAGATGTTCACAACCTCCTTCACAGTAGGAAATATAAGCAAAAAATTGAATAGCTGAGGTTTTACAGTCAGTTCCCCCTAAGATTATTTTGACAAGTTCATGTGTTGTTGCAATGGTGCAGGATGGATAATGTTTAGTTTCAGAATTCAAGATGTAATTTAGTTTACTAGAATTCATTGTATGTAATTCATGTTAAAATTTAGATTAATGCTTTATATTATTTTAGTAAATAGTTTCTCATATGTATCACAACTTTTTTTACCGTCTTTGTGTTTCTGGATTTCAAATTCCAGTGGCAGAATTTGAGAATTATTTAGCAGTAGCCTGATCCTTACTTTGTGGAAGTAACAAATAATACTTCAACAGAGGCAAGATCAGGTTAATACTAGGTACTTTTGGAAACCCTCTCAGTGCCATTTTCCTGCAGGATCACTTATTTCACCACATTCATCAATATATAAATCTTTGTATTGTTTACAGGTTCTCCCTGTGAAATATCCTTTGAGCCTGCGAATGGGGATTTTATATGCACATCAGATGAAGCAGGAGTTAATTGCACATTGCACTGCGCAGAGGGTTACAGCTTTTCAGAAGGATCAAGTGAAAACTACTATTGTGCATATGAAGATGGTCTCTGGAAGCCACCCTACTCTCCAGAGTGGCCTAGCTGCTCTTGTAAGTCTTACTGTTACTAAAATAAATCTGCAACTCACCAAACACTATGTTTAATGATAAAGTAAATAAAAATGTTTTAGAAATTTTGACTTCTGTTTCATTATAACAAATGTCCGTCCACTGCCTCTGAATTGTTACAAATATTATGAAATAATGCTTGGAAGTCTGTAAATGTGTTACTTCAGAAGCTGTCTGAAACACAAGTATAGCAGTGAATTTGAATCCTAGGAATCACAAAACAGCAAAGACGCAAAGCAGACAGGTTAATTGAAACAGTTTTTTTACAAACACTAACAGGGTCTTTTCAATAAGAATAACCAGAGTATTTGCAACTTATTGATCCAAATGTATAGTGTGCGCTCTATTTACATATCTAATTACCACCAGATCAGAAGAGTTCATGTGTTTTCTTTGAGCTGGACACATGCAAAACTTCAGCTGTGGAATTTTCCACCTTTGGTGACATTTTTAAGATGAATATATTAGAATTACATTTGAAGCCAGTCTTGGTACCACGTTGCATCCATTTCCATCAAAGTTGATTTCTTGGTTTCAGCAAAAAAAGAGCAGTGTTTCAGCTATGAACAAGCAAGAGTTGTGTTTCAGAGCTATTTATCAATTCAAAATCTGTAACTTGGACACTTAGGAACTTAACTCTGATTGAATTCTGGCTGATAATTTTCCATATTTAGCCTAGCATCATTAGTAATAAGAGTTTTAATATTTATTGCTTCTCTCTCAGTAAAAAGTAAGTATGGAGTTTGTTGACAGCTTACAGGTTTCTTCCCTTAAGAAAATGCTGAAGTACATAAATGACCTTTCTTTTAATGTCTTCTAGCTTTTCCAGTAAATTTGATGCCTGCCAAAGGGTTGTATTAACTGCATTGGCTGAGATATGAGTGATCCACTTAGGCTGCTGGTTTAAAGACAGTGCTTCTTACCTTATTGTATTCCAGTTTCAGCCTGAATTATCTTGATTTTAGCTATAAAGCTTTTACAGTGATCAGTAAAAATTTATTTCTCCAAAATTTTTCAGTAAATCGTTTTGCAAACCATGGGTTCAAATCCTTTGAGATGCTCTACAAAGCAACACGATGTGATGACAACAGTCTTCTAAACAGATTTACTGACGCATTCCAGAGCGCACTTGGTAAAATGGTAGGTTAGTAAATACTCCTTCCCTTTATATACTTCTTAAAAAATATACATAATTGTTATTTTTTCCAGTTAACTGATTTTGTACAAGGAAAGTAACTCATAAATGAGATCTGTGCTTTTTCAGATGCTGACAAGTCATCTTTAAAAATAAAGATGATTCCCTGGCATTTTAATGTAATTCAGCTTAGTCTTCAATGTGGAATTATATGGGACAGCATATATGTCCAAGTAGCTTAGGGATCTGCAGGTAGATTTTCAGTAGGCTTCCAAATAGAACCTGTGCAGTTTTGAAAACCCCAGTCAATTGTCCCCTAACCTCAGTGTTGTTTTTGAAAGTTGGATGTGATAGTAAAATAAATGCATTTTAGCATATGTGTGATATATATCCATATAATATGAATGAACATACATATACAAATGGATAATTCCACATTTGGTGTGTATGTCCAGGCACTTAAATCCAGTAGTAGTGATTTGCTTGGGTTTCTTGAGGTTACGAGTTCTCAGTCTTGTCATTCAGAGCTGCATGGCCCTGAATTTGAAGAGGTACCGTGTTACTTCTCTACCATGTCTCTTGCTTTCCACTTCAATATCACAATCTCCCTTCTTAAACCACAAATCTGTCCTCAGCTGAAAAGCAGAAACAGCAGAACTTTTAGTTGTGGTCTCAGGAGTGGGTGTCCAGGCCAAGTGTGACAGCATTGTTCCAGTAGAGAACACTGGCTTTTTGCAGAACATGGCTCATATGCAAATAAAAGCTTTTCTTGTAACTAAAAAACATTGTTAACACATACAGCTAATTGGCAAATTCCTTCAATTTTGGAATATATGCCAGTAGCCCCTGTCAAATGGCTGGAAACTTACATAACACGTCAGACAATGTCTGATGCTTGGACCTAAATGTCTGTTAATCTCTTGCCTTGCTTCAGGTTTATTCTCTTCCAGTAGAGAAACCTTGACTGGTTTTATTTCTGTTTCTTTCCCCTAAGAGCCCAATACAACCAGGTTCCAGTGCTTAGACAGTTACTATTGGGAAGCAGAAAATAAAAAGGAAAAAATACATAGTGAGCTTCCAAGCAATTACATCAAAATGCAACGGTCTGGGAAAACATTCAAAAAGGCTGGTTTGAATATGCTTATTCCTATTCCCAAGAATTTGAAACTCTAGCAGAGATCTGAAAGGGGGGAAGGAATGGGCAGGAGCCACCTTTCCAATGAAAGTTAATATGGAAAAAACAGAACAATTTCAAAACATGGCCTAGGGCCAACTTGCTTCAAACCGTTCTGGAAAAAGCAAGAAATACATACTTTATCAAAAATCATGCAGTCATCTATTCATGTCTAATCTCCACTGCTTTTATGGAGGGAAGAAATAAATGATACCACAAAGGTTTCTATTGAGTTTTCTGGTTTGTGATTTCTGTCCTCCTGAGATTATTTTCTCTGTCCTCTGAGGTTTTTTGGTGCATGGGTCCTTTTCCATGGATAGGGAGAGGTGGACATGAAGAAATAAGATTTGAAAGCTAGAAAAAAGTGCCAGCATTGTTGTCAACATGACAGAATTACAAGTAACATAGTTGGAAAAACTACAGATGCTTTTAAACACGTGAGCTCACCTGTCATCTTTTGTAGGGAGAAACAAGCCTGAATTTATTTCTGTATTCTGGGATTTCACATGCAAGAGTGGTTAACTGAATTGACATCTCTTAAAAATAAAAGATCTTCTATAACAAAAAGTTTGCACACCTGCAAGTTGCCCTCTTATTTCCCAGTTTTATCAATAGAACATGCTTTTTTCAGCTGACCTTGCCAAGGTTGTAAGAGACATGAAAGGGGAAATGTGATGTCAGTGGCAGAAGCAGTGCTTTACATTGTAACTAATTTTTTTTAAGTTAGTGGAGAAGGCTATGTGGTTTTATGTTTTTTAATGTTATTCTTCTTTATCTTGGAAGGTCCCATCATTCTGTAATGACGTTGATGATATTGACTGCAGATTGGAAGATCAGACACAGAAACATTGCTTGGAATATAATTACGATTATGAAAATGGGTTTGCCATTGGTAATTATGGATTCCATAGATTTTTAGCCATCCAGGTTTAATACAGCATAATTCCTGCAAAAATGTCTTCTACGAGATACTTTTTTAAAATAACTGTGGCACTTGTAATGTAATAAACAATTACATCATAGGTTTTATAAAAATATCGTGTAACTGATGTCTGGTATTGATGCTGCTTGCTATACAGTGTAGAGGTTTGCTGAGGTGCCTCATGGTGGGGAGGGGAGAGAAGGGCACACACACAGAGTCTTAGAAACCTGCTTGGTTAGCCTACAAGAAAGCAACTTTTTAAAAATGTGCAGTTTCAAACCAAAAGACTGAAAAGGTACAATAAATTGTTTTGGAGATTGTTATGAAAATGAGGAGCATCTATGATGCTGGTTTGAATCTGCACAGAACCCTCACTGTGAAAAGTTATACAACCTTAAGTTTGCCCAGTAATTGTGAAATTACATCCTGTGTGCAAGGGCAGGTTTTGCACCATGACTGCAGCTATATCAGAGTGAAAAGAGTGACAGTCCTTGTGTCTTGTGGCAGTGATTGTTTTACGACAAGTAAGTTGTCATTTTCAGTCCGTTTTCAAACAGGTTAGTGTCCATGTTGTACTGCTGTTGTCCTTGGCCTTTCTGAGTCCCATGGGGGTGCTCAGAGCAGAAAAGCTGAAAATGCATAACTTATATTACCTATCTGAGCAGAAGGCATTTTGTCAGGTCCACATCACAATGTGTACTCTGTCACAGGACTGTGTTTCTTTTACAGGTTTATAGTGGAGTTAGTTGGTAGAGTTTCCTGCTTGTGCTCACCTTTTAGACATGCTTCACTCAGTCTGAGAGCACATTTGTTTGTGTTCAGACGTGGGGCAGGGCTGGATGTTCAGTCTGCAGTTGTCATCAGGGTAAGGACGAATGCTGATGACAGCTGGAACTAACCTGTAAGGGCATTTGGAAGAAACAGTGTTAAGGACATGGAATGTGAGGTCCTATTCTCTTCTGGTTCATTTCAATCTCTTACCAGAGTAACCTTGTTGCTGTTTTTCAGGAATTTCTCATGATTTACACTGGGGAGGCAGGACAGGAGAACTCTCCTCAGGTCATAAGAGACAGCAGTTTAGAAAATTAGTTGTGGAGTACTCATACAGTATTACCCTCAAAGTTGTGGGGTCAACTTGTCCTAGTTTCCACTGTAAATTAAGCCAAATTTAGTTCACTGCTAAGAGGTAATTGGCAGATTTTTTTTCCTATGTTTATGTTTTTTAAAAATAAGCTAGATCAATGAAATAGACCATGCCTCTCTACAATTAGTCAATATGAAGAAGTAGATTATACACAGAAACAATTGTTTGTTTCTGATTTAAAGCATGTTGCAGGTGAAGGATATTATACAGGGGCCGAATTTGGCTCTCTGCATAACAGAAAATTCCGGTCTGGAGGTAATGAGCACATAAGGTGATGCCTTTTTTGAGAGGCCAGACAATGTTACAACTGTTCAGGAGTTGTGAGAAGATGCAAAGAAGACATGACATAGGCTGTGCTGTCTGTAATTAAGCAGGAAGAGGAAGAGCAGTATGGAATTGTTTAAGATGTTGCTGGCAGGTGAGAGTGAATGCAAGACAGAGGAAGAAAGAATTGCAATATGTAACTTTTGTAACTATTTCTCTAAAGCTTGGCTAACTGCACAAGACTGAAGATCTCTACCATATCAGTTAGCAATGAGATTGGTTTGTTTTTTTTTCATTAGTCAAAATGAGGGTACAATAGGCACTTGTGAGGAGACAAAGTCAACAGTCATCATCTGAAGTTTCAAACAGACCCCATTCTCTTGGGGTTGTATTTTAGAAATCAGTAGAGGTATTTATTTTCCACATGATGTTGTTTCTCTTTTTGTTCTTTCTTAATGTCCCACAGGACCTGCTGGCTGGGGGACAGCAAACCACCTGGATTATTCGTATGGTGATTTTGTTGATGCAGCACAAGAAGAAGACTTATCCAAGCATCTCTCTGCCTCTGTAAAAGCAGCACCTGCTCGCATCAAAAGGCATAAGCTGAATGTTCCACTGACTGACCAAAAAATCAAGTTAATATTTAATATCACAGGTGAGAGAAGTGAAAATATTGTCCTCCACTTCCTTTTTAAAAATAGTGTTTCAGTACATTCAGTAAAACTTCTTCAGTTCACAAAAGCCTGGTGAAGATGCAGATTGACAGTTTTCTGGACACAGTCATAGCCCCATTTCACCACAGACTTTCTGCTTGAGGGAAAGATCACAGCCTCATATTCATGGAGGGCTTTGTGCTTTCCACTTTCCACTGACAAGCTTGAGTGATGCCCTCGATATATTCCAGAGTACGGTGGAAGTGCTGACTGTAAAATCTGTGTGTTTTCGTGTTTGCTGTTTATATTCCAGCTAGCGTGCCACTGCCTGATGAAAGGAATGATACATTGGAACTGGAAAACCAGAGACGGCTCCTTAAAACTCTGGAAACAATCACGAACAGGCTGAATAGAACTCTCCATAAGGAACCCATGTATTCTTTTCAATTTGCATCTGAACTCATTGTAGCTGACACCAACTCACTGGAGACGGAGAAGGCCTTTCTTTTCTGCAGGCCTGGTTCTGTGCTGAGAGGGAGAATGTGTGGTAAGCCAGATGACTTGTTTCTTACATGTATTTGGAATCTTTTTGCAAAGCAAGGTTTTAGAGGATGTTTGCAGAGGGTTATGATTTGACACAGTCCAGAGATTGTGTCTCTCATAACAATAAACTGCAAAAATGCTTTGCACAGTTTGACTTCCAGAGAATGTTTATGTTCCTAACTAAGGCCTGTGGAAAAAAGGATGCTTTTGTACCCAGGATTCCACTCCCATGGGGAAATCAGGCATATCCATGCTTGGTCACACACAGAAAACAGTGCTTGGTATGCAGTCTTTCAACCCTGTTAGTCTTGTGAGTGATGCGTAGCTAAGATAGGGAATTGGATTCCATTTCCTGTGCATAGTTAAATTTTTGCAGTGTTCCAGAGAGATACCCCATCTGCTGAGGAACAGAGTCACATTTCATATAAACACAGTTTGACTAAATGGGAACTTCCAGGGGCAAGATTTTTCACTCTGAAGGAAACTTATGTTTCCAACATTACAGTCAACTGCCCTTTGGGTACCTATTACTCCCTGGAGCATCTTACCTGTGAAAGCTGCTGGACTGGATCCTACCAAGATGAGGAAGGGCAGCTGGAATGCAAAAGTTGTCCATCTGGTAGCTATACTGAATATCTACACTCTAGGAGCATCTCTGAATGCAAAGGTGAGAACTTTTGTCTTATTCAGACAGCAGCTTCTGAACGCTTGGTGATATCCTTTTGTTCCCCATGGTGGAAGTACGAGGGTACTTCATACTGGTGTGAAATGAGGAGCATTCCTAATTGTACCTTGGTGCACATGTATAGAGAAAAATGCAAGTTTTCACCACTGTTGTAGCTTGCAGGATGCCTGGGTAGATGTTTTAAGAAGACTTGGCCCTTGAAGATTTGCTTCATTTCTGTCTTTCATTTCTGAGAATGTGATCCCATTTTGCAGGGACTAATAAACTTAAAATAATATCATTTTTGTCATTGCTAGCCCCACTCCACTACAGTGCTGAGACATTGAACAGCTCAGAACCATTATCTCTTCGTGACTTGTTCTGAAAAAGAAGTTGGTAGTTTTATTTCCTTTTTGTTGTCTTATTAATTTTTTTGATTGAAATGAGTTGCAGTAGATTATCTGTGAAGCTGATTGGAGGAGAATTCACTGGTTAATAATTCACAAATGCACTATCAGTAGCTTACCACAATTGTCTTTTTTTTTTGCTCTTTGTACCCATGAAGTCCTTCAGAGTAGAGTAAACTCCAGAAATAAAAGTCTTTGTGACATGTAGTGTGATTTCAGCATTATTTTCAGAGATCGGAAACCATGTTGGAGATTTGCTTAATATTTCCAAATTCTTCTGCCTTACAGCTCAGTGCAAGCAGGGAACATATTCATCTAATGGTCTTGAGACCTGTGAAACATGTCCACTTGGAACATATCAGCCGGCATTTGGATCCAGGAATTGTATCTCTTGCCCAGAAAATACATCAACAGTAAAAAGAGGCGCAGTAGATGTCTCAGCTTGTGGAGGTTTGTAACAAAAGGAGCAATGAGACCTTTTTTAAACTAAATACTAAAAATTTCCAAGTTGTTGTTTGAACATCAGCTAATGTAATTCAATACATCTGCCTGAGGTTGAATTCCTCTTGTGGTTGAGTGTGGACCAAGCAACATTTCCCAGCAAAATGATAGGTCATTTCCTGATACCCTGATAATTTCAGTTGCCCCCCTCCTGATTTCCAAAGTGGACTCTTATCTAAAGATAAATAAAATGAGATACATGATGGGTACCTAAATGAAAATAAAACCTTCTTCCTTACAAAAGAGAAAGGGAATGATATTTGTCACTGTTATCTCTGGAACAGCTCCCACATTTTCTGTAAAAAATACTGAATTTTAACAGAGTTTGTTCCATAATGCTTTCCAAGAAATTCTCCTCATCTGTCTTGGACAAGCTTCGCCAGAATGATTCCCGGGGTAAATAATCTGTGGGGATTGATGGTACAAAAAAGCCTTTTCTTCATCATTACTCCTTCTCAAAGGAAAAAAATTAAAACAGGTGTGAGAGATAAAAGAGAAAGGAAGTTCCATTCGAAAGCTGCCCCCAGAGCAGCAAAAGTAGTAGAATTAAATACTTCCCTGATATTTCCATCGTCCTTTGCAAAAGACATGTCACCTCATAGAAGAATTTAAATAGGCATTTCCTAGAGTTGTGAATTCCTGGCAGGTTTCATCCTGTTCCTTTTAAGTTTAAGGAGGGACTATGAGGGGAGGAAAGTGATCAAAAAGAGGTGAGGGAAGGTAGGGTGGAGATGCAAGAGATCAGATCACTCAAAAAATTGGCCTTTTTTTCTTGCAGTACCATGTCTTGCAGGCGAGTTCTCTCGTACAGGTTTGACACCTTGCCACCCTTGTCCCAGAGACTACTATCAACCAGACCCAGGAAAGTCCTACTGCTTGTCTTGCCCCTTTTATGGAACAACTACTGTCATTGGTGCCAGATCCATCACAGATTGTTCAAGTAAGCCAAATTATCTCTGCTGGATAAAGTGAATAAAGGGATAATATAAGGAGAGCCATCAGTGGTCTTAACAAAAGCATCCCACTTACTCTCTTCACAAATGTAGACCTTTGATTCCAACCAGTGAAGTTCACAGCTGGTTCTGCCTACTGATGTTGCCTTACAGTCACAGAAGCGACTGTGTGAATCATAACCAGGCTCAATAAACAGAGTATACATATGCAGAAAGTGAGTGTATGTGTACACTGTGTATATATATATATATATATATGCTGTAGATATATATATATAAATATACACTAATATCTGTATACATGCATGTATCTGTTTATAAAAACATATAATTTTTTCATATGTACACACATGTGTTTATATATAAACACATATATGTTTTAGAAATGTATGTCCTTACAAATACATATTTGTTTAACAGTACTGTAAAGTTTGCTTTTTATTCCCACAAATTCACTTTTTTGCAGCATATCTTTAGATGCATTTCTAACAGGCAGTTATAATGCCCTCATGGAATAGGGACCTTGCCCTACAGTGTCATTAACAGTACTTTCATATCTTTCTTCTTTAGGTTTTGGCTCTACTTTTTCAGCAGCTGAGGAAAGTGTAATGATGGTACCAGCCTTTCCAGAAAATATCAGCAAACAGTACAAAGTCAGCAGTCAGGTAAGGACAAGTGTTATTTATCAGTACTATCTCAAATGAAAGAAAAAGTGCTTTATGCAGCAGTGAATGACTAAGACCTTTTCTAATGTCATTGTTTTGCTGACAATATTTCCTGAAGAGATGGAAGCAATGGTTTAGGGGGCAACACTCAAACTCTCTTCATAATCATAGCAATACTTTCATTGAACAGGGGAGGTGGCATCAGCTGTTGACAATATTTAATTTTGGAATTAAAGCCTTTACCTGATGAATGAAAGATTTATTACACTTGTAAACTACACAGAAGACGTTCAGCCAATATATAAAAAGTAGATTGACTATACTCAGTCATCTGAGGTCTTCCATATGCTGAATTCCAGAAACTGCTACCAATCATCTAAATCTCAGTTGTAAAGTCTTGAGTTTACTATACTAACATACACTTGAGAGGAGGCAAACAGAGCTCCCTTCTACTGTGAGTACCCCTTTTGAAACACAGGCAAATCCTTGTGTGAAACTACTCTAATGACAGTGTTTGCCAGAGATGCCTCCCACCATCTCACCCCTAGTGTGTAACCCTTGACAAGGCTGCTTTGATTGAGTCTAAAATTGGGATATTGTGTAAACAGGAGCAAAGTTGACTCATGATAAATTTGGCCTGAACCATTATATAACATAGGGACAGATGACAAACTTATCTCCTGTGGTTTTAGTTGATCATTTACTCAAGGGCTTTGATGCATTCAGGTTTGCTACAATAGAAGAAATAATGCTACACCGTGAAGTTCTGTGCCAGCTGACCTGATGGCCAGTAGCAGGAAGTGACTAGCTGATGTCAAAGGAGGCAAAGTGGAGAATTCACAAATAAAGGATATCTTAATATAAAATGTTAAGAATCATAGCTAAGAAAGTTATGAGGGAATAACTGTGACAGTCACATTTTGCTGGTTAAAAGGTAATTTTAAAAGAATGTTTGAGATGTGTGGCATTTTTCTGTATGAATAAAAACAAATAGTTGGTGTGCTGCAGAGACAAAGAGGAAGAACTAGAAGTTAATGCTGGTGACTTTTTTATCCCATCTTTCCAAAGTGACTATAGGGTGTACAGTTTAATTTCATGCCACCTTTGCTGTAATTATATCATTCATGCCTCTGGCAGGTCTTTCATGAATGTTTTCTGGAACCATGCCACAATAATGGGACATGCAAGCAACTGGGAAGTGGATATATCTGCATATGCCCACTTGGATATACAGGTAAAAAATTGAGAAGCAGGTGGAGTAACTAATATGTCTCAATACCTTTAACATGAGCAAGTGTAAAGGAGCAAAACATTTCAATATAGCCTAACTAATTGGAATGTCCATCATATATTTAGAATACGTATTAAGAAAGTAAATACTTCTTCATGTTCTTGCTGAATTATCTTGTATTTAGCAGAAATTATTTTGAATGGGATTTCTTTTAATGGAGTTAGTGCATTGGAAAATCCTATCACTTGCCAATATTTGTGATTAACAAAAGCTGGAAATTTGCACTCTAGATGGAAAACTCCACTTGTACTTGTACTGTGCCTGTACTTCTTTTTGGTGTTGGCTTCCCAGTTTCTTCAAAGCAAACAGATGTCTCATAATTCAGCTGTTATCAAGCCTACTTGTGACAGATATTAAGTGCCACTCTCTGGAACTGATCAATCTGTTGCCAAACATGCATCACACCTTTCTAATAACATTTTGCCTCAGGTCTGTTAAAACACAAACTAATAAGAAGATAATAAACATTAAGTAGTCATGACATCTCCGTTTCTGAACAATTTCAAATTTTGCCTCCCTATTCTGAATCCTTTATTTTGTGTTCTAGGCTTGAAATGTGAAACACAAGTTGATGAGTGTAAATCATCTCCTTGTCGAAACAATGGAATGTGTAAAGATGGCATTGGGACCTTTGTTTGCCATTGTCAACCAGGCTATTCAGGTAATTTCACTTCATAGCTTTTCTTCAAACAGGCATTGTTTCTGTGCCAAGTAGATAACACAAAACACAAGTGCTGTATAATTCCACACCCATGGAATTATAACAGGAAAACAATCTGATCTACAGGTTAGAGTAAGGTTCTACTGCATGTGAATAGATTTTGAAATAAAAGGATGAGCATTTGAGGCTGGGGGGGATGTATGTACGCTTCTCTTTTGTGGCATTTTCGGTCTGAAAAAAGGAATAAAATTTAGAGAAATAGTAAACACTCACAGGGAAAGTGCTTGTGAGACTGAGTGTGGCCTGACTAGACAAAACATTTTTGCAGTTGCTTTACTGCTTCCTATGAATAAGTGAGGGGGCTTTTGCTTATATTTTTTCTCAGTGTTTTTAACTGTCATCTGCATGCACATTGAAGGTATTGAAATCTATGGTGAAACTAACATGCTTGAGTACTTTACCAAAACAGCACCTAATTTTTTAAATCTTGAAATAAACTATCAAGGAGATAATTTTGTGTGATTAAAAAAAAAAAAAGGCTTTCTGTTTTCCACAATAAATAGTCTCCCTCATTGTCCACGTTTATGGCTATATATTTATCAACAGCAGCACCAGCTGGATTGTTTTTTAAACTTTATAAAGACATACCATGGACTTTGCCTCTTTCGCATCCCAGCATCTAAATAACACAGAGAATCTCTGTAGGTGTTTGCAGTAAAGCAGTCAATGATGGAATTTTTTCATCTGCTCTCAGTGGCCTTTGTTATGCCAGCAGTATGGTGTTGTTCTGTTTTCCACATCCAGTCACTGCAGCATGCAGACAGTGACTATGTCTTGATCATGCCTTGTAATCCTTGCTGTTTGAAGGTGTCTTGTGTGAGGAAGACATAAATGAATGTAGCTCCAGTCCATGTTTGAATGGAGCCCACTGTGTTGATGGCAAGAACAGTTACCACTGCACTTGTGCAAAAGGATTCACAGGTACACCTTGTTTTGTTTAAGTCAGCCTTTGCTCTTTCTGACAAAACAATGTCTTCCTACCCTGCCCAAACTATTTCCATCTCATTGCTATATAGCAATATATTTATTTTATATATATATATATAAAATATGTTGATATGGATGTACTAGATTCCTTACGTCCATCTAATCTGTCAGAGTTTCTGTAGTGTAAAAGTGGCTTCAGAAGGATTTACTAAGTGCTAGGTCTTCTATTACTAATTTTGCCATGAACCGGATGTGAGATGTTTAGGAAAGAATAAGGACATTCACATGGGTTCTAATTGTTGGTTTTAATTTTATTTTAAAAGAAAAATATTATAACAATAGACAAGATGGTCTGTATTAAAACTACTCCCAATCCCCATACTTGGCTTCCTTCTGCTTTCATACATTCCTGTAACAAATACATGTATTTCTTATCATGTTGCCGAAGAGCTCAGTTTCTTCATTCTTCAGTCATTGTAACATAGAGCTTCTTTCACATCAGAAATCCCAGAATTCTGGCCTTCACATCTCTCCTTAGAGTTAATGTTTCAGCCAAATATCTTCTGTAGCAGATTTAGTTGCTCCAAATAGTTCTTCAGGTGATTTTCTAATTCAGCCCAAATTACTCACATGATGGTCAAGATACATTTAAATTCCTCACAATTTGCTATGTGTTAATTTCTATAACTGCAAAGATAGTTCCGGAATTCTTCTATATCCATTTAACAGTCCTTGAAAATGAGAGATGGCTTAGTAATTTTCTTTCTTAAATTGATTCAAACCAAAGCTATTACTTTATTCTTTTTTTCTCAGGTGCTCACTGTGAAATGGAGGTCAATGAATGCCTTTCAAACCCATGTCTTAATAGGGCTGTTTGTGAAGATCGAGTTGGGAGTTTCTCCTGCAAGTGCCTCCCAGGTTTTACTGGTGTCTTGTGTGAAAGAAACATTGATGAGTGTCTCAGCAGACCCTGTAGGAATGGAGCTACATGCAGAGATGGTATCAACAGCTTCAGGTGAAAAACAGATGATTAATGTAATACAATGTGGAAAGTCAGGCAGATTGTGGTGTTTCAGACTTCTTAGATTTCAGCAAGCCTTTTGGTAGCCTGATCCAATATAAGCGGTCCACTTATGAATACTAAAAGAGATTTTAAAAGACAAGAAAATATATCATAGTGTCCTCACTCTTTAAAAATTCCAAGGTAGACGGCAAAGAAAATATACAGAGTTTGGAATGTAAGCATGATAGGACTGCATGGTTTTAATATTGATCTTCCAAAAGAATTCCACGTTCCTTAACTTCAAGGGCTTATTTTCCTTTCCATGAGAATAACAGGTGATGACCGGATGACCAGTTGTGTATCTGGTAATACTACATTTCTATAGCTTGGGAAGACCTGTACATGTTAAGACTATACAGGTTAAAGTGCAAACACCAATGGTAACTTCCATATATTTATTTTTATGTTTTAGGGTACCTGAACTCAGATCAGAAGTGGCAAATACCAATAGCAGTGTCATATCCTAGATCACTGTATAGATAGGTGGTCCAGCTGTTAATGTCTGGGTTAAGTAACTCTTTCCCTCCCCATATCCCTAGAAGTTTTGGTGCTTTTTAAGCACCTTGGTTTTCAAAGTAGCAGAGGTTTCGGTGCCTTTTTATACTGCCTTGTGTATCTGCCTGAAAAGTCAAATACTGGTTGATTTTTTTTTCAGTATATGCCACTCCCATTGGCAGATCTGGCCTCATGGCCAGAATTCCTTGTTATGATGGCTGCCACCTTTGAAGTGTGCTTCTCTTCCTCTGTAGGTGTCTGTGTGTGACAGGGTACACAGGACTGAACTGTGAAGTGAACATCAACGACTGTGACTCCAATCCCTGCTTAAACCAAGCCACCTGTGTGGATGCCTTGAACTCGTACGTTTGTAAATGTCCCCCTGGCTTTACAGGCAGCAGGTGTGAAACAGGTACAAAGGACTAAGTCTCAGACAAAGGTGGCTTGACTAAGTCTCTGCACAAGACTTGCACTGGCTGGGCTGATTTCATACAGCTTCCCCCGAAAAGCAGCTAAGATGGTGGGACTGAGGGGCTGAGTGAAGCCTGTGTGACTGCAGTGTTAAGTGTAATTGCAAACAAGTAACAGCATGTGTGCAGTGTCATTTCTCTTTTCTAAGGCTTGGCTTTATCATTTTAATACCCAGTAGGTCTATCAAATTTAATTTGTATTTGCTGTGTATATCTGAGTTAATTATCTCTTTCTGATTCTTGTATTTTGTGTAGGGCTTTGCATCACAGGGTTAGTGTGTGGTAGTTTTAGCTTTAGAAGTCCTAGAGGCATCAAGTTCCCTACGGGCAAAAAATTCCCTGTGGTTAGGCAAAATGGGTCACACCTAGTGAAACTTCCTGGGGGATGCCGGAGGTATTTGAACTACAAAGCTCAAATCCATTTGTCTTCTAGCCATGCCATGAAAATTATAAATAGTTATAATAGTTGCTGGTGAGTCTTTAAACAGAAGTGGAAGAAGCCATGTTGATTTTACGGAGACAGTAGAGGACACTCAGGTCATTTACATCTGCCATCCTGTGTCAGAGTTTAACACCCAACTTTCAGTAGAGCTCCACTTGACAATTTTTACATGTAGCATCCTTGTAAAGGGTGTCACTCTGCACTGAACAGCAGCAGAAAGTGCTGTTCCAGTAAGTTCAGAACAGGAAAAATCTTGTGTTGTTTTGTTGGATTTTTTTTTTTTTTGAATCTTGACTCTCATGAATTAAATGGAACCAGCTGATCACACCTCTTTAGGTTATTGGATGGTAGTGGGATGTGTCCTTTCTTTGATAGAGGAAAGCAAGTTTCATGTTCATTGTTAGATAGTCAGCTTCTTTTCCAGTTGTTTATCTTCAAACACTGTGTTTTCTAGCCTTGGAAAGCTCTGTGTGCTGGCTGATGTTAGACTGCCAAACATTCTTTCTAGCTCTGATCAGTTTAAAGTGAATAGTTTTTGTAGATGGACTGCGTTCCATTTTATTGCGTTTTCTTAGACTCCATTTGATTATCTTTCCAGATTTGCAGGAATGTTGCTCTGAAAACTCTTTGTCTGTTGCAGAACAGTCCTCTGGTTTCAATCTTGATTTTGAAGTCTCTGGTATCTATGGATACGTCATGCTTGATGGTGTTTTACCATCTCTTGGTGACATCACCTGTACATTCTGGATGAAATCCACTGACACCACAAACTATGGGACTCCCATTTCTTATGCAGTGGAGAATGGAAGTGATAATGCATTTCTTCTGACTGATTACAATGGGTAAATCACATTTCTGCTTTTCTGTAGCTTACAGATGTCTTGAATTGATAAAGAAAATACAGAACAGAAGTCTGAATATCAGCTTTGCCTACTTTGGCATAGAAAAATCTGCATCCAAACTCCATAGCTGAAGTTGTCTCTTTGTTTTGTTTTTCTCCTCGCTTTGTTTCCTTTACTTTTTGCCCAATAGAAGACTAATGGTGAGAAAGCAGTGAATTTAGAAAACATGATATTCTTTTGTCTGAACTACATTCACATCATATTTAAATGACTCATTGAGACAATTAATGGATTGAATTGGAGCTCAACACTCAGAGTACTTGTAGCATGACTCTGAGCATGACTTGTATTTGTACGAAAGCAGAGTATGACTTGTAGCATGACTCCAAACTCAACCAGCTGGTTCAAGAATCCACTGTGCAGCCATGACTTGAGTCTTAGTATTTGGTACAAAAGCGCATTACTTATATCGTCATGCTTTACGTGTGGTAACCATACCTTCCAAGTCCTCTGAGACAGATATCTTGTACGATGAGCTTTCAAGAGAGATTTCTTATATGGTATAGACTCAGTTACCTTGTTAGGCAACTAACATTTCTTTGAGTCATGTGAGACAGACCATGCTTTTAAAGTTGCTGCATGCAACTGAGTATGCCTTCATCTGCCTTCCATGCAGCTGGGTTCTTTATGTGAATGGGAAAGAGAAGATAACAGACTGTCCTTCAGTGAATGATGGTAACTGGCATCACATTGCGGTCACATGGACATGCAGGGACGGGGCATGGAAGGTGTACATCGATGGAAAACTGTCCGATGGAGGCAGTGGACTCTCTGTTGGATCAAAAATCCCTGGTATGCTTTATTTATATTATAGCAGATCTGTTGCCTTCATTCTTTTTTTGTTGCAGAATTTGCCATGCTTGCAAGAAAATGTTTATTTTGGTGGGTTTTTTATATCTTCACATTTTCAGCATTTAGGCAGGGCTCATGTTTGCTGTTCTTGTCTGTGAGGACAGTTCCCCTCACTCAGCATCACTGAAGACAAAGTGCACATTTCTAGGGTAAACTAGTAGGTGACTTGTTTTATGGATGACAGAGTTTAGTCCACAAAGGAACCTGTGCTGAGCTGGTTCTGGAGTGGCTTTGTGAGAAAAAGTTTCTCACACAGCAAAATTCAATTTAACTGGAATCTCCCTTACAAATGTGTGTGCAGAGTTATTTGATTTTGCCTTCTCCTGTTCCTTTCACACATCTATTTAAAGTTATGTTTGCATTTTTTCCTATCAAGGCAGTTTTGCTGTTTTATTGTTTCTTGTGGTCAGTGGTCTTTATGGTAATATCAGAAGACATGAAAAGGAGTACCTCCAGCATTGAAGAGCTGTAGAAGGCCTGACATCCTATGGCTGCAAAGAGATTTTGTTTTCATAGTGTTTGCATGCTGCCACCACCCAAATTTACATACGGTTTCAAAAAACTATCCATATTCAAATAAAAAATAAAATATTGAAGCATTTTAGTCCATGTACCTTATACTTCCTCTTGTCCTTCACAATTACATTGGCATTATCTCCAGAGACAATACCTGAGGAAGTGTGCTGTCTCTGTTACTTTTTGACCATGTCCACATTCCCTACAATATACAAAATGCATGTCCACATGCTACTGGTCGAGGAGAGGAAATTTAGCTTGTGTGTCATGTCAGAGCACTGACTGTCTAATCACTAGTGTGCTTCTGAGGCATGTAATCGCATTTAATCTGTATGATTTGTAAGTTTTTGTTCAAAGCAGGAAGTGCAAGGTAGCACTGTAAAGTATGCCCCCACCTGCTCCAAACTGCATTTTGCATTGCTGTGTAGTATGTTTCAAATGCTGAGCTAGAAATGCTGTCTTAGAGCCAATATCTTTCCGAAAGCAGCCACAGGAAGTTTCTGCTCTCACATGTATTTCAGAGTCACTCCCAAATTATATTCGCTTTCCTCAGTCTAGTATAAGGCTTCCCAGAGGTTTGCTGAGAGAGTTTGTTGAAGGTGGCTGGTCTTCTTCACTGCAAAATCCTAGTAATACAGAGTAGCAAAAGTTTTGTTTTGCTTAGTTTTTAATCTTCCTGTGAGATCCCTTCTATAAGTCTTCATTTCCTATCCCTGTTTAAATTCTGAATTTAGGTGGTGGTGCACTTGTACTGGGTCAAGAGCAAGATCAGAAAGGAGAAGGATTCAACCCAGCCGAATCTTTTGTGGGCTCTATCAGCCAGCTCAACATTTGGGACCATGTACTTTCTCCACAGCAGGTAAATCCTTAACCGCAGTGTTCGAGTTCAGGGCCCTGAGTGTGGGTGAATATTTGAAAAAGCATTGCAAGTTAGCATATTGGATAGACCATAGACCCCTGCACCCACAGAAGTCAGTGGGGACCAGATGGAACTCTGGCTTAGAGTAGTAAGATTAGTGTAGTAAGTAGAGTAGCTTTGAGCAAAACTAGGTCTGAGTTGCCTTCTATTTTGACTGAGCCTTTCTGTAGTATGTGGCTTTGAAACAGAAAGCAAGACGTGCACAAAATCCAACAGTCCTGCTAGAAGAGAGATAAAAACTTAATGAAACAAGCTAAGTGCTTGTTTTACAGATTACAGTTCCCTAATCCTGCTTTGTGAAGGCAGTGGTAAAACTTCAGAGGGGAGACATCTGAATTTCTGTCAGTGCATTAGGCACTATTAAAAATCTGAGCTATTTAGTACCAGGAAAGTCTGAATGGGCAGGATAACTGCATATTGGGCTACATTTATTCAGGTACCAAAAATAAAGGCATGGCAGCACTAAACTTCCACTGAGTTAAGAAATTAGTATAGATCAAAAGATGTCTGCAAGGACAGTGATCCCTCAACTTTTCTGGGAGATAAGCTTCAGTGTTCAGTTTTCCCCATAGTGGGATTTGTTTCTTTATATCTAGTTGGCACCTCCCGCTTGCATTTATGAGTGCTGGTTGTTTCCCACACTGCACTGCTGTGAAGAGCCTGACTACTCTATCTGACCTGATTACCTTTCTCTGTGTATGGGGAGGGGTTGCTGTGAGGTGTCTCCACAGCAGTTTCTGCTCTAGGCTGAACCAGCCTCCCCTCACAGAGCAAATGTTCCATCCCATCCATGGCTTTCTTGCAGTGCAGAGCCCAAAATGTAATGTAGTACTCCAAATGTGGTCTAATAAGCACTGAGAAGGAATAATCACTTTCTTGGTTCTCTGATTGTAACCACGTTCACACAGCCAAGCATGCTGTTGGTCCACAGCTGGACAGTTCTCAGCTCACTGTCTGCCAGAGGCCCTAAGTCCTTTTCCACAGAGCTGCTCCTGCTCTTGTCTTTCACCAGCCTATATTGTTCAGAGGTTTTTCCTTCCCATTTTTTGTTGTTGAATTTCCTAAAGTCTGGATTGGCCCTTTACTCCAACCTGTCAAAGTCCCTACAGATGCAACTCTGTCCTTGAGCTAACTGGGCCTCTCAGTTTGATATTACGTGCAAACCTGATGGCAGTGTGCTCCATCACCACTTCCTGGTCATTAGTATTTCAGTCCTGAAGGTCAGGGGTGTTAAACTGTTGGTAACACTTGAACAGCAAGGACTAGCGTTCAAAGTTGGAGGCATTTCTTGGGAGAAGGATCTTTGACTTAAAAGGTTTTGCTCTTCTCCTGGTGTTTTTTTAAAGGTTTTACCACTATTTGGTGGTTTATAGCTCTTTGTTATCCATGCTCCAAACAAGAAATAACAACATGAGCAGAAAACAGAAGTAAAGCAGAATCCCGGCTTCCAGCATCCAGATGTCTCCTCTCTTTTTCTCTCTTTTTCTTTGCTACTTTGACTCTCTACTAAGTTCAGAACTACCCTACCATCTTCTACGTGCTTTGCTTTTGGGGTCACCAACTGTTGCATTGCCAAGTCGGGTCTTCAAGTTTTTGTTCACCAGCAGTTTTGAAGCTGATAAGCATACATGTGATTTTACAGGACACACTGGTGAAGAGTTTTAAGTATGATTTTCTGAGACTTTCTCAGTAGTCACCTGTCTTTAATGACAGACTTGATTAAATTCCCATTTGCTTCAGATGCAATACAGTTAGGATGAGAAAGAAAATCCTGCCCTTCATTTATGTTATCCATATTACTCATCTAAAAAGACAGATGTGACACCAAACAGGAAGCCGAGCCAAATAAACTTCCTATAAAATTTTTACCTCATTCATTTCAGAGACTGGGATGGTAAATCACTATCATTATCTGTTATCATCAGTTTTATTCTGGCCAGCTGGAACTGTTCACTAAGTCTTACCTTCCTATTTTCAGTCATAAGGGAAAGCAGGGTGACAGAGTATGTTGCCTAATGAATGAAGCGGAGGCGGAATCCAGTCTTTAAGATTTTTCATTGTGTAATTTTGTTGCTCATCCAGTAACACCACCATTGTGTCATGAGTTGCTCATCCACTAGCACATTAGTTCTCTATGGGTAAACCAGCAGTCTGGTTGTTTTGTTGTTGAATAGACAGAAATAGGAACATGGTTTGTCTATAGGGGACTGTAAGGTCCTTTCTGGCCCTCCATCATATGCCTTGGAAGGGCTGATTCCCAGACTTGCTTTTCCCATGCTGTAAATTTTTCCATGTGGATTCCTTGCAGTTTGTTTGCAGCCCTTGGCTTAAGTGGTTTCCATCAGCACATATGGCTGTAGTGAGATCTTTGAAATGGCCTCAGAATAAACAGAGCACATTGGTTTCTTCTCCAGCTATGCTAACTATAGAAGAGTCTGATCTACCTCACTGAGTTCAGAGTAGGGGCAACACGAGAACAAATCACTCTGAAGTTCATGATTTACCGTCCTTTTTCACAAGGATTGACAGTATAGCACATTATTCTTGGTAGTTGATTTCATCCCCTGGAAACTTGACAGAAGCCAGTCACCCATCTGAGAAAGGCAGTTTCCCAACTGAACTGGGCACATCTGTGCTTTCTAACCAGCTGGCTATGCCCTGAAGCCATGCTGCATGTATTGTCTAGCCTGGCTGTGCTGAGATATACACAGTCCACTGGACTGCTCATCTTTGCTCTTCTTAATTCATTTTTTCACACTACTGAGGGAAACGTTCCTTTCTCCCTGCCAGAAAGTTACTGGAATGACCTTCCAGGGGAAAAGAGCCAAAGCGAAGGAAGTATTCTCAGTAGCCTAATTAGTAATGTGTTCCCTTAACTGAATAACCATCTCTTCTCCATAGACCACTTCTCTCTTTGATATTTTAAAAGAAGAGGAAATTCTTAATTATCCCTTCAGTGTACATTTTTCTTTCTCAGGGCATGTATGGGGTTTTTTCAGCAGTTCCTTAGCTGAGGTATGACTGTGTCTGCCCTGTTAGGAAGAAACATAATGGGAAGCACTGTGCCAGTAATACATACACCTTAGTCCCAGTAACCTTATGGGGCTATTTTTCCTTTCTGTTCCTGAAGTTACACTGAATAAAGGCAATGCAGAGTGAATTCCAAGCCCTGGTCTTTCATTTGCAGTTTTAAAATACTTCTATGTAGCAAAAATCTCCCTGAGCATACAATGAAACTAAACAGCCTTCTATTTTATAAATGTTGGAGTTTGGACACCTGAGTTCTTTTCGAGGGACTGCTATGGAATATTTCTGTGACATCCCAACATTAGGAGTCTCTCTGCATGTTTTTACTATTGCACGTAGCTTAAACTAGTTTCTGAATAATTTAAAAGTCCTGTGCCACCTGGGATTGTAGTCCCCAAGTTTCTTCTGTTGGTGGCCAAATAGAAATATAATGATGTTACTATGTTTAATAGATTATCAGAGTCACTGTGAAGTAGAAATATTTTTACCTTACTAGTTTTTTTTTGTTTTCATCAAAATATAGTAATGAAACAGCTGAAGAATTCCCATTAACATTTCAGTTTCTTGTAATAAGAATGCAAAAGAAACCCTTTGTGGTGCCATTGAAGGAGTTCTGTTTTAAATGGAAAACTTTTCCATCAAAGCATATGACCACATCTCTCAAGATATTAATCTGCTGCTGACTTAACAGGATGTTCTTTTTCTTCTCCTAGCCTTAGTTTGCCTATATAGTTCCTGTTTAGTACACGGTTAGTTATGGCCCTGTCATGCTTTGATTGAAGTCAGTGCCAGTGCTGCTGTTAGGTGTGAGCAGGCCTTGCCTGCAGTATTTTAGAGAGCCTAATGCATTCAATTCACAAAATTTGGAAACAACAAATTACTTTATCAAGCTGTTCCTTTTTGTGTTTCTGTTCCTTAAACATGGTGCAGTGCTAGCAGAGTCTTCAGAATGCATATCTTCCCATTAAGTTCCTTTTGGCTCCTATTTGACATTTTCCTTCAAATAGATAAGTGTTCTCTTCAGGTTGCATTCTCATATCTGTCTGTTTCTGTGACGTAGATGTGTTTTTCTTTTATGCTAACAGATGCAATTGTGTCTCAAGAACTGAGTTGCATTCCTTGCTTGTATGTCAAGTAGTGCTTAAGGTAGTGACTCAGTATGGCCACAGCTGGATGGCTTATAAGTACGAATAATAAGTACTTCAGCCAGGAACCTCTTGTGCTAGAAAGGATGAACATTACTCATGATTTGTTCTAGTGTTGCATGCACACATGAAAGGAATATTTTTTTACTTTTCTTTGCTATGCTGTCCTTAAACATCACCTAATCAACTGTTTTAAATCCATAGGTAAAATCTCTGGCTACATCCTGTCCAGAAGAACTGCAAAAAGGAAATGTACTAGCCTGGCCAGATTTCCTGCCAGGAGTTGTTGGAAGAGTGAAGATAGATTACAAGAGTATATTTTGTGCTGGTTAGAACTTTACTTCCTAGAACCCTTTCTTTTTCCGAACAATATTATAAGACTCTTCTATAAAAGACATCCACTATGCTAGCTTGAAGCTTTTGCCCTAGCCTTCAATAAATTACTTTGATAATTTGACAGTTAGAACATGCAGTTTTTCATTCCTCAAATTCCAGGGTTTTGTAACAAAAGTTCATTGAAATCTCTGATGGAGATTTATTGCTTCCTGAATTGAGATGAGGAAAGAGTGAAGATGGTGTTGGGTCAGGAAAAAAGTTTTTCATGCCTTTTATTCTAAAAATAATTGGATTATATTAAAATACCTACTGCCTCCTCCCTTCTTTTCCTGCAGATTCCTTTTCTGATGTTGAATGTTGATGATACCCAAAACCCTTTGGACCCAAGCAGAATGTAGCATGCCTAATACTTCCCAGAGCTCTTTCCTTGATAAACTTATACAGGATCAAACAATCAGATAACAAATTTATTCATTCAGCACATATCTGTATCTCTCACTGTATGCATATATTTTGTCCACAGACTGTCCATCTTTGCAAGGATCCATACCACATCTGCGGGCCTCTTCTGCTGATTTAAAGCCAGGGTCAAAAGTGAGCCTTTCCTGTGATCCAGGCTTCCAAATAGTGGGAAACTCTGTTCAATACTGCCTTAACCTGGGACAGTGGACACGGCCTTTTCCCCGCTGTGAAAGTGAGTTGTCTCAGTGGGTTGACAGGATTAAGTAACCCTAACTTTTATTTGGACCCTGTCATTATTCATGGCCTGTTTATTTCTGCAGCTATCATGCACTTGAATCATCCATGTTACATCATATACATATATGCTTAAAACTAAACTCATGTTTTACTGAGCAGAAACTATATCACAATCAGATTCATACATGTTTTTCAGTCAATTTCTAATGGTCAGGACAGAAATGAGTGCATTTGCATCAGCAATCTGGTACTCACAGCTTTCCTCCCCAGTGGCATCAGGATGTGGAAGATGCACAGGAAGTGCTAGAATTTCTATGGAATTTTTAAATCTCACTGAGAATATCTGATTTGAAGTAGAAGCCTTGACTTTAGTATGTTATGAACTCATTTCTTTAAAGGCAGCAGACTTAGAAGTACTCCAAGACTTACAGTATTTCTTCTAAGGAACTGGGCTGTGTGCATTCAGTTTGCCAAGTTTCTTTTGATTCTATGATTCCTGCTCCTGTCTTCTCCTTTCCCTTGGTTCTCCTCTGCTGTGACTGCACTTGTGACTGCAGTTGCATGTGTTGGACCTGATTACATTTTTCATTTCAGCAGAATAATAAATTACTTCTAGAAGCAGGTATTGCATGATCCCAGAATTTATACACAGTTTGGAGAAAATCATCGAATCTGTTAAAAATGCCTTTAAATTAGTTTGATCTAAATTTGATGTGATTTTAATGTCTTCTTCTTTATTCAGTTGTTTATAGCACAAGTCCATGCTCTTTCTCATGTTCTGCATAAAGAATAGTGTGCCTGTGAGGATTTACCCAAAAACAAGTCCTGCTGGGCAGAAGGAAAGTTCACTGGCAGAGACAGCTTTGCACTTTCTTGGTGTGTGGTCAAGGACAAGCCACCAGAATCCTGTTAGTGTTTCTGTTTTCTCTATATTGGGGCAGACAGTTGAGCTCAGGGGGTTGACATGCCACAAACATGCTGAGTGAATGAAGGCCAGACTCACCCACTGGCCTTTCCTTTCAGCCTGTTCCACAAGTACCTGATGAATGAAAGTTGGTTGAAGATACCTATTTCCTTCACAAGCAACTACAGGCTTTATAGTGGACTGTGTGGTACTGAAAAAGTACTGACTAAATCAGGCTCAGTGTAATCACTGTCTTCACCCACCAGGATCCTTTTCCTCTTCCTGCTACCAAAGGCTCCCAAAACCACAGATTCCTGACAGCCCATCTTCATTACAGGCTTTTCAGCTCTATTCCTCTGCAGCAAGCACTTGGCTTCCATTACCACGGGCTTTAAATTATTCACAGTGTCTTTGCACACAGCTAGGGAACAACGAGTTACTATAATCCATTTAGTTACAAAGATGAGTAGTGTAGCTGTTGGAATAAATTCATATCATCTCAACTGGGATACAAAGCAGCAGCTCTGGTAGAACAAGTAGCAGCCTCTGGCAGGCAGGTACGGGAGTGTCTTCTGCTGGCACAACTGAGATCAGAAGGGCTTATTTACTATAGTCAATCAAAGTGATGCCGAGGGTTGTATGTGAGGTCAGTTCCAGTCTCTCCATCGTTCATGGATTACCTGGTCTCAGGCCAGCACTGTAACCTCTCACCTACTGTTAGCTACTTTTGCAACTTTTGAACGCAGTAACACTAAGCTTGCTTTTCAATGAAGGGAAATAACAGCAATCTCCATGAAGGCTAACTTACTTTTCATTTTCCCTTAAAACTCACCAACCATCAATGACTATTAGAACTGTCCTATATCTGAACGGCATCTGCTCAGACCTCAGTCACAAATGTCTCCTCCAGAGCTATCAAAACGCTCTTAGCAGGAGCTAAAGAGTCCTGCTAAGTCTCTTATTGACAAGTGCCCACAAAACAAGACCCTCCACGAGACTTGGAACCAATTAGCTACCTCAGGAAAGGACTGGGGCCTCTTGCCAATGGGATTCCATAGCTACAGAGAAAAAAAATCCAGCAGTGGCTCTCATGTGGAATTATTCTGAAGTTGATCTGTGTGTGCTGTGCTAATATCTGTGCTCTCTTTTCGCTCGTTTTGCAGGAATCAGCTGTGGAGTGCCTCCAACTTTAGAAAATGGATTTTATTCAGCTGAGGACTTTTTTGCTGGCAGTACTGTTACCTATCACTGCAACAGTGGCTACTATTTGTTGGGTGACTCCAGGATGTTGTGCCTGGATAATGGAAGCTGGAACAGCATTTCGCCATCTTGCCTTGGTGAGATGTGCCATACATTTGGCTGCATGCAGTGATGATCTTACACTTCTCCTGTGCCATTAGGTTTGAGTGGGAATTCATTCTGAAATTGTGAAGACTTACCAGAGTCACAGAATCATACTCCAAAATACTAACTTTTCTGAAATGCCATGCTCAGCATTATGTGAAACCAAAACTGTATTCTGACACCTTTGTCCATCCTCTTGTATGCCACATACCCTACATGTATGAAATATATACTTAGTAAGCCAGCATTGCACTCCCAGCCTCTCTCCTTCCAGATCTTGCAGTCCTTGCATTCTGTGCTTATGACCTGTGCATTTCACCATGCTTCAGCAGGTTGTCAGTGTGCTGTGCTCTTTGAACAGGTTCTTTTAGATGTTTCACATATGGAAGTTGTAGTATTTAGTATCAAATTTACTCGAAGATAGTTGATACTAGGATAGTTGATGATAGGATTTGTGATTAAAGAGAGTGATACTAAATGTACTGTATAACATAATGGAAATAAATGCAAGTTACGCTTGACATAATACAGTAATTGCAATACACAGTTCAGTCACAATTCCAATGTGTTTCCCACTATCAAGCTCTATAATATATGCACTATCATGACATTGCACATCACCAGTAACTGGGAATGAATGTGTGGGTTAAAGTCAATTCAAGCTCATTGCTAGTTGTCTGGCATTTACATTTCATGTCGACCTGAGCCACATATTCAGTTGCCCCTGCAATGCATATCTGGCTAACTCAGGAAGACAGTCACACTCTTTTGATGAACTCAAGGAGAAGCACTTACACCACCAGTTGATGCACTCAACTGATGATAGCTGTTTACCTAAAAGAAAGGCCACCTTCCTGTCCCCTTAGTCCCTGGGCTTCATGGGCAGATCACCTTTGCTGAAGTCCTCTGAGCCTTCTTTCCATTGTGGGGGTTTATCGGTCAGTCACACACGCCTGTCAGGAAGCAGCTGCAGCATTGAGAGGGCTGGGAGTGCCCTCATGGACACAGGTCACATAGTTGCCACTCTGTAACTTACCTGCTGGTGAGCTGGGTCTGATGTACCAGGTGCAGTGGCACAAGCTGAAAGGTGAGGCAGACTGGCATGGTACTGTGTACAGGGGATTAGGTGTCTCTGGTCTTGCAGGGCCATGTCTCCAGCACATCCGTGCTGGAATCCACTAGCTAGTTGTGCTTGAATTGCTGCTGTCTTAGTCACGCCTGAGATGGGAGTTGCACAGTAAAAGTCTGTGTGAAAAGCCCCAGTAAAAAATCAAATGTGTGTTTGATTTGGCTTAATTCTGTGTAGCACCTAATTTTTTCAGTCTTGACAAGAGAAAGAAAAATGTCAACAGGGTTTATTCTGTCAAAATTCACTTTGGAGTAGCTTCCATGTGGTTTCATAGCATCCTGTCCACTGGCACTCCTTCAGAACTTGCAAACAGATCATCCAGACTGTTGTTCCTCTCTGCTTTTCTCCTTTTCACTTTATCCGAGGGCCTAAAGAAGAGCAAGTTCAGATCAGGTGCCACAAGGCTGTCAGAATAGTTCAACCTCTATGCAGTAGGAGGCACCATGTTCAGAAGGAAAAGGCCTATGCCCCACCTTCCAGCTTGCCTTGTCTCTCATAAAGCATAATGAGAAAGTGAAAACAAGAGTGGTTTTGGCACCCTGATCCACTCTTTTACCCTTCTGATTCACACTTTAGGCAGGTGCTAATGAAGCCTAGTACACCTATGCCCTGGAGCATTCCTTTTGCTCTGTTATGGGTCTGATTCACAGTGTATTTCTACTTCATTGCCTTAGAAGACATTACAGAAGAAGCAGTCATTCCAGTTCTGCTGTGGTAGCACTTTGCATTCTCCTGGTGCTTGTGTAATTGGCAATTGATAATTAATGTGCAGTTGTCATCCTGCGTGTCAGAAAGAAACTCCTTTTCTTTTCAGAACATTGTTGTGCTCTTTTCATGCTGGTCAGACTCATTCAGCAGTAAAGAATAAACACACCAATTCAGCAATTGTGCCGCTTTTTTAACCAAGTTGCCTGGTTTTGCTGCAAATTGGCAAAGAACCCGGGCTGTATGTCTGCATGGTATACTTATATCAACAGGTGTCCTCTAGCAGGTCACGTAGATGAAGAATTGTTCTAACAGTCTCATATATATAAACAGTAATCCCTGTTGCCAGCACTTTTCAGTTAGATACTCTGAAACTGACTCTTTGCAATGTTGACCCAATGTTTACATAGTTTACATACTAAGGACGTTTCTTTACAGTTAAGATCAAAAGCTGATATGAGGTATTCTGGAGAGAGGTTTTTTTTGGTTGTTGGTTTTGTTTTGATTTGGGGTTTTTTTCTGTGCCATATCAAACCACATGGATCATTAATCATCAATTGTCATTTTTAGGCACTACTATCATGTAAATAATTATTTATAATAACTAATATATTTTGAACTCATTTTAACTTTTCTGGCAACTGCAGGCACTTCTTATGCCTAGTCTAATGAAATGCTCTTCAGCAAAGATGGAACTCTAATATTTTTTGTTCAGAATGTTGATATATACAGGATTTCCCAAGCAAGTGTTTAATGCAGAAATCCTCCCTCATAGTGTCTGTCCAGACTACTAGTAACAATAGTTACAATACCTGTTCTTTTGCAGTTTGGAAACTAGATACTTTTTGTGGAAGAGCTTACTGAAAATTAATAAGTTTTATCTTTGATTTTCTCATGTTTGATGATATTGTATAGTAAGTTATAATTAAAGTTATAATGTAACTATAGTAAGTTATAAATATTTATTTAAATATTAAATCTTTTTACCAGTGGATAAAAAATGTGATTGCAGTATGAATGATTTTTAATTATACTAAATTAATTCCTTTTGATAGTGAGACAAATTTAAAGCAAATACTTATTACAAATAACACACATCTTTTTTGTTGTGGGTTTGTTTTGGGGGTTTTTTTTAGATGTTGATGAATGCGCTGTTGGATCAGACTGCGACGAGCATGCATCTTGTCTCAACACAAATGGATCCTATATTTGCACTTGCATCCCTCCTTACACAGGAGATGGTAAAAAGTGTGCAGGTATGGGAAAGAAAAATGTCAGGCTAACCTTTCCAAGGTTCTGTATAGGCCAGTATCCTGCCTCCCGCTATGGAAGACAGTTGCCGGTAATTGATGTTTAGGACATGCTCTCATGTCCAGGTCACTTTGTACTGGATGAGGCTGTGATGAAGTGTCTCCTTTTGTTTTTTTGAGAACTCATCTCTCCATACAGACAGAGATGTCACTGGGATTCTGCTCCAAAACATACACACCTGCTAAATGTTCTTGCACATGGAGCACAAGACCTGGGAAGGCCACAATGTGTCACTTCTCAAGAGCAGACCTGTGCAGTGAAGAAATGTTTTAATACAGGCATCTGAGTAGGTCTAGAGCTGCTTGTGAAAATATTAAACAAGATAATTTGGATGAAGACAACAAGACAGTGGCATGGGTTGAAGTAAAAGGTAGCTGAGCTGATTTCTTGTTTAGAAATGGACATGCTGAAATGGGCTTTCCCTCGCAGAGGGAAAAATTGCTGTGAGATGTGTTTGCTTCTAACAGTGAATGCAAACTGAGTTACAGAGGGCTCTTCCATGTCAAGATCAGCTTACTTGCATGAGTCTTCAGTGTTTGTCACTTACAGATAGAACAGAGAAAAGCTGGTAAGGCTGTAAACTACTTATGAGTGTTTTCCATGTGCTTTGCCTTCCTACTTTTAGAAAATTCCCAAGAATATCTCCTGCAATTTGTTTATAAAACCTGACAGTTATATTAATCATAGTTTCTCTCTTCCTCAGAACCAATAAAGTGCCATAATCCAGGAAATCCAGAGCATGGCCATTTATACGGGGACACTCACAGTGTTGGCAGTGAAGTAACGTTTTCCTGCAAAGAAGGATTTCAGCTGACAGGGGTGACAAAACTTACATGCCTGGAGTCCGGAGAGTGGAGCCACCCAATACCATATTGTGAAGGTGTAGTTCCTGGGGAGAATGCATATTGTAATGTGACTCTTTAGAAAGATGGAAGAGGGAAAGTAGTTGTGTATTGCCTTTAGAGACCATGGCAGCTTATGAGAAACCCTGTCTTAGTGGATCGGGGTCTCAGTGTTGAAGTCTCTGTTGTCTTAAGAGGTGTAAGCACAGTTGTCATATTTGTAGTGGTACTCTCTTATGCAGATTCACCATTGTGACAAAATTATAGACTCATTTTAATGCCAGCGTTAAAAGTATATTTTTTCTCCACCCAGCCTCCCATTTTCAAGGAACTTGAGGGAACTTAATGACTTAAAGATCTTTACCTGTTTTTCAGTGGATAAAAAGCATTCAGAAAGGACAGGATGGTGCATGTACATATTCATGGTGTAATTGCAGAAATTGTTTTTTTTAGAAAACCAGAATAAATGAGGTAAAGCAATAGGGTAAAATGAAGAGGTGACAGAGACTATGTCAAAAAAAAAAAAACAAACAAACCCAATTGGTTACTTTGTCAACAGAGAGGGGTGGATATGGAGTCCTCTTGAGAGTCAAGCATATAATTTGTAAAGCAGTTATAACTAGCTGCTTCCAATTAGTTCAATCTCTCAGTAAGGTGAAGTCAGATAAAGAGTCCTAAAGGTCGTTTATAGCTTAATCAAGAACTCAGTGTTGCCTAAGGGCTTTACCCCTCTTTAAACCTACTTAGGGAAGACAAAGCAGATCCTGATTTTCTGTTCTTTTGTATTTGTATTGTATCAACCTCTTTTGTATTCCCATCTTTTTAAAGCTATATCCTGTGGTGCTCCAGTTATTCCAGAGAACAGTGCCATTTTCGGCTCAAATTTTACATACCACAGTAAAGTGGTGTACAGGTAGGAATTCACTATGTTTGAAGTGCTGTGTTAATAACTGATTGAGAATGTGGCAGCAAATACGAGTATGGCTGAATTGAGAGAAGGATCAAAATGAAGGAGAAGCAAGATGGGATTAAAGTAATAGAAAGACATTTGGTCATAGCTGTGCCTGTTCATTAGCAGAGCTAAATGTTTACTCTAGTACTACTTTTCTATGTCCTGCGGAGCAAGGTGGTTTATGCAGGTGTGGATGAAGAGAGAAAAGGAATGACTGATAACGTTGTGCATAAAAGGCTCTGTGTTTGATAGCACTTTTTTTTTTCCTAACTCAGATGCAATGATGGGTACAACTTAGTGGGCGAGAAGGAAATTCTGTGCCTTGCTAGTGGCGTTTGGAATCATCCTCCCCCCTCCTGTGAAATGGTGACGTGCCCTAGTCCCCAGGATATCAGCAATGGAAAATACATTCTCAGTGGCACAGCCTACCTTTCCTCTGTGTCATACACCTGTGACAATGGATACAGGTAAATGCAGGAACATTTCTGAGCCATATTCAGGCAGCATGCTTGCAAGAAGCTCTACCTTATGTCTGAGAGAGACAAAACTGGAATTGCTCAGGAAGATAAAATACTAAAACAGAATTGAAAAAGACTTCTTTATATCTTGAAGGTACTTTCTGTATTTTATCCTGAATTGGTGCAATTCAGAAAAGTCACTCAGGAATTGCTATATGCATATATATGTGATACTTGCATTTTATCATCAAGCTCAGAAAAATATTTTGAATATTCAGAAAAATAGTTTTCATAATTCTTGAAAGTTCTCATTTGTCTTTAAAGATCATCATACCCCTACAGCTGTAGTGCACATCCAATATTATTTTTGATATTCTTTTACAATACCTTTTATGAAGGAACCTTCTGGAAGCTACTAATTCACTCCTTGAACTCTTAGTGGTAGTAATTTATTCTAGCCTTTTATTCTGTTTTACATTTGTAAGCAGTTATATTGGAAACACTTTTTTAATATGCTGCAATTAAAAATTATCACAGTAATGCTATATCCAAGGATGTGACTCTTAAGTATGGGTTTCTGCCTCCCCGATATCTTCTTGTACCTCTAGCAGATACACCCTGACAAAAGTGGTCTCACACAAACCTGTTTAGGTTTGATTTTTTCTGTGCTTTCCTGCTGCAAACATTTCCTTGTCCTGATGCAGGCAGGTAGGTGAGGTGTGTTCTTTCAGCGAATGTTTTAATCATGTTAAAACAAATGGATACCTCAGCTGCAGTTGAGTGTAGTGTTGTCATAGATTCACATTGTGAGCTTATCTGTATCCCTCTAAACCAGGCAGTGTTTTTAACAATACAAAACAGGTTTTTTGCCGTGGACTTTGGACATATAGGAAGAAAATACCACATCAGTTTTGACTCTTTTCCTTTACCTGTCTAGCACAGCTTGATGAGAGAGGTCTTCTGTACTGTGGTCACCATTCCAGAGGAAGGCCTCCCAGAGAGTGTCTGTCTTATGCGTTATTTCTGTATGTCTCTTCCTTCATGCACCTCTTAGGTGTTTTCAGTCTTAAACATATTGCCACAGGTAGGCAGAGCCCACTTCCCTGACAAGGGCCTATGCCAAACCTGTAAGGGTCACACAGGTCAGTGTTGCTCTTTTCCATTAACTGTTCATCCTGGAGGAGAGGAGACTGAAAGGAGACCTCATCACAGTTTACAGCTTCCTCATGAGGGGAAGAAGGGGCACAGGCACTGATCTCTTCTCAGTGGTGGTCAGTGACAGAACCCGAGGGAATGGCCTGAAGTTGTGTCAGGGGAGGTTTAGGTTGGATATTGGAAAAGGGTTCTTCACCCAGAGGGTGGTTGAGCCCTGGAAGAGGCTCCCCAGGGAAGTGGTCACAGCGCCAAGCCTGACAGAGTTCAAGAATTGTTTGGATGATACGTCAGGTACGTGGTGTGACTCTTGGGGTGGTCCTGTGCAGGGTTAAGAGTTGGTTAAGTCATGTTAGAAGGGAGCCCTTCTAACTCAGCATATTCTGTGATTCTGTGATTTCAGTCAACTAAACATGGGGGTCTAATACCATTTGAGACCAAGCTGTAGGGAATCAGACACTCCTGTGAAGGGCTCCCTGGTATGATGTGGGACCTATGAGGAACCCATAGCCAGCTGACATAGCAGTTGGAGGCCAAGGGTTTCACCCAGGACATCTCAGAGTGGTGTTGCACACCTCTGTTCAGACATCTGCATCACACCTCTTGAACCAATGCATTGCTATTTCTTCAGCTAAGGAAACAAAAAAAGACTGTCAACTTCAAATGTTGTGGCCATTCACTCAAGCAAAATCCTTTACCTCCTGAAGGTTTGGGTTTTTTTGAACAAATCTGAGCTGGAGAATTTCTTTTGGTCTTCTGGGTGAAGATAGTCATATAAGTCCTTGAGTGAACAGGGTCTCAGATGGAGGCCTAGTTGTAAGTTTAAAGCCTGGCGTGGTGCTGATGGCATACAAGTAAATTTTTCGGATAAAACAAATATTTATTTCTTTTGTGTTCAAAGATGGGGAAAGCTACAGCAAGACTTATGTATGTCTGCACAGAGCATTGATGGCCCACACGAAATCTGCCAGCTTTCTCTTCAAAGTAATCTGGAGACAAGCTTTTTTTTTAAAGCGTCAGAGTGCTTTTTCATAAACAGAGGGTGAGATTCTGGCCTCTGCTGAAGTCAGTGAGAGACACCCCTTGGTTTCACTGGGGCCAGGAAGCAAAACACCTCTCTTGCTCTCTGTTCCTCACTTGGAATGAAATGGCAGCCTTAATAATGATCTTTGTGTCTCAGCCTTCAGGGACCTTCTGTACTTGTCTGTGCATCTTCAGGGAACTGGAACAGCACGCCACCAGCTTGCAACATTGTGTCTTGTGGATCCCCTCCTGCCATCAAAGATGCGGTCATCAACGGAGATAACTTTACTTTCGGAAACACGGTCTCTTATACGTGTAAGGAAGGGTATGTAGATTAGCACTACTAAGAGTCAGGACAAGTAAAACTGGTGCACTGTTTCACAAATCCTGTATAACTGCACACTAATTCATTTTTACTACTTCTGTCTTAACTTTCTGGAAGTTAAATGTGATGGAGATTTTTTTTGAGGGCTGTCAAGTTGGTATGATTTTTTTAAAGTTGTTTCAGGGTAGCTGAATACACTCTGGAAGAGGAAAATGGAGAGTGGTCATGGGGAATGATAGATCAATTCACTAGGAAGCTCTTTTCCTTGGAGTTACTACAGAACTAGTACTTCTTTGGTAAACCCAAGGCCCTGATCATAACAAGTCCCTTACGTCTCATTAGGCTGTAAGACCACTGTTTGGTGCAGTGGTGCAGTTTAACAACTATTTGTTGTGGTGTTCTAAAATTCTGCTTCCTTAAAATTATGGCTCCTTGTTTATTGAGGTGCACTGTTTTTCATTTATTTCTATCTACTCGGTGTAGTGACCTTTTCAGACCATATCATCAATGATGAGGCTCAATTTTTATGATATTGAGGATGAATGTATTGCTGGACTCTGATCTTGCAAGAACCTTTGTACGTGGTTATCTTTACGGCTTGTGAGCAGTTCCACTGAATTTCCTGAAACTGCTCTGCCTCAAAGGCAGATCACGTATGCAGAACTTTTTAAGCCTGAAGTGACTGGATTATTTTCTACTCCTTTTTGGTGTTAAAGGTTATATTGATAAGCCAGCATTTTTCTTATAAATTTGCTTTGCAGTATTATTTGAAACATATACCTGAGATTAGCTCAGTTGGTTAGAGCATGGTTAATAACGCCAAGGTTGTGGGTTCAATCCCTGTATGGACCATTCACTTAAGAGTTAGACTCGATGATCCTTGTGGGTCCCTTCCAACTCAGAATATTCGGTGATAATTGAAGCAAAATATCCTGTTTTCTAGCCCGTATTATGGTTTTAAAAGCTGCTTCTCTCTCCTGTGGAAGCATTTTAAATGGGATAGGATAGCAGTGTTTAAAGACTATCACAGCTGTCTGTCTGTGACAGTGGATCATATTAAACATTGGCATATAGTAGGCTCTTTTTCTGGAGTCCAGTCATGAGGTGTGGAAAACAAATCCTGCAAACAAGACAAACTGCTTTTACAGGTGTTGCCACCAAAATCTGAACAACTGGTTTCCAGCCTGCAGTTGGAAAGTCACTGGAAGCATTGCAGTAGTTATTGTTTCTTTGCTTTCTGTGAAAGCACACCACAGAGATCTCAAAACTAAAGGAAATAGCTGTCAAAGGTACTACACTATTGCCTGGTGCACGTTTAAGCAACAGTTTTAAGTGCTCTGATGAGGAGCATGGAATAAGGCCTGTCCCTGCATCCCAGAGACAGATTAGAGAACTACTACACTAACAATATTCATGTAATAGAATTTCATTGTAAAAGATGAGGTTTTTTTCTACTCAGCATTAATTTTTTAATTAACTTTTATTACAATTTTTACAGTGAATTTTTAGGAAGAAGCTATTATGCAATTCCCTTGTGTATTATTGGAAAGAGTATCTCTGGATAACTCACTGAAGGGCTTCTCTTTGCTGACAAGTGTGATAATAGATTGATAGGGCTGGTACAGGAACCCAAAAGGCCTTTATGGGCTTTTGATCTCTTTCTTCTCCATTCAGTTTTGCTAAACAGGAGTAATTTCTTGGTAGGATTATTTCTTTGAGGACTGTATGGACTGTTTCAGCACAATGCTAGGGTTTTTATGGTAGTTCCAACCCAAATGGAAGTTCAGAAATGGTAATCATATGGACAGATGAGAGAGAAGCAATATATACAAGGTGTGCCAGGATATCCATCGTTGTGATATCTCACTCATAGATATGTGGGTTTTAAGATTTTCCTTTTGAAGTTGATCATAGCTTTTTTAAAGGATCCTGTTCTTCTGGGGTGCTAGCAAACAAACTCATACTGCAGGGGCTTCAGGAAACCATAAGTAGTGTTTGACAATGTTTGTCTTTTTGACTTCCTATCCACAGTTACACATTAGTTGGCCCTGCAACCATAGAGTGCTTAGCCAGCGGCAAGTGGAGTGTGAGCCACCAGCAGTGCTTGGCAGTATCCTGTGATGAACCACCCCATGTGGAAAATGCATCACCAGAGAGTGGCCACCGCCTCTTTGGTGACATAGCTTATTACTTCTGCTTGGATGGTTACAGCCTGGCTGACAACTCTCAGCTGCTCTGCAATGCAGAAGGGAAGTGGGTGCCTCCAGAGGGCAGGGACATGCCCCACTGCATAGCTGATTTCTGTGAAAAGCCATCCACCGTCTCATATAGCATCCTAGAATCCATTAGTAAAGCCAAGTTTGCAGCTGGCTCCATCGTGAGCTTCAAGTGCATGGAAGGCTTTGTTCTGAACACTTCGGCGAAGATCGAATGCCTTCGAGGGGGCCAGTGGAATCCTTCTCCTTTGAGCATCCAGTGCATCCCTGTTCGTTGCGGAGAGCCTCCCCACATTACCAATGGTTATGCCAGTGGGTCCAACTACAGTTTTGGAGCAGTGGTGGCTTACAGCTGCAACAAGGGGTTCTACATCAAGGGAGAGAAGAAGCGGACCTGTGAGGCCACTGGCAACTGGAGTGGCACTTTGCCCACATGCCACCCAGTGTCCTGTGGAGAACCACCGCAGCTTGAGAATGGCTTTATTAAGGTACAGAATGAGTTTTTTCATCTGCCTGGTACCATGGCAAACTGAATACACTGAATACACTTTCACAACTGCTGCTGTTGAGGTTTTCTTTTTTCTGTTTTGCTCTCATTATAAAATTGAGGAAGCACATGAATGAATGGAATAAAAACAGGGGAAAGTGGGTGGATTTGCAGCAGAATCATATCTGAAAAGCATGGAGACTTCCGTGAGATTTCCTGTAATAAAGTGGGATTTCAGTTAGGAGACTCAAGATGCCCTGTGACATTCAATTGATTTCCTTAATGTCTTATTCTTCATTTATTTGGTTCAGGGGTAGCTTTCCAGTACCTTCTAGAGGCACTTGAACTGTTGCCAGTTCGCAAGCCTTGCTCTTTTAACTGCTATGAAAAAAAGTCAGATTTGCAATAGATAAATCACCTTGGGATTTCTCATCTTTCAGTGTGAGAATACTTCTTTACTGAAGTCAGAATTTCCCTTTCCTTATCAAATTACATTGCAACAATGCCTGAAGTTAAAAATCTCCTTGTGGCAGCCCAAACCAGTAACAACTGCTTAACCTGTGTTTTGCTTTGATGTACAAGGATAATACTGTGGTAAGGAAGATCAAAAACACTGTTATAAAGATTGAACTTTGAATTTTTGAATCATTTTTCTACTGAACATCCCTCATCCTTCCTTAAATCTAACTACCAGATTTGCTAAAAGTTGGAAGGGGAGCAATTGGCATCCCAATTCCTATGTGGGTTCCCAGTAGTAATAGCAAAAATTTCTGTTCAGACTCCCACAGAGATATGTCCTCTAATTAATGCATATCATTCTGTTTTCTCTTCCTTATGTAGGATCACTCCTTCATATATTTTTTACAGTTAGAGACATTTTTTAATACCTCAGTCAGAGCTCAGCCTGCATCTTTGAGGTGCTCCTCAGCTGCCTGCTCAAGGCCCTGCACCTGCATGTATGGCATTTATAAACGTCTCCTTGTAGCTGTACATTTGAGGGCTCCAACCTTAGGTACAGCTGTAAGCTAAAGAATCATGGCAACAAAAGGCCATTTCATGGCAGCTTCTCCTGACCCATTTCTTTTCCATCTTCCTGTCCACACATTTTTTGGCTTCATGGGTCAGGAAGGGAGAAAGCAGGGGAATTATTTTCTAGCTTTTGCTTTTTAAGCCTTGAATTTTCTGTTTTCTTCTGGTAGTGCTCTCAGATTTCCTGACAGCAGAGTGCATCATTTGAGGTGAGACATTCTTTGTCAGTTATTTGCCTTCATTCCTTTTCAGACATCCTTTACGGCTGCCAAGGATTCAGCTAGAAGCTAGACCAGGAGAACACAAGAAATTAAATCAGTCTCCTGTTGCCCTAATCTTATATCTTCGTTTCAGACGTGTCCCTGTCTTGTCTGTTTTGCAGGAAACAACTGGACACTTCTTTGAGAATCAGGCAAATTATCAGTGTGAGTCTGGTTACCAGATGGTTGGGAGCTCAGTGTTTATCTGCCAAGCAAATCGGCAGTGGTACAGTGAGTCACCTCCTTACTGTGCTCCCCTCAGCTGTGGAAAACCACCACCCATCCAGCATGGCTACTCCAAGGGAGAAACTTTTGATATGGGCTCCAAAGTAGAGTTTTTCTGTGATGAAGGCTATGAGCTGATTGGAGATGTTTCCTGGACATGTCAGAAGTCTGGGAAATGGAGCAAAAAGCGAAGCCCCAAGTGTGTGCCAACAAAATGTCCAGAACCACCCTTGGCAGAAAATCAGCTGGTCTTGAGGGAAGTGACCTACCAAGTCGGTGTTGTACAGTTCTCCTGCAAGGAAGGTTATGTTTTGCATGGCTCCTCTGTACTAAAATGCTTGCCCTCCCAGCAGTGGAATGATTCCTTTCCCTTCTGCAAGGTTGTACAGTGTTCTGCACCTCCCTATATCCCCTTTGGTGACCCCTTGACTTCATCCCTTCATTTTGGTAGCACTGTGAAATACATCTGTGTGGATGGGTTTTTACTGAAGGGTGAGTCCACCATCAGATGCCAGGCTGATGGCTCATGGAGCTTGCCTTTGCCAGAATGTATTCCTGTGGAGTGCCCCCAGCCGGAAGAAATTCAGAACGGCATAGTTGATGTGCAGGGCCTCACCTTCCTAAGCACAGCCCTCTATACATGTAAACCAGGCTTTGAATTGCTAGGGAACACAACTGTCCTCTGTGGAGAAGATGGACAGTGGCTTGGAGGAAGGCCAGTTTGCAAACCTATTCAATGCCCAAGGCCTAAGAAGATCCTCAATGGCAAATATTCATTCACAAACTTCCATTATGGGCAGACGGTTAGGTATTTCTGTGACAGAGGTTTCCAGCTCCAAGGGGAGGAAACGCTGAGGTGCCTAGAAACAGGAGAGTGGAGTACAGAGGTTCCCTCTTGCAAAGCCATAAATTGCCAACCCCCTCAGCCCATTGAGAATGGTTTTGTGGAGGGTGCAGATTATAGCTACGGGGCCATGGTCATTTACAGCTGTGTACCAGGCTTCCAGCTGTCTGGCCTTGCCATGCAGACTTGTGAAGAATCGGGCTGGTCTAGCTCCACGCCAGCCTGCCTTCCAACAGACTGTGGCCTACCTCCTCACATTGACTTTGGGGAGTACGTGCAGCTGAAACATGGGGAAAGACGTTCTGACCAGGAGGGTGTTACAGAGAGTCCCTCCCTTTCTCTTACGTTGTTGGCTGACAATTTTAAAGACTTCCAAAGTTCCTTGAAGGAGGAAAGTGCAATGCAGCTCACCACTTTCTTATTTGGAACTGTCATTTTATACACATGTTACTCTGGCTACGAGCTGCTAGGAAACCCTGTTCTAGCTTGCCAAGAAGATGGGGCTTGGAACGGTACTGCCCCCGCCTGTGTTTCAATAGAGTGCACCTTGTTGTCACCCCCAGAGAATGGTTTTTTACATGTCACTGAGAACACTCTCGGCAGTGCCGTGCAATATGGCTGTAGGCCAGGATTCACACTCATTGGCTCTGACACGCGACTGTGTTTGCCAAGTCGGCAGTGGAGTAACACTGCTCCATACTGCAAAGCAATAACGTGCAATTCACCTGCCCAGCTTATGAACGGGAAGATAAGCGGGGGAAACTACACATATGGTAGTGTTGTCTACTATGAGTGTGATCCTGGTTACCAGTTAAATGGCCCCACAGAGAGGAGATGCCAAGAGAACCAGAAATGGGATGGCAATGAACCGATCTGCATTCCTGTTTCCTGCAGCCCACCGCCAGTTTTGGAAAATGGTCAGGTGACTGGAGAGGAGTACACATTCCAGAAACACACAGAGTATAGCTGCAACGAAGGTTTCCTGTTAGATGGGGACAGGAGTAGAGTCTGCCTTGCAAATGGAAGCTGGAGTGGAATCACTCCAGTTTGCAGAGCTGTAACCTGCCCCATGCTGCTGCCTCTTCCCAATGGAAGAACTATTGGCTCAGATTTTAGCTTTAAGAAAGAAGTGCACTATCGCTGCAATGAAGGATATAGCCTGCAAGGAGTGTCTACGCTTACCTGCCAGAGTGATGGTACTTGGAATTCAGAAGCTCCACATTGTGAACCAGTTATTTGTGGACCCCCTGAAGACATCTCCCATGGCTTTCTGAATGGCTCAGGCTTTACCTATGGGCAATTTGTCCAGTATGTGTGCTTCCCCAGTTATGAGCTGCATGGCAATCCTTTACGGCAATGTCTGTCCAATGGTTCCTGGAGTGGAAGCCTTCCATCTTGCCTACCCTGCCTGTGTCCTACACCACAGATTCAGAATGGGGTCGTTCTTGGTACAGATTTCAGCTGTGGGATAAGTGCTCAGTTTCAATGCCTGGAGGGCTTCAAACTGCTGGGGCCTTCAGAAGTCACCTGTGAGGCACCTGGCAAGTGGAGTTCTGGGTTTCCTCGCTGTGGGCAGATTTCCTGCGGCTCTCCACCCATCATCCCCAACACATTTATCAATGGGAGCAGCTCTGAAGATGAGAACACCATCATCTATACCTGCTTGACAGGTTTTATCATGAAGGGGAGTCCGGAACTGACTTGTGTGGAGACTGGTGTATGGAAGAAGCCATACCCAAGCTGTGAGCTGTTAAGTTGTGGCCCACCACCACCTGTCCCAAATGCAGAGATTCTTGGGAACACTTACACCTATGGGAGTAAGGTCCAGTACAGGTAAGGATGATGCTGCTATTCTGTTTTCATAAAAAGTCGCTGAAGGAATGAAGATGAAAGGTTAATGTATCCTCAGTTAGTGCAAGTTTTCACATGCTCAGATTGACAAATCTCATGTTCCCATGCACTCTATGAAATATTATTTGGATGACTTGTGAAAACTCCAGAAAGGTATTTCAGCCTGTTGAGCTGCACTTCTCCACTGACTTTAATTTCCCATTTGCTTTCCTCTTCTTCTCCTCTGAAACACTGATCTCAACATACAGGTTTTGTTAGCAGGTAACAGCAACAGCCAGCAGGGTATGCAATTTTTCTCCCCTTTTGGCACTGTATTCATGCTTTCGATCTGTTTCAGGTGCCTGTTGTAATACATATGGGCTCATCTCTCTCTTGTCCCATTTTCTGTGCTGCAACACTGTGCTGTCAGCAAGTCAGATACTGCTGTCAGCAGTCCTTTGTCAGATACAAGAATGAGGGGTTTTTGGTTAATGTCCTGAAGTGTGTATGCTGCAGAGCTCTTTCCTCCAACAGGAGGAATGCCTTATCAGAAGAAAGATGGTTTTCTGACAGAAAAAGCAAATAATGGAATGGGACAGAACTAGGAGATGGCAAGTGGATGAATTTAACAGTATCAGTTATTTCTATGAAGCTTTGACAAGGTGAATGGGTTACTTGTCACTGCTATTCTGCAAGTGAACCCACTTGTGATAGCTCTTGGTAAAACACCATGTGGAATAGAACAAATCAGCCTTAAATATCTAAAGAAATGGCCTGTCGTCAGCCTGAGGCTTGGTTTGTTCTTGGAAGAAAGTGAGATCATCTTTAGAATTACATGGTGTTCCCACATACTGTTTAGCTCACCAAAGACCCCCCATGCAAAAGGAGGGGCAGTGTAGGAGCTGTACTAAGGCATTCAGTACCCTTCAAGCACTAAAGCCACGGGCTCACTTCCCGTTGTGATGCTGCAGCAGCATGAAGGAACTGGAGATGAAGTGTAAAGTCTCCAGCTCTTGCAACTGAATGAACCCAGTACAGACATGGTCCTTACAGGCTTACCTTGAAATAATAGAGAAATCTCAAGGTATGCTTATTAACAACTAATACTGAAAAATTACTGTCCTGACTTTCTGATTTATGGGTTAGCTCATTCCTAGCTGCGTCTCTGTGGTCAAGTCTTCATGCTGTGTTGCAGGTGCCTGGAAGGCTACACAATGGTGACAGAGGTGGATGTATGCATTTGCCAGGAAGATGGACAGTGGTCTCCTCAAAGTATTTCCTGTTGGCCCAGGAAGTGTCCCCTCCCAGGAAATATCACTAATGTAATGGTACTTGGGAACAACTTCACTGTGAACACAAGCATCACTTTGTCATGTGTAGAAGGCTATGTTCTGGTGGGAGCAAGCACATCTACATGCAAGGTATATTTTTTTAGCACTGTTTTATTTTGATGGCTTTATTGAATTAGGAGTCCTTCTTATACCGTTGTAACCTTTTGGCCTTTAATTGGACACAACAAAAAAATTCAAAGCGTATCCTGCAAAATATAATATGCTTACTTGTTGCCCAGTAAGAACAATTATTAGTTTTCTATGTATAGACCCTCAAAACTAGAAATTAATGATTCCTTCTTCTATCAAAAGCTAATGCTGTCCTCTTGTAAAGCATTTATGTTATCACATTTCAGGCATTAAATCATGTCTGCGATTTTAAAAAATTACGTCCAAGATTTCTAATGCATTTTGAGGATTGTATACAGAGCACTTTTTCTTCAGACTGCCAGGCAACACACATTTTAATCCACTGCACACCTGTAGAAACTTGAATCCTCTGTATGCTAAAGAACAAACATCCTCATCAGTTCCACTGTTAATCTCTTGTTAGATTAGTTGCGGACAACTTTGTCTTAAGCTTGTAAATAGACTTTTAAAGTCAGTAAGTATGCTTAAATGAGAAAAGCTAAGCATGCGTGTTTTTGCAGAATAAGCACTTCACAAGGAAAGGTTTTCCCCTTATTTTGGGGAAGATCTGTTTGTTTCAAACATCTCTGGAAGTAGGAGTAGGTATCTTTGACAAGTATTTATTTAGGTATCAGACTTCCCTTATCAAGTCAGGGAAGGCAGCTGAAGCACTTAGTCATGGTGTTAGACGTTCAGCCAGGAGAGAAATAGAAAACTTGAAATTAGGCAGATGTAGTTTTCTTTCTCCTAATGTGTTCCCTGAGCAATTAGGTGACCTTGTACAAATGAACTTGCTTGTCCAAGCTGCTTTTTCTCATTTTACTTTTTGTTCCTTCTGTTTTAAGTCTTAAGCTAAGCATTCCTGCCAAGGTTAAGATCCAGTCTATGTTGACATCTTAAAAGCGTTACTTAAAGTACTGAGTTTTATTAAGAATTTCATAGATAGTATTACATTAACCACATCTGTAACCCAAGGCAATTGGATGCTTCTACTATAATTTTTCATTTTCATTTATATATGACTTAAGCATATAAAGTGGGGCCTTTACAATTCTCATTACATTCATTTTTCAGGAGACTGGTATGTGGGTGCCACCATTTTCTGATGATATCTGCATTCCTGTGTCCTGTGGAACCCCAGAGTCTCCAGAACATGGATTCGTGGTTGGCACTAAATACAATTACAAAGATGTGTCTCTTTATAAATGTGACTCTGGCTATGAATTACAGGTAAGTAAGCTCAAATCTCCAGCACTTTAAACCTGTAGTTGTCATTTTCAGTTCCCGTATGATGGCTGTGGACTGTCTGGTCCTCAATGATGTATTCCCTTAACTGGCACAGAAGCTGGATATCTGCTGGTTTTGTTATTGCCAGTGGAATGCTCCTGGTATGACTGGAATGGTCTTTGAATGACTTAAGAGTATAATTGGAGCAAATATAAGAATCCTGTTCAGGGATACATGTCCAGCAGATATCTTTCAGTGTTGGGCTTTTTTTTTTTAACGGAAGCCCTCTGCAAATACAGCATTACACATGCTTGTGACCATAAGTGATGGAAGAGTTAATTTCTCATGTATTGCTCCATTTACCTGGTTCTCGGGACAGAGTGAGATTGCATTCTTCCTTCCATTTCATAATGTCATAAGCATTATGTCTGCTGCATTGTGCCTTTCAGACTTAAAGCTCCTGATAAACTCCACTGCCCTCAGTTCTATGACATTGCTAGATAGTATTAAAGTGATATATCAAAGAGAGTACAGTTTGTTTAATGGCAGCTTTATTCCCTGATGGAGAATGAATCAAAATTCTTTCCAGTGTTTTTATTATGGCTTTTATCCCTACCTGAGCTCTGGAGGAGCGCTGCTTTCCTGATATCAGGACTCAGGCTAGCGAGTTCAGAGCTGCCTCAGGTGTGTTTTCAAAAGCTGCAGTGAATTTGGAAATGCTGAGCATGACCTCCACCATCCCCAGGTGATGGCAGTCATGAGGTGGTGAGGTGTTCTTAGGACAGAGTCTGGATCTTAACACTGGTTTTGTGAGCACCAAGCAGAATGCAAGATATTGCTTCCTTTGTACTATCATAACACCAGTAATAAACTGAGAACTTCACGCATGTGAATTCACTGAGAAGTTAATTCACTCAGTCACTTGGTATAAGAATAAGAAGAATTTGGAGAATGCTTAGCTAACAATGCATTTATTTTTCATTATCTTGCCAAATATACAATATCACTAGGGATGGAGGTGTTGGTATTTGGACAGAAAGGTAGAGTTGCTGTTTCAAGTAATTTTTGGAGGTAATAAGCCTGTGCTTTCATACAGTAGCAAGTTTTTCCAAGTTTTCTATTCCAGTTTCGCCATCTAGTGTCAATTTGTCTCCCTGCTGTTTAAGAGAAGTTCTGTTTTTTCCTTTGTGAAGCAAAATCCATTGGGTGTGATATCATACAACAGTAGTCATACAACAACAGAAATAATGTCATTTATAGGCAAATTTAACAAATGAGCGCTTGGGATGTGTTCAAATCATCACATCACATTTATAAAACACGAGCTTGTACTGTTGTTGAAAAAATTGCTAGTTAGATTTCCTGTGAGTACTGGAAGGAGAAAATTTGTCATCATGCCACATGCCTGGGAACAAGAATGGTAAAACTGACAAATAAAGATGATACTTCAGGAAGAAGGACAAGAAAACTAACTGGTCCTACAAAAGTTTGATTTAGAATCACTTTGCAGGAAGTTCTACCCAAGTAGACTTGAGCTGTAGCATTTAACTTTCTCTTTACATGGGTTGCATGTGAAGAGAAAACCTCCTCACCTTGCTGGATACTAAAGTTGATGGGAGAAAAGAGGTAACTAAGTAAAGTTGTTCTTTGAGCGTTTTCTTTTCTTTCACAGGGTGATGCAGAACGGACTTGCCAGGAAGACAAGCTTTGGAGTGGCACAGTGCCGGTGTGCAGAAGTACGTTCCACCTCAGTCTTATCACTTAACGTTGGTCAAGGGCGATATTACACAACAGAAAACACTAATGCACGTTTTGCTTTATAACTCATACTGTCTGCATTTACCTAAAAATTTTTGGTAAGTACCACTGTTAACAACCTGGAAGAGTTGCAGAATTACTGGTATGTGCAGGTAGTGGTGTGAAGGAAATCACCTTTCTGCCTTGCTCCTGCTGTCTGCTCTGCAGACAGCTTCCAGGTTCAAATAGCTTTGATGCTTGAGGTCATGATTTTTGGGGTCACTGAGGGCCTCTGAACACATTAGTTGCCAGCAGTCACAGGTACTTAGCATCCTCAAGTGTAACTCTATTAATTCTCAAAGGTACTTCACTTCTGTGAGATGTCACTGGCTGCAGTGCCAAAATAGGAGTTTCTACATAAATGTTTATATGGACTTCAGCTGTTGGCTGAAAGTGGCAACAGTTCCTTGAGGCTTCCTGCCAGCACAGCCACAATAGATTTTCTGTTTAGCAAGAACTGGAAACACCAAGCACGATTCTATTCTGCTACTCAGTATCAAATATCTGGCAATGACCAGACAACTGCTGTGCTCTTTCCCTATTTCTCAGAGTAAAACCTGTGGAGAAGCTGTGAACAAGACAGGCCATGTATGTTATGTTTGATTGGAAAGTATTGCTTACATTACAGGAGTATCATGTGGACCGCCAGACGTGATAGAAAATGGATCTGTTCAGGGAGAGGAGTTCCTGTTTGGCAGTGAAGTTTTTTACAGCTGTGACCCTGGCTTTGAGCTACAGGGACCAAGCCGAAGGATTTGCCATGTTGACAAAAAGTGGAGCCCTTCTGCCCCTATATGCATCCGTAAGTAGCAAGCAGCGCAACATGATGTCCAGGAAATTTAAGAGTGCTTTGGCTGGCTTCCTCTGTCTTCCCCTGCAGCAGGGGGGGGCTGTAAAAGGAGGAACCAGGAGAAAAGCCAGCAGAGAAGTTATCATTGGCAGCTCCTCACTGATCTGAAGGGAGCTCCTTTTGGCACATTAAAATGGCATAGAGTCGTGCTCAGGTCAGTAGAGTGGGAGTGAGGCCTGCTGTATTTGACTTGTCTTGCACTGTATTCTGCGGAGCCTTGGACATCATGTTTGTCCCTGCCATGCCAAAGCTAATGTATCCTGGCCACTTCTGAAGACCACGACTGTGCTCCATAGGATCAAATCTTGGCTCACTGTGCAATAGAAGATGGCTAATTGTGGGAGCAAGGAAAGAAGGATTTATTACTTATTTCATACAGCTTATAAATAAAATGCCAATTATAGTCTTTACAAATAAATGATTTTCCATCTTCTCATGGTGGTATCATAGTCCTATCCCTTGCATTCTTCTCTGTCACCTTTGATGAATTTGCCTGGTCTCCACAGTGTGGGACAAGGGGTCAAGATCCTTCTTAACTAACGTCATTTTTCTTAAGCACGTCTTGAGATGATCTTCTACTGTAGGGGAGCAAAGGAGACCGCAAATGCAGCATCTGGCCTACTCAGAAGAAATATTCCACATAGCTCTGTTGGATTGAACACCTCAGAGCTTGCAACACCATCAGATACATTTGGGCACATTCTCATATGTCTGCAATGTGAACCCCAGGAGAAAGAGCAGGGAAGGCATTGTATAACCCTTCTCCACATAATAGTTCACAGCTTCTTGCTTCCTGTCTTTCCATCAATTCAGTGTGCGAACAGACCTGTCAGACAGTGTGTAACTGACAGACAGAATAGCCTTCATTGTGTGTATAAACCCCAAAAGTTTTCTTCTCTCCTAGAAATTACTTGTGGGCTGCATCCTTCCATAGAAAAAGCAGAGGCCATTTCTACAGGAAGCACATACAGAAGTAATGTAACCTTCATGTGCAGCTCCGGATACCATCTTGTTGGGCCCCAGAATATCACATGTCTTGCAAATGGGAACTGGAGCAAACCCTTGCCATTGTGTGAAGGTAACTGTTCGGTTTCATGTCCTTGCGCATTCCGATCTGGGATAAGCAACAGCTCCTCCCTTATTCATGCATAACATATGATCCAGGGATTATGTTTCTAGAAACTATTATGTAATGTAGGGTTTCTGGATTATCTGTCAGTATCAAGAAAGAACATTTTACATGTTCTGCCCTACTGACCCTGTATGAAGTCATAAATGTGTCCTCTCTTCCCCGTCACTGACACATTTTACTGACCTGAAAAAACATAAGGCTGCAGCTTTTCACCATTACTGGGAGGAGCTCCTTCTCTGGTTTGGCTGCACTTCCTTCCCTGGGCTACTGAACTCTCCCTTAATGTTCTTCATGACTTATTAGTCTGTGGCTGCTTTAAACATATTGTATGACTAATTTAGGAATTGTTGGAAGTCCAGGTCTAATGTCAAGCTGAATTAATGAGACCTCTGTCTTTGCAGAGACCAGATGTAAAGTTCCAGTTTCCTTGATGAACGGGAAGGCAATTTATGAAAACAATACAGTTGGCAGTACAGTAACATATCTCTGTGAGAGGGGATACAGCTTGGAAGGAGAATCTGCAGCAGAGTGCACAAGAGATGGAAGATGGAGTAATCCCTTACCTGTCTGTAAACGTATGTGTTCACTTTGTAATGGAAAAGGGGTCTTCATTTGTAAGCATTACAGGCTACTCTTCCTTTAAACTGACAGTAAATCAAAGCAGCTTTCACAGATCTTTGTGGAAATGCAGTGTAATTTTGTTCTGGACCAGCCATGAGCAGCATTTATTCTTGTAGTTTAAGAAATAGGTTTGGCCTAAATTGGGAGATTTGTTGGTATGCATCCCATTTTTGCAGAGGAACAAAGGGAACACCTTCTATTTCTATTGCTTTTCATATGATTTGGTTTTGAAATCCACAGAAACTGTTCTAAAGTGTTCTCTTCCTTCCATCCCTTTTTCTTCCCTTCTCCTTTTCCCTCACACCCTTTCTTTGAACAGCAAACCCTTGTCCTGTGCCTTTCATAATCCCAGAGAATGCCCTTCTGTCCGAGGTGGATTTTTATGTTGGTCAGAATGTATCCATCCGATGCAGGGAAGGCTACCAGCTGAAAGGGCAGTCTGTGATCACCTGTAATGCTGATGAGACCTGGACTCCAGCAACAGCTAAGTGTGAAAGTAAGTACAAGACATGCAGTTCTACAGGGGTTGGTACTTTCCAGAGAATTTGTGACCACAGCTGTGTCACATGGGAGCTTGGCAACACAGACCTGTCAGCAGAGCTCTACACCCAGGTGCAGGCATTCTGGAAAAAGAGAGCTTTTGTCTGCCATTGCCCTACTGAGAGATGAGTCACTCTGAGAGACCCAGGCACATAAAGATTACCTAAGAAGCTCTATGGAAGAGTTATGTTTTCTTTCTTTGCAACAGAGTTATTTTTTTAAAAGGATCCAAAGTACATCTGTGTGGGTTGGTGCCCCAAGAGCATTCATCCTACTATCTACTAGGCCCTTCTGTAAATATCTTCTCAATTTACCTCTTGCAAGCCCTGGAGCTAGGATTTGTTGTTGGATACCATAAATATCCTAAGAATGATTCCTGGAAGATTATGAGTGACGAGACAAGCGTTGTAGCGAAGGTGCTGCCTTTTATTTTATTTACTGATACTGACAGAAGACATCGTGTCCTTTTGCAAGCACGTCTGAAAGTCTTTTGGCTTCTTGCAGGCAATATTGTTTAGATTTGTGGAATCATAGAATGGTCTGTGTTGGAAGAGACCTTAAAGATCATCTAGTTCCAACTCCCCTGCCGTGAGCGAGGGTGCTGTTCACTAGATCAGGTTGCTCAGGGCCCCTGCTGGCCTTCAACACTTTTAGGGGTGAGGCATCCACAGCTTCTTGGGGCATCTTGTTGCAGTGCTTCACAACCCTCTGAGTAAATAATTTCTTCCTAACATCTAATGTAAACCTGCCCTCTTTCAGTTTTAAAGCGTTGCCCCTTGTCCCATATCTATCTGCATTTGCAGAAAGTCCCTCTCCCTCCATTTTTATGATTCCTTAAGATACAGGAAGGCTGCAATGAGGTCTCTCTGAAGCCTTCTCTTAGCCATGCTGAATAACCCCAGCACCCTCAGCCTGTCCTCATAGGAGAGATGCTCCATCCCTCTCATCATCTTCTTGGCCCTCCTCTGGACCCGCTCTAAGAAGTCAATGTCTTTCTTATGCTGAGGACCCCACAGCTGGACTCTGCTCCAGATGGGGTCTCAGCAAGGGCAGAGCAGAGTGAGATAATCACCTCCCTTGACTGCTGGCCACTCCTCTAGTCAGGCAGCCTGGGCTTTCTGGGCTGCAAGTGCACACTGCTGGCTCATGTCCAACTTTTCATCCATGAGAACCCCAAAGTCCTTCTCCACAAGACTGCCCTTGATGACTTCTTCTCTCAGTCTGTGAGGGAAAGTGCAACCCACATGCAGTGCTTTGCACTTGGACTTGTTGAACTTCATGGGGTTGTCATGGGCCCACTTCTCGAGTTTGTCAGGTCCCTGGACACCCTTTTACTGATTTATCATCACAGGTGTGTCTCTGGCTCCTGCCCTGGACAGCATTGTGTCCAGGTTTAGAAACTGTATCATGTAGGCATTGCAGTTCACCTACCTGTGGATTATTTCTTTTGTTTAGAGATATCTTGCGGTCCCCCAGCTCACGTAGAGAATGCTCTGATTCATGGTAGCTTCTATCAGTATGGAGACATGATCACCTATTCATGCTATAGTGGGTACATGCTGGAGGGGCCCCTGCGGAGCATTTGCTTAGAAAATGGAACATGGACAACACCACCTACCTGCAAAGGTAAGACTTTTTTAATGAATAGAAGCATATTTTAACTTTCCGTAAGCACAGAGCTTAGCTGCAATAAAAATTAGATTGAAATTTTTGCTAGTTTCAGTGCAGTCATAGTTTCACTCAGGGCATTTAAAGTCCAGGTTGTTGCTTTATTTCCAAGTGAGAGAGGGCTTCTACAGTTTTGCTCTTAGTCTGTGGTAATCTTATAGTTTCTTTCACTACAGTGTTGTATCACAGAGGGAGGATCTTTTATACTGTCATCGTTTGTAAGAAAATGACAGAACCAGCCATCTTTTTGACGAACTGAGCTGTTTCAGATAAGCGCTGCCAGTCAGTTTTTCCACAGTCAAAAATCAAGCACTGCAGAAAACAAAATAGAACAAATGAGTGCTTAGTCCCTCACTGTGTTTAAAGTGTGACAGCTCTAAAAATTGATTTGCAATAAAACAAAGACAGATTGATACATTTCACTAAATAATACACACTAAGTACTGATAGAAAATCCATGAGTTTAACAAAATACCAAAGACAATGTCTAGCCTGTCTACCCTTGACATACCAGCAGGTATATGTAATCTTTTGGTCTATTGAGCTAAAACATTCACTTGTTTAAGTTACAGAATTAACTCTTCAGTACAGAAGATTCAAATAAATAAAAAGTTTTGAACAGAAAATGGGGGAAACAAACACAAAACATATGAGACAATAAACGCAACACTTAAAAATAGATATAAGCGTATTCAAATACTAACTTAAAACCATGGAGAAGGAGTAGCAAAAGGGTTCCGGGCTTATAGGGCATTGATGGAAGAGATATTGCCATCTACCATATCCAAATCAGAAGCTTGACTAGCCTTCTGCTGATGAGTTAGCTCCACCATGGAGTCTTATTGGGGAACAGCCACCATATGACAAACTGACCTTTAGGTATTTTGTTTAGAAAGCAAAAAACCTTAGGACACATCAGTAGCCAGTCACAAGAAGCCCTATTCTCTAGGCTTGAGAACTCACACAGAAGAGAAAAGGTTCCAGAACCCTCACCTGGGAACAGTGGAGCCATTATCCGAGTTGTCAGTTTTGTATCTCCTCCTGCAAGTCTCAGCTCCCCATGTCAAAATAGAAGCAACAATTCTTCCTGCCTCAGTGATTTTCTGTTTAGGTCACCTTTGGAGGTGGAGGATTCTGTACTGTGCTAAGCCTGATTAATCAAGAACCCCTCGTCAGTTTCTTTTTTTTGGTACAAATTCTGACAGCAAAATGTTATGAGTGCTAAGACCTAAGCTAATTGAGTTGCCCTACTCTATGAAAGCAGGCACTCTGTTAAAATTCTGTATCTGATTATGCCTAAAAATCACTGATCAGTAGACCATTTTGAGGAGACCCAGAGCCAAAGAAGTGGGCTTGTAACTCCTGAACATTTCAGGAATCGAGAAGCTGCTCCTGGAAAACTGTTTTCTCTTGGTTTTGTAAACAGGGCTTGCCATTGCCATTAAGAATCACCCACTGAGTAGCCAAGTAGAGAAGATCTACAGTAAAAGCACTAGAGTTATTTCAGATGTCATGAGGCATCCAAAAGTCCTGTTAAAAATTTACATTCTCAAAGCACCAGGCCATTTTTGAAAAGTTTGTCAAGTTTGAAAAGTATGTCTTCATTTCTTTCTAAACTGTGATGGCAACAGAATTCAAGGGGTCTCTGCATAATAGCTACTCTGCCTAAGATAGAATTCACTAGCAAAATTATTTGGATATTATCTCTTTAAGATTGTGGCACTTCAGATTCTTCAACTGCCCCTTTATTATCGCCAGCATTACTTTTTGTTTTTATTTAATATTTATTAGTTACACAGAACCCATCTACGTTATGCCAAGGAATGTAATTTTGTGCTAAGAGAGGTTCTTGACAGTGGGTATCAACAACCAGGAAGGGCTGATCTGCAAAGCATTGTCCTGTTTGCAGTAGTGTGAAGTCTACTTGGGCTGTTCAGAGAAATATGTATTAGGGAAAATTATTTCAAAAAAACAAAGTGATGAGGTGGATAGAAGATGAGGGTGGAAAACAAAGCAGAATAACCTGTGTATTAAGGGAGGGGAATAACAATTTGCCCCCTCTTTTCACCTGAAAGGGGAACTAAAAAGAACCAAAGGGGGAACTAAAAAGAACTAAAAGTGTTTCTGAGAGGACTGTCCTGCATTTTCATGACACATGGCAAAATAATCTTTCAACTGCTTTTTAGTTCATGTGAGTGATTTACCTAACAAAAGTCCTACAGGACCCAAGCCTTTGTGGTCTACATCAGAAGCAACATGAAAGCGCTCTTTGTAATGACTCATGCTGCATTTCTTGTTTGTGGCTGTATGAGTTGATTATTAATGTGTCCTAAGCCTGCTTGGAATGTTCTGTCCTGGTTGAACAGGTTAGTTAACGTAAATATTATAATTAAAAGCAGACTTCGTTAACTTCTTAGGAAAGGCTCTCACCACAGCTGCACTTGCCTGAATCACTACTGGTTAGAGGTTGCAGGCCAGATTCTGATCTGAGTTTCAGGGGTGGAAGTATTAGCCTGGATCTCCTGATTGTAAATAGCTGCAGGACTCAGCAGGGTGCACAGATGCACACAGCTTACCTGACTCCAGTTTTTTCTTTCTGAAGTGCTCTAGAATCTGTCTTGTCTGTTTGCCCTCTGCAAACATCTTGCTGACCGGGAGTGGTCAGTGTGGAGCTGCCAACCAAAAAGTTCATACCCCATCAGCAAACAAGAGCATTATGAGAGGGAAGCTGAGGCCTGGAGGAAATTGTTCACTTGCAGCCACAGGGAATCTTTTTGGCAAAGCTGAGAACAGATAAGAGAACTTTTTTCCCCGTTCTTACCCATGTTTGTCTTGCAGCAGTGCAATGCTTCTGTGTCCTGTGAAGATAACTCACAGGCATGGACTTACAAGGAGATCTCAAAAGATTGATACCATGGATGTGAGATCTACTACCAGTAACTGAAGTCGCAATTCATGGTTCCTATTCTCTCCACAGCACATCAGGACTGCATTTGCCCTGCTTGCTTTTACAATAGCCAAAAAAAGATAATGAGATCCCAGCTTAACTTCCAGTCCTGTGCCTTTCTCTAGTCTTGTCTGTCGAGTTAAGAATAATCCCCACAGCTACAGACAAATAGTCCAGACAAATAGTCTCTGCTTGCCTTAATTGGTGTATAACAAGTGCACACCTAGGGATGATACTGTCTCATTCAGTTTCACAACCAGGACCTCAGCAGAAATCCAGGAATAGCCTATCTCTGCCTGAGATCCTGGATTGCGCAGTGGCATGGAGTTTCTGTAATTCATAAAAATTTCTGTACAGCAGTTTCTGTAACTCTTGGAATATTTGCATCTTCTCCATTGACAGAGAGAGAAAATACATTTAGAGACCGTTTTTCCTGGGCTTTGAATTTATTGTGGGATATCATTTCTACACAAATCTTTTATCTCATAACCCTTTATACATTCATGGGATATTGTTTAAGTGGTGTGGATCACACAAAGCTTTAAGTGGTGTTTCATTGCACAAAAGAAATCTGTTTGGCACATTATTCTGCTTTAGTCAACACCCAGCGACAAGCTGTCTGTGTAGTAATAGATATTTTTACAACAAAAATTTTCAAAATCGCCGTTAAGATATTGCAACTTCTGCTAACCTGCCAGAGCCCAAGGTCTCTTCCCATTCTCATTATCAGCTGACACTTGATGGGAAGGCTCTTGAGATTGAAAAGTAAAATGGCAGAGCTTTGGCCTCATTTCAACAGAATCCAAGATGTAGCTTGTAGCTTGGCATGGCTTAGGTCCAAGAGTGACTCAAGTTTGGCTCTATGAGGGGAAGATTTGCATTCTTTCCAGTGTGAATTTCAGGTCTGAACAGTGTTTCAGTGTGCTAATCCACTGTCTGTATTTAATACTGATATTGAATGTGATCTGAAACACTCAAAGCCTAAATGCATATTTTGCTCACCTAGTAACTAATTAAAGATATGATGCAATTAGCAGTTCAGATTGAGTTTCCTGAGATTACTCTGTGCTTATAACTACCACTAATTAGATGTCAGTCTGATTACTTATTTGTTCTGTAGCATCATCTTGAAGCCACAGTTTTTGTTCTTCATAGTATGTACACCAGCACAAAAAGGATTGTACTTCCTCCAATGATCTTTTTGTCTAACATGTTTGTACATAGCTTGTCACCTGATTTTGTAAAGTAGTCCTGGTTTCCCTGGATATGTGAGCCAAGATAGGGTGAAATGTTATAGAAAAGATGATGAAGTCCGAAGTCTGTTCCGTCCAGGCAGCATACTAGGCTATCATGATTCCCAGATTCCCAGATTCCTCACTTTTATGATCATGTGCTTATTAATAGGTATGCAAGCCAAGCAATCACACTTGGGGTTCCAGCATTAAACACTTACTGTGCCACTGCTGCACCCGTTTTGGTCACTTCTCATTATGCTGGATGATAGTGCAATAAAAATTGTTTGTTCTGCTACAGTGTTTAATTTTACTTTCAACAAGCCTTATATTATGCCAGACAGCATTATCTTGGTGTTTCATACCAAAGTAAGAAGAAAGCATGATTCTATGCTAGAGTTAAATTAGAAGGCATAGGGGGAGGGGAGAGGAGGGTAATAGTTTTTTATGAGATAGGATATTTTTCTTGTTTTACAAAGATTAGTGGGGAAAGCAGATAAAGCATAGCATCAGCCTTGAAACATTGTCTAAGTAATTCACCCAATTTTGCTAAAAACATATACGTTTGCATTCTTGTCTTGGACAATTTTTGATTGTCTTAGTGGTTCCCACATTCTGGCTTACAGTACCTAATCAGACACACAGAGACAGAAGTAGCCCTTGAAATCAAAATCAAATAATGCTTCTTTGGGAAGTGCAAATGCACTTGTTTGTTCTACTCTAAGCTTTACAACTGCAAAGATCTGTGCAAGATGCTGAATGACTAAGCTTCTAATTCACCATGTTGAGTTTGTGATGAAATTGTATTGTTTTCAGCTGTCTGCCGGTTCCCGTGTCAGAACGGTGGCGTCTGTGAGCGACCAAACGCCTGCTCGTGCCCAGATGGCTGGATGGGTCGTCTCTGTGAAGAGCGTACGTATATCATCCCTAAGTGTAATTTTAAGGATGTTGTAGGTAAGACAAGTGAATTCAGTGCAGTGAACCAGCTGGAAAAAATGAAGGCATAAGAGCCAAAACCAGAAAAATCATTACTATATTCTCCTTGACAAATGAAAGAAAGAGAAACTGGTGGCTTGCTTCTATCCCCTGACATCTCCAAACCAAAATAAGCACTTTTTTAATTGATGTGATTTTGTTTGTGGGTACTCTTTCACTATGGTTGAAGAACAGATTGCTTCAGTTTTCCAAAGTCTGGTTTTAGTAGCAATACATGATCGTTTTGGGGAACAGGGACAAGAATGAAAGAGTGTTCTACTGACGGCTGCATTACTCTCTAGGCTTCCTTTTCTATCAGTCTGTGATTATGAATCTGATCATTAATGTTCAAATAATGCAACATGTCCCCTTTTCCACACTGTCCTTCCTGGTCTGTGTACCTGTACCCCACAAATTCTGGGCTGGCTTTTCGTGTCATGGTTAGAGAAGTGGATCTGTTCTGGCTAAAAGAGTAAAATCTGACTTAGCTCTGTCAAAGATTCCCTGGGTGACATTGGGAATACCAGTTTGAACCATGTTTCCCATTTTCTTCATGGTGGTCTTAGCACAAGGAATTTGGGAGGTTTAGCCCTTTCATGTTGGCATAGCTCCTGCATGAGAAGCCTTATTGCTGTACATATAGTAAGGTATGGGTCTCTGTGGATAAAAAGGGAAAGTACCCTTACTGTGTGTAGTATTTGGTATGACCCTGACATAAAGCTTTAGCATATCTAAGAACATCTGCAGCAGGGGTGGTGTCACTGTCCCTGACTCTGAGTATACATGGAGACCTACAAAAACGTGCAGATTCTCGTGTAGTTCTTGGAGAAGAATGTGGTTCAAGGATTTAAGATGTATCACATCTTAAAATGGTCCTCTGAATCTGCCTCTGAAGTTTTCAAGTCTTCTCTGTGGCAGTGTCAGTTCCACATGGCACAAAATACAGGTATGATATGATACAGGTAGATACAGAATGAGGAGATGTTCACCAAGTTTTGTCTTTCTGCAGTTACAGAGACTCCAGCTATGTGGTGCATTCACACAGCCCCTCTTTTTCTGTGCCTGTGTTGTCTGTCAGTATCACCATAGCCACACATGCAAGCTCAGCCCTGCATGTTTCAGTTTCAGCAGAAGAGGATTGAGACTTGTGTCTGACAAAACTGTGTTTGGTATCCCACAATTGAGTTTATTAGCTTACCATCAGTAGTGATACTTGAAGCATTCTCCAGGACTAGAGGGCAAATTTTTTTGTCCCAGTCATTTTGATCTGTTGTCCCAACTCAGACCTTGACAGCTGACTAACCAAGATCACACTCCATGCAGATACAGGCGCTAGCTCTCTTCTATTTTTTATTTTGGCATGGGCAATTAAGAGAAGGGAAAAGAATTCCTACGACTGGTTAGTACCCCCTCAATTTTGCAGCATTGCTTGTCAAGCAAGGTGCACCAGTGAACAGATAAGATAGGTTTAGTCTTTGGTGTTGAGTTCTGGAAGTCAAAGGGATTTTGAGCACTGATCTCTCAGGATAAGGCCACAGTGAGTTCTGACAGAATTCAGTCATCTTGTAGTTCACAGTAAATTTCACAGAAAACAAGATAGATTAATCTCCCTGAGAGAGTCCTGACCACTCTAAAAAAATACACAGAGCACTACTAGTTTAATAACTCATACAAGTATGTCTTGGTGATACAGGTTAGTCCTGTGAGCTCCATGGGAGTTCGCTATTATTTTCTTGTCCAGGCTGACTGCATCTGCTCAGCTGGCCCTCTGCTGTGCAGCAGAAGAGGAAGAACTCTGCATCAGTGCTCTGCAGCTTCCACCCACCCTCCCAGTATAAAACTCTACTGAAAGTGCCACTCAAGGATCCAAATTTGAGACCCAGCTCAACTCTTGCTCTTAGTAGAGCATTTTCACACAAGTACTTCATTCATTTAGGGTATTGGAGATGATAGTTTTGTGAAGGTACTTAAATCATAAACACATTGAACAGTTTTGCAGATGTGCTCACAGGAGCAGCATAGCTTGATTGGTGCTCAGTCCAGAGGCCATCAGCTGCTTGGTATATACTTTGTTTTTTCCCCAGAGCTTCCAGCTATAGCCTGTTTCACCCAAAATGCCTTATGTCAAAGCCATCTTTCCCTGGGGATCTTGTGGTGTCACCTGTCGCAGCACATTTTCACTGGCCCAGACCAAGTGCTTTTCTGTGGGCAAGGCATAGATTAACTTGTTTTGGATATTACATTGTGGGAGCCCAGAGAATCCATGCATGAACCAATTTTGTTAGCCACCATCACAGAAATGGGCAATGTCTATGGATATTACAAGTGAGAAACAAGCAAACAGCCCTGGTTCATTTCCTGTGAACACAGAGCCTACAAGCATCTGAAGGACTCTAGCAATTTCCCCACTCTGTCCATTTCTTTGTCATTACTCTTTCTCGTATCTGGTTGCCATGCCAGACATATTTACTTCTGCCTTGTGGGTAGATCATGCTCAACTCTACTGATACTGCATGCAAACACTTTGAGGGGTAGTACAGTCTCTAATTAAACATAAGTTGTTTTTTTGAACACTTTGTTCTTTATTTTCATGGGAGATAATTCTGTCTCTTCTCCTTAGCAATATGTATTCTGCCATGTCTCAATGGAGGTCGCTGTGTGGCCCCTTACCAGTGTGACTGCCCCCTTGGATGGACTGGATCACGCTGCCATATGGGTAAAACTTTTTCTTGTGGGTTTTTTTTGCTTTTTATGACTCTACTAGCAATAATTAGCACAGTTCACTAAGGACTTATAGAAATCCCAAGCTTCTCACAGGAAAACCCAGGCCTGCAATAACATTCCTGGAGGATTTGCTGTCCCCAGCTGTAAACTACTTTCTAGGAAGTCCCTGATGATTCTTTAAAATGCCCAGAAAATCTTGCTTCCAAAAAGGACAGATAGCATTCACAAGCAGTGCAGACAGCAGAGGATTTCCAAGAAAAAGAATAAAACTAGACTGTCCATTCCAAAATGTATTTGAATTTCATTTTCATCTTCAGCACATGCAGGTCACCATTAAACTCACAGACAAGCTGCAGGTACTACAGAGGTTTTTCACCACATAGCTGTCTGGTTTGGTGGATTCCCACTTATTGCCTGAGTACTGATCCAGGGAATAGAGCACAGCAAAGGAAGGATTTGAGGGTGGTTGAGTTTAATGGGTACCTGGTATCTGGGTACTTTACTTTAGGTATCATCTAAGTTCTCTGAACAAATTTAACGTGTGCTGCATTTTACTAAAGATCTTCCTTGCACCTAAACCAAGTCTGAAGGGCATGGAACACACCGAAATAGTGAAGGGTAGCGAGAGGAGTTGATTCTAGGGTCCAGATTTGTGCCCTAGCAAGTCAGCTTGTGTGAGATGAGGCTGACTGCAATTATGGATATTTGAACTCAAGTTTGGAATATGTGGTTCCATATCAAGGCTGAACAAGTGTCAGTTTTTGAAACACTTATGCCTGTGAAAACATTCAGCAACTGAGTGATCACTGAAATGTCTTTCAATCGTTATTAAATCTCAAACACCAGTAAATATTAGCTCTTCTCAAAAAATTATTTTACATTTTCTTCACTGTATTTTTATTGTCCAGGTGCACTTTAATTGATTTTTAGCAGAGACTTAACATGAAAGCCTAGTTTTGCTTTCCTGCAAGACTTTGAAGTGGCTGATAGGGTGAGCTGGAGGAGGAATTAATGCCTGTTAATGAATGTTTGTGTTATTTGTTTAACGGGTAAGAATAGTGAGTCTGGTGGATAAGCTGTGTGATGCACTGCAAACACAACTATCCTTCAGCAAATTAAAGTTCCGAAGTGAACATTTTAACTCTGAACTACTGTCTTTTGAAGGGACTCTTTCCTAGAACATAATGCATCATTTCCTCTCATATTTCACAGGCTTTGCAGCTATAATAGGTGCTTAAGGAGGATAGATGGCTTCTTAGCTTTTGGGTCAGCAATTCAGATCTCTTCAGGCTTGACTTGTTTTTCAGCAGCTGAAGTAAAAATTGTAATGAACAACTGCATCTGCGTCAAGGCCCATTCATAAAAGCTCATAACCACTGCTTATGACATTTTTAAATCAATTCGTGGTTTAGCTACTGGTATTGACATTTTGCCATAACAGAGAAATATTTTGATTAACTGATGGTCTCACAGGAATAATTATGTGCATAAAGTGAGAGCTAAAGATGTTTCAATCATATGCTTCATTCCAGAATCAGAAGTAATTTTCAACATGACATGCTTGGTGCACTTAACTGCATAGGCATGATCTATCTCTATAACCTCCTACCGCTGTTCTTGTTTGGCCCAGAGAAATTAGAGTATTGTATTTCTATCTCCTTTTGCATTCCTGTGATTACTCATTTCCATTTCCTGTAATTCCGTATTAATCAGTGTTTTCTGATGCATATTCCTTGCAAAAATATTACCCTGCGTTTGTCCTCACTGGTATCTTTAGGATTGTCCTCTACATATGCCATTATTGGCTTAAAATTCTTTCAGTTTTTCTGCAAGATAAATGTCTGCATTTGAAGGACCTCATTAAGTGAGTCTCCAAATCTGTTCTGTAAATTGTGTGCTTCTTTATCTTTCAGTCTCAAAATTGATAGGAAGACTTGAAGCTTTGACTTTTGTTTGGTTACTTGGTATCCTTGGGTTTGACTGTCACACAAAAGCATGTACAGACATTTCACTGCTGGGTCAGCATGACCTGTAGGGCAGACTAGTGTTTGGTCTCTAATTCAAGTGCCTTGTTTAAACCTAATCTCACCTCTTTGTGCTATCCAGTGTCTTTCAGGAACTTACTGTCGTTCTCTGCTTCCTTTCCTTCTCTCCATGCAGGTGCCATTTTGTGAAGTCTTACTCCTTGTGTGCTGTGATCTGCAAAAGACTTTCTGAAATTTAGCTTCTTCTGCTTATTCTGTCTATTTCTATACTTTTTTACCATGTCTAGTATCTGCTTGCCCTGGCTGCTGTTTAGCTGTCACATTCCTTTCAAAAAAACATTTTATTCCTAGAAATTCTCCTGTTCATCTTCAGACTCTTGTAGTCCCTCCTCCTGCTTCCACTTGCATTCTTTTTTTTTTTTGCTTTAATTTGCGGCAAAAATAACAGAATTTTTAAGCCAATGTAAAATTATACACTGTCTGTTTCATCCAAGTCATACACTCCAGCAGATAGCAAAAGTAGTGGAAGTAGTGAAATCACATTCAGCAGAGGTGTGCTTCTAAGGCTGCCCTTTCCAGAGCAAAACATCTTTCACAACAGACTGACAGCTGATGTTTAATGTTGCAGTTTTGAGAGCAGTCCGTTCTTAACAGAATAATGTCAGATGGATTTTCAGTGCCCTGTTCCTTAATCAACTTGCTGTGGGTGTGCTCATTAATGCAACTTTGTGTGTGTGTATTTGTATGCAGCTGTTTGCCAGTTGCCTTGCTTAAATGGTGGGAAGTGCATACGACCAAATCGGTGCTATTGTCCCCCATCGTGGACTGGACATGACTGCTCTAGGTAAGTGTTGCTGAGCACTATCCCATAGGTAGGCTGAATCACACCCTACTGAACTCTAAGTATGAAGAATGTGCTATTAATGTTGAGCATCTCTAGATCCTGCGATTCAGTGACCTTTAGATGGCTCATGATTTATGGGCAGTCTGGAAAGACCTTAGAAAGTACTCTGCAAAATAATTGCCAACCTTCCAGAAAGGTTTACCTGTAAGCAGACAGGCACACCTGCAATGTTGAGACTGATTTTTCATAGTGTAAATGTAAGTGGGTTTTTGAAATGTAATACAGAATGTTCTTCAGGAAATGTTGGTGGCCTACTGTTTACTAATGTTCATTTTGAGCTGTATGTGCCTCAGCTGGGTCCATGTTTAGGACTAGGGTCATGCAAACAGATGTTATAAATAGTAGGTCTTCTTATACCCAGTGTTTAGTGATGTAATCATCTAAAGAGTACAGCTCTGTGCCCCTGAGGCAAGTCTCAGTTCTAATCACCTGGCAGCGCTAGGGCCATGAAACATGTGCAAGCAAAAATGCTTATACTTCAACTCACACAGGCTGCTGCTGAACACATTGGTCATTATTCTGGAGAGCTAAATAAGAACCAGATGAATATTAATATTTTGCTCCAGGAGACAGACGAAGCCTGTGACATTGTAATGTTTTTCTAGTCTTCTTTCTGGACAGATAGTGACAGATGTTCCTCTCTATCTCTCTGATATGCAGTTTATCTTCAAGCTATAGAAAAGATGCTTGCTTGAGAAACTGTATTGTCCAAAATGAATAGTTTTCATTTGTCAGCTGTGATTATATATGCCTTAGTGAAGCAACTTAAATGTATTGCCAACAAATAGTATCCAGCTTTAGACTGAAAGGTACACATCTGAAGTTTAATAGTATTTCCATTTAGGACATGAAGCAGAGAAGCCCATATCCAGTGGATATAACAGCCGAAAATAATGGATTTTATTTCTGAGGCAAAGCAAAGTTTCAGGCTATTACCAGACTGGACTCTTCTTGTTTTGTCATTTTGTTGGGGTTTTTTGTCCAAGTCCATAGCTATGTGCAGTATTGTGAAGTCTGAGAGAAGAAGGGTCATTAATCCTGCAGGTTTGCAGTCTAGCAGCTTGTCCCTTCAAGAGCTGTCTGAGAGGAAGTTTCCCAAACAGAGCTAGGTGAGTGAAGGGAATTAGGACAGAAACAAGCACTAAGATCTGTTTCATAATTTGTTAAACTTTGGCCTCATCTGCCTGTGGCTTTTCATGGGGTATGATGCCATTCTGAGGGCTCAAAAACCATACAGGCGGAACAGGAGTAAATACCATGAGAGCAAAGATTTGCTGCTGCAAGTTAACAAGGTATGATTTGTAAGGGAAAGCTAAAAGGGCTAAAAGCTTTTATCAGCATCCAGGACAAGATTAGCTCTAAACCACCCTGTGATGAGCCCTGACTTAAATTAAATGTCAGATATCTCTGTTTCCCATGCCCAGTCTCTTCCCCTATCAATATGCCATATTAAGCTGTGACACTCTAATCCCCGATATAAGTTAAGACACCATCCTCTTGTGCCTCACTGGTCATCTCGTTTGGTATGTTCAGTACAGCACTGATTTTATTTTGTTTGGGTTTTTTGATGCAGGAAACGGAAGGCTGGATTCTATCCCTTTTAACATCAGAGCAGCAGTTCTACATTCAGATATCTTTCTTCAGGCTAGGCACCATTGGAATCTAATGCATTGTAAATCAAGTCCATTGCTTCCCTTCCCCACCCCCAGCTCCCTTGTTTTGTATTTTATTTTGTGATACGTTTTTACAATACCTTTGAATTTTTAAAGAACTCCTCTGTATTTTTCATTTACAAAAGTATTATCAAATATATGCTGCTACACAGACATCATACACACATACACATACAAATGTAAAGATTCCTACAGTCCACTGAAGGGTTGTGTAAAGTGAAGTCCCTCCCATTTCTTACATACAGTGAGCTAATTAAACTGTCTTATACTGCCAACTATGATTAAACGGAATGTGGCAATTCTGTTTACCAGCTGCCAAAGCATACTACTGTCCAGCAACTCAACAGTAAAGAAGTGTTACACAGGGCTAACTGAGCCACCAAACTGTGCATTGGGCCTGTTTCTGAAGTTAAGTTGATTAAATTATAACTACATGTGATAAAGTCTATATTGTAACCACAGTTTCTGGTGAGCGCAAGAAGAAGACTCTGTAAAGTACTTTGTGTGACATCAGCTTAGTTGGAGAGTTATTTAATGGGAGGCATCGGCATGAATTTTACCTGAGGTGTCTTGGTAAAATGTAAAAGAGACAAGAGAATATCATGTCATTCAGTGAAAGATGGACCAAGCCTAGCCAACAAGAGCCTTTGAAGCTTTTTGGCCTACAGGCAGTTCAGGTGTAGCTCTAAAGCTGGAAAATCTAGGATCCAGCAGTGGGAAGCAGGTGGACCACTGAAACTTGCACTTTCCATTTGCCATGGGATTCACCACTGGCTTGTAACCACCATCCCTTTCCTGTGTAAATGAAGTACATATCTAGCAGCTATCTGCCAGGTGAATGATTTAATAATACCTGGGGTTTGGGTCCCAAAGTTCGACTGCCCTTAAGATGGAGGGAGAAGGCACCAGTTGCATTTACAGGTGAAACTTCACTATTTCCTTGCCAAAAGGCTGTATTTTTGTTATGCAAAACTGGAAAAGGCCTCTCTTGAGTACACACATGGGCAGAAGTGCTCAGCTGGCTGAGAAATACTGAGAGCACACATGCTGTCAGATTTCTTATTCTCAGACTGTTGATCCCATTGCATCTGAAGATAGCACACACCTCAATGCCATCATTAAGTCATGCTCTGTTGAACTGAGATGCTAAGATTTACCTATGATTAAGTAGGGTGGTGGAATTACAAGGCAGAAATCACATGCATTTTTCAAAGTCACATGTTTGGTAATTGTTGTCAGTTAGCAAAAAGTCTGATCTATGAAAGAAGTCGTTAAGAGTCAGAACCTGAGAGTCATTCATCAGAAGCTCCATTTTTCCCAGTAATAATAGAAAAGTGTAACTTACAGTCAGCATTGGGAAAGAAAAAGGAGAAATAAATTTCACCTTCTGTAGCATTCCTGCTTAGTTACCACCCCCCCGAATAAGAGTGTGCACAACTGCCCCACTCCTTGCCCCTTTATAGATGTACCTTCCCTTTATGCATGAACTTGTATACAGGAAAGTGATACTACACCAAAATGAGCTCACAGTAACAGGGCTCTAGTAAATACTGACGCATAACTGATGGCTGTTAGCCCAACACCAGAAATGGGGAAGAAACAAACAAGTGAATTTGTGAGCCAGTAAGAGCTTTCAGCCAATTAAAAGAAAAACAGAGAGGAAAGAATAGGAGTCATTAGGGGATCAGATTAATGTGAATGTAGATTCCTTCTCAGTGGGAGCTGCAACCAGCTGAAGAGTTGTGGTTTTAGCTCCTACAACCTTCTTTTTCTAATGGACTCTGCTAGCATGTAGCAAAAGTCTTCTGTCTCCCAGCTCCACAGCCACCGATGTTTACAGCTTCAACTGAAGTTAGTGTTCAGTAAGTAATGTCCACATTTCAACCCATAATCACCACCATTTGTAGGCACTTTGTTCCTTAAACTCCTTGCTGCCTTAACAGCAAATGAAGGGAAGCTGCAGTGAGCCACACAGGACTTCTCAAGGGAAAGAGTGTACAAGTGAGAAAAGCAGATCTTTATTTATATGTCATTCTCATGGTTTTGTCCCTTTTCCAGTGTGTTTCTCTGGTATGTCCCCTGACTCTGCCCTGGTCATCTCCAGAGCAGAACAGCAGTGGTGAGGAGAGAGCTTAGAGGTGGCAGGACATTGTTGGAGAGTTAGGGCTGCAGGATGGCTTTTAGCACCCCAGCTTCACAATAGTGACTAGTACATGGAGTCCCGAGATCAACCCAGTCAACAAGTTTCATAAGGAGATGTGGTGTTAGGACAGAGTAGCTGAAACTAGAGGCTGTTATATTAGTGTTATTGATGATGTTTTGATACTTGCTGGAATACTTTCCCCTCCCTACCCAGTACTGTATTGTCATTTATGTCACTGCTTGTTGTGTGTTTTAAACGACTTCCATGTGATGCACTTTACACTGTAAATAAAGTTGCACCCTGTTTAGTACCCATATGGAGACAACATTGCATTCTTTTCTTAATGCCTCACAACAACAATATTAACCTACTCTTTAGGACCTTCTGGCAAAGCCCAGTTATCAAGGAAATGGAACTCCATTCAAGGAAAAAGACAAAATAATTGTCAGCAATCTTAAAAGGATGTGCTGGATTAGTCCAGATTTGATCTTCAGATAAAAATGCACTTGGCAGCTAATTTCTCAAATCCTATCTGCTGCTAGGGCATATTTTAAAACCTGTAAGGGCCAAATTTACCACTGGCATAAAGAGATGGATTAATACCTGCTTCGCTCACTGCTTACACCTGATGGAGATATGGCTTGTTTTGTACTGCACCAGTACTGGAATTTTTAAAGCTATGGGGGCACTATATTCATGGAGAGATGAGGTAAATTTGTACTGTAGCAGAAAGAAAACTTTGTAACTCAAACACCACTCCTCCAAACAAGGACTGCATATGATATAACAGTCAAAAGATTTAGGGTGTGGAGTTTTTGGAGGTAATATTGTAAGCCTTTCGATGTTTTGATACACAGGCATCAGTGGAGACTTGGAAGCGCAGAAGGCGGTCAGTGTTTCAAAGCCAGCAGCCCAAAAGGTGGTGTGAGGTTACAGACAGTGCTGTTAAAGAAGCCCTGAAACTTGATGTGTATCTTATAGAAAAGATAGAAATTTACATCTCAAATTTGCAGTACTTTAAATACTGGTGATAATCCTGAGTGGAAACAGCTGGGCTGCCTTTGCATGTGGACTCATATCTTGTGCATGCTGTAGAAATACAGAGCACTGCCTTATTTAAAAGGAAGTGTGGTAAGAACAGCCTCTTTCCCTGGCCCTGTTCTCTTTGTTATGAAAATTCAACAAGCTAAAATGCTGAAGGGAGTCTACTGACACCTATGTCTCTCTGCTTGGAAATACATTGGAAAAGGTTTGAGTGTTGGCTGTGATCTCACAGTGGGGCACTGGACAGGGTTAATGTGTGCCAGCAATTGTTACTGTGAGGAGTCACCTTTTTACCTTAGCAGATTGAGCAGTGATCTCTTTTGCACCTCAGCACAGGACAGTTTGTGCATCTCTGAATTGTTTTAGAGCAGTTTGGATCCTCACTGCAGAAAGGATTCCTGGTGCTTTTACCGCACTGCAGATTCTTTTCTGGGAGAGCATACCCTGACCACACATTTCCTGCAGCAAGAGATGGGCATTGCAGTACCCAGAGGCAGGCCAGGTAGAATATGCAGTACCATTATTGATCTATTTCTCCAAGGTTATTTCCATTCATGTGCGTGATGCAGAGCACTTCTTCACGTATCCGTCCCATTTATGGCAAGCTCCTCTCCCAGGAGCCAGCCTGCACTTCCATTAGCCTTGCTTTGTAGGCAGACTTGTCGCCAGTACCTACCAATATCAAAGTCTGCATGCTTGCCACCTCTCCCTGCTGAGCCTGAAGCACTAAAAAAGCTGATATTCTTCATAAGCTGATTGAGGTGGTTCTTCAGTGCAGGCTGGTCCATCCTGCCAGATGTCACTCATGTAGGTGGACAGCGTGACCACTTTGTGCTACAAGAAGCACCATGCATGGTCTAATGAAACAGACACTTGAGTTTCTTACAGTGGAGAGGCTGTGTCATGACAAGAAAGTCACTTCAAGTCTTCCCATTTTATGGGTGAAATGAGCCCCTCCTTCTCCACTAAGGTGATACAGATTTTAAAAAGACAGATGAGATTTAAGCATGATTATCATCTTTACTTATGGTAGGTGTTCTGCAGATGTCATTCGCACACCTCATTCCTTGATCAGTGGACCACCACTCACCTTAATCTTTCCAGTTTAGTGTCTTTGCAGAATGTAAATCTTCCTCTTTCAAGCTTTCACTTGCAACCAACATCTGCTGAACAGATTCTCCTGAAAACTCAAGTTCTCTCTTTATCTCCTGAAACTTTGAAGCTATGACAATGTCATTCGGCGCAGACCAGCACCAGTTCTGTTTGCACCCAGAGCTTGTGTGCATGGCAAAGGCCAGAAAAGGAGGCTGCTGTGCAGGGACAGGTTGTCACTGTGATGCTCCTGTCCTGCACCACCTAGCAGGCCAGGAACATGGTAAGGACTGACCCTGCATCTCCACTCAGCACTTTTCTCTCCTTGATGACGATTTACTGTGCTTTTCCCAGCAGTCTCAGGAAATCAGTCTGTCCTTATGCAACCAGGTGGTAAAGAACAATTACAGCAGTCTGCCACTCCCTGCTCATCTATGCTCTGCAAACAAACCCAGGGCTTTCCCAGTTGGCTCTTAGTCATGCCTTCACCTCCTTTCCCCTCCTAACTGCTTCCACATAACAGTCTGTTTATTTTGCTTTGTGTTCAATATCCTGGCTATAGTGCTTCCTTCACAGTTGGGAGTGGCATGATTTCTTGCAGCTTACTCAGAATTGACCAGGATTCATTGGATATGAAACCAGCAGCCTCACTAGCTGGGAGGGAGGCACAGTGGGAGGGGTGATGAAGCTGTCCAACTGATGGTGCAGGCAGGCTGGCAGGCTCTGCAACACACAGCAACAGCCCTAAGGAGCTGAGCTCTCCTCCAGCTGTTGCTGCCACGCCTTGCCTTGCCTTGCCTTGCCTTCCTCTTGCACTCCCTGGGCATCCTTTTCATTTTACAGATACAGGCTATGTTTGCAGCTGTAGGGGGGGGGATGTCTGCATTTTCCAGGCAGACACTAAAAGTATGGATCTGAGGCACATCCAGATGAGCTTGCAGTAGCTGGGGAGAAGATGCTGCTCCCTTCTCCCCCTGCTCTGCAGCAGTTTGGGTTCATCCAGTGGGCACCTGCCCCATTGCTGTGGCTCAACTGATTTGTGCAGCATTGTCCATGGGGCTGCAGCTTGATAGACAATGTCATGAACAGTGTCCTGAGATGGTACACAAGACACAGGAGTCCAGCGATGTGCAGAGATCCCATCTACCTCTGTGCAGAGTAGGCAGGTCCAAAATATTGCTCAGTGCCAAGGGAATTATAAAGGGAATTACTGTCCTTGGCTGTTTCTGGAGAGCTCTAATGTCAGCTGGGAGCCTCCGAGCCACACAAAGCACCAAAGCCAGGCTACATGACCATCCCCAGCTCAGCCAGGGAGATAAATGATTCCCCAAGCAAAGGGTTGATTCACAACATGCTCTACAAAAACCAAAACCTCTCAGTTGGACTTCTTCCTGGCTCTACTGCTGCCTGTCTGCTCTGGCAGAAGAGGAGTGGAGCCAGGCACTAACACCAGGCACCAGGCATGGGAGCCCAGGAAGGGCCATAGTCCATCTCAGGGAGTAGAATATGGGCAAAAGTGCCTGCAGTCATTACTGGCAGTGTTGAACAGGGACAGCCTTGCAGCTCTGCCCAGGGAGAACCTGGGCATGACTCCAGACCCGTGTCGCCTGGCATGGGGCATTAGGGGAATTCCAGTAAGGGAAAGTTTTTCCATGCTGGCAAAAAGAGGATGGCAAAATGGGAGACTATGTGGTATGACAAGAAGAGAAACCTCAATCATCATTTGTGAACGAAGATTTGGGAAGGGCACTACCCACGTTTGTTACAGGCGCGTTGGTGGCTACAGAGGCCAATACAAGATAGACACGTCCGGTTGCAAAAGGCACAACAGAAAGACTCCTTAGATGGTATATTCTGCAAGAAACGATTCTTTCTGCATTGTCTTTTCTCCTCAAGAGTGATTCTACATGCTTTCTCAAAGGCATCAGCAGCGTTATAGATGGTGTGTCTCCAGACCTCCCGACTGGAGGCCAGAGTAGACCAGTTCTGTAGATCAAAACCTCAATAAAGCTGCAGTTTAGAAAGCACTTAAGTATATAGTCATGTCATACAACCATTAAGGGTACTTAGCTGCACCTATGCAGTTAAAAACAAGTTTAAGCATTCTTCTGGACTGCAGCCTTAGTCATTATGGGCTTATAATAAATGTGAAAAACTGTGTCTGCCCTACAGACACTGGTGAGATGCTGCTAAGTGCCTGGCACTGAATATTTGCTGTCAGCTGAATGCAGAAGGCTGATAAAAGAGATGGCTACCCAGTCAGACCAGATGTCTGGTTTGATTTTATTAAATAGCTTGGTTAACAATCTGGTGTAAGGGATAAACAGCTCATTAATCTGTTTATTTCAGGGAAGTGCTGTAAGCACCTATGAGAATAAATTACATGAAGGATAATCATATTAAAGGGAAGTGATGTGAAATTAAAGTTAGAAGTGACAAGTCAGTTCTTCCTGAGGTAAAAAAAAATTAACGTACCCCTGGGGAGTGAGGTGAGTGTGAAGGCAGGTTGATGTCCTGGCTATTCCCACCCACGCCTCCTTTGGGCTTCATGCTTGGGAAGAAGCAACACTGGCGGAGTCCTAGGCAGGAGAGAGAAGAGCAAAACAAAGATCAGCCCACAGCACAAGGGGGATGCAAGAACAGAGCTTCTGTGATTTTTGTTTAATCTCAGTTTTGGTGCCACAAGGTTATGATTTCTCTCTGGCTAGCACCAGTGAGATAATGTTACCGCCAGTTCTGTGTATGCTGGCATATGAAGCTAGCAACTTCTGGCAGCTCCTGTCCACATGGGAGGATAAGGAATGTCTCAAGGGCTGGAATCATGACACTCTGAAACAGCAGATAAATAAGGGAAGATAAACACAGCCAGGCAGGAGGAAGCAGACCCTGGTTGTGCCACCAAGGATCACATTGCAAAGCACAACAGGGTCAGCCCAGCCCTCCTTCTCAGAGTGTGATTTTGCAGCCTAAATGTTCTAAAAGTATAGGGTTCTCCTGATTTCATCCCTGGTAAGACTACATAAGCCAGACACAAGTGGCTGCTGTGTATAAATACCATGTCTGAAGACACTTCAGAGAGGAGTCACTGAGTGTGGCTGTGGAGATATATAAAAAAATAGGATTGAAAATAAGTAGAGTAGATATCCCATTGCACCAAAAAGCATATGGGCTGGGTTTTTTCTGAGAAAACACTGGACTTCATCAGTTCAGTTAGTTTAAAACTAGACATGATATGACATGAAAAACACACCATAAAGTCAGAGAGCTCAAAGCAGTAGATTTCTTATATTTCTGCTTTCAAGAAGCTTCCTGGTTTTTTTCAGACTTTCAGGGTATTTATGAAAAAATGCAAAAGTGGTAGAGGATGCAGTCTGGCGGGGGATGCATGACTTGTTACACGGACTGGCACTTCAAAAACCATCAAGCAGCTAAGCACTGAGGATTAGAAGGAGGAGCCCTGTCCCTCTACCTACATTGCCAAGAAGATCTATAATTGGGCCTTAGGGCAATTGAGATAAAAGCTGAGCAGCAAAAGTGAAGCATAGAATCATAGGATTGTTAAGATGGAAAATAGCTTTAAAATATTTGAGTCCAATTGTTAACTTTGCACTACCAAGACCACCACTAAACCAAGTGCCACATTTACATGTCTTTTAAATACTTCAGGGATGGTGACTCCACCACTTCCCTGGGCAGCCTGATCCAATGCTTGGCAACCCTGTCTGTGAAAAAATTTTTCTAATATCCAATCTAAACACCCCCTGGTGCAACTTGAGGTCATTTCCACTTGTCCTGTCACTTGTTACCTGGAAGCAGAGACTGATCCCCACCTGGTTACAACCCCCTCTCACATAGTTGGAGAAAGTGATAAGGTCTCCCCTGAGCCTCCTTTTCACCAGGCTAAACAACCCCAGCTCCCTCGGCTGCACCTGATAAGACTTGTGCTCCAGACCCCTTCCCACCTTCATCATTCTTCTCTGGACAGAGGCTCCCGAATGTCTTTCTTGAAGTGGTAGGCCTAGAACTGCACACAGGACTCAAGGTATGGCCGCACCAGTGCCAAGTAGAGTAGTACAATCCCTGTCCTGCTGGCCATGCTATTGCTGATACAGGCCAGGATTGGCCTTCTTGGCCACCTGGGCACACTGCTGGCTCATATTCAGCACCCCAAGGTCCTTTTCCACTGGGCAGCTTTCCAGACACTCTTCCCCCAGCCTGTAATGCTGTCTGGGATTGTTGTGACCCAAATGCAGGACCCAGCATTTGGCCTTGTTGAATCTCATAAAGCTGGCCTCAACCCATTGTTCCAACCTGTCCAGATCCCTCTGCACAGTCTTTCTGCCCTCCAGCAGACCAACTCTCTCACCCAATTTGGTGTCATTTATGGACCACTGAGGGTGCACTTGGTCCCCTCATCCAGATCATCGATAAAGACTTTGAACAGGACTGAGCCCAATACCGAGCCCTGGGGAACAACACTAGTAACCATTTCCCCTTGAATTATAGAGGCTTCATTCTACTCCACATCCCTGTCTTCCAGTTCAGCTACCATGAGGACAACTGATCTTACTATTAAAAACCAAGGAAAAGAATACCTGAAGTAGTTCAGCCTTTTCCTCATTTTTTGTCCCTATGTTTCCCCTGCATCCAATAAAGTATTGAGATTCTCCTTAGCTCTCCTCTGGTTGCCAATATGTTATATAAACATTTTATTGTCTTTTACAGCAGTAGCAGTTGGGACTTGGCCGTTCTATTTTCTCCCTGCATAACCTCATGACATCCTTGTCATCCTTCAGAGTTGCCTACCCTTTCTTCCAAAGGTCATAAACTCTCCTTTTTCTCCTGAGTTCCAACCAAAGCTCTCTGTTCAAGTGCAGGTGGAGGTTCAGGGTGGTACAAGAATTTGCCTTCACAGGTGTCAAGTCAGGCTCTTCTTGTCAGATACGAAAGGGACTCTGTCACATTTGAGGTGTGGTTGGGTGCTCTGTCTCCCTCAGGTCTGTTCTCATCACCAGCAGATGTCTTTGGACTCAAAAGCAGCTGCAGATATCCCCAGTAATCAGTGTTCACAGTTGGGCGAAGGCCCTTCCTTCTGTGTCGTTTAATGAAATTCAAATCAAGGATCAGGATCTATCTGAGGCATCAGTAGGCTAGAGCAGGAAATAACAGCCGGGGTGAATACCTGTCAAAGGACAACAAGAGCACAACTGGATTTTCCACATAGTCCAACACCTCAAAAATTTCCATGGGGAAATAAAGTGACTTGGATGGCACTTAATCCAGAAAATCTCTGCTATTAGAAAACCTTCATGGCTGATATCCCCATCACATTCTATACCTTCCTCATGCACATACACGTGTACAGAGGTGCCAGGGTCTGCCATGTGTGGCGAAGTAGTGGTAACTCCTGCCAGTTCCACATCTTCCTGCTCTGTACCAAGGCATGGATGGAGAGTGGGACTGCAAGGCACAACCCAGATCACCTGCCCATGGTTAAAGTGACTTCTCCTAATTTAAGCATCAAAAGCCTATTGGTGAGATGTTTAGTCGTGCCCTGCCTATGCAGGCAGGGCATCTTCCGGGCTACAAACCACTGAGCCAGACCCACAGTAGCCAGTGCCCTGCAGCCTTGCCCTGCCCCACAGTACGACCCCTTGCAGAGGCAGCACTACTCCACATTGTGGAGAAGCAATGCCCAGTGTGTTGTCTCAGCTACTTTGGAGGATCTGTATTTGGGGTGCCTATGTCCACAGTGCAACCAGCCTCACAGAGAGGTGTTTTAAGGCCAAAAGTGAGGCCACACAACCTGCAGGGAGCAGGGGTGCTTTCACCTGGTGAGGAGCAGAGCAAATGGGACCCTGAGCAGACAACCTAGTGGGTCTAGTGGGGAAAGTCAAGAGCCTTCCTAGGGCAACAAAACTGTTGTCCCTCTGCAGACTGACAGGAAACTGCACTGGCCCCTATTTCTCAAAATAGCATGTGGCTGTTATGTCAAAATCCAGGGTTGGCCTCCAAAACCAATGTTTTGTCCTTTGTCACATCCTGTTGTACCATGATGGGGCTACAGAACTGTTCAGTCTCCTGCACTCAAAGGCAGAGTTGGCTGCCAGGACAGCAGCTTGGGCTTTTACATAAGGGTGCAAGAAGCTCCAGCTCTTCTGCCATCCCTGCTTAGATATGGTAGGTAGATGGGATGGATACTGCTGCCACTCTCAGTTCCTCCTGGAACTGATATGTTGCTGCAGCTGGTTTGGTTTGACACTCCTCTTCTGCAAACACTAAGCATGGATGTCAACTGATGTGATGCTAGGCTGCTGTCCTGAATATTACAGGTCAGATCCTCTACAGGTGGGTGTGAACTTCGCCTGTTTGCAGCCCACAGACACGTGTAACTAATTTCCATAGCAAGACTTGCAGGTATTGATGTCATCTACAAAGATGGGGAAACTAAAGCACAGGCATCAGGTAATCTGCCTAGCCATGCAGAGAAGATGGAGAGATACAGTTGGGCTGGATCTGGGACTTTCCAGCTCTTCTCTCAGGCTGTACTGCTGCCAACCCATGACTGCCAAGCATAGTTTGCACTCAGTGGCTGCTGGGGCACTCAGAGGTGTGCTGGGAGGTCTGAGGATGCAGAAGGAAAGATGCCACATGTCAGCACTACCACGTACCTCTGCCTCAAAGGCAGACAGAGTATACAAGAAACCCTGGGGGGGCCACATGTCCAGTCATATAGGGGATTACCAGGACCATAAAAGCAGCAAACAACTGGCAGCAGTGAGAAATAAAAAAGATCTGCAGTGGAAAACAAAACTGAGCCTTGAGATGCAGTGGGTTTGAGCTTTCAGGTTAACATTTGCTTTTTGCAATTGGTTGCAGATCCTCCTCTGGTGCAGCTCTGCAGACTGACAGACAGGGCAGACTCTGGGCTGCTGAGTCCTCACAAAGTTTCTCTAGAAAGTGGCAGGATTTCAGGTTCCCTCCGGCTCATTAGCCAGTGCGTCCGCAGCACTGCTCACCAGATCAGTTTGTGAGACTGATGCAACCAGATGTTAAGTACTGCAGCTGCATATCTGCTGCTGAAGAAGATGCCTGTTGGGACAGAGGAACAAAAAATACCCTTAAACTCGAAGCCAGCTGCATCATAAGTTTATTTTGTGATGTTCAGGCTTGTCTGGAAAGATCCAGGTGAGACCTGGTGTATTCCTGCTTGCTGGGAGGAGACACTGGGCAGCAGCCGCCCTTGCCTCTAACTGCCTGCCTCAGGAGAGAGAGTGGTAGTCCTGAGAACAGATTTTTAGCCCTGCTGATATTTCCCATAGCCACACAGCCTGTCTATCTGGGGTCCCAGTAGCCTGTATTTTGCCTACGGGTTCAGCTCTTGACTCAGACCAGCCTGGCGGCCCCACAACAGAGGGCCCTCTACTTAGCTCATGGGATTTTTTAGGGGGTTATTGGACCCTGCATCCCCACTGAGCAAAGCACTGCTTCCATGCCAGTGCAGAAAAGAGGTGTCCAGTGAGAAGTTCCTCTGCCCTACCACAGAAAATGGTGCTTGCATCTAGGCACCATTTGCAAACAGGGTCCCCAAGGAACTGCTAGGCTGCAGTTAACAGTTACAGCAGTCTAGGCTGAGTTGCATGTGCCCCTGGATGTGCACCCATTGCTTACAGTTTTGGGGTGAGTACCAGCAAACCAGCATCCCAAGGGCAGACACCAAAACATTCTCTGCCTGCAGCCCCAGTGGCTGACCCTGGAGAGGCCAAAAGAGGAACACCAGGGCTGGGCTGGGTCCTCCCCGTATGAAAGGGGACCCTGAAGAGCTTTGCTACCATGGGTAAAACAGTTCTTGAGGATCCTTTTCTGAGGGAATTTTGCTCTGCTCTTGGTGAAAACTGTCTGACATTTAGCCGTTGTCTTTTTCATTTAGCTGTTGTTTTTTTCTTTTTCATTGATCTTGCTTCAAAGCATCTTTGGGAGGAAGGACTGCTTTTAACATATGAGCAAAGCAAGTGTAACTGTTCCAGCTTGACCAAAAAAGGTCAGATGAAGATAATTGTTTCCCTGCCAACCCTGTAATGTTTCAGCCAGAATTCGATGCAATCTGACTGATACGTCCAAATAAAATTCTCCCATGAGCTGGTCATATTCTTGGACTCTACCTTCAATCTCAGTAGGACAGCGACTCTCCTGGGAGTCCAAAACTGCTGCCAGTGCCCTGCCACTCTCTGCAGAACCCTCTTTGCCCCCAAACCCTCCCACCTTGGGTCTGTCCATGCCCAAGCTGAAGTGGCAGACATAGAGGGGATGCCCAAGACACAGTTTGGCTTCCTGTGTGCTGTGCATAACTGCGGCTGTACCTTTCTCCTCAGAATCATCAACTCCCAATTGACCCTGAAATTGTGTGGGATCTGCTGCTCCAGCTGGATCCCTGCAATTCTATGGGGCCTGATAGGATTCATACCAGAATCCTCAAAGAACTGGTTGACGTCATCACAAAACCTCTCTTGATGATTTTTGAGTGGTCTTGGGAATCTGGGGAGGTCCCAGCTAACTGGAAGCTGGTGAATGTCATCCTGATTTTCAAGAAGGGCAAGAAGGAGGACCCCAGAAAATCCAGACCTGTCAGTCTCACTTCAGTGCCTGGTAAATCATAGAATCATAGAATCAGCCGGGTTGGAAAGGACCTCCAAGATCATCAAGTCCAACCCTTGATCCACTACTGCTGTGGTTACTACACCATGGCACTAAGTGCCACATCCAGTCTCATCTTAAAAAACTCCAGGGATGGAGAATCCACCACTTCCCTGGGCAGCCCATTCCAATGCCCGATTACCCTCTCTGTAAAGAATTTCTCCCTAATATCTAACCTAAACCTCCCCTGGCACAGCTTGAGGCCATGCCCTCTTGTCTTACTGACAGCTGCCTGGGAGAAGAGACCAACCCCCATCTGGCTACAACCTCCTGTCAGGGAGTTGTAGAGAGTGATGAGGTCTCCCCTGAGCCTTCTCTTCTCCAGGTTGAACAACCCCAGCACCCTCAGCCTCTCCTCATAGGACTTGTGCTCAGGTCCCTTCACCAGCCTTGTTGCTCTTCTCTGGACCTGCTCCAGCACCTCAATGTCCTTCCTGAACTGGACACAGCACTCAAGGTTGGCCTCATCAGTGCTGAGTACAGGGGCAGAATCACTTCCCTGGACCTGCTGGCCACACAGTTCCTGATCCAGGCCAGGATGCCATTGGCCTTCTTGACCACCTGGGCACACTGCTGGCTCATGTTCAGCTTCCTGTCAATCCAAACTCCCAGGTCCCTCTCTGCCTGGTTACTCTGCAGCCACTCTGTGCCCAGCCTGTAGCGCTGCAGGGGGTTGTTGTGGCCAAAGTGCAAGACCCGGCACTTGGCCTTGTTGAACCTCATCCAGTTGGAATCAGCCCAACTCTCCAGTCTGTCCAGGTCCCTCTGCAGAGCCCTCCTGCCTTCCAGCTGATCAACAGTCCCCCCCAGCTTGGTGTCATCAGCAAATTTGCTCATGGTGGACTCAATCCCCTCATCTAAATCATCAATAAAGATGTTAAACAGAACTGGGCCCAACACTGATCCCTGGGGGACACCACTAGTGACCGGCCACCACCTGGATGCAGCACCATTCACCACCACTCTCTGGGCCCAACCCTCCAGTTATGGAGAAGATTTTTCTGGGAAGTATTGAAAAACACCTGTAAGACAGTCATTGATCACAGCCAGCACAGTTTCATGAAAGAAAAATCCTGCTTACCAAACCTGATTTCCTTTTATGGCAAGGATCACCTAGCTGATCAAGGGAAGCCAGTTAATGGAATCTTTCTGGATTCAAGTAAGGATTTTGATACTGTCTCTCACAGGATCCTTCTGGGCAAACTGTCCAGCCCACAGTTGGATAAACACAACTTGGGCTGAGTGGGCAATTGGCTCACGGGTTGAGCACAGAGGGTGATAGTGAGTGGGGTGACATCAGACTGGAGACCTGTCACTAGAGGGGCTCCACAGGGCTCCCTGTGCTCTTCAGCCTCTTCATAAATGACTTGGACACAGGACTGGAAGGGATACTAAGCAAGTTTGCAGATGACACAAAACTGGGAGGAGCTGTTGACTCCCTCGAAGGCAGGGAGGCCCTGCAGAGAGACTTGGACATATTAAAGGACTGGGCAATCACCAACTGTATGAAGTTTAACAAGGAAAAGTGCTGCATTCTGCCCCTGGGATGGGGCAACCCCAGATGTACATACAGTCTGGGGAATGAGATGCTGGAAAGCAGTACTGTGAAAAGGGACTTGGGGGTCCTGGTTGAAGGCAAGTTGAATCTGAGTCAGCAGTGCCCTGGCAGCCAGGAGGGACAACCACGTCCTGGGGGGCATCAGGCAAAGCATCGCCAGGCAGTCAAGGGAGGGGATTGTCCCGCTCTGCTCTGCACTGGAGCGGCCTCGCCCTGGATATTGTGTGCAGTTTTGGGTGTCACAATATAAGAAAGATATTAAGCTATTGGAGAGTGTCCAAAGGAGGGCAATGAAGATGGTGAAGGGCCTTGAGGGGAAGCTGCATGAGGAGCAGCTGAGGGCACTTGATCTGTTCAGCCTGGAGAAGAAGAGACTGAGAGGAGACCTCACTGCAGTTACAAATTCCTTGTGAGGGAAAGAGAAGGGGCAGGCACTGATCTCTTCTCTGTGGTGACCAGTGACAGGACCCAAGAGAATGGCCTGAAGTTGTGCCAGGGGAGGTTTAGGTTGGATATCAGAAAGAGGTTCTTCACCCAGAGGGCGGTTGGGCTCTGGAAGAGGGTCCCCGGGGAAGTGGTCACAGCACCAAGCCTTACAGAGTTCAAGAAGTGTTTGGATGATACTCTTGGACACATGGTGTTACTCTTGGGGATGATCCTGTGCAGGGCCAGGAGTTGGACTTGATGATCCTTGTGGGTCCCTTCCAACTTGGCATTTTCTGTGATTCTGTGCTCTCTATAACATCTCATACAGGTTTTTTGTCTTTCCCCCCCTACTTTTATCCTGCTTCTGCTTTTCTTTTCCCAGAAGCCCCAGCAACCATGTCCAAACAGAGCATTTTGCCTTTATACATGTGGTATCAGCAGTTGTGCATTCCAACTAAGTGCTTCAACAACTGCTGTTCAGGGCAATGATGCAGCCCAGTGAGCTGAACTGGGGCTCCTACCAGCCCTGCTATGGGCTCATGATGTGCTCCTGGACAAACACCTCATCCCCCATCAGTTTCCTTGCAGACCTTGGACATGAGACACCTTTGCCAAGCATGCACAGCCAGATCCACACCAAAATATGGGTTCCACAGGGGCTTGCACTGAGGGAAAAGTATTTTCCAGCCCCAGTTGAAAGCTAAAGCTAGTCTGCAGCTCCATCTCTCCCACCACCTCAGGCAGTTGCCTATGTCAATAGTGTGTCTCCATGGCTGCCATGCTCAAAACACACAAGCCCAGGTTTGGACATACCAACTTGTCCTTAAAAGCAGCTGTAAAACATACTTTTCCACTTTCTAGTGGTTTTGGTTTGTGGTTTGGTTTTTTTTTCCTGCGTTACCCAGGAGGCTGCTACTTAAAAGCCTCAAAGCCCCTGCACAGTACAGGAGGAAGATACCCCAGTCCCTGGCTGGAGAGCAGCCAGGCGGAAAGAGACCTGGGGGTGCTGATTGACAGGAGGCTGAACATGAGCCAGCAGTGTGCCCAGGTGGCCAAGAAGGCCAATGGCATCCTAGCCTGCATCAGGAACAGTGTGGCCAGCAGAAGCAGGGAAGTGATCCTTCCCCTGTACTCTGCATTGGTGAGGCCACACCTTGAGTATCATGTTCAGCTCTGGGCCCCTCAGTTCAGGAAGGATATTGAGGTGCTGGAGCGGGTCCAGAGAAGAGTAACAAGGCTGGTGAAGGGACTTGAGCACAAGTCCTATGAGGAGAGGCTGAGGGAGCTGGGGTTGTTTAGTCTGGAGAAGAGAAGGCTTAGAGGTGACCTCATCACTCTCTACAACTACCTGAAGGGAGGTTGTAGCCAGGCGGGGGTTGGTCTCTTCTCCCAGGCAACCAACAATAGGACAAGGGGACATGGGCTCAAGCTCTGCCAGGGGAGGTTTAGGTTAGATGTTAGGAAGAAATTCTTTACAGAGAGGGTTATCAGGCATTGGAATGGCCTACCCAGAGAGGTGGTGGATTCACCATCCCTGGAGGTTTTTAAAAAGAGATTGGACGTGGCCCTTAGTGCCATGATATAGTAACTGGAGTTGGATCAGGGGTTGGACTTGATGATCTTGGAGGTCTTTTCCAACCCAACCTATTCTATGATTCTATGATTCTATGATAGTCCTACCCAGTGCGCTGGTCTCTGTGGAGAGGATGGCAGACTTCCAAAATAATCTCTGTTTGCTACATTTTTATCACATGTTTATGGTCTCCCAAGTGTTTGGGTTCCTGTTTATCTTAATTTTTTTCGTACAGAAACAAGGTGAAAGGAAGGAGGAGGAGAGATAACAAGACAGGGAGAAGGGAAACATCTCTGCTCTTCCCCTCCACACTGCTTGCCTCCAAATCCAAACATCTCCAAGGCCACCTCTACATGTTCAGATGGCTTCAGGGCTACCCAGCACCCAAGGGCTTGATGTCCAAAGGCATTCTTGTGTTTATCGTTTTCACGGATGAGGATTCCTAACAGGTACCCTCATGACCCCTGCCTCCTCTGCCCCAGCCACCTCTGGGACATCTCTGGTCAGCACATATGAGCAGGATGACATACCATGTTTTCATGTCCTGGGCTGATAAGCGTGGGTTTTATATTTTTCCTTTTCTACTCTGTGTGCCCAGGAGCAGCTTGTCAACCATCAGAAGGGGAAAGAAGTTTCCCAGACATACTGCAGGAATGCAAATTAGTTGTTTGCACAAATAAGTGTTTGTGCCTGTTCTTTTTCAGAGTAATTCCTTTTATTAACCAAACCACTTTTCCAGTTTGCCAAGATCATGTTCAGTCCTACCCTCTGCTCCAGGGCAATGTGTCCCAGTTGACGTCATCTGTAGATGTCAGAAGCACATCCCACAGTCCAGCATTCAGGTCAATAACAAAAATACTAATTGGGATCAGACTGGGGCGGGGGGGGAGAAGCAATCCAAACCTTGCTTGAAGTATCTCTTCAGTGTGGCCAGAAATCATTGGCACCAGATGCAATCAGCCAACAAAGTCTGCACTCACCTTCTAGTAATCTCATTTAAACAATGGTCTGGAGAACCTCATAGGAGAAGCTGTAAAAAGCCTTGGCAGTCCCAAGAGATGTTCCAGATGTCCTGTTGCTGCACGTCAGCATCACCTCTTACCTCGTTACAGGTTGGTGTATTACAATCTGCTGTCCAGGTGCCATGATGCACTTTTCAAGTTTTTGTTACATTTCCTGCCCTCATCAAATAATCAGTGGTAATTACAAATAGTTCTGGGATTGACTGAGCCAAGTCTTGCATTGTTTGAAGATTAATTTTGTCAGGTCGTGATGACCTGTAAATGTCTAACAGCTGTGGTTTCTTCCTCTCCTCCTCTTGACTGAGATCTCATTGGTTGCTATTACTGTTTAACAGCTAGATCAAAAATGCAGCCTGCACCTCAAAATGAACTGATGCAAATACAACATTAATCAATTTAGCCCATCCAGTGCCAAAAGTTGCTGCCTGTTTTCCCTCTTTGAGTCTCATGGGCAGTTAGCACTGTATATATTTACTGGGACTGGCAGTATATCTGCTTAGGCTGTGGTACTGAAACCTTGCATGGAGTAAACATGAAAATAAGACAAAAAAGAAACAGAAAGAGCTTCCACTCTTTTCTTATAAACTCATTTTCTATATGGAAAATATACTTTTAATAAGCAGCAACAATCTGGTCTTTTCTTGGCATGCCCATGAACCCCTAAATTGCACAGAAAGCACAAATTTAAGTTTTGGATCTTCCTGAGGCATTGCATAATGAAACAGCCTCAGAAGTGCCACATGCCTGTTCATATACTATGAACATATGTTTTGCTTTCAAACTCTGCTTATGTGGAGGTGCAGGTTGTAAACTCCAGACATTGCCTTTACCTCTACCTTCCCATTTTCATTCGTCTGGCTCCTGTTTGATTTAAATGGCCAACTGCAAACAAGACAACCTAGTGGAAAGTTCAGCTATTTGGCTTTGTTAATGAGAATGAGAGTGCCAGAACTTATGCCTTACACTGGCAATACAGCAAGGACAGGATGCTGCAAAATGCAGACCTTAGTCTTTACCAAAAAGGTGTGTTTGGTAAGAGACATTAATTTACCAATGCTCCCCCAATGCATAAATATCCTGTTGGTACTTTTTCCGTCAGACAAGATGCAGGTATGAGCTTCATTAATTAGCCTTTCCGCACCAAGCTGGGCAAGATCAAAACCATCATGCTGCTGCATTTCTGTAAGAGAAGGCACTGTGTGCAACATGCTTTTAATGGAGCAGGACAGGATGTAAATGCCAGACTCAATGGATAGCTCTGGGATTTGTCAGACAGGCAAAAGCACTTCAAATGTGTGGTACCACCAAAGTAGTCAAGCGGGATGAGTAAGACATTTGCAGAATGCCCTTTTTAGCAGGTCATCACCACCATCACATTTAGCAATGTCTTAGCCAGTGGACAGAAAGCTTCATATGCCTCTCTTTTGACCAGCTTTTTGGTAGCAGCATTGTTACAAGGGTGGCTTCTATAAGGATATGCCAGAAGTTCCCCCTGTGTCTGATGGAGCTGATGTCAGTTGGCTCCAACACAGATCTGCCACTGGCCAAGCCCAAGCCCACTAGTGATGGTGGTAGCATCTCTGGGATAATGTATTATAGAAGAAGGAAAAACTGCTGCTCAACAGCAGCTGAAAAGAGGAGTGAGAATATCTCAGAGGAACAGCTCTGCAGAGAGGGAGGGGCAGGAGTGCTCCAGGTGCCAGAGCAGAGATTATCCTGTAGCCCTGCAGAGCAGGTGGATGTCCAAAGGAGGTTGTGACTCCATAGGAAGCTCTGGTTTTTTCCTTTTCCTGACAAATGTCAGCACTAGCATGGAAAGGTTATGGGATCCTAAATGCCCATCATCTACCCGAGACCTTCAGGGAATGCTTTTCCTTCAGAGTCTCCACCACCAGAGGCATCAAGGTGCATCCTCAAAACTCAGTTTGTGGTGAGGGCTGGGATGCATCTTGATGAACTCTCTATCTGCCCATTTCAAGGAGCTTTGGCACAGCTCCTCCCATTATTGAAGTTTGTCAGTGCTTCTTACAAACAGGAGTGATATGTCAAAGCAACAGAAAAGTTGTGGGCTCTAAAGTAGCTCTGTGTTTTGCCTGATAAAGCTCTTCATGAAGCTGTTAACTGAGCTTCTGGACCTGTCGTTGGTGACAAAGCAGTGGAGGTGACGCATTTCAAAAAATAACTCTGTGCCTCATTTAAACAGTGTTTGTCCTATCAAGCTGCATTTTTTAGCCACTCATACTTCAAAGGAAATGGTTTGAAAATACAAGGCTAATTCATCTCTTGCACTGCCTGAGATTCTCAGAACTTGGATTTACTCACACAAAGGCACTGCCTTGTTAGCTCGTGAATGTACAGGTAGGGTAAGGAGACACAGGTTTACAAGGAATTTGTCATTGAAGGGTAATGACACGTTGATATATTGGGCAGACATATCCAGGTAACTACATGAAAATATTGAGATGGTGTAACCATGGTGATGGCAACCATTTCTTGCGCCATCAAGTATCTTTGAAGTTAGCACAAAGTGGTGTTTGTAAAAGAGAAGACACTTGCCTTTCTCATTTTTTTTGGCAGCAGAACAGCAAGAAATGCAGGTGAATATGGATCACAGAAGGGCAATGAGAAATGTTCATCATCTTGGCTTTAACTTGGGGAGTCTTTGACTGAGTAAAAGGGAATGATGTTGAAAAGCATCCCAAACATTGAGAAACAAAAGGTTCCACCTTTCCTTTTGCATGCCCTGTTTACCCAATGCCCAATTTTGTATAATGCCCTGGTTTTGTGGCTATATCATGAAAAGAGATTGTTTTCATTGCCAATTTTCATAATGTGGGGCACTTTCCTCCTAACACAAGTGAACTGGCCCTGTTCCCCCCTAGGCATCTCAACAAGGGTCACCACACCTTAAGCATAAAATGCCAAGAAGGATATTTAATTTCTACTAAAAGCAAAGGTGCTGGACATCTCCAATCAGACACCACCAACAGGCCCACCAAGCAGTACAGGAAACTCCAGCATCACCACCCATCCCTGATGGACCACTGTTCCCCTGCCAAAAGTGGATGGGATCATCTGCAAGGACAAATCCTGGCACTGCTCTCCTTCCCTGATGTATATGGCCATTGGGACCCAACAGCTGGCCTGAAGGCATTGAAAAGCATTGTCCTTTGTTGGTAAGTGGAGTTAAAAAAAAAAAAAAGTGGACTTCAGGTGTTGTCAGCAATTCAACCCCAAGCAAGGGGGTACTCACACACCAAAACCTCATGCAGAAAAGCTCCTGCAAAAGACAGAGCTCCTCTCCATGGGGCAGGGCAGATATTTTTTTCCTAAAGTGAAACCATGGCTTGAACTGCACCTTTGGGCTGACTTATCTTGCCCCATCCCAGGCAGTGGGAGCACCAACGGGAGGAGAGTGGTGTGCAGACACCTCCAGCAGCACAAGGCTTAGGGCCTTTGTTTTCGCAACCAAAGTCACAGGGACTCCGCTTCTCCACCAATCAGATGGAGTCCTTCTTGGTTGTCATTAATTTCTCATGTTTTCTCAGTTTGTTTGTTTTTTTTTTGGGGGGGGGGATGGTCTTTTGGTATCTCTCTGCTACATGACTTTCAAGTCTCCACTGTGAAGTGAATTTCAGCTGGGTGGTCAACAGCAGGTTTGCTGCCTGCAGTCTCAGGCAAACCATCCCGTATCACACTCCCACATCTGTTGGATCTTGAGAGGTTGGGGTTATGAATTAGCTTTCAGCTAAAGCCTTTGGTGCTGCAGGCATGTGGTGAGGGGAAAGCCAGCCAGGCTGCAGCAGTTAGAACAATGAAACTCATCTCATTCTGCACTTGGAGGACTTGACTTAAGCTGATTTTTCATCTGCCCCTGAGGTGCACACCACGGCTGGCTAGGCGGTACTGGGAATCCAGCCTCTCCCTGGATGACAGCTGAAGCAGCAATAGCTAATCCAGCTGAGCAATGAAAAAATCATTTCCACAGCTGCCACTTTGTTGCAACAGCAACCTCGAGGTTCTACAGAAACTCACAGAAATAGCTGTAATTGCAAAGGTACTCCTGCCTCCCATTCCTGGCTCCAGCACCAGCATGGCCCCATTCTGACCTGCTGAGGTATCATTGCATGTCTCTGTCTGCAAAAATCCCTGGACACCACTGGCAATAAGAGCTTGCAGTAGCTGGACCTCTGGTCTGGCTCAGCATGGCCTTTCCTGTGCTCCGACCTCAGGCAAAGGATTGCTGCAGATACAAAGTCACTCGTGTGGCTCCCTTTGAAACCTCCCTGTTTTAAGTATCCTTCAAGGAACTCCTAGGGATGAAGGAGCCCCAAACAGTTTTTTTAGCAAGAACAATCTCATGCTTGTTCCCTGTTTGCCTTTTGTATTACCCTATGTAATACCCTTAGTGCATGACAGCATGGAAAATACCTGTCTTTTGCTGAAAAAGACATCAAAGACCCAAGTATAAGCAAAAATATTAACTGATCACCTCTGTCTTCTGAGTAAGAGTAATTTTCCATTCTTTAGCTCTTTTCCGTTCATAGCTTTCCCATCACTCTGTGACTCTGCATTTAAGGAGACTTTCTCATTGTTATATCCTGCTTGCCAGAGATTTTGATCATGCATTCAGGGGCCTTAATCAAAGAGCAAGCCTACCTAACTCCAGATCTGCACTGGTTGCTGATGATATCAGCTTTTCTTTTGATTTGTATTGGATTCAGTTTGTGAATGCCATTTTCTTTCCCTTTCACAATCAAATTGGATTTCCAGGTGAGGAAGCCCTGTTACACTGATGCAGTGCTAGAGGAGATGCTCGAGTCTAAAAAGCCTTTCCTGGCCTCTCTCCAGCCAGCACCATGCTCAGTTTTACATTTCCTCTCCTGTAAATTTGATTACATGCATGCAACCATACATACCTATGCCCATACACATACACACACACACACACATAGGTGTGGTCAGACAAGGATGTGGACAGATCCCCAGCTGAAGAGCCCTGGCCTTCCCAAACCTGCAATTCAGAAAGACAACCCAGACCTGGAGACTTCACAGCCTCGTGTCCCAGGCCTGGTGGGTGTTATCAGGAGTACATCTTGCTGTGCTGCAAATGAGAACATATGACCCAGAAAGGCTCGTACCAGAATCCTAGATGCTTCAGGGCGTCCCTCCTGAGGTTGCAAGGACTCTAGGGAAAAATATCCTTCCAACAAACCCAGAGTTTTGCCTGCCACACCCTAAATGCAGCCAGCTCCCAGCATATGGGGCAGGGTGGCCCCTAGACTGAGAGATGTGTCCACAGAATCAGAGTGATTGAAGGATGTGATGACTGAAGATTGAATGTGTCAGCATACAAACACTTTACCCTAAAGCCCTCAGAAAAAAGCTTTTTTTAACAACTGAGCTGATTTCTCAGGCTGTCAGTCACAAGATATTTTAGTGGTGTTAAAACCAGAATAAGGGGAAGAAAGACCAACCTTATTTCTCTGCAGGTCTGTACTTCCCTGTGGCTGATGCAAACTCCTCTGGTACCTTGTCATATTTTATATCACTGGTCCTGACCTTCATGTCAGATGGGGCACAACATAAAAAGAGTCTGAATTATTGTTGACCCAACAGGGGAAGAAACAAATAATGAATAAATTGTTATCAAGGAGCCTTTAAAGTAAGGCAAAAATAAATGTCTCACCACAGATCAGAAATTCTTTTGCTAGTAAATGATGGCCAGCTGTGACAATTGAAAAAAAACCTTGTTAAGTCCAATGTCCCAGCTCTGAGGTCTTCCTATGGTGCCAGTACAGTGGTATTTGTGGCACACATCACCACATACTGGATACCCTGTGTGTTATCCAGTGAACAGACATGCATGGAGGCACACCTATGCACAGGGCATGTGCTGCTGGTGCAAGGAGGCTCCTAACAATTCTGTGCCAAGTCTTGTTGTCAAACTGGGACTCCCTTTTTTGATGTCAAGACGTGGACAAAATGTCTCGCCTGCAGCAGGAGCTTTCTTGAGCGTGACTGTCAGGATCTGGAGCATGGGGTTTTCATTATAGCTAACATTCCCAGGAAACTTGCTAAATGAGGAAAAAAAAAAAAAGTTGAACTGGACTTGTTTTGCTGAGTCAGGATGATGTAAAGGTGCTTGAAAAGAATAAACACTCCCAATTTTGAGTCATCTGATAAAATCACAATCCTTTGACTACTTCTTAATTCTGCTGATATCAAATTACTTAAACAGCAAACACTCAGTAGTTTTACAGATTGCCAAGCTCAGGAAGGCTGTTGGGAATACACAGACTGCCTGGTAGATGGGCGTGTGCTGCACATTGTTTCTATGAATTTACACAAGCTCTCCTGATCTCACTCGTTGACAAAGGAGGAGTGCCGCTACACTGACAATAAAGCTGAGTTGGTATAAAAGTCGGGTATGAATAGAGCCAGATGCCTAGGATTTTGCAAAGCCCAGCTAGCACAAAAGATTTTGTACCAGGGCACTTTTTTTCAGATCTGGGGCATTGTCCTAGGAATATGCTACTTCTTGGTAAGAGCAAACTCAACGTGCAAATACAGCAATTTCCCCAGGAGCCAAAAACCTGAGGTTAGTGATGCGGAAAACGGGTACAGGCTGGAGAGCCATCCTGAATGATCTCACCCCATGTCTGAGAGGCTCCTTTGCCCCTCAAGGGCAAATGGGCAGCACTGTCACATGGATAGTAGTCATACAAGTCCTGGACATCTGTGAATGAGCAGCAAGGATTTTCCTATGCAAACTTTTATGAGCACTTCCCCATCACCTATTGTCATATGATCTTTCCTCATAATGCATTTTGTTTGTGTTTTCCCTGATGTGCTGTTTGCCTCTGGGCAGCAACAAGGCATAGGGTGAACCCATGAGCCTGTCAGGTAGGTCACTGACAGGGATGGAGTAGTTTTATCTAGGTTATGGGATAATTTTGAGTTGATAGGGCATTGCAGGGTATAATGTTTAACCAAGGCTTGTAGGAAGTAAGGCAACAGCTAGGGCAACTGCCAGGACTGTATCTGCACTGGCCTGGCTTGTGGATTTGTGTGCTCAAGTGTAGAAATGGAGATGGATGGGAGAGGATGTCTGTGTCCCTATCTGTGTACTACTCAGTTTCTCCCAGACCAGTGTTTTGTTCATCTAGTGTGAATTTGACAGCCATCTTTAGCCAAGAAGTTACACTGGCTTTTAGCATTCTTTTTCCTCTTGCAAGGAATGCTCATTTCCCAGTGAACATGAAGGTTTCTGGCTCAGAATGACCTGCTGGCTTGTGCTCTAGGATTAGAGAGCTGAACTGTAGCAGAGAGGCACCCAGCAGAGCCCCTCTGCCTGCAGAAGCAGAGACCCATCCATTTCAGGGAATTAGCCAGACACTGCTCTTGCTCCTTAGGATGAAAGCAAAGCAAGTCTCAGCTCTTGGGGGTTAATAACCATCTGCAATAAAGACAGCTAAGGCTACAAAATAGTAAAACAACCATCAGTTAGGCTGAGAATGTCACTAATGGATATTTTTCCAGCCCTGCTTCAAAGCACAATGATGGGCTTTCAGCAGAGCAATTAAAGCAATGCCCAGAGTGGAAATATCTCATGTGGACCAAGTCCCTCTGGGTGGTTTGGCTGAAAATTGTGCTCACGCCTAAGATACAAAGGCTGTAAAAAGGGTTCAAAAATTTGGGGAAGGGGGATGATGCATATTTGCAAAAAATACCCTCTGTCTCTTCTTAAGAGGGACAACTTGGGGAATATGGTGCTAAGGCATGCTGGAGAGAAGAACATAAAATCGATGCTCCAGAGGAAACAGACAAAACAACTTCATCCTTGTCTCTCTGTGCCTGTATATCACTGTGCTATGCTATACCTCCATGAAGAAGGAGGCTCCCCTCCAAGCATCCCATAGCTGGAGGGGAGGTTTGGGTTCTGCTCACCTTGCAGGAGGTGGGGGGCACTGGGCAAACAACCCAGATCCCTGGGAGCACCACCTGGTGCTGGGGTGCTGTGGTGAACTGTGTTCTGCTGTTGCTGCAGGATCAGGCAGAGACGTGCTAATGCACAGTACACAACAGATAAAAGGTGGGGTCAGGTGGAGGCAGCAGCATTTTCTGTTCTGGAGGACAAAGGGGAAGAGCACCGTGCTGCAGTGCTCAGCCCAGCAGCAGCGGGAACCCTGATTCTGGCAGAGGCAACCAGGGTTACTGCTCATGGTTACTGCTGTGCAAGCCACCCCAGTGTGGGTCAGGCCTCAGCACCGTGTGGGTCTCACTCACAGGCAGCTTCTCTGATCCTGAAGCAAACCCTAAACCCTGAGCAGGTCAGGCCATGCCACCTGTGGGGCTACAGGGTCAGATAAAGGGAAATGCAAGGGGAAATGCAGCATCTGGACTCAGAAGCAAACTCTGAAGTTCCCCAAAGCTTGGGAAGATTTGGTCTAAGATGTTTTCCCCAGCCAAAAGCAGGACAAGCATTTGTATGGACTCTGGTGTATTGCTCACGAAGAAAAACCCTTACTGGCAGTGCCATAGACCTGAAAAGGTCCTCTACCTTTAGCAAGCACAGCACATGTCTAAAGAAGCTTCCTGACTCTGCCTCAGTAGCTGGCTTTAGCAATAAACTGCTGCAATCATATCTCTTCTAGGGAGGAAATAAAGTTCAGCTCTCAGCTCTGAGAAAATCAAGAAAACACACTTCGGAGAAATGACTGGTTTGTAAGTGCTGTACTTTAATTGCAGCAGAGCAGCCCATCCCAAATCATCCACATTCAAGGACATCCTGCAGCTCTTCTCTTCTTACGGACTGAAGACAGTGTGCTCAGATAAAATAGCACAGCTTCTGTGCTGCAGTGCTGGACTTGTTACTTGTCACTGTGGCAAATCCACTTATTCTACCTACTCCAAAAGGAATGAACAACACAATGTTCTGTAATTTTGAAGTCAGTTTGGTACTGGTTAAAGGCTGGAAAACAAAGACTGAGTCACCTCTATTTATAAAGTCCAACAACATTAGATCTAGAACATAAAACACAAACTACTAAGACCATCTCCTCAGACTGTAAGAACTGAAAATATCACCAACTTATGTAAAGTGGTCCCATTGATTGCAAGCAGCTGCCTTTCAAGTGTCAGACTAATAAGCAAACTGATTTCTGCATGTAACATTTAGCAACTTGGGTATAAAGGAGATGTAAAGGTGTGAAGAAAGAGACATTTCCATGGGTTACTTCCCCTTCCCAAAGTCTCCAACGACTGAGCTTTGCTATAGAATGAAAAAGGAATCAAACTTCTCCTATGTTTGATTCATGCACAACCAAAACCTCAGATACACTCAGATACTAAACACCGCAAAATACCCACTGATTCAGGTTTGTTGGAAGTATATACTGGGAAACTAATGCAGTTCTTGTTTCATGTCCTGGAAGTTACATCACAGTTAGGTCCTACTCAGTAGAGATATTTCCTGGTACAGATATGCGCAAGAAAGGGGGGGTTCAATGTGCACTTGTTTTGTTTTATTTTATTTTATTTTTGCCAATATTTGACCCTTTTGCTTAGTGGTATACAGCAACTAAACAGGTAATATATATCAAATATGAAGCACATCTTTTCCTTTGGTCTTCTGGGAAGTATCCTTAGTTTCTGGAAAACAACTCTGTTCTACTGAAGCCACCAGATCCATGCCAGCTGATAAAGAGGGCTGAGCAAGTCCAAATCAAATACAGGCCATCATGTTTTATTATCAAAAATAGGAGAAGGTTTCTGACCATCTGCCAGGAAAATAATGTAGGATTAGCTGGGAGTTTCTTATTTCAAAGCCTGATCTTTTATCACTGTTTTAATTTCCACCTAGGTGTACACCTTGGAGAGATGGCTACTTCTCATCATGAGCAAATCTCTTAATTGTGACAAACACATGAAACGGAAAAGAAATGAGGAAAAAGAAATTAGGGGGAAAAAATCAGGAAAAAGCAAGTCTGAGAGTGGGGAAACAGACTTTACAGGATTGGAAGTGGACACATCTTGTACTGCAGGAAGGTGGTACACTCTTTCCAAAATATGCTTCACAGCAACCTTTCATGGTCTCTGTATTTATTTGGCACTTATTTTCACCTGTGCCAATGAGTAACTGGAGTCTCAACTACTCCAGGCCTGGACGTGGCTCTCTTGACAGAAAAGTGCATGCAGCTCAGACAGACTTCTGCTAATATATCAGTCCTGAGGGCCCAAGATAGACAGGCCATGGGAGAAAAGGGCAGAAGCATTTTGAATGGACATAAGACAGAAACTCAAAATTTACAGTCATGAATCAGTAATTTAGAGTGCTTAACAAATCACCATCAAAGGTATCTGGAAAAGCAGGTTTAATATAGGTGTGAGTGAGTCCAAACTCAGCCCTAGAATGGTTTATATCTAAATGATTTAACATCTCTTAATCATTGACTAATTTAATACTTTAAAAATTATTTAATAGTATTTACTATAAGCACAGCAGAAATTTAACTATAGATCTGAGATGGCAACAGTCAACCTACACTTCCTATAGGGTGTAGGTTGTGTGAACATGCACGCACACACATAGAAGTATGTACAAAGGTATCTATGCCTGTTAAAAATTCCCCTCGAGTTCAATGAAATACATCAAATGCCTTTGCCTTTCTCCATGGGCAAAGCATCTAGCCTCAAGGAGTTGGGGGTATCAGCCTAGGCCCCAAGGTCAGCTTCTGGCAACGGTCCTCTGAGAATCACAAATGAGAGCTGGTGAGCTCCAAGAGTCACCCCACTCAAAGAGTGTGGCGGGTTGACCTTGGCTGGACACCAGGTGCCCAACAAAGCCACTCTATCATTGCCCTCCTCACCTGGACAGGGGAGGGAAAGTATAACAAAAGGTTCATGAGTCAAGAAAAGGACAGGAATAGATCATTCATCAGTTGCCATTACGGGCAAAACAGACTTGACTCAGAGAAATTACTGGAATTTATTACTAATCAAAATCAGAGTAGGAGAATCAGAGGCAAAACAAATCCTAAAAACATCTTCCCCTTGCCCTTCTCTCCTTCCTAGATTTAATTTTATTATTGATTCTCTACCTCCTACCCCACAGTGGCACAGGGAGAGAGGGAATGAGGGTTATGGTCAGTTCCTCACATACTGTTTCTGTCACTGCTTCCTCCTCAGGGAGAGGAGTCCTTTTCCTGCTCCACCATAGTGTTCCTTCCACAGGAGACAGTCCTCCATTAACTTCTCCAGTGTGAGACCCTCACACGGGCTGCAGTTCTTCATGAACTGCTCCAGCATGGGTCCCTCACAGGGTCACAAGTCCTGCCAGTAAACCTGCTCCAGCATGGAGTCCTACCTCCATGGATCTTCATGTCTCTGCCAGGAACCTGCTTCCAGTGCAGGCTTCCCACAGGGTCATAGCCTGTGGATGCTTTTTTTGGGCATCCACCTGCTCCACTACAAGGTCTCCAGGGCTACAGGGGCAAATCCATGGACTGCAGTGGGACAGACATGCAGGTCTTCACCATGGGCTGCAAGGGAAACTGCTCCAGTGCCTGGAGCACCTTTCCCCCAGCCTTCTCCACTGACCTTGATGTCTGAATAGTTGTTCCTCTCACATATTCTCACTGCACTCTTCTCTGGCCACAATTACTTCTGCACAATAACTTTTTTTTCCTTCTTAAATATGTTATCAGAGATGCTACCACCATTGATGTTTGGATTTGCCTTGGCCAGTGGTGGATCCATCTTGGACTGAGAAGGAACTGGCTGTGTTGGACATGGGGGAAGCTTCTAGCAGCTTCTCAGAGAAGTCACCCCTGTAGTCCTCCCACTACCAGGACCTTGCCACACAAACCAGATTACCGATGGAGATGCTGGTTGCAGCCCACTGTGGTCCAGGAGAGCTCAAAGGGCTTCACTAAGGACTGCTGTTCATAGGGTTGTGAGATGACCAGCTTTAGTCATCCCAGCCACAATCTGAGAGTTTTAACTAGAACTTTCCTCAAAGAAGTCCAATAGCAACAACATTGTTCCACTTAGGCTGTTACTCAGACAAAAATAAGGTTTCAAGGCTATTCATTAGAAAACTGGAGTCTGTCAGGCAACAGAACAGATAGTGCTTCTGATAAGTTTAAGGGGAACTTAACTGCCCAGGAACCATTAGTCAAAGCAAAGGCCTATCAAGAATTCCTTCATATAGAGTGGCAGGGAAGAAATGGGGGGTTGTACACTGCCACATACACGAGGTCACCATATCTTCTGGCATCCTGCTCCGAGGCTGATTGGTGTTTTATTTCAGGACCAAATAGACAAAGGCTTCAGATTAGGCATTTTCTTAGCCACTTTTTCAATGAGATTGCATCCCAACAAATACCATTCGGCTACTGAAGGCTTGAGCTATGGTCTTGAGGCATTACTAGTGTTTTGGGTTTAATCTACGTTAAAAATACAAACAAACAAACAAAAAAGAATGAGGACTGAGTTGTTTTTACAGGTTCCTGAATGGCTGTATATAGTGCAAAGGCCGCAGAAATGAGATCCTTGAGAAGGTGTTAGACTTCTTGATGCCTCTCAGCCCAAGATAATGTACATCAGCTGATTTCCAACCTATATGGAAGCCTAAAGCAACGTGAGCCAGCCATAATAAAAGAGGTACACACAGGCAGGCTACACACAGTTCAAGAGACTTTCCTCCCCAGCACCTCCCACTCTACACCAGCACACGGCCCAAGTCCCTGTTACAAAAAAAAAAAAAAAAAAAATACTCATGAATACACCAGTCATTGTGAATTAATGCCAGACGTCCTCTTGGAAACACCAGCTTTGTTTGGAGTCAGTGTGTTCAGGCTGATTCATGTCAACTGTCCTTGGGTGCGCGGGTCTGGTCCAGAGATCACGGAGGGTTGGAAATACTCCCAAATATTGCAGTTGTCAGTAACAGCCCAGACCTGAGTGCCCTCGCAGTCTCATTTTCTCCATTTTGGCTGCTTTAGCAAACCTTTGCCCTCCCTCAGCCAGTTGCCCACTGGCCTTGTTCTTAAGAGAAGCAAGCCTAGCCCGGGTCCAGACGAAAACCAAATAGCAAAACACAGCCTAGCTTTCTGTTTGCTTCCCCTGCCAGCAGCCAAATGAAGTGTTTGCAAAAACCTACTAGTTTCAGCATTTTGCTGAATTGCAGCCTAAAAACAGTGTCCCAAACCTCACAGTGCAAGCCTGGCACCTAGACAGCTAGAAGGCTGTAGGAACTTGGTTCCTATCTCCAAGTGACTTGATTTTCAGCAGATCAGGAGCAAAGCTTCCAAATAACAGCACTTGGGAATAGGGCCAGGCTTCCCACTAGACCATTTTCTTTTTACACACAACCCTTCCCCAAAACTAAACCAGTTTGTTGCAATGACAGCATGCTCTCTGTAAGAGTCTGTTGACAAAATCTGGGCCTTTATTCCAATACTGAAAGGAAAAGTGAGTCAAGGGAGCCCTTAATCTTGTTAAGATCTCAGAGGACTCTCAAACATTAATTGGCCTGTCTAGACCCACTCTGTGTCTGGATGCTGTTATTGCAGCCTTTCTTGCAAATGTTGAAGCTAGAGCTTGGGACAACACCAAAAAAATTGAATTTCCGTTCTTTACATTGCATTATCCTATTTCCTGCCGTTAGCCTTTTTTCTTTCAGTTCTTAACAAAAAAGAACACACTTTTGCATTTTTATTGGATTTAGTATTGTTAAGTTTCCATGCTTTGTAGCTTCTGGGGGGAAAAAAAAGCTAGGGCTGTGATTACCTTAGAAGGAAAATACATAATTATGTTAAAGAGTAAACCTAGGACTAAGGGTGCTTTTCTGGCACAAATGTCATTGTGCAACACAACCGTGAGGGAAGGCCCTCTGCTGAGCTCCACAGAAAGGTTCAAGTTTACATCTTGAATTTGGGTAAAATCTAAAGAAAACAAAAAGTTCTGAATGAGGCAGAATTTTCCACCAGACCACGGTCCATGGGGGATTCTTTCTGGAGAAGAGGATGTCTCATTTATCCCTGTGGACTGGTGCTTGCCTGGTGCAGTGCTGCAACACTGGTGGGAAAAGTCAGGGTTTATCTGAAAGCAGATGACTGTGAAGAAACACACCAGCCCACATAGAGCCCCCAGGTGTCCCCCCTGCAGAAACCCCTGCTGCACCAACACCATCCACCACCCCAAACATGGGTTAGTCACAGAAGAAATTGATGTCTATCCTTGCAGCAGGGCAGCTGCACCCAGGTAGGGGTGTCCAGCCCATTTGTCTCTGGTAGCGGCATCAGTGCACTTAGGCAGAAGCATCTCTCACGAGGCCGGGGGCACCCAAAGGATGTTATGAGTGTCACACTTCTCAGAAATGACTCATAAGTCATTCCAGCATTGCCAGGATAAGAAATTGCATGACAATAAAGCAGTATTACTTGCTTCCTGTTAATTAGCCAGAAAGGTGGTAAATATCAAATACTCATGAGAATTATGTGATGTATACAGATATTCATGGTCCCCTCTCATCTCAACACTATTTTGGTCTTTTTTTTTTCTTTGGATGTTTCTGGAAGTGGGTTGTCTTGAGAATCCTCTAGGATATGACAGCACACTGAGGGTAATCTAAATATGCAGCACAGGAAGGAAAAGCAGCAGCTACGCCTCCCTGCTTCATTAATCACTGTCATATCCTTTGCCCTACAGTGGTTCAGAGAGTTGGTATGACAGCGCTGGCTGCAGCAGCATTAACCTTTCTAGCAGAGCAGAAAATGAAGGGTAGATCCACACATTCCCCTGCGCCTTCACTAGGCATGTGACCAGAGCTTAACTGGGAGGTGCACGATCTGCATGTGGCAGCCAAGTAACTTGAAAATCTCTTCTGGTCAGAGGCAGAGGTTCAACCTGGTTATAGAGAGGGTGAAAAGTGACCCACTGCTCCTCTGTAGCACACCTTGTAAGGAAAGCCAAGGCTGTATCTTCTTCTCTTGCTCTGTTGGTGACTGGGAGACGGTTCCCTGTCTTCCTCTGCTCCAGTAGACAAGACTGGTGCTGACAGATGCCTAAAACGCATCACTGGCATTTGTGTGACCTGTAGTCAGTCATGCACGTGGGTACCACCTGCCAGTGGTCACCCTGCTCAAATGGACAGACTCATAAGCCCCATATACATGTTGGCCAAGCAGCTGTGAAACCTTTACGAAATAGATGACACCTGCCACCACTGTGGATGTGACAACATCCACAACATCTCTTCTGCACAGATGTAGCAGTGCCTTGAGATGGCTGATGGATAAGTCTAAGACTAGAAGGGACCTCCTCTGTCCTGGAGCTCTGGCTATGTGGTTTCTCAAGCCTACCTGTCATTCCATGAATCACAACCATCTCCAAGCTTGTGGAAAAGGCAAGAGTGCATGTCTCATGAGGTAGCCAGCCAGTGTTGTTTCTTCCTGTCTGCTTTAGGGCATCTCAGCACAAGTCGTCAACTTATTTTGATCTGGCTAGCAATTTTAGTTGCTCTGCTTTCAAATACTTTATTATAGGTGCCTTAAAGGATAGTAAGTTTTTCCAGGATGTGGTGACCATCTTCCCACCCATCCCTGCATAATTTGCACATCTAAAAATATAATTGCTTTGAAAAATGTCAGCTGGACAACTTCTGCAGTGTAAACAGAGGCTCTTCAGCATCACCTATTCAGGCACAGAAATGCAATTGCATGTTACCTTTGGAAACTGGAGCTTGTGCACATCTCTCTTCAGTGAATATCACAATTCTGTTAAAAGAGCATCTAGGAAATGTTTTTTAAACTTGGCTCCATACGCCCACACAACCATTCCCTGACCTGAGCCAGCACCAAGAGATAAAGCACTCTCGGTTTTGGGTAAGAAGATGAGATACTGAATGGTTTATGGATGTACTGCATTTGCAAGGCGAGTTTGTCATAGTGGCGGAGGGGGACAGTCTACAGGGATGGCTTCAGTAAGAAGCTGCTAGAAGCTTTCCCCACGTCCCCTGGAGCCAATGCCAGGCGGCTCCCGGATGGACCCCTGCTGCTCAAGGCCAAGCCCATCAGCAGTGGAGGTATCTCCTCTGGGGTAATAGATTTAAGAAGCGAAAAAAGTTACTGCGTAGGAGCCACTGCAGCCAGAGAGAGGACTGAGAATTTGTTAGAGAAGCAACTCAGTGGTGAAGGTCAGTGAAGAAGAATGTGGGGGAGGTCCTCCAGGGGCCTGTGGTAAAGACCATGGTGAGGCAGGCTGTTCTCCTGTAGCCCACAGAGGTCCACAGTGGGGCAGACATCCACCTGCACTCCTGGAAGAATCCAGGCCAGAGAAAGAGAAGAGTCTGAGAAGACCTCCCCCTGCGGAGGAAGGAGCAGCAGGGATGTGTGCTGAAATGAGTGCAGCCCTCCCCATACCCCTTCATTGCTGGGGGATGAGGTAGAGAAACTGGGAGTGAAGGTGAGCCCAGGAAGAAGGGAAAGATGGTGGGTTTTTTTAGCATTTGGTTTTATTTCTCATTACCCTACTTTGATTTGATTAGTAATAAATTCAATGGATTTCTCAAAGTCGAGTCTGTTTTGCCTGCGACAGTCATGTCAGTGATCTCTCCCTATACTTATCTCAAACCACAAGCTTTCCATTACATTTTTTCTCCCCTGTCCACCTGAAAAGGGGAGTGATAGAGCACCTTTGAGGGACATGTGGCATCCAGCCAGGGCCAACCCACCACAATGGACCACAGAGGTAACCATACAGCTGCATCATCAACTCCCCACACCAGAGACAGCCATGGTGCAAGGGCAGAGAGCAGTGCTGAGGCAATGCTTTAGTGCTCTGAGGAGCACCTTGCAGAAGGGATGTGATGCTATCCCAGGGATAAGGTGATGCAAAGGCCCTGAGACATCCTGGGATGGAGGCCCAAAGCCAGTTTGCCTTTCTCTTTCCATCATTTTTTCCTTCATGCTGCTGCCAGCTCCTTTATTACACCTGTTAAAATCTCTCCAGACACTAGATCACCCATTGCAGGGTCACAACTGGAGCATGCATGGAGATCCTAAGAGAGATAACACTCTGAAACTGGTGAAGATGCCCCAATGCCCAACATCCATTCTGTGTCTTTCTAAATCATACCTGGCAAATGCACCAATGCTGAAGGTCAAAGTCTCTACAGAAGAAGAAATGCCTGGAGGCCCCATCTCTGGGTTGCTCAGCCTGCTGATTGTGCAGATAGGTGGAGGTTTGTGAAGCAGATTCAGGACTACATAGAAATTTTGCTTCCATAAGAAGAGATACAAAGCATAGTGAGGAGAAGGGAAAAAAGCCCTAGGACATGTCAAGAATTAAGAAAAAAACAAGGCAGGAGAGTGGGTGAAGCTTAAAGGGAGAGAAAGAGAAACAAAGCAGAACAGCTTTGGATATCAGATAGTCAAAAGCAATGTCTGTCACTGGTACCAGTTTGTAATCTGAATGTGATGCAAAGCAAAATGAAGAACTGAAGCTCAGTTATCTCCATGCCCCCTCTCACATGCTGCTTCCTGTGAGCAGCACAGTGTGGTCTGCCACATCCAGCTGCCAAAAGGCACTGGACCCACACACTGATCAGGAGATCAGAATCTGGCTTGATGCAAGGACACCTGAAAAGTGCCAGTCAGAACAAACACTTCAGGAAACCACAGGAGCCCACCCTGGTGCATGGGGACTTTTTTCTGTGGTCACGCCTTGAGAAGGCAGCTAAGGATAGTTACAGCTTGCAACTTCTCTACATTGGTTTACTAAGCATCTGTGTGTGACGTCAAGGCTTTTAACACAAACGTGTTAGCTCATTGATAACACACCAACCCATTGTATTTCATTCATAAACTTGTATTTAAGATGAAGAAAATTATTAGCACCTGGTAGACTCTCCTAGTGAATACTGAGCTGGACCTGCCAGTCCTTAGGTGGGCTGTGTTGATTTCCTGGGAACCTGCCCACACAGCAAAGAGCAGACTCATCTGGGGTGAAATACATACATTAGTCATTTCCAGGAACTAATTTCAATTTCAGATAAACTCTAAATGAAAAGCACTAGACCCAATCCCTGGTGTATTGGGTTTATGTCTGAAGGTTTCGGTAGCAGAAGGGCTGCAGGGGTGGCTCATATAAGAAGCTGCTGGAAGCTTCCCCCAGGTCCAATGGAGCCAATGCAAATCAGCTCCAAGATGGACCTACCACTGGCCAAGGGGGAGCCCATCAGCATCTGTGCTAGCACTTCTGGGGTAACAGATTTAAGAAGGCACCAGTGAAGAAGAAGAGGGAGGAGGTCCTCCAGGCACTAGAGCAGAGATTCCTCTGCAACCTCTGGTGAATACCATGATGTGGCAGGCTGTCCCCCTGCAGCCTGTGGGAGTTCACGGTGGAGTGGGACCATCAGGACCAGCAGCCTGTGGAGGATTTCATGTCCAGAGCAGGGGGCATGCCCAAGGGAGGCTGTGACCCCATGGGAAGCTCACACTGGAACAGGCTTCTGGCAGAACCTATGTGTGGTCCCACGGACAGAGGAGTCTGCACTGGAGCAGGTTTGGTGGCAGGACTTGTAAACCCCCAGGGGACCCAGGCTGGAGAAGTCTGTCCCTGAAGAACAGCACCCCAAGCAAGGGACCAATGCTGGAGTAGTTCACGAAGAGATGCCACCTGTGGGAAGGACCCACATTGGAGATGTTTGTGGAGCACTGTCTCCCACAGGAGGGACTCCGCGGTGGAGCAGGGAAGGAGTGTGAGGATTCCTTCTCCCGTGGAGGAAGCAGTGGCAGAGATGATGTGCGATGAGCTGACTGCAGCCCCCACTCCCCATTCCCCTGCGCCGCTGAGGGCTAGGAGGGAAAGAAAACCGGGGCTGAAGTTGTGACCAGGAAGAAGGGAAGGGTGGGGGAAAGGTATTTTAAGGTTTATTCCTGTTTCTCCTTATCTTACCTGTGACTTAATTGGTAATAAATTAAATTCATTTCCCCAAGCTAAGACTGTTTTGCTCATGACAGTAACAGCAGAGTGATTTCCCTATCCTTAACTCACAAAACTTTTGTTATAATTTCTCTACCCTGCCCAGTTTGGAAGGGGGAGTGACAGAGTGACTTTGGTGGCCAACCAAGGTCAACCCACTACAACTGGAAGCAAAACGCACACCAACCACTTTGTCCTCCATATACACACCACATACGCACTTATTCTTCATGACTTGCTTCCTCAAAGACATCTTCACAGGTGCACCAACAGCTGGTCCTGACACACCAGCATTTGTCTCCAAACAGGCCAAACCAGCAGATATTCTCCTCAGACAAAAAGCTGTGAAAATGCACATATTTCCAAGAAGGAAAAAATTTCTCGTCTCCTCTCCAGGAGTCTGTTGGTCTCCCACTCTGCAGACACCCAGCACAAGCAAAGTGCTGCACTTCAGCTTCGTGGTTTGCCACAGCCTTGAAATTCTCTTTCCCTCTTTGGACACAGCTGCTTTCCAGCTCAAGCACCTTGCAATACTCCTTGGCATTTACCCTCCTGCTCCCCAAAGAGTCTTGTTCCCCAAAGAGTCTTGTTCCCCAAAGAGTCACAGTAGAGGACATTGGGAGCACATAGATCCACCAGCATCCCCTAGGAAAATGAAGGATCCTCTAAAAAAAAGTCAGGACACTCTAGAAAGGAAAAAAACACAACAGTGTCTCTTAGGAAAAATGCAGGTCTGCTTGCTCCAGCCTGCTCCGCTACCCAACGAAGAAAAGAGGTTGTGAGTATGGAGGAGGTGACTGAACTTCTCAGGCTGAGTTTGCGATACTTAAGGCAATTACACAAGTGTAAGTCTCTCAGCAACAGACCAGAACTGTCTTGATGTCAGAGTGCAGATGTGCATTCCCATGTTTGCAGACATCATGCCAGTGTGGTACCTTCCTTTCTGGAAACCCACAGCATGCCACAGACCCAGGTGAGCTCATGGAAGCTTTCTTTAAAAAAAAAAAAAAACAGGTTCTTTCTAATATAAGTCCCAAAATACCAGCTTTATCAGCTCTGGAGTGTTTTGAGATTCTTTTCTCCAAAGAACTTAGTAAAACTGAAGCGCAAATGAGGGGGGGGCAGTAACGTGGAGGTTTTCTTGACTCCCAGGAGAAAGTGCTTTGCTAATCAACATCCGCACTTGATAAGGGGAGACAAACTGTGGCTAAGATCATTGTTCTCCTTTTTTTTCTCAACTTCTCCTCTCATCTTTTAACCAGACATGCTACACCAAGCGTTCAAAAGACTCTGGATAATTACATCTGTAGTACATCACCTTTGGAGAGAGAAGCATGTTTGTTCTGTGACTTATGCTGGCACAACATCAAGCCCACCTATCCAACTATTAAATATTTATTGCAAATTTAATAGGTCAGTTACAAAAGCAAAATATACCAGAAGAGCAAGCTGGAAGGAAAGGGAAAGTACAATTACAGGCTGCTGCTCTGTTGCAGCAGTCCCAATTTCCACTGTAAGACACTGACTTTCCTATGATAAAATCTGATGCTGCTATGCCTGAAGTTGATGCCTCTAGCAGTTTCCTCATTTCTGCAACTCTCTGTACCACTCCTTCCTGATGGACATGATAGAACATCTGTGCCACAGCTGTAGTAATATTATCCCTGTAGCTGTCCCTTTTACTGAATGACACATTTGAGTGGTCATGAGACTTTAAAGTGGTTTGGGGAGACAGAAGCTTGTCTTAGATATGCTCACAGGAGCTTGGAGAGGTTAACTTGTGAGAAGGTAGCACAAGCTGCTGGATCTGGTTCCCTGCTCTTTTTTTCCTTCTCCATTTTCTTTGTTCTTCTTTTTCCCTCTCATTTTTGTGTTTCCTCCCTCTCCATTGCATGCCTGTGGGGAAATGGAACATGGATGTTTGTGAGGGTCATGGCACAGCATGAGGTCTCCAAAAATACAGTCCTTTTTACTGGCCTACATCTAAGTGCTGCCGATTAATTCTCTTGAGGGCACCTAAATTTAGACCCACAACTTCCTCTTCCACAGTCCTTCCACACATCCAAGGAGTACAGCAATATAAACTTATTTATTTGGCATGGGGTGGGGGGCACAAGCATTCATCTACGTTTCCAGAACTTCTGCAAGATAAACTATCTACAGACTGATTTTTGAAGCTTTTATTGCATTTCTACTCTGTCCCTCCTCAGGCCACATTCTCTGACTTTAAGAAGCAAGCAAACCCATGTTCCTGAAGGCCAAAGACGTGTCTTCAAGTACTTCCTGATTCCCTTTGGATTTGTCAAGAGCTATCCATTGGCCACCATCCTATCAAGTGACTCCTGGGTATGACACAGCATATAGCAACTTGTGTAATTTCCTACTTCCCCACAGTCAACTTGTGTACTTTTAACAGCCACCGTGTGGCGACTTTGGGGAGAGAAATATGTTGCATTTATGGCCGTGAGGGAAGTGGGTGGGAGTGAGGGCACATGAGAAGCTGAGGCCCCCGTGGTTGAGTTTCTGTGTGTGTGGGACAGCTACAGCATTGTTGAGCTAAATAATGAGGCATTCCGCAGTTTATAAGAAGGAAAAAAAAAGACGAAAATAGGATGTGTTTTCTGGGTGGGTAAATTTTTTTTCCCCATCCAGAGGATCCACATTCCTCTGTATCATTTTTATTATGCACTGTCATGATAGTAATTACTACAGTCTAAGAATCAAGCATAGATCACATACATTATATTACTGTCCAGTTATTTTAGGCATTCATAGAACAATCCAACAGCAACATTTTAGACTTCAAACTGCTGTATGTCTAAGTACTTGATTAGAAGCACAGCAGGAGGAAAATGCCACAGATAGGATCTGAGGAGAGGGGGGCACCTCTCCTCATAGTTCAAAAAGGGTTTACCCACCCACATTCACCTACAGAATGCTGCAGTAAGAATTTATTATCTGGGTGGGTTGTTTCCTGCCTTTGCTTGCACTGGCTTCTGCAAAAGCCACATGACGCTAGACTGAGCTGGGGCATTCTGGAGCTGGATTTTGAAGGTAGTCTGGGCTTCTGTATCATTTTATCCTGCTGGGTAGCAGGTGGCAAAGCAAGATGCCTTGGCTCATGAGGTTTTCCTGCTTTCCCTTGAGCCAGTAGCCACAGCTGCACCTTCTCAAAACCACACATGGCACATGTACTAGCTGCCTCTGTCTGCCACAGGGCACATGGACACAAGAGCAGCAGGGAGCAGCTGGAAGAAAACCCAAAAGCTGGCAGAAGCCACAAAGCCCTCACAGTGCTGCTTCTCACCCACAGACATTTTAGCCACCAAAGAAAAAAGGGGACGCTCACGGCATCAAATAGGCGGGGGAAGAAGCAGAGAGAGCAGCACCGGAAATGCTTCAGGTAGGCAAAACCAGGTCTGGAAACGGCTAGGTGGGAGTGCAACTAAAGTTGCACCCAAAAAGCAGTGAGAAGAGCAAAGGGGATGCAACTACAGGGCCAGAAAAGAGCCTAGTGGTTCTGCAGCTGTAGTAAGCTACACATTTAGTATACTTGCAAAATACAAGCTGACTTATTTCAGCGTCCACCATAAACAAAGTAATATATCAAGGCACGTCCTGTTGAGATGGGTTGATACCTGTATCAAGCTAAACTGTCTTTTGTGTTCTTTTTATTGAAGAAGCATGTTTTTTATTCAAGACCTACACTAAGTCTTTCCATCCTCTACTCATGTGCATCCCAGAGCAAACCTTCCACAGGCTGGTAACCTGCAGAAACACCCCATTCGTCACACACCTGGTACCAAGTAACCCAAACCCTAATATCACCTACTCCAAAATGAAATCCTACCAGCCCAAGGGAAGGAAGGAAGGACTGCGGCAGCCCTGTTTTGCACTCGTGCAGTCTGTGCGGGCAGTGGTGCACCAGCATGTGGTAGAACAAAGGGTATCTCCAAAACAGAGAGAAATAAACTAGGTAAATGGGAATTTAACGTTTCACGACAGAGTCCCCTCGGCAGGGAAAGCTGAGCTGTTTCTGTGAGGACTCTTTACGCTCCTGGCAGAGTCCCTCCAAGAGGGAAACTCCGAGAGATGCTCAGTGTCTCGGCTGGATTCCAGTGTTTACCCGGGCAGGCACCGCTCGTGTCGCTGAGCCCTCTGCGCTGCAGAAAGCCCGCATCCCACAGGGAAACGGCGCCGCTCCGTGCCTTCGGCAGTGGGAAGGAAAAACAAGAAGGGAAAAAAAGGAGAAAGACAACTTGTTCCCGTGCCTAACTCCTGCCTTCCCGCTCCGCAACAGCCCTGCCGGGCCCCCACTGTGGGCACCGCCCGCCTCCCTCCTTCCCGTAAGGCGAGCGGGGCGCCGCGCCAGACAGCCTGGCCCGAGGGGGGGCAGGGGGAGCCGAGCACTTCCTGCTCATCGTTACACAGCACTTTTCCAGCCTCCACAGGCTCTCCTCTCTGCTGCCGCTGCCGCTGCTGCCTCTCCCAGGCAGCCAGCAGAGATGCACTCCCCACTCCCTGCCGGGGCTCCGCCGGGCGGGAAGGCGGGCGGAGTTGGGCCCGTGCCCTCCGCCAGCTCCCCCCCACCGTGGGGCCCGTCCCGCTCCCCCATCCCGGGGATCCCTCGGCGCCATGGGGCGGGGAGGGGGGAGCGGGGAGGGAGGCGAGGGCCGGCGCGGCGCATGCGCGGCGCGACACCGGGCATATAAGGGGCAGCCGGGGCGGCGCGGGAGTAGAGCTGGGGCGGCCTGAGCGCGGCGGGAGCACACGGAGAGCCGGCACGGAGCCTTGGCCACTTGCCTTTAAGCCAGCGACCCTCCTTCCCCAGCCGTCACCATGGTGAAGAGCGTGGGCAGCCTGGTGAGTCCGATGGGCGAGGCGGCCACGTCCTTTCGCCGTGAGAGAGGAGCGTGGTGGGGCGAGCATCACCTTCCCGGCGGGAGGGTGAGCGGGGCGGGAGCGCTGCCGGGGGCAGCTCGCCGAGCGGGGGACCCCGTTCTCCTGCCCTGGGCTCCCGAGAGGCCTTGGCCTGCGGGAGATGGCAGTGAAAGCGCGTGTGCCGCCCGGGCAGGCGGAGCGCACTCGGCGGGAAAGCGGGGAAATCGCGGCGGGGGGCTCGGTCAGACCACAGGGAGGGGTCAAATAACTGCGCGACCCGAGGCTTCAGGGAATCGGAAAGAGGAGGGAGATGATGCAATTCCACACTACGACAGGTTTGTCGCTCACCGTCCTTTAAAATCTTAACGAAAAGGTTCTGTTTTTCAAGCGGGTAACGGGTACAACAGCAACAGAAGGAGAGGACGTAGTCTTAAGCTGTACCAGGGGAGGTTTAGGTTGGACATTAAGAGGAATTTCTTCACAGAAAGGGTGATTAGACACTGGAGTAGGCTGCCCAGGGAGGTGGTGGAGTCACCATCGCTTGGAGGTGTTTAAGGAAAGTGGACGTAGCCCTTAGTGCCGTGGTCTAGTTAACAAGGTGGTGTTGGGTCATAGGTTGAACTCGATGATCTCAGAGATCTTTTCCAACCTAATTGTTTCTGTGATACAGTACCCTAATTCAGAAGTCCCGGCTTGCCTTATGTACTGCTAGTGTGTAGGGGACCAGGCGACCTTCTAGTAGAGATTGGCCTAAATTCTTATGTGTTTCCGGGTAGGAGTTCAAGGAAAACATGAATCCAGTTTTCTTGACTTGAAAGGACCTGCTAGAGCCCATTCCCGTACTCAAAAAACAGGAGTTGCTGCTATGAGAAGTATTTCCCTTGCTATGGTGCTGTCTGACGTTTTTAGTATGCTAATGCAGCACGTCACTGTTTAAATGGTTCTGTGAATAAAAATACGTCTGTGGCTCTGAGATACAGAATAGTAATAAAGCCTAAACCAACACATGGAGAATGCTGTGCTGGTGATGAAATAGCATGTGGTCTTGTGCACAGCAGCTGATGTGGTTGATGGACAACAATAGAGTATTTGTTAGCTCTAACTTATGAACCCAAGTCTCAAAAAATATTCTTCATGAAAACTTTGTGAACTCTTCATTTCAGGAAAAGTCTTGTTGGACTAATCTTGCATTTTGAACTTGAACTTTGGTTGATGTGTCAGTTTAATCTCATTTTGAGGTGTCTGTAAGTGATGCTGTTTGGCTTGTTAGTCGTCTAGGCTGTGCTCTTCTACAGTCAGTTCCATTCATAAATGAAAAGCATGTCAAACCTCCCCCACTGGACTCTGAAGGTGTTAACATCTTACACATGAATATACAAACTAAGACTTGTGACCCCAGCTCAAAAACCTGTGCACAAAGGAAGCTCCTTAAGATAAATGACATGCCTCATAATTCAGGTCCTGGAGATGGAATGGTATGTGAACTCAACCTGAAATTGTTGTTCTGGCTCACACCTTTCCCCCCTTTTCTTTTCTCTGTTTATGGAGGTACAGGAGGGGCAAACTTTGAGTAAGGTTGGAGGTTTTTGTTATAGGCAGGAACAGCTTAAAAATGGCAAGTCAATAAACTTGGCTTTGGAGGAAGAACCTGCTCTAAATTAATTAGGTTTCCACTGTCCTCTTAGCTATGATCATTGATTAATAGTCTGCTGTAGTTTAAAGCACAGTTTTGTTGCTCATCCATGGAGAGTGCAGATTCAACAGTCATGCTGACAACAAGGTTTTAACATCAGCATCACATAGAGTATTCAAGTACAGTGCAGCTGGGATTTCTGGATTAATTCTGGCTTTCAGTAAAGCAGGTTTGTATTCTTCTCTGATACAAAGGGGAAAACCCGTTCTTCTGCTATCTGCAAGAGCTTCTGTTAGTGATGTCTGTAAAGCAGTGTGGATGTGACAGATAGCTAGATGTGGCCCCTTTCCCTACACACCTCTTCAGAAACTGACTAGCTTCTACAGAATGGCTACTTTCAGGGTGGTCCCTCTGTAGTACCTGCTAGTGCACAAGAGCTGCACTTGGGTTGGTTTGTATGTATCATTGAGATGTGTGAGTACTCTAACTTGTAAGGGGGTTTGCCTGTGGGACATAATGCCTCTTACAGCAGAAGCTAATGGGGTGTATAAACTTAAAAAGCTGATGCTGCCAAAGCTTTCCTCTTTGTACTAGATGCCTCTCTTGTTATTTAAATTAAAGGAAATACTGAAAACTTGCAGCTTCAGCTACAGGTGATAGTTCGAGACGTCATATCTGCTAGAGTGTTCAGGCAGTTGAACTTTCAGTCTGTTTATGCTAGCTTCTGTATTTACAAAAAAACCCTGCTGAATTATATAGTAACCAGTCAGCTGATGACTAGGTTAATCCGGGTTCAAGGGTGACTTAATATGAGTTAAAAAGAACGTTTATAACTAAGTTTTAATCAAATCTGCCAGATAGCGTGGACCTATTTTACCTATTGCTGACAGCAGGAGACTCCTTTCAGCACCATCTGTAGCCACTAGCCTCCATTTGGAGGCATTACCTGGTGCTGGGAATCTCTGATGCACTAGAGGCTTTCATTATTAGAGCTTTTTCTCTTGCTTGGCCCTTGGCAACAGATGCCTGCTACCAACATGTTTGCTGAATGCAGCATGTGCCTTTCTGCTGGAGGACAATACAAGCCAATGAGGTCTTGTCTATGCACAGGGAGGTTGTAGGAAGAAAAATAAAGGCAAAACTGACCAGCTGGCTAGCTGAGGTTTCCCCCAGCAAGGGGGAGAAATTGCTGGTTAACAAAGCTCTAAGATCCTCTAATAGTGTGACAAAATGGTCTCATGGTGGGAGGTTCCTCTTCTGGTTACAGATTATTTGGTTTTTCATATGAAAACTTGTAACTTCACAGTTAACACAAAAGACAACTATAGAAGTCAGTTGGACAGGTCAAACAGCTTCTTTGCCCCTCTACTGTGTTCTTTTCTCCAGGGAAATTAAGTTCTCTGGCAAAACCTCCAGAACGTCTCACTAGTTTTAATATCTTTTTAACTTGGAAGGGTAACGCCTTTGGACCCAGCATCTCTTTTCACTCCCACAGCAATTTTAGCTGATACTAGAGATGACTTGCAGGGTGACATCTGATTTGTAGTCAGGACCAGGTCACCAGTGGTGAATGGTGTGTGACTGACTGTAGTTATCATGCCCTCCCGCTTTTCCTGTGTTCTGTGCAGTGGCAAACCTGAGGTACATGGGCATATGAAGAACACATCCCAGTGCTGGGCTTCCTTTATCAGAATACAGTAATTATGTAGCTGATTAGAAGACTTAAGGGTTAAAAGAGGATGGTCTAACTGGCAGGTGTAGGAAGTGGAATCAGTAAAGAGCTGGTGATGTTACAGTGCAGAGGTGTGCGAAGCTATACCAAAAATCAGTAGTAGGATTTCAAGGCCAAAAGAGTGAGGTTTGATTGAGGACCTTATGGTGTAAGTAGCTGCGGGGAACAGCTACCATGGATTGCTGTATACAGGGACATTAAACACTGTTGGTGGGAATGGGATGCTTTTGGAATTGGGGCACAGGAATGTGTACTGTGTCAGTACAGGAGTGGGGTGATGTAGGGAGGCGGGAAAACTTAACTGTTCCCATTTCTTTCAGAATAAGAGTAGGTGGTGTGCAGTGTTACTACTGATCTTGTAGCAGAGTAGACTGTGACTGTCCAAGATGCAAGGATGGAAGAACCAACATCAATGGAGCCTGTGCCTCTGAAGAGAACTACATGGGGAGGGGAAAAGTCTGTTAACAGGGAGACATAATAATTCTATGTGAAGTTACAGGAAGTTGTGAAGATTTTCACATAGGATTGATTATATGTAAGAATGCTCATACAGGACCTCTGCTTGCTTGTTAAATATACTCATGTCCAGTCTGACCGCCTGCACTCTTGACTCCTCACCTGCATGGCATTCTATAATGGGAGGAATAGCCTACTAGAATCAAGTGTTGACTTATTGTGACTGATTGCAGAAGCTGATCTTAATTAATTAGCTCCTGCACTGCAAAACAAACTACTGTGTGTATCTGGGAGTAACCACATTGTTTTCAGTTAGCTGTTGCTGATAGAACTCCAGCGCCTTGATCTGTTAAGCTGGGGGAGTAAAGCAGCTGTCTTTTGTGTGCATAATCTGAAATGAAGTTTATATTAACAGCTCTCCTGAAGCTTGACTGCCATGAGAACAAAGCTGAAAATTGTTATGGTGGCTTGTAATTTCTTTGAAAAAGACACTGTCAGGAACTAGTTAATCAGCACTTTCTGCTTCTGCGTGAGATACTTGTTTGCCTCTTGATAGCATGCGAGTATTTATTGCTTTTAACATCTTTCATTTCTATTAAAAACATCCACTTTTTGACCAGAAAACATGAGTAATGGCATGTAATGATGCTGAATTCCAAGGAACTTTGTCCAGAAATGATTGGTCTGACTAAGTGCAACACACAGACTTGAAGACTCTGAATTAAGTATTGGGTGTTTACTTCTGTAGACTGTATGTGTAGCATTGCTTTAGCTAGTGATGTTACATGTGGGTTCACTTGGCAAAATAAATAAATGTCCTGTGAGATTGCTTTGGAAAACATGCTGTAGAATAAACCACTCAACATCATTTTAGTGTTAGCCGTTGATTGGAAAAAACATCAAACTGGAGGAGTGTACGAAGGTTTGTGTCTGTGTCCTTTTCAAATTCTGCAGAGGAAACTGTCTCAGAAGAAAATGGAAGTCTTCCTTCCAAGACAGAAATGAGAAAATGAATTATTAAAAACTGTAAGGATCACATTTTGGGGATAACACAGAGCTATCAGAGCTAAGCATTGTAACTAGAGAATTTCTAGCTTATGTTTACACAATTCAGTGAATTAGACTGAGCATTGTGGTAGTTTTCTAATTTAAGACTCATAAGATAGTGACTGATGCTAGCACTGATGAAAGCAATTCATACTGAAGCCCTTACATGATGGTACAAATAACCCAGTTAAGTGTTTAAAGAGCTACCATAATGTGTTAGGGCTGAGAGCTAGCAAGCATTGAGATCTACATCCTTTAGGAAAGGAAGGGGGAAATTATGTGTGGGTTTTTTTTGTTTGTTTGTAGACTGAATTTGAGGCGGAACTGAAATCTGCTGGCGAGAAGCTTATTGTAGTCGATTTCTCTGCTACATGGTGTGGACCATGCAAAATGATCAAGCCTTTTTTCCATGTGAGTAGTTCTTCTTTTTTTATTTCTGCATTAAATTGTATATAAATGTTTTTGTGTTGCTTGACAATAACACGGAGGAAAGTACCTTTTGCCACGTGTGATTGCCAGCGTTTTCTGGAAAAAGGGAGAAGTTGCAGAAGTATCTACTATTAAAACTATCAGCTTAAGTAGACTGACCTTCTTCAGTATAGCTGGGAGCTAAAGTGTGGTTTAGCTGTCCTAATGCTTACATGAATTTCAGATCCATAGGGACCTGCCAGTTGCATTGTCTCAAGAGTGAGATACAGAGAGGAAACAATACTTATCCTTCTGTACACAGTTATGAAATTACTCCAGCTGTGTTTAGGTGGCAGTCTCGTCTCCTGGTAAAGTGTAAGATAAGCTGTATCATCTTTTGGTGATCAGCTGAAGGCTGCAAGGGCAGGCTTTTCACCTGTGTCTTGGGATATTTGAGTCTTGGTGGGGAGTACGTTTGAAGAAGTCTCAACAGGCTACTCCAGAAAGAATCTGGAGCAGAAAAGAAATTTTTGCTCTGGTCAGTAAAACAGCTGCTTTATGGTAACAAGGCATATTTCAATGAGGGGTTAAGCAACACCAGCCTTACAATGTATATGACTGTGTCTTTTAAAAGAAAGCTTTCCTGGAACAGTGTAACTGCATAGTTTTTTATTTATTTCATTTTAGAGCTTGGGTGAGAAGTATGGCGATGTGGTGTTCATAGAAATTGATGTGGATGATGCCCAGGTAAGGTCTGGGGTGGTGCTGAGGGAGGACAGCTATGGAGTTCCACACAAGTGACAAAGGAGAACTCTTTTTATGATATCCTCACACATACTGAAACAAAACAAGAGATTACTTAAACTTAAAAATGAGACATAGGGCTTTTTTTTTTTTTTTTTTTTAAGAGAACACCTGAACAGAACAAACTGCCTTGGTTATCAGCACACTTGAAGTCCTATGGCATGTGTTAGATAACTTGGGAACACTGACCTTTTACTTTGGGAGGGAGTGTTAGTCTAAGGCCTTAAGCTGCTTTGATGCAATCTTCACTAAACCTACAGGTTCAGAACTGTCTGATGGTCTGTCTTGTCTTTCTGCTGGTCTTGGCACTGTTTCCTCTTTCATTAAAAATGAAATTAAATCTTGAATTAAGTGCAATAAAATGTCTGCTGTATTGCAGTTCCAGCAGTATCAAATATGGACTTGAAAAATGTCAGGTTAAAGCACAAGAGTTGCCATAGGGCTTTTGAGCCTTCCAAACAGTCACATCTGTTTTTGATGCAGAGGGCTGTTTTTCTCCAGAGTGTAGGTATAGGCAATGTGGTTTTGGTATTGCATGAATTAAATGTCAAAGAGGGGATCTTCCAGGTTTACCTCAAGGAGATGTTAGCACTGCACTAGTTTTGCTAGTGAGGGACTAATAGAAGTGCTTTTGTTTTATCTTGAGCAGTAATAGCTTTGCCCTATCACCTAAACAGAAGTAAGCTAGTGGATTTTTTAATTTAACATCCTTGAGAATATTGTTTTTTTGTCTCTTCCAGGATGTTGCTTCACACTGCGATGTGAAGTGCATGCCAACGTTCCAGTTCTACAAGAACGGAAAGAAGGTAGGTTCTTCTCTTTTGGAAAAGCAGCAGGCAAGCTAAGCACTTGAAAGAAGATTGGGAATAGTCTGCTGTCCCTTGATAATGTCTCTGGGGCACCACTAGCATTAAGACACTCCTGAAAGCAAGCAAGTTCATCTTAGCACCACATCAAACGTAACATGGGCCAGCAGCAGACTGGTGATCCACACTGTATTGTTTACAGGTAGTGAACTGAACTAGTGTTACAGGTCAAACTTACAGGCAGAGCTTCATTAGAGATGGTAGAGTGAGTGACATGCCTGCTGGTCTGTCTGCCTGGCACCCTGCTTTTTACTTCATAAGTATTTGTTCTCCAGTGTAGCTCCTATTCAAGCAGAGACATAACTACAGGTGCCTATGGAATCCCACCCAAACAAAAGTCTCTAACCTGGTTGAGCTTATATACAGCAAACAACTGTTTGGATTATTTCACATGGGGTCTGTGTAACTTGTGAAGTGAAGGTCCTGTCCCTGTCAGGGGACTGAGATCTCTTGTGCCTACTCTGCCAAGAGGTGGATGAGGTAGGATGCAGATCATGCTCTGACAGCGTAGTGCAGGGTAGTTTGAATAGCTCTCTGCCTGAACTCAAGAATTGTTGAGCTAAATGTGTTGTATTGGGGTTTTAGTTTGCCAAGTAAGAGAGACTTTTCCAAAGTAAAACAGCTCTTGGGTGTAAGTTCTATGGCTGAAGACAATGGAATTGCACCTTGGAAAGTGAATGTCAGATGTCGAGTAACTTTCAGTTTAATATGGGGCCAAGTTGTGACTAATTATGAGCCTTTGACAGTTCTCTTAGGGTGAACTTCCACAACTTCCTGATGTAGTTGGAAGAACTGAGATTAGTGTGACAGTCTGTGTGTGGCTTTTTTTTATTAAGCAAGCAGTTTCATGGTTTGTAGAGTAGTTCTGCTCTGTACCTCGAGCCCCTCTTGCTGCAGGAACACAGCTGCTGCTTTTGAGATGTGAATGTTGCCTTTCTCTTTTTGCCATGGAAGTTGCAAGGATAATTGTCACAGGAGAAGCCAGGCTCAGGGATAGATCATTTGGAACAGTACTTCCAGAATTTGATTGGTAGGGTCCTTGGCAGCACAAGGTAACTTTGAGCTACCTGTGATAAGTAGTGAGCTTCAGAGTCTCTTCCAGACTCTATTTGAGTCTTAGACAACATTGATTTAGGATCAGTGGTAGTCTGGAAGTGATTGTTCCAACTTTTGCATGAGTTGAATGGGAAATAGATGAACATCTGCAAAATACTCTCTGTTTCAAGGTTGGAAAAAATTTTAGTTGTAGCAAAGTTGAATAGATGTGTATGTGACTGGATGCTATGCAACTAAAGTTATGAAGCGTTGAATGCGACAGTTCTAAAAATCAGTCTCTCTTTGCAGGTGCAGGAGTTCTCTGGGGCCAATAAAGAGAAGCTGGAAGAGACCATTAAAAGTCTAGTCTGATCTCCAGCCATGGAGACAGTGAAGCATGACTGCTTCGGCTAAATTATAGCCTGTAACTTTTCTACTTTACAAAAAAAAAACCAAACTAAACAAGCTAGCTAGGTTAAGTGGTGGACATTCTCCTCTTGATCTATATAAATGAGTACAATAAAGTGTAAATTCTTCACTTTTGGATATTGCTGTGTGTTTCAATTAAAATGTGAGGGATTTCATAATATAAATAAGGTGCCACTTTTGCTGTGTTAAAGGAGTACTCTGGATACAAAGACTTTTGTCAAAGGCAACCTGGTCTGTTGCTGGGGGTGGAAAATTGTCTTGCATGAGATAGTAATGACAGTTGTTTTAGGTAGTCACCAGGCTATAATCTGGTTTACAAATAGAGAAATGCGAGTCAGAGAAAAAAGGGTGGTCACTGGGTGGAATAGGTTTTCTTTTGTTACCTGTTTTTAGTTAAAAGACTCTTAAAATTTTTCAAGCTTATTTCAGACTTCAAAGCTAAAACTTGTCTTTCCAGAGCATAATACCAATCTTACCATGGAAGTGCAAGGTAGGAGCTGCTGCCTTTATGCCTTTTCAGTTTTGCCTTGTCACTTCTGTACGTTCTGTATTATTAGTAACAAAGTGTGTTTAGTCTGAGTTGGGCTGCTTTGTTCCTAGGCAATAGTGTGGAACAAATGACTGAAGAAGTAAAATTTGCGATGCCTTAACTCAAGACAATTTCGATTTATATATTTTCATATCAAATAATTTTCACTTGATTGCACTGCCGCATTCTTAGAACATATTGGACACTGTGTTGAACAGTAAATTGGAGTCTGTGGTCCTTCAAACCCTGAATCAGGCTGTCCAGAGGAATGCTGACTTGCCAGCCTTCTTATACCTGCCATTCACCTACTCTTGGGACTGTTACCAAGGAGAACTGCTGTGGTTTTTCCACTGTATAAAAATGGCTTCCTTGCTGGCTTGGGTGTTGTCCTGTACAAGAATTCAATAAATAGGGGAGCAGGGCTGTAGCTAGCAGCTATCCTGATGCTGTGGGTAGGGCTTGGTGAGCTGTGCTGCTCACTAAGTATCACTCACTGAAAAGTGAGACTTCCTGCTGCATATGCAGGAGATGTGGAATGTGTGAGCCTCTTTGTGGTAGTGAGCTCACATGTGACTCAGCCTTACACTCAGTTCACAAGCATGCATGAATTTCTTCATAGCTCTTTAAGCTTCAACAGGGGGACCTTCAACAACTTGTTGTATATGTTCCCAATTAGAAACAAGATTTTTGTAGTCCAAGAAGTGACCACACCCTTTACTTGAGGATGAACCATCAAGGATCTTCTTGGATGTAAGCTCTAGGTTGTGAGTAGAGCAATGAGAAGGACGTGCAAAAAGTTCTCCCTACAGCTCTGGCTATTTGACTAAGAGGAGTGCAGCTCTATTTGAATAGCTGTTCAAAGGTAAAGGGGAAACCACTCCCCCAAGTGGTGCTATGGACAGATTTGTGAGGAGGGTATAAAATGAAGCTGGTGCAGGAGTGTATTACTGACATCACAGCATCTGAAAAACAAGCATTGCTTTTGAAAGCAGTTTCTACATGGCTCACTTAGTCCCTCTGGGCAGTAGCTGGGAGCAAGAAAGGTTTAAACAATTCTTGCTGAAAGTTCCAGGTAAAGTTCAGTAGTTTGCCCCAGCACCCTGCTTCATCCTTAAGAAACAAAGAAGCTACTTGAGTGTGCTGCAACAAAAAGTATTTCTGCTGAGGTGAGGCCAGACCACATTGTTGCCTATTACAACAGGGGAAAGGTGTAGTCAATGGGACATTACTGCTTGTGTGTTGGGTTTAGCATTTCATTTACTTTCTTAATAAGATGCTCCTCTGTAGTAGCCTTGGAGAATCCAGGTGCCAGTGACTTGAAACTCAAGTCATGATTGGAAAGACCAAAACACCTGGGACAGCTCTTGTGCTGAAACAAGGGGTGCAAAGCAGTTCTTACAAGGGCAGTGAGTTCAGCTTCCTGTGCTGCAGTATCTTCCCATCCTGAGAACTGGCATGTAAGCATGCTGTGATGAAAATAACTTTGCATCACCTTATTTGAAAGGGGTTCTTTAAGGCTTGGCTTTTTGAGGAATATGCAGTGGAGACATCTGTGTTAAATAGACCTTCACTTTAAAGGAAACAGCAAGCACATGCTCTTAAAATACATAGCTATGCCAGAATTTGTGTTTGAAGTTGATCCTTGTCATTATGGGTGATGGAAAGAAAAGCCTATGCTTTGTTCTGGTTATGTGTGAGGAGCCTCACTTCCTACAGCAACAGTGCCTCTACTGGGAGGAGAGAACCCCAGTTCAAGATGGGAACTGGACTAAGTCTTTCAACAGGCAAAGACAGGGTGTGTCAGCCTTTAACAAAGCCTAGGTATAGCAAATAAACATTTTGTCCTAAATAGAACAGGTATGAGTATCCCTGCTAAAGCCTTGGGCTATATGCCCTGCCTCATGTGTATTAAATAATAATACTTCATAGAGAGCTCAGTGGGTGCATTTCTTCACTTGTTTTCCATGTAAAGGTGTGAGACCAATATTGCCATGTGCCAGACAGTAGTGCAGCATTCACTCTTTCATTAAACTCTGAGGTCTGCTGCTTGCATGAACAGAATTGGCTGCTCATTTATCTGAAAAGATGCCTTTTATAGGAAAGTGATGGATGGCCAACTGCCTTGAATGTTTGCAAAACTTGATGTAGAAAAGAACCACATGCTATCTCATGGCAGAAAAGAAACAACCTAGAAAGGTTTCTTCTGGAAGTAAGGGTTTTGGGAAGAAGTTCTCCCCTCAGGCAGTGACTGCAGTCTTTATCATTTGGCTATTACATGGCTGGAATCTGCGTTGCTGTCAAACAAGTAGAGCAAGATGTTTTTGTCTACAGGCCTGTTGCATAGCTTGGTATAGTGGGCTGGCCAACAAGAAGAGAAGTACTTCCTTGAGCACAAGCAATTAGAACACATAGCTGGAATAACTAGGCTTCATGAGAGAGTACTAACTATAATGAAAGGAAAGGCCAAGGGGTCACAGTGAGTGGACAAGTGTGTGTGACAGTGATCGCATTGCAGCGTGTGATCACATTGCAGTGACGCAGTGACACACCTTTACTCCATGCATGGCTTCTGAAATGGCTATTGTGCACTTGGGGAAGTGCATGTCATGCACTTGGGGTGCTTAACCACCCACACATCTCTTCTACATCTCTTGCAGCAGTCAACCTAACTTCAACTCCAGTTAGCCATCTGCTCTTCCTTCTTACCTGACCTGAATGAAGTTAGAATTCGATTCCCCTCTGGAATGATTCTAATAAGAGTAGTGGTAATTATTTTAATGTTTAAATTTTTAACTGTTCATTCATCAAAAGTAGCTGGATCTTCCAAGCTAAAAAATGGCTTCTGTTGTTTTTCCAATGCCAATAAATTGTGGTATAGCAGGTCCTCTCTGCTGTGCTCTTTTATGTGCAACTTTCAGCCACCCAAGGAATTGGCTTGGGGAACATGCTGGTGAAATCCTTGCTGGACTAACTCCATAGTGCTGGTCCCTGGCCTTTGGTGAAGGGTGGGAGAGTTTGATTGATAAGTTGACCTTGGCTGGCTGCCAGGTGCCCACCAAGCCCGTCTTATCACCACACACATTGCACCACCACACCCCTTTCCATGCCCCTGCAGGAGAAGGAGAGAAAAAGGCAGAAAAGCTCTTGGCTCAAAATAAGCACAAGGGGATCAATCTGCAATTAAAAACAGACTTGACTCAGGGAAATTAATTTATTGTAATTAAACAGAGTAGGATAATAAAAAATGCAAACAAATTACAATCTATGCTCACCTTTCTCTATCCTTCCCCTTGTTCCCAGACTTGGTTTCAATTCTGGCTCTTCCACCTCCTTGCCTGAGTGGTGCAGGGGGTCATCATCTCTGCTGCTCCTTCCCCTCATACAGTGTGGGGTCCGTGGGATACAGTTCTTTGGGAGTGTGCTGTTCTGGTGTGACACAGGTCCTGCCAGGAAACATGTTCCAGCATAAGCTTGTTTCCACAGGCAGAAATCCTGCCAGAAGCCTGTTCCTCTGTGGGTTCTCCAGTGGGTTGCAGCTTCCTTTGGGCATATCGTCCTGCTCTAGACACGAGCACCTCCATGGGCTCCAGGTGATATCTGTTCCACTGTGGACCTTCATGGGCCTCTTGCCTCACTATGGTTTTTACCACAGCTGCAAGGCAATCTCTGCTCCAGCCTGGAGTATCTCTTCCCCCTCCTTCTTCACTGACCTGAGGGTGTCTTACAAGGTGCTTTTTCTCATGTACTCTTGTTACTCTCTCTGCTGCTGTAGTGTAGCGCTTTTTGTTGTTTTTTTTTTTTTTAATTCTCAAATATCACAGAGCTCAGCTTTGGCCAGTGACAGGTCCCTTTTGGAGCTGGCTGTCATTGGCTCTGTCTGATGTGGTGGCAGCTTCTGGTGCTGTGTCGCAGTAGCCGCCCCTGCAGGCCTTCCAGTACCAAACCCTTCCCATATAAAACCTCATACACTGACAGGCTGGCAACAGGCAGTGCAGAGCAGATTGGGCAGGGGCTTAACAGGCACAAGGTCTTTGTGTTTCATCTGAAGCAGTAACTGTGTACCAACTCTACCCTGACTGCTGAAGTCTTTATCTGTAGGTCTTCCTCAGTCAGAAGACCAAGAATGAAACTATGGCAGGAATAGTGATAAGGAGCTCAGGTGTTCTACTCAGTTTAGCTGAGTGGAGGTTGAACCATACTATGGCATCCTTATTTTTAATGAAGGTTTCATGCAGGTGAGAAGCATACCCAGCCAGATGCCTCTGGATTTGGTAAAGAAGCACGAGATGAGTTTCAGGAACTTGCAAAAGTCTTTCAAAGATGATGGGGAAGGACATCCACATGGAATGCAGTTTTTCCTCCTCTGGGTAGGGAAAGCTGAGATGGCCCAGGCTGATAGACAGAGAAGGTGAGAAATTCATGGGAGCTGCATGAAGTCATATCTCTACTTGCAGCTGGCGAACACAAATTTGTGACATGCAGATCTCCACAAGGTGGCTGTGGCTCTCTGCGGGGTTTTGTAAGGCTTGATATGCACACAGGTAACCCCAGGCACCAGGCTGTGGCTAGTTTTAAAGAAAATTTATTTTGACAGTCAAGAACACTGCAATGTATGTGTCTAATGATCAATACAGCTGGCTGAAAAGGTGGAAATGGAAACTCTTTGGTGCTTTTATAACAACATCTTTCATATGTGCAATAAAACCCCAGACTGAGTTTTTCCCCTGTGCTTTATGGCCTGCCTGGTCCTCCTGTGGGAGCCTCCAGGCATGTCTCTGAGAATTTTATCATTTGTAGTAAATAATACCCCTTGGCAAGTTACCTCTCGGCAGACAGGCAAAGAGAACATATACAGCATCCTGCATGAGCACAAATTCCTTCCCATGTTAAAGCTTTTCCCTGGCAGCAAAAGTTTCCTTGAACAGGTGCAAAGCTCTCCCTCCTCACTATTTCTTCCAAAGGCCTTCTGCTCCTGCAGTTTTATACATGTATATGTATACACAGGCAAGCTCTAGGAACGCCTTGTACTGACAGCGCTGCGGTGATGGTAGTACTTCTAGGTAGTGGGCTAGAGGGAAATGCATGGGGAAAGGTGGGTTCCTACTGTCCTGGTGGCACCATCTGCCTGCCTCACAGGAGTTGGTGCATTTGTGCTGGATGTGGCAGAGGTGTGAACAGACTCCAGGGGGTGGAAAAGCCAGGCATTAGGTCCACTTGCATACAAAGATGAAGAGTTTTAGACCAGGCTTGGGTCATCTTCCCTCCACTTGAGTCAGTCCATGACACTTTCTCAGGAAGACAATGAAGTCTGGTATTTCAGCTTTCTTTGCACCTGTTTCTAGTTCCTCTGAGAGAGCAGCCCAGGGGAGAGCAAGGACCTGCAGTACTCACAGTACATGAAGAGTAGTTGGAACTGTGAAGCCTGCTGATAAGGGAAATGCAATGGCAGTTTTAGCACCACTTAACAGGACTGCTCCAAAGGCTTTCAGCTTCCTAGGAAGCTGAGCCTACACTGAGCTAGTGGTGAGGGACTGATAGGGACAGGAGGCATCTCCCAGCATTGTAGTTAATGGCCAGCAGCAAGCTAAGATGTGAGGAACCTGTCTGGAGCTGATGATGAGAGAAATAAACAGCTACAGGCAGGGGTCATTGGAGCGACATAAGAGCAAAGGATCTGAGATATGTCTTACTTCAGTACAAGCTGCATCAGAGGTGTTGGCAGGTTTAAGGTTCAATTTGATTAAACTGGGGAACAGATCTCACATAAGAATGGATGCTGTGGCTGGGCCATGTTGTCTTGTGACCCATCCTGGAGGAGCATCAGAGAAGCTCAGTGAGGCAGCAGCACACTCCAGAAATAGCTCCCTGGTTTCTGCAACCCACAGCCCTTTGCAGCAAGTCCCAGGGCTTCTTGAGGCCACTTTTGGTGTGGCAGGCCATGGTAAACTCCTCAAGGCTGGTCCCCACTGTGGCCTGAGCTCAGACAGGTTGTTGCCACGAGCCCCAGCTTGACATTGCTTAGGAACAGGGCACAAAAGTTTCATATCTATTAGCCTGCAACACCTCCAATCTAGAGACTTATCCATTTTGCACAGGAAAGCATAAGGCATAAAGCAGTTAAACCACTACCCTAGAAATAACGCTATGTGTAAATGAAGAGCTATTTAGCCAACAGATGATGAAGCTTGCAGCTATTTACACTGAAGATTATTAAATAAACTCTTCCTCTTGCTCTCATATATTACACCCTCAATGAATTGGGATAATAAACAGCCTCAGAAATCCCACTGCCAGTCTTACTCGTGAAGTGTAACTTACGTAGTGGCACAAACATGGCCATGTGGACTGGAGGAAAGCAGCACAAAAAGACCAGGGATGACTATCAGCACAACCTCAGCTGCAGGGTGATTGAAGAATGGGCACTGCATCCTAGGCAAAGCTGACACCCTTTTCATCTTTGTAGATGCATGCAATGGAGACCTGCTGTAGTGCTGAGGATGACGTGGCCCCAGGCAATCCCTTGCACAGCTTCTGATAGCCAGTGAGACCACCGAGAGCTCACTCTTTCCCAGAAAGCCTTTAAGCTCAGCTGCAGAGTGATGGTGTTAGAGGAAGGGGTGGTTGGCTGTTTAGAGGAAGGGTTGTTGGCAGACAGCTGCTCTCAGGCCCTGTGCAACTGTTGGAGGACAGGCCAGACTGAATGGTACTACCCATGCTCTGCCCCTAAAACCACACATAACCATGCACTGGCAGAAAAGGCCTATCCCAGCAACACATCACTGTGCCTTTGCTCTACACTGGGCATTGGCACCTTGCTCAACTTCATTACAATGATTGTACTCACAGGGCTAGCAGGGAAGAGAGATCTTCATCTTATTTTTAATACTCCCTTTTTATTTTCAATAACAATTCAAGTGTCACTCCACAAAATTTAGAACTTCAGTGACAACCAAGCTCACAGTGAAAAACCACTGCAAGACCTCCAGACAGTGCCGGACAACGAGGAATATTCTTTATATGGTGACAGTGTTCCTCACGTGTAACAGCTTAAATTTTCAGGAGGAAATAGCTGTGTTCCCTAGAGAAGTTCAGAGGCTCAGGGTTGTGTAGTGTGGTGGTGGTTTTACACAGAAAAAACACATTTTGAGGGTAAAACAGCCTTGCAAAATGAACTGCAATTCACGATGAAATCTATACACGAGTAATGTACAGATCAGTATTTTAGGAGAAAGCAGGCTGAGCCAGGATTATTGTGACAGACAAATCTTTCTGCAACTCTGACCAAAGGACAGGAACTCCATGTGGCTATTCTTAGTTCATTTGCAAATCACAATTGTACTTGAAACAAAAGATCATTAATTCACTGGACTTAAAACAATTCAGTATTTAAGGACTTGTAAGCCCTCTGAAAATTCTTTAATGAAAAGCCACCAAACAACACCAGACCTCTACTCAATGGATTTGAAGTCTACTGACAACGTTCCCTTTTCTGGTTTACCCCTTTCCATGCTGTGCAGTGGTTAAATATCCACAGACCTTCTCCAGAGGCCACTGTAAAACCACAGCACTGGAGCCAATTCAAACTGGCAATTCAGTCTCCTCAGAAAAGACTATCAAGCAACCAGAACCTGTCCCCTGCTTGTGCCAAGATGCATTATTTCCCCAGTGGCCACCTGACCTGTATTTCAGGACAAGTTTTTTTCAGTTCACTTGGCAAGTACTGGTCAATCTACAACTTAAGTAAATGATCTCTTCTTGCTGACAAACAGAGCATCTAATCCTGGCACTGCAAAGACATTAAAGCTGTTTAAGATCCCTCTTCACAGATCAGTAATGAAACCTTAAAAGTAACCAAGAAGTCCTCCACAGTGATGAAAATGGATCACAATCACTTTCAATATCTGTCTGTATCCCGTAGTTACAGGTTCTTGTTCTGGCCTTTTCAAAACATCTAAGATATTTATTGTTGCTAATCTGTGTGTCTCCTTTGTTTGGCACCATGTGGGTGCTGGACACCAATTTAAAACAGCTTGGGCCATCATATTTATCTGACCTCCCAGGAGAGCGAGGGTGAACACTAAGGCAAGGTCAACTCTAAGCTTGGACACCAATGACCAAATTTCTCAAGGAAATTAATGACCTTCCATACCACCTGTACTGAGATTTGCTGGGATAAATAAGTGCTTTTAATATTTTAGCTCCTCTGTGTTAGCCACAAGGAAGTGAAAGGGAGAGTATTCCACAAGCAGAACTATAACACAAGCAAAGTATACATTAACAGTTTTATTTTTCCTTTCCATAATCTCAGAATAACTGAGATATCTACATTGTCTAATAAAAGTTTTGTTGCCTTAAAATCGGGAGCAGAAAAATCTGCAGCTTAATTCAGTAGATAAGACAGAGAACAGCTCTTTAATGAAGGCCTTCTGGCATGAGGAGTACAGAAAAGGCACGCCCTGTGTCCAGTGGTTCTATAATTTTATGATATTATCCATCCAATCCCAGAGCTATCCGCCCCCCAGATCCTCCCCAAATCTGCCTCCCAGCACGCCTCTCCAGAATTGAGTCCAGGGTCACAAGACCCTTTCTTCTTCTTCATCTTCTTCTTCACAGCACGTACTGTCTTTGGAGCTTCTCGAAGGTTCCAGGCTTGAGAGTTGCTTTGACTATGATCGTATCTCCTTGTTCAGGCCTGGGGTGCAAATGTTCTTAAACATAACAGGTGTTTACTACAGTCTTACCTTGAAAGGAGCCTAAACAAGCCTAAAGAATTTAGAAAATTCAATATGAAATGGGGGAACAGGGTTTAGTAAGTGTTAACTACTATTCTAAAGTGTGAGAGACTATACAATTATACTAAAAATCTATATTTACTACACAGCTACTTCTAAAATCTACAAAAAGCTAAAAATCCTAAAAATTCTCAGGCATCAGTCCCCCCTTTACCAGGGATGGCTGGTCAAAAAAAAAAAAACAAACAGCTAGAGAAGAACCTGGGTATCCCCAAGTGTTGTTAGCTTAGCTTGTTCTCCACCTCTTGATATTGGTTAAAAAATCCCTCTTGTAAAGTTCTTGGACAAATCAATGGGTAAACATTAAATGTGCCATCAGCTAGCAAAGCTTTGGAAATTGTATGAGGAGGCTTGTAGTAAGGAAAAACAAAGGTTCAAGCTACTATTAAATCTGATACAGTTCTGATGTTCAGCAATTTTAAGGCTCTTTTTTTGTGTAGTTTTGTGAGGTATCTTTCAAGTTCTTTATGAATTGGCATATTCTTACACTTATTAGCCCAATTATTAACAGAAGTTACCATTACCAAACGTCCAGCAGAAAGACTGAAACATACTAATCATATGTTTTGACAGGTGAGTTAAAAGCATTTAACAGAATCACATTCTTCCACACCAGTCTCCCAGGAATATCTGACCTTCAGACTTTTACAACAGCTTTTCCCAGATTTTCTCCCTTTAACATTCCAATGAAAGCCATTGGCATGTTCTCAAATCCTTCCGTGACTTGTTCATGGTACTTCACTTTTCCCTGTCAAAAGTAAGAAAGGAAATTGCTGAGTTTTCATCCACCAGAATTGAATTAATTGCAACAAAATTTTATCCAGCATGTATGTTTCATCTGAAACAAGCAAGCTGGCATGCACCAGGCTAACTCTGCAAAACTAGGTAGGCTGCTGTGAGGATCTGCTTTTGTTGTGAAACCTTCTACTTGGAGTCATACAGGGAGCAAAAGTCACTGCCAGACATACCAGAATAGATTTAGTGCTACTTGGTCCCCAAATAACTGATAGGTAGGGGATCATTTCCCCAAAGCCAGGCCTGTCTCTACCCATACAGAAATACAGAATTGCAAATCCAAGTGATCAAAAGCTGATCCATCCCAAATCCTCATGTTTGTAAAAGCTAGAGCCTCTTAGCCTTTAGTATTCACACTTACAAACTTCTCACAACCATGAACCAACTTAGTAACTAACTTAGCCTTTATTTACAAAAATAAAATATAAAAAATTCCATATTAAGTCCCTTTAAAGTCCAGCTCCCAATTCCATAAAAACATTAATTCTTGCCAGTAATTTCAGCACAACACTACAATGGAAATCCTTGCTCATACTACAAATGACCAAATGAGAAATAGAGGAATTACCCTAACTATGAAAACCTTCATTACCAGATAACTGTTTTGAATTACTCTGGAAGCATCCTTTTTCAAAGCCTACATGTATTCTGGAATATATCTAATTCCACAAGCTAATACTGCTGGTCTTAACAAAGCAGAAGGGATCAGGCATGTTTACTATGGTTTGAGTGTTCCCAAAAGGCTCAAAGATCATGTCAGGGAAAAGAAAAGTACCATGCTGGGACCTCACCCAAACAGCTATGACAAGAGACCCCTTGCAAAGAGGGAAGCTATGGTGTGAATACACCTTACAGAAAACTACCCCTTCCTTCCTTACCTCCATGACCCACTTTAGCAGTGCCTTCACACCTTCCTCCCGACGGTTATTCCAGCGGGTCACAAGAAACCCTTCCATTCGAAGCTCTTTGAGGATCATTGAAACCTGCACGTAAGGCCCTGCAAGAGAAAGGAACCAGAAAGCCATCTGCAATATCAATTTCACTTAAAATAAATCCCAAGCATAAAGTGGGCTTTTAGCAGTAAACACCACTGAATGACTTTGTTTCAGCCAGAAGGAACAAGTATTTTTTCTCCAAGCAGAATTTCCAGGACAAAAGACCAAGGATTCATGGATAGATAGCCAAACAAGGAAACACAGGCCTGATCATTAAAGCTGTGGGACTAAACACTAACATTTCTGAAAACAGCTTCATTCAGAAGTAAACTGGCCTCAGCTTCACCTGAGGGACTTCAGCTGCATCTCAAAAATACTGTTTTGACAGCTTATTTGGTAGCCTGCCAGGCTCTCATCCTCTTTCTAATTCTCAAAATTTAAGTTATAAACTCTAAAACACAGTTCCTTCAATCACAAAAATGTGTGATAGTGTCCTCACTCTCAAAAGCCTGTTTCATTTTTTTGAAGTGGTCTGAGAGTCCAAAGCAAGTCTGCTGTCAAAGAGCATTCAGACCTCCTATTTCTTCTAAAAGGCAAATTTGGAAAACTTAAATGTTATTGGAAGTGAATATTCATCTCAGCCACATTTCTTGGCAGTTTCACTAGTAGCTGAAACCTTACGGGAAAAAAAAAAACCAACCCTAAGATGCATCATCTAAAAACCTGAGAGAAATCTATTATCTCATCTAAAATTGTGTACTACTGTGTAAATGACATCATGCACCATACCAGCCTTCTACTGATCTATATTTGCTTAGAGGCCTGTGGAGTCCTGATTAAAGTAGTTTAGTCACTCCTTCATTTCTAATCAGCTGATGTTTTTCATCCAATGGGAGTGCACACAAAGGAGGATGAGTGGACGTACACACTAGGAGTGTGGTCATGCTCCCACTGCCCCAGAGCAGCGGTTAGTTACCTGAATGTACACACATACATAAATGGCACAGGGAAACAAATAATAAAATCTCAAAAGACTCCTATTATGTCTCTCTGCCATCACCAAACAGGAAATCATTTTAGACACAATAAGCAGGCCCACACCTTTCTGAGGCACAGAGTCATTGTACAGAGAGATGGCTCCACAGACTGCAATCCTTCCATATTTCTTCATCTGGTTGATAGCAATACTGGCAAATTCTCCACCCACCTGCAAAAATGAGAGCATGTGCAGCTTTAGAGACAGTCCAGTGTTTAGTATTGATTACCAAAATCTGCCAACCTTGCATCATTGCACCAAGGGGTTCAATCAGGGAGTGGAGAGGTGAGTTGCACTACTCCAAAGATTTGGTGGTTGCAGAAACCCTTACACTTAGAGAACACTATAATGACTCAATCTCACTCTTCTAAAAATTAGTTATGAACATAGGAAATCAGTTTTAATTCCAAATCTGCTTCATAGATCTTGGTTTGGAAGTGTTGGGCAGGATTTGCACATAGATCCCTCCTTCTCCTTAGAAGGAGGCACTAAGGGGGGGGCACTTAGTGTCTAGGGGCACTAAGAAGCACCAGCTTTTCCCACACACCAGTCTGCACTTTTACATCTTCACATCGTGGTGATGTTAAGCTTTTACTTAATGATTCTCATCTCCGAAACAGGGATGTGTTTTGAACAGAAACTTTTAATGGTGAGAAGCTGTGAGAAAATTTACTGCTGGGGGAACTCTACACAGAAGTTGGAAGTGAGAGGGAAGGGAATGGATGTGACCATAAAACGTATTTCATACACTGGCAGCACTGGACATGAAATTCAGAAGGCTAAGGCAAAGTAACTAGGAGCTCCTGAAACCCTGCTCCTTGAACTTTTTATTCCTGTCAATTGCCAGGGCAAGGCAGGTATGTTGCAATCCATACAGAACGACAGACTGCTGAGAGAAAGACATGCTAAAGAGGTGATTATGGGTTTTTTTAAACCAGGTAGCTAGCCAGGGAGTTTTAGGCCACTATATCTGCTAATACCCTTGTGCCCAGGTATTATATTATCAGGTATAATTCATGTTAGCTGTAGCAGGAAATTAAAAGACCCAGGGCTGGTTGTCTGGCTTGAAGGTGAACTGACGTGGTTTAACTCTGTTAAACTCTGTTCAAAACAAGATGGTCACATTCAAAAAGCCTATCAAGACAGTACACAGTCCCCGTTAATTCCAGCTATACTTAGGAGAGGTCAGAAACCCTCTATGGGCCACTCCAGTAGTTTTACAAGTGGGCCTTGCCATTCTTTAGTTTACAGGCACCAGTGCAGCCCCCGTGACCACATAACACGGAGCAATCTACACTCACTCCCCTTCTGCAATAGCAGAGAACTGGCTGTGGTCCAGGGTGGACCAGGAACGGACTGGAGCTGTCTCTGTTCAGCATCAGTTAAATGTTATTGTGACCCTTACCTCCCCAAAATTGGCCACACTTTTCAAAGAGTGAAGTAAAACTTCTTTCTCTCTATTCAAAAACACTGCCAACAACCCAGCTTTGCCTTTCAATCTTTTCCTTTCTGTTGCTGCCCAACTCAGCTGCAGAAATATGTGTGGAAAAGGAACAGGAAAGTAGATAGTTCTTTTTCTTGATTAAGTGGATCTCAGTATTGAGTTCCTGGTGTAGTTTGCAATTAGATGTATACAATATTGAGATCCTGCTATAATTTAAGGAAAATGAGAACTGCTCAGGGCAAGGCCTTCTCTCTGAACTCACATTATCAAAGAAACAGTCGTAGCCATCAGGAGAGGCTTTACGCAGTGCTTCATCCAAAGATTTAACAGTCTTGTAATTAAAAGCTTCATCAAAGCCAATTTTTTTCAGATAGGCAACCTTGTCATCTGAGCCAGCACAGCCAACCACTTTGCAGCCCTGCAAGGAAAGGAAAAGAACGTTTCTAAATATCCCCTGACAACACAGGCTGACACTCAAAGAGTGCTGGGTGCAGAGCTCACCCTTAAAGCACAGCCGTTGTCACCATATGAGTTTCTGAGCTCTAGGAAACATTGAACTAGCTTTGCTACGTCTTCAGGAGCTTGTTCCACCACAAGACCCCAGTGCAGGCATGCCTTCAGGGATGCTTGCCCTGCTGATCATTCATAGCCTTGTTGCCCTGTCTCCCAGCTGAGGCTTCTGAGGAGCAAGTATGAGCGGTTCAAGCCACTCACCCCAATTTTAGCAAGCTGCCCCACCACAGAGCCCACAGCACCAGCTGCAGCATTAACCAGCACCGTCTCTCCTGGCTTCATCTTGCAGACCTCCAGCAGACCAAAATACGCAGTGAGGCTGCGAAAAAGAGGGAAGAATGGCTCAGTGAGGAGTAAAAGATGACAGACTCAGTGATAGGACTTGACCACATTGAACCACAATATCATCACAACCAGAACAAGATTTAGTTTTCCTCATTCTTCATGAAATACAAAAATTGACCCAACCTACTTAGTTTGGTGGCTTTTTCACAGCCATCCCAGAAAAAAATATAGATATGTTACTGGGTTAACAGAATGTTGCAGCAGAAATCTTTGTGATCATTAGCCAGATCATTAACTTTCTTTGTCATCAGTAGCTAGAAGGAGAAAGACGGATAACTTTGTAAGATGACAGTTCAGTTATACACTGGAAGAGAGAGAGAAAAGTAGAGAAAGGTCAGTAGCCAGCTGGTATCTACCAGACTGAGGCAAAGATTAAATGATACTCATCACAAATCAAAGCTGGCAGAAAAAAAGGGTGACAAAAACTTGATGAACTGATGGTCTCCCTGCTCCTGAGGACTACTGTGCATAGCTATGGCTATTGGGTGAAAAATGGAATCATTAAGGTTGGAAAAGACCGCCAAGATCAAGTCCAACTTTTGACCAATTAGTCAATTAACCTTAGCACTAAGTGACATGTCCAGTTTTTTCTTGAGCACTTCCAGGGATGGTGACTCCACCACTCCCCTGGGCAGCCTGTTCCAATGCTTGACAATCTTTTCCATGAAAAAATTCTTCCTGACGTCCAGGCAGAATCTCCCCTGGCACAGCTTGAGGCTATCCTCTTGTCCTGTCACTAGATGCCTGATCCCCATCTTGCTAAACTGTTCTTTTGGGCAATGAGGTCTCCCCTGAGCCTCCTTTTCTCCAGGCTAAACAACCCCAGCTCCCACAGCTCCTTCTCATATGAATTACTCTCTAGACCCTTCACCAGCTTCATTGCTGTTCTCTGAACAGGCTCTAGCACCTCAATGTCTTTCTTGGAGTGAGGGGCTCAACTGGGCACAGTACTTGAGATGCAGCCTAATCAGTGCCATAATAATCTGTAGGAAACATTTAAGTTTAGCCCTTCAACTGGCCCAGAATCTCAGAAAACTCTTCTGCTAATTTCTAAATTCAAGCTGAGAGCTTCATACTTGGTCTGGATTGAAAGTGGGAACTGAACCAACCATCAGGAAAAACATCTTGATTGATGTTAAAATGAAATCTGAGAAGTTCTCCATCACACACAATTTTACAATCCTTTTGAAAGCCTCCCATGTGAATAGGACTGACCAAGTCCTGATCTCCCATAAAAACTACAGAGAATGAGTCAAGAAATGCAAGAGGATGACTGAGACTGCAGTAATGAATATAGATTCCAAGGCAGAGGAGTTTTCTGCTCCAGTACAAGTTAAAGGACCTCTATTTTGCTGTATGACATGACAGTGATCTTTTGCATTTTTGGGGGTAGTTCTGGAAATATGGTGATAGTGGAAGAGCCCAGTCAGGAAAAGCAGACTAGTCCAGCTGCCAGTGAAGTTTGAGACTTTCCACTAAGGTTAACACAGACTGAAATGGATTCTTTACAGCCCTTCCTGGATCCTCTTTCTTCTTTATCATAGCTCCTCAAAGAGAGGCACCATAATCTCCAAGGCAAATCTCCTCTAATCTAGAGGATGGGACAACCTTCAGGTCCTCTGGGTAAGGGCATCCAGAAGCACATGTTTCTTACCAAAGTGAACAGGCAACATGCTTGTAGAAAAGACAAGGGTCACACAGATAGGCAGAAACATTCTGCACAGTAAAATCCAGATGATAGTTGCCTTTTCATCTCAAAACTCACCCTGGCATGCCAACTGTTCCAAGGGCTAGAGATCTGGGGAGTGATTCTGGCCAACTGGAAGGAAGGACATGTAGGCCTTTCCCATCAGAGATGAAATGAGTTCTCCAGCCACTGTCAGCCACAACAAAGGCCCCCACTGTGAAAGCAGGATTCTTGCTTTCCACAATCCTTTTTAAAAGAGAGAAAAAAAAAAAGAATACCTTGTCAGAGACAAATCAATACTGGCTCTTCAAAGAAATATTTCACATCAGGACATTTAGCCCATACCTGCTGATGCTGTAGGTGTCAAGCTCCTTTCCTGAAATGTCTGCAATCTCTTATTACCAGAGAGATACTGGCCAAGATGATTCTAGACTCAGCTCTGCCCACAACAAATCCAATTTTCCCAGGAGTGCCAACTCTTTTTTTGACTGTCACCTGGTATGAGTTCAGACTAGGCTTCTGTGAATTAGAATGCAGGAAGGAGGATGCTGGCATTAAAGCATAGAAAAGCAAGGAGCTGCAGATAGGCTGTAACAAGCAGTTTCCTTCTCAGACAACCTGCAACCCATTTAAAAGTTGAAGATCCTGAAGATGGAACCTCTTGGGATAATGAAACCAGATAGAAAGCAATATCTAAAACCAGGGAGAAGTTCATATTAGCAGTGCCTCTATACCAAGTGAAACTTCAGCTTCCTTATCTCAACAGGAAAACTATGTTGGAAAAGGGTAGGTAAGCAGCTTTGAATTATTAGAAACAGCTGGTCTTCTGTTCAGCAGACCTGGTTGTTAATTTACCCCAGGCCTCTGTGTTCCTGCAGAGAAACACAAGAGTCAAAGGCCACAGATGTTCCTAAGCAGTAACTGATAGGCAGCACAGCAGGAACAGGCTGACAAAGGGAAACATCTGTGTAGCTAAATTACCACAAGCTTGGGAAAAGGATGAACTTACAGTTATACAGCCCTTTGGCTGGAGCTGCATATTCAGTGACTATGAGATATTTTCAGCTGGAGTAGATAGCAGGCATGACTGTGAGCATGCAATTACTAGTACAGAAGGTTTTAAAATGTGAAGTTGACACCTATGGCAAATACAATAGTTGGTCCTTCATACCTGTAAAATTTGCCTTTGAGAACATTATCACCAGAAAAAATGTATAGGTTTTATCAAATGCTCTCCAAAAAGGCAAAAGTAGTTCTTAGGGGAAAAACACATTCCAATCAATTACATATAAGAATACAGTTGCAGAAGTATGTAGACTCAAGTCTAGAATAGGTAACACAGACTGTAGACGTCTCGAATGTCAGCACATTCCTGTTGAGATCTGCGATATGAATGGATAACAAGAACTGAAGATCTTACCTGGCAACCTGTGTTCCTATCATTATGTCCCCTTCCTTCATCACAATTCGACTGTAAACTCTGTAACAGGCAGACATGGCTTACTGTGAGCAATTGTAATAATGTTCCAGATACACTACAACAGTAGTAGCTACTGTCTGACCCAAAAAGAGAATACCAGCAGTGCTGTTGAACAGATCACAAAGAGCTTGTCGCTTTAGTGGCATAACTGGATGTTTTCCAGGGCCAGCTACTTGAGCATCCCCAGCATGAGAGTGTTGGGGGACACCATATCATTAATCTTCCCAGCATGGTCCACCACCACAAGAAGCCTAAGACTCAGAGAACTGACACCTGCATCCACCAGCATCCTCTTTAAAACTACCTAGTTTCCCTGAGCTTTAACTGCCTCCTATTAACATTGGTCTATCAGCAATGTCTGACTTAGAATTTGTACTATTAAGTAAAAGGTTGCTAAGATAAATGAAGCAGGTACTGCTACAGGGCTGCAGTCTCATTTGAGCCTGTTGCACTCCAGTGGAACACACAACAAGGAAAAACAGCACATTCAAAGAAAAATTATCCCAGTGTCTAGCTAAATTTGGCACAGCTCCATATTTTGAGTCTTGTAATTTACACACTTTTTATGAAAAGCAGACAAAGGCATTGGGACTCTGACAACAAGGGGCACTCTCAGCATGTGTTCTTTTGAGGTTTAAGTGGCAGATGGAATTAGGTGTCCTAGCCAGCAAGTCATAAAGAAGAAAAATATATACCTCATGTAAGGATCAACACTGAGAAACACCGATTCAAGCAGCAACTCTGCAACGAAAGACAAAACAAATTCCTGGACACTAGCAGTGCAGTAAAGCATAGTTTCCATAAGTCAGTCTTTCAGCTAAATTGATAGGAGTTCTTGATGCTTAAAAGCATCCCCCACCCCTTAGGGAAAACCTACCAGAAATGACTACTACAGTCATTAGTTTTGATTATGGATGCGCTGTTACAAAAAACATTTTCTGTAGTGTATCTAAGAGATTGTCTTATTTTCATGCTTTTTTGCATCTGCCTCCTCTCTCTATAGAAAGGTCAAGTGGCCAGAACTCTAATTTATTTTTTTGGCCCATATGTAAAAAGGCATCTCACGATTCAGCCACCGGAGGGTGGTAAGAAACGCTGGCACAGGTCAAATACAAACACTACTTGGCTGCCTTAAACAGAAAGCATTAGTTTATCTTTTTAAAGTAGCTTAATCCACCTCGCTGTCTCTAATGACACTAGTTCCCAGAAAATATACCATTAAACATATTTAAATTCTCATTCACACAGCAGTTCTAGCTGTTCATCTCCACCTACTAATACTTTTCATTGCCTGTGCTGCAGTGGTCTGTCTAGTACAAGCTAGAAATATATTCAGATAGAAATATCTTCCCATTACTCAAGAGAGAGCAGGAAGGCCATGTAACATAACAGGGAAGGCCCCCTTCTTTAAAAGTGTTACTGCAGTATGAAGTTATGCCTCTTTTTGCTGTAAGGATTAAACTGGGAACAAAAAAATTACTCCAGGTTCTTAAGTACTCACAGACATGAAATTTTTAAGTGTGTCTGCGTATGTAAGAAGAAATAGGTTTTCAAACATTTAAGTTGCAAACATAATGCAATACTTTGATGCAATTTCTTTCGTGAACCTTCTAAAGTGGAGTAAATTTTGTAAAGGACAAGTAGTGGGACGAGGCTCTGCATGGTTGATGCAGATGTCCAGGTGAAACGACAAATCAAAGTTCATTCTTTTATCAACAGCTCTTGTATATAATAAGTTAACATATTCCTTACCCTTTTTGAAACAGACAACCACAGGAATAAAAACTGTCTATTTTTTACTGTTTATATTCACTCTCTTGTTGTTACATCAGATCAAATCTAACAGGACTAAGGACTAGGCAAAAAAAATCTAAGGACTGGCAAAAAAAAAAAAAAAAGTTGAATGGAGGCAGAAGTCTTGCAGTGTTCCTTCTTAAAATAAAAAACTAACCTTTACCCACTCCAGCCTTGAGGTCTCCCTGCTGCAGGCTCATTGTCAGTGCACAGTCTCTCTGCTCTCCCCCCAGCACTATTATCAGTATTTTCCCTAACAGCATGAAAAACTCCACTGAACACATACTCCTAGATGTTGTCTTCTCCACCTTTTTCCAAAATAATGTAGATAAAAGCCTTTCACTAGTAAAGCATGTTTGGATTTTACAACAGTTATCTCATTTCCTCTGTGTCATAATCAGCTTCTCTATTTCTAAATGAAACAAATTCTGTTTTCTGTGTGGCTGCGGGTTTCAAGGCTGTATCACTTCGGCAATTTCTCCAATAAGCTTTATTTGCAAATGTGTTCGAGTGCCTTTGTCATCAGGCACCAAGTGGAATTAGGCAGCTTGAAACCGTGAAAGGCATGGCCCAGCTGCTGAGTCCTGGAGTTAGAAGTGCTCAGCCATTGTTTGTAAGGGTATTATCAGAAGGCAACATCACTTAAAAACCACCAAACCCATCAGCATACTTGTTCTTCAGCAATTGTCCTTCTCTCTTAAGGTGCACGGCTTGCCCAAGCCATGTCACTGCATTTTTGAAAATATAAGCCAGAGAAACATGCAGACAGTTCTAAGATGCACAGCCATACATCAGCAATCAGATAACCTCCAGAAAAATTAATAACAGGTAGCACTCCACTCACCTCCATCCTTCAGATTTGGCAGCTTTATCTCTTTCAAGTCAAAGTCACTGGTTTTGGGGAAACCTTCAAAATGCTTCTTCAGAACCCACGCCTTGGCGGTCACCATCCTGCACAACAAACAACAAAAAGAGGACCTGTCAAAAGGATGCCCAACGGTACTGGGCTGCTCATGGGGGCTGGTTTATACTTCATGAGGCAGAACAGTTATCTCGATAATGTGCCATAACACAAGAAAGCCTTTGCTTGTTCTTGTGGCAATATCACTAGATCAAGAAAACGTCTGAAAAGGCCCGCATTGCCTTAGCAACCCAGAGCTTTCTGTGACTTGTCGGACCTTCCTGCCTGCTCCAGGGCAGCAAGCCCTGGAGTGGGAAGGCAGCCCTGGCATGTTGCATGAGTCCCACCTTAAGGATATTGAAGGAAGAAAATCTACTAGTTTAATGAGAAAAAAAATACCGTAAGGAAAAATCCCTGATTATTTGGGATGAGTAATGAACCTAAACTTTTACAAACTTGAACCAAAGTACAATTGAGAAAAACAAAGGTAAGCACCACTTCTTTCTGTGACACTCATTATATTGAAAGAAAATACTTCTCCAGTTGCCAAGCTCAGGGCTTGGAACTGGGAACACATTGTCACCAGCATTTTCCACACAAGACAGAAACAAAAAAATAACTTGCATTAATTCTAACCTCACAGCCCCTTTGCCCTTCTTATACACAACTGCACCAACAAGAAAGAGAAGTTATACTTAGAGCAGGCAGGTGGAAAACTGTCTTCTGCTGTCACAATAACCTTCTGCACCCGACTCAGGCAGGGGCTGGGCTCCTTCAGTCACACACACTTTCAAAGGTGAAAATGTAGGCTTTTATAGACAGGGTTGGTACCGCCCTCAATACACTTCCCCAGCATGAAGTGAAAACCCTCAGAAAACATAGCATAGCACACACCCATTGTGAGTCACCTTTCTCCTATTAAGATTTGATATCATTCCTCCAAAACCCCCAATTCAGTGCCCCACCAGTTGCACAGGCACGTTACGCAATACGCGAAGCTAAATGCACAAACCCCATGGTTCTAGAAACCACAAAAACCTGCAGTCTGGAGACCTGTCCCACAGCGCGGGAATTTCTTCAAATGACTTTTTACCAGTCCAGCCCTAGAACTTGCAAGAGTTTCTGGGGAAAAATATCTAATTAAAAAATGTCAAATTCCTTGTTCAGTTCATCATTTAGCATAGCAAATGATCCACACATTTGTCACTTCATGGCGAGTGCTCTGACCCTCATGTTCCCAGTGCACGCCCCGAAGGATCAGAGCATTTGTGGCTAAGCCTCACTGTTGCCGAGCCATCTTAAGAAACACTAGCAAGCTTTGTCATTTTGCCTCAACTATGTTGCAATGAGGCATGTAGCATCGGAGAAAACTTTGTCCAGTGCTTAGCTGTAATAAAAGATATCGTGACACTGTAGCAAGAACAAAGCAAAGCCAGCAAACGGGCTTACAGGAGCGAAGGGTGAGTTCAGGGTAACAAAACCGATCCCACTCACTCGTTTACACCCACAGGCACCGAGAGGAGTTTGTCCCAGCAGTGTGCTCCATCCAGAAATGACCAGGGACAAAGGGATGCTGGCTAGGCTGGCAGTTATTTGCTGATGTGCCATTTGTATCCCCGGGAAGTGTCTCCCAGCATGTCCCACGTTTGTGACTCATCAATATTGACTCCCTGCTTTTTGTCTCTTTTGTCTGTGTGCCTCAAGGCTCCAGCCCTGCTCTTTACATTCCCACCAGCACCTCTTAATAGCTCGAGTCTTCATGTCTGAGTATAGCAACCTGATACCTCTTTGAGGCTGTCCTTTGTTTTCCCTACGTGGCCCCCTCCAACACAAATCATGTAATTATGATGATCTGCAATCCTAGGTGCCATCAGTACAGGCCATTTCTGTCTTCCTTCAACTGTTTCTTTTGATGCTTCCACTCTTAGACCTCCCTTTCATACCAATCTTCACACTCCTATCAAAAATTTCTAGTTTTTCAGCAGAGCAATGATCCTGCTTACAAACCATACTGGAAGATTAATTTCACAGAACCATTTTTATGACATTTAGGCCTAATTTTGGAAACAGGAGAAATTTTCTTCTGCCCACTTCTCTCTTCCTACTGAAATCACATCATTATAGCCACTTCAAGACTAGGAGTGTTTTCTGTAGGTTGTAAAACAAAAAGCGAAAACAAAACCAAAAATCCAGAAAACAGAACACAGATACATGCTTAATGAATGGATTCACAAACCACTTTCCAGGTTAACAAACCAAGATTATTTTCTCTGTTTAGATATAAAATAATAAGAAGTGGTAAGGACTACTTTTCTTAAGCATACCAAAGGATGCTTAAGCATACTCCAAAGGATAAATAGCAGTGATGCAACATTTTCAGGGTTCCATTTTAAGTTTTACTGAACTAAGTATGTGATAGCCACCATCTCAGCTCCTAAAGCAGTAACCTGCCCTTGTAAACCATAGAACTACTTTGTTTGCAGTATCAGTGGGTTTGGATAATACATTTCTTTCGTCTGCTTTCTGTATAAACTGTTTCACAGACCATTATTACAGCAAAGAGGCTGCTATGATAAAAACTTCAGAAAGAACAGGCCATGACAGGGATAAAAAGACTATTTAAAAATAAGGTGATGCATTTCTGCTTGATTTTCTTACAAAAGAACCACTAAAGCTTTTACTGAAATTGAAGTCCAAGATAGCATTTATTCTAATGTCCTTCAAACCCTCCTTGTCCCCTCATCTAGACCATCAAGTTACAAAACAATAATGAACACCTAGAAAAGAGGTAATGGAATGGGAAATCTTGTCTCTTTGCACTAATCAAATACATAAGAAAGCAAAGATCCTATCTGTGTTCAGACACTGCAGTTGCTGCAAACTGTAGCTGAGCTGAAAGCAAAGCACTTCGTGCAGGATGTCACAGCTCAGTCTCCAAAGTCAGCATGAGTAAGAAGGTTCACAGTTCAGGGTAAAAGGGGAGAGAAGAAGGAAGAGATGAAAACTGGAATCCCATACTACATACTAGCAACTGGAAAAGAAGATCAGGAAAAAAAGAGACAGGCAAGTCTGAAAAAATGGCGATAGGTTGACTGGAGGTTGAGGAGCTGATGGTGATACCTGAAATCTGGGAATATTCACATTCAAGTGGAAAAGCAGTAAAGCTCTCAAGGCAGCATGAGTCAAAACAGAAAATCTTACCTTTCTTAGGTAATCCCATCTATTATTCCTAGCCTGGACTTGCCCAAATCTAACCTTGAGGACAAAATCGCTTTAGCAGCCTGTCAGTTACAAATCAATTCAAATCTGGGGTTAGCTTAACAGTTTATTTTCCTGACAGTCATAATTTGCAGACATGACTGTGGTACTTTTCCTTTTATCTCTATTCTGAAGCAGGAACACCTACGCTCACATCTACATTGGAAGTAAAGGGTATGATTAAAAGCTGAGTAAAGTGTATCCCTCAGACACAGTTGGTTTGTAGATCATTGCTGAAGAAAAACCCACCATCACTATGACAGCAGTTTTTCAGGTAATCATCATCTCATCTAGTCTCTTCCCTAGATTCAATTTATGTCTTCTGCAGCATTTCAAAGCAATCTGCCAGGCACCAGCATGAAGGACTTGCCAAATACCTTAGAAAACAAACAACCACCTTCCCTCCCACCCCAACCAAACAAACATAAAAGGACTTCTTGGCAGTAGAGACTGCCAAGGGAGTAATAATACAGAGGCTACCTCAGGATCCCATGCACATACAGGATTACCAATTACCTGGGAGTGATCATGGCTTCAAATCATATGTACCTACAAGTTTTAGCAAAAATTACCTGTTCCTCTCCTCTGGCTTAGCTATTACAATGCTTTCTCAAATTTTTTTTTCCTATTGTAAAAACAAAGTAAAGGCAAACCACTCCCATGTTACTTTTGGCAGAGACTGTACTTCTAAGCAAGCATGACACTGTATTATGAAACGATAAAGCTGCAACTTCACTTCCTTATGCAATACTATTAAGTCCTGGAAGAAGGTCAAAGATTGCAGGTGAGTAGTCATTGCTCTGCTACAAGACTTGGCCACGCTGCACTTTGTTACAAGGTTGTAATTCCAACAGAGGTTCAAAAGAGCAAGTTCATATGGGGCGGTGAGAAGGAAAGCAATACCTTCACTAAAACAGGTCTGCTGTCCTTCAGCTCTCAGAAATTGCATACATAGTGAGACTCTTTAGAACTATAAGAAAAAAGAAGCAAGTCCACAGATAGGAAGGAAGATGGGATTGAGTGCACTACCAGCAAGTTCGCAGATGACACCAAGTTGGATGGGAGTTGATTTGCTGGAGAGTAGAAAAGCTCTGCAGAGGGGTCTGGACAGGCTGGATAGATGGGCCAAGGCTAATTGTATGAGGTTCTACAAGGCCAAGTGCTGGGTCCTGCCAGGGGGGTCACAACAACCCCAGGCAGCGCTACAGGCTGGGTGAGGAAGAGTGTCTGGAAAGCTGCTCAGCAGAAAAGGACCTGGGAGTGCTGGCTGACAGCAGCTGAACATGAGCCAGCAGTGGGACCAGGTGGCCAAGAAGGCCAATGGCATCCTGGCCTGGATCAGAAATACAAGCAATACAGTATGGCCAGCAGGACTTTGGGAAATAATCATTCACCTGCACTGGTGAGGCTGCACCTCAAATCCTGTGTCCAGTTCTGGGCCCCTCACTTCAAGAAAGACACTGAGGTGCTGGAGCAAGTCCAGGGAAGGACAAAGGAGCTGGTGAAGAGTCTGGAGAGTGAGTCACATGAGAAGCAGCTGAGGGAGCTGGGGTTGTTCAGCCTGGAGAAAAGGAGGCTCAAGGGAGACCTCTACAACAACCTGAAAGAAGACTGTAGCCAGGTGGGGATTAATCTCTTCTCCCAGGTAACAAGTGACAGGACAGGAGTAGAGGAAATGGCCTCAAGCTGTGCCAGGGGAGGCTTAGATCAGATACTATGAAAGTATTTTTCACAGAAAGGGTTGTAAAGCATTGAAATAGGCAGCTCAGGGAAGTGGTGGAATCACCATCCCTGGAAGTGTTCAAAAAACATGTGTATATGGCAGTTGAGGACATGGTTTACTTGTGAACATAGTGGTTGTGCTGGGTTGACAACTGGACTCGATCCTAAAGCTCTTTTTCAATTTTAGCAATTCTGTGATTCTGTGGGACACCGCAGGAGATGTGAGCTGACAAATCAAGCTGAAGCTTCTTGAAGGGCCAGCTGTGCTTCCCTGGTCACTGCACAGCACTCATAAGATTCTTTCAAGCACTCTTTTTACTTCTCCCTTGCTTAAATGTTGATACAGGCCAAACACATGTTGCAACATCAGTAAATGTAAAATTTCATCAAAGCAGTAGAGACATACTGCAGCATAGTTTTGCTTCTTGAATTTGCAACAACACCCCTTTGCAGCATAAGCATCTCTTGAAGTGTTGTGTAATAAGTGCAGTCAGAAGGGAAATGACAAACATGCTTTCAAGCATCAGCGATCCCTCTGAGGGTCCCTCCTGAATTTCTGTAATATTGCAAGGGCAGATTGATCCTTGAACAAGTTCCTGCTCGTAACATGCAAAACCAACTTCTCCCTCAAGACAGAAACTTGCTGCTCCAGCCCACTTAGCATACACAAGACATACTTGTTATCTGTTACCACTCCAAGAAATCTGCAATATTAAGAGACTGAGATTGATAAATGAAAAATTAAAAGGACGTGAGAAAAAATAAAAGAGGGATGCCAAGGAGAGTCAAAGGAGTTGGAGTGGAAAAGTGGCAGCACAGCGAAGTGATCGGCACAGCATGTGGAAAATGGGGCCTGAGGAACCTCCCTGCTGCTGCAGCACACATAAGTGGAGCATGATACTTTACTCTTGTATTCCACCCTGACCCAGGCAGGAGGGTTGGAACTAGATGATCTTTTAGGTCCCTTCCAACCCAAATAATTTTATGATTCTCTGATAATGTGCATTGTACCAAGTATACAGCAGATCCTTCTTAGCTCTGAAGTCACAAGTAGGTATTCTACAAAGGTAAAAATATAGTATAGCTTCAGCAGTTTGTGATATGAGTATTTTAAGAATTGGGAAAGTGTTTTATTTTTGTAAGTACATGACACAGTGTAGTCCACACAGCCACCTCTAACAGAAACGAATCAGGGCCTCTCCTTCAGGCAAGAAACATGCAAGCACATTTGCCACAGACAGTAGATTTTTTGTCAATTAAAAATGATTCAAAAATCATTTGGGAACATTTTCAACCCGCCAAATAAAATGTGACATTTGATGCGGTTGTATGGTTACACAGCATCAATCTGATTCATCTCCATACTTCACAATAATTTTTCTCAGTATGGTGTTCAGATGTTAGCAAAGTAACAGCTGATAAGAGATCATCAAGTTCTTCTGGCTGCAGTACCTCCAGCAGCAGTGCTGTCTCAGTAATGCCTTAAACAGCAGCATCCAAGGTAATTCCTGACATGAGCAGATACATGATTTTATTTCTCTGTAATGTAGCCCTTCAGTCTGAATTATTTAAAATTATTAAAATAACATCAAACTCAGTAGTTCAGGACAGTAAGTTTTACAGCAGATCTCAGTGGTCAATGGTCACTATCCAGCTGATAGTACAACACTGGAGCTCTCCTGCAAAATCCTGGTCTATTTATACAGCACAGCTACAGGAAGGTCAGGAAAGAGCAAATGCATCCAGCCGACTTTGCTTTCCCGCTGTGACCAATGCGGCAATAAGTAGTTAGACAACTCCTGTTCTTCCAGTGACACACACACACACACAAATTTTGAACAAGTTCTCCTTCCTCTGCTTGAATGGAAGCGCCTGTTTATATCACAGCAGTACAGTTAAACAGGCACAGATGGCTTTTTCTTTTTTTGGCAGGTAGGGGGAGAATGGGGTGGGGAAGCGCTGCAGTAGGAACGTATGTAATAAGTATAGAACCGCACTTCCTTCATTTTAATACGATTTCAGGGCGGTACAAAGACACTTCCCGCCGCAGCCTGGAGCTGCTGCACTCCAGCTCCTCAGCCCTGCCACAGAACCCCACATGAACGCCCAAGTGTCCTCTCCTGCTGCCCCATCGCCCGCGGGGCCCGCGGGGCCCGCAGGGCCGCACCGCCCTCCCTCACCGACCACAGCCGCCATTTCCCAGCTCCCGTCCCCGCGAGAGCCCGAGGGGCCCCTTCTCGGCCGTGCCCACCTGCCCTGGGGGTGCTCGCCCACCCTTCAGACCACAGTACGGGAGCACTCGCCCCTCACGCAGCAGGAGCCGAGATCACACCCCGTGCCAGCCGCCGGGAGGCGGGGCGCGGCAGGGCGAGGCAGCCCGTGAGGGGGCGGCCGCCATCAGGCGCCGCCTCTAACGGCCGGGGCGTTCGGCGCCAAAATTCGATCGTGCTGGGCGGCGGGAGCGGCTGCGGCGGGTGGCGAGCGAGGGAGGCCCCGGGATCGGCGAGCGGCCCCGGCGGTGGGCGAGTGAGGCACTGGGATCGGGGAGGGGAGCGGAGCGGAGCGGAGCGGAGCTGCCCGCGGCACGGGGGGCTCGCTGGATCGGGGTCCCGGGTGGGCCGCGGGGCAGCGCGATGCCGGCAGCAGGGACCGGGATGGGGCTGTGGTGGGTCCGTGCTTTCGGTGCCTCAGAGCCGAGGCTGCCGCTTTCCTGGGATTCATCGCTCGGGGGCGGTGGGGCTAAGCAGATATAGCAGTCCTGCAGGCGGGAAATGGGAGCTCCGCTTCTGCTGTGTTCTGAAACACCCGGGCCTTTCCTTCCCCTTCGCTGGCTGGCGGCCAGCTTGGTGAAAACCCGGGGTTTTGCCACCAGTCTTCATACAAGTGTCGTGGTGAGCTTTGTGTGAAGTCACGTCTCTTAGAAATGCTGAAGTACAGGTTATTGTTGGGATGTTGCCTGGACCTGAGGTCCACTTGTCATTTCTCGTCTTATAAATGCATGATGTTTTTGTTGTGAAAATCATGTGTTCTTACCATTTTCTCACACGCGTAACTGTTTGTTTGGCATGCAGTATGATTTATTTGCTTATTCTTTTTTCTTTTATTCTTTGAAATATATAAGATCATAATCCAGATACTTTTCTTTGTGCTACTCGGAGGAATACTTTGCCTGGTCCCTTAGGACCACAGAGAAGATGTACATCAAGTCAATTGTTCTGGAAGGATTTAAATCCTATGCTCAAAGGACGGAAGTTAATGACTTTGACCCATTATTCAATGCCATTACTGGCTTCAATGGTAGTGGCAAGTCCAATATCTTGGACTCTATCTGTTTCGTGTTGGGGATCAGCAATCTGTCACAGGTAAAGAGATGGGGCATTTAAGAAACATCTTTCTTCTGTTAGCAGCGTTTTGTATTACTGTAAGGAGTAATCTCCGATGGGAGACCTGAAGTGGTGCTTCTTGAAAAAATAGTTTTATTTACTTGGATTTTTCATTACATAAAATTGAGTGTCTGACATTCTTTCTCATTCTTACTCTAAGGTAAGAATTCAGTAGACTACAGTCGTGAACAGTACGTGGCTTAGAACAATAGACTAAAAATACCCATTTAAAAGGTACCAATCTCAAGCTGAAGGTCTCTTGCAGCAAAAGGCACTGACTTGTTTATTTGTAAATAAATTTTTTCAGTTCTGGATTGGGTCTTAACATTTGGCCATCTGGTTCATAAGAAAAAATTAAAAAGCTGGTTTTCATGCAATGCCTGCTGTTTAAAAGATGATATATCCGCTTTATTCTCATAAAAAAATTGACATTTCTGACATCAATTTGAATCTCTGTCTTAGGATGATTTTTTGATTTCCCTTCTTTTCCACCCTCTGCCTTCTCCCAGATGTAGACAAATCCAGATGTAGACACATCCAGGAACACCTTCTGAAGCATTTCTCTGTGAACTGCATTATGAATAATAAGTACTGGTTAAATAAATGTGCTGGTGACTGGCTTTTTTTTAACATCTGTTCAGTGTTTGTCAGGAACCTCATGCAGAAACAATTAGCTAACTAAAACTAGACAGCCACACTCTGCTTGTGGTTTTAGAATAATAGCACCTTGCAGCTCCCATGTATCAGTTCACATGAACTCTTAAATATGCAGCTAGATCTTAATTTTTTTCATTCATTTCTCCAAAACCTAAAGTAGTACACTGAAGCTGTGAAATTAATTCTTTCAAAAAAGTATTTATTTGTTCCTTGGATTTAGGTGCGAGCTTCCAACTTGCAAGATCTAGTTTATAAAAGTGGGCAAGCTGGAATTACAAAGGCGGTTGTGTCTATTAGCTTTGATAATTTGGACAAGAGTCAGAGTCCACTGGGATTTGAAGCTAATGATGAGATCATTGTGACTAGGCAGGTGAGTCTTTAATATCTGTATTGTTTAGTAACCTAAATACATTTTTGCCATGCTCAACAGAGTGACTGGTCAAGGGAAAAAAAAGGATATTTTTTAAAGTCTTTGAGTTTCTGCAATTACACAGTGTCCTTAGCACAAACTGCAGGAGTAGATCCAGTGTACTAGACAAAAATGTTCATAACGCAAGTTCTAATTTTCTATTTAGTATTTTGTTTTTGCTTCTGCTTTTGTATCTTCCTCTTAATATCTGAACTGAGTGTTAAATTTGGTCTCCAACAACAAAGGGACCTTTATTTTTTCTGATGAAGATGTTGGAGTTTTGGTTTGGGTTTTTTTGTTTTGTTTTGTTGGTTTTTTAAAGTAGTGTTCTTGGAAATTTTCTTGTAGTATTGTCCTCAATGACTAATCTTTCTTTTGTTTTAGTTAAATATTTTGCATGTCCCTTCAGTCAAACAAGATCTATTTTGATGTTCTGTGTAGTGCACACATATATGTGTACACAAAGATGTAATACGGATGATTTGCTCAGATTTTTTTATTCTTTGTTACAGTTTATATCCTCACAATATCACGTAATTTTTAAACCACTGAAAGTTTCTTGAATTTCTTTTCTTTCTCCAGGTTGTCATTGGAGGTAGAAGTAAGTATCTTATCAATGGTACAAATGCTACCAGCAATCGTGTGCAGGATCTCTTCTGTTCCGTTGGACTCAATGTCAATAATCCTCACTTCCTCATTATGCAGGTATTGTGTGCATCTTTATAAAATCCAGAAAGAATAGAACTTGCACTAAATTTGAGGCAGGATAGATAGTGGGAGAACAGTCAATTTCCTAATTGAAGCAACATCTTATTGAGTAAAAATGAAGTGTCTGTTATGATTTCTAGTACAGCAGTTTGACCCTAAAACACACTGTTAGCAAGGTTTTCTAAAATATATTCCAATTTTCTTTTTTTTTCTCTTTAACAGATATGTGTTTCTTTTATTATTATGCTGAAATTACAGAGATTTTATTTCCTATTATATGTGTTCCATGTTAGTATTTTGAGTGAAATTGATATATGTGCCTTCTTAAGTAACAGTTAATGAAAGAATGCTGGCTAATTGAAAAGTCTCTTATAAACATCAACATAGGGATAGGCAAATCCCTGAAATATTTGCAAGGAATAATAAAACAGATCAGGATTTACTCAGTCAAATGTAACTGTCCCAAACTGAGTGAGGGGGTGGGATATGGCGACAGTTGTGTACATATTCTGCTTCTCCCCAGTTATATATGAGCTACATCTCCAAAAGAACCGGTTTATGATTAGGAACTTATTCAACATCAGCAACTCAGTAAGACTTTAGAACAAACTGTGCTGTACTCCTTTAAGTTGTAATCAGGAATGTGGAGGACGAGCTTAAAATACCTGTGAGAACCATTTCAAGCTTGCTAACTGAAAGTGTGACTTATTTGAACTTTGAATAACAAAACAATTCAGTAAACTAGATTATTCTTATAGTAAAAAAAAAGTGTTTGAACTTAAAATACAACAGTTTTGGGGTTTGGAGTTTTGGGTTTTCTTGTTACTACTGCATGGTACACAAACACTGTTCTTGTTTTATCTTTCTCTCACCAGGGACAAATTACCAAAGTTCTAAATATGAAGCCGCCAGAGGTAGGAAAGTTGTGGGAGATTTTTTTTGTCTGAAGCTTTATTGAATTGTTTTGAATTACAAGAATCCATATTTTGGGAGGGGGACAACAAAAATAAAGGTATTAGGAGATGGGATGTTTCTTCTTATGCTAGATTTGTTCAACTCAGTTGGACATCTCATTTTTGTTGCATTGCTTTATTTTAGATTTTAGCTATGATTGAGGAAGCAGCTGGTACTAGGCTGTATGAAAGCAAGAGAAATGTTGTCCAGAAAACCATAGAGAAGAAGGAAGCCAAACTGAAAAGCATTGAAACGGTACTACATTTTAGAAAGTATACTTTCTTTCATATTTGTTAAAGATAACTGAATAATTAGTTTAGTGTGGTTTTTAAGTTGTTGAATATTTCATTTCTGCACCTGGAACTAGATAGTCGTGCTTACACATGTTTAGAGTTTAAGAAAACCAAAATACAAATGTTCTGTTTTATGTTTCAGGTCTTGAATGAGGAGATCAATCCAAATTTACAGAAACTGAGAGAGGTATGGAAAAATTAAAAGTGAGGTAAAGTAGGTCTTTCAAGTGCTGAAAAAATGCTTTCAGCTGCCCTGAACCAGTACGTGTTGGCTAAAACAATAGTATGTTTTCAAGCTTTGTAGAATCTTTTGATAGAGAAATGTTATTGTCTTTCCAAATACAGAGAATGTGACATTCAGGACTTCCAAGAAGTCCTAGAGAGAAATGTAGGGAGAAGGAAGAAAACAAAAGAACTAGGTAAAATTAGAAGATAAAAACATGTCTTAGTTCTTAAAAAAACTGGGTCAAGTGGTATTTCTGCTGTGCTGTCAATTATATTAACGTGGAGAATCCTTTTTCTTACCTACAAATACTAATGTTTAGAAGTGCTTAGAAGATTTCTACAACAGTCATATGTATCATTATTTTCCTTCAAATTTTAGAATTATTTTTTTTTTGTCTTGTCAGGGACGAGCAGCCTATCTAGAACACCAGAAATTAGTACGAGAAGCAGAACATTTAAACCGCTATTGTACAGCTTATCAGTTTCTTCTAGCTGAAGAAACAAACGAATCCTCCAGTGTTATGTTAAAGGAAATGCAGGCTAATGTAGAGAAGCTTCAGGAATCAAAGGCTGAAACTGAACAGAGGGTAAGAAAACTTAATGAAGACATAGTGGAGATGGAAAAGGAGAAGGATAAGGTAAGTGCAAACAGTTATGCTCATCTGAATACTTGAATACAAAGAATTTTATGACATGGGAATAATATTTACAGATAATATACCCTTGAATTTTTATCTTCTTCTGGTGGGTTGCTTAGATTATGCACTATTCATTGTTGTTCTTGGCCATTGTCTAGAAGACATAGTTTTAAAGTTTTGTCTGAAATGCTTTACTTCCAATTGCTGTATATGAAAAATGACCAAAGCATAGAAACTGTGCCCTCATGTTTCCACCTATGCATTTAATGGTAAGTTTTGCCAGACATTTTTTTCTCCCTTTTTGTTTATGTCTCAAAGAAAAAGAAAAGTAAGGAAGCTTTTGTTCAAAAAAAATCACTATTGACTTCAATTTTGGAGGCAGTAAATTTGGTTAGATACAATGGCGCATAGAGTCTTTGGATGTCTAAATCCAACTTCTGTAAAGGGACAGTGTCCCATCATATGGAGTGATATGGGTCTTCAACTGTAGCTTCAAGTTAGGTTGAATTTCATGGGCAAGAGATATTCTGACCTGTTTCTTTTGAAGTCTGACTGTGCACTTGGTCAGACTGCCTTCTACGTAAAGCTGTGAACAGACGATGAAATATTACAGGTACTGTATCAGTCTCAGAGGCTAAATTAACTTTTCCTTTATTACTGATTGTAGAAAGTTGGAGGTGTGCTTCGTGCACTGGAAGCTGCCCTTTCAGAAAATCAAAGAGTTCATACCAAAGCACGAAGTGCCCTTGATCTCAAGAAGCAAAACTTAAAAAGTGAAGAAATTAAGCGCAATGAACTGGTAACACGTATGCAGAAGGTAAGCTATTTGTATATAATTTTCTTTACATGCTAAATTAATTCAGATTGTGGGTACAGCTGATTTTTCTTGCCTGTTACAGTAAGAAAAATCCTGTGATGGGTAAAAAGTACATGAGAAAAGCAGAAAGAAATGTTAAGGACATTGTTTAATTTGTGCAGCATGAGGTAGTAGGTTCCTATTAGAAGTGGACACGATGCAGACACAAAGCAAGTGCAATAGACAGTTTCCAAACCCTTTATTAACCTGAGGAGAGATCCCTATAACTTCAAATTATTATTCTGTCTGGACATATGTTACTCTTAAAATTAAATGAGAAATTGCTACCTTGGGTATTTCCGACAGTTGATGTTTTTTATACAAGAGAAGCGCTGAATATCACTTTTTAGATATTGGGAAGAAAGAGATACTTCTCCTAGTTAGCGGGCAGTTGTCATCACTTCCTGTGTTTCCTCTATCTGTAGATCTTTAGTGCACTCATGGGACAAGTACACATTTGAAAACATGCAAAGACGTATTGTAAGATTACAAAATTTGACAAAGGTCATAGAAATGTAGTTGAAACTACTTGTAGCTCCTCATCTACACATGAATTTCAAGTTAATGGACTCAGATTCTCTTTTCCTTTTTTGTTTTTGTTCTTTGTTTTGCTGAAGGATTCTAAAGCATTGGTGTCAAAGGAGCAAGAGCTTAAGAAGAAAGAGAAAGAACTAAATGCTTTACAGGAAGAAAGTGAAAAAGATGCAGATGCTTTAGCTAGAGCACAAAAACATTTTAATGCTCTATCTGCTGGTGTATCCAACAATAACAATGGGGAAGAAGCTTCTCTTTCTGAGCAGATGATGATCTGCAAAAATGAAATTAGCAAAGCAGTAACGGATACTAAACAGGTAAGAGTAAAAGCTCTGCCTGTCTCAGGCCTGTCTTCATGCTTCTTCTGAACATTGGCTGAAAACTAACTGACACATGCTTGAAAGGTCAATGAAAAGAGATGCAGATATCTATGCCAGATATTTTACGTTTTAGCATATGCGTTAAGGTAACTTCTTGATAAAATATAAACAAAATATCCTTGCATGGGAAAAAGCTGTAACATTGCTCTGAGGAAGTACAGAAACTGGCATTTGAGATATAAAGGGGGAGTCACTGTACTCAAATGGTTGATGGTATTTAATACAAAAAAAATAAGACTGCTGTCCATGATACATGTTAATACAAAGACATTTATGCAGTTGAACTTAATGGAATCAAAATAAAGATGCCTGAGACTGTGATTGGAGAGTTTAGAAGAAACTTTTGTCCTCAGCTAAATTGTGTGCTAGTCACATGACTTAATGCCATTTCTTTTGTCTCAAGATAGGAAACCTCTGCTGGGGTAGTTCTAGCAGTGGAATTTAAATTTTCAAAGTTGAAAGTGTAGCTTCCTTGTCTCAATTCAGGAAAAATTCCTCTGTAGAAAGTAATAAGAAAGGACTAGCTGTATCCCAGATTATTTTGCTTTGTTTCTTCTCAGGATCTATTCATGTGCTAATTTTACCACAGCTAAATACAGGATCTATGTTTTTATTTCCAAATAGCCTGTGCCATTATTTTCAAAAGCCAAGAGTTCTTTTTGGCATATCTGCAACCAGAGGAAAACTTTACAAATATTTTAGTGCAAGCATTCTAAATCTGCACCTGCAAGATTGTCTTTGAAGATCTGCTTCCATATTTGCTTACTCCTTACAGGCTCAAATGAAGTTGAATTATGCACGAAAAGAATTAAAGACAAGAGAAGCTGAAGTTAAAAAGATCGATAAAGGCTACACGAAAGACCAAAACGCATTTGAAGCAGTTGAAAAAATGAAAAAAACCCTAGAGAACCAAATGAAGGAGCTGAACTATACAGGTCTGTACAGACTTCTGGTGCATAATTTTGAGGGAATCTGAAAAGTAGTATAGAAGTGTCGTGAGTTGACCTTGACTGGATGCCGGATACCCATTAAAGCTGCTCTATCAACCCCCCTCCTCAACTAGACAGAGCAGAGAATATATAGCAAAAGGCTTGTGGGTTGACATAAGGACTGGGGGAGATCCCTTGGCAATTACTGTCACAAGCAAAACAGACTTGATTTGGGGAAATCAATTTAACTTAATTTCCCAGGTTCTATTTCATTCCTGAGTTTCTGTACCTCCTCTCTGTGAGCATTGCAGGGGGACAGGGAATGGGGGCTGCAGTCAGTTCATCATATTTTGTCCCTGTTGCTCCCTCCTCCTCAGCGGGAGGATTCGTACCCTTTCCCTGCTCCACTTTGGGGACTCTCCCATGGGAAACAGTCCTCCACAAACTTCTCCAACTTGAATCCTTCTCATGGACCAGTTCATCACAAAGAAGACTCCGCATGGGTCCCTCCCATGAGGTGCAGTCCTTCAGGAACAGACTGCTCCAGTGTGGGACCCCCACAGGGTCACAAGTCCTGCCAGCAAACCTGCTCTACTGTGGGCTTCCCATGGGGCCATGTCCTCCTTCAGGCATCCACCTGCTCCAGCATGGGGTTCTCCACAGGCTGCAGATGGATTCACTCCGCCGTGAACCTCCGTGGGCTGTAGCAGGACAACCTGCTTCACCATGGTCTGCACCATGGGCTACAGGGGAATCTCAGCTCTGGCACTTGGAGCACTTCCTCCCTGTCCTTCACTGGTCTTGGTGTCTTCAGGGCTGTTCCTCTCACATATTCTCACTCTTCTCTCTGGCTGCTGCAGATTGATTTGGGTCTTTTTCCCCTTCTATAATATGTTATCCCAGAGGTGCTACCACCACCAGTGATGGTCTTGGCCTTGGCCAGCAGTGGATCCATCTTGCATCCGGCTGGTGGACACAGAAGAGAAGGAAAATAAAAGCATTTAGCTCTCTGCTTCCCATCAGGAATCAGGAGGAAACATCCAACCACTTCCTGAGAAGTAGGACCTCAGTGTGCATAGGGGCTCTTTTGGAAGACAAAGGCTTTAATAATGGATGCTTCCTCCCCCCTTCCTTTCTCTTAACTTTTACTGCTGAGCACACCTTTATATAATATGGAATATCCCTTGGGTCCCATATCTTGGCTATGTCCTCTCCGAGCCTCTTGCCCACCTCCAGCCTACTGGCTTTTGGAAGAGGGGTTGGAGCGACAGCCAGCACCACTCATCAAAGGCCAAAACACTGGTGTTATACCAGCTACTGTTTTCTACTATATGTGGCTGCTGTGGGAAATATTAACTCCATCCCAGTCAGACCCAATGCAGGGGGGAAATGAAAAACCAAGTATTCTCTTTTCATGCACAAAGAAATTTCTCTGGTCAAAGCTCTGCAAACTCTTACCTTCCGCAGAAAGTAGCTTAAAATAATTTGATTTTATAAACTTTAGGCCAAGCGTTTTCAAGTTGGATGGAAAATTTAAATTCTAGCAAAAATTTACATGAATAAAGTGACCAGTGTCCCTGTTCACTCCTAGTTTTTCTCACCTAAAAGACTTCTTAAAGTTTGTTTCTCATGCCAGGTAAAGACACTACTCAAACCTCAACTGATATTCCAGACTGGCATTTAGAGAAGCACATTACACTTTAAACATTTTTTTTTGCATATTTGGTATTGTGATGGTGTTAATTTGTCTAAACTGAAAATTTACAAAGAACTTTAGAAAGTCTTTGAATTAAATATTCGCTACATATGTGTAGATTAAACAGTGTAGGTTACCAGTTTTTAAGCTGACAAATTTTCTGTACTCTGGATGTATGCCTACTGCCTGTGTTCAACTCTGAAGAAGAGAAAGAAGCAGCCCTTCCAGCAAAGAAAAAGGCATTGACTTCTGATATCAGCCGGCTGAGAGAATTGTATGAAGGTTTAATGGCAAAGTTTCCGCATCTACAGTTTGAGTACAAGTAAGATCTCTGTGTGATCCTGAACATTATGTGGAAGTGCTTTTTGGGGCCTCTTTGCTCATGGGACTTAACAGATAATTCCACCAATGGCTTAGATGTTGCTTTCCTGTTAGTGCCAGCGAATAATGACTGTCTTACCTGCGCTGCAAAGTGAAGGGGGAGGTGGGGCGGAAAGTCAGGAAATGTTACGGTCTTACCAAAGTCACTAGAACTTAGAAGTTTTGTCTGATGGTTAACTTCAGTAGCTAAAGCCATAGAATCCAAGGGTCTAAACTGCAAAAATGTGAAATCCTTACTTCCAGAGTCCTGCCTGTGGACCTCTGTGGAGGTCAACGTTGCCACCTGTCTCCACTAATCAAATACCTGTATCCCAAGGTTTATGGTTTATGTAATAGTCAGGATGAACATACTCCCATAGCTGTGATAATGAGAGAACCTATTGGAAAAATGAGTTGAAAACTGTGTGAACAAATCATAGTAAAATCAGGAAGAACACTTGTTTAATGACTACATAACTAACTCCTCATTGGCAAATCTCTTGCCCTGAATTAATTTAACCACTTTCTGTGTGTTTGGTTTTCTTTTCTAATAGAATTTAGAATTTCCTACACAAGTATAATAAGCATCACAAGTTTTAAATATAATATTTTTTAAGATGTGTGGGAGAAAACCAACATGATTATTATAATTTATATTTATTTTCAGACATCCAGAAAAAAATTGGAATCCAAGCCATGTGAAAGGCCTTGTTGTGACTCTTATAATTGTGAAAGATCTATCCAAAGCAAAAGCCCTGGAGGCAGTGGCTGGAGGGAAACTCTATAATGTTATTGTGAACACAGAGGTAAGTTTATTGCATTAGTACAAGAACTCTGGATTTTGAGATGTGGTTTTGTGATTCAGGGCTGGCAAGCATGTGCATTGTTACTGAATGCTTAGGAGGGGGTTTGGACCACGTACATGTTTAAATTGGGTCAAGAGTGTCATGCATAGTTAGTGGCAACAATGTGTTCTTTTTCGAATGCCCTGTTGTCTGTCTTTACAAAATCAGTTGTGTATTCAGTTATGCTTTGTAACTCTTTTTCATTTGAGGTGACTGGCAAAAAGCTTTTAGAAAAGGGTGAACTAAAGCATCGATACACTGTCATTCCACTAAACAAAATTTCAGCCAGGTGTGTTCCACCAGAGACGGTCAAATTGGCCCAAAGCTTGGTATGTGGATAATACCCCATTTACACTATATTGCTTGTGTCCTGTTTTCATTTTGTTTCTGTGTTGAAAACATGAGCTTCTTAATGGTTTTACTAATAAGAATTTTTATAGGGTTTGAGAGCATATTGACTTTTTTTCTTTTATATCCTTTCAGCTATGCAATTTTTAAATGGGTATTAATTATTTCACTAGTAACTGAAATAGTTTTAAAATGTAGTGATGCTTTTAGAAAGTGTTTTTATCAAAAAAAGACAAAAATTAAATTTGAAAATTCTTATAACTTGAGGCATACTGACTGGATTCCATTTTATTTCTAGGTTGGTCATGATAACTTGCATTTAGCCCTTGCTGCAGTTGCATATGAATCTGAACTGCAGAAAGCAATGGAATATGTCTTTGGGACAACACTGATCTGTAATAACATGGATAATGCTAAGAAAGTGACCTTTGACAAAAGGATAATGACAAGAAGTGTTACTCTTGATGGAGATGTGTTTGACCCCCAAGGCACTCTGCATGGAGGCAATTTCTGGTTTTATTCCTATATTAATATCATGTATCTGTTGATATGTTTACTGCTCTGCATGCTTTCTATAAAAATGAACAGTAACTTTTTGTGTAGACTCATACTGGGAATGATATCATCTGTTTAAACTAAGATTGTCTTGAGCTGAAATAATAATAGTTAGATTAAGAAAAAATAATGGAAAACTATTTGCATAAAGTAATTTAGATTTTAAATATTTAAATCCTGGTTGTATAATCCTCTTGGAAGGAGAAGTGCTTTATATTAAAGCACTTTTTTAAGTAATTCATAATGGATTTGAGATAATTTCATAGATTATGAAAAGTTAGTTCTTTGCACAAGACATGCATGTGTGATATTCAAAGCCTGCAGAACTAAGTTTTGTAACAGAGGAGACATTTTTTCTCCATGAGAACTCCTTACTTTAGCCTAGCTGACATATCTGTTTTGCAACTAAAATAAATCACCAACCTGCATCATTATTAACGTTTAGAATTTGCTATTACCAGTAGTGAATCCACTAGTCTAATTCCTATTAGACTGGCTTTTTATTTTTTTCACTGAACAGGTGCATCCTCACAGGCTGTACCAATATTATCTAAACTTCAGGAAATGAAAGATATTGAAGCAGAACTCAAGACAAAGGAATCTGAACTTGAGGCTGTAGAGAATGAGTTGGCAAGCTTGAAGAAGGTTGCTGAAAAGTAAGGTTTGCACTATAAAATGTGTATCATTGCTCTTATGTGACTGAGTAAATTTAATATAAAGAAGTGTTTTGGGAGGCCACAGGGCGTGTTGAGATTGGAGAAATACGGAGAAAATTATTCCCTTTCTCCCTCCTGCCGCAGTTTAATTTGTAAGTTCAGCAATCAAAAGGAAATTTAGCTTATAGATAACATATGTAAGAAAACTTTGTTTTGAGTAATACAGGGGGAAAAAAGTATAAGTTGATGTCTACTTTAAATCACTTGCAGTTTTCTAAAGTTTCATGAAGTCCACTGAAGAATGGATCTGTTCAACCATATTAACAGCCATACAGAATTCCAGTTTGTGATATCTCTTGCTTTTCTTGCAAGAAAATGTAAAGATGCTAAAAAGGAGTATTACTGTTTAATGATTTAAATTATGTAATTTTAAATATATTTGATTTTCAGCTACTCAATTGCTGAACATCTTTTTAAAAGATCAAATAGAAAAACGTGTTAGTTCTGCAGAATGCCATGAGAAGGTAGTGTTGCATACTATGCTATCTACCAGCTGGATTTATTTTTAAAAATTGTCTTGAGTTGCAGTAGACTTCCAGAAATATAGCCAAAAGGAAAAAAGGACTTCTGCTTTTAGATATTTTTTCTTTAATATTTCAGCCTAGCATCTGTCATAATGCTGGTTTCAAAAACAGTGATCTCTGAATTGCAGTTGTTTTTGATATCTCTGATTGGGGCTACATAGCAGGAGTTACATATATGATAACTTGCACATCTACAAACCTCACGATTGCTATTATAGCAATTAAATCAGACTTTTATTCATTTAAGTGTATTTGTCCTACTGTCATCACTATACTCACATTAGAATGGGAATATAGGTATTTATCCACTTCAACTTTGGAAGGGAGATGCTGTGTACCCCTCAATACAGGAGTGTGTCACTGCTGTCTTCAAAGGTACCGGCAACTGAAGCAGCAATGGGAGATGAAGTCTGAGGAAGCAGAGCTGCTGCAAAAGAAGCTCCATCAAAGTGCTTATCACAAACAAGAGGAAGAGCTGCTTGCCCTGAAGAAAACCATTGGTGACAAATATGTTCTTACTCTTTTAATTGAAAATCAATTGCTGAGAGTGAGATGGATATCAAGCTGTTTGAATTTGCTTAGTAAGAAAGTGTTGAAAAGAAGTAGCATTCATATAGCTAAGGAAAAATGTAAAAGCACAAAATGCAGCAACCAGTAAAACATAAAGACAAAAATGGACAGAAGCGATACCTTACCCCTAGAATACTGTGTCTAGATATGTATCTTGTTAGGTAGCCATCTGATTAATTACTTCTTGATCATGCGATTTGGCATATGCTTGTCCCTGTAAAAAAAAAAAAAAGAAAATATGCCTCTTTTTTTTCTTAATTTTAATGGCTGGTTGTCTGTTTGGTTCCCTACCAAGAACTAGTAACAACAGCACACTGTCTTAGGATAATTAGTGAAATATCTGACTTCAGTAACTAGGGATTTTACAACAACTTTTTTTCTGTTGGGGGCAAAGAGAGATTTATTTTAGTTGGAGTTTAGGATGTAAATTTAAAGATGAAAATAGTGCCCACTCTCACTACTATACTTCTTGATTCAGCGGAGTGTGAAGAGACATTAAACAAAACTGAAGAGAGCAAAAAGAAAGCAGAAGACAAATACAGGGAATTAGAGAAAAAAATGAAAAATGCAGAAGCAGAATGTATAGAAGAACGAAAAAATGCGGAGCAGGCATTAGCTGTTGCCAAGAAAAATGCAGATGCTTCAAGCAAAAAAATAAAAGATATGCAACAGGTAAAACTTCACCTTTGTTGGCAGTTTTCTCAATGGTAAAGTGGTTGCAGAAATCAGAAAGTTTGATTCTCCTGAGGTTTTAATACTATCAGTGCTGAGACTTAATATACTACTCTGTAGTCACTGACATAGGAATTGCTGAGGTTTTTTGTTTGTGGATTCTGTTGTGGGGGGTTTTTTTGTGAGATTGTCCCCTTGCTGAAGAACGAGTGCTATTAATCTTCAACAGCATTTACTACATCAAACTGAATCTTAATTCTTTCCATTTAAATATATCTGCCATAAATTGGAAAACATCTCTTCAGGAAGTCCAGGCTTTACTTCTGGAACTTGAAGAGCTGAAACAAGAACAGGCTTCCTGTGAACACCAGATAGCAGCTGCTGAGGAAGCAATCAAATCCTACAAGGAGCAAATTGATGCTATGGCAGCTGAGGTGGCTAAGACAGAGGTAAACGTGAATACTGTGTTTCATTATCCATTTTGATGTTACTGAAGGTGTGATCCCCTAAAGCTCACACTATAATGTATATTTTGCTCTTCAGATTTGCTTACCAGCACTCAATCCGCCCAGGTAGTTATTTTTTTGCTTGGTTTTCACATGTGAATTTTTTCTACTTGCTGTGTCTGTTCTAGTAAGGGTCTAACACCAGCCTTTATAAGAGGCTAATAAACACCTGTTTGATTTGCTTTTCAGGAATCTGTAGAGAAATCACAGAAGGAGCTGGCCAAGGAAAAGGAAGTAATTGCGTTACATGATAATGCAATTAAAGACAAATCTGCAGAGATGCTAAAATACAGAGAACAAAATAATGAATTACATATTAAGATTAAAGAATTAGAACATGACATCATCAAATGTCAACAGGAGGCTGCTGATGCTGCTGCCAAGGTATTTCAGAATTGTACTTTTCTTTCCATCTTGTGGCCAGGAGTGGTTTTTCCCCTTGCTACGTGCAAAGGAACTTTTTCTTAAGCACTATCATATTTGCAATCCTTGATGTAAAAAGTTTTATCCCAGGAGGAGGGAGTGAAAACTGTACATTGTAACAGAGCTTACCTGTAGGGACTAACAGAGAGTAGATCGCAGTGAGAAGGTGATCACTAAGAACAATCTAACTGCATGGACAAATTAGGTAACTAATTACAGAGGGCAATTCCAAGATTTAGTGACATTTAGTGTAGTCCAGATATAGAGAAAAAAGTGTTCCAATTAAGTAAGATATATATGAAAGCTACCTTAAAATCTTGGTTTGTGTACAGTCAAGGAAATTACCTGAAACAATGTAAAGATATGTGTTGGGAGAATCTTAGATGATGCAGGACATATTGCTGCAGGCCTGTTTACACAATCCAGCCTGCGTGCTGGATGGAGGGGAACTGTGTCCTTGAGCAGCAGATATGAAAAAGCTGCATAGAGGTAAACAAGAGAAGAGGATGTTATCCAGGGTGTGAGAAACCTGAAGAGGAGAGGACCTGAAAAGGTCAGAGCGCATGCCTTGGCTAGGAGAGGGAATAAAGTTATAGCTAGAGCATGTGAACCCTGTAGGACCCTTGGAATATTTTTTGGAATAAAGCGGAGCATTGACTGTACCTCCATGAGGATGTGTCTTTGACTCTGGAGCTCCTTTTTGCATCTTCTCGTTTTAGATATGCACCTGTGCTGCATTGGGATAGAAGAATTAATGTTGTAGAGTAATTTTAGCATGTTGATTTTTTTTTTTCTGTTTTCTTATTTTATTCTTGCCATTTGAGAAGGGTTTGGGGAAGGCCTCAGCATATCTTCTTGTTTACAGATGAAGAAGATGCTGATAGAGCACAAGTGGATAGCTTCAGAAAGACCATTCTTTCGTCAGCCAAACACAGCCTATGATTTCGAAAGTGGCGATCCTAAAGAAGCACTTCAAAGGCTGCAGAAATTGCAGGAGAGGGTAGACAAGCTGGGAAAGAACGTGGACGCGAGAGCTATGAACGTGCTCTCTGACACAGAGGAGAGGGTAACCATTTCTGTACTTTAACCTAAAAAGATCGCGTAGGTTGGGTACAGGTTATACACATATATATAATGTAGCTTTGTTTTCATATGCTCTATTTCTGAATACACCAAAAACTAGACCTTCATGAGATAGCAGGAAATCTTTTGCTGGATCTTTTATACTAATCTTACATCTTTGAACTGTTCAGTTGCACAGCAGTTTTATAGCTTATTCATAGTCTTGACTTTGGATGGTAAAAAGAATTATTTTATTACTTCCTATCCCAGTCCATCCTAAGATGCAGTGTTAGGCAAGCTGTGTGGTATCTGTTAGAGTATCTGAGAACTATATACTGTCATAAAAGTTGCAGATCAAAAAATTATTCATCTTCAAGCATGATAGCTTGAAGAGTTACCTCAAACTAATCTGTATCTTCAGGCTATTCCAGGATTGTCTCAAAACTGCCCACTGACTCACACTTCAACTTTTCTGGTACTGTTTCCTCCCATCAGCCTCCAGAAGCATGCTTTCTTCTATGGAAAAGCAAATTATGATTAACGAAACACGATTAACTTGGAAGTGCAATTTTCAAAGTAATGTTGGCCTTCCCCTTTGCCGATAGTTGAAAATTCTGATGCTTTAATTTGCAAATAATATCCCCAGATTTACCTCCTTCATGCAGCTAAATGAATACACTCATGTTTTCAATCTCATGTTTAATGACTATTTCATAGTTAAAAAATGACATGGTAAAGCTGTAAGAGTGGCACAAAATTTATTTTGGCACAAAGTTCATTAAAATCAATCTTTTCTTCTCATTTCTTTAGTACAATGACTTAATGAGGAAAAAAAGAGTTGTAGAGAGTGACAAGTTAAAAATTCTTGCAGTTATTGAAGAGCTTGACCAGAAGAAAAATGAAACTTTAGATATTGCTTGGAAAAAGGTATGAAACTTGAAATCTGATCTTCATGTTTTAGCAGAACATCAGATTTGGTTTAGATTACTGTTTTGTGTATTTCCACAGGGAAAAAGTCTCTTTTCAGAACTAATGTCCCTTGCCTAGTATTTAAATTACAAAACAACCACTTCATTTCTCCTGTTTAATCTCACTTTTGAGAATAAGACATTCTCTGAGAATTGTAATGAACCAGTTAAACCTGCAAAACTACTTTACCATTCTCTTTTAGTGCCCACAAAAATTTAAGGAAAATTACACTACTGGCCTGCTGAAATACAGGGATTTCTTTTTTTTTTATCTTAAAGCAATATTTCACCAGAGTTAAAATCTTCTGGTTCCCTGTAGCCCCCTACAATGTGGGGCTGTGGACCTGGGGTACTGTTCCAGTAGGATATCCAGATAGGATACTTAATATTGGGTTAGAGCAACATCTGATTTATGTTTCTGTTACCTAAGCACTCTGCCTTCTTACTAGTTCTCTCATATAATGAACTATAAAAAAGTATAAAATTTTCTCTTTCTACACAGGAAGCTTTTGACACATTCTTTTCCACTGTACCAGGAGAACTTGTTCTTTTTGGCCTTTGAGAAAATTGATTTTATCTAAGATTGAATTACACACAGACAAAGTATTGGTTTTAATTATTACTGCCTGTACTCAATATATCACTGACAAAATAGTGCCTTTTCATTTCAAAAATCTTGTTTGGGAAAAATTGGTGAACTCTATTCCAAAGCATCATGGGTGGTGGAATAAGTGTGTTTTCAGATACATTCCTTAACCTTGAAAGTTTTAATCTGCATTTACAAAGTTGCATCTCATCCAATACCTGGGCATTGCTTAAGCAAACCTGGGAAGAATAAGGGTGGGGAGGATGCCAGCATGTACCTCTTACATGGTGATTATACTTTTACTAGTCCTTTAATTAACTGGGAGAAATCACAGTTTACCAGTTTATAAAACTGTGTTAAGGCATAACTGTTTCCCTGGCTGATAGCATAAAGAAGCCTTCCCATACTTCTGTCATTTGATCCTTCTAAAATGCTTAGTGTGAGGTGTCATATATTGCCATGGCCCGCAGGAATAAGGGAATGGGGACGCGGCACTGCACTCAGGTTCGGGACACAGTTGAGGTGAGGGAAGCAATGCCGACTTTATTGAGGGTAACAGCGACTTAAATAGGGTAGGTTCAGGGGGTGGACTCAGGCTTAGGGAGGAGCATAAGACAGGCAGCTCAGGGAAGGTGGTGATTGGGAGGCAGGGAATAGGTGGGTGGCAACCTTGGGTCTCCAGGGGAAATGGGCCAATAGGAGCTACCTCTGCACTGCAGCAAACCACAACCAATCGCAGGCAGAGGAGCGGGAAAACAGGGGAGAACAAGGAGATAAACAAGTTTAGGCGGGAAAATGTGGGGAAGAAGGGGAGACAAAATGGAGGACATAAATTTTTGACAATAAACTGGGGTACATGGAACTTCATAACAATACAACAATAAACTGGGGTGAAGTGGGGAAAACTGTCAATCCAGTGGGTGTCTAATCCGGTATGAGAACGTCCATTTCAGCAGTACAGTGTCCATTCAGTTCTCGTATATCTTTCTCCATGCTTGGTATTTCTCCCATTCTGATTCCTCTCCTCCAACAATATATCCTTTGGTGTTGCTTCTCTTTTCAGTACAGAAAAAATAAGATTCTGTATGCTAGTATTTTCTCACTATCCTGTATGTCCTAATCTTCAAGACATGAGTTATTGGGTTAAACTGGGCAAGATGTCTTGAGCTTTGTGCAGCTTTTACCATTTTTGCTCTTTGGGCTCTTGATTCAAAGCACATTCATACATCTTCTGTGGTCTGACTTCTAGGTGAATGAAGACTTTGGTTCGATTTTCTCAACACTCCTGCCAGGAGCCAAAGCTATGCTGGTAGCCACTAAAACCAACAATGTCTTGGATGGTATGGAGTTCAAAGTTGCCTTAGGAAACACCTGGAAGGAAAACTTAACAGAACTTAGTGGAGGACAAAGGTTGGTGAATATATTTGTTTTCTGTTGTGGTTGTGTATATAATTGATACATCTAACTAATTATAGTTCTGAAAAGCAAAAAAATTAATCTTTTCCCTTGTCAAGTTAGGGACTTCCTCCTCCCAAACTGACTCAGTATTGGAAGCACTATTCATTCTGACTTAGAACAATGCATTACTTGACATAAAATAACAAACAAGATTTTAGTCTATGAAGAAGTGACAAAACAAATGAGTTGACTAGTGAGAAAACTGCAGTTAACTCTAGGTAGTACTGATGTAGTGCTGAATTAAGTGCTCCTCTCTTTGAACTGTAATCTTAAAAATCTATATAGACAAGATTTGCCCCAGTATAAAAGTAGTGTCGTGGCAACAGTTTTCGTCTCCAGTGACTACAGCTACTGTGTAGGGTTTGTGCTGCTTTGCAAGGAAAAAAAATCTAACAAATTGAAAAGCAGAAACAGAATTTTGGCAGAGGTGAGACAGATACAGAACTTTCTAAGGACAGAACACTTCAAGAACTGTACACTGAAAAACATCTTTGCAAAACTCAGAATTGAAAATAGACAGAGCAACAGCATAATTTTAAATATTGTCATGCAACTAACCTGATCTTTTGATAAAAGAGTAACATTTGACATTTCTGACAGAATACTTCACATTTTGAAATGGGAAGCTGTCATTCCATCAGGAAAGCATTTTAGAATCATAGAACTGTTTAGGTTGGAAAAGCTCTCTAAGATCATAAAGTCCAACCATTAACTTAACACTGCCAGGTTGACCACTAAGCCATGTCCCTAAGCACCACATCCATACATCTTCAAAATCCCTCCATGGATGATGACTCAAATCACTTCCTTGCACAGCCTGTTCCAATGCTTGATAACCATTTCAGTGAAGAAATTTTTCCCAATATCTAATCTACACCTCCCCTGGTGCAGCCTGAGGCCATTTCCACTTATTCTGTCACTTATTTCCTGGGAGAAGAGACCAACCCCCACCTGGCTACAACCTCCTTTCAGGTAGTTGTAGAGGGCAATAAGGTCTCCCCTGAGCCTCCTTTTCTCCAGGCTTAACAACCCCACTACCTGCTCCTCACAAGACTTGTGCTCCTGCCCCTTCATCACCTTCATTGCCTTTCAACAATTGCTTTCATAAGACAAAGCCTTTCAGACAAGAGAGTAAATCATAACTTTCTTTTCTCCATCCTAGGTCGTTGGTGGCCTTATCCTTGATTTTAGCCATGCTCCTCTTCAGGCCTGCCCCAGTGTACATCTTGGATGAAGTGGATGCAGCCCTTGATCTCTCTCATACCCAAAATATTGGGATGATGCTTCAAACTCATTTCAGACGCTCCCAGGTATGATCTTGAAACTCTTGTGGTCATAGAATGGTTTGGGTTGGAAGGGACCTTTAAGATCATCTAGTTCAACCCCCCTGCCATGGGCCCAGACAGCTTCCACTGGACCAGATTGCTCAGAGCTCCGTCCCTTATTTTCAGAGGCAGTCTGCCACTGAGGACTCTGAGCTGTTCTGTTCACCTGTTTTATTCCAGGAATGTGTGTTGCATTTCTGAGTTGTTTCAACTGGAAGTTACACTGATGATATGGCAATGGTGAAACCTCAACGTTTTAATGTAAGCTGTTGCTGCAGTGGTTAGAAGACAGGTAGTAATAGGAAAGATTGTTGATCAGTTTCAGGCATGATCCACATCCTGAATTCTTTTTTCCTAGAGTTCTTTAACCTGAGGTAAAAAATATTTCATGCTGACCTTAGTAAAATAAGCCAGGCACTAGTGGAAAGAATCTCTGTATCACTGTGACCTATACATGAAAAAAAAGGTAGTACATGTCTCTATTTGGTGTTAAGACCTTTTCAAATTATCAGAGAAAGGAGGGGAACATTTGTTACCAGCATTGTAAAATGATTTGAACAGTATCTTTTGACTATGAAAGATCCCGCATTCTTACAAAATTAGTGGCAACATTTTTTTTCCAGTGTCTCATGCACCATAAATGGGTATCCACGGTTGTGGACTGTATCCCAGGCCAAGCACTGGCGTAGGGACAGGGATGTATGTTACTAGCTGCAGAAAATGTCTGGCCTGTGGGTCTGCAGGGCCTTGGTTACATTTAGAATATTCTTTAAAGAATTACCACCAAGTTTCTAGCCAAATAAAGTAAAAGGACTTCTCTCTTTAGAGGCCTTTTCCATTGTTGCCTAAAGTCTGTATTTGGATGACAGCATTTATTTCAAGCTTTTCTGTTTTCTTTTAGTTTATTGTGGTGTCCTTGAAGGATGGAATGTTCAGCAACGCAAATGTCCTCTATAGGACCAGGTTTTTGGATGGAGTATCCACTATCACAAGATACAGTCAAAGATCTATTAGGTCTCCTGACAAGAAATCCAAGAGAACATGTAGGAACGCTGGGACACCACCAGCAAAACGGAGAAACAATGGCCCTCAATTTGTGGAATGAGCTCCTTAAGTGTTTTGTCTTACTTTGAAAAGGCTTTTTAAAAAGCTCTTTCAAACATTAAGATTGTAACATTCCTTAGTGTCTTAACTGTACTATTTTGAATAAAGGTTTGAATAAAGCTGTCTGTACTATTAGCTAAGCTGACCACATTTATTCCTTTTGGTGTCCCATAAGTAATTCCTATCATCCCTCTGTAAGCATTTACACAGAAATGTATATAAGCAGTAGCTCTGTAAGCTTAACAGGAGGAACTGAAGGCACTGAAGCTATAGAATGGTAGTCAAATCAGATTTTCCTCAGTGTTTTACAGCATTCAGAAGACCTGTTACAAAGTGTAAACATTACCTTCCTTGCCTGTTGTCAAATTCCAGAGAAAAGTGGCATAGCAATTTTTGAGCGACTATAATTGTTATGGAGCAAAGCAATCATCAACAACTAACTCCCAAGTTACTTTAACAGTATTTGCAAATTGCTCTTAAATATTAATCTCATGGCCTCATCTGCCATGTATATATAATATACACAAAGTGTAAGAATGTACATATAATATATACAAAGAATGTGTCTACATAATGCAACACATCCCCTAACCCTGCCTGGTTGCAAACTGTGGGCTTAAAAAAAAAATTAAAAGAAAACCAAAAAAAACCCACAACCACCCCCACCAAAAGCTCCAAACCAAACCAACCAAACAAAAACAACCCCAAAAAAACCCACAAAACCCACAAAAGTTCCTTCTAAAACTGCAGAGCTACCATCCATGTCCATGGGGTGAGGGGCAAAGCAGAACTGCAGTTTGGAAAACAAGGATGCTATAAAATACCCCAGGAGAAAAAACCACCACCAGTCACTTCAAGGAACAGGTCATGCAGCTTTTATTTCATTTTATCTTTTTGGTAAGCAGGAGGATTTTCTTTCAGTCAGACCATTCACATACTTGGACAGTACAGATTGCAGTGAATTTGATGGAGATCTTGCAACATTAGAAAACTTTTCTCAATATACATCCATTTAAGCAACGGCTTGTAAGTCAGAATGAGAGTGCTAGAGTCAAGTCTGCGCACTGCACTCCGGGTATACAAAGCATCGCAGCAGCACAAGAGATGCCCGTGCTGGGCAAAGTACAGTGTGTTTTACATAGTGCAATCACTTTTAGAGGAGAAACTCTAGGAAGGCCACATCTATTTATTTTTTTTTTAATCCTATCAAGTTTACAAATGCGAGGGGGGTAGAAATCAAACCTCTGACTTAATTAACTTTTGTACAGGTAGGTTTTGTGTATAGGCACATGCTTTAGAGAGGAGCTCTGAATCTGCTCTGTAATCACGAGAAAGACATATTGCTTTGTGATTCAGAAAGTGTCATACCATCTCTAACCTTCCTAACGCTCTTGGCCAGAGTTGTTAATCCAGCTGTTTATAGAGTTCCTAGAATACGCTCTTCCCTCTAGTGTAAATCCCCAATAGAGAAATTCAGGTTGCTATTGACAATGATTACAGTTATTCTACGTACAGTCATTAGACCATACCAGGCATTGCCTCTGAATACTCCAGTCCACAGTGAAAACTCAAATTACCAGAGACATGGAGGCTTTTGCTTTTCTGTTACTGTCACTCACCAATATGAAAAAACCCAAGTCAGACAATGAACTGCTACAGCAAAGCATCACTGGTAATCACCTAACACAAAAAAAAGAGAACTCATGACACTACATGTCACGGTAAGCAACTTGCTAAAGATACTGCAAAGTGATTTGCCCAGTAAAATCTTTAAATGTACACTGTGCTCAATAGTTCAAACTACACGTAAACAAAGAGCAGCTCCCTGCAACAAGGTGTAAATCAAAACATTATAGCACCAGCTCCCAGCACCAAGGAGTTGCCCACTGACCAGTTCTAGTGTACAATGTGTAGTGCTCGCTGAGGTTTCTGCTACACGAGAGCCACAGTGGGACAGCTCTACCTGCCCATTTCTTCATGACATTTTCTTACCAGGTGTTCACAAAATTACATTCCTCTCCATGAAGAGCAACAACGAGATTGTTACAGTACCAGAAAACACTGACAGGGAAATGGCACCTGAGGGGAAAGTAGGTACTGCATACCTGAATCTGAATAAATGGGCATGGAGGAAATGTGACGTCTGTCATCTCAGCAACCCTCTCCCTAGCAGAGCAGATTTGAAAGAAGCTGCAGACTGTAAGAAAAAAAAAAAACACGCCTTCCTATGCTGAAAGCCATGGACGTGATATTGCCCACACTAATGATTTTATTTCACCATCAGCAAAGCATTTATCCCCAAAAAGCTGTACACATACTGGTCAGGTTATGGAGCCGTGCTGTCTTCACACTATTAAAAGTCTGTTGCTATAGTGGTCAGGTTTGTCTTTTGTTGGAGGGGGAAAAAAAAAAAAAAAAGGAGATAGGCAGCATGGCCACATCACCATAGAGCAATTTTACTCCCATGTTGCTGCAGATATAATCTTGCTTCTTAAGTGCAAATTAAAAAGTATTTGCTAGAAACCATCATGACTTGGGCTCTGATAAATGACAGATGATTCAGTTTCTTACAAATATTGACAAGTCTAAATTGTTACAGGTTTCCAAAGCAAGAACAAGTTTACCAATAGGAAGGGAATAAAACATTACCACTCTTAAAAAAAATGTGTCATTGCAAACTTCAAACGCTCTTCAAAAACATATCTAGAAAAGATTGTTTTCAGGGGTTTTTTTCATTTCCTGGAGCTGAGGAGTGTCCATGCAAAACAATTTTGAGAAGAGCAGTGTTCCACCTGGGTACCAACTAGCCCCAACTTTGTCCCACACAGCTCAGTTAAAGTGCTCTCTTGTGCATCCTTTGAGGAAAAAAGTTCTCATTTAAAGTTTGGGAGGCCGAGGTTGCCAGCTGGGGAAGGCATAATCTCGGTCAATCCATGTTGAGGTCAGAGAAGAGGAAGGAGCAAAGTTAACAGTACTCTGCCTTTCATCATGCACAAACAGGCTGCAAGGGAGGAACAAGCAGATGCAGAGGTGGGTGTCAGATGAAACCCTGTCCCTGGGAAGCCACAGGAGTTTAACACATGCCTCATCAAGGGAAGCATTTCGTTCTCTAAAGATGAACACCAGCACTATTGCAGAGTGCTGAAGATTTACTGTTTATACACCAGGTAACAGATCTCTACATACACAACAAGTGAAAATCAATACATTTTTCACTTTCTGCACTGGTGGTTTTTCAACAATTCCTCTGAAGGACAAAGGGGATGTAACATTCTTTTGCCGATTTAAAGGAAAAAAAAAGCATCTTGCCCTTGCATTTTTCATGTTGCACACTTACATTCTAGGGCAGACTGTTAGAGGTATTTACTGATAAAACAAGTAACCATCAGCTTAAAAGAGTAAAAATAACATTAACGGGGAAAAGAAATTAAGGCATTTTTTATTTTGGCCAGGAATGATGCATCCTACAGAGTAATCTTCATTTCCCCACTTGGTTTTCAGACCACTGCACTTTTTTGTTTTTGTTTTACATGGCACTTTGAAATTTACTTTTTACAACTTAATCAAGATTTTCAAGTGTTTTCTTCAATACAAACGCCCTCTCCTGTAGCTCGGGTCTGCTATCTGACGCCATTGTAGACAACGAACGAATGAGTTGCTCTCTGCTTTCTGGTGTCAGGTTTTCCCACTGTTGAGCTTCTGTGTAGATAAAGACAGACACTGGACATGAACATCAGAATGCCAAAAAACCCCAAAAGGTCATCTCTTTCCCCAGACAGGTTGGAACAGCGACTGCCTTAACCTTTCCCTGGTAGTCCATACTGCGTTTTCAGGAGAGCATAAATTCAGCTGGACACTTGGGTGCATGTGCTGCCTCCTGCACAGGGAGTCCTGCCCACTTGGGCTAGGTTTCATTGTCTAAGCCTGTAACATGTGAATGCAAAGGCCTGAAGAACCAAGCATTTCCCATGTTACAACTCCTTCATGAAAGAGGTATGTTAGAAGACTTGTAGAATAAAGGAAACACAAAATGCATAACAGAAATCCAAAGGAAAAATTTGCTACAGATACATATGACCTTGAGACCTGGCAAGATTCATCCTCCGAAGTCAATTCTGCAAGGCTTAAATCATAAGTAACAGTGAGGAACTAAACTTGACTCTGAAAGGGTATAAAGGAACAAACAGAAGCTCCCTCCTCTCTGGAGACTGAACATAATGCAGAATCTGACAAGACGCTCAGTCAGTTCCGTATGCTCCCCAAGGGACCCTCCTTGCTGAATTTTCCTGAATTTTCCAAGGAGTAACCAACAGTACTTTTTTAGACTTTGACATCAGCCCCTGTTACTTCAAGCCCTCCCCAACTCCCAAGTCCCAGCTGCCCCAGAATCACCCAGTGCTGCAAGCAAAAGGCAAGGCCATCTCTCCACGGTTCCAGGCCACACAGCCAGGGACCATTTTTACTTAGCTGTGGCTCTTCAGGTGGTAAGCAAAAAAGTCTCACCTTGTAGTTTGGTGAGCAGCAGTTGTATCACAGATAAAGCTTCTGTTCTTATGGACGTGTAGCTTTTGTTTTCTAAGGGATTTAAAGAAAACAAACAAGAAAGCCCACAACCACATTGAGAACCAAATACACACTAACTGTACGAAATGCAGTCACCACTGTGGTCCCAGACCACTTTTATTAGCACAGTTCACTGAGCTCTCATTTGTGCTGTCAGTCTGCAGTGCTCCCCAGTTAGGCACATTTGAATGGCAGAAAGTGAACAATCGGAGGTTGACAAGTCAACTAAACCTTGTGCGTTGCCTCTGCTACTACCACACAGCTCCTGTTCCTTACACATGCCAGAAGGGAACAAAACACTGGCACAGCTGCAGTGTGATCACAGACAACTGTGCATAACAGACCGTTCTTCTGGGGAGTTGTACTGGCTATAGACCATACAAATGTTAACAAGTAGCATTAGGTGAGGGTAGATAAACCCTATGACATCAAGCACAAGCTTGTCACAAGAAGTTACTTGGCCTCTGAGCTGAAATCTTATCAAGGTACTCACCTTAATAATTTTCATTCCGTGAGGACTGATATCTAAAAGAAACTTTCTCTGAAGGGATGTTTGAATTGGTAGCTAGTGCTAAAGTAGGTGCTGCCTTTAGGCACACCAGAAACAAGAGCCACATGCAGATATGTGACCCAGGGTACCATTACAGTCATAGGACAAGTGGGAACACTACCAAAGTACTGAAGAGCCCCATGACTGTCAACGTGCCACAGGTAGCACTTGTATCCCCATGGGCATCCAGCTCAGGGAGAGCACAAACTGCCTCAAAGCCTTGGAGCTTCATGCACTGGCTATCTGAGAAAATTTGGGGTATCTCTTGGATACTATAATCTTGGATATATAATGCATATGTGTTCAGGAAGCCTGAACTGTGGAGGAGAAAAACGTGGTTTTTTAAATCAGGAATAGCTTGATTACATGGGGTCCACCTTCTGCATGAAGAAAATTACTGTATTTCTGATTTGCAGTTCTGAGAGGTTGCACAGTCTGTCTACCTTTCCCTCCCCTTTCAGAGCCCTCTTGCACCAGAGGAGTGCACTTCTCTGTGCACTGCACTCTGCACAGTACAGTCTCAAGCCGTTACTGCAATATCACAGTAATCACAATCCAGTGCAATGGTGGGCAAAATGTTACCTCTGACATCTTACGCTTATTCTGCATTTCCTCCACCAGCCAAACCCCCAGAGGAGGAATGTATTAACAAGCAATTCATCATCAATCATAAACCAAGACAAAGTCCATTTACCTAAAGAATGGGTGATAGAGGAACAGGTTTCCAGCAGTATTTCTGTCAAAGCCACAGGGTCGGAGTGTTCCTCATCAAACAGCATTAGCCTGTCAAATGCAAAAACAGTCAGGCACCCTGCATCACTGAGAAAGAAGTCTGCTCAACTTCTCCAAGAATCCAGTGTCATCCTCAAGTTCATTAAACAGTTTGAAGCAAGAAAGAAAAGACAAATCACTGAAGTGGATTGCAGAAAGAAGAATTACCCTTGAAAGTAGGCATTCATGGCTTGTAGCACTCCAAGCTGCACTTTCCATGTGCTCAGTTTCAGACGGTCACACATTAACTTGCAAAACTCTTGGCGATAGCAACCTACAGGAAAATAAGATTGGCATTGTGTTACCACAGAAAAAGGCAGAAGTAAACACTTCCTAGTCTGTTTCCCAGGTGCTCCTCTCCAAGTGACATCAAGCTAGTTACTGCTTATGACCAGGTCAACATCCTGTAACAAGTGACCCTGAAAATCTTCACCACATCAACTCATTCATGCAAATGCTGGAGGATGAAACAGCTGCCTTACACACTCTGCCATGCTAATAAAAACAACTTTTTTCCCCTCCCTGCCCCTCCCAGATATTCCCAGTTCCTCTATCTTCTATGGCTTTGATGTAAACATAAATGTGAGCAGCAGAACTAGGCTGCTTTTCATCAGCTAGGCCACCTCAAGCATCCTGCAAGTCTGCAAACTCAGAACATTTTTGTGAAGTGAATTAAGGACAAAAGTAATAGAATTTCCCCAAGGATGGGCTACTCTGCAGGAAAGCTGTTGGGGCAGCTTTCTCACTGAAAATCTTGCAAGCTGCAGGCAGCAAGATCCTACATCTTCTCGAAAGCCTCCTCGCTTCCCACATGATCTCCAGGTTCCTCCCTCCCTCCCACTTTTTATTTTAAGAGGAAACAGTTTGCTCTGCACATCATTAGCAGACTTACGCTGTGTCTCCGGGCTCCTTGGCCAGGCTTTGCCCAGGGTCTCGAAGGCACAGATCAGGGACTCCATCTGCATCTCCTTCTCCCTCGTGTCCTCGTCCTCTTCATCATGCTTTGGGAAACCCGCACCCACGCTCTCCAGAGAGTTCTGTGGAGGCCATGGGGGAAGGTATGATCGACAGAAGGATGAAGGCAGGCTGAGCACACACTGCAGCGCAGCTCAGTCTTCCCTGGTGTCTGCACACACCAGTCCTTGTACCCCGCCTGTGCCTCCACACAGATGGGGACAGGCCACCGGGGCCACTGGCGGCCCAGGCGCCATTGGCAGCCTGTGGCAGTGCACCACAGGCTCTGTGGCCTGGCATTCAAACATCTGCCTGTGCTACACGAGAACCACTCGCAGAGTTGCAAAGCTCTGATGACACTAAACAGAAGCACCCTACACGGCTTCCCAGGAGTCTCTTGCTGCCTGTAGAGCAGCCAGAAATTATCTTTTAATGCTGTATCAGGGCAGTGCTGGACACCACAGGGAGGATTCTGTCTAGAGAACAGTTGGGCTAATTTGGAATTTGGGTAGCACAGGTATAATCCCCCAGGGCTCACCAACAATTTGGAATCAGCCCCACCAAAGACCTAGTTGAGTGTGGGGTTTTCCTCACACCAGTAGCCTTCTGGGCAGAAGCCTGGCACATGGCCAGCATCAGCTGGCCTGTCACCACTTGGGTGTTTCGATTTGATAGAGAAAACTCAAGAAGCTGAATTGTCACCTTCTTTATCATGGGAAAGATGATTTCTGTAAGTTCCTGGAATCGGTCTTCCTTTGTTGCCTGCAGCACCTCAGCCGCACAGCGCAGCGCCACCAGCTTGTACTTCAGATTCTCTTTAAGACATTCTTTCAGGACAGCCTGGACAGTATCTTTGATGGTGGGCTGACCAGGCACTGACTTCTGCAACTCTGCACTGAAATGCAATGCACATAGGAACTATCAGACCCACGTTACTCTGTTTCCAAAAACTTTTTCCCAGATAGGAATTAATTCCTATGTCCAGCCACTCAATTGCCTACTAGCAGTTGTAACAGAAGTTACACTCTGGTGCTCTTCCTTGCTCTTTGTCTGTTCTGTTTTTCTTTCCTCTTCTCTCGCATGCTCCAAAGCACTTGCCCCCTCACTACCCTTCTACCTCTTACTCTTTTTCCCTTTACAGTGTACATCCTTCCCCTTAGTCTCTTCTTTCCTCATAGCAATTCTGGCCTCTCAACATCATCTTCCTCCCTAAATCAACCACTTCTGCAGGTCTCTCTGAAGCACCACTTGCCCCTCCCAGCTTTCAGCAGTGACCCATACACTGATATGCAAAGTGGAGAAGGACTTCTCACATGCTGATGGCAGATCAGAATGGCAATCACAAACTTTCCAGAGTCTCTTAGCACCCCATTAGGCAGTAACACCGTGTAACAACCTCCTTTTTGAGATCTCAGATCCCGAGAGAACCATCTCATTCAAGACACTTACCTGCACGCAGAGACAACAGTGGCAATGGCCTTTAACAGCTCCTCCTGCAACGAGTAAAACAGACACACAGTCAAATGGCAGTCCTGCCACACAGGGGAAACCTTTGTACTCTGTTGCAAGAGGCAGTGCGGAAATATGCCCGTGACACCAATTGAGAGAAGCAATGTCTGTCTGTTTCCTCCTATTCCTGTTGTAGAGGCTGCAAAGGACTAGGCTTCCACTCTGCACTGAACTGGCAGCAGAAAGGGGCCTTGCAGTGCCTCTGAGCACATGCTAGTACCCCTCAAAGCTAGAATATGGTGCAGTTGAAGTAGTCTAACTCCTAAAACAATCTCCTTATCTTCCCTGTTATTTGTGTCATCTGCTAAATGCAGGGCAAAAGGTAGACTCTGTAAGTTCTTACAGGTGCTGCTCTGCAGCACGGAACATTGTATTTCCTGACTCAAGGGCCACGTGGTACTGGGCTCACAGTGATCCATGAGCTGACAGTTTCCTCTTTACCTTCCCAGTCCAGGTTCTCCCTGGCAGGCCTTGCAGCAGCGCGGAGAGCACCATTCCCAGATGTGGCGGTACAAGGGAGCCTGTCTGCTTGGCAATTGATGCCATGGCAGCTGCTCCCTGGGCTTTCATCTTCCAGGACTGGGACTGCAGAGCCTTCTGGGTGATGGTTATCAACTCCTGCATATACAGTCTGATGCCTCCTTGAGTACCTGCACATCAAATGGAGGAAAACCGTAATTTTGCAACAAATCAAACAAAAATCTGATCTTATTAGGAAAAAAAAACCAAAAACCAAACCCACAAACAACAACTCCCCAACCCCCACCTCCCTAAAAACAAAAACCAAACAACCAGTTACAGATTTCTTGGGGTTTTTGGCCATGAAACACATCAGAAAAGCCTACTTCAGGCAAAGGGGTGAAGAATTCCTCCCAGGCTAGTTGAAGATGGATTCACTTTCTAGGGGCTTCCAAAGAAAGTCTTTGGTGTGTATCTAGACATAGAGCTCAGCTCACTCCTTCCGTACAGCAAACACTAGACATTGTGTTAGCCTGTTTCTAAGGAATAGGATTTTTTTTTTTCTTCTCAAGAACAGGTCACTAGAAAACCTTTTTGCAGCTCCCGGTGACTGAGGGACCAGATCTGAAATCACATCACAAAAGGAGCCAGCAAAAAAATTCTATCATGCATCCAGATCTTCCTCTACAGACAGAGCAGCACTTTTATAGCATAGATTCATTCATTAAAGTTAAAACCATAGGTATTACCAGAGAGATCTCCAACCAGAGACACAGGCTCTGTAACTTTAAAGTGTGTCTCAGCCCTTAAAGGCTAGCATCAAAATTTCCAAAGATGTCCAGTTATCTGCACCATGATCAAGGCCATATTACAGTGGCATTCAGTGTCTCACAGTCTTAAAATACTTCTTCCAACTCTGTCTGTCTATCCTTGTGATCAACACGTTTGTAATTATTTTATATATAGCCAGAGAAGCTAACCTTCATCCAAGAATTTTCAGCAAGGAAGAAAATGGAGAAAAATCTTCCCAAATCTTACTCCCAAAACTCTATTTTCCAAAATACAATTCCAGAAGGCATGGTATTTCTTGCCCCATGTTTCCCCAAAAGCTTTACAAATCTTAACACAACTTACCAGGTACATTTTCCTGCCAAACTTCAGTCCACAGAGCAGAATTCTCTTTCTCTCCTTTCTCTTCTTCAGGAACCTCATGCATTCCAAGAAAAGCCAATGGCAGCACATGCTTGGCATGGTTCTTGAGTACATCTGGGCTATAGCGTCCCATAGCATGCACAGTTAAAGCACAGCCTGCTCTGTAAACTGGCTCTGAAGGAGCAAAACAAGCCACATTATGACTGGGAAGCAGGAGTATCCTTTTAACTGCTTGGTCTGCCTCTTGGGAAGCAGAGTAAGGCACAGTATTGTATACCAATGCATAGGAATTACTCAGCCAAGCATCCCAATATAGAAATGTTTCTTTACTACCTTTTGCCAGGAACATTTTCTGCACTGAATACTCCAACAGCAACGTACCTTCCTTTTCCATGTACCAACTGCTGAGTTTGTGCAGCAGCTTCTCAGTGCTACTGTCCCGGGAAGTCTGTAACAGGGAAGGGACTCAAATCACTCCAACACTTCAAAAAAACCCATCAGCAAAAGAGCAGGATAAAACCTAAAACCAACCCCAACTCACCCGGACTAGATGCCCCATAGCAAAGGCAAAGGACTTCTGTACCACGCTGTTGCGATCAGTCAGGCCACTAAGTAGCGCGCTCATAAGTTTGCCTGTTGGAAGAGACTTTGCTTTCTCAAAAGTATCATGTTTTATTGCTATGGCAAGAATTACAATAGCCTGAACTTATGCGTTTTTTCCTCACTGCATATTTGTGAGGTTATAGGTCTGTCTGGTCCTTATGCTTCAACCAGTGCTAGTGTTTTGCACACCTTGACTGATAATGTTCCTATACGTGAGCACCCAGCTGATCATGCTTTCAGCTTTATTTCTATTTCACAGCACAAAGGCAACCTTCTTTCTACTATCAAATCACAATAAATTGCAAAAAGGAGACCCAATGAGGCAAAGTCCTTGTTTATGGTGCTCCCATAGCTCAAGTTGAGGAACAAATGCTTATTGACAGTGAAGCACTAACACAGGGATTGTTAGTCTGCTCCAAGAGAGTTGAGAGGTACTTTTGTCTGTTCCTGTTGGGTGCCAGTGAATTTCCTCAATTCCTTCCTCTGCCTCTTCCACCTTGGTGAGGTACTTAACACCCCCAGGACCCACTCCCTCAAACAAAAAAGGTAACTTCAAACAGCTCTCTGAGGAAGATACACATGTAAAGATCATTCATGTGATAAAATCAAGGGAGGAAATACCACAGCAACAAAAAGCACCTGTAAAACCTGACACTGGAAACAAACCTTACCTGAATAAGGCGTTAAGTCTTGAGGGCACTGTGTGGTTAATGACACAATCACGCTGGCACAGCCTCCCTGGAAGAGTGCAAAGGAAAACAAAGGTAAGATAAAACAGTATTAGCTCCTGGTTATTACTGTTAATACTTGCTGGAGTACTACATGCATTTGTATGACCTGATCTAGACCCACTCAGCCTCTACCCTGATAGGCCAAGGGTTGACACAGTAAAACAGGTTGTAAAAAATGAATGACAAGAATTGAATTAGAAAGTGAAAAAGGACCCACACTCAAGACAGATGGTCCTGGAAGATTTACAATCAAGAATAACCTTCTGCACTCAAGTGTCACAGCAGCCATGTAGCCCAGGGGAGATAAGGGCAGCACACCTTCAGAAAAGTGACGTAGTGGGTTGGGACTCAGATGAAAAATTATTCCATTTGGAGATGAAGAAGGGAATACAGAGAATTGTCAATGTAAATACGGTTCTTTTGACTATGTCTTTTAAAGTGACAGCTTGGTCTCATTCATACTGAACTATTAAAACCAAAGACATACCTTTGTGCCAAGGCCTACTCCACTTTTGATCAGTTCACACAGACGAGGAACCAGCTCACCCAGGACGGACACATCCAAATACTGCAAGCTCTAGAGAAAGGCAAGGGATGAGAAAGAGGGGAAAAAATGAAAAAACAAACAAACAAAAAGGTAATGGTGGCAGATTTAAGCTGGTGTACTTCCACCTGAGACTGCCTCAGCACTAACGGCTGGTCCTCAGCTGAACTTTGAGTTTGCTGCACTATGAGAAGAAGCCACCACAAAGTGGCTTCCACCACACAGAGCTTCTCTTGTCCCACTTCTCTGCTGAGTTGACCCGGCTAAAATCATCATTTGCTGGAATTGATGTACTCCTGCACTCCAACCCTTCAGAAAACCTGAAAGTAACAACTAGCAAGAACTCATTTTGGAGAGAGAAAGAGTTGTAGAGGTGTGCTTATCTCAGGACAAACCCCAACATTTCCCCCACTGTCTGAAACCAGAAAGCAGTAACGTATCCAAACTAGACAATGAAATGAAACCAGCCAAGACAGTTTTTAAACAGGTCAAGACAAATAAGTGGTATAAGTGACATAAGGGTACAAGAGGGATATTACTGGTATAATTTCTAACCTGCTATACTTAAAAATGCCACTGGGCAAAAATAGAAAGCCTCATGTTACCAGCACACTGTCTGCAGAGGGGAGATCCAATCTCTAGCAAATTCAAGGATCGCATACTAAATGAAGGCAACTCTTTCTGAGCTTCAGAAGTCAGATCAGCTGTTACTGCCCCCTCTGGCACTGGTAAGATGAAGGGAATACTCCATATAATCTCTCAGCCAGCCCCAGAATATAGAGAAGGTTGCTCATAAGCCAGGACATCTTCACACTACTCCAGAGAAGACATTACTATCTCTCCCCTCCCCTAGGAAATCCCAATCAATAATCAGGGCACCACAACTGCTCCCTGAGGGCTGGCAGAGGAGAGGTATGTCCTGGAGGAGGGACAGCAGCAGCTGCTGCAGCCTGTGGGGTGGCAGTGAGGCACTTTTACATGGAGCCTTTCATTCCCAACCACTTTGCAGCACACTATTTATAGAAAGGCTTTCAGCTGACACCAAACCTCAGCTCCACATACTGTTTTGTATGGGAGGGCTCACTGTTCTTATTTTTCCATAAGAAGAGCAAATAAAGAATAGCTCCATTGGCTATGCTTCTCCTAAAACTTGCTCAGCAAACCCCTACCTACCCACATGCCCCTGGCTGTTTGCAGTGCCTGAGCAGAAAAGAGGGATCTTTTCTTTGGGAAGGGGCAGATTCTTACAGAGGACAGGTTGTTCCAGCAGGACAAATCCTTCAGCACAGCATTTGGGCATCAGCAACTCCTCCTCCAGCAGCAGGAAACTACAGTGCCAAACACCAGCAGCTGACTCTGTGTTCAGCGATATCTACACTTTCCCTAAATATCTCCACCACCAAAGCATCAGCAAGGCCTAGGTAGGGATATCCAAGGCACCACAAGGCAATGGATGAACAGCATTTGTGCCTTAAGAACAATGACTATCATCAGTTGGAGGCCCAGGTGAGAAGTTGGTTGTGGAACAGTGGGCCAGAGACGAAGACAAATATTAGCTAGCATAATCCAGAACCAGTTGAGACCCTATCCAAAGAAGAGCACTTGAAGGATGCCCTCATCCTCAAAGCAGGCAGGTCTTCAGGCAGAAAAACAATCCATTCAACTCCAAATGGAGCCAAGACTACTCACAACTGATCTGAGGAGCAAGCACTGGTGACAGGATGAAAAGTCAGTACATGAAAAAGGAAGTGGACAGCGACATGGAGATGTGATAATAAAATGAACCCTGTAGAGGTATTCTGTAAAGCTCCCATTTAAATTCCTACTCTTCTCCTACAACATATTTTACACTGGAATCCTTCTGAAACAAGAACTTACCATGTTAATGGTTTCCATCATGGGAGATGACTTAACAGCACTAAGTCTGGCATTATCCATTGCAGTCTGAAAAAAAAACAACAAAAACCCCAAAAAACAGTAAAAAACCCCAAACAAAACAAAATGTATATGCAACACAAAAACAGTGGAAAGGGCAACATCAGCTGTAACTCACTACCTCACACCACTTCAGATGCATACAGACAGAAAGCAATTATGCCTACAGTCCATGAATGTTCCCCTTTCAGACGAAGACAGATGTTCTAGCTGGAGTACAGGAGCTAAACCATGCAGTTCTGATATCACATGAATGGGGAAAAAAAACAACAGATGGAAGGAAGGATGGAGAGGGGGGAGAGAGGGGGAAAAAATCCCACTCTGAACTACTGTTCACTCTCTTCTCATTTGCAAAGTGCTAAGTTTTACCCTTTTCCCTCTCCACAATGAAATAAGCTAAATTTGCTTCTGAATAGTGGGTTTCCACCACTTCCTCAGAAGACTGTATTGATAAATTAATATGGTTCTTTGAGAAAGATTAAAGGACACCATGCTGAACACATCCACCTCCAGCACACTTCGCTATTGTATACCTTCTAATTTAAGTTAAAAGAAGTCCTGAAGTTAATCCCTTGGGAAAAACAGCAGTGATATTTAACAACAGTTTTTACTAAGATTGTTTTTTACTTTCTGAAATGTGTAGTGGTCTAGGAAATAATAAAAACAAAACAAAACAAAACAAAAACAAAAACACAAACAAACAAAAAAAACAAACCAAAAAAACCAACCCCACAATCCTTCAAAAAACCTCCCACATTTGTCCAGTAATATTTCAATGATCAATTTTAGTAATTTAATAGCTATTTCTCTTTGCATCTTTGAACACCTCTCAACTAAATCTGCTATTTTTCTGTTTACTGAATGAAGCTTAAATCTTTGTTATCTCTCTTCTGTTGATACTTTCCCATTATAGCTGCACCTACTTTCTCTTGATCTGTTGCAGAAAAACTCAAATAATTGAGGACTTGAGGCTCCAGCACACTCAAGGATTCCAGCAGGGCTGGGATAAGTTTTGGTGCATGAGGTTTCAGCATAGATCCAGCACTTTTACTGATCTTCACAAGAGTGTTAATGCTGGAAAAAAAATTAAAGGGAAGGTCAAAAGAGAAACACACAGACTGAACTGAAAAACTAGTCTACTGTAATCCAGATGCAACAATATAAATCTACCTGCAAACAAAAGTATGTGTATTTTTCTGCTTAAGCAAAGTCATACCCTAGCCCTGAGCTTTCAACTGATGTTGGAAGCCAAACTCTGGCCAAAGTAAACAAAGAGACAGTACTGCAGACAGATGTACAAAAAAATAACACATTCTCATGTTTTAAAGAAGTGCTGGGCAAAGTCACCCAGAGACATCCATTGTTTCTGTCCAAGAAAAAATGAGTTCACAATGATCTATTCAAATCCCACTTGTCAATTGCAGACCGACCAAATCTCTCATGCTGCATTTTGACAAAGGGTTTTCATATATTCAGAAGGGATGAAAAAAACCTCAGGAAATATTCACTATCATTTGTTAGGAGCTGTCTTACCTTACTAGTAATTATTTTTGCAAAGACCAGCTAGCTACACTCCAAGTCTGAGCCACTGAGCTACACCCCAGTTTTTCTGTCCTTCAAGCAAATGAAGGAGTAAACAAGGTTACAAATTGATAAGCATATAAAGTCCCTACACATCAAAGGACCTTGAACTGTTACAAGACATAAAATGTATTTGAAGAGCATGACCAAATGCGGTCTCATCTGGGATGTGAACTGTCAATACTCACAACCAGTTGTGAAATCAGACCTGGCTGTTTGAAGAACTACCATGGGATTTTTCGTTTGCATGCAGAACAGATATGCCAGTCCCAAAGGACAGCTTTAGCAGAGCACACAGCTTGCAGATCAGTTTGCTGTGAAAAAAAACTTCCTGGTGGGAACTGAACCTGGGCATTTGCGGAGAGGCCAGATAACTGTCAAAGACAGGCAGAGTTCTCAGAGCTGCTATTTAAACTCAGAGAGAAACGACTCAGCAGGAAAGCTCTTTTGGGAAACAACTCGTCACTTCAAACACAAAGAACATTCTGCAACTCGGTTGGGTCTCTTTGGGACAAATCACGACACAACTCCCGGCAAACTTATATGACACAAAACTAACCTGAGAGATCGGACTTCAGCAACTGTGCTTACTATGCCTTTGTCCAGGAGGCAAGGAAGCAACACAGCTATCGTCTTCTGACCTGCTGCTCCTTTAGAGGGATCACACATTTTCACACAGACCTGGGGACAGGTGAGAACCAGCGTTGCAAACATGTACAAACCTCCCCCTCAGATACATCAAAGCACTCCCTCCTTCAGTCAGAAGGCGGCAACAGCAACTAGAGAAACTGCTGACAGCCAAATCCAGGCTGTTACACCTTCATCCTCCTCTCCAAAAGGTACTTAAATCCTAAGACACATCCCTAAAACAGGTTTCAACTACAGTCAGCTTCCAGAAAACGCATATTAAGAGCCTAACAGGCCTTGACCTGAATCTGGATGAAGAGATGAATCAAATGACTTCTCAGCTGAGGGACAGCCTATCTCAGCCACAGGGATTCAACCATTCCACAGGGCAGAGCAGCAAGTGCCAGATCAGAACAGATTCTGCAATTGCAACATTTTGTGACAACATTTTTGGACCAGATCCTCACTTGTAGCATTAAAATGTCATGCATTGTGAAGGCTGTGATTTCAAATAATGTGACTTTTTTACAGGACTACCAAACAAAATATTAAGGGATATGTGTACTACACCCAATAAATCTTGTCAGTAACAGCACTGGACAGTGAAGAACATATTCCATTATTCTGTTTCATACCACTGAGGTTCTACCAGGCTTGGTCAACTAGATGAGTCAGCCTAGGTCAACTGCTGAAGTTACAAGAAATCCTACCCCTAAATGAGGAAAAACTGGCAAAGACTAAAAAACCCCAGTTCATTTTATCCTTCCTTTGCTTGTACAGAACTTAACATCACATTATCCACAAGCAACAGAACTTCACCAGCATCAACAAAAGTACAGGGCAGTATGTGGTGATGCTTATCTAGGGCTATTCAGATTTTCACAACTGCATCTTACATTAGAGACCTTTTCAAGATAACAGACTATGGTAAACAAGTACTCCTGCAGATACAACAGTGAACAATTACCTGACATAATAACCATACATGCCTGGCTACATGTGCATATGATGAAATAAGAGTTTTACCTTGCTCAAAGTTTTTAGGGCTAGTTCTGCTGCCTTTCGCACAGTCTCCTAAAAGAGAAGTCAACGATCATTGCTGCTATTTTATTTCTTCTATAGAATGATTAATATTAATTGGTAAGTGTAACACTAGTACTGACACACCTATCTTCATAGCCAATACTTAATATAACATCTTTAAAAGAAATTTTGGCTTTGGTCCATCTGAATATCTGGTACAATTAACACATTAACACAGATCAAACCTGGAAGGACCCCAAGACTCTGACTTCATATATGCAAGTCATACACAAGCAGCCCAAAATAAATGTTTCTATATTCAATTGTTAAGGAAATACTTGGGAACTATTTTATATCCAGGAAAAATCCTGAATCATCAAGAATAAGCACAGTAGGAACAAAACCCAACATTTCAAATACAGAATTTCCAAGGTGGCATGGAAATTTTAACTGCAAGGAGCTTGAATTTCTTCTGCTTAATACTCAAAACTCCCACTTGCTTCAAGTTGACTTGTCAGGGAATCTCTCTTTAAACATCTCAGAGCTTGATCACTGTACCACTTTTGGTTGGAAGATTCCTGTTCAATTCTCAGTTCCATTACCTTAATGTCATCTTGCACTCTGAACAGGATTTCCCAGATCTCTGGAAGCTTGTCTATAATGTCATCCAAAGGTCTTCCTCTTAGTAAGTCATTTAGTGCCAGACAGCTGCAAACAAGGAATTTTATTTCTTTCACACAGTGTACTTACTTGATATAGGTATATACATAGCTATGTTTATAAATATAAGTAAATGGTTAAAAAAAAATGACAACTGTTTCACATTCTTTATTTTCCCCAAACTCTAAATCTACTCTATCAAAAGACAGATCTCCTTTAGCAGAGAAAAAAATGTTCAGTCATTTAGGTAAAACCTGAAACCACTGATAGCAAATGAGAAAGGCTCTGCTGTGGTGAAAATTGCTATTGCAAACATTCCAGTTATAAAATTGTTTTAGATTTCTTCTCTGTAAGTACAGGATAAGAAGAAAACAAAATGGTATAAAGTCTGGAATTGAAATTAAAATGAAAGTTTTCAATAGAGCGTCACCACACAAACTATTAAAAACAAAAAGCGGTTTATTAAAAATGGCATCCTGCTGCCAAATATGCAATTGTCATACTGACAATTCTAAGAGAAAGCAATATTTCAGGACCAAGGATAGGCAGGAACTTTTTGACCAGAAAACTCATTCTTCGAACGTTGCTTAGTATCAAGCTACATGCAATAAAAGATTTTAGGCTCGGTTACACAAATAGCTTCAAGATTGTATCACGCTTCAAAGGCAAGCTATAAAGCTGGCCTCTATCTTGATGAATGGATGTGTCCTCTTTCCCCTCTCAGCTTCTCCAGGCTAATAAGTTTACGGTGAAGAAGAGAAAATAACAGAGTTCAAAGACAAATCTAATACTTTTTCTAGCAATACCTGGATTCCCTGATCCTCCACAGACTGCTTGTTAAGTTACTGATCAAATCCTCGAGAATTTCCTTCATGTACTTATCAACCTATTATTAAAAAAGGGAAAAATCATGAAATAAGCATGGGCTATGCATCCTTCTCCTATAGTCTAAAAAAGAGAGTACTTTTGTATAATACAACCTACTTTCAGCCACATCAGATGAACTACTTCTAGCCAGAGCTGTGCAAACTTACTCTAACTGTGCTTTAGACATGCCTTTCTCTGCACTGCTTGAGCACTTAACGAGTCTCTCAAAGCCTTTACCAACTGCACTGTTAAAATGCAGCACCAAACATGTATTCCCATGAGAAGCAATTTTGCTTTGATGAGGGATCAGAGTGAATGATTTCACATTAAGAGCAGCTTTCCTAGGAGAAAATATTTGCAAACCCCATTCCAAGCCTTGCAGAACCTGAGCAAGGGCATCTTATGAAAATCATTTATTCCTGAAATATATCTGGGAGGAGTTCTCCTCAAACTGATGGAGCAGTCTCCCTCCATGGGCTTCCTCCCACTTACAAGTGAAGGAATTAAATTTAGATGCTCTTGTTCAGGAAGGCATCTTAGGTCTTAAGGATTCATGAAGAGCTTATCATAAGCAAGATCAAAGCAATATCGAAGTGTGGAAAGACTCCATTTTAAGTAAACCATAAATTTTAATACTTGCACAAACAAGGTCTGCAATATTGTTTCACATACAAGAGGCAGTGCCAAACCTCTGCGCATTGCCCAGCTCATCCATGGATTCGCACACCTCTTTCTCTGTAGGACAGGACCTTACCCCTTTCTGCACAAGATCCAACTGCCCCAAGAGGATCTCTGACACACTGCTGGCTTGCAGCAAACCTACCACTCCCCACGGTACTGTTCACTCACCACAGACTTGTCAGTGACCAAGGCATTCCAAATGCTGGTCATTGCCTGTCGAATGCCCAAGTTGGGGTCAAACTGGTAGCGGTAGAGTCGGGGAAGAAGTTGGGGCAAAAATGGAGCCAGCTGCTCTCCAGCCTTGGCAGCTATCACATTGAAACCAAAAGCTGCTCCCTGAAATGATGACAAAGGAGTATTTGTTAAACCACTCTGCTTACTCACTCAGTTACTGCTCCTGGGCAACCACAGTCAGGGGCAAACTTGACTGACATAGTGTAGATTTAGACCAAATCAAAAGGACTAAAATGGTACTAGAATTGGCCCATCCTCAGTGCTACAGTACCAGTGATCTCAAGCATACAATCACACTCAGTAGACAACATAGTACTACTTCTCTCTCTTCTTCTTCTCTCCAGTCTCTCCAATCTCTTCTCCTTCTCTCCAATCTTTATTTCAAGACACTGATTGACCTACCTCATTTGCAAAAGTGGTACTGGCAAATTAAAACTATGAAGATTTAAATATGTTCTTTCAAAAGATTCTTTGTCAGCAAACTGGTGAAGCTGGGCCACTGCTTCCCTAAAACTCTGCTGCATTTATAAGAATTAGAATAACATAGGAATGGAAAAACTAAAAATAAAACAACTCCACTTTAGCTCTAGAATCTCAAATTTTTGAGGATTATAATTTTTCATCTGTCCATATTTACTTTAAACTCAAGCATTCTTCTATGATCTCTTGTTTCTCCAACTGTCAGTTCCACTGTCAATTCTAATACAGTGGAACTGATGCTTGCCTATGAAATCCCATGAGATTTTGCCAGACAGGCCAAGAAGAAATTACTCAATGCAGGTAGTGCAGTGACTGCCTCTAATGACTTATGTTTCCTGACTTGCAGTACCAAAAGCTGCCACTCAAAACCCCACACTAGGGATTTCACAGGACAGGATGTGCTGTCTGGGTTAGTTTAGTCAAGCAAGAGCAATAAAGCCACACTCTCCATTATGACCCCTTGCTGTGAAGAGCAAGAAGTTGTGGAAAGCAGAAGGAAAATGAAGGCATCACCTGCAAGGCCCTGAACAGTGGGCTCTGCCCAGCTCTCGTGGGGTTTAGAGCACAGGCTTTCAGATACTCCCTTCAACTTCAGTGACTCTGCAAATTCTTCAAATGCCAGAGCTCAGCATACACTTGCTGAGTGGATTTTCTGGACTCATCCTGGCTGGTGAAATTCCACAAGGGTCAGGAAACTAACTATGTTCTATGTTCTCGTGCTTCTGAAGTCCTGGTACAAAGACAAGGAAGCCTTGAATGATGTTGCTGACTTGCCAAACTCTGGATGAAAGCTAGGACTTGTTTTTTGAGTGGTGTTACCAGAGACTCAAAACCTTAGGTAGCAAGCACGGAAGAGCACAAAAAGTGCAGTATAGCAGAGGCAGCTACATGAGTCTTCTGCATGCAAGCACACAAAAGGTGCTCTGCCTGCTCCCAGAGACAGAATAAATTCTTCCATGCTTCTGTAAAGCCAGTGCAGAGAGTCCCCATGTTAAAGCTCTGAAGTATACTAAAATCTTCAAATTTATGATACTTCTTTTTTCAGCAGGAAGTGGATCCCACAGTATTTTGGCTTTGTTTAAGGTCCCAGCAGCTTTAAAATATCAAAACTTCAGAACTTCAGTTAAAAAAGAATACTTTCAACAACAGTGCTTTTTAGCAACCTACTGCTGATTATTTTTTCCTCTGCCTCTTTGTGACCAGGGTCACTTTTCTCTGGCATCTGAAAATTCATGCAGTTTTGAAAACATTATCACCATTTGAACACACTAAGACCTGTCTTCTAAGCACATTCAAAAAATAAAAGGAAAGGATCACAGTTGATTCAGAGGGGGACTTAGGATTATATGAACACTCGGATACCAATGTTTTGTAAGGATTTCAAGTCATCCTAATTTTTTTTCTCAGGTTGGTAAATTTGCCTTTGTCCTGACACCAAAGCATCAACGCCCTCTCCATGCAGTTATCCATAAAACATGTAACCAAAGCCAGAGAAATGCAGTTGTTGATTCCAGAGTTCACAGTGGAATGGAAGTTGTATGAAAGCAGAGAATTACCTTCCGAGAATTCCACATGGCATGATGGTTGGCCAGGTTCATGAATTTGTACACCAGGTCTGGCTGATTAAGATCACTAGCCAGTGAACAAAGCTCCTTGTAGGTAGAAAGACCTTGACTTTAAAAAGCAGAAGGGAAATCAGTGTCACTATGTTTAGCTACACAAATACTACAATACTTAATAATTGAGAGAACAAGAAGGAGCAAAAAGCTCAGGAAGCAGATTTATAAGCAAAGGAATACTGTTTCAGCACTGACTGTGTCTGTATTGAAACTGTCAGTAAACTTACCCATCTGGGGTTTTGCTCAGACCACCCTGAAACACCACAGTTTCTCCAGTCATCTCATGTTTGGTTCTGACAGAAAAGAGGTCCAGTATTAGCTTTACCAAACTCTACCCTTGAACAGACTGCACACTACAGAACAAGTAATTTATTTTCCTTTATTAACTCAGTAACTTGACATTCTTTCAGTTCCAATCCCACAAAAGAACATACAGTTGTGCAAAGCCATACACATTGCAAGGCATCTCATTAACCTGTGTCATCTGTAATGTTAAGGAGAGTTGCAGCAAGTGAGAGTTTTGCTGTGCAGTCAGAAGGTAAAAAGTCAAAACACTGAATGTTGGATTTTTACTTCTGCTCAGACAGCCACATAATGGACTGCAAATCTCTATTTCAAAATATAAAAATACCATTCCCATTCATCTAGTTTCTTCCTGTTTACCACCAATGAATCTCTACACTACCAGCCTAGGTTTTTTCACAGTGGCCAAACCCACACCAGGTTAAGACAGCAGTAGGCTGTTAAAGAGCATTTCCAGCACTGACCAACACAGAACTCATGGCTAGTGATTAAGACCAGCATTTTCCCCACTAAAGCTGACAAGTGACCATTAACAACACTTTCTCAGCAATAGGTGCATTCCAGGCACAAGCAAGTCCCCCTTCCGCAACATTCACGATGTGCAGAGTTGCTGCAAGTAGTCATTGTTCTCTGCAGTTACACAATGCAGCAAGGAGGAAATCTAATCAAACTCCAACTGATTTGAACTGCTTGAATCAGGACTGAAACATTATTTTGAAGCTTTGTGGAAAGGAACAAAACCAGAACGACTTCAGTCACAAAAAAAAAATCTAAGCTGAATTAAGAAATGTCCCAATTTGACTCTCTGGGAATGGATATTGGCTTGCCCTTGGCGACAAAACATCTCTTTCCACAAAAAAACAACACTTTTGTTCCCATAAAACACATAGCTCAGAGTACTCTCACACAGTGTTCTGAGTTCACTGTACCTTTTCCCAGTCATAAGGGTATCAACAAGAGTAGTGACCAGCTCTTGCTGATCCTGTTCACTTCCTAGTTCATATATCAGCCCAAGACCTTTTGAAGCAACATCTTGACTAAGCTCTGCAAGAGATTTTATGAAGTAAAATTAAAGATAAGCACGTAATTAAGCAGCACACAAATTTAAAAAAACAAAGTTCAACCAAAATCAATACATAGCAAACGCGGCACTGTACGGCAGTTCACAGCTCTCCATTTTAGAGCAGATCTAGTCTGTCAAGACACAAACTTTGCATTCTGAAGCAGCAATTTGTTCTGAAGGCATAAACCCCACGAAGTTAGGTGACATCTTCATGTAAATACTGTTACTGCAGGTTTTGACACAGCAAGGAGAGTTCCAAGAGCCGGATATATTCTGACACGCTGCTGGCACTCTAAGTCCAGCAACATTAATGGTAATACTCTCTTCCACTTTGGTGAGATTTGCACAGATTGCTGGATGCCACCCTTTCCACTAGCTGCCATCACAGGTAGCAAAATGTGCTAGTTTGAAGAGGTCTTAGAGTTCCTGTCCATGCAGAACTCTGTGATACACACCCTGTTGCCCAAAGCAGAGTAGAAGTAGCACCACTGAACAATTTCTGTAATTATAATCTGGAGGGGCAAAAGCAGAGAAATATTTGTGCGTGTTTACCAAAACACACAAAAAAGTTGTGCTTCTTATCTCTGCATGTGGTGCCTAGAAAAGAAATCATTCCTATTAACATCAGAAATGGGACTTTTCTACCTACAGTCATCTTTCAATGCTGACTGACAAAGAGGGTGTAGTTGACTTTTTGCCTGTTCAAAGATTCCCCCCATTCTGTTAAAAGCCCATCAAAAGACACAACTCTTAAGATGTGATAGTACTTACCATCACTATCTGACAGAATTGAAACAAATGCACTTTGAATATCCTTGAGATGAGACTGTAAGATGAGAAAAGGGTCATTATTTTGGATCCTTTGTCTGGTCTCCAGGCAAGTTCCTAACAGATAAAAAGAGGCTACTCTATCAATGGAGCTGTTTATTTGACCTACACCTACGACAAGAGCTGCCCTTCTTTCCTGATTAGTGAGTAACAGCCTGACTGACACTCACAAAAGGTAACACCTAATGGTAGAGCACCTTTTTACAGCTACCATGCCATTAGGAAGCCATATTTTATTTGCCTTGCCTAATACCTGGCAGCAGTGCATCGTAAATCTGCCTTGCAGCCAGATGGGGCTTTCTTCACCTTAAAACTAGTGAGTTTTGCTACCCCTCATAAGGTGCACCGTTTAGGTAAGTGTAATATGCACAAGCTTTTACATGTAACAGCTTACATTTGCAAAGCACCTATTGCCCCAAAGCTCTTTATCATTACCTGAAGAGCACACAATGGTTACATGGTCCCATCAGTCTCCAGTACCTCTATGCAGAGAGAGGACATTTTGGTTGGGAATGCATTATTAAGTCCCTGTATAGGACCTTTCACACTCTCTCATTACAGACGGGCACCTTAAATATGAGGTTTTCATCAAGGTGTACCAAAAATACAGTATACATGAAGCACATCATAACTGCTCCCAGGTACCAAAGTTGTGATAAACTATGTGAAACAAATTAGTCCAGTTCTCCCCTTCTTCCACTCCTAGATCTCCTTTTATGTTTTCCAAATATGAATCCTAGAAACTATACAGACACCAACCTCTTCTTCCCAAGGGAAGATGTACTGCTACTTCATCTTACAACAGCAATCTATGCTGAGCTTACTCTGACTTGAGTGCAAGTCAGATGTTTACAAAGGTGACAAACAGCCTTGTTCATCTGCCAGTTAGTCTGTTCCTCTATTCATAGAAGATAACCCATGACTCAAAAAGACCTCAATAAGGAGAGGACCAGCACTGGAGGAAAAGAGGCAGTGAAGGGGAAGAAAGGGACAGAAATGAGGCAAGAAGCAAAAATAGGGACAAGGAGCCAGTGTTAGGAAAAGGTATATTTCTTACCTTAATTGCTTTGTGTGTGCTCAGCTTCTTCACCATTGACAGAAGCCAGATGCAAGCTGCCTGCCTAGTGTGCGGGTTAGGGCTGATGATGTGCTTGTTCAAAATAAGGTCTAGGACCCAGGGAACCACATCATTCACTTTCAAATCTATATGAAAGAGAGAAATGTGGAGGGGAGAGGGGAGCTTTGAGAATCATCCATACCCATTTTTAATGACAAAATAATGTGCAGCAGCAATGAAAAACCTGTTAAGTCCATAAGTACTCAGGTGACACCTCAATCTCTGCTTATTTAGGAAAAGCCTTCACTGGAGTCACTGGAAAGTATTTCTCCTACTAAAAACACTGTGTCCTCCTAACCCTTCATGAATGTGTTCCAGAGCCTGTGGCCAAGAAGAGCTACCATTTATATTGCCTAAGACTCAGGGTGCTACTTTTTTTTTTTTTTGTAAGGACTCAAAAATTTCTGGAGCAATGGCAGGGTTCAGTATCTACCCCATGCTGTACATGCTCAGCTTTGTGTACACTAGAGACCTAAGACCACTCTCGCAACATTAAAACACGTGTTTGCAGGTCTGAGGCTGATATTTACACCTGTCTGGTTTGAAGCTAGCATTTTCTCATGCTTGTATTCCAATAGTACACAGCCTTAGTTCTTACACAGAATTTCTGCATTTACTGCATGGAAATGCCACTTAATCATATCACTGGAAGGTGTTGGAAAAACATTTGCAATACAATTTTATAATCCTATTTTCCAGTGCAGGCTTCAAAATGTCACTTTAAAAGATTTGTGTATGCTAAGAACTAACCTAACGTGGCAAACTAATGAGAAAAAATAAAAAAAATACAGAGTCAAGCAGCAATTGATTACATTTCATTAAGAAGCTATTTAAACAGCCCACGACATAATGTCTTCTACCCTCTGAGCAGATGGACTTGAAGAGGTGAAATGACCTGTATATAATACCATATACAAACACAAAATGTCTCTTATGTCTACTGTTATAAACCAAACACCACAGAAGTGAAGTTATGGAGCCCAGTGTTAGGCCAGATGTTTCCCAAATCAGCCCCCACATTAGGAAAGCCTACCTGAAGGAGGAATATATTCCTCCTCTGTGACTGTCCATGCATCACGTGCAGCCACTGAGCTGGTTCCTACTGCAGCACTGGTAATGGCTTCACCAACTGTGAACTGCAGTTCTATTTGTTTGGCCTGAAAAACACATCAGGGCATTAAGGACAGTAGTAACTAAACGCACATCAAAATTTTGGTAATTAATATACAAACACACAGTCCCTGTCCCAATCCCAATTTTCAGCACTAATTTGCAGTAAGATCACTATTTTGGTGAGCTTCTGACCCACTGAAATTGATGGAAAAAGAGGTCAAACTCTCCAAAATGAATGGTAAAAGCTAAAATTTTCACATTTTTTTTAATCCATACCTCCTACAAAGTATTGAGTAGTCTCTGCAAAAGTTCAACCTAGTGAAAAGAAAGAACTGGATAGACAGGATGAAAACAAAACAGTTAGAATGAGACTGCCAGTGATAAACGAAAATTACTGTGGCTTTGTTTATAGTATGTAGTAGTAAGAGTCTCCTGTAATTCCATCCAGAAGCTGATCTCTTAAAAGATGCAGAAAACTCTTTTCACTTTAGAAGAATCCAGACAGTACTTTGTTTTGTTTCACTGTCCTTACACTATCCTCCAAGCCTTCAAGAACAGGATACGCAGAACTTTGTCACTTTCCTGTAATTATTTATGATGAACCTTGACTCATAAGAACTCATTTCCATGCCTGCTGAGTATCTTCTAGATTGCTTTCCTTACTCTCTGGAAGCACAAAATGTTCAGGCACTTGGAGAAGTAACTCTTTAGCTTCCTGCCATCTAAGATAAATTGGATTTTTCAAGTACACCTTTTATAAAGGAAATTGTAATGTCCCCCTGCAGTTACAGGAGAAAAACACAGCACTCAAACATCATTTTATGTTCATGTACGCAGTGCTCCTAGTATTCTAAGTATAGTGATAGGACAGTTGATTAATATCTTGAAACTGAAAGAGTAGGTTTAGATTGGATATTAGGAAGAAATTCTTTACTGTGAGGATGGTGAGGCCCTGGCACAGGTTGCCCAGAGAAGTTGTGGCTACCCCATCCCTGGAAGTGTTCAAGGCCAGGTTGGATGGGGCATTGAGCAACCTGGTCCAGTGAGAGGTGTCCCTGCCTATGGCAAGTGGGTTTGAACTAGGTGATCTCTAAGGTCCCTTCCAACTCAAACCATTCTGTGATTCTTGCTTGTTTGATCACATCAGATTGGAGGACTCAGCAAAATATGCCTGTCTATACTCAACAGCTGCTTCTACAATGCAGAATCCTATGTCAGTATGAGCAGGGAAGAAAGGTAAAACAAGCTAAGTGAAGAACACTAAAAAAACTCCTTGATTATTTAATTTTGCTATTTGGCATATTGCAATATGTATAACAGCTCTGAAGTACTGTGCACTACAACAATGTATTAAGATGGAGAACAGATACATATACTCCTATAAACAAAGCTTCTAATTCAAGTGAGTAGTATTAGTTGATGTAGTTCAGACAAAAGAGGTGTACTTACATTACCTACTTTTAGGGTACTTTTGAAGGCCAAAGTACAGACCTATGGCTTCATTACTATCAGATCTTAATATTTTACATATACAGTGTGTGAAAAAAAATCCATAATCCTCTTGAAGCGGAATGTGCGTTTTTCTCAGACTGTGGCAGAGACCTTGAATGCCAAGTTTTTAATCTGTGTGTAAAACACTGTGGCATAAAACATTTTAGCAGCCCAAAGTCTGCTCTCTATTTCAAGGCAGAATTAAAAAATCCAGAGGCACTATTACAAAAAGACAACTTCCCTTGTAAATCTGGCTCTAGAGTATATAAAAAGCATCCAAATAGAAATACGGTAGTATAAAGGATAATACATTGATAGTGTCTCACCTCCACAGAATCCATTAAACCCTGCAACAGGAGCTTCTGGTGAGGAAAATCTTCATCTCCCACTGGGAAGTAACCTAATGTTTGTATTGCTCGTTCCTTCATCTTAAATACAAACAAAAAAACCAACACCATCACATAACCCTCCTGTAAATCCAGGAGATACATTTTAAACCCACTATTTTTCACCCTTACTGAAGTTCCGCTTAAGGTACCAGAAGTCACACATGCTAGGGGCTTATTAGATCAATCAGTACACCTCTCTTCCAAAACACAGGCCTCTGAGGATTATTTACAAGAAGGTACTCCCATTTTTCTTGAACTAAAATTATGAGGATTCATATTTTCAACCCTTAAGCCCTTACTTACGACTACAGAAAGCACAAGTGATCAACTGCTAGACAATATTGCAAGAACCTTTAGCCTAACTTTGACTCACTAAAGCTAACAACAAACCTAATTCCCTTAAATAAGGTTGAGTTTGGCAGGGAATACATACACCTGGGGATGAAACATTCAAAAACATTCAAAAATGGATCATAACACCACAAAAAAATCTTGCCTTATTTGTTTCCTTGCTAGAAGGGATCCGGGCCAATAAACTTTCAACAAGTTGTAGCTTTGTAAATCCTATTCCTTCATTGGGAATTGGCAGGGGGCCATTCCTGCCAATCTCCCCAAGAGCTGTACAAGCAGCCACCACAAGGAAGGGAGAGGTGCTGTCCAGAAAAGAACCTACAGGAAAAAGCAAAACAGAACAACTCAAATTTATACTATTATTTAGCAGCAGGCAGGCACTTGTACCCATGCAAGAAGCAAAGCATTTATCTCCTCTAGAGCTGGTAGAAAGTGTTATGCTAGAACAAAATCAAAGTGAAAGGAGATATTGAGAGGAATTGAAGCAGTGGCACTGCTCCTAATTGTGCTTTGTTGGTCTCTGACTTAGAGTCCACCTAGGTTTTGTTGAAAAGGCTTATGTCCATACATCTAACCAGATTACATTCTTACATGCTGTAAATTCTATCACAAAAATTGAACCCAAGATTACACTATATGGGCTGAGTATCTAAGAAAATATCAGAAAAATCAGAAAAATTCTCAGCCTCGAATAGATTGAAAAAATAACTGTTACATGCAGCAAAGTCTTAGGCAAGAAGTTACCTATTGTCTCTGTTGTTGACTTTATAAGTTGTTCTTGTTCCGGCATGACTGCAGTGTTTGGTTGTTCTATGTCATGCAGCTCCATTGTTCTGATTTTCCCTTTGGCCAAGTACCTTCCTACTGTAAATCCCAAAGCCAACAAGGATCCATGTTGGACCTCCGGGCACTACGACAACACCAACAGTGCAAAAAATCTCATTTTCAAAGTAAGTAACACTTTGCACAAAGCACTGATTTAAAAACACATATGGACAAGCCAGATCAGAAGGCACTCTGAAGAATGCAGAGCTCTAACACATAAGGCAACAATAGACAGTTTGATGTTGCTAGTACTCTCTTATGAGTGGAGTCCTTTAAGACAAAATAACAAAACTTAGAAGAGGTTTAGGAGGACAGATTAAGAATTTATCACCAGCATTCACATTCCTAAAACTACCCTTTTGTAGTCAGGCCAAAAAAAAAAAAAAAAAAAAATCATCTATCTCATCTGACTTCAAAGTACAGAATTACAAAGGTAAACTAAGATAATACTACATTGTCTCTACTTAAAAAATGGACATACTCAGACTAAGGGGACAAAATGTACTCTGGTAAAAAGCAGAAAAGGGGAATTGCTCTAGATTTGCATTGCTAAAAATGAGAACACAGCTGGCCTATACTGAAGACAATGCCTCTACACAGTTTGGTAGGCCACAAATGGTGAAACTTAACTATTACAACTTAATGTCAAGAAAGTCACTTTCTCCAATGCTGATTTAGTGCTGAGACTATCTAATGATAATGCTCATTTCTACAGGTGAATTCTATTGAAAGGATTTTGTGCAGAAACAAGGCTGGGAGACAAGTGCTACCTTAACTGGGGGGAAAAAAAAGGGATGGGAGCAGGGGCTTAACCTTCAATTAGTTCACAGCTCTGTTTTGTATCACAACCCTACAAAAAGTTGCACCAATGCAACTGTGCTGCCAGAATGGGATCTTCAACCTTGTTTGGCCACCAGGGACTGTTCCTTAATGTGGTCTCACTACAGCAAAGCCAGCAGAAGATGGGTCTACACTTCACCTATCCATTCACACTGAATTACCACCACCATTAGCTGTACTGATTCAACTGGTTTTGTATATTTGCAGCAAATAAGAGCTCTAACTGACTCAGATTCGAAAAGGCATGGGAACACCCTGCTATTTTTTTCCTTTCACAGTTCACATCACTATTCTATGAAACTTCATCCACAGTTTCCTGGGTGACCGGGGCAAAAAGCAGAAGTGGGGGGGCTGGGACTTGTCTGTGCTGGCTTTGTAACTGCAGGAGCTACACCCTACATAAAACTGAGCAATGGCATGGCTTTGGCTCACAGGTACAGCTTTCAGAGATTCAAAAAATAAATCATGTTTGTTAACTACGACAAAGTGATAAGCACTTCCTGTCAGCATTTGAATCTGTCACCTGCAATGTAAAACGGTGGCCCATTAAGTCCTTCAGAGAGACTGATATGAAAACATTTTGGAGAAATAACCTGGAAATGCTACTCCTTTCCTTCCCTTTCATGATTCAAGACACCAGCACAGAAACCTGCCCAACTGGTTTACAGAACTCCTTTTCCACTGCTTGTAGTGGCAAAATGGAGAGATAAGGATAATGGAAGGGGGAAGGAGCTGCTGGAGGAAGGAAGGCAGGCAAACCCACCATATAGAGATACAGCTGTGGAGGGCTGCTGAGCAGTCCATGAGGAGTGGGAGGGAAGAAGCCACAACCCTCACCCAGCACAACACCCTGAGGTGATGAGGACCCAGGAGGCGGCTATGGCTCAGGAGGGGAGGAGTTAAATATTTAACAAGTTAAACATTTTCTAGGTTCTGTGGGTACCTGTAGATGCTCAAGAATAAGGAATTGGTAAACTGTTTGAAGAAGGTACTGTGATCCATTACCACTCAACGGGATGTGGCTATTTAGCTGACTAAAAATGGTAAAATGTATGATGGTACTTTGCCTGGGACGTGCCTCCAGGAAACCCTCCTACTGATCTTAACAACACCTTCAGGGATTAATTTATTTAAAGACCTGTTCCACTCACCTACAACAAAAATCCCTTCTCACTATCCAGCTGGAAGCCAGCTACTTAATTTTACACCCAGATTAAGGTTAATACATCCTGGACACACTGTGAGATTCAAATATCCTATCAGTTACATGACATGAATAAAAACAAGAAGCAGACAAAGGAAGGTAGTTACATGGTTGTCTTTTGTCATCTTGATCAGCTGCTCCAAGGCTGCCCTAAGCTCATCTCCAGACATGGTGGACAGCACTACAGAATAAAACAGGGCTGCAAGCTCACGCATTTCTTCTTTGTTAGTGTTCATCAGGCTCTGCAGGAGTTTAAAAAAACAAAACCAAAGCATGAAATACAAAAGCAGCTTCTTATACAATCTGTTCATAGAAAGATTCAATATACAGAGACAACTGTCGTGCAGCTACGTAAGTAGTTCTTAACTCAGAAACCACTCTTTAAACCAACAGCATTATCAATTTGTGAGAAACAAAGCCCTCAATTCAGCAAAGCATTCATTACACACTCAGCTTTTTGGAGAAAGATGGCACTAGCCACAAAAGGGCCACCCATCAGTTCTGTGTCAAAATATGTCGATCGAATTCCTGGCCAAATTTTGTCCTCAGTTTAGAGCTCTCATGTTTTGCATCCATACTAAGCTAAAAAACCCCATACCTGAAACCCACTATTTCCCCAAAGCTACCAGAGGCTTCCATACACTTTTTATTAATCAAAGGGGGAAAAAAGGCCCAAGAGGGTTAAATCATTTAAATCCAGCTGCGGCAAAAAAAAAAAAAGAAAATGTCCAGGAAGTCACAGTTCTCAATGCAAAATTATCCACTTTGGAGCTGAGATCTTGTATCATCTAAGTAAATTGTTAAAAATTTGACTTTCGGAAGCCTTGGGTCATTTGTTAGGACAATCTTACCTCTGCCAGTAATTCAATGCATAACGCAACAGACTCCTATGAAAAATTCATACCCAAATCTTTGAATGGCTTGGGCCACCACAAAGGAAGCAAAATTAGCCAAGCAAGCAAACAAGAAATGACCTCTGTCAGGCTCATGAAATGTAACACTAACTTCATCTCCAAGCTTGCATGAGATCACACAGCTGACTTCTAACAAACTCCTGAACCTGTTCCTTTCCCTTGGCAAGACAAAAAACACACAAAGGATGATTTACAACAGTATTTCTGAAACTAGGTATTATCAGTAACCACCCCTAGAAGCTTAATTTTGCAAATGGACACCAGGCCAAAGAAAAAAGAAGGTTTTTCTAAAAAAATGATGAGGAATACTGAAAAGGAGAACGTTTTTAAGTACTCTCCTTTGCAGTTCATACCTGCATGTAAATGAGATGTAATAAACCACATACAGTGAGTGCAATGCAGCACAGATATCATCACAAAAAAACTATTTGAACACATTCTATTTTTTCGACCTTTAAGTATTTGTTTCTGCCAGATTCCCCCAGTGAAAGGAAAGGCAACCTGTAAAAGCTTCAAAAACCCTGGATGCTTGAAGCAAATTCATGAAAAAGGCAAAGTTGTCTGCAAAAAGAATCTAGGGAAAGCAGAATTCTCTTTGTCTTATTCCCAAGCAGGCTCCAGTTTATGGGGTTTTTTTATTTGTTTTGCTTGAGGCTAATAAATAAAAAAAAGTCCAAAGAAAGGCCTCTAAAACACTTAGTGATCTAAATAATCTCATTTTCTGAGAAGCCACTCACGTCTTCCCACCAAAGCATTTCCATTGTTAAACAATTTCTTCAAAAATGTGCAGATTTTGTTTTCAGTTTTCTTTTGCCAAGAAAAAACTGGCTGACAATACCAACAGGACTGATAACATAGATTACCCAGATGCAGGTCAACAAACAAGGTCAATTAACAAAATCAGTAACACCAAAGAACTAAAAAATAATTTTCCCCCTCCTGGTACACATAACACCTCATGAGGTGTTGCCTGTAAGTACAAATACCAGACTTCAAATTAAGGGCATACTTGAAAATAATACTCTGTTTCACTATGAGAAATATCCCAGATTTTGCTAATGCCAAATCCCATCCAACCAAAAGAAAAAAAAGGGGTTTCGGTATACCTTTATCCAATCCATTTTGTCTACAAATCTGGTGGCTAGTTTTTCTGGATACACTGAAACAACTTCTAGAAGACAATACATGACTGGCAAACCTAAACAGTAATTAAAGAATCATGTTATTAAACAACTCCAGTATTTACACCAATCTAACAATCAGTGATAAAATGAGGTTAAGTATCAGGCATTTCAAAGCATTCATCTGCAATTCACTAGGGATAACAAACAATACAGAATAATAGGGTACAGTATTTCTCAGAAATATTAGGGAAGCTAATAAAAGCAAATGCCCTGGTAGCAATTTGTTCTAAACTCATTCAAGTGTTTTAGACTACACTTGTGGCAGATAGGCTATTATCAGAGTGAGGAAGACAAAGCAATCACTGGTAAGGAAGCTGTTACAGAAAATGGCTTCACAATTTTACATTATTATGTCAAATGATGCTGCAATTTTACCGCACTGTTTTCTCCCACCTACATAACAGCATAGAAGAAAACAAGCTTAAAGTAAAGAGTATATAGTCCATGTTGCAACTCTGTGACAGCTGTAGCCAAATTCAAAGTACTACGCAACTCATTTCTAGAAAGAGAAGACATTTTTTTCTTCGGGATGCTGCTGCACACAGCTTCTTACCGCCAACACCAGCTAAGAGCTGCTGAAGAAGGCCAATATATATATGTACAGGGTTGGTTTCTGCACTTTTTGAAGAGGATGAGGAGGAAGAGAAAGATATGTGGTTGCCAGACATGAGGTTTCTTATGTAACGTCCAATGGCTGGAGCATGATCTTGCATATCTGCCAAGCTCTGTGAGGTTGGCACCACACCAGCACTGTGAGCAAGACACATCCGCAGATACAGCACTATCTAAGTAGAGAAGATAAAAAACACAGGATACTGAGTGCATGAGCACTTGAAAAACTGGGGAGGAGAAAAAAAGAGTAGGGAATATGCTATATTTAATGTAACCAAAACTAGACCGTTTCTTCTTTAACCAAATCTAGACAGAAGAGTCAGTATAGACGCAAGAACAAATATAAAGTGTAACAAATCTCAGGACCAGTTTCTGCGATACACCTCTGTAAGCAGACACCCCTACAGTGCCTGCATCGCTCTCTACAGATTAAATCATATGCAGAGTTTTGGTTTATCATCAGCTGATGCAACCTCCTTGCAAGCAGTTCAGCCTGTAACCTACAGCAATTTGGCAAATGCAAGACAACACATTGGTAATACAGATCTTGCTTCCCATCTGACTTTGTGTCTACAGGTCTCTGAAGCCTGGGAATCTGTTATGAAAAGAACGGCCTCAAGGAGCATAATAGGAGTTTTGCACAGAACTTCCAGTTTCTCCCTCTGACAAGCTCCTACATTAGGTACGCTGCAGAAAGCAGTGGAACAACCCTCTCAGGAACATTCCTCCCAATCCCCCGTGAAAATCCTGTTCAGACTGCCATTTAAGGACTAAGGATGGAGAGTTAATCCCAACATATGTTTAAAAGAATTTTAAAATGTAGGGGACTTATCGTAGCTGTCAGCTTCTTGCAGTATCATCTAAATGAATAACAGTACACATATCTAAGGAAGTAAATTCAGACAATTACCTCTCCAAATGTGGCAGGATTAAAAGGCAACGCTGCAGTTCCAGTCATATATTTAGCAGGCGTTTTCATTCGGTGAGAGGCCTAAACAACAGAGCAAATTAAGAGTGGAACATTCAGACCCCTAACAGCAGAGATGTTGGAAAGGTCAATGAAATTTTGCTGATTTGATTGTGTTAATCCTTCACTTAGCAACTGAAAATGCACAACAGCTCTGTAACAAGAAGAGCACAGTGCACTTGGAAAGGGTACAGTTCAGGTCGATCTACCTTACTATCAACCTAGAAAGTGGAAACTGTGAATTGATGAGAGGGAATGAAAGGGAAAGCTAAAATAGTAAAATGGTCTTTCTTCCCTTCAGGGGAAAAAAGAAGTGCTTTAGAATTCAAAAACAAAATACCTCAAACTTTCGAACTCTGAGGCACCCCACTGACAGGCAGCCAGGAAGCTTTGAGATGGCAGCTCTGTCTGGAGAGGCTGCAGCCAGACTTCCCCAGTAGTGTGAGGTGGGTGCCCTGTGCTGCACCAGCCAAACCTAGGGAGTTTCTCAGACCCTGCAGGTGGAAGGCTGCTGCAGCAAGTGAGTAACTTCTTTCCATGGAAAAGTTAGCTATGACAAGTAGGAATATTCCATAAGAAAAGCATCTGAACAGGAGGCTTCCAGTGAAACCCACTGCAAATGTTGCAGAAAAGCATGTATATATTAAATAGGCAGCATGTTTATCAGTGCCAGGCTTGATTCAGCTAGGCAGCCTTGCACCTGAATGAACACACAAGACAGTTGCAGATGTCAACAGACTCTCACTTCTCTTAACATGCTGAGATATTTTGCTGGATAGTAATTTCAGTGACACCCAGAATCATTAAAGAAAACCTGAATTAGTGAACAGAAGATGATTCCCTTGAAGAATGGGTTCCCATTCACACCCAGCAGATTGGGTCCCACTCTTTCACAAATACTTTCTTGCAGGGGGAGAGAAGGATCATGCTAATTCATGCAGGAAAGCCATTTTGCAACTCAGCCAGCTGTGCCAAGCAATGCATACAGAAGCCTCAAACATCTCTTAACACAGATTATTGATGATGCGTGAAAGTTCACATTTAGAGATAACTAACCAAATTAATGCACCTCTGAGATTTTGAAATTCACCTTCAGGAAAGTAAGGGAGATCTGAAAAGTGCTCAAAAATTCTTTTTTAAGTTTCCTCATGAGTGAGGGCATCTTGCTTTTCTCAGCAGTGATTAAACTACACTGATCCATAATAATTTAGCGATATTACAGGTGTTAAGAAAAATTTTAAAATTACCTACAAAGGGACACACACTAAAACTTAATCTTGGTTTCTTAACGTTTAAATAAATATTTAAATAACCAGCATTCTAGACAAAAAACAAGCTCTCGTGAAACTTCAAATACTTCATATAGTAGCAGAGTACACTAACGGAGTACACCACCATTAGAGAATACAAGAAATCCGTCAGGTTTAAGGGTTCTGCTACTGCAGATCTCTGACAAAACCAGACATGTTCCAACATTACAAACTTCTGAAATTTCTTTAAAAAGTAGATGATAACAGGAAGAAAAATATTGCCAGTGACACTCCACATCTTTAGAGCTTATAAGCCTACTACAGATACTCTACAAGGAAGTGTGTAACAGAGTATATTTTAACACTTCTCTAGACAAGCTCTCAGTGCAAACAGTGAGGGTAAAATGAGTGGCACAGTTTTTGGCATATCATTCCACTAAACTCATGAAAGGCTAGTTATGTGGCCATTATGCCCACAAATCGCAGCAAAGATGAAAAATTAAGCATTTAGGTCAACAAATCAGACTTTTTCACTTATTCCAGTATCTCCTTTATAGCACAGAATCTTTTTTCTGTTTTATGCACATTATTTTTCACTGGGCTAAAAAGAGAGTAGTCCTCTGCTGGGGTTTGGAAGTTGTTAACTCACTTGTCTACCATTGGTTTCTGTGTTGCCATAGTTATTATATTGTCTCCTTGCATTGGCTAGCCAAATGGCCAATCCCCTCTTTGGCCCAGCAGCCCTTATAAGCTGTGGGAAATTTGAATAAAGGCTCTTCTTCGCTGTTGGATTCCCTGCGTGGTCTCTGTCTCCCGGCTTAAGTACCTCCACTGCCTGTCCCTGACAGGAGGGACGGGCGGGGGGCGTGATTCCAGCCCTGAAAACCTTCACAGAGCGGCCGGCAGTGACCCCCAGAAACCCCTCGAACTGCAACAGTCCTCTTGTGCCTTCAGAACACGTTTGTGAGCAAGCCCTATTTGAGAAAAATGCTGGATTATCAGCCTTGAATACTAGATTGCCCGCTCCACACATCATTTGCACAAATTGAAACAAAGCAAAATACCCACTTTGTTACAATGATCTGCCTCATTACTTAACACTTGGATCTCTTGCAATTACTGCCAGCAGAAAGTAATGAGCGTTAATCTTGGCAACTGCAATACTATGTGTGGTCCTCTCTGTGATTTTCACTAAGTTTATTCCTTGGGGAGGGTGAGGGAGACAGACACAGGGAAGGGAAGACCACATGCCTGAGCATCAGGTACGTATTTGTCATTTATTGGGACAGAAGCATCATACCTTCTCTTGAATGTACAGGACCATTTCAGGGAAGGAAGGCAGCTGCTTCCCAGAACTCTCCTTCTCATTTTTTCCAGAAAATGTTCTCAGTACCCGCTGGGCTTCTCCATGTACCTCCTCCCGTCTTTCAGAAGAAAAGATAAAAAACAGACATTATTTGCATGGAACAAATGGCCTCTAATGATCAGTAAGGTATGATGGGAAGCTGGGGGAGAGAGAACAGTTTTTAAATGAGATGTGGGGGTTTTTTTGAAAGGAAGGGAGAAAAAATCCTGCATTAGAACTTTTAATGATTTGTTTACTTTAGAGAGGGGAAAGAAAAAAAGGATAGTAATGAGTGCCCTCCGCAAAACCATCTGTATGAGCTCAGTTCTGCTGCTCTTACATCCTTCTAGCGTTCATCAGCAGTTCCTGGTTCCCACATCTTTCTTTTACTATCTGCTACTCCTCCCTGTCACTTCCTATAGTCAAGCTTCAGCCAACACCTATCAGGTTTATCATTATTTCCTTAACAGCATATAACTATTTCTGAAACAGTGCTGACACTGCAGTGATAGAGCTGTTGCAATTGATCTGTTTAGCTTTCCTTAGTTACATAATAGCTACTTACATCAAAAATTGAGCAATTAAAGTTAAGTACGAAAAATCCCCACCACTGACACTGCAGTGACAGAAGACTGCAAATGAAATGATTAGTGTAATTTAACAAGTCACCCACACCTCAGAAGAGTGCAGCAACTCTCACAAGGGCATGCTCTTGACTCTTTACAAATACCAGCTAAAAAGAGACTGATAAAATTTGCCAGGAAAAAATAATTCCTAGCCACTGCAAAACTGATTTCAGTTAACGCATTTCTACTTTGTAATTGCAACTGATCATTAACATGAAGTGCTTTAGTGACAGCAATTCATCTGAAACAAGAAAAGCAGTCCAGAGTATCACAGAGTACAGTAACAGTTCTCCACAGAACCGCCAAGAATGTCCCTATGTAAACGTTAATTTCTGAATTATCATATTTGATCTTCTGTGAGTTATTTATGTGCAGACTTACATACATACGTATATACAGGCATTCATATTTAATCCAAATATATACCGGATGCAAATATATATGTGTGCGCGCATATATATACACATATGAAAATAACTTAGAGAGGAAAATAACTTACGGGTCTCCTGCGGCTAAAAGGAGCAAGTATCTGGAAGGGATATGATCTGGAGGGAACACTGTGCTAGCGAATTTCACAGCCACTTGACGTACTTGAACTTCAGGCTTAAAGGGAAAAGACACAAACATACGGTTGAGTTTTAAATGACAGCACTAATTACTTGCACTCACCACTTTTACACCATCAGTAGACTGTTTTGTCCTCTGGTACCAACATGACTCAAAGACTTTAGACATTTTGAGACACTATTCATGCTAACTCTTCATATGGCAGGAGATGGGGAAAAGCTTCTCATATACACACAAGGATGGAATGAAATGTTTAATTAAACACAGGCACATTTTTGGGGAATGGTAAATCAGGGTTATCACTCATTCTTGGACAACTGAACTGTTCCATCCAGGCAATTTTGAAATAAATATAACATACATCATCTATACACAGAAAAAAAACCCTATGCTTTGGAGCAGTGCAGCCAGAGGTGGAAGAGAAACATGAGCCTAGGGTGGTCATTCTGTCTACAAGACATGAGAGTCTCAAAAAGGTATTACCTGGAGACCTAGATCCTTTGAGCAAAAGAGTCAAGAGTCAACAGCAAGAAAATAGTCTCTTACACTAGAAATACATATACCTCCAGTCAGCCTGAGTACCCATACAAACATGGAGTATACAAAAAGCACTCTTTCTGAAAATTCAGACCTCTGGTGTATTCTGAACATGAAGAAGGTACTCAGTAAAGTAAGAGAGTCAGTCAAGTCTGGTTTAGTCTAAACTAGTGCCTTAAGGCTGAATTCTTGGGTAAGTTCCCAGGAGCCTTGTGTCAGAAATCACATAGCCCACTGAAATCCCACTTAGCAGTGAATGATCCCTTCTACCAAACTCCTGCTGGCTCAAAGCATTTCAAAAGACACTGTCCTTGAAGCATCTACTTCTCAGAGTTTCCTTACAAGGAGACAAGAAACATACAGTGCAATTGCAATGGATTTGTTTGTTTGCTAAACAGAACACAGAGAACTGCACTGCCACTTCCTGTGCAGACACTGAGCCATATTAAAAATATTTTATTTCGGTAAACACTTCCTCACCTCTTCTCCCAGACAGGCCAATACACTCAGTAAGAAAAGGGACACTTATTCCAAAAGTATCTAACAGAAGTGTCAGGAAACAGGAAAACAATTGATAGCGATTTTTTTTTTAAGATATGTAATTTTGACTCCACTGAAAATACCTTTATTAAATAAGAAGCTACAAGAGCTTCCATTAGGGTACGCTGGGCTCCTTCCAAGTTACTGTATGCTCCAACCATCATAGACAACGCCTCCTGAATGGCAAGCCTAGTATCAGCATCTTCCTGCAGTATAAAACCAAGAGTTTTCACTTTATGGAGTGTGGTGTCAAGAATTAAGCAAAACTAGCAAAAAACACCAATGATTCCCCAAAGCCCCACCAGTACCCACCTTGCATAAAGCTTCAAAAAACTGTTGTACCAGTGCTATATCCTTGGTAAACAGCTGAGGCATTCGGCTGAAACAAGAGATTTTAATTCATGAAGCTTTTGGTTCTTTCAGTTGAAATCCTTCACATTTCATTGTTTGACAATTACAATGTGGGATGAGGGGAAGACCAATCAGAGCCAGCACAGAAAGTTTGCCTTATCTTAGCCATATCCACCATAAAGCAGCACACTCTCCCTCCCTTAACACAGTTTGGAAAGTGAAACATTCCACGGACAATCACTTAGATCACCAGCACATGACTGAACATGGCACTTGTCTAGCTTCATGCCCTCTAGTCTTCACTGTATATTTCTTAAATTTATGTTTCTGGCAATCCTGAAAGTGAAACTATTTCTTAAATTCTGTTCATAATTAATGAGCTGCCATTAATCACTGCTAGAGAAACTATCAACTAGAACATATTTCTTTTTACATCTCTGGAGATGTCACAAGAAGAATGCTTTTCTCTGCACCATGCACTCAGCTGCAAAATTGGCAGGTGGCATAAAGCTTGCTACTGATAAATTAACTGATTACTCTGGAAAAATTATTCAATGTATCATTGCTTAAATGGTACTTCAGTTACCTGGAGAGCTTTCCAACCGCTGAATATGCCATTGACAGCAGTTTTGAATCCTTGAATGACAAAACAATAAATAAAATTCAGCAAAACCAGAAATACATGACAGTGTATTTTTTATAATTAAACATTAACTTTAAAGCCTGTCTACAAAGTGCTTAAATAGGCTTTCATGGAAAAACAATCCTGAAACATAAAACATTCCTATCCAAGAATAAAAGCATTATATAGGAACAGAGGGAGCACACTTTTCTCCAAGAAACAGAACAATTGCAAATAGAGGTAAAATGTAAATGTCCCTTTTGGTCTCAGCTAATCACATTTTATTTCAAGAGTGACAGATAAGGAGATTCAGTGAGTATAAGAAACAGTAGCAGAGCAACAGAAACTTTCCACTAGACCTAAACAGCAGCTGTAAACAAAAGAAGCTGTTTGCACAACAGATCCTGCAGCACATTTATATATGAGCTTACTATACCATGAACACCCCCTTTTCATGCCCTTCCCAATGGCAGGGGAGGCCCAGGCATTCAAGCACCAACTCAGGCCAGAAAGTCACATTCAACAGCTCAAATGAAGCAGCAAGAGGTTCAAAGCTGCAGAAAGGGTTATCTGCAACATCAGTCCTTTGTAAGGTACATGTAGCAGTATCATGTGGAATTTGCCTTCTGAAATTGCACTGAAAGCACCTCGTCAGGCCAGACTGGCATTTGCAGTTCTGTTTGTTAACACCCTTCCCATCACAATACCATCTCTGGACAGGTAGGATGGAAAGCATTCCAAGCAGGCCTATACAGCTGTTTATCACAATAGGATAGACACCCAGAGGTGAGGTCCCTGTGTACTCCAGAGTAACAGCAGCTAGATGCTACTCTGGCCTCACTCTTTAGAGTCTCAACACTATCATTTCCTGTGACTGCAAATGGTGCCCAAGCACCTATCTGTAGGTGTTGAACAAATAATTTTCCTATATAGCCTTTTAAAATATTTGCTTCTCTTCCAACAAAATTTTTTGAAAGGTATCCTTTCACAGCTATCTCAGGCAACCACCACAAAAAGATTCATTGGTTTCCATCATAAAGGTATCTGTCTTTTGTTTGCATTCATCTGAATAATTATAGTAAAGAACCTTTCATCTTACCTCTTTGTATTCATTGATCAGCTTTGTAAGTCCATTTAAAAGCATTGGGCCTAATGGCTTTATTTTACTCTCTGGACAACTGCAATTAGAGACACCAACAAACAAAATATTATCTTTTGCATCCCTTAAAAGTATCTTCTCTAGTGTCACTTTTTCTCAACTGAAAAAAGCTGAGAAATTACACCTTACTGCATGCAAGGACAGACACAGAACTATCAGGATTAAGTAAAAAACCCCTTACTTCCTATGAGTTTTAGTACTTCTTAGTTCAGTTACATATTTATTGAACAGAGTGGTTTTTAAGCAAATAACTGAAAAACATTGTGCTCTCTGAATGACTTACATGATACAAATATGATGCACAAACTGCAGCGACAGACTTCTCAGTTTTGCATTTGTGTTTGCACCAAAGAGTCCATCATAAACCACCTGACCAAAAGGGAGAAGGAGCAGATCAGTAAGTATCTGGCTTCACTTGCAAAAGTTTTCCAATCCCCCCTCTTCTCTAAACACTGTCATCACTAATAATGCTTCCCTCCTCTACATACTAGAGGAACTGTATTATCAAGGTCATAAGGAAAACCCTATCTGGAACTTAAACATACCTGAATGTTAGCTGGGAACATTTCTGCAGCTTGCCTGGATCGCAGCAGATGAGGAACTATCTTTAATTTAACACGCGTACTGACTGATTCTCGTTTCATTTCTGGTTTCAGAGCAGATCCCTGTCAGAAACAGAGATGAAACAGTGCGTCTTTGGACAGCAGTACTTTTAAGTTAGCTTAATTACTTTCTACTGCAAATCAGAACACACTGGGACAGAGAAAAAAATTATTCAATAGCACAAATGTTCAGTGAAAGCAGAGATCAAAGGAAGTGATAGATTTAAGAAATAAATTTATGTCTTCTTCAAATAAAATAAGCAACTAAAATTACTTCTTCAGAAATTAAGAAGATATGCAACTCTGAAGGCAAATCTTACCTCCTTGGTTTTCAGTGGTATATCCCCAAGATACACTTTATACATTTTGTTGATGATAGCAGGATTGTTCCAGTCAATTAAACTGAAGAAAAAAACCACATTGAACAGCAACACGTTATGATTCTGACCTCTGACTGCTTCTCAAAATATATGTGGTTTACAGCATTTTGCATCATATTCACATTCCTCCCAAAGTTTAAACAGAACTAGTTTGACTTGTAACCACTCTTCCCACACATATATAAAGAACGTGACGTGATTACACTTACAATTTCTGACAACATATTATCAAATAATTTGTGAGAAACCTATGTGTTCCCTTCTCTCCCACTGAAATAAGATATACAGATCACAGTAATATACCAACTGAATATAGAATGCTAATCCGTGAACTAGCAAATATTTCTTATAAAACACACTTAACATCACATATTAACATGCATTTCGTCCACACAGTTATTCTGTCTGACTTCAAGTTAAACAGTCCTACAGAAGCCGCCTACACATTTCAAAGACAGGCCTGTCTTGCTCCCATCTCATCTGGCATGAGCCAGCAAACCTCCCACGATCAATGTCTCAGCCAATAGACCAATAGCCATTACTCTGGCCTCATGATGAGTTAAAGACAGAAGCATTGTCTTTAGATGATGAAAGGTGAACTGCAGCCAAGCCAAATTTTAATAATGCAGAGAACAGTAGCTGCCAAACTTCCTAGACTATGATTCATTTCACAATTATTCTCTTTACTCTCTTAATAAATTAAATGAAAATATACCTTTCTGGGAACCATTGACTAGGGCCTTATTGGCCATTGATAATCCACAGAGGATAAAGTGAAAACTAATGATATTCTCTATCATTTGGTAAGAAAATGGCTCAAAAGCAATATAAAAAAAAAATCAAAACTACACAATTAAAGCTGTCAGTTCCAAAGCCAAGTGATATTCCCATGTGGTGAAGCCACACCATTCCCAGCCTGGTGTGAATACGTGGCAGCTTCACAGGTACACAGGGGACTGCAGCTTTCCTCCTTTCAAAGCACAGCCTCTCTGGAGCATTACATTCACTGCAGCTAGCTTAAGACACTAACATACTGTCTTTTCCAAACATCCAGACCATACCTTTGTTTGCTCTTTAGTTCAAGGTCTGCTGCAGTGGCAACACTGTGTCTTGTATCACTGGAGGCTACAACCAGGTGTATAACAGCTTCAAGTTCGGGCACTTGCTCAGCTTCAATGAACTTCACTATCCCCAGCTTACACTGTTCAACATCAGGGAAAGTAAAGACAGTATTACTGACAAAAAAATTGGATGTTACAGTAACTGTAGCAGTTCAGATGTCTGAAATCGTGGCTTCTGCTTGCTAAGAATAAGTTCACATGTTCTCCATCCTTTCAGCTGAGCAATCCTCTTGCCTCCTGTCAAAGCAGCCACCTGGAGCAAAGAATCAGCATGACCATTAGGGATACGCTGTTACTCTGCTGCCAAAAAGGCCTCATAAACAGAAGACACTGTTGCAACCTTTAGGAGGAAAACACAAGAGTAGGCTGCAGCCACGGCTTCTTCCTAAATCAGCTCCGAGAACTGCTGCCACCTTCCTCCTATCTCACCACTCCAAAATTCCTTAAGGCATCATGCAAAGTCCCTCAATAAATTCCCTCGGGGCAACTAAAGATCTGTCCAATTTAGTTACATATTTCCCTCTGGCCCTCCATTCCTCTATCTGTGTCCACCCCTAGTTCCTCAAGGACCAGTCCCACACCTCTGAGTACCTGTTCTAGCAGCTCTGGTGTCCATGGACTATCTCCAATTACTCTTTTGGCTGCATAAAAGCTCATCCCTGGAGGCGGCTGAGGGATTCCAGAACCTCCTGCGCTACTCAGTGAAGAGCCCTGGGTGGAGGGCACATTTTGTCGACTTTGAGATTCATTCAATACGAACCTAAGCAGGCGGGAAAAGACTTTCATTAGAGGCTTTACAATGCACATTATCAGCTGAATTAGATACTGGAATGAAGGAATACACATAACCTGTCCAACTTCATATATTTTTCTTTAATCCCATGACTCTAATATAAATAGAATTTGAGACTCTGCTACCAGTTATCCCAACATATTCTGCAAGAGCCATAAATGATCTCACTGTAACTGAAAACAAACCTCAATTAGGAAAGGGTTCACTGGCATTTCCTGAAGAGGTTCGCAGGTTACGAACCAGAAAGAATTCTCTCTCTTGTCTTAGAAATAAACACATATACAGCACTACATTCAAGAAAGTTGTGCTAAAAGCTTCAATGACATTTGTATGTGAAAAACACAAACCTACCAAGGGAAATAAAGAAGTATATGCAACAAAAGTGGCAGGAAACAAACCCTCATATAGAAAATAAATAAATGAGGTATTGTGTTGGAAAATAGCAGTTTTAGTGCTGGACATGTAAGGAAAGCAAAAATAAAAAGATTAAGTTTACAAGTCTTGGTCTTTTGGAAGACTGGCTAGTCTAGCTGCCCTGTGCACATCTCCAACCTTTCACAAAAGCCACTCCACCTCTCCACCTATCCTTGGAAGCACCAAAATTGCAGTGCAGAGACCAACAAGAATTACTTGACCCCAGCCAGACATTCACTGTTCTGCATTCAGCACACAGGCAACAAAAAGAGATAAACAGTCTCAACAATAAGGATAAATATTTATTCATAAAGTCTCATTAGTCAAAGCTTTAAACGCTTGATTGTTAGCTTTAAGCCCTACAGTTAAGCTTTCTCATTGGTTTACTACGTGGCAAGGCTAATTCACAACTGGGCAGTGACAGAGCAAATTCTAACAAGCACAAATTAGTTGTAAACTGCTGCAGTCTCACATCAGGGAGCAAGACTTCAAGACACAGATATCCAGTGCCACAGGCTAGCTGAAGACACTCTATAAGCACCTTCTGGAAAGAAAATTAAAACCTTCACCCCCTACTTTTGACATCTGAGTATTTTCTCAGAAGTATCTTTCAATCTATATGATTCTGTGATTTAAAAACTCCTGCCTGGCCAGAGTACAAAAGTGTGGAAGGGAGTGAAGTCTCACTGCAAAGCCCAAGGACTTCATCTGCAGAAGCTACAGGCCCAACAGCTTGGGGATGAAGCTAAGAGCACAAACCTAGGCCAACTGAAGAGTTTGAGCTGTGAACAGAAGAGCAGCCTAAGCATTTTAAATTACAAGCTGCAAGATTCTACACATTCAAACAGAAAGGAAGTGGCCCCTGAAACATCTGATAGGTGCATGGGCTCCAGCAAAGCTACCTGGAGAAAGATTACATGCTCACTATTTTAAACTAATTCCCTTAGGTTAATCCACTCAGGTGAGCAAGAGTTAGGTGCTCAGAAAAATTCTATTGGAACCAACCCTATGGGAAATGGTTTTGTGTCAGAAAAAAAAAGAAATATGTTCTACTGTTAAAATTATTTCTCTATTTTCTTTCAAAGCAAAAGCTTCCCCAGCAATAGAAAGACAGCAAAAAAAGTTAGTGGAAAATTAACTGGAGGATTTTGAGCAAGTATTGATTTTAGACACTAGAAGGTTCCTAACAAAGCAGTGATCAATAAATTTAAGTTGCTCTGTACATTCTTCTTGCTTTCAGAAACAGCAATCACACTAAGACAACATCATCGCAGTCTAAACATTTTTCACCACAAGACAGATGAAAGACAAATCTTGTTATTAAAGATTCCCCTCTGGAAAGCACAAGTTTTCAGAGATTATGTTTGCTTATGACCCCAGAGTAGTATAAGCCTTAAAATTCAACTACAGGAAGATGAGCACACATTTTGGTAGGAGTTCTACATGAAAGGTTTAGTTATTTAACAGATAGCTCACTTGTCTAATAGTTTCATTTTGATCTCCAAAGACGTAAGGACAGATTAGCAGAATACCTAATTAAGTGGAAAAGAGACATTTTGTAAAATAAGGAAAATGGTGATCCCATTCTTAAAATTAGCACCCTGCTTTCTACCTTACTGAAACATGTAACTGGCTTCATCCGAGATAGGAAATAACAGCATATTTTAAATGAGTTTCCAAGGGTGTAGTTAAGAACACATTGATACTAGAGAAGAATGGTATCAACTCACCCATAAGGCATAAGAAGAACATCCAACATAAAGTCCAAAAGCAGCTGTACAGTCTTTGGTTTTTCAGCAAGATTAAAGGGAGAAGCTGCTGCTTTCAGTGGTTCAGCAGGGTATTTCATGTGAAAAAGGGTTGGTATTAGAAGATGCATTAGGCTGAAAAACAATTATATTTACTGCAACCATTAAAAAAACCACACCTGTTTATTCACAACATTCAAGAGAGAAACCTTTTACAACACATCTGGTCCTTAATAGCAAAGAAGAAAATGTTAACAAAAGTTAAACATATTCAGTGGCCTCTATCTGCCACCTGATGTATTTAAAAATGGAAGGCAGAAGATGAGTTAGGATTTGCCCTTAAAATAGAACATATATGTCTGCATGCATGCACAGACACACATCTGGAGAGATACAGTCACTGCCTTTGTCCAGACTTTTGATAGCTCCATAATTATGCCAAAAAATACAATCTATGACTTTCTCATCCTCAAGAAACATAGACAAATACATTGACTATACAGCAGCCAGACTTTCCAAACTCATGCACTTTCTCTTCAGTCATGCACTCACTTTTTGGACAGGGCAGAACCATGCTCCTGGATTTTCATACCGATCTCATGAACAGAAACAAGATTTTACTGCAAGACTTTTCAATAAGGTCACTTTTAAAATACTTCTACACCATCACAGTAATGTAGAGTGAATGAAGATATTATTTTAATCCCATTTTCCAATGTCAACACAGTGGAAACTCATCTCAGTGTAAATAAGAATCAGGTCCATTATTAACAGTTTTCTAGAGGTTAATAAACAGCAGTCCCCAACTTCAGTCTTTTTTTATTTATTACAACTTTGTGTACCAAGTAAGTAAGAATTTTGGTTCTCTCTCAATTTAGAGTGGCCAACATGAAACATCTAGTGCTGTTCCTGCTGCTAGACAGAGGATATTTACTGAAGGTCTGACCCTAAGCTGGAAACCAGAATTTGATGAAGATGTATGGGGGATATGGACAGGCATTTAATTTCTGTCGTAACACAGGCCTCTTATCATACAAGGAGTCTGCTGATGCAAATCCTGTACTATTACAACAGTAGACTATTTGAATTCTTCATACCATCCAAACTACTGGACTGCTAATCCAAACTGTACAAGCAAGAACATCCCAAACAATGAAGATAGTACCCAGGGAAAGAAATATTTTAACAAACTGATACAAATTATTTTACTGAAACAATACCAATAGAATTCACTACAAAAATAAGTAGTTATACCTGTCTTGTTGTGGCTGAGGTTTCCCTTCCATTGCAGTGAGAAGGGTTGGAGCCAATTCACATTGTTTTTCCACAGGCAGACGGGGGTATCCCATCTTAACATAAATTATGGTAAAATTCTAAAGGAGTAGAAAAAGCACATAGTATTGCAAGAGTGCAAAACAAGTATGTGTTCTTTAAACTCTTGTATGTTGTGGTGTTACATAACTGGGTGTTGGGAACAACATATGTGTTGGAAGACCAATTTCTTAAGTCTAAGACTCGTAGGACTCATAGCTACTGAAAGGCAGGCTCAGCAATAACTACTCAGAGTGGGTCTTGCTGGGCGTCCACTTCAAAAGGTGGAAAAAAATAATACGGAAATGAACAATGCAAAAAACCCCTCTCTGGCTTGTCTTATTCACTGCCAATTTCACTAAAAGCAGCCATATCCGAGCAGCTTAAAGCAAATGTAATGTTCTCTCTCACCTATTTCTGAAATAAAATAGAGAGCAGTATTGCATAAATACAAAGTCAGCAGCGTAGGCAAGGTTTCTCTTGAAAACATGTTTCTAAATCATAATTAAAAGCTGCAAATGCAATTAAGAATCCAGTGACAGGACAGCAGAGCAGAGCAATACTGAATACCGGACTGTCTAACTGCTGTCCTGTTGCTCTGAAGTCAGCCAAGAACTGCAGAGTTAACAGTTGTGTTCAATGACCTGGCTGAAAGAAGTGCTGAAGAGGGAAGCACTACGCTAATTTGTGGATGGCATTTAAGTTAAAGTATTATGAAGCCTTATGACGCAAAACAAGATGCATCACTGAGACACATGAATGAAAAGAGGTTTTTGACATGTCCAGCCAAAAGCACAGTTTATGTCAAGTATGTCTTTAAACAAGATAGTTCTTTTTGCTCTACAACACACATCCACCCTAGATGCCCTCAGCCATTTCTAAAAGGTGAATGCCAGTAATGCCACTTGCGTAAATACAATCTAAGATTACTTCTGTGTTACTGCTGTTTAAAGTCTAAATATTTCTCCATGAATTCCCAAGACGTTGTTTTTAATTTATACTACTCATGACTGAATAGTATAATGAAAAATACAAAGTTTCCCTATGATTTTATCACTTTTGTTTCGTGGTGGTGGTTTGCAATAGATCTACCAAAACTGAAATGCAAATTGTCTCATGGTTTCACATAAACATTTTTAAACCATTTTCACTTTTTAAACCAGATTGAATGAAATAATCTAGTAAAGTTTTGCCATCTATAAAATAACTTTTCTTTCATCTTTTCCTGCTCAGCTAAGGTCCTGATCCTAAAACCACATAAAAATACAGGTCCTCATGTGTTCAGAGGTGGTTTTAAGTAACACTCTGATTCTGCACATATTAGGATAAGGATTGGTGGCTGCTTGCAAGATACATCTCCTACCAATGAACAGACCCTCTACAATACACACAATGACAATTCATGCATTCACGAGATATCAAGAGTAATTATCACTAATTTAAACTGAAAAATGCCTTATGAAACTAAGTTTCATCCATACCGGACTATAACTTTAGTTTAAAAAAAGCTCTTAAAACTTCAACCTTGTAATAATAACATACTTACTAAGAAAACTGACAGAGCTAGATACAAGAGCTTTAAAGAATATTCTGCTTGTTACAAGCAAAACAGCAAATATTCTTGGAAGAACAGACACTTACAGTGACAAAAGACACTGCAGAGGGATCTTGATATTGAACTAGCAAGGTCTCTACTGGAAGCTGAATTTTTGGACGACTTTTGATGCGCTTATTCAGATGAACCAGCAATTCCATGACCTGACAGGAAGGAAAAAAAACCAAAAATGTTGAAAGAAGCACCGTTAATTTTACTGCTTTGGACTCCACACATCATCCTCAGTCCACCAGGCAGGCCTATTATAAACAAATCAGGTCTGAGCTTACTGATTATTTAATCTCTAAGAAAACAGCAGCCATCATTTACTGGATTATCTTGAAACCACTTTGACATGTCCCAAGTCACTGTTAAGACAAACATGTAAGTCCCAAACCATAATACAACCAATAACTTCCATCAGGAGATATATCAGAAAGGATTAGTGAAGATGATCAGTTCTTTCTACAGTTGGTTACTATCCCTCAAAACTGAGCCTGGCTTGGAAATCTGCATTGCTGCTCTATACTGGGCTGCAGAATAAGTCAAATTCATGACACAAACAAAAAAATATTATGAAAAAATGGCCACCCATAATAAAGTTATCAAGTAAGTGTATGAGAACTACGTTTGGAGTGGAACATTACAGAACTTGGATGCTTCAACCAAGAAGGGAAGCCAATGGGAGCGCTGTGATTGTCAGGCAGGAGCAATGTGCAGCCATACCCTGGGCAGGCAGAGCCCTGGCAGCAATGCCAATGGGAACAGGCAATTGCTGTGGTAGGGGGATGGTCCCAGGCTCTGGTGAACAGTGAGCTAAGCCGGGGCCATAGCGTGTTGAAACCAGAGGGGTGCAAAGTGATACTTTCTCATGACGAGGACTCTCAAGCCATGAAGTCGGGGCCCAGAAAGTTTGTACAGTCTCTATTCTCAGAGGCAAAACCTTCAGTATCCTGAACTGAACTTGTAATGGACTGTTTTAAACAGGAGATTAGTCTGGAGACCTTCTAAGGTCCACTCCAAGCTGAATTATCCCATGATTCTACAATCCCATTAAGTTATTCTTAGCGTAACATCAGCAAAGTGTCATTTGTAAACCCACTCAATGAGATAACATAACTGAATGGAGTAACTTGAAAAACTACAAAACTCTACTCTGGAACAAATATCCATTCTGAGAAATCACACTGAACATCTACATCTCACTTGCAAACCCTATCATATTCTCATGGCAAGGTGGTGCAAAATATAAGTGACATTAGATGAAATCAGCTCAGTTTCAGTAAAACCAGACAGAGCCAGTCCTAGACTCATGTTGACTTCAAGTAATTAAAATCAAAAAGCCAGGATGTCCTGTGCTTTTGAGGGATCATTGCCTTGGTCATAGTATGCTGAAAAAACAGCTGAACTGCTGTCACTGAAGTCTGTAATAGAAACATACATGTGCTGAACTTCATTGAGCTAAGACACCATCTTTGCATCCACTCCATGACTAAGTGTCAAACAAAATAGTGTCCAGCTATAATCCAGCAAAACTGCAGAGCTGACCACAAGCATGTGATTGAGACCAGAGATAAGCTGACAAACTAAGTAATGCTGACAGCTATCAAATTTTGCTGCTGTCAATTTATTATAACAACAGTCAAAAATTCATACTATTTTAAAAAGGAAAAAAATTGTCTGCACAGATCTTTCTTTGAGAAAAGAGTAGAAAATACAACTAGTACTGACCCTGACAAACATGTTCAAATTACCAGTGGTGGCTGGTAAGAAAAGACATGGTTGGATTTGGATATGCGTGAGGGTTTAGCTCATGCCCTGCTTCTCTAGTCATTAATATCAAACCAGTGCACTAAGGATCTCATCCAGCAGTAGTCTTCAGACCTGAACCAAGTGAATGTCAGCACTTTCAAGTATGACTTCTTATGTTTTTGCTGGCATCACCTGGGCTGCATTTAAAGAGACAGAGTGTTCAGTCTGGCACAAATGCTGCCAGTGCAAAAATAATTCTTGGAGCACATCTGAACCAGCAGAGGGAATTTACTCTGGATTAGTTCTTTGTGTGACACTGGTAGGGTAAATTATTTTGTAGAAGACATCCTAGAGTAGAATTTAACTCATTTGTCAAACCATGGCCTGAAAAAGTCAAATGCCTTCACTGATATGGCAAGAGCAGAACTCAGGATAATTTCCATGGCTGCAATGAATTTGACAAATACTAAAAAGTACATGGAAGTGCTATAATTGCTTATAATACTATCATCATCTGATGTAGATAAAAATCTATAGTTTAACCACATAAAAGGAAGAAGAAATGCATTTTATTTTATCATTCACTCTAACACAAAAAAAACTACTAACAGTACTATTACTACAATATACCATAAGTATGCTGTGAGATTTTGAGAAGCTTCTTAAAATTTAATTTTCCAAAGAGTAGTCCTCTCTCTTTCCTGAATCTCACAATAGTCCAAAATAAATGACAACACATTCCAGATTATGGAAAAAATGTCATACCCTAAGAAATTTCACCAGCTGGTGAAATGCTTTTCTTCAAAGTGCACATGGTAAACAGGTATGCAGAAGAACACTCCATCTCAGCTGGAGTATCCATATTTTGGCATAGTGGAATGCCTTGACATCTACGGATACACTTTCATGTAACTATTGTTAGGACCATGTTTTGTGCAGAACTTCGAGAAAAATCTGTGTTATAGTTACTTGTAGCTTCTGAAATCTACTAAAATCCTGTGAAGGTATGACCATTTCCCTATTTCTACAAGACAAAGAGGGGATTATGAAAAGCTTCTTTTCCATCTCTAACCCCCAACACTTCATCTGCAGACTGCTTCAAAAGGTTCTGGTCCAATTCTATCACCAGACCTAAAACCTAGTGCAGGTAACTGAATTCCCCAGGTACATCTTAAATTCCACCTCTGAAACTGCTTGGTCCTTGTTCCTGTGCCTGGTTAGAGGCAAAGACCAAACAGTTTTGGTCATTCAAGTACATATTAATGTACCTGAATGAATTCTGTGATAAAGCTGCCTTCTGTAGCAGGGCACTGAATTCCTTCCGGTAGGTATCAAATTCCATCTTCAAAATTGCTTGGTTATTGCTCTTATTCCAGTTATCAGCCAAATGAAGGACATCAATGGGTAGGTCTTCATCGCATACCATGCACAGAAGCAAGTTTGTGTCACACGTGCCATAAGTCAGGTTGGAAGGACAACAGACCTAACCTGGAAGTCAAGGCAACTAACTGTCCCTACGGCAGTAAGGCTCAGTCTCCAGCTCACTCAGAGCTAACTGGCCTCAAGTGAAAACAGATGCAGCCTCCACACATCTGCAAAAGCCTTGCTGCTACAAGCAATGACTGTTTTGTTAAGTTCTAACAAGTATAATAAACATATAATACAAACATAATATATATTAGGGTCACGACAATTTTTTCTCAAAGAGTAATTTTCTCCATGGAGAACATCCAAGCACAGCAAATCATGATACATCAAGGGCATTTCCTCCTTCCTGATCAGGACAACATACCTTTATGGTAAACTGAACCCTTACCTTTTTGCGAACTCCTTCCTGCGTGCTGGACAGCTTAAGGAGAACAGGGGGTAAGAATTTGGAAATGATGTTCTGTAACTGCTCATCTGTTTCTGCATGGCCAAGACGCAAGAACACACGTTCCAGCTGATCTGCAGTTAATTAAAAAAAAAAAAGAGAGAGAAACTGGTTGAAACTCGAAATTGCTGGAGCAAGAAAACAACTTTTTCTGAACATCCCCTAATGGGCTTTTAGGAAATGCTACACGATGTTATTAGAGTACTTATATCTCAACAGCACTCAGCACAGATGCATCTTGTATTTTTAACACTAAGAAAATTACTGACGGTAGAAACAAGCCTGATGGCTTCCAGTACCAGCCTCCACAATTATATGGAGACCACTTCTAACAAAGAGAGAAGCAAATAAGGCTTCTTTTGCAGGAACAGGCTGCACACCTGAAAGTACAATCAACAAGCAAGAGTGAAGCTCAAGACCCTGTTCCAGGGTAAATTTGATATTCGTGGGAGTATTCATGGGTCATCTTGACAGAGGCTAACCTGTCCAGCACACAACTTTCTATTGGGGCACTCAGGTCTCCCAGAAAACCTGTACAAAGTTATAAAAGCGTCCGCTGAACCAGATACTGGTTTGTTACAATTGATTTCTTTTCCAAGAGATAGTACTAACATCCACAGGAGTAAGTTCATAAGTGTGAAATGTAGGACATGTTGCTGTACCTTAAAACACGAAGACTCTATTATCACTCTAAAAAGTTGCTCTAGCATTGTAACAAATTCACCTTCCTCTAGCCAGCAGATCTACTCCCCAAACCCAGGAAGGAACAAACAAACAAACACATTTCAAGGAAACAGATAAGATCAAAATCTTCTGTGAATAGCTCAAGCACAAGGGCTAAGGACCATCTGTCTTTACAAAAACAAGGGAAAAGTCCTTATTTTAAGTGCCAACATGAAGCTGCCCCAACAGCTACACCAGAAGTGAAGCAAAGCAAAGCCTATCCAGCAACAGCAGCATTCCCAACACCTGGACTGAGAAGAGTCTTTGTGTACAGGATCAGGAGCATCTGTTTTTCATCCTGCAGCAACACAGACCAAACTCACAGGCAGCAAGGAGACTCAGGGCTTTTGATGGAATAAAGGTCTTAAGACATCCCTACAAGGCGAAAATCATTCCCCCAAAGACTAATCTATAGTGACCTGTTGCAAACTGAGATTAGATGGGAGACCAAGGAGAAGCCTCCCTCAGCAGAGGAGGATCACTGACCTGGCTATAAAGGACTACAGTAGGGAAAAAAAAAAGAGAGAGAAAAAAAGCACTGGTACAGGGCAGAGGTAAAGACTGAGGTGAATGGATACTTGGCTGGAGCCAAAGTGAACAAAAGGGATGCTAAAATGCAAATACAGCTCTAGCCAGCTGTGATGATGTAGCTTCAGAAGCCTTCACTGTCCTATTTTTAAAACCTGTGCTATCTCGGCACTAAGAGCTGTCACAGCATCATTCCTCCTCTGCCAGACGCAAATTAAACAAACATACCACTTCCAAGATTTCATTTTCTGCTGAGCAAATATGACAGAGAGCTGAAAAGAGAGAGGACTATGAAATTTTACTGTCAACAAAACTACAAGTTTTGTTGCTGCTCTGCAGCAGCTATAATGTAAATTGAGTTGCAACTCAATCTTTTGCTTCACACAGATTTCATGGAACAGTCAGGATGCCAGGTAGTCAACAGCTTCAGGACATTTATCTCATATTCTAATTTTTTTTTCAATCCTAACAATTTATTTCTCTCTTCACCTCCCTTTTCATGTCATACTTCTCCACCCTCCCTCCTCTGCCAATGATTCCCCTATTCCAGGACATCCTCGGTGTCTCCCAACCCCACCAGCACTAGGGGACTACTGAAGTCACACCAAGCAGCTGAAATAACAAACAATGAATAAAATTATGAAATCTTTCCCCTTGGACCTAGAACTCCAGAATAACGCTGCAGATCCACCATCCTCAAGTAAGTCAACTGAGGAACCTACCCAACATGTTCCTTCACAGAGCAACAGACCAGACACAAGTGTTAAGGAAAAGCCATTGGTGGTAGTCACTGGACTACACACACACCCCCCTTCTGAAGGCACGGAAACCACTCTGCAAGCACCCTCAGGAAATGCAGCAATGCACTGAATTGCAAGCATCTACTCCATTTCCAGCTTCCTCCGTTATTCTTCTGTTAAGAGCAGCAGCAACCATAATATTAACACTACTACTAATAATAGAGATCAGGAGGACAAAAAGCTACCCTCTTGTTTATGCTGCCTGTGAGATATGATTATCACTTTTCTCAAATCTCTGCTGCATAGTCGGTTAAGCCCCTATCCTGTCATGAGGTATCCTTCCCTTAACCATAAGGACAACTGGACTCTTCAACAAATTCAAGGATACTGGCCACCTGGCTGTAGTCAGGAAACTGGTCAGGAGTTTGTCAGAGCACCCTCCCATACTGCTGATGCAGCCTGTATCCATAGCAGTGGGACAGGAAAACAAAGAGCTTTAAACCCTCCCAAGTACTGCACATCAACCATTTTCTCCACAGTTTTTATTCTAACAATTAAGACCATCTTTCAAGCTGACAGCATTCATTACAGGAAAGCATAAACCCTGGAGATTTAAAGCACCACACACAATGGTCCAGGAAAGTCACTGGGGATAAAGTATCTTGGTCTCAGAAGCTGTGTCCTACTTCCATGTGTGCTGCAGACCTGATGGCTGGCATGGGGCAAGCGTCTTTCCCTCTTCTGTCTCCTCACAGCCTCCACCCAGCCTATGCCAGCGAGCACACCACTATGCACCAGACATCAAACAAGACAAAGGGTTTGCTCACAACCCATCTCATTCCCCCACATCATGCACTTCACAAGTTTTTAAGTATAAAGCTAAAGCCTTCTCCACCTGGTTTTAGAGCCCCTCCTGCCGAATGTGAAACTACACAATTGTAATGTTAGGAGAGAACCACCAGGCTTTATGATAATAAAAGTAAGTAAAGCAAGAGATCTAACTTGCTTTACTACATACTCTGGGGGAAGGAGGGGGTGGAAGGACAAAAACTGTTTGAAAAAAGCCTTAGAAACTGAAATTAACTACTACACAATCTTACTACAACTTGACAGTAAGAGCACTAAAATTTAACTAGGAGGCTTTATGCATATCAGTCCTTACCTTTGCCAATCTTCACTGAACTTAAAATGCAGTCCCTGCAGTGACACACTTCCTACAGTTTTTCCTTTTGAAAGTTGGCTAATACAGTTAAAGAAAATTTTTAAATTTTCTGGAAGAAGTGGAAGAAAAGTAATGGAGGGATGACACTTGGCAAGGACATCTTTATCTCCTTCTAAAATGCCAATACTTAAGAGATCTGAGATTTTACAAAGGCTTCTCCTTCTTCAATCTCACAGTCCTAAATTTCAGATGAGGGTTGAACGTACTATTTCCTTGGTATTGGTTCCCACCTACAGCACCCTCTGTATTAGCCAATTATACAGGTTTATAAAATTACTTCCACTCAATCTACTGCAGTTCAACTTTGAGGAACGTGGGGCTGGGGGAAGAACAAGCTATCAGAGGCAAAGAACCAACTTTTAATGCAGTCCAGTGAACTGAAAAAAAACCCCAGCAAACTACACTACAAAAAACTCCAAAGATTGCCATTATTTCATTTATACAGAGAGAAAGTCAAAAGTGAAAGGCAGAATGGGGGGAAGGAAGGAGACCTCACTGGAAACACAACTGGAAATCCCTGTGCCCAGTCCTGCAGGGCACTACAAAAACTTCTCCAATAAGAAACTGCACATCAGAAGAAACATAAAGGTGTAGGAATCACCGAGATCACTGTGAGCATCCTAGATTCACTTCACGTTAAGAGCCCCTTGCTCTGGCAAGGACTGTTGGAAAAAATAACACAAATAAGATTAAATCAGCACATCACAGAATTCATAAGTTTCAGTATACTCTTGCAAGTTTCCCTTTAAAAACATGAAAGCTGGACACAATTCCTTGAGAAGAAAGATGATTACTATGGAACCCAGAATCTGCCTACAAGTTATGTGCCAACCATAGTCCCAGCCAGACTTACTCCATTACAAAGCACCTGAGAAATTATGTCTATTTTAATAATTAGTCTTAGAAACATCATACGTGTGCCACAGTTAAGACAGTTACCATTTACTATGGACTGAAAAAAAAAACCTAAACCCAAACAACACAAACAAGAGTTAAGTGCATGAGTAGAAAAACTAAGTAGTTTTACTTTTAAAATACATACAATTAAGTTCATGCAGAATTTGTAACAGTTATTCATGTATTTTCTTTCCACGGTGCTATGCAGTACTTTTACACAATATTTCAATTTTTTGTGGCATTTTCTTGAAGAAAAAAAAGGTGTTTACGAGAGGACAAACACATATGGAGAACTTAACAACAGGCCTTGCATATGAAGAAGACATTCCCTTTCACTGTATGTAACAGAAACAAAGGGCCAGGAAAACAAGATGTATCTTTGTATCCCTGTTTCCAAGAGCAGTGTCCAATTTTTGTGAACAGATATAGTGTATTTAGAATTTGAAATCCCCAAGTTACCATGGCAATGCAGCTACCTATGTGTGAGAAAATGCACGTTTTACTTCTGTTTTTTTCCAATCTCCATTTAAGACTACAAGGAGGAACATAGGTTTCAGTACTTAACCACCTTGCAAATGTAAAAAGGAAATGAATAGCTTTCAAAACATAAGTAATGTATACAAGTTCTACAAGAAAGCCATACTGACAAGACTTGTGCCTTGTTGTGACAACTGGTGCCTTATGAACTTCCAAATCCTGCAACACTGCCCATAAAAGGACCAGAGTTATTTTAAGTTTTGTTACTTCAGAACTGATCCTGTAGTCTCCCAAGGCAACAGCAAAACCCCACAGCCTGCTCACAGAAACAACATGCCCTTTCCTTCCATTTGGTAAATATAAATACCAGAGCTTGCCAAAGGCAACAACAACAGAGAGAAAGTCACAGAAAGGACAAAAATATGGATAAACAGTAAAATAGTACCTCTATAAAGCCAAGAACTCAAAGAGTTTACTTTTATTATGTTAATTAAAAAAAAAAAGGAAGGAAGATGCCATTAACAAGGGCTTTATTGAGGTAGCTATGCCACTGTTTATCCACAATTTTATGGCATAAATCTTCTCTCAGTTCAGCTAAGCACAGCTCCATGTCGAATTAGCTTCCTATGGCACTTACAGATATTATGCACAGCACATCAGGTGTTCCACACAGACCCCTTGGCAATGTGTATTTGTGTAGCTGGGTATCAAATAAAAGACACCCTTCCTTTATGAAAACTGACTCCAGGAACTGCTAGAGCTAGGACACGTCAAACTAACTGTACTTCATAATTTGACTGTTAACCACTAAAGCACTCGAGGAACTAAAAAGAGAGTCCAAGTCCTCTGCCAAACAGAGCAGAGACCGGGATAACAAAAAACTGTGTATGCTGTCAGAATTTGTCTTCACTTTCCTGAAAAGCATCTTTTTGACAGATTGGTGTGACTGCTACAAAATAAGTAATTTCTAGAATTGTTTCAGTAAATCAAACAAAAAACCCTGAAACCCTCCTCTATTACTTGAACTCTGTAGAACCATTACATCTCACTAGCATTCCCCCACACTTCTCCAGAAGGCCCTACATCAAATAGAGTCCTGGGCACAAAAGCATTTCAACTTCACCTCCTGGATGGCAGGGGTAGATTTAGGGGCAGGGCCCTGCTAAAGCAAAAGCTCAAACACACCCTTTGATCTCTCCAGAGCCAGGCAATTGTCTCAGGCACTATTCCACATGCAGAGAAAGAATAAAGCTCACGTCTGCTGTGCAACTACTAAAATAGGAGTCAAATTCTTGTTCAAATGGTATTAGACTCTGGGAGAAACTACATTTAGTATGATTACAGCAGCAAACAGTGAGTCAGGAGTTGCTAGTGCTATTCCTGGCTCTACCAGTAACTCATTGTGTGCCTACTGCCAAAAAATATACAGGAGCACTTAGACAAGTAGGCCACTCACCAGGTTGTTTTACAAGATCTGACCAGAAAAGACCGGGAAGGCCTGTTGCAGGGAGGAATATATTATCTTTTTTTTCATCCCATTCTTCCATTTTATAGGAAAGCTTATGTAAAAGCTTGAATAGCACACTACAATCCCAATATGTGCAATATGACAGGCATAGGTTCTCCATTTGAGTGGCCGACTGTTGTCACTCAAGATTAACTTGCCTCTCTTGCATCTGAACTCTTATGGCTTCAGGGTAAACGTACTGATTTTGCATTACTTTTTAAAATGCCATATCCTATTCTGCATTCAAATAATTTGTCCTCTAAAACAGTAAGCACCCTTACACAGTGTTTAGACAAACAGTAGTTTATGTGTTTGACTGGGGCTACAAAACAAAGCTTCCTATAGCCATGTGAATATAAAGCAAGGAAAACTGGTTTACCAATCTAAAACTAATAGTAATTACTCTTGTTATTTTGGGACTACTATCATCCTAAAAAGGAAAGAATTTCTTTCCAAATATCCTGAAATTTAACTATTTGAACATATCAAAAGACAGCAAGCCCATAGAGAACCTTAAGTTTCCCCCTCTTTCTCTACATAAAGTTACTCTTTTTTTCATTAGCTTTAATTATTTTTTAAGACTATGGTACTTTCTATTCAGTGACAGATGAGGCACCGGGAAAAAAAAAAAACAAAACAAAACAAAACAAACCAACCAACTAACCAAACAAAAAATCCCAAAAGATATTCCTCTCCCCAAACAAATTAAAAAGATTACTAACCAAACCAATAAAACCCTCTCAATTTTGAAGGATGCAGTGGTCAAGTAACCTGAATGACAACATGTAATTATTAATGTGAATCTCAATTTAGGGACATTTGTCCTTTTAGCACAGTTTAACGGAAAGGGCTGTGTAGCAACAGGCACATGGCTGAAGACTAATTTTTTGCAAGATCATATTTGGAGGCTGGGAAGCTAGATTACACACAGATAAATGCCAAGGAGTTACAAGCAAAAGATCTCAGGCTAACTGGTTTCACCAAAGGGAATCGCTTTAGTATTGTAAAGCTGACAATAGAATCTCTTGGATGACAGCAGCAGTGAAAGCTTTCACTGCCATTATTACAATTTGCCTCAGTTGTCAGTGGAATAAATAGCATGGCATCTGGGTCCTCCAGTTCAAGGATCAGTGCAGGATCAAGATCCTTCTTACTTCACCATGGGATCTGGCTACATAAAGGACGTCCATTATCATATGCCTGTTCCACTTAGCCTAATTCCAGGAACATCTAACAAAGAGCAGAACTAAAAGCTTGTCTACACAGCAGCTCACAACAAAAAAAAACCCTGAAGACACATCACACAGAAATGCCTTAGTACTGAAAGCCAATAGTACAAATATGCTCGAAGTATTTCTTCTGCCCTTCCTCCCTGGTGACTGCCAAGTACTATTTCAGGGCAACCAAAGGCCCTCTCATTTGGCTGAGTCATACGTTATCTCGCTATTAATTCTTCACGGCTAAGAATCAGCTCTATGCCATGACAGGAAAGGCAAGGAAAGAAAAACCGCTTTTTTAAAAGTTGCATAGGCTTCTCCAAAGAGCAGCTGACCGCGTGCTGCCCCGGAGTCTCTGAGAGAGGGGCTTGGAGGTGACAAGAACACAGGGCCGAGCTCCCCCCGCCCCGAACGCCGGCGGCTGCGACACCTCAGGTCATGTGGCGAGAGCCGCACGGAGGCGATGCGCTCCCGCATCCCCCGCCCGGCACCGCACCTCGGGCTGGGGCCCGCCCCTGGATGTGCCTGCCCGCGGTGTCTTCGCGCCGGTTCTGTGTTTCAAACACGGCGGTCCAACAACACGGGGCGAGAGCTCTGGCGGGCAGAGGCGCTGCCACTTATGCCCGCTCAGGGGCGGCGGGCTGAGGCAGCTCCCTGTGCCCGCGGGTCCCGCCGCCCCTGGGCTCCCTCCTCGCAAGGTCACGCAGCCGGCGGCGGAGGGTACAGCCGCGCCGCCCGCCGAGGGGCCAGGATGCGGGAAGCGCCGCTGCTCTCGGTTTCCGCTTCCCGAGATGGCCGCCCAAGGCCGGCCCGGCCCCGCTGCCGTCACCGCCCGGTCGGGTAGCGGGTCGGGCCCCGCCGCAGAGCGGATCCGCTGCGGGGAGACCCCGGCCCGCCCGCCCGCCTCCTCTGCCAGTCCCGGCGTTCGGCCACTTACTGAGCTCGTCCTGGGCGGCCGCGGCCATGTTGCCGGCTGGGGAGGGAGGGGAGGCGGCGAGAGACGCTCCGCACCTCCCACCTCGCTCCGGCACCGGCACCGGGCCGGCGGCCGCCTCCCTCCTCCTCCTCCTCCTCCTCCTCCTCCTCTTTCTCCTCCTCCTCCTCCCTGCGGCTGCCCTCGACAGCGGCAAAGCCCGCCCTTCAGTCACCGCCGGTTTATATTTAGAGAGAGACCTGCCGTTCCCGCCGCCCGCCCCCGCCGCGCACACGCCCTGGCCCCGCCGCCGCCGCCCCGCCCGGCGGGCCCCGAGGAGGAGGTTTGCGGGGGCAGCACTGACCGGAGTCCGCGCTGACCTCCATGGCGGCTCCGGCGGGGCCCGGCGGCGCTCGGACGGCACCGGGAGCGGCGCGGGGCGCCCCCGCGCGGCCGTGAGTGCGGCGGCAGGCGGCGAGCCCCGCCCACTGTCCGACATGGCCCCGCCCACGGCCGGGCACAGACCCACTGAGGGACTGGCACGGCCCCGCCCAGCACCGACTCCAGCGTTGCTGCCAAGCCGCTGTATTCCAAAGCCTGGAATACTGGAGGGATAAAGCTGCTCCGAAAAATTCCTCTCTTGCCGTTCTCGGCTTGCTCAGACCACAAGAGAGAGAGGTGCGACCAACATATAGCGTCTTTCTCTCAAGCGTTGCGATGCCACGTGTGGTCTCCGTAAGAATCATCTTGGCAACCAAGAGGCGCCCCTGGGGCACAGCAGACAAGGTGTCCCCAGCCTCCTTACTGCTGCGACTGAGCAGCTGATGACCTCTCCCTACAGCTCCAGGGCCAGTCCCAGGGCAGAAGTGAGTCTAAGTGACAGTGTCACAGCTTCATTAGTGTATTGGGTCTGACTGAGATGGAGTTCGTTTCCCCACACCAGCCCTCACAGTTCTGTGCTTTCCATTGGTAGCTAGAAAGATGTTGACAGCACACCAGTGTTTTGGCTACGGCTGAGCAGCACTGGCACAGCATCAGCACTGCTTTCTCCAACGTTCCACCCTCCATCAGTAGGCTGGGGGTGGGCAAGATTCTGGGAGTGGACACAACTAGGCCAGCAAACCAAAACGAACTAAAGTGATATTCCAGACCCTATGCTGTCAGCTCAGATACAAAAGTTAAGAAAAGGAGGAGGAAGGAAGAGCATTCATTATTTACACTTGCCTTCCAGAGCAACATCTACACTGAAGCCCCACTTCCCAGGAAGTGGCCAGACATCACTTGCTGATGGGAAGTAGAGAATAATTTATAATTTTTTTTTTCTCTTTGCTAGTGCGTGCACAAACTTTTGCTTTAGTAAACCGCCTTTTCTCAGCCACTTAGTTGTTTTCCATCTTATTTTTTCTCCCCTGTCCAGCTGAGAAGGAGGAGTGATAGAACAGTTTGGTGGGCATCTGGTGTCCAGTCCAGGTCAACCTACCATAATTTGCCTGAGGAGTTGACTGCCAACCCAGAGCACTGAGAGGCTGGGCTCTAGTGAGCTGCAAAGAGGTAGCTTTTTTTTTTTTTTTGAGGAAACAGATTTGTGACCCATCCACCTCTCAGTGAAATAATAAGCATTTATTAATGCAGAAAGGAGACAGGCAGAGAATGCCAGGCACATGGGACGCACACTCATTTCTAGTGTAAGAACAGCACATGCTCTCTGATGAGCTGAGCATTTTTGTGGTGGATATTTACAGCGTCAGGCATATTTCTGGCTTTCCTGGGAAAGGTCTAACACTGAGGTAATGTTCCTGCTGGTTACACTGGAGCAGACATGTAGTCCTCCTTTCCAGGAAAAGTCTTCAGGTAGAGGAGATCACAGGCCTGCTGTTGCAGCCACCATCCTGGGGAGCTGTGCATGCAGAATCACACAGAATCACAGGGTCAGGTTGGAGGGGACCATTGAAGGACATCTGGTCCAACCTCCCTGCTCAAGCAAGATTATCCTAGAGCACATCGCACAGGATTGCATCCAGACGGTTCTTGAATGTCCTCCATGAGGGAGACTCCACAATCTCTCTGGGCAATCTGTTCCAGTGCATGGTCACTTGCACAGTAAGGAAGTTCTTCCTCATGTTCAGGTGGAACTCTACCGTGCATCGCTTTCTGCCCATTGTCCTATTGCTTGGCACCACCAAGAAGAGCCTGGCTCCACCCTCCTGACACTCTCCCTTCAGATACTTACAGGCATTAGTGAGGTCCTCTCTCAGCTGTGTCTTCAGGTAGCAGCAGCAGGAGTGCTCCCTGTGGGTCTGTGTAGTGAGGGGGGCTGGGAGCGCACACGGCAGTTCCCACTTTGGGGACGGATCCCACATGACAGGCGGCCAAACTCTGAGCTCTGCCAGAAGCAAGCCCAAACCAGGCATGGGCTCAGGCATTATTTTAAAAGGTTTTTCCCTGGAAGAATCACAGAATCATTAGGGTTGGAAGGGACTTCTGGAGAACAACTAGTCCAACCCCCCTGCCAAGGCAGGGACACCTATCAGCAGGAACATGTCCAGGTGGGTTTCCAGTATCTCCACAGAGGGAGACTCCAGGACCTCCATGGGCAGCCTATTCCTGTGCTCTGCCACCCTCATTGTAAAGTTCTTCCTCGTGCTGAGGTGGAACTTCTTGTGTTTTAGTTTATGGCCACTACTCCTTGTCTTGTCACTGAGCACCACTGAAAAAGATTCTGACACCTTCCTCTAGGCACCCACCTTTGAGATATTATATGCATTAAGGTCCCCTTTCAGGCTTCTCTAGACTAAATAGGTCCAGCTCCCACAGTCTCCCCTCATGAGGGAGATTCTCCAGACCCCTCCTCATCTTTGTGGCCTCTGCTGGACCCTCTGCAGTAGCTCCATGTCCTTTTTGAGCTGTGGAGACCAGAAGTGAACACAGCAGTCCAGATGCGGCCTCACTGGGCCTGAGGTGCAGGATCACGTCCCTCGACCTGCTGGCAGCGCTCTTCCTAGTGCATCCCAGGCTTCCGCGGGCGCTCCCGGCCGCAAGGGCACACCGCCGGTTGAAAGAACGAGAAGGCGCAGCCTGTGAGAAATCAGGGGAAAAGGACTCGTCCTATTGCTCGGCACCGCCGAGAAGAGCGCAACTCCGTCCTACCGACCCCCTTAAAGCGCGGGCTCTGTCGCGACCCGCCTCTTGTCGCGACCCCGCCTGGCCCCGCGCTGGCCCCGCCCCCGGCCGCGCGCACGGCGCGGAGCGCGGCCCGGGCCCGGCGGCGGCGAAATGGCGGCGTTGCGGGGCCCGGGCGGGCCGTGGGTGCTGTGCCTGTGCCTGTGCGCCGCGCTGCTGCCGCGGCCGGCGCGGGGCCTCACCGACGGGCTCTACTGCGGCCGCCGCGTCTGCTACGAGGTGCTGGGCGTCAGCCGGCAGGCCAGCAAGGCGGAGATCGCCCGCGCCTACCGGCAGCTGGCCCGGCAGTACCACCCCGACCGGTACCGCGGGGAGCCCGCAGGCGGCGGGGCCGGCGGCGCGCAGGCGGCACACGAGAAGTTCCTGCTCATCGCCACCGCCTACGAGACCCTCAAGGTGAGAGAGCGGGACCGCCGCCGCGGCCGGAGCCGCTCCGGTAAGCAGTCAGGGAGGGGAGGAAAAACACCACGAAAAACCTCCTTCGGTAGCCAGTCCGGGAGTGCGGGGAGGAGGATGGAGTTCCCTTGGAAATCCCTTTGTGTTTAGGATTCGTTCTTTCGAAAATATTTTATTTATTTTTAACGAGCCGGCTGGTCTTTATCTTAGAGGCATACCTTTAAAAGTAGCAGTGACCCGGGTAGCATATGGGATCTGCAAGGGAAGGCTTATCAGGGCAAAACGTGTGTGATTTGGCAAAGATGGAGCCCCGGAATAGAAGAAAGAGACCTGTAAGTGTTTTAAGACTACAAGGAATTAAAAAAGGGAAGTCGTTTGGTGTTGTTTTTTTTTTTTCTTTTGGAAGAGGAGTGTTGAATGGAATGCAGTTGAGTCTGTCAAAATTAAATTTCCTATCCCAAAATTATATGAGGGAGAATGAAGAAAAACACAGAGAAAATGAGAACAATGAGGTTTTGAAATGGCCTTCCATTGGACAGATTCCACAGCCCTGTAAACTAATTCTTAAAAGTTTTGTAAAACAATCTTGTAATAGGTTCTTCATCTGAAAATCTTTTCCAGAGCAATATTTATTAACTCCAGTCCATCTGGACTTCTCTTTCTGAAGTTAAAAATACTTATTGCGTGGATTTCCACTGCTTGTCTATTTTCCAGTTTTAAATGTCTTTCACACAGTGCCTGCTTGTTCAGTTTAAGACTACATATGTCCTACTTAAATGGTCAGATAAGTCTGAGAACAAAATAATTGAGAATATGAGAAAAAGACCAAAGATCTTCCTCTGCGCTTCATACTCACTTGATCTATTGCCAGTTTTACAGCAGCATGGTCATTAATGCGGTGTAAAACAAAGCTATAACAGAGTAAGTGAAAACAGGAATCTGAACCTGGATGTGTTTTTCATCTCATCCTGCAGGATGAAGAAACACGTAAAGATTATGACTACATGCTGGATCATCCTGAAGAGTATTACAGGCATTATTACCACTACTACAGCAGGAGATTGGCTCCTAAAGTGGATGTCAGAATAGTGATCCTAGTTACCGTGTGTGCCATCTCTGTGTTTCAGGTAAAATTTCATGTTTACATCATTCTCTGAGTTTCTGAAGAGAGAGGTGTAGTGACAGTTGTCATAATGTGCCATTTAATAAAAAGTGAGGGTCTGTTCCTCTCTGCTGTGGTGAAGTTCTGCATGGTGTCCGTAACGATCCTGAAGTCAGAATGTACCGAGCGGATTTTTAACTGCCTTTGGTACCTTGAACAAAAGTAGAGATTATTTTCTTTTAATTTCATTGAGTCAAGTGTAGCTTTTCTGAAGAAGTTACGTAGTTCTTCCTGGCAGGCTCAGAATAGCCTGTTCTTGAGCACAGGCAGGACTAGTGCTCCAAATAATGGATGTCGGTTTGTCAAGGTGCATAAGTCATTTTTTAAAAAACAGACTAATTGCAAATTAAATTCAAGATTCAATTCACATAGATGATCAGGAGTTTACTAAGATTTGAATCTTACACCTTTGAATCTTGAAACACCACAAAGATGAAGTCAGGAGAGAAGCAAATTCTCTTCAGCAGAGTTTACTCTGAAGGTGGTAGATCCAAGGTCAAGAAAGCAGCCTGTGTCTTAGATGAGAAAATTTGTGCTGTTGCTGACACATATTTAAGAGTAGGAAGATGCATGACTTTTCTTTGGGATCTGTTAGATTACTGGCTCAAACATCATTAATAATAGCCAAGAAGTTTGAGGTATAAAGATACAGCTTAGTCCATGGTGTAGGTATCTCACGATTAGTGAGATATTGGAAGCTGAAATAACAAAACACATTGATCAGAATTTGAGAGCTTGGAATAATAAGTTCTAATGGGACATGCAACCAAATACCTAATTTCTCAGATTTTGTTCCAATGGCAAAAGTTTCATTTCATATCTTATTTCTTCATTTGACTGTAAGTGGAGACACTTTCCTGCAGTTCACCTGCCAGATGATTGCAAATTCACTGTAAGCATCTCTGTAAACTGGTTTGCCTGTCTCGCTTTTTGTTGTTTCTGCTTCTTGGCCTTTCCTAAGGTGCCTGTCTGGTTTCTTCCATGATTTCCGTGCCTCATCTCATGTCATTTACAAGGCACTAGATGGGAACAACATCAGTTCTGAGCTGACCATGACAGTCATTGTGCTCCTCCTGTCTTCAGAAGGAATCATTCTTGGGGTTGTGCTGTGCAGGGCCAGGAGCTGGACTTGACGATCCTTGTGGGTTCTTTCCACCTCAGGATATTCTCAGGATATTCTATGATTCTGTGTTCACCCAGGCAGTATATTCGTGGTTTCTTGTTTGGGTTCTTTTTCACCCCCATTGAAATTCAGAGGGCAGTTGGAGATCAGAGAGGGATGTTGAATCTTGCAAAGTGAATCCTGTCAGGCAAATGAGATCATCACATACTTAATCCGTGTTTAATGAACAGCGGGTAACAATTGTATAATTAGATGTTCATATATTGGCTACTTTATTTATAACTCCAAGGAGTGGGGCTTCTGAGAATGGCTGGCACAGCCTGGCATTAACCTTCAGAAGTTGACGATCTTCTCATAAACAAAACCATTCAGAATAGTGCCTGCTTGTCCTTGCTTGTCACTGTAAATTGCTGTGAGATACGCTTCTTTACATCTATTTTCCAGGTGCTTTACTAAGTTCAGAGGAATGATTACAGCTTCTGTAATACCACAGTAGAACTGTTACCCTCAGTTTTTACCCTTATTATGATGTAACTGTGGTTAAAGGTGTGCGACAGCATTATGTCTTTTTTTTTTTTCCTGGCAAACCTCTAGATAGGAATGTGTCTGTATAAAAATAAGTTTTTTACTTTTACTGTTCTTAAATTACAGTTCTTCAGCTGGTGGAGTAGTTACAATGAAGCTATCAACTACTTAGCTACTGTACCAAAATACCGTATACAAGCCACTGAGATTGCTAGACAACAAGGTTTACTCAACAAGACTAAAGAAAAAGGAAAGAACAGGCGATCTAAAGAAGAAATTCGTGAAGAAGAGGAAGAAATTATCAAAGACATTATTAAAAATAAAATAGATATAAAGGGTGGTTATCAGAAGCCCAAGATATATGATATCCTTCTGTTTCAGATCCTTCTTGCTCCTTTTTATTTGTGCAAATATGTGGTTTGGTACTGTTGGTGGATTTATTGTTTCACTATTAAAGGGCAAGAGTATGGTGTGGAAGAGAAGCTGTATATCATACGAAGGTACATGAAAATGTCTCAGTCTCAGTTTGACAGCTTAGAAGATCATCAAAAAGAGACCTTTCTTGAACGGCAGCTGTGGATACGAGAAAACTACGAGGTGGGTAGCCCTGGTGAAAAACTAATGTTAGTTACCCATTGCTCCCAGAGTAAGAACAGCCATCTTGTGAAGGTGCTTGGGATGGGTCTGTGCGAAGCATTGCTTCAATTTCAGCTGTTGCTTTCCAAATTGAAAACTGAGACAATCACTTGGTGTGTTTCCTTTGACTTCTTATACACATGGCCTGGTAGACAACAGCTCCTGACTATGCCCATGGTTGTAGGAAAGGATTTGCTCAGTCAGAGGACATCTGTGCATGCGTACAAGATTCGGTTTAATCTGATGAAAGGCTTTCTTATAACAATGTGTTATCATAAGGTTATTACAGGAGGTTGAAGGCTATATTCTCCGAAAAGCAATAATTTGTAATAAGGATTACCCTGATTGTCTGAAACTCCTATGTCGTCAGTCTTCTAAGCTTAATTCCTAGCTCAGGGCTTTTTTTTTATTGTAGTTGTTGCTGTTGTTGTTATTGTTTTGGGTTTTTCCCTAACTGTTTCTTGATAGTTCTTTGGCCGTCAGTGAATCAGGGACTGTTCCTGCAGTGCTGAATACCTGTTCAAGTGAGGATGGTAAAAAAGGCCACAACCGCTATTCTTGCCGTGGATAGCCAGTTACTAAATAGTCAATATATAATTGTTAAGGTGTCTGTGAGAGCAGCAAAAGAACATTAACCACAGCATGGAATTTGCAGTCCAGAATGATTTGGGATGCTGGGGCATGGCAGATTGAAAAAATACTCCCGATTGTTCTGCAGAGGTGCATCTGTGGGGCATCTGGGTGGGAGGTTTCTAAAGAAAAAATACAGACTTGGCCTGCTTAAGGGGAAGAGGAGATGCTGCTGCCCTGCATCTGCTGGGAAAAGAAATGGGATGGTGGCAGGACACCAAAGATAGGAGAATGCTTCTTCAAAAGAAGACAGGGGTGTATTACTCTACAAACCTGAAGAGGAAAATAGTAAAATAGATGCTAATATAAGGAAAGGACTAGCTGGCAGGTGCATATGCGTGTTCAGTTAGTAGGGGTTTGCTAGAAAACAATCTGGAAGTGCAAATACTGAGCAATGCTACTAGTCAAAGCAGGTGTTACATGGAAAAGGTAAGATAGGATGGAGAAAAAATGTTGTGGTTTCTGATCCATGACGTTTTAACTAGTCGTGTTTGGGTCACTGAATATAAAAGAGCTGTATTTGCCACAAGTGAAGTCTGTTTAGCCCACACTCATTTCCTGTTGTGGCCAGCTGCTGATTTTCAGTAAAGACTACATGAAAGTTGCACCTGTATAGTAATATTTATTTGGGACTTCCTGGAGAGAAAATAGTGTCTTTGTAGGTAATTGCTTTAATAAGTTTTTCATTAATAAACTTACCTAGTCACTGGAATGCATTAAAGCTTTCAGTGTCTGCTGTGCCATCTGGTCAGCAGTTCACCAACACTTGCAGAAGATGGGGTTTTTTTGAAGCCACACAGACTCCTTCTCATTCCAGTATTACTGAAAATGGAGAATAATCATGCTTTATTCTCTTCCTTGGGCTACTGGTGCTTTTGTGTGCCACTACCATATCCTTATTTGAAATGTAGTCATGTATTATTTTCTAGGCTGAAAAACATGCTCTAAGTGTTTCTCCCCAAAAGCTTCTCTGTTCTTTCATCGTTGGAGATGTCTATTTGCATATTGTTCAGTTTTCTAGTGTCCCTTTCAGGATGGGAAAGATCAAGAATTCAATACATGGTTGCATCATGGAGCTACACAATATTTTTTTTCTGTTTTCTAATGATTCTTCACTGAATATTGCGGTGGTGTATTTATGTGCAATCTATAATATTTTTAAATCTTGTTCATGCATAGGAGAACTTTAAATTAAATTGCCTTCTGAGTCAGGAGAAGTCAGATGACACTGAGATGACATAAACATGTATGGTATTGAGATTGATGCTGGCTGTACCTACATAAACTGCCTTCCAGAATAAAAATGTAGGTGCTGTTGCTTTTTTTTTTTTAAGGACAATTGGCTTTGCTAGTAATTGTAGATTTCATTACAATGACACTGTTTCTTGTCAGAAATGTAATTATTTGTCAGTTGGTATTGCAAATACTTGACACAGAGATGTTAACTTTGTTGAGAACCTTAATTAGGAATAAAAAGTTCCATAGCAGTATTCTATTAGATAATGACTTTGAAATGGGAGAACTACAGTGAGGAACTGAACAGCTGCATTGAACAGCATGTGTGCTTAGGAGGGACTCCAAGTTTAGCTTTTGGAGCATTAGCCGTTGCTTACTGTGTATTTGGTTTTGTTGAATGCATAAGCATCTAGTTCTTTGGAATAAAAGTTCTGGAGCTTGCAGTACCATCTTAAAGAGAGTAGTTCTGCTCTCAGCAAAAAAGGGAAATATCTGGACTACGGCTCTTGGGCTGCAGGTGCTCTGACACTTTGTGTCAGCCAAGGTCTGCTTCCATGTGGCAATTCAGTCTTCTGTAAGAAAAATAAACTGGCAAATGGTTGAAGTATAAACACATCCCACTTCAGGCTGACTTAAGCTGTTTCTTCAGCCTTACTAAAATCTTCTCTCTGTCTATCAGGTCTATAAACGAGAACAAGAGGAGGAGTTAAAGAAGAAGATGGCCATGGATCCCCGATGGAAGCGATACCGGCGGTGGATGAAAAATGAAGGACCTGGAAGACTGACTTTTATTGATGATTAAAAGTTGACGAACAAAATGTGTGCTAATGTTGAAAGTGATTTGCAAAACTTTTCATTACGTCGTTCAGAGTTTTGTCTGCTGTGACTTAGCAGTGATCTAAAACTCAGGAATTTTAAATCAGGCTGAAGCATAATACAGGTTTACCATTTTTATAAATCAGACCTATTAAACAGGCTCAGCTCAATGTATATATGCCATTTACTTGGGGATCTCAGTATGGAATTCATTATTCCAAACAATGTATTTTTGCTAGATATTTCACATTCATCATCAATGGAACCATAACTCTAGTTTTTCTGAAAATGTTCCTAGTTCAAACTTTGAAAGTCCTGTTTTTCCTCTTTAAATTGAAGGGTTCCTGCAAATGGACTCTGGAAATTCATAAAAAGGATTTCGAAGCAAGGACCATTTTCTGTTTTCCTCTCTTTTCTCCTACTTTTCAATCTAATTTCTGAGATGCCAAATTGTTTTTTTTTTAATGTAAACAATATGGGGATTATACCAGACTACTGCTGTTCCTGGTCCAGTTGGAAATGGATTTTATTTTTTGTGGGAATAAATGATGCATGATTGATCATCATCGTGATGCAAACAAGCCTTAATTCTTTGTTCTACAGAGTAATTCATGAAATAGTATGTTTGGATATTTTGTGTTCGTTTTTTCATCTTGTACATTGAATTATACCTACTTGTTCAGAACAAGTATACCAGTGAATATTAGTCTACTAAATGTGACGTTTCTTTCACCAAAGTATTGGTTAAAGGGAAAAATGAGCCTTTTATTAAAAAGGGCAATTTTGATGCCTTAAGTAAATAAAAATTTATATATGCACACTGAATTTGTTTTAAATTCTAAATCTAAACTATTCAATGTGTTTATCTCTTCTGATCAGACCTCGGAGTACTTAGAATAAATGATGCATAACAGCAGACTGGTTTCCTCTGTAACTCAGCCCAGGTCTGAGAGTTTCCATGATTTGCTGGTAAAAGGGATTCTGTTACCTTATTTCTCCTCACTAATTTTACTGGGGAAGGGCAGATGGGAGCATAGTCTTTCGCTTGTCATTTATGACACCTGTAAAAGCAAGTTCCTCTGAAGGGAACGGCTGAAGATGGTGTGTGATTAGCTGCCTTCTGTGCAGATTGGTTCTCGGAGCACAGCTTTTGAACGTGCTGCTCCTGACAAAGCCCATAGTAGCTAAACATTTTAAAATGCAGATTAATTTTTGAAGCAAGAAGTTTCTGATTCTGCAAATGGGACCTGTCCTCATTCTTTGCAGAAGAGTCTTCTTTATGCTTCTTTTCCTAGTTTACCTTTCACATACTTCTGGAATGTTTGTCTCAGTTTTCTGTTTAAAATAACACATGTTCAAAAGCATGATAGAAGCATTATGCTAAGTCTCTGTATGCAGTAGTAAAACTGAAGAGGAATTGCTAGATTTTCCCTTCTCTGTGGACTGTGTAGCAATAAACTTAATTCACTTTGTATTCAATTGTCAATTTAAATCTAAAAGTTGTAAAAGAAACTATATAGAATAAGCTGTGCTTGCTTTCATGGAGTAATCTTGGGGGCACTGCAAAGATGCTTATGAAGTGAGAGACTGCAGCTTGGGTTTATTGCTGCTTCATCCCCCCAAAACACAGTCTCCTGTAAGAGTGGAAGGGGGAAGATTAGGTTGCTGTGGTAGAAGCAAAGAATGAAGCACAAATAAAATGGTAAAAGAATGAGGCAGGGGTATGCAAGAGGATCTAATCCTGTGGCCTCAGTTTCACAGGGTAACAGCTCTGCAGCTGCTCCTGACCTTGTGCCTCATTTTGCTCTGCCCTTTCCCAAGTATCTGGGTTTTGCAAATATGCAGTAAAAACACAGATCTATTTTCCCTTTTTACCTTCCTTGTAACCATGATTAATTTCTTGACCTGACACTACAGTGGGAAATCAGTGCAGTGGAGGTATGGTCTTTTCAGAGGACAGAACTGTATCTTTTGGCAGCAGTGGTGTTTCATCTCTGTAACACGGTGGCCTGACACGAAGTGAGTGAAGAAGTATCCTACAACCTTCTAGAAAGGAGCTAGCTAAGCTGGGAGTTCCCTCTTTGGTCAACATGTGAGCCCTTTAAAAATAACCAGATGCAGACATCAATTAATGGAATGCACAAAAATTTGCTGGGCAGCAACACTGCAGTCACAACTTTGTGATGAAGGGTAGAAAAAACTCATGTGTCTTCAGAAAGCTGTCAGTACTGCAGTGACACCTCGTTAGCTGAGGCTACTGAGCATTTCTAGCCTAACATGTCATTGGAGTTCTAAATGGTGTCTTTTTTCGGGGCATAAATTTTCAGAGAGTGATGAGAGTTACAATACTATGCCCAGTATAGCCAGTGTAGATTCAACTGACTTTAGAGAGGCATGTGCATGAATAAGTATTGCTGGTACAAGGTAATGGTGAGATTATAAAGGGGAAAAGTGACAAGATAATAGGACCTTGGAGAAGATTCAGCATGAGTCCTTTCCATGACCATACTGAGGCTTTGAGGCACAAGAATGTGTGTGGCTGGTTGTCCCTATGGAATCAGAATCATTAAGATTGGAAAAGCCTGATAGGATCATCAGGTCCAACCATCAAAGCAGCACCAGCACCATGTTCAGCACTAAACCATGTCGTCAAGTGCCATATTCACAGGTTTTTTGGATGCTCCCAGGGATGGTGCCTCCACCACTTCCCTGGGCAGACTATTTCAATGCTTTACAACCCTTTTCATGAAGAAATTTTTCCTAATATCTAAACTATACCTCCCCTGGTACAGCCTGAGATAATTTCTTCTTTTGTTACATGGGAGAAGAGACCAATTCCCCACCTCAATACCTTCCAGGCAGTTGTAGAGAGGGATAAGATCTCCACTGAGCCTCTTTTCTCCAAGGTAAACAACTCCAGCTGCCTCAGCCACTCCTCACAGGACTTGTGCTCCAGACCCTTCACCAGATTTGTTGCCCTTCTCTGGACACGCTCCAGTGATGTGTTCAAACAGACTTCTCTGAATCTTTAAGCAGAATTCTCTGTTCCTTCCTTTGATCTCTGTTGCAGATGGAAGCTGATGGTATCTTTCTCACCTTTAACCCTTCTTTTGAATACAAATAGATGTTATCAGGTGTGTTTAACAGGTGTTGCTTAATGCTTATGGAAAGCTTTTGTGTTTTACGTCCTGCTTGGCAATTGTTTAAGCCGGAGCTGCAGATCACATCCTAATTGGCACTCAACATAGGGCTCTGCCTGTCCTGATCTGAACTTCACTGGAAACTGAGTAGGGGGCACCTCCCCAAAAGACCATCAGAGATCACGAGAGACAGGCCCGTACAGGTTGTAACAAGTATTGCATAAGATTGCCAGGCTCAAAGACTATGCATTAGGTAGATGTTTAGTATGTATTAGATAGGTCGGTTTTTGTAAACTTTAGTGTATACATTTCCTTGCTTTTTACGCTTTTGTGTGCTTGATTTGTGGAAAAACTTCCACTTTGCACCCCGCGCAAAATAAACGATGTCTCCTTTCTAATCCCGACTCTTTGTCCATGTTTAGAGAGTTCCTAAAGTTCAGCAACACCAGCACCTTGATGTCTACCTTGAAGTAGGGGGCCCAGAACTGGGCACAGGACTCGAGGCATAGCCTCATCAGTGCCGAGTACAGGGAGATAATCTCTTCCTTGGTCCTGCTGGTCACTTTGTTTCTGATCCATGCCAGGATGCCACTGGCCTTCTTGGCCACATGGACACACTGCTGGCTCATGTTCTGCCACTGTCAACTGGCAGTGCCAGATCCTTTTCTGCTGAGCAGCTTTCCAGCCATTCTTCCCCCAGCCTGTAGTGCTGCCTGGGGTTGTTGTGACCCAAGGGCAGCACCCAGCACTTGGTCTTGTTGAATCTCATACCATTGGCCTCAGCCCATTGATCCAGCCTGTCCAGACCACTCTGCAGAGCCTTCTTGCCCTCCAGCAGATCAACACTCCCATCCAACCTGGTGTTATCTATGAACTTGCTAAGGACTTGATCCTCTTGTCCAGGTAGTCAGTGAAGATATTAAACAGGGCTGGCCCAAATGCTGAGCCCTTGGGTACGGCGAATTGGGGATATTGGGGGAGACCTCCAGGCCTTATGCTTCTAGCCCCATTACCTGCGAGGTGAATGCCCTTCCCCCCACCCCAGCACGTGGCCCAGTGACCCCACAAGGAGCACACACAGACCACCTGGGAGGGACAGACAAAAGAGAAAGTTTATTGTGGGGTTGGGGTTTATAAGGCTTTTAGGAAGGTCAAAGGGGACCAATCAGAAGTTCAGGGTCACACAAAAGAAACCATCAGGTAAGGGGTCAACAGCCAATAGGAAGGGGTTAAACAAAGGACCAATGGGACACCTCGGGACACCTTCCCAGGACACCTTGTATGGGAGACAATAGCTTCACAGGGGGTGTTTGGGAAACAGTGACACTGCAGAAAATACACAAACATGTTGAGACATGTTTAAACTACAGTAAAACCTTCTGTTTCCATAAGGTTTGAGCTGTTTTCCTCACTAGTCCATCTCTGACAGGACTTTTTCCATACTGTATATGGCAAGTTCATTGCCACACTTGGGAACACCACTCATGACCAGCCACCTACTGAATTTAACTCCATTCACCACCACTTTCTGGGCCTGGCCATCCAGCCAGTTCTATACCCAGTGAAGAGTGCACTCACAAACACAATGAGCAGCCAGTTTATCCAGGAGAGTGCTATGGGAGATGGTGTCAAAGGCTTTACTAAAGTCCAGGTAGACAACATGTGCAGCTTTTCCCTCATCCTCTAGTTGGCTCACCTTGTCATAGAAGGACATCAGGCTGGTCAAGCAGGACCTGCCTTCCACAGACCCATGCTGGCTGGGTCTGATCCCCTGTTTGTCCTGTTTTATGTTCAGAGCAACCATTTGAGGCTATAAGCTTCAACCCACTGACTTTTCAACAAGGCAGCAAACTAATGGCCGGCAAACCTCTGCCAAAAAATGAAGGGACTTATTTATGGACAGTGGTGAAATGGTGATGAACAGTTTTGGGTGAGGATGAAACAACATTGGCAGCAGCTTGAGCCATACAGCTGCCTGTGGGCAGAGGAGGATGCTTAGAACTCCATCTCTGTCAGTGTTAAGGGGCAAGTTTGACTGGGCTCTGAGCAACCTGATCTAGTGGGTGGCATCCCTGCCCAGGGCAGGGAGGGTTGAAACTAGATGATCTTTAGGATTTCTTCCAACCCAAACCATTCTTTGAGCCTATGGATTCCCTTTCATCTCTTCTTTCTTGCCCTCCTTTTTTTTCCTCACTTCTTTCCCCCACCTTTTTCCTGCTCCTTTTCCCTCCCTTTTCCATTTTTTCTGCCCTTCCTTTTTTTTCCTTTGCCCTCATTTTTCTTCTTTGTCTTCCCTTTCCTTTTTTCCTTCCCCCTACTCTTTTTTGTTCCCTTTTCCTTTTTCCCCCCTCCCTTTTTCCCTCCCCCCCCCCTTTTTGTTTTGTTCCCTGTTCTTCGCTTTTATTTTTCTCCCCTTGCTGTCCTATTTTAACCAACGAGTTTTCGTCCCCCGAAGCACCTTCAGTGCCCACCCAGTGCCGCTGAGGGCGCCGCAGGCGGCAGCGCTCGGGGGTGTCCGTCGGGGCGGTGCCGCTGGCGCTGCGGGCGGAGCGGCCGCGGCCCCTCCCCGGGGCGGAGGGAGCGGAGCGGAGCCCAGCCGAGCCCGCCGGAGCAGCTCTGCCCGGCTGTGCCCTGCTCTGCTCTGCAGCCTTACGCCCTTCGTCTTCCCCTGGGGCTCGGCATGTCGTCGGGCGGCAGCCTGAGCACCATGCAGCGGCTGGTGGAGCAGCTAAAGCTGGAGGCGGCCGTGGAGAGGATCAAGGTGAGCGGGGGTGCCGGACCCCGGGGCCGGGGGGAGGCGCGGGTGCTCTGACCTCCGCGGCGGGGCCGGGAGAGAATCCCCTCCTGCCCTTTCCTCCGCGTTGTCCGCGCCCTGGGAAGGAAGGGGACGAGGGGTGCGTGTGCCCCGGGGGAGCTCGGAGCCCCAGCCCCGCGGGCGCGGTGAAGCGAGTGCTGTTCCCTGTAGAAGGAGCCGTGATAAATAATACAGTAGCCCCTCGTTAGTTCTGCACAAGCAAGCAGATAATCGGGAGTAGTTCCTCGCAGCGGAGCCAGGCGACTCCCCCCCGCTTCGGAGAGCTGGCAGGATCTGCAGGGGGAGGCAGCGCGGTGTGGTACCCGCTGGCACACTTGGAGAAGGCAGGCCATTTGCTACGCATGCATGAACCTTCTCCTGCTTGCATATTTCCAGACAAAGGCGGACGTGAGGCGGTCCTGTCATCCGCCAGCTCCTCAGGTTTGGTGACTTGTCCAAGACAGCTCTTAGCTCGCAGCAGGTCTGGGGGAGTTCACAACTACTTTGCAAAAACGACTCTTTCCAACAACTCACAAAATCCAGCACAGTCTGTGAAGGGATGAAGGTCAAAATAATTTATATCCAGTGCTTTCCTCTTTTTTCATCACCTCCTTTTTTCGCCATTTTCTCTGGCCCGTCGCAAAACACAGCTTCCTCAATCTGACAACAATGCCGGTACATTGAGTTGCAGGAACTTAGCTAATTGATTTAAAAAATAATTCAAAATACTTTTCCTCATTACTTCTGACTCTGGGCTGGTGAAAATTTGAAGTATTCATTGCAAGGTGAAACCACTATGGCTTTTGGATATCATCCTAATCAATTTGTTAATGTTAGTAAATTTTATTAGCACATTCTGAATCAGCAGATGCTTGATTCGCTACAAGTGACTGTGATTTATCACTGCAATGATGTGTGGGAATCTGAGAAGCAGCACGGTTCAGAGTACAAATGTAGACTCTTGTGGCAAGAGGGATATTGTCTAACACTGAAATGGTTGACCAAACCACCAATTATTGCTGGTGCCCGGATCTCTGTTCCTGCTCATTTTGAGGAATATATACCCCCCTCGCCCCATTGCGGGGTTTTTTTGTGGGTGGGGAGGGGGGTATAAAATACATAGTTTATAGTTTGCAGGTACTTTGTGCCCATAACGTCTTCTGGAACTGGACTTTCTATGTATTTATTATGGGTTTGTTTGTATTCCAGGGAGACTTGGCCTCGATTGGCCTCGGTCTCATTTTTCTTGCAGCATTGCACGCAGCAATCTATTTCCAGGTCTGTTCATGGAATCTGTTCATGGCTTTGAAATGACACATGATTAAAAATGTATCTTATAAAAAGTGTCATTTGGCTTTCTTGAGATACAGTGTAAAACTAATGAGGACTATATTCACCTGGGGAAAAACCACCTGGTTCAGTTTTAGCAGACACTGGTATAGGAGAAAACATTGTTTCGGCTACTTTGAATAGACAATGTGTTTCCAGACGGAAGAAGGCTATGAAAGGATTTTTAAAAATACATTTCATACTACAAAGTTCCATGGTGATTTTGTTTACTCTGCCAGCTGAAAAAGCAGACAGGAAAAATATTTTCAGAAAGAGGAAACCGAGTAGAAAGAAGTACCCACACACATCTTGCACACAGGAGGCTGTTGCAGGGAGCGTGGTTGTCATGTGATGAAATATGGCAGAAACCCTTGTACTTTTCATGTGAACTGAAGGAATGAAGAATTTTATGGGGCATAGGTAGGGCTAAGAGTAGATCTGGTTTGTAAAAAAAAAAAAAAAAAAAAAAAAAAATTATACCAATATAATATAGCTTAGTATGTGCTGGAAAGTTTGATAGAAAAGTGCAAGGAGATGCTGTGAGGAACTGCTAACTCTCCCAGAAAAGATCTCCACGCAGCCTTGGCCTGATCAGTGTTGGCAGGTGGCATCTCTGTGGTGCATAGTCAGGTACCAGCAAGGGTACCAGCTGTGGTTGAGGCAAGGGGGGAAGTGCTGCAGGGGGTCCAAGGGACTGCAGGACACCCCTGCAGCCTCTAGAAAGGTTCTCCTCAAGTAAGGAAGAAGTGACGAAGCCCACTGATGTAGCAGGAATCCTTACTTCTCCCTGTACTCTGCTCAAGAGAACCTGGGAAGCTGAGGAGAAATGCTCCTCACAGCATCTGCCTGAAGTGCTGACAACAGCCAAGTAAATTTGGGCAGTACCAGGTTGAGTGTCTTGGAGGAGATCATGGAGGAGAGTTGGAAGGTGGTGAGCAGGAGAGCAGCAAAACAGCAAATGTGCTAGGCCAGATTTCCCATGTACTTCTAGATGCTGTTAGATGGGATGGCCCAGAACCAAAATTCCATCAGGGCTCCTGGGTGGCCCCTTTACACAGGAGGCTGGGAAGTGTGGGTGGTCCTTCTGGTTATTGTTTTGGCAACCCTGCAAAGTTGTGTAGGAAGAAAAATCATTATTTCAGGAGTCCTGTAACAAATCAGAGGTAAGCTAAGAGGGGAACTTGTATTCCCATCAATATGGTCTGTTATTTCCTTTTATAAAAAAACTATCAGATGGCATGGATTTTGACAGTTCCATGCAGCTATTCCTAGTGTGTGTCTGGGACATTGTGAATTCCTCTACATTGTTCTTCAAGAATACAGGTACATGACTGACTTGCCATCCCCAGGGAGAGCAGGGGAGTTCAGTCCTGAGGACATCTTATCTTTGGGATCCTGGGCTTGTTCTGCAGCTCTGGACTCTCCTCTTTGGGGCCAGAATGTGGATTTGAAGTTCTGAATTCACTGCCGGGGGAAGGTGACAATTTGGACGGTCTTAAAAAGCTTTACATCCTCCTTTCTTTCATTCCTTAGTATGGTTTGTGTTGCTTAAAAGTTTGGAAATTAAAATCCTTTAAATAAATTATCTGAGAATCAAAGAGTTCAGATATAAACCTGAAAAAAAGTAGATTGGAAAATACTGTGGTCAGGTCTCGGTGCATTTTAATGAGGACAATTTGCATCACACTTGAACCTCAGTCCTCTGCACTTTCCTGGCTCATCACTAGCCTAGTATTTCATGCATGGTTCCTCAGAGCTTTGTAAATGTGCTTCTGTTCTGACTTACTTGGTGTTTTAGAATCCAAGAACTGACTTGGCTGCACTCCAGCTCTGTTTGATAATAGCTCTTCAAGAGGAAATGCCTAGTAGATGCTTATGAATGAATTAGTTTCCTCTCTGGGTTTGTTTTTCCTTTTCAGGTCTCTCAGGCAGCTGCAGAACTCCAGCAGTACTGTATGCAAAATGCCTGCAAAGATGCCTTGCTTGTTGGGGTTCCTGCGGGGAGCAATCCCTTCCGAGAACCCCGATCCTGTGCTCTACTCTGAAAACAGGTAATAGAGTCACAGATACTATGACAACCACTCTGATTTGAAACTCAAGCCCTTTGCAGGGACAAAGAAACATGGTGATAGTTGTTTAAATGTTGAGTTCTTCGTGGATAAGTGTTTATCATTTCCCTACTGGCTCTGCAAATGGTTTTCTGTTTCTTTTAAGTGTGGCAGTTGAAACATGTTTTTTTCCCACACGTCCTTCTAGAAGTGTTTTGTTTGTCAGTTGGGTTTTTTTTGTTAGGATGTTTGTATTTTTGTGTTTGAGCAACTCTAGAGTCCTTAGCAGCATCCAAACTAATTAAAATTGTCTAAGACACACAGTTGTTTGACACAGACAGTCACATCCCCAGCCTGGAGAAGACAAAGCTGTAGCAGTTGCATGTGTTGTGATAACTAGTTCACAGCTTAAGCAAGAACCTTGTTAAAATACATTTGGTCTTCAATGTCATCTTGCAGTTTATTTGGCTATGTCTGTCCTTAAGCTCTTTCTGTTCTTACTGTTGGTACAGCACCAAAAGTGATGGAAGCAAAGAGGAGCTGAGGCATTCTGTAATCACATCCTTTTTCAGCACAGGTCTAAGGGATGAGCTACTCTCTAAACTCTGCCTTAGCACTCTGCTTGGCTTGTACCCATGTAACACCTGCAGAGTACATGGGTGGGTGACCATCCAGCATCTGCAAATCTTTGGGATCCAGTCCTGTGATTCCCACTCCAGCCTCTCCCATTAGTCGTACAGGTTATCAGTGATTGCAGCAGGAGAAAGAAACGCCAGTGCATGCCAGTAGCCCTAGGCAGGACCACACCATAACTTGGAAAATCTATTTCTTCTGTGTGACAAATGAATGTGGAAGTAGGATATTTAGAAGGGTTACTCTTCTTTAAAATAAAAAAATAAAAATAGTTCCTGCTAAAGAGCTGAAAAATCTGCAGAGAGAGGAAGAGCCACTGAATTCTGTTCCTTCTTTGAGAGTGCTGTCAAATACAAAAGGAATGTTTTCTTAAGGGCAGAATTTTAACTAGAACATAAAATCTTCCCCTTCCTGCTGCCAGGGTTCCTGAGCTTGCAGATGAGCTTTTGCCTCATCAGTAGCGTGGCTTTGATTGTTGCTACATAGGTTTAACAAAACAGGTTTGAACCTAAAGAGAGAGAACAACTGGACATGAAATGCTATTCTGAAAAAAACTTGGCAGGGGAGAAGCAAAAGTAGATTTTCTTAATTTAGGTGCTACCCTTAATTATTCATGCAAATGAGATAAAATTGATAGTGACTGTTGCACGTGTTCTTCTGTTACTGAAGCAGCCTTTCTACCTTTTCTTTTTTTTGACAGTCTCTGTGTGTATGGATGTATGTATTGTAGGATTCAACTTTGATCCCATCATTCAGATAGGTTACAAAATATTTTCACAAGAGTTTGACGATTAATTTATTATGCTTTGAGAAATGCATAGCTCAGCCCAGGATGTTATTTAGTATTTTTTTGCTAACAGATAAAATACGAAGTTTATTATTATTTTGTTATCTTAGGATCATAAGAAAATCAGAGCAAAGTAAAAAAGCCAATAAGAAATGTTACGATATGCAAGGATACCAATATCCAACAAAGAAAGGTTATTCATGTTTTCTTCAGTGCGAAGGAGCTTTTCTGTTGTAATTTGTAAAAGAAAGCTTAGGAAGATGGCATTTAATAAATCTTTTCTTTTTCCTCTTATAGGGAAGGTCATCGGAGAATTGCCTTCAAGCATGACATGAATAATAACTGCCTTTCCTTCACAAGAAAAGTCTCCCTTTGTGTCCTGACTTTTATGTGGCTAAAAACAGTGTCCTAGATATTTATTTGTTTGTTCTTGTGAATCTGTATTCCACTATCTTTTGGTAATATTTTTAAAGTTTTTTAATGTATTAGGGTGGGTTCGAAGCATACTGAAAACTGAAAACTATAAAACCATTGAAATCTCAACAAAAAAGCCCAATATTTATTACAAAGAAGTGGCCGAAGTAAACGGGAACCTAGAGAAAGAGAAAACGATGAGGAAATACGACACCCTACTCACTCAGGTGTCATTCATGGGGTATCTTACCAACTCCGAATGCCATAAAATCTTCTGCAGCAGCTGTGTTTTTCGGAGGGTTAGCAGGCTCACACATAGCAGGCGTCCCCACTAAAGACAGCTTGGTCCTTCGTGTGGAGCAAGCTACCCCAAAAAACGAGCTGTCTGCTTTTATACAATCAACTGAGCACATCTGCCTAGGCAGGTGTGGCCAGCACCTCCCCACCAGAGGTTCTCAGTCCCACCCCCTTGGTTATACAAGTGCGTCCCTTCAGCGCATGGATGAGTACTTTGGAATTTCCCTTCCACATGCGCAGTCTGCTTCGGGGGTCTTTTCTAACTGAGTCGGGGGTCGTTACTTCATCAACTCCTCTTTGGTTTCTCCTTCAAATGTCCTTGACAGATGACAAGCCAATCACAGAACACCATTTAATACAGTTTATACAAGAAGCTCTCTCTCCAAGGACGAAGTTCTCTTTTTATCAGTGAACTTGGCAGGGAAAATATAAACTCTTACAAGTGGCTGGGCCAAACACAGACCAAAAGTGTCAACATCCCTGATACAGTAACTCTCATTCTTTTCATAATCATCACCGCTGTTACATACTATGCTAACTGTACAAATATTACCTAAGAAGTTTACATTTTAGAAATGAAAAACATGCGAATTTTTACCAAATTACTTACTTTGGTCTTGATAAACTGCAACACCAGAGTGATAGCAAAAATGTTTTTTTTTTTTCTCCCTAAAGAAAACAACCCAAAACTGAATAATTAGGGTACAGAGCTAAATGCTGTTAGTGCTGAAGTAACATTCTCAAGGGGAATTTTGCTTCCATTAGCAAGACCTGGAGCCAAATTCAGGGGTTTTTTTAAGTGCATCTCAGTGCATAAATGACACGTCTTAGACGTGCTGGACACAATGTATAGCATAGGCTTGATTTCTAAAGCATGTTTTTTGCAATACGTCTAATCTGTAATCCTTCTTCTAATATGTATTTGTAAAAGTACTGCTATGGTGGAATTTTCTTGATGTATTTAAAATGTGACCAAACAGACACTAAAAATCCAGGAACACCCAAAGACACTTGCATGCATCACTGTCAAGGTTCGCAATACATGAAACTTACTAAAATGTACTTGGTGATTTGCCTTCACTTTTTTTATAGAGCACTTTTACAAGGATAACTAACTTTTTTAATAGGTTTTTAATTTTGTCTACTTTCTATTGTTTGTATTAATCTTTTAGAAGTTTGGAAATAAAATTCGTATCACTATTGGCTTTGAACTCATTGTGTAATTGTAACAAAGAGCAGATACTGTAAGGAGGAGGGTACTTGGATTTTGCGGTGGGAGGGGAGGCCTCAAGGGCTTTGCTTTTTTGGGAAGAGAAGGTTGCTGTTGGATTTTTAGAAAATCTTATTAATAGAAAAATCCTATTTATAGCTATTTACCATTTCCGTGGTAAATAGTAACAATGTTATCAGTCTCACTTACACGTCTTGAAACTGTAAGGAAGAATTCTGAGTACTTAATGTTCATGAATGTTAACTGAAATGGGGCAGCAGGTGTCCTCCAGGCTGATGTCTTTGTCAAAAGATTTTCATGCTTGCTGTCCTGCAGAAAGACACCAACATGAGAGCTGTAATACTGCCAATATGTATTGTGCCTCTAAATACACATTCTTTTGAGAGAACCTCCTTCCTTAAGAGGTTTTCTTTGCTCTGGCTTCCTTTTACAGTAGGCTATTTGAATATGGCGGTTTTCTTCTAGTACTTGACACAGGTATGCACTGCTGAGGTCCAGAGAAAGCATGGTTAATCTCACTTGCACAGGGGCAATCAGGGGTCAAAATGCTAAAGTCAAAGGTACTGATGAGCATATGCTTCAACAGGCCTGGGACAGCCATCACCTGGGTGCTGGCCACTCCCTCCCTGGCAAGCCTTTCGTATTTCTTTTACCTCCTGACATAAATCTCCCCTCATCCTCACATCTGTTTCTCTCCCCACCCCCATCCCCCCCCACTGTTGCACACAGCTCCTGGCTTAGCTCAAGTTCTGGAGTGGCTGCTGAGCTGGCATAAGGAGTAGCCAAATCACAATGTGCAGCAGAGAGCTGCTGGACAGCCAGTCAGCCGCTATTGTCTCTTGGCTGCCCTGCCCAGTTCCACGTGGTCTCTTTTCAGCAGGAGCACCACAGTCAGCACACGTTAGAGGAGCAGCACTGTGAGCACACTGCAGATCCTGCCTGCATCAATGTCTTGCACCAGTGGTGGATAGAAAGACCCATGCAGCAGCTGTGAGATGGATTGGGAGCACTCCCCCACGATGTTCCTCTGAGCATGGTGGTTATTCCTCAGACATGGATTCCAGCCTCTCCAGAGGAGTGTGGTTGCTGCACCCCTTTGCTCTCAGGGCAGTGTGCAGCTGAGCTGCTGGGTACAAGCAGGGAGAGGATTAACAGCAATGCCACCTCTGCCCTCCCAGGCCATGTGCTGTGACAAAAGTTGAGTGTCAGAAGGAGCTCCAGAGTGGGATTAGTTGGCATTGAGGCTCTTGTCTTTGTGTTGGGAATCAGTGTGATGAAGTACGCCACTGCTGGTCATTTTGTGCTGGGTAGATGAGGCAGCATCTTAGCGGCTCAGCTTTTGCAGGTCCCCTTTTCTAGGTGTAACCAGGGAACCTGACAAATGAGCCTGGGCAGCTGTCTGCTTCTGTAGGCAGCAGAACAGGTTGTCTCTTACCTACCCAGTCTACAGGACAGCTGCTGGTGTACCTCGGTTTGCATTACTGTGCTGAACTCAACACTGCGATGCCTTAGACCAGGACAAGCATTGCATTTTGCTGCCTCTGCTTTAACAGGTCTAATCTGCAGTGGGGTGGAGAGCTGTGGGCAGCATCTTAGCTCCCTTCACAGGCTTTACCAAAGCCCATCCAAGAGGGCCGTCTGCTGCAGAGGCCTTCACACCATCTGATGGCAACAGGTTCCACAGGATGCCCCCAGGAAAGCACACTGTGAGTGCACACATCTGTACACTAAGTGCCTCCCACGAACCACAAGACCCCCTTTGCTCACTGTCCTCTCCCTCAGTCTATCAGCAAGACACCTACAGGTGCCACCTGCCTGGTCATAAAAAGTTTACAAACTTGTTCCAGGAATGGAATGTCCTGGACTGGCGATTAGGTTCTGTATTGCACGTTTTTGTGTAAGAATTAGTTGCTTTCTAATTCTTAGTTATAGATACTTTGGGGGGAGGGGGCAACGCATCTTTGTAGTGCCATAGTAATTTTACTCCACATTAAACTGACGAGGGGGAAGAACGTCATATTTGATAAATTTGTCAATGCGTCCATATCTGTGAGAAATTGAGATTTGTCATAAACAAATACAGTAAAGCAATCAGTCATTGCAAACATTTTTCCTTATTTTCCACTACATTGCCCTTAAATTAACTGTACACTGACATTTTTTCTACCTAATGAAACTTAATGCAGACAGCATTTGAATTTTCTTATTTAATGTAGGCAATATGTCTTTGTTTTCAAAGTAACCTATAGATTATCTAAGCTACTCTTTCACAACTGTTCATGTGAAAGTTCTGGTGTCAGCCTTTGCCTGTGGGAAAGGAAGACATAAATACATAGCTTGGCATTGGCAGCTATAATTTTCTCCAGCTGTGGTCTTCTGTGACTGAGACTTTGTAGAGCTGCACTTTAAAAGAAGAGATTCCTGGTTCTCGCAAATTGGGAGGTAATTTTAAAAAACAGAGTCAGACCCATGATGCAAAAACCAGAAAATGGTTAGGTCAGATGACCACAAAAATGGGCCAGAAATAGTAAGCAAACTGCAATTTTTATATAAGTCTTCATCTTATTCAGGGAAACGCTGGCTTGGCTGCAATTTTACTAGAAATCTTTTTATATTATCACCCGTGAAAGGTATTTTCTAAAGTCTTGCAAATAATCTGGGTACAAATAATTTGGGGATATTACTGTGAACTAAAATTGTGATTAGTGCTGTCATCATAGCTTTTAAGAATTCAGTGAAAAATCAGCAATCTATTTTCTCTGAGAGACCAAAACTTTCTCCCCTAAGTCCTTTTTTCATTTATCCATACAGTGAATATGTGCTTAATGTCAAATAAGTATTTAACTGCAAGCATAAACCATAAACGTAATGGTTTTTTATTTTCTTTATTACTTCCCCACACACACTTTCTGTTACTGCATCAAGCTTAAAAAGGTTTGTGGGTTTGAAACCTGAATCATCTCAGCTGAAGGCCACTGATCAGACAGAGACATCCTGGAGCTGGCAGGCACGCCTGTGTAAACTGTGTTTGCATTCCTGCAGCAGAATGGAGCTACTGTCTACCATTGCTCCCATACATATTTCCAGTTTTGTTGCCAAATCTTTCGATGGAAAGGAGGGTTTGGACACTATTCTATGCTCTTCTGTAGCTCACAGTTCAGATAGCTTTTTTCCCTTATCTCTCTCCCCTTCTAGTTGTAGCCTACAGTATCTGGAAATGCCTCCCAGATGACTCTCAGCTCCCTACTTGCCAATTCATTCCAGAAGGCTCAAAAACATAGATGACAACAAATAGCCTCCACCAGGTTATGCAGAAAGTGAGGGTCACAGCATAGTTCCCTGAATCAAATCTATGAGCGTGCTAAATTTCAACACATCCTTCAAATGCTGTCCATAAAACATACAGGTTTTTCCTGTAGTTTAATTGTGATTAAAAAAGTTCAGGAACTTATCACATGGTTCCTAAAGGAGCTGGCAGAAGGAAGAAGTGGATCCGAACCTAAAGGACAACTATAAAGAATCACAGATCTAGGTGCAAGAAATTTCTTGAGACTTTATGAGAAGCCTGGAGATTCTGGCAGATCCAACCTATTTTTACATTTGAAAAGCTGCACGCTCAGGGAGCAAACATAGGTGAATTGAAAACACCAGGAGCTTCAGCATCTGGGTTTTTTCCATTCATATTTTATTTTTTATGTGAAGAGTGATAAAGCACCTTTATACCACCCCTGAGAACAAACAAAGAAGCAGTAATTCTCAAGCTTCAAGGAACTAGTTTGTTTAGTAAAACTTTAAAAACAGACAAAAGAATCCCAAACTAGTAAGGATTCTCAAATCCTAATTTCTTTCTAAAAATTAACAACAATAAAAATTAATCTATCTCCCTTCAAAGACTTCAGGAATTTAAAAAAATAATTGTAATATGCAAATCCCCATTCCATTCAAAAGAATTTAAGACGTGTTTGTCCATCATTTCTTCCAGGAACTCTTTCATATGTCAGTCTCCTCTTTTTGAATTCTGGTATTTCTGGAAATCCTGAATCTGGAAAAGAAGTAGAGGAGAAAAAAAGCCCCATGATAAACTACAAATACAACACATAACTATGTGTTTCATATGTGTTCGACTTAACTTCAGCAGACTTAACTGTGTTTCTCAGAAGCAGTAACAGACTAGCTTTAAACAGCACCCTTTCTATGAAAAGTATCAAATGCCATAAAATAAAATATGTACAGATTAATATTAACTACTATTTACTGCTACTGAACAATTTTATGCATATCATCCCATAATAAGAATATATTCATATATAGTATGTATAGAGACCTTATACAAAAATAAATAAATCAACCAACACTATGCCTAGCAACAGTATTTCAGAAAAGATTTTAATGCTTATTTCTATTTCATTAATATTACACTCAGTATATTCGGTAATTGTTGAAAGTGAATTCTTTTTAACTGTTTACATTCTTAATATTCAAGTTCTTTTACAATAAAGTATTTGAGAAGTTGCTTATTTGAAACAAGTTACTGTAAGAAAATTCTGTTTGGTCTTCACAAAAAGTATTGTCAGAAAACTCTAACACTGACCTAAGGATTTAATCTGTTCCAGTAGAAATACTGGCTTGACATGGTGTCATTAATTGTCTGTGGTTTAATGAGAGCTTGATTCAAAGCCTGGGACATGTATCTTTTTAACTTGACTCTTTACATATTTCTTAAATGTGGGATTTTACATTTATCAAATTTGAGCCTTCAGAGACTTTCATTCTCTTAAGGGGGGGTTGTTTGGGTTTTAATTTTTTTTTTTTTTGTGATAGCATGCACAACTATTTAGTATGCTTATTTTTCCCCTGGTTAGTGAATTATAAAGTAGAATAAGCCTATTCTTCCAAAATCTAAACGAAAAATCACTTTTTTTTTTTAAATTTTTTTTTAATTACCTTTGCCTTACTGGGCAAGAATATTACAGAAGGCTTATCAGTTGGAGATCACAGTGCTTTCAGAATACTGTAAAATGTGGTACCAGAAGAGTCTGCCCTGATCTCTACTGAAAATACTGTATTTACTATTTTATGCTATCAATGCCAGTTACAGGTTACTGAAATACTTGTTAACTACTCAGCAATGCTACAGGTCTCAATTTTAATCCCAAAGGAGAGGCAACAGGTCTGTTCAGAGTTTCTGTGTGAAAATTTACATTTACATAGCTGAATATTAAAAGTTCACCATATCCAATTAACTTTTCCTTTCTTTACTGTCATAATTACCTTAAGCAGTCCATGCAACAGAGTAATTTAAATTAGTTGCTTATGGTTTCATGAATGAGTCTGACCTAATTAGTGAAAATATTTTAATGCTGTGGTGACCTTCATATTCCACCAAAAGATTTAATGACAGGCAGCAACAGAGAAATCATAATTAAGTCATCTGTACTAGGAGTTAGGCACTTTACTTAACAAGCTTAACCTTAGATTTTTAAAAGAATGTGACACCTCACCTACAGGGAAGCAGAGGAATTTGAAAAAATACTACAATAAATGATATAGCAATACATAGTCTGACAGGGACTAGTGATGCTTTCTTACTTGTAAGACTCCATGGCTACATATTATGGCTTATCAAAAAAGGTTTCAAGCTAACTATATTAGAGAAAATAAACAAGGGATAACAAAACCATGGAAAATTAATATTTTGTATAAGGACGGCACATACTTCCGGAGTAAACAAAGTTTTGAAGTACACACTATATTGAAGAAATATGCTTTGGAATGATTTCAAGTGGAGAGTTTAGCCCTGGAGAAATTAGCTAAAAAAGTATTCCAAGAATAAGGGAACTGTATGAAACAAACTTAGAAAATTTTCAGAGTGCCATTTTTACTCCATTAGCATCAACAGCAAAACACAGCCATCAGCAGTATCTGAATTTCACTCCCTGAATTTGCGGAATCTCTTTTTTTTCCTATAGAGTCTATATACTTTAGAGTCTTTTGTTCACCCTTTTGTCCAAATCTATGTTTACAAAAGAAACTTTCCCATAACTTTAAAAATAATTCTGGCATGTTCATTATCCATATTTCAGGCACTGTCAAAGAGAGAAGAATCTGAATCTTACAATATTGGAGAACTACATTTCTCAATATTTTACCAGGGGAAAAAACCAGCAGTGACACAATTCTAGTTTGTTGGGTTGGTTTGTTTGTTTGTGCTTTTTTTTCTTAAATATTCTTTATGCTCAAAACAGAACCTGTTTAGGAACCTTTTATCACAGAAGAAACACATATGCAAGTGAGTTTTAGCAAAGGAAACATGTAACTGTTGGGTTGGATTGGTTTTAACAATTATTTAAAGAAAATAGAAAAGATAGTCTTACCAATACTCCTTACAACTTTCCAGTTGAGTTACAAACAGAATTTCAGCAAATTCTGCTTGCTTTGGACATACCTGTTTTATTTTTCTCTTTTGTCCATAAGAATGGAGGCCTTTTTTTTCTCTTTCCTTTAGATTCTCTACCTAGTTGGTTAAAATTCAGATTTTGAAGCTCATCCGTGTCAACAAAGAAGTCAGAGAGGAAACCATCACACGCAAATGAATTACACGGGCCTGTGGATGAAGAGTCATTCCATGGGGCCTGGTCAATCTGAATTTCAGGGATTTTAAATGTATCTCTAAATTCTTCTAGAAAACTCTTAGAGCTTTCCTGAGGTTCACAGACATTGAAAGTTGCAAAGAAATCCTCTTTTTCAGAGTCTTTAGAAGAAGGATCAGAGCCATCCTGTATCCTGAACAGTTGTCTTTGAACATGAAGAGAATTTGTAACATCTAGATGGGCAAAATCTTCACAGTCCTTTGACACAGCAAAGAAATTTTGCTTCCTCCTTGTAATTACGTCTGAAGAACACGCATTCTTTTGCATACAGCTTGGAAGATCAGACTTAAAAAAACTCTTACAATGATTCAATGGAGGAATTAAGGCTTCAGAATCCATATGAGATGTTCCTGGTAGAGAAAAATTTGAAGCATTTTGTTTGGAGAATGAAAAATTAGCTTATTTCTCTACATTTTACAGGAAACCAAGATGCCATTGAGTATTCTGATTGCAGTCTGTCTCCTCAGAATAACTGGCCTTACCATGCTTAAAAGACAAAGATTCTAATGCACTCAGATTTTTCACTTGGTTTCAAAGGAAACATTTTTCTAGCAATTCAAGATATTACCTGTGCTGTTTAGGGCCTTATCAAGCAGCTCTAAAGCCTGATTTTGTTTATAGTCAGGACAGATTGTGTTGAGGTCATTCTGTTTTTCTGGCTGTGATGCACCTTGCACTGTTTTTTCTAGTGGACCAACATTTAGGCTGTATGAAGACATCATGTCACTAAAATGCTGAAACAATGAGGAATAGATAACTGAGGAATATTTATAATACCTGTCTACATCTGTCAAATATGAAAAGTTAAACCAGTTGTTAAGATCCTAAGATGTATAAGCTTTTGTTTATTGGAACCAATACAGGAGAGGCATGTACAGTAGACAATGTGCCACTGCCTTAAATCTATAAACAGGGTAAGTAATTGTCTCTGTTTCGAACCACAGGAAAACCAGTGTCTTTGTGTAGTTTATTCTCTTTCATTAGGCCAGGACTTTAGGAAGCAATGTCTGCAATGGACTGGCTCCCATCATACATCATAGAGGAATTTAACTGAGATATTTTTCAGATTGTTTTTTTTTTCCCAGTCAATAAACATGGCTTCACATATATAGAGTTATTACAATAATAATTCCATATTCAGTGTCCAAATATCTGTTCACTTGCTCCTTCACCTTAAGTGAATGCTTCACCTTAAATAAACAGTGTCCCTCATCATTTTCTTGAATAATAAGTGCATTTTTTATCTAATTAACTGACTATAATCAGTCTATATTTTTCCCAAACTTGGCCCAACTGAAACAGTAGGAACACATAATTCTTCATCTTGACATTCAGGGCTCTGTCAAATGCTAAGTTCTATGAATTTGTGAGTGGTAGTTTTGTTATTATGTAAAAGAGAGGGAGGGAGGGAGGGAATTTTTAACAACATTTTAGACATGAATGACATGCTAAAGTGTATAATTAATTTTTAAATGATACCAGGAAATGTGCATGCACTATCAGATTAAAAAAAACCCCAAACAACCACATATTACAACAGTGCAAAAAAGATTGATCAAATACATAAAGTAATTTTGGCCAACCTTTAAAACTTTTTTTGGAACTTCTGGCAGAAGTTCCTGCAGTTGATCAAAGCTTGCAAGAAACAACCTATTCAATGAAGATCCTTTCTTTAACATAAACTGAGCAACCAGAGGGTTGATACATGGAAAAGTAAGCAGGCATTTCTCTGTCTGGAAATGGAAATTATTTTGTTAGATTGATACCTGACAAAATGTTTATCTCTTTTTTTTCTGTTTCTGCAAAATCACATTTTTATGAATAGGTCATACAGTGTATCATCGAAATAGAGCTTTCAAACTGTGAACTTTTACAGTCCAATTACAACTGCCTTTTTTTACTACAAAAGTAACAGAGTATGATTTCTGAAACAGAGTAAGTTCTGCATAACAGTTTGACAAAAAGCAAGCACAGTCTGAAGACATTTATTTTCTGAAGGATAAAACCAGAGAATCATGTAAACTTGACTTGAAAATGCATTACCAGATTTACCATTAATTCTCCATTTTAATGGGAATTAGCTACAGCAAGATAAACTGACAAAACTGGTTTTGTTTTACAAAAGTTGTATCTGTAAAGAGCAATGGAACAGGTGCCAAAAGCAGGAGTTGTCGGGGGAGGGTGAATGTCAGACACAGGGCAGCAAGCTGAGAGCAGTAGCCTGTTATGAATTTCAGCTTCCAGTTCCTGACTTTCACAAAGCTCTGTACTCAACAGATGACAGGATCAAATATCTTTAACAGAGACAAAATACAATGACTCCTCTCAGTTTTTTAACAGTATCCTTCATCTCTAAATTGGAAAACCTATAATCCAATATCCCACACTTGAAAGGCCATGCCAATATCTGCTTTATTATGCTTCTGAATTTTGCAAAAGCCAAGAACGATCTAAGCTTCACGAGAGTTCAAAGCTTTTACATAAAATGAACAAATCTATATGTTTAATTTGAAAACCTTACTATACAAGTTAAAGATCATCACTGATGGGCCTGTTCCAGCATTTACTGTAAATATACAATATTGCCTACTGTATGAGAAGTTAAACAAATGTCTACTATCTGGCATTAAAGCAAGGCAGGCAATGTCATTGACTTTGGTAATGGATCACCACTGATGAATTTGGCTTCCTGCCCAAGTTAGCCATTGTATGTTCATCTTTTACAATGTGGGTAGTTTTTTAAACTTAGTGCTTAGAACTGGAGAACTGTACAAATTGGCAGACGAATGTGGAGGATAAACTTCTCTACAGGTTGTGAAAGTCACGGAAAGTCCAGGTTGCATCTAATTGTGCTGGCAAGGATGACAGAAACATTATATATATATATATGTGTGTATATATATATATATATATACACACATATATACAAAATACGTGTGTGTATAGATACATAATAATGGTTATTTTAATAATATATTTTAAGAGAACAACAAAAAAAGCCTAGAATTTAATGAGTCTGAGAAACAGGGAGGAAACTGTAAATTCATGGGAAGATAAGCAAACCTCAGACGGCAAGACAGAAAGCCAGGATTTGTCCAGCCACTCATGAGGACTGATATTAGACGCTATCAAAATGTTGTCAGCAATCTGACGAATTACCAGTGCCGTCTCTTCAATCCCCGGCATAAGAACTACCTAAAGATGATGCATAATATTTTTGGTTAAAACTTGTAGTAAGGATTGGCTTAATTTGCTACAGAAGTTGAGGTGACAACCAAAGATGATCTGAACACAACAGCTGGTAATGTGGAGTAATTAAACCTGATCCATGCCTATCATGCAGAGGAACTCCGACCTCTGACCACTAGCCTGGTTACAAATGACACTCCTTATTTATGCAAATCCAATGTAGGTGAAATTAACTTGTCCTATAGGTTTTTTATATGTGATCAATTTTCTGGGTTTGAGTTCCTGAAAGAACAAGCTATTCTTAGATGCCTAATACAATTTAAGAAGATATGTAACACTTTGAAGGTGTAATTTCCACACAAACTACACTGCTGTGTACATGGCGTGAAAAAGGCTTCGTCCTCTCTGTAACTTTCATTCACTCAGGTAAATTTTATATGAAATTTAATATGCAAATAAGTGAAAAAGGGCCTAAAAAGGTATTACTTCATTCAAAAATATAAGTTACCAACATCAACTCTGTAAGCTGAATGAAACTTCTGCCTCATTTTTTAATGTTGATTATTCTATATACTACGTTTTCTGATTTATTAAAAAAAAATTAATTTGTTTGGTCACATAAAAAAAGCAAACTAGAAAATTAGACTTTTTTTTCTTCTTTTACATCTGTAACATAATACTGAGCTGAAAATTCAAATTAAGACATAAGCAGGATTAATCTATATTCTAATAATTTATTAAAGGTTCAATCGCATTGTTTTACTCTTAGCCATTAAAAGACCTTCAACTGCTATTTGAATCTCATTTAACTTGTATTGCAGTCAACAGTCTTTTCAGTGATTTTAGCAGCACTGAATTAAGATCCTCTCTCTTATTTTAGTAATTTTGAGCTATTTTATGTTTTTGATGTAGAATGAATACTTGTTTGAGCTCTCTGGAAATATCATATCAGTGAAGATTAAAACAGAAAAAAATTACCTTCACTTCAAACTCTTCTGACTTCTGTGTAAGCTCAATTAGAGTGGCATAAAGTAAGACAAGGTTAAGCAGAGTATCTCCCTTGAGACTGTACCTGTAAAAGAGTTTTACCGGACCATTAACATTTAATATGTACATGTAATAATTCCAAAACATTTGATACATGTCTTAATAAATGTCCATTTCATTTCCAGGATTTCAGAATACTAGTACAGTTGGAGCATTAATATTTGTGAGAGGAAAATTAGGATGCATTAAGGGACTCAGTGCTGAAGGATGGACTGTGAGGAAGAAAATGGAGTCAGCCCACAACAAAGCAAGTCCAGCCTGAAGCAAAAGGTCTGCATCAAGGTCGGAGACACTGGAGAGAAAACATACAGAGAGGAATGGTGATGCATGGGAAAATTAACACTTGCTTATAGAAAAAAAGAGATAATAAAGGAATGCTTATGAACTATATCAACAAAAGGTGTGCTTCCATAGCAGAAGAACTACGGATGCATAGGAAGAACACTTGAAGAATGTTTCCCTGTTGCAAATGATACACAGTGATGCTAACACAGTAATTCATAACTGTGCATTTGTAGGGGTTAATTTACTTCAAAGTTATAAAGAATAATTCCTCTGCTTCATATCCTTAGTCTCGTGAAATTTCTGGACCTCCTGATTTGGAATACACCTCGCATTAGTATTGCCTGTTATTTTATAACAACCATTTCTTTATCTCTTTTGTAAGACTAAAAATATCCTAACAAATAAAAAACATATTTGCTAACTTTTTTGGGGTCTCCAGTGATAACTACTACTTTTGTCATGTCACTGAGTTTTTCAGTAGAACCATGGCAACACTGTAACTGAGTGAAAAGTCCAAAGCTCTCTAGAAGTATGAATTCAGAATATTCATATTGTTCTAAGAAATGTTTTCCTACAGGGAAGTTCAAAGTGTATCAACTGGTTCAAGTAAGCAGCTTCCTTTAGAGATAAGTTTGTTTTAAAAATACCAGGATAACAAAAGAATTTCATAACTTACTCTAAACTCAATCTCTCTCTGGAATAGAAAACAATCCAACAGCATGTGTATTGGAGTGATAATGCCATCAACCTCGATATTAAAGTGTCACAGGAATTCTCATAATTAAGTTCTTCCACACTCTACCATAGAATTTAAATGAAAAGTAAAAAGCAAATAAATACATTACCATGGCTGTCCCAAGCTTGTAATGTGCATTGCTATATTATGGAGAAGTTAGATGAAACATAAATACAGCTAAATAATGTAAGCATTAAGGACACATATGGGATTGGGAGAACTAACTAGCATTCCCAACTTTTATTTTGTTTGACCCTTTAAAAGCTGATTTACTGCTTCATGGCCCTTCTTTCTTTCTGTAAAAAGGAAACACTGCCACTGACTTTTTTGGGATGTTAAGATTTTTGTAAACTTTAATAATGCAAAATACTAATATAAACCTCTGAAGTACTTAACCTATACAAACCATATTATACCTACACTAATTATATAAAGTACACCATCACTCATTTCAATAGCATGTAGGAATGTCTGTGTTGTGCTTGCAATACTAATTGATTATTTTATTATTTATATGTCTTTCAGAAGCAGTTCTTCTACATGAAAAGCAATGTCTTCCTTCATACCAGAATTTAAGTAGTATGCTATTGTTTAAACCATTATTTTTTAACAGTAGGACAAATTACTCTCTAGACTAATTCAGATAACAATCTGAAATGGGGGGAATTAACATGCACACTGGTGAGAGATTATAGCCACAAATACATTTAACTGGTCATTACAAAATCTCTTTATACAACCCTATTGTCATGTATGCATTCTTTAACTGCATTTAATACAATCAAATCACAGGTCAAAAGTTACACTTCTGTGAAGAAATGGAGAACATTTCAAACTAGTCAAACTAGCAGAGACAGCCTTTTGGACTTAATGAATTTGGAAACAATTTGTGATGTGAAACAATGCATGAATTATATATGATTATGAGGAAGAAAAGATGTGCTAGAAGCCTGCACATATAGCCTAGAAGTGACCCAACACATAACAAAAATGGCACACAGTAGTTTCATTTTGTACCTGCAAAAAGACAGCAGTACATTCATCTATTGTCAACACCACATATCGATCTACACTTCCGAAGAGCCTTAGGGAGTAACTACTGGTTCTTTCAACAAAGGTAATGCCGTATCTGAAGAATTAAAATTATTTTATTAAAACTCAGTCAAGTGAAATAATATATTTTTCTTAAAGGAAATCAGTAACATATACTTCTTAATACAATTTTTTAACTTAGACACTTAACAGTCTTTTCATACATTGATTTTTCTCAAATGGTCAGTTCACTTTAAGACACAAACAATGTACACCAATGCAGCAGTGATTTAATGAAATATTACTGGATTAATTCAATTAGGTTGCTAGCTGCATCAAATATGACCATATACAGCCTTTGAGTTTACAAAAAAAAAGACGTAATACAGAAACTCAGATAGATAAATCAAGATATGTACTTAGAAACTCCTTTTTACTACATTTGTATATTTAATTTCTTTTCTTCCTTTCATGATGGTGCAGCACAGGGAAAGCAAAGTGAGTGAAAACTCCCTGACTGCCATTGGTATGATCCTAAATTTTTCTGAGTGACTGAGAGCTGTCAGCAGCACAGCCTCCTGTTGTGTTTCATTAGGAAACACAGGAGACCTGAACCTTAATCTGCCAGCATTAAGTCGTGTATAAACTTATATGGACATCAATGAAAAAGCAAATTATTACTTTTTGTGAGACAATATTGCTCTTTGCTCACCTATTTAACTACCCTATCAGTGCTACAAAGAGTAAAAGTACCAAAAAGCATTCCTAGCTATTTAGCTTATGGCCAGGCTGAATGGAGAATATGAACAAGTCAGAGTTTAAAAGCATGTCAGATCATATGTTCAAATTTTAAATGTCAAAGATATATATATTTTTCCCCCTACTGAACTGTAATTAGACACAGCTCAAAAATGACTCCACAGCTGACTCATGGATACAGCAAAGATCAAAACTGGCATGTTTCTGCAACAATGTGGTGAAATCAACCACCCATATCTCTGTCACTATTTTTAAGAGATACTGCTGCTCTGGTCCCTCTTCCTTTCTTTCTTTTTTTTCTTTTCCCTCACATGATAAAAGGTACCTTTATCAGGTATTTATAACTGTGAAAGCAAAATTCAAGAAAATTATGTAAAAGTAAATAATGCAGAAGCACAATGATTGACAACCATGACAATTTTTGTACAGGTTATAGAGTATTGAAAATTAAGTGAATATTAGATCTGAATTTTAGGAATAAATTAGCCTTGTTTTGAACTTAGCCTCTCCCAAAGGCTGTTAAGCATCAGAAAATGAGATGTTTTATTTTTGTCCATTTTGCTTTTTTAGCATAGATCCAGTCGTTAAAAAGCAAAAAAAATTCAACAGCAATTTTTATGAAGAATTAAAGTCTTCCAAGCACCAAGAAACACTAAAGTAAAATGTTTTAGACAATATTATGATTTTCAGGGAAAAGTAGGAAATTAAAAGAGTTGTTTTTATTAAAAGTACCAGTTCATTATAACCATAAACAAATTAAACAATTTCATTCTGGTTGACATCTGTGTGAATCTCCAAAATTAAGCTATCAGCTTTAGCAGAAAAGCTATCTTCTTACATCTTAAAATGCTAATAGTGTAATTGCAGAAATGTATCTGATAGCCAAGTAGATGGCTAAGATATGACACAGTGGGACAAGATACATGTGCTGGAAATTGAAAAATAAATAGCCAATATGATTAAGTAGGTGATTTTCACTCACTTGGATTCAAAGAGCTGAAGAATATCTGGCATATTAAGAAGCCCTTCAGTTGTCAGAAATACATATGGAATCTGCACTTCCAGAAGAAAAGAATCGCTGTGATTCCCTAAAACATTTTGTATATGTAAGATAATAGCTTCCTGAGCAAAAAACTAAAGATACATTTAGATATTTAAATAGACATAACTTTTAAAACAAAGCTTTTATTCATCCCCAATAAAGTGATTCCATCATAGGTTTTTTTCCCCCCACCCAAATTAAACTCTTCTGAATCTCTTTGAAATTAGGCTTTCATCCAGATTTCTTTAGAACTACAACATTCCCTTAGGATGAGGAAGGGTGGACACAGCTTGTAGTAACTGTAAACAACCTATGACCTTGGCACAACTGCCTTATAAACCATCATGTACTACTACATCTTGGCCAAAACTAGGCTTACACTTGAATAAAAACACCTTCCTATCTTGCTGCATAGATAAAACAGCTCTGTTTGCTTAGCATTAGCCTTCATAACTTATTACTCATTCTCTTCCACAGGCACATCAATGTAGCATTTTAGGGAACAGAAAATGTTTTCTTTCATATGCCAGCCTAACGGTTGGTTACAATTCTGGAGAGCACTTACCCATTTGTATTGTTTCAGGGAAGGTAGTTTTAAAAGTCATGTAAGCAACATTCAGATTTTTGCACAGACTTTTCCAGCAAGAATCTTCAGAATAATCATATTCCATTACTAATGAGAAGTGTGACCAAGGGAAGTCAGCTCCAATTTGCTGATTATGTACAATAATGCAGGAATATCTACTAAGGCTTAAAAAATCCAACAAAATATTAATAAAGTTAAGTTCAGGAAAAATTACCCTCAGAATAAAATAAACTAAATTTTACTTTGATAAATTATGACTGTTAAAAGTGAAGTATATTTTTTACAAAAAAAAATTTACCCTTCCCTTACCTAAAACTCTAACTTCTTTAAAAATCAATTAAAAAGTTAAAAGCTGTAGTTCTCCCATTCTAATAATCTTCTTGAACTATTCATATTTTCCCATAATGTCATAATTTTTCAATTTTACCCTTATGCCTCTTTAGCACCTTTTTCTAAAACATGCAAAAAATTATATTTCTCTGATCAAGTTTCTCTAAAACATGCAAGACAAAATAAAAGGTTAGAAATGTGCCATTTTTTGTTCTCTAAAAGTACCTTTGAGCCTCACTAAGCATTTTGCTAGAGTGTGGACAAAATAAAAATGAAGGTGTAGGTCTACACTCTGTAAACTTTACTCCAGACTGGAAAGTCCCATGAAATGAACAAAGGTAACTTAAGTTTCACTGACCTTAGTCCTGACTAGAGAGTCTGTTCTCAAAAATCAAGAATTTAACTTACTTGCTTATGATATCTTTACAAGCTAAAAGAGTTCCTTTTTTCTCAGAATTCAAATCCACAGCTTTTAAACCTGCTTAAAAAGAATGAAACCCTTGATGAAATAAATGAGCCTCTGTGAGTATGAATCAATGCACAGCAGTAAGCAGCAAATGCGGAACAACATAGGTTATTGAAATTTTACGTATTACATTGTCTTTTGTGATGAAGCTCCATACAATTTCAGTTTGTATTGAACTGTTGGGTATAATGATTTGAAAACTTCTGTCTTGGAACCCAAGGAAGAAGTAATGAAAAAAGGTTTCACGTCTCACAAACTCACAACTCTACTACCTTAAAATGAAAAATTAAATGCTAATGCAAAAGGAAGCACCTTTGCCCCTTTATAAGTTAAATTTCTTTACACCTTCTATACATTTGAAATTTTACAAGTATAACTGGAAGATGTATCTAAGAAGGAATGCTGGTATAACACAAGTGTCTCTCTTCAGAAGTGTAGTTAGCTGGATTGATCTGGGTTTGCAATCAAGCCTTAAGATCTTAAAACAAATAAAACATTTTTCATTAAGTATTATTATTAGTAAAAGCATTGTGAACATGCCTCCTCCCTTTCAAAACATTCTAAAAGACAGGCTTTCTTCTTTTAAAAGCACAGGAAATTTAGCTTTATTTTTAAAGGCAAAAGAACAATTACAGTACATGACACTTGATAAGGTTCCTGCAAGAAGGATTTATGAAAATGGATTTTAAAAAACAATATGAAAGAAATCTGTGGCTTGCTCTAAACATAAGTACAGGCTCAAATAACAATTTTCCTGAAACACGTTTGGTTTACCAGCTGAATTAGTGACACTGAACAAGCTTGTGCAAAAATTACTCACAGGTAAAATGTCGAACAGATGAAAGCATTGCTTGTATCAGTGGGGAGATGGGATATTGGAAACAGTATTTTTTTACCTTGAGTTCAACAGATCACTAGAGCTTATGCTGACATATTTAACAAATTAGCAAACCAGATGAGCGAAATAAGGAAAAGTATGATCTATAACTAACTACTCATTCAAGGTTTTATGCTGGGGAGTTTAGTTAGGACTTCTAAATTCTAATTGCTCTTAAATAACTTGCAAGGAAGAAAGCTTGTGACCAATCAGCTAAAAAGAATGAAACAATCTGATCAAGACAACAGATGCAAATGTAATTAGACAGTGGGCTGTCCACAGCTCTTTTGTGTTCTGTCAAAGAAATTTTTGACTTGACAGATGAACTAACATTCTGTTGCAAAAGAAAACATTACATCAGAACCTTTAATGAGGAGAAAATAAAACTAAAAGACAGAAAAAATGGCTGATGGAAGTTAGGAAACATTAAACAGTGAGAAAAATACATAGAAACGCTTCTGATGAGGAGAAAAGGGAGAAACACCTTCACGAAGCTTTCAAAGAGGAATGCAGCAAACCACAGAATAACAGCCATTTTTTCTTTTAAAAATACATATTAAAATAATTATTTACCATCTACTCTAGATAATGGGTGAATGAGGGCTTCTTTTTCTCTTTCCGAGTCCATTCTTATAATGATTAGTATCTGTAAGAAGACAAGTAGAAGAAACTCCAGTAATAATAAAAAAATTCTTCTTTCAGCCTGTATACATCTTTTTTTCTCCTTTGCACAGAAAGCAAGAGACTGATTAAACAGGTGATTAAATAGAAACCTTGGAGTTTTCCAGAATGACAGTCATAGAATATCTTAAGTTGGAAGGGACCCGTAAGGATCATTGAGTCCAAATCCCTGCTCCTCAAAGGACTACCTAAAACAAAGCCATATGACTAAAAGCATTGTCCAAATGCTTCTTGAACTTGGACAGGCTTGGTGCTCTGACCACTTCCCTAGGAGTCTGTTACAGGGGATACCACTCTCCCAGTGAAGAACCTTTTACCTAATGTCCAATTTGAACTTCCTCTGAAGCAGCTTCATTCCAGTTCCTCATGTCCTATTGCTGGTCATGAGAGGGAGGAGATCAGCACCTCCTCCTCCACTGCCCCCCTTGAAGAAGGTGTAGACTGCGATGGGGTCACCCCTCAGCCTTTTCTTCCCCAAGTTGAATGAGCCAAGTGACTTCAGCTGGTCCTTCTAAGTCTTGCCCTTGAGGCCTTTCACTGTCTTGGTCATCCTCCTCTGGACACACAAAACACACAAGTTTGATGTCCTCCTTATATTGTGGTGCCCAAAATTGCCACAATATTCAAGGTGAGGCCGCCCCAGCGCAGAGCAGAGCGGGACAATCCTCTCCCTCAACCAGCTGGTGATGCTTTGCCTGATGCCCCCTCAGACATGGTTGGCCCTTCGGGCTGCCAGGGCACTGCTGACTCAGATTCAGCTTGCCATAGACTTGGATGCCTGGGTCTCTTTCCATAGGGCTGCATTCCAGCCTCTCCTCTACCATTTTGTATGTATAACCAGCATTGCCCCATTCCTGGTGGAGAATCTGGCACTTGCTCTTGTTATATTTCATACAACTGATGATTGCTTAGCTCTCTAGTCTATCCTGATTTTTCTGTAAAGCCTATCTGCCATCAAGGGAGTCCACAGCTCCCCCTAATTTCATATCATCGGTAAACTCAATTCATGTACTTTTGATTCCTGCATCTAGACCATTTATTAATATATTTAAGAGCACTGGTCCTAAAACTGAGCCCTGGGGAACCCCACTGGTCACTGGCCTTCAAATAAAAGGTTATATATATAATTTTCAGTAACTGATGTGACACAATATACTTATCAGGGAAACAAAACCACCTGCAGTGAAATGAAGTCCTGGCAATGTTAAAATTCATATGCATGTTATCTCAGGCATACAACAAGGGGAGATTTGATCCAACAGAAACCTGCAGTGCTCCTGACAGAGGTCTTAAAATTTATATTACCCTAATTTAACAGATAGTATGAATTGGAAAGGTAATTATTAGACTTTTTTTTCCCATAAACCAGCTCTTTTTAAAAGATGGTGTTATAAATATTCACACAGTCTGGAACAGTTTTGTTTGCTTAGAGAAATTGGTTACATTGTTAACCTTAACACTCTGTTTCTCTCCATAACTTTTCATCCAATTTAACATTTCACACTGAAGAGCTGTTATTTTGGGATTTGTTTCATGCTTTTTCTGGCTGCTGTACTGTACGATCTTCAACTGCCTCCAGATGTTATTCAAACAGGATTCTAAGATGTTTTTATAGATATCCTTTGCCTTGGACAAATAACCTGTCAGTAAAGCAACAAAAGAAGCAATTGCAGCAACAAAAGATAATTGTCAAGCATTGTGTTTAATCTGTACATCAATTTAAAAACTATATGAAGGGTATCTGGCACAAAAGCAGATGAAAATTCAATGGTTTGCCAAAATGGAGGGATAATATTACCAGTAAGCAGGTATGTAAATGGATTTTGTAAAACTGCCATACTTTCTCTAGTATCCATAGACCATACGACTTCAGCTAGAATTATTCAATATGACATTCTATGGCTGCAGAAGCAGGCAGCAGCACTGTTATATTTAACTAATCTACATAGTTTATACTAAATAACAACAGTATTTCTGCCATCACTGTCCAAAGCTTCACTTGTCCTGTGTGTTTACCGCTCTTCAAACTATCACAACTAGTTCTCAACTCTGAGTGGTGTCTTCTGTATACAACTGGTGAACAATGACAGGGCTATTTGAAAATGCATACATCTGAGGTAACTGTGTGATGAATTGCACAGCACAGCACAAAAACACAAGACCTGTAATGAAGACTATAGGGCCTACTCAGAACCAGGCTCCATTTTTCTAAGTTTTTTCCCCAGATCTTTTTTACTTGTACAGTTTCCTGTGTCAGCTGTTGCTGGGGTTTGGAAACACAGGTGCTTTGTAATTCTGAAATATCATCTAGGAGTGCTTCTGCTACAATAAACAGTGGAGGAGGAACTGCTCATTTGTTTTCCTTCCACCCTCTTACGTTGTTTATAGTAATTGTAGAAAATAACTTTACTTGGGATTTTATTTATTTACTCATTCTGTTTTTTCTTCCTACTCTTCTATTGTTAGAAATATTTAAGGAAATGCAAAATAATTTATTTTCCCTACAATTTCACTTTTGGCAAATGTTTTCCATTTTACATCAACTTTAAGGAAATACTGTCCATTAAGGAATTCAGACTGACTGAAGTTAGATGCTCTGAACCACCTTTACTGCTATAAAGACAGAGGGAGCCTGACTTTCCTAAAGGCATTCATAAATGCTGACTTCAGCTCTTTATCGATCTATTTTGATAGAGGTATCTGATAATTCACAATGCACAACTACGACAATTTGATAAGCTCAGCATTATCATTTCAGGCATTAAACTGGATTACAATGGATTTTCATATTCCAAATCTGAATAGCATAGGACCAGAAAAGCTCAAAAAAAAGCTGTGTAAGTTAAGTTTAACTTCAAACTCCATGCCTTATGATACATTAGATAATATTTCAGATTTTGCTTAAAATGCCCTCATATTTAAGTACCTAATTTCCAAGGAGCCTAAGAATATTTTTAGGTGGAAAGTGCTCCAGACTCACAGAAGACAGATTGTAAATAAAAAGGGACCTGCCATTTTTGCATATTTCTCAGTTTCACACAGAGATTGCAATGAGAATTTGTCATTCTGAGATACAACACATAATACATGTGGAAATTCATAAGAATGTTTCTTCGACGAACTAATGGAATAACATAAACAGAGGTATATTAGTCATGAACAGAGCGTACACAGTGATGGCAAGGAATCACAGCTACAAACATGAAGGACAGACTGCAGAACACACACAAAGCTTTGGGCTTCTAGGTATCATTATTTACTACCGAAAACAAACCTAGTGCTGTGTCGAAGCCGCATGACAATAGCAGATCTCGAACTGTCACCAGCAGATGTACCAGAGCAGCATGTCTGAACAGCATGATCTCCTTCTCATCTATTTTACCTTTACAAATAGAAGACTGAGGTGTGGTTGTGGTCTGTGTAAAATTTCAGAAATCTCACTGTACACACATAATCAATTTAAAAGATCCGGGTATCTCAGAATTTTCATTAAACACACTTAAACACAGACAACCTTCAAAGCTCAGATCTGGTGAACTTGGCAAACAGCTTTTGATATAACATCTCCAATGCCATCTGATCCAGAGCAAGTGGCACACAGGGAAGTGTTTTTGAGAGGTGTGTAGGGACAGATGATGCTTGCTGGAGTAGGGGATAACAGTACCCTTGGGAGTGCCATTAAAACCACACTGCTTACTGATTTTTGTAAGGGAATCTAAATATACATGAATACTGATACATTTCCCATCTTTTGGTCCATGATACAAACCCAGCTGTTCACATTACTATTTCCTCATCCAACTAGTCAAATCACTAAATTTTTCAACAGCACTGTAACTCCATCTACCCTGTTTTCCAAACGTTTCAGAACTCTTTCCAAGAAACCAAATCAGTATGGACTTTTTTTCCTTGTCATTTCTAACATGGGCATAGCATTTTGCATCATGCAGGTGGGATGAAATATAGCTACTAAAAGAAAAGAAACAACAAAAACACACGACAACTTTCAATTTTAAAAACTAGCATGAAAAAATATTAAGTGTTTTTTGCTGTAGAGGTAACATTTCTGAAGCATATGTAAAATATTTTAAAATTAAATTCCATTAGAATACTTTTTTGTATTGTAATATTGAGGTTAATAAATGCAATGTTGAACAACTAGGAGACATTATTTTGGAACTAAAAGAGGAAATCAATTACTGTAAGTCTATAAGACAAACTATTAATAGTTTTATCATTAATTTATCAAGCATTTTGAACCTTGGGTCACCAATTATATCTGTATTAGTTTTAAAGAAGAAAAAAAACCCAGAGATGCTTTTTAAAAGACATACCTTGTTCAAAATTATCGCATACTACTTTCTCTTGCTGTTTCAAGAAAAACCTTGTATGATCAAACTTAACACTGTCAAAGCTCCAATTTACAGAGGCAAGTACACCCAGATGCGTCAAATCTTTTAGCACAGGAATGGCTGCTTCTTCCAAGAGGCAGTATGCCTGGCACTGGCTTTCTGCATAGCACAATAAACAAAACATGATAGCAAAGTTTGGTTTCATAAACTATTATTGGACAAGAATAGTCCAAAGACCCAGAAAACACTAACAACACTGACTTCTTCATGAAAGCTGCAACATTGATGGAAGAAGAGTTGCTCCCCATGGAACTTCCTGAGTGGTAGAACTAAGCCGATCTTCATGGCAGGCATCCATGCTGTTCCATGCATTTCATAAAGTGACCAAACTCCATGATGAAAAATTAGGATTTTTTACTCCTGAGACTCACACTGAAATTGTACTGCTATTCCATTGTTCTACAGCCTGTTTTTACATTGTAGTCAATTTCAAAATGATAATTTTTGTTTTGACTGCAGAAAAGCCTAATTTTTTTCCTCTGGTTGCATTAAAGGAGTCTTGCTTCAAAATTTATTAGAAAAACAGAATTAAAAAATAAGCTTATAGCTATGATTCCCATCTCAGATGGAAACAGATGAAAATACTGCTGTACTCTTTCACTGGTTCTGTGAAAGACATTCCCATTAAGCACATGCTTGGAATAAATGCATTTTCATGGGAAACTAATCTGTACCAGGTCCACAACTTCCTAGCACCGTGTATGCTTGATTTGAGGCTCTAAAATAGCCTGGATAAATATTTTCTGGGTTATTCTCTATCATTTCTGCTGCATGAGAAAATTGTTGTCAATGCGTGTTTTTTGATACAATTCCTTGTACAACAGCCAGAGTTCACAGAGTAAAGCTCAGTCATGTGTTAATCCACAGCACATTTCTACTGTGTTCAAGACACTTCCTATCAAAACAACTACCGATCCCTTCCATCTCCAGTTCTCATTTACTCTGTCAGAGGAAAAAGTAAAGAATAATAATTGAAGGGTATTGACTGGTATGAAGAGATTGTAAATCTGCTAATTCAGATCAGACATAACCCAAAGTCTGAGTTACTCTTTTTACTTTGCATGTGATCGGCTATAGCATTAAGATGGAATTCTAGAGCCTGCTCTCACACCTGTGTCAAAACAAATATCCATTTACTTGCAATGTTTCCAGTCACAAGGAGCAGAGACTAAGCCTAATAATTTATGCATTTTTTTGAGCAGTACTATTTAATATAAAATTATATTGCAAAGCTGTATAGACCCATAGAATTGTTAGGATCATCAAGTTCAACTGTTAACTCAGCACCATCATGTTCACCAGTAAACCATGTGCCCAAGTGCCACAGCCACACTTTATCTGAACACTTGCAGGAATTCCACCATTTCCCTGGGCAGGCAGTTCCAATACCTAACTATCCTTTCAATGAAGAAACTTTCCCAAGATCCAATCTAAAGCTACTCTGGCACAGCTTGAGGCCATTTCCTCTGGTCCTGTCACTTGTTACCTCAGAGTATGACCCTTATCTTCATATGGAAAAAAAAGCATATCCAAAAATAGTATACCTGATGCTTGAATATTGACTGTGATACCATCTTCATTTTCTTGGGTTTTTTCCTCTATTTTTACAATCTCACAAACAGAGTCATCCTCTTTGTGAACATGCGTATGCTGTTCTTCAGGTTGTAGAACTGAATTATTAAACCACAAGTGGATATTTAGACACAAATATCACAAACCCAGCTCAATGAATAAGAAAACTGTTCAATAAGTGACTCTACATGCAAAATACTTTCAATTTAAATAGGTTCTATGACGTATGCATTTTCTCCTCATGAATTCTTTACTGTTTTCATGGGCTTACACAGTATGGGAAAAACATTGAGACACAAAAGGAGATTAGGCCCTATCTGCCTTCACAGCCCAAGAAGTCAGGCATTATCAAGACAGTCTTCCTTAGGGCAGAGAAACAGAGCTGGGAAAATTAAGGTGCTGGTCCTACAGCTCTATAATACAGATTCATAAGAAAGATCATATGCCTCTATATGGGGAAAAAACACATATGAGAGGAAAGACACTGCTGACCATAAGGAGCTCAAATTATGAAAAATACCTCAGTGAGCAAGACTAGAAAAGATTAGATACTGTAAGCCATCCACAAAAAACATGGAAGATGCAAATAGTAAAAAAAAAAAGAAAAAGGAAAATAATTTTCTACCATCTTCTAGCTACGTTTTGCAACTTGTTAGTATTTTTAAGTGGCTGTCCCCTCTTTCTGATAAATGCCGATGCATGAGCTACAACTTCTGACCACAAAGCTCCTCCTGACAGTTCTACATCTTTATTTCTGAGAGGAGTTCTTATTGAATAGTTCTCTCCTAAATATTACTGATTTTTTTCTATTTATGAATGTCAGTTTTCTCAGAAAACAAACTGATCATACAGAAACAGAAGGAAAAGAAAAAATGAATTTTTATTCTAGGTAACTTAAAAAAACCTTTCTGATTTTGAAAAGCTATAGGGGGTTCCAAACTGAATCACTGAACTGTTTCTACTACTCCCCTCCTCTATATTTTCTAAAGTAAATATTAAACACAATGATATCTTTAAAAAATAAGCCAAACAACAAAGAGTCCTACAAGAAGTGCTGGCATTTCTACTTTTCAGTTAGATTTAGACTGACCCATAATAAAAGCTTTTCATTATTACAGAAGTATGCGATAATTTATATAATTTCTACATCAATGTGGAAAGACCCACACATTTTAATGGATTCTCTATATATCAGAAATAACTGCCACACTGGGGTCTTGCCTGTACGTATTCTAGTCTGCATTTAATCTACTTAAACCTCCACAAGCCTATTCCTGAATGTAACATAACTTATCTTTCAGTACATTTGGATTCCTTTTTAAGCGATGCAGTTCTGGTCATAGTTCACTAGATGGTAGCATAAAACTTCAGTTCAGGTACTTTGGTCTACTTGTAAAATTTGTTGTTTTCTGAGGCCATGAAACGTTTTATGCATCTCTACCAATGTCAGTAACAGGTGAATTTTTACCAAGAAATAATTTCCTCCACAAGATTACATAAGCTTTCAATTAAATAAATATCCCAACTCTATTCTATAGGAATTATTGCTGAAAGCTTTTATGTAACAATTTTTTTTTTTAATGCTGAGACATGTAACTAAAACACAGATAAAAGTTCTTGTTAAAATTCTGCCATACAAGTCCAAAAAATCTTGAGAAATATTCTTTTCAAAATACAATTTTATCCTGAAAATTGAATCTGGAAATATGTCTCTGCTGACTGCTATTTCATGACACAGACATTTCTTTTTAAAACAAATAAGGAAATTCTTCCACTTCTTTTCTTTCTCTGTTCTTTTGCATTTCTGCAATGCTGAACATGCCTGAGATTCTTTCCTAAGCATTGTCATCAACAACAACAGGGCTACCAACAACTTTCTGTTTTTCCTAATACCTGTTCTGCTTCATTGTTTGATGGGGTTTGCACCAAGGTAACTGGCTCAAATGAACAACTTTTGTTCACTGTCTAGGTTATGTTGGTTCTATAGAAGTAAGAGTACTGATTTACTATTTGGTAACTACAATGAATTTGATAACTATTTCTTCTCCAGAGAGGTTCGGAGATCTGATTCAGAACATATGGACAGAGGAAATCGTCTGAAGTACCAGTTAGAGTTCATCAGAACTGTAATAAACTCATATGTTTATTTTATTTAATACCACTTCCACCACTAAAAAACCAACCCATTCCAAAAACAAAGCACCATCCCAGCTAAACCAACCAACCAAAATCCCCTAAGATATCTAAAGGAAAAAAACCAACAGATAAGATACTTAGAGGAAAAATCAGCTTCAACTAAGACCAGAAAAATGTCACCATTTACTTAAAAGGATACATCTACTAGGATGAACTTGCAACTATTGTAAGTGGTAAAACAGCAAAGAATTAAATCTGGAAAAAATGGCAGCATAAACTGGTTCACATACCTTTTTCAGGTCTATCTACATAATTTTTTTCCTCTCTTTGTCTGAGTGTATGTTTGGATCTCATCATGATAAAGTTGTTCAGATCAGAATCATCGTTGTCCCATTTTGTAGCAAGTGCAAATGATGCAGGCTTTTCACTACAGGATGAGCTGTGTACTTTAGATGATACACCTTTACAGCTGACTGATTCAGATGGTTTGGGAGTTTTCTTTTCTTGGTTTAAGAAACAAATTTCCTCTTCTACCTTAATCTTCCTGTTGTCTCCTCCAGTAAGCTCTCCCCCAGATGTATTTGCGCTGTGAATTTCGGCAGATGACACAGCACGCATAGGCAGGGCAAAATATTGCCTTTGAGTCTGCAGTGACAAGTCAGGATTTACTACTTTGTCCATCTGATGTCTTTCAGCAGAAAGCAGCTCTTGGTTTATCACAGAATTTTCTTCAAGCCATTCTGAAAAATAAAATTTAATTTATTCACTGCAATACAGACCTTTTTCTTTTCTCTCTTCTGGCTAGGGTTAATGACTTTGGATGGTTTATAGAAAAAGCATTTTTTTAAATTTCTTCCTTCTGTCTTCTCAGATCATTAAAATCCACTTTTAGAAAACTTGCACTGACTAGTCCAAAGCAAAAATGCACAATACTGAGACACAGAAGGCCATGCTATTGTTTGAAGAAGTTTTCACCATGGTGTTTACTGATGTTAGATTTCTAGGAAGTGGAATGCAGTATCTTTCATTAGGAAGAAAAGTTACCGGATTTTTTTTTTTAGAGGGAAAAAAAGAAGTAATGAATGCAATCTGCTCCCTCTGAAGATATGCTTCAATAGAACTGCAATTTTTTGCATTATGGGTGTACATCCATCTCAAACACAGTAGCTGAACACTTAAAAATATGTAAAAAGCAGTTACTTGGAACTGTTCTTTCATGAGAAGTGTCTATTTGTTTCACAATATATCATGTTACTGTCAGTCCTTGGAATGCTACAACCACAACTGATGCCTTGCAGTCCAGCCATAGTCATATAACAAAATCCGAATAAGGTTTTGCATTTTTCATTGCAGTTTGATTATAAGTATGCAAAATGGCCCAGGAGAAGTTCTGAAGTTATGAGGTGTTCAAATTTGAAACCATTGTCAGCATAAAAAAACCTCTGTAGCATCACAAAATAAATAGTTTTCATTGTAACACACACTGGCTTCTGCAGACAGGACAATGTGAGTATCTGCTTTATTAAAATATTCCAATGCAAAACTACTATTTGTTAAGAAATTCTCCTGTATAAACCTATTTTATTAGAAAATAGTATGGCTGGTGGCGGCTACTCTTCACCTGCATGGTAATAAATTTGTGTACTTAAACGCTTTTGTTCCTACAATTTGTTTTAAGTTTGTGAAAGTACACCTTAATTGCAGTAGCGTTGCTACTTCATTTTGCTGTAAAACATTTTAGTCTCAAAAATAAGAAATATTTCATTTACTTTGTTCTTGGAGATATGTAACTGTCACTGCCTGCTTCTCTGATTAAGTATCTATCTTTGCCTTTCTATCACTTTTTCTTAAAAAAAAGAAGGTACTTACTTTCTAACTGATACGATGTAAATTGTGTGAATTTTTCTATTTCTGTAGGAATTAAACTGTTTGCATTACTGTCATCCATATTTAATTGCTCCAAAATTTCTGTGGCTGCTGGATTTAAACCCAAATTAAGCCACCAGCCCTTCTCTAGAGAGCTAAGTATTGATGTTTCCATCTCAACAGGTAGCATTTCTTGCAGTTCTTTCAGTGAATGATGCTGAGGCACAAGGTTAACAGTCTGATGCTCTACAAAACCCAGAAATAACGTATAATATTAATAATCTAGAAACATGAAACAGAATGTAATTTTGTAAATAAAAGCTCCCAAGTATTGTGACCTACTATATATATGTCCATTTATCCATTTTTTATACTTCCATTTGTAACTCAGTTTCCATGAACAGATTTAAGAGTAAAGCAGCTGACATTATCAGAGCAAGAGTACTTTTTACGTACCGCGTCTACGAGTAAGGTCAGGTGGGGGTTTAAATTTTTTTCAGATCTAATAATGTGAAGCTGCATTATTAAAATCACAAATTATCTTGTGCGGAGGTCGGCGCTGGAATAAAGACCTCCACAACTTTTCTGGGTGCAGCTGGTAAGGTGATTTTATTATAAAAGTAGCGGGGCAACTGAACAGCTTAAAGGGAGGAGCAAAAGGGCACAAAAGAGCACTACACAAAACGGCTCCAGCCTTAAATAACATGGGTAAGGAAGGCACTAGAACAGAAGGTGGGGTTTAGGCGGAACATGCAAATCACAGCCAATCATAGGAGATGGGGCTGAACATAACCATATATGGTACTGCGTCAAATATCAACCAATGAAAGGACAGAACATACATACAATACAACACAATACAAAAACTTATACGCAAAACCTACGATTTCCTTATTAATTACACATTTTTATACCACCACAATCTTGTTCATTATGTGTGGGTTTACTTATCCTGCTTACAAAGACTTAGCAGAATCCTTACCTGGAAAAAAATGAACTGCAGTAGTAAGGAGCATACCGTACATTATTTTCAACTGTAAATCAATGTACAAATGAATTCGACAACATAACAAGTCAATATACATAACTTAATCCTGAGACTTGTAAAATGAAGCAAATAAAATTAAATGAAAGAATAATGGTAATTCATATTCTGGTGCTGTCATAAATACCCTGCAGCTTATTTTGGTTTTGTGTATTTTGCTTCCTAACACAAACTCTGCTTTTGTGAATTTATAACATTATTTTCCATTAACCATACTCTTCTATTGATTAATACACTTTTTTTAAACATTATTTAAGGGAAAACAGTACACAGGAAAGAGTTCAATAGATTAACAAATTTCTACCAAACTATTACAACCAGTTATTGTATATAATTAGCAGTAGTGAGCTGAACACTGTCATAATAAAATAAAACTCTTATTTCATTCAAACTACCTCCACAGAAGGGTACATGACATACTGACTTCTTTGTTGCCATACTGTAACTTTTTACATGCACTAAAAGAATCAGATAATCCAAACTTCAGGGGCTTACATTAACTGGACAATTTTCAATGGCTCAAACAAAACATGTGCTCTGTAATATAACATTATCTTTGCTGCTGTATTTCTCTGTGTACATGGAACTTGTTAACATCAATTAGAAATCCTTACCGACAAGCAAAAGAGAGCTCATATTATCCCGATACTTCTCTGATTGCCATACCAAAGAGTCTAAGTATTCCCTAGAGGGCCCTGTAACCAAAATACTACAAAGAACATAAAAAAAGACTTGTAGTTATGAAGTTTAACAGGATTATCTGTTGAATTTTGATTTATGTAAAACTACCTTTTAAAGATCTACTTCGTCTTTAAATTTTCAGTTAATTCATTCATTCTCCCGTTCATCAAAATGTTTGTTCTTGTCCATACAGAGGAAACAGGAAAGAGTGAGAGGACCCATGAAGGTTAGTTCATGAACTAAAATGGTACAGAGTGAGAATTCCGTCTAGAGTATGGTTCTCGCTCCAAGGGGATATTTAAATTCTCTGTGCATTATGTGAGAAAGATAGCAAGGCAAAAAATTCTAGTCTCAAAAACAAGATGAGAAGGAAAAGATGAAGCAATCCTAATCCTGTGTCAGCATGAAAAGGGCCAAACCCCATTATTGGAGGATATCCCCGAAACACAGACAATACTTTCTTCCTGTATCTCTTCTGGAGATTTTGAAGGTGATACTTGTGCAATGTATGTATTTTCCATATTTATAAATGTATACATACACACATATACACACTTGCTAAATACATAAGTATTTACTGTTGCCTACTTCAAAAGGGAGACTGCATTTTCAGGTTATTAAATCCCCCTAGAGAAAGAGGTCTACAGAGGCGATTGTCATTTCCTTTTTCAAGCTCCCCTGAAAAGCCACGGATACAGCCTGTGCATTCGATCACTCTTTCACACAAAACACAGTATATATGCAGGTCAAACAACATAAGTATTGATTCATAATGTTCTATTCATAATAGACTAAAGTTATTTTTTCAATTATTTTGAGGATGTATGATTTAGAGGATTTATGATAGAATTTGTCACTACCAAAGTTTCATTACCTGTTACCAGAGAGAGGAAGAAGTTCTTCCTGAAGTCCTCTGCACAGAAAATTAACCCATGAGCTTTGTTGTCTGCATGGAGGAGTTAAAGGCACTTCCATTTCATCTTTCAAATATGGAATATATTCAGCTAGAAATTACATAATGCCCCAGCCAAAACAAAAATAAAAAATCAAAATCACAAAGCTACCTTTGAATGAAATACACATGCTTATGAATTTTATACTAGTGGAATTTTGTATTAAACTACAAAATATTTTCATAGGACAATTCAGTGTTTAAGCTCTATGCCCCAAATACTTCACATCCAATTTCCAGACAGTCTGGGGATAACAATGTGTAGATTACATTTCTGTAATGTAATTCTGGCTGCATACTGTTCACATGTAAGATGATTTTTATAATTAAATAATCAGGTACCATGGCTGAGGTCTTGATATTAGGCATTCATGCCTGTTGGCCTTCTTAGATGCTTCCCCCATAAATGAAGTTAATTAGACGGGAGAGAGACTTTGGCTAATGTTATAGTGGCTGTAAGACACAGATGACTGGACTCAGGAACTTCAAAACAGTCAGGATTTTAAAGACAAAATTAGTCTTTCAAGCAGAATTAGTACGATCACTGAAATGAACTATCACATCTGATTTTTTAAAGCAGTATGTAAACAAACCTGGCATGTTAAAAGTTCCCTGCAAGTTACTTTTAACTTTTTTTTTTTTGCAATTGTATCACATGTGGACATATTAATGGAATATTTATTGGTTTTTATTCAAATCAAATTAGGAATTTGCAACTGCACTGATTTTAGTGTTATTTCATAAAAACTTGTGGTTTACATGAGTGTCCTAGAATTCTTCTCTCTGGCATTCTTCTAACCAGAAAGCAGAGGTAACAAAAAACACAGTCGTTCTATGGTCTGTGAAAACTGTCAGAAAAATTTTAAGTAAACCAGTGCCTCTGTAAGGAAAAACATTTGTAACAAATTCCCTATTCATTCTAACAGGCAGCAAGCAGATGCAATCCTCATGCACACGTTGTTTGGCCAGTTGGCACACAGCAGGCTATGAATCAGTCACCTGTCCAGCTGCTTACGGCTGCTCCTTGACTGACCTAAAAAGCCGATTGTATGGCAGGAAGGGTAAGGGACAATGTTAGAAAGCCAGAGAACACAAATACCTATCAGAGAAGTAGAAAAAAAAGGTAAGAAATAGAAGTGGATACAAAAGAAAACAACATACTTCTAACCAGTATAATTTCTTTCCCATTTACTTAGAACAAAAAAAAAGCTCCGTGAACTCCTGCTGTGAACTTCAGCTCACAAACTGTTTTTTGTGGGGATAAACAATTTAAGCACATTACTTTGAATAGGATAGGAGCTGATCTCAGGACAGCAAAAATACCTGCCATATCTAAAAAGAACAATTCTCTCTCTTTCAGCAATACTATTAATATTAATTCTTGTCTAGTTATTTTTGCCTTTAAGACTGGAATATTTTCATCAGTTACATTAGATAAACTCTGCTTACTCTCAGAGGTTCATTGATGACTTAGTGAACTCTCTTGTCTCTTAAGCCCTTTATCAATAAACAGATCCTATTCCTAGCAAGAGAGAAAGGTAAACAATGAAAGGTTTATAGAAAATGCCTTTATATTATCATTGCTTCTTCTCTGAGTTCAAGCACACATATTTCACTTCTGGTAGCTCATAAACAGCAAAATCAATTAGAACAAGAAGATGGAAGCTGATCGTGCCCTAACAACTTAATTTTGCCTGATGCAATGGCAGAGCTAAAGGCAGCAAACTGGCAATAAAGATTAATGCAATCACTTTCTTTAAAAAACAATTCAAAATGACTTGACTTCTTACATCAGCTCCAGTAGAACAGATAATATCGTAGAGAAGATCAAAGTCAACTTGTCAAAGTCAACTTGCATACAGGAGGAAGGTCTCAAAATGCTCAGACCTACTACATCAGACCCTTTGAACAGATGATTACTCCAACCAAAATTCCACTGCAATACAGTATTGGGAGCATGATCCTATTAGCCTTCAGAGGATAACTATCAGTTCAGTTTAAAACACATTGAAACTAAGACAATAACGGGGTTCTTGATCTGGAGAAAACACAAGATTTCTCAAGGATTTTAGTAACTGCTGGATGGAAAACTATCAAGTGAACATGCACTGGTTACTGACAATACTGCTGCTGCGCATGGCAATAATGGATAGACTTTTTCCTGGATAGGATATAGTACATATATATTCAAGCACTGCCACTCTGCTCAGATCACATCCATTTGTAAACGTTGCTCTTTGCACAGGCTCTTCTGCATTTAATTAAAGGTGGAAAATGCCACCAGCATAGCCATTTTTCTGCCTCACTTCACCAGCCAACATTTAGCTGGGAATACAGTTGGGCTGGCAAAGAATATACATTATTTTCAAAGGTTACACCTGGAACCTGAAGAAATTTTAACTAGGGTTGGATAATTAGGTTGCGCAGTCATACACCAAACCTGCCCAGCATTGGTATGCATTGTAAACACCATGACTTGAGTTTTCAAGCTGTTAAAGGTAGACACATACAAAGGATTTCCAAATGCCAGTGAAGGAGAAGCAAGGATTCAATGCAAATATTCAAGACTTTCAGTTTATTTCTGTGGAAAACAGCTCTGCTGACTATATGACTTGATTTCTCGATCACACGTCATTACAGAACTGTTTGCAAACCAGAATGTCTGCACAGGAGCTTTGAACATCTAGAAGTTATTACCTCAGCACTTCTGCCTGGATTGTTCTACACCACCCTATTTTGAAAGCATTTATATTAGACTTTAACAAACTTTGTACTGTGCTTTTTGACTCCACAAACTGATGTTAATCAATCTGTCTTGAATTTCATCCTTCCTCTCTAGGTAGATAATTTGCTAGATAAAAAAGATCCAAAAAGCCTATCAAATACAAAATTCATAGACATCACTTGCAGCCAAAAGCAACATGAGGGAACTGTAAAGTTGGTTGTGTTTAGACTACAAAGCTCTGGAAAGCAGTATGGCACTTCTACCTCCTTATAGTGCAGGTAAAATATAGTAGATTACACAAAGAGAATATTCTTATCTATACAGTGCATGTCCTCCTACGAACAGAATATAGGAACAATTGCTTAAAGAATTTATTTTAAATATCACCCCTTGATTTACACAGATCTTCCTACCTGACTCACAGAATTCCAGCATACTTGTGCTATTACTGGAGCAAACCTCTTGTGGAATGGGACAGTACTTGGAAATTTCTATGTTGTATGTAATTTCTGCTTTGAGATCTGAAAACAGATTTTTAAAGGTGCCATAAATTAACCATTTATTACATTTTCCTGTCAGAGCATTTTTTGCTTTCAATCTTATTATTGAACCTCCATGATATATTGTTATGAAAAATCACAGTCATGCTTCGTAACCCCAAATGCTGTAGCTGATAAGAGCAGTGCTCAGTCTTGTCCCTTAAGTGACAGAAAACCCCCACATCTAGTATAATCACTACCTGAATTATTCCAAGCTCTTATGACTACAGTGATTTCCAGAACAATTAAGTAGCCTAAATAGAGTTTGCTGGGAGTTTGTGTATGTAGATTCTTTTGCTACTAAAAAAGAATGAAAAACTCCAGTAGGTTGACATTTATGTACAGACTCCTCAAATATCTGCAGCAGAGGTTGGATCATTCAGCTCAGAACACGGCATGTACTAAATGTATCATAAGAATGCAAATCAAACCACCCTAGTCAAATATACACTTTTAAAAGTTTTGTTCCTATTTTCAACAAGAGACTGGATTATTTCAAACTGGTGCTCTATCAGACAGAATTCAGCAGACACTCTCCACATTCAGAAGCACGAATCTTCCTTCTTTGAGCTGCTTCCTGCCCACCAAAAAAGTGGAAAAATATTAATTTTTAACTAAAAAGAACACAACAAAAGCTCAGGTAATGTTTTTTTCTTTTAACTACACAAAATACTGCCATACAAATCAGTCCATTAGCCAATAACTGTCATTAAAGTTGTATTTATCCATCACATAAAAGCATTTAGAAACATTTCTAAAATTTCTTTAAAGAAATGACTACTCTCGTTTAAAGTATTCCTGTTATCCATGGAAATATTTAACCTTTTTGTCCTCAGAAATCTGCTTTTGTGCTTACAATTACAGTGCAACAAAAGCATTTTTTTACAGTATGATTGTACTGCATATAATCCTCTTAGGGATGTCTCTGAAAGTAAATTTAAAAACAGATAGGAAAAATTAAGACTAAATTATTATCTTCATGGTAGATTTTATAGCACAAATCATGGCTCATTTACATTTGTTTCCGAGATTACAACACAACCATGGATTGAACCAAATGGCGAATAGTTTACTATTACCCCTCGAGGAGACATGTACTCAGAAATCTGGGTATAGAATAGTTCATAGGAATTCTCATTTAATTCCTCCCAGAGGAATTCTCATTTAATAGGCTGTGATGTAACTCAAAAGTGAACTCAATATCAAAGAGCCAAATTGTGTTAAATGTGTTCAAATGAAAGGAAAATCAGGTCAAGCATTAAGAAAACCAATCCTCACGTTCTTTGATCACTTCTTTGCACAGGTCTTCATCAGCCATAGTGTCTGAGGCTACATTTAACAACTCGTTCAATTCCAAGCATGATGGAATCTTAGCAGAATCAGATCTACCATTGCTGGGTTTGCTGAATTCTAACTCAAGAGGCAACATGAAATACTGAAAAAATATTAATCACAACAGAATGGTCAGTAAATCCCCTTTGATGTTACTGTATAGTCAAAGCTTTTTCAAAATCTTGAAATAACTTAATTCTAAACCAATTTCAGAGCTTTTAGGAGATAAATCATATGACATTTACACAGTATACACAAAGCTTTGCTCAATACGGAGTAAATAGAGCGTTACAGAATTTCAGATTGAGTGAGTGGAGTTAGAGAGTGTATCTGAACTTTCAGTTCCCAGTCAAGTAAAATCTTCATTTACTTTACTGAAAGTTTGTGGTTTAGAATTTTGAAAAAATGAAGGAAAAAGTAGATTTGACTTCTTTTTATAAAAGAAGCAAAGCTGGCTGCCCAAATCCTGAAACATAGCTTGGAGTTTTCCCTTTCCCATGCACGTCATGGCTTCCTGTTCTGGTTAATTTGTATTCTTAGTGTAACAAGTACCTACAGTGCCAACACATCTGGAAGCAGGAGAAACAGCTGATCGGAGTGGAAACTCCTGACAGCAGCATCAACAATTAAAAAAACACCAATAAAAGCAGTGTTTCCTAACCTTGGAAATATGAAGGCTGCGAATACTTTGCAAGTATGAAGAGAATTCAGTAAAATGACTTGCAAGTGAACAAACACCTACCCAAAACACAAAACAACAACTAATATAATATATAGGATGAAACAACAGGATGATACCTCTTCCTCTTTTATAGGTATAGTGCAAAAGTTCTCTTTAATCTCCTGCAATTCATTTTTACTCTCTTCCATCTTCATTTCATTTTGGAAAATCAAACATTCTCTTTAAAAGATCATAAAAGAAAGTAAGTGACTTCTTTGTATTACTTCATGTCTAAGACTGAAAGTCTCAGCAATAGCTTTGGTAGCCACACACATGGCAAAAAGTTATTTTTCTAAATCCATGCCTTTTCTAAGAAAGCAATTCCAAGGGATGCTCTACCAATCTGTGGAATTAGCCAAAAGTATTTTTCAAGAAATAATACATTATATGCAAAGTAGAATCACTTAAAATTGGGACCCGCCTTAAAAAGTTACAGAAAAAAACCCTCATATTAAAATTGTTCAACACCCATCACATAAATGTTCTCATGTGAAAACACTTTCTGCAAAAGCTGCGTATCTAAGTTTCTTCCAATGTCAAATTTTTTTACTATATAAAAAATCTCTGTAATCTATAACACTGACCTTATTTCACTTTTGTCTCCTTTAGTTTCTATTTTCAGAAATGATTCAGCACCAGTGAAGGCAGAGTGTGCTTATTATTAATCAAAATGACAACCAAAAGTATGTTCTCTGGTTTAACTGAAAAACTTTCAGTTTTGCTTGGAAATAAAACTCAGAGGTGAGGGTACTACTTGCCTTGTGAAGCAAGGATACAAGCAGAAAAAAGATGAAGATTTTTCAAGTAGAAAGAAAAGTTTTCATCAGGCTTGCCACTTGTGGCCACCACACTAACACTACAACAACTTTTTAGGGGGATAACTTCCTCCTCAGTCCCTGACACCACTATTTTCCTGAAGGAATACTTTGGACTGAAGAGTACAAATTGTTCTATGCCCAGCCTTGGGATGCTAACTGAATTTTACCTTAAGTAGAAGTCTGTTTCATTATATGTCTTTGTTTAAATGCCTCTCCCTGTGTGCTGCACAAGGAGATTTGAGGCCCCACCTTGGGCAGGCTCCTGGTTTTGCTAGTCAACCACAGACCAAGAGGTCAGAGCTGTTTCAGTAAAGGTTCACACTAGCACTTTTTATGCCATTTCTGAAAGTAGTTGCAGAATCTGGATCATGTTATCTTCACTGGGTATTTACAGCGTTCACACTTGCCCATAGTCTTATGTCTGAAACTCAGTGTGAGATTACGGCTCATTTTAAAAAACAGGTCAACAACCCCACTCCTCCCTGTTCTGCTGCTATACAGGTACAGTTAAATCAGTTAAAATTTGCTTTACCTTTCTTGGGAATCATGTAACCCTACCAAGCGCAAAAGAAGTGATACAAGTCATCCAGACATTAAGTAAATCATCGCAAAATTTAACCAGACTTTATGAATGCACATATACAATCAATATATTTAGGAAATACTAGGCCCATTTCTAATACAGTTTACACCAGTTTAATGTATCAGTTAGTTCAAATTCATGACATTAGACATTATTCAACTAAATTCAATCAACTCAGTAATATGAAAGTGAGTAAAACCATAAAATAAATAATATTTGAACGTGAGGAAATACAATTGAACTTGAAGAAATACAGTTCAACAGCGCAAGACCAAGGATTTGCTGATAGCATGACTGAGATGACAGAAAGAAGGAACACGGATGTATAAAATCCTAGCCCAATTAAATTTAGAGGCATTTTACTGAGAGGGAATCAGTAAAATCAGTTTGAGGGAGGACGAGGTCCCTTAAAGATGTACATTTTTTCAGTATTCCAAAAGTAAAAACTTGAGTACACTTCACACTTACAAAATGCAAAAGTGACACAATTTCATTAATCCAGTTTTCTAAATGCATATAAATTTCATCTGTCATTTTTTCCTAAGTAAGAAAAAAAGCTGAAGTCTTCACCTGTTGCAAATATAAACTAGTTACAAAGTTATCATTTAACAGATGTTCCAGTGTCATTATACACAGATTATTTTTTATGTTCAATATTACACATCAACTTGTAGGTACCTGAAAATGTTCTCTTCTGTTAAAATCTGTCCTTCAGAATCTAAAAGGGGATCTTTCACTAAAAAAAACTGTAGTCTGCTCAGAAGTATAGATAAAGCTGGCAGGTTTTTACGAAAATTTTCAAGATTATCAATAAAAGTAAATTCCTCTTCCAAATATAAATCTGACAAAAAATAAGAAAAAATACATTATAAAACAAGATAAATGTAATAATTACCAGAATAAAGAGAATTGTGGATCAACTTTTAGAATACTATAAGTGTCAGCAAGAAATAAGTACTTTCTACTTAAAATATTTTGGAATTTTAAAGCTTTAAGTACAACAAAGTCTAGACTTCCAATGGTCCACAGGATAAGCTCTGGTTTTCTTTTCCTTTTTTTTTTTAATTTTCTTATACAATGTCTGTCAAAAAGAAAAGGTATTTTCCTTTCTTTCCCATGTTTGCATTTTCAACACAGACAAGTGCAAAGTTCTACACATGGGCCTGGGCAATCTCAGGCCCACCTACAGGCTGGGTGGAGAAGTGACTGAGAGCAGCCCTGTGGAGAAAGACTTGGGGCTGATGGTTGAAGGAAAACTCAGCCTGGGCCAGCAGTGTGCACTCACAGCCCAGAAATCCAGCAGTGGCAAAGCAGGTGATTCTGCTCCCCTGCTCCCCTCTTGGAGCACTGTGTCCGTCTCTGGGGTCCTCAGCAGAAAAAAGACATGGACCTGTTGGAGCAGGTCCAGAGGAGGGACACAAAAATGATCAGAGGAAAGGAACACCTCTCTTATGAGGAAAGGGTGAGAGAATTGGGATGTTCAGCCTGGAGAAGAGAAGGCTCCAGAGAGACTTTACTGCAGCTTCTCAGTACATAAAGGGGGCCTATAAGTAAGATAAGGACAGATTTTTTGACAGGTTCTATTGCAGTAGAACAAGGGGAAATGGTTTTAAACTAAAAGAGAGATGATTTAGATTAGATATCAGGAAGAAGTTTCTTACAGCAAGGGTGGTAAAACACTGGAATAATTTGCCCAGACTGGTGGTTGATGCCTCACTCTGTGGGTGCTCAAGGTGAGGTTGGACAGGGCTCTGAGTGACCTGAGGTGATTACAGGGGGGTTGGACTAAATGACCTTTAAAACTCCTTTCCAATCCAGGCTATTCTATGATAACAGGATTCTATGGACTTCCATTTCTTCTGTGTTTAGATACCACTCTCCTGACAGAACTGAGGCAGTAACCACATCCCTATTTGATGCAATCCCTCACATTTGCAATATAGTATACACAAATATTTACATACACATTTTACATATAGATAATACACACAGAAGGGTAAAGTGAGGGTTTTTTTCTTTCTTATTTTTTTAGCAACATGGAAGTATCCTCATTCCTACATCCCCCTTTCATTCCTTGGATGACTCCCTATCTGTAACAACCTTCCTTTCCTTCCTAGTGGCTGGAAGTTGTAGATACTGATTATGTTCCCCCCTCTAACTGTTCTATGCTGCTGACTCAGATTCCCATAAAGAAATCTATCAATTAAAAAATAAATGCCTCATTGAAAAATGCCTCTGTTTAATGAGATGTTCAGAAGTGGCTACTAAGGCTTCTAGGAGCCTATAAAGCTAAAAGTAGCTCTAATAAAAAAAAATGACATTTTTTCTGATATGCTACAAAATCCCTGATCTATTCCTCTTCCTTTTCTTTAGGCAACTAGGAAAACAAAGGAGGAGGCACCTCAATATTCAATCAAATAGTGGTTGCAAAATTAGGTGCTAAAATCAATAAGAAAATAAAGACTACTTCAATGATCTAAACTCGCATCCTCAAATATCTAATTTAATTTTTGTTAACTCAAAGAAAATGGGACAACTCCTAATATACTAACATGAAATCAAGTCAAATAAGGCACAGTTTTGGCCTTGATTTGCATTTATTTTCCTAATTTAGCCATAGTTTTTATTCATTTTTTTTATTGTAAGGAGCTATAGTACCTAAGGTGTATGAAGAAAGGGGGATTTTTCCAATTAATCTAATTATTCTAATGTGATTAAAATATTTTAATTACTGCATTTCTTTGTTAATTTTAACACATTTTTACCTGTTACTCCCTATCTCAGGAAAGCATGTCTAAGCAAGTATGCACTTACACGTGTACTGAAGGGCCCTCCTGAAGTGGAACAGATACTACCACATACCTAACTCCTTTCCTAATATAGAATTTTACAGCTGAAGTACCAGGTAGAGTTTGAAATTCACAAATTCCAGTGCTTGAAATTCATAGAAAACTGAGCTGAGCTGCTACTTTATGATTCTAGGAAGTGCAGTTCCACATTTTAAAATATGCTTATTTTTCAGAATTGTGACTTGAATGCAATATCATCACTTTCTTTGATTTACAATACAGTTGAATCAAACACTTTCTCAATATTCAGTTTTCTGTGATCAGAATTTGTTATATCTGTTAGGGTGCTAATAATCACAATTTTCAGAAAATATATAGGGACGCTACCCAATTTGAACAACCACAGCAATAGACTTGAAAAATCCCAGCAACAAAGTGGAAACTGCTTACTTCTCATTCTGCTTGATGTGGTCAAGGAAAATGCTTCAAGGATCTAATTTTATTGATGTTTAATGGATCATTATAATTTTGTTCAATTTCTGATATGATCTACTTATTGTGATAATTTTTTGGCACCTTCTGCCATATATTTGATCAGCCTTAAACTTCTTTTGGTTTGCATCTATCTTGAACTGCTACTACAAGCCCTGCTTCTCCAGGGAATAAATATGCCTTCAGTGGTCATACCTTAGGCAACTGCAAAGGTTTGTGATCACTCAGACAGCTTCATCAATGCCTATGGAGCCCGCACAAAAAGTTATGGAAGTTAACAAGCTGATTCTATCAGAATTTAGAAAATAGTGAATAAAACATTTTACCTTGCCATGGTTCTCTAAATTCAGTGACATAGTAAATCTTCAAATATTTTTCTTGGGTGGATTCTTCCTTAAAAACTTTATTCATAACTAAAAAGGGTTCTTCTATGTCAGTCTGAGAGCAGGGATTTGAACTTGGAATAACTTCCATTAATTCATTACTAATCTGGAGCTCTACAAAGGAGATAGGTTTCCTAAAAAACAGAAAAAAAATCTGACACTTAAGCTGTTGTAAAAGTAACGTCATAACTTCCCTGACTTCTCAGTGAATCAACAGCACTCATAAAGATACTCTAAGAACCCTGACAATCACTGTATTCACTGAAGAAGATTAGAAATTGCGGAGTTGCTGTCACTATCCACTGGATCCACGGTTCAATTACATGTTCAGTTCTTTCCCAAGAAAAAACCCTTTAAAAGTTTACATCCAGCATTAAATTGAACAAAAGGATAACGGCTGGAAAAGAGCATCAAATCTATTAATGTCATAGCATTTAGCGCAAAAATTTAAATGTATACTTTTTGTATTGGGTCTGGCTGAGCTGGAGCTCATTTCCCCAAAGCAGCCCTCGCAGTGCTATGCTTTGCATTGGTAGCTAGAAAAGTGTTGATAACACATCAGTGTTTTGGTGCTGCTGAGCAGTACTGGCACAGCATCAACATTGTCTCTCAACATCCCTTCCCCTCCCTACATCGTGGGCAGGATCCTGGGAGGGGACAAAACCAGGCCAGCTGACCCAAACTAACCAAAGGCATATTCCAGACCATATGACATCAGCTCAGATATAAAAGCTAAGGGAAGGAGGAGTGAGGGGGGCATTCATTATTTACAATGTTTGCTTTCTGAGCAACTGCTATGTGTGCTGAAGCCCTGCTTCCCAGGAAGTGGTCGGACATCACTCGCTAATGGGAAGTAGAGAATAAATCTTGTTATTTTCCTCTTTGCTTGTGAGACTGCAAACTTCCACTTTTGCTTTAATAAGCAGCCTCATCTCAACCTACGAGTCATTTTCCATTTTATTCTCTCTCCCCTGTCCAGCTGGGAAGTGATAGAGTGGTTTGGTGGGCACCTGGTGTCCACACTTCAAAAACCATGAAGAAATTGCAAGTAATAGCAATAGGAAAAAGATAGGATAAGTGAAGAAACAAACTCACTTCAATTTCCTGTCACTTTTCATATTAATCTCAATATTACTATTATTTCTTTAGGAAAAAAACCCCAAACTGTGTTAGACAAATAAATAGCAAAATCATTTGATGCAGAAAAAAACCAACCATCGTAGTCCTGAGCTAAATGTGCATCTGGACAAAAAGGTTGTAATTGTTAAAAAATTAAAATATGTATTAGTGTTCCGTTATCCACATAAATTGACTGCAACAATATACTGGCTCTAATTGATGAGTGCTGACATTTCTGAAGAACCTAAATCAGCTCATCTACACTTACTGAATTTATTATTCTCATTTCAGACAACGGATTTCTCAACTGTGCATCCTATTTATTCATGCATGTTTTTTATAATACATTGCATTGCACTATCTTGCTATTTGCTAGTCCTCTGAAGGTAATTCTCAGATGAGTGCACCTCTGAATTTCAGTATAGACCTTCATGTGTAGACAGCAAGACTTAGGAATCTCTGCTACACATCTTTAAAAAAATCAACTATTTCACAACATTTTGAGTATAGCTTAAAAGTTAATTTTGAAACTCCAGGTAGTATAGTTCACAAGCAATAACCATGCAGTACTGATAATAACTAATATCCAAACTTTCATATGGCATAAGCCTTTGAAAATCCTCAAACCTTAAAACACTGCCCAGTTACATGTGGGCCAACTTCACTGAAATCAGTGGATTTCACTGTAGTTTTATAGATAGAATTCACTATAGTTTTATAGACAGAATATACCTAAGTGGAGTTGCTGATTTGAGACTACATGGGCCATCTTTTCCAAAGTCAAACCCTTAGTAAGGCTGTTCTTGAAAGTAGTAAATATTTTAAATACAGACTACTCTAAGTATTGAAACATATGTTCAAGTCATGCTTGTATTATGGTTGTACAGTGTTTTGAACACAGAAAGAACTACATTAGGTTTAATGTATTTAGCTTCAATTAGATCTTTACATTATGAAGCAAAACTTTCGGCAGTATCTTTGAAATATGGACAGTTGTGTTTCAATATCAAAATAAGCATAACTATTAAGTACATGCAATAAAGCCAATAACGAGGTTTATCTAATTAAGTAATTTGGCGATTTCTAGGAATTACAGACTCAACTCCTTATCTCCTTTACTGCTAGGCGTCCTCTCACACCTGCTTAGGCAGTCAGTGTCTTCTTCTCAATGTTTTTCTCCCCCTCAGTGTTTTTCTCTCACTTGTTTCTTGTGCTCTTCTGATTTCTCAGCCTCTCCAAGGAGACAGTAGGCTCCCTGACACTTTGAACCAGTTTTTGCTAATATAGCAAGCCACTTCACTGACCAATTTGATCAGTCATTCATGCTTACATTCCTGACTGGCTTATAAGAAGAGACACTTTAAAAAATCACAAACCCCAAACCCCAAAGTTGACAAGCTTATTTCAAAATATCATTTCCCTAACCTAGTTACCTGAACATTTAGACACATAGAAAAGCATAAAAATTCTACACAAAACCCCTACTTAGTAGTAAAACCTTATGCCTACTGTGAAAACAGAACAAAGTCTCAAAAAATCTCAAAAGCCTCAAAATCTAGTGAGCAGAGTCTCAGAACAGACTGTATTGAATTGTATGATAAGCAATCCAAAGATACTGAACTCAACCGTATTACACAGCAGCACATCTGGGACATCCTTTGATAAATTACTATGCCAAACCACAAGTAAGTGCAGAATCTTTAAACTAGATAATTACATTTTTTTTTTACAACTCCAGGACTACAGTTCTCCTATGAGTCATACCCAGCAGTGAACCACGTACTCCAGAAAAAATGCCTACCGTTGCTTGAAACGACAAAAGCAGAACATTTTATTGCTTATTCCTAATAATTTTTGAAAAGATTCTAGCAACTTATTTCCTTTCATCTGTTGGTTTTGACTATTAGAAAGAAATTAGCATTATCTATGAATTTACTTGTTACACTACTCACTCCCTGTTCCTTGCTAAAAATAAATCTATTGAAAAACATTTACTGTAGGTCACTTTTCAGCTATCCAAAACAAACCATCTACTGTATTTATTGCACACTTTTTATATATTTTATTGTGCGTTTATGTTTTGCTTTGCAAATACTTATAACGATTTGTGATGGATTATGTGTGCTATTACTGCTTAGTCCTACCCCCAGGAAAACCGCTATCATAAAACACCTAAGAATTTAGATTCTCTTTCCTTACCTTAAACAAAATGCAAAGCACTTGAAGAATCTGAAGCAAATACACGTCCTTTCCTCCTAAGTTTAACTCCCTGCTCCTTATTTGCCTGTCTCAGTTCAAGCAATTTTTCACTGGTACAGAGACCTAGTCCACTTTGGTTTACAGTATATTAAGTGAAATCATCTCAAATTTTCTGTAGCTGTTACCTACCATGTGCGCTGATTTCCTGTGTTTTATTTAGATGTTATAACTAACTTAAGTGCTAAAACAACAAGTAAATGTTGTTTGGTCTGACAAAATTCTTAATTCTTGGCATTTAATACTCCCTGAGATGGCATCTATCTGACTCCTCAAGTGCTCACTGTTGATATCTAAATCACACTGCATCTTTATAAAAAGTTCTTCAGGATCTGATTTTCTTTTAGTATTACTAGTCTAGACAATGTCTTGGGTAACATCTTTGCATGAGTTTTGCAGCATCCTCATAATATTTATCTCACTCTCTGAAGGTGCAAAGATGACTATATCACATATAACAGTCTTATTTTTTTCTGAAGATACAGAATGTAATTTCAATTGTATTTCAGTGCACCGAGTTAAACAGACATCCACATCATTTTCTGCACAGCCTTAATCCACTCTATGAGCATGACCATTTCTGTGACATGAATGAGCAGAGGGCTATGCCAAATTAGTATATAGCAAGGAAATTAAAGACTATCATATTGAAATCACAGAAGAGTGCCACTGTAAGGTATTGGGAAGCCTGGCACAGGCATTTTCTGTAAATGATTATTTAATTCTTCAATCATAAGTTTTCCTTATAACCATTTTTTTAAAGCAGATTTGAAGATAATAGAGATTTTAGGTAGCACTGTAAAAGCACAAATGTAATTTCTCTGTTTCTTTCACACTGGTGATTGAAAGCAGAAATACACACAATTTATTGGTTTTTGCAGAACCATAATCATCTTTCACAGCTAATATATGCTGGAAAGATCTGTTGCAAGCCTGTTTTTAAAATTAACTCAGTTTCAGAGTTCATTTGATACTTTTGTCTTTGTATATAACATTTTAAAATAAATATATCTATATTTAATTGCTATAAGCTTGACTTTTTATAGCTGCCTTTTACACCTTTTCAAAGATTTATAAATACCCCACTTTGAACAGCTTCATCTACAGTTACAAGAGATAACAGTCTCAGAGAGGAGGGGGCAAAAGGTCCTTGTGGTTTGTCTTCATATTCGTTAACAGTTTCTAGAGACTTTCTCCAATGTCATAAATAGATTACACAACCATTAAAAAAATTACATGAAGAAGCAGTGAACTCCATAAAACACAATATTATTTTTAGTGAAAAAGCCATCTTTAAGCTATTTGCTACAGTGTACATCTCCAGCACACTGTACTTGCTATTGTCAGAAAACATTTCCATATTCTGTTATCATCATTAGCTTATGGTTCACAAAGTACCTGAATGATATCAAAGAAATCACAAATGTTTTTAACTTAAGGTTACTGACTTTTCCAGGAAATCCTCCACAGGTAAGCTTTTCTTCCATTGATCCAATACCGAAATAGTGATCATGTTCTGTGTTGAAGTAACTGAGACAAAAAAGAGAGAAAGAGAATCACATAGAAAATTTTAAAATTTATTTTTATTTCTTGATCAAACCATTGCAGAGGCTAATCAAACTACACAAGATGCATAGAAGAAACAACACTTTTGGTTTCTGTTAGCAAAAGTAATGCAAATACATCAGAAAGATGTGAATACTTTCATACACATTTACCTTTGTCATTGGAAACCTTCATTTTTTTCCACATCTCATAACCTCAGCATCATTTTTTTGAACCTCTCCCAGCTTATCAGACTTAGTATTTCACTTATCTCTGATCATTGATATTCTTCCATAACCACTTCTCTGGACAGAAACTTTTCCAGAGGTCTCTACAGACTAATCAAATATCACCCTCATTTATGGTGCCATACATAAATAAATATCCGTTACCCATTTGTCTCTACTTAGGCGATGAATATGTTCTACCTTCAAGAGATATATGAACTGACTTCAGGAAATTATTTTCTTTTAACCAGACATCATATAATGGACAAACACAAGCCTTTCCTTTAATCCACAGTAAATCTAAATTAAAACTTAAGGATTATAGAACCTACCTCTAGTCCATGGCTTCCTATACTTATCATCAGTGAAGAGTCCTGTGAGATGATACTTTTCATCTTGATATAAACAGGGAGGAAAGCAAAGTGATAATCTCCAGATGGAAAACTTCTGCCTTGCCATGCTCTGCACAAAAAAAGACATGTTAAAATTATGAGAGACAGGTCTATTCTTTTTGTGCACCTCTTCAAACATTCCCACTGTTTTCAAGTGTTTTCTCCTACAACAGGATTTTTTATGCTTAAATCTTATTATTTCTGTAATACTGACACAGTCCAAACTAAGAGAAAATATTAACATTTACCTGACTAGCTATTTAACTATTAATCTACACCTCTGCATTTGCAAACCTGCACATATGCTTAGCTACACTTTAACTAAACTTTGTATGTGCAATTAGAAGTGCTTATCTTAACACTTGCAACTGTCTCCTAAATGGACACATGATCAGAAACAATTTAAAATCATTCCTACTATTGCTGTTTCAAGTACTTTTAATATTCTAAAGCTTCTCATCTTTCATGTGCTGTTAGGAGCTAACAAAAGCCCTTTTAAGTCCTTTCATTTTCACTAATAACAGGGGTACATGGTAGTAATCAATCGAATTCTAGAATTAAATAGTTGATGTGGTAACTTCAATAACTCTTCACTGAGGACCAAGTTCAATAAACTATCTAAGAGTTCTTTTGTCACAGAAGTGTGACAGTACTGCATAAAAAGCACAGAACCACAGAACAAGCAGTTAGTTAGGGAAGCAGGGAGAAATTATTTTTACACAGGGTTTTGTATTTAACAAGTTTATAGCTTAGAAAGAAGTTGTCCTCAAAAACTGTGGGGTGTAAAAAGCATACTGGAAGAGGCAACTAGCTATAGATATGTGGGAGAACACAATGAATGAGACTAGTAACTTCTCTCTAGTTCTAAGTCCATTGCCTCACTTCAGCTGTGTTGCTTCAGTCCAAGAAATGTCCACCTATTTTGGCATATGCTGTCAAGCCAATTATAGCTTGTAGTGTTAGACATCCCAGAAGACAAACTAGAAATATTTCGCTGACTCGGACTGCATCCAGAACTACCATGCTGTTGGTGTACTTTCCAAACCTTCCTGTATAAGCAGAAAGTTGGTGGAGAAAATAAAAGATGTGGGAAGCAATGAGAAAAAATACTGTCACTTCACCAGTACAAATCCTTTTTCCATGTCAGTTTAATCCTCTGTGGGATAGTTATAATCTGTAAATGCTAGTTAATTTTAACAAAAAAGGCGAAATCTACTGCCATCATAGCATCTTTTCCTTAGAACACTCTTGTAAAAAATCAGATCCAACCCAATGAGGTTCCCTCTGCATAAGTCAAAGCATGGCATTTTCCCAGCGATCTCTTTTACAAATTCTGACGAAAGAAGACAGTCAGACAATTATAGGCAGCTGGACTTAGGTCTTCGACATGTTACTGGCTGTACATCAGTTTAAGTAATCGGTATTGAAGTTACTTCTGAAACAGCTGCATCTATCACAAAATAAAATTAATTTCCTGATAGAGATCACAGGAACAGAAAGAGCTGATGATAACCCTTCTTTGATTAAAGCAGACTGTCAGAATTGTGACAGAAGAGCTCTTAAAGTACTCTTAGGTTAAAGGAGAATGACATGGTACTGTAGAAGTAGAAGTGGAAGTGGAACAAATAGAAGTGAAGTAGAACAAATACACCCAAGGGCTATCATCACAGGTAACAGCCTTAAACCAGGAAAATGGTTCTAAGTGTAAAGGTTAAGATGAATTAGTTCATTTTATAAAGTCTGATAACACACAACCTTTCTTGCCTGTCTCAAATATATAAAAGCGTTTTTCAAGACCATTATTTATGGTTATGGCATTTAATCAACACATGTTTACCCCTGTTTCTCAGGGAACTGCAGAGGTCTCCACAAATTTCTGTTCTATCTGTAAGATGTTATGTGCATTTTTATAGTTCCATACAGCTCGCATGTATTATCAGTTTATAATATTAGAAAACCTTGAACTTGTAAGACGACTTTGTGATCACACCTACAACACTCGGTGCCATGAAGTACCTAACTCTTGCATCTCTGATGACTGAAAAGATACACTCCTTTCTTCAAAGATACACTTCTAAAGAGCAGCTGGAAAAACTATATCTGGAACTGATATAAATGCATAACAAGTACATTAAGAGCAGGATTCCACATCTAGTTGAGCCAGATGTGGGCAGGAATCAGTTTGATATAAGCTTATCAAATTCCAGGATTTCCTAAGAATTGGAAGCTTTAGTCAAGTGCATTTGATACAAGAAAAATCAATATAACTTCATCTAGAGGGTAGAAGCTAGGTACAAGAGTGGAAGAAGAAGCTGCGGTTCGAGCATGGCATATCCCTTGCACAGCCAGATCTGTAACACCTTTAAATGTGTGATCACATCCATTAACCCCTCCTGGTAGCATTACAGAGGAAGATTCACACTGTTCCAGAGCAGCCAGTCGGAAGGTCGCTCAGCATTTCCCTACTAACAGTTTTCATTTGTCCTGCTATCAGCACTGTCCTCATCCTCAAAACTCAGGCAAGAAAAGCCATGTAGTTCTTCTCTTTTGCACATAGACCACGACATGTTGTGCTAATACATCTACTTTCTTTTGTAGAAAATACGAAAACATCTGAAGATCAAACTGAATGGAACTACTGTGAGAAGCTTTCCACACAAACACTGAATGACAGACTGCATACAGTTGGAATTACAACAGAAAAAGTTTTGGTTTCTATAATCTAAGAAAACAGTAGGCACACACACAGGTACAATATAGAACAATTCCTGCACTCTAAGAAAAGGGATATGGGCAGTGGTCCATAACATGGGTCCCAGTATAACTGCAAGTACTATTGCTGGACCACTTCCCAGGCTGCAAATCTCCATCTGTATGCCAGGAGTGCTTGTGTGTGTCCTTGTACTCTCCCTGTACTCTTAAAGGCATCATGTCTTGTTACCTTATTCTTCTGCTCACACACTAGAAATAACCCCCTCTCGGCAAAGCACCCCTCTGCGAGAGGAGTCTTTTATTTGGCCCGTAGCTTTTCTATGAAAACTTAAATAGTAAAAAGTAAAAACCCAATTATGACAGTGTGCCTCAGGGATAAGCAGTTGGCAACATAACAGATGGAGACAGGAAGGAAAAAAGACTTCACAAGGTTTCTAGATCTTAACTGATCAAAACATGTAAAGCCAAAATATTCATTGTAGGTGTGAAAAGACATCTGCTTTCCACGAATTTAAGCTAAAACATTACAAAAACTCTTCCCTACAATCATTAGGGAATACAGCATTGTGTATAACTATCCCAATACACACTAAAGGAGATGGAAAATTGGATTAGTTCTCTGGAAAGCAATTAATTTAATTTAATGCATTAGAACCACAGTATTCTCCGAAGAAAGCAGGAAACTTATAAGTGCATTATAATTAAACTTGCAACATACACTAAAAATAATGGATGCTCATTAGTTTTGGCAAAATTGTACTTCAATTTTTTATTAAAAAAACCCTGTAATCACTTCACTTGTTATCCCAGCAAGTGTAGCACAACAACCTCTCTGTAAGAGAATTCCTAAGAAAGTAGTTCTTGATATCTTTATTAATGTGCACTTACTCTGTTCTTCAGTTACTGCTATATTTCGTTCTGACTAATAAGAGAAAAAATAAAATTATACCTCATATAAGTAGTCTGTCGAGTGATACTGTAAAGCTGCAAACATCTTGTTTTGTGATGTTTTCAACACTCCAATTGTCTGGAAGATATACAGAATATGGATCAGTTAAACATTTTTTATATCCTCTAAAAATGTTGAAAGAGAAGGCTGAAATTCAGGTTCAACAAAAATAGCTTCATCATTTCTAGCATATGCACCCTGGACTGAATTTCCTATAAAAGAAGGCTACACAAAGCATTCAGTGTTATTCCTTTGGAAGGATGTAACAGACCAACTACAGACCATGCACACTTGATTTCTATCTGAAGGAACTGGGCTTTTGGTTTTTATTTCAGTTATGCCTCTGGCTGTTTATTGCACAGAAAGCCTTTTAAGGCATTAAGTGAAAGTAAGTAATACAAATTACCTCCCTTAAGCAATAATTTTGAGAAATTATCTGAATCAATGAATTTTTATGGATTATAAACTAGCTTTTAAAGACAGTAGTCTGGCTACCTCCTAAACTATTAACTTTTCACTGGCTCATGTATTTTGGAGGGGACTTTTTTCCTCCCTTTTTTCGGTTTTACAAGGGTGAAGGAGATCATAGGTATAAGCTATAGGAGTATAGATTAGCTGGGAGAACAACGCCCTGCTGGAACACCAGGTCTCTAAGTAAGCTGATGCTTCTGATGGGAACCAAGAGTGAAACAAAAACTATACAAGGACAGAGACACAGTGTGAGTGCAAAACAGACTATATCACAGCTCAGGTGTGCATAAGGTAAGAGAATATTCGTTCTTAATTAAAATTACATACAAGAGTCAAAGCTAAAGTAAGGTAATTATATCAAAAAAGTGTATGATGTAAATGAAATGTAACCAACTTAAATTGTAGGGCCATAAGGGAAACTTGCGACAGAAGGCTGTCTTCATATAGGTATCAGTAAGTATCAGTAACATACCAAGAGGCTGAAATTGCCTATGTAAAAAATTTGGAAACACCAAATTCAGGTATGGAAACTGGAACCCATGGAGGAAAAAATAATTAGGGGTTAGTTGCTTACTTGAGAGGAGTCTGGGCAGAGAAAGGAAGTGTAGGAGAGGTAAAAAGGTAGGTTCAGGCAAGAAAATGGAATAGATAATAAGGTACAAAATCATATAGAGAACAAAGTAGAGGGGAACCTTCTGATGGAAGGAGTACGGACAGTTAGAAACAGTGGATTAAAACCATGGGATGCTAAAGAAAACCCTTTGCACAATCTGCTGGACCCTCCATCAGTTGCACATCCAACAGACTTGATGCGGAAGAATGGAACAAGAAGGGATGGGTTTGCAAGGAGGGAATGGATCAGTACCCCATCGCTGAGTGCTGAAGGGCAGGGAATAGAACTGCAATTTCATAGCATTGATGTGTATCACCAACAAAAATTTCCTCATAGCAATAAAACCATGCACTCATGCAGTATAGTAGCTATAGAATAGCAACTACTACTCACAGGGAAACAATTTCAATTAACACAGCTAAAAGTAGTGAACTGCTCAGCAGTCACTTTAGGTTCCGCTAGTTTCTTAAGGGTGTGTCAATCACTGAACATCAAAACCACCTCAATCGGGTAAGTTCCGAATTTCCAATTCAAAACCCAAAGACTGTGGGCCTAGAAATACTAGTCTGTGAGGACACAAGGAAGTCTTCGATTTTTTTTAAGGCAAGACGAGCTTGCAGAAGGATACGACCCAGTTTCATTCTCCAAGAACTCGAGGGAACACCGCTCTCAGTGAAATACGCAGTCCGAGGTACTTCTGCCAGCACCAGGTGTTTTTAAATCTGCAGCAGTACGGAAACTACTCCGCCGTAACCCACCTCCGCTTAGCCCCCGACGCCCACACGGCCGCCCTTCCCCTCAGCGCCGCCGCGCCTCCGCCCCGCCCGCGCGGGACGGCGATCGCGCCCCTCCGATTGGCTGCCGCCCGGAGTTCGCCCCTCTGATTGGCTGCCGGCCCTCCCGCCCTGTGCGCCCCAGCGAGCTCCTGCCCCGTCCCTTCCCTCAGGCGCGGCTCGTAGCTGACCGCTGCGGGTGTACAGAGGAACTCCTTGGAGTTAGCTGATAGGAAAACTTACCTGATCTGCAAAGCTGAACACATGTTTAAAGCAGTACATGCATAAGTAAATGCAGCTAAGTAACTACATTCCATCCTTTGTTCCCCCGGTAGCTGCATGCAAGGGAGAAGACGCGACAAGAAAGGGACCGGGTTGGCTCCTAAAGTGTAACTGAACTGCTGACCCGCTGCCCGCTCCCTGGGGAATGGAAATGGAACGAGGCCACGATTTAGCATCCAGATATGCTTCCGCTTCACAAGCTCGGCAAACGTGTGAGTTGTCAGTGTCTGCAAAAAGCTATCGGCTTAGGGGAAAGCGCCATTTATTTAGTTAGTTAGTTTTAATTGGCTGCATAAATTTCTCCCACAACCCTCAAGCTGCTGTCTGTTGAACAAATTGTTGTGTTTCTCAGAAGGCACTCTAGTGTCAGATTTCTGATGTGTCCAGACTCTGACTAATTCCTGGTCTGGCAGGAATTTCAAGAGTAGTTGTGAGAAGGCTCCATCCCCCCACCTTCATCCCACACCATCCGACTGTATACACATCCTAGCTGTAACTAGGCTCCAGATGTGGTTCTGCTTGCTGAAATGGCACCTTATTACGGAGGTTGGCACTACAAAGCCATTATATTGCCTGTCTGTGCTTCCTCCTCCTCCTTTTACTGTAGATGGGGATACCCACAGAGTACGTGTTGGAAGTGCAGAAACCTTTGGCAATGCTGCAGCAGATGCATTGAGCCAGTTGCTGTAATAGTTTTGGGAATCTGGAAAAATGTGGCTCCAGGGACTCCTTCCAGGCTGAGTTCTGCATTAGGATAGGTTTTTCTGTGGAAAACAAAATTTACACTTTTCACTCTGGTTTCAGTAAGTCCACCAGTATTTATACATCCCAGTGAGTGAAAAAGTTAAGTAAAAAGTGTACAACAGATGCTGTCTTTACCACTACAAAGTACTTTTTCTTTTAACTGCGAGGATGGTTCTAGCCCAATCACAGGCATATTGCCAATGTTTTCCAGACAGTTGTTCCTATGAAGAAAGCAAATGCCAATACTGAAAAGTTTTCTTGGTATTTTTATATTTAATATATATTTCTACTCTGCTCTCTAAGAATTGGGAGACAAATTGTTAGGCGAAGTAGGCACAATGCAAAAAACACAGGAACTTCCAATTAAAATACCTCAGAGTTGCTCCTTTCCACTTGGAATACACAGAAATGCATGTTTTTACCCCAAACGAGGAAACAAAGTATATTATGGGTATTGAAGAGGATGTTATAGCACAGAAAAGCCCCCAATAGCAAACGGTTTTCTGGAAGTTGTTAAAAGTACCTTAATTACATAGCTACTGCAAGAAACAATGCAGCAACACGTACTGTGATTAAAGGAAGAGAGGTATCCTAGGCAGATTATATCTCTAGTTTTTCTTCATCAGATCCAGGAGTTAATGGGTTACATACCCTGCAGAAGAAATTTGGCAGCAATTCATGGTTACCTCCATGACATGATTTTCCTCAGATACACCTGTAAAACTACAACTTTTAGAAGTTGTATGGGAGTTGTTTGTATGGCTGAAAAAAAGTGCTAAGTAGTATATACTAGGTATATTACTGCTGCTAAAATTAAGGTCATAAATGGAAGAAGGCCTTCCATCACACTACTGAACACAGGCAAAGCCTGTGTCTGTGCAAGATGCCAGTGGGGGAGAGGTACGTGAACTCAAAGTGGTTGCTTTGGTACTCACCAGGCAAGCACATGTTTTCCTCAAGACTACAGTGCTGCATCTTAGTTCAATTTCTTCTTGAGTGAAGCTGAAAATGCTGTGGATGAGAATAACATGAATGCCAATTAGTACCGCGAGGGTAAGGAATGTGGTGAGAGATGAGATGAATTTTGGCAACTGCATGTGTTTCTCATCCTCATCTTTTACATTTGGGTTGCTCTTTAGATCAGAAATGATGGTGAAATATTTGATGTTAGCCCTGATCAATGCTATGGAATGCTGTACTCTTTCTTCAACCATCAGAATTTATCACTGAAATCCAGAAAGAGTTTTTGAGAATATTTTGAAGGGTTGAGTACAAGATTACTATGAATATAGTCATAATCTCGACTATATCTCATTGTTCTCTGGAAAACAGTCTGTTGTGAGCTGGATCACAGCTGATCCAGTTCAGCTAAACTGTGTACAAGTGGCACCAACTCATGTTAACTGAGAATTTGGTTTCCTTTTTTTCCCCCTCATTTCATGTTAGTCATAGAAGTCAGAACTGAAGCTTCTGCAACAGCAGTGTAGTGTAGAGCCTGGCAGAGCTGACCGTGTTGTCCCTATCAATCCAGGACTCTGCTGAGGGTACATCCCCACCTAGCACAGAAACCTGACTGGGTGGTGCCATCACTGTTGAAGGAACTGCAGATGAAGACAATAGAACATCCCTTTTTTTATGCTGCTTGCATGTGCCTGCAGCAGAGTCCTCTCCAACCTACCATGGCAAACAGGCTTTAACCCACATGTCTTTTCCTTCCTGCTCCCTCTACCTCATCCTGGCACTGCCCTAGCTCAGAGAACTCAGCTGAGCTGCTGCAGATGATGAGGAGGCAAACTCAGGTGGATGAGGAGGTTTATACAGGTGAACTAAAACAGCTGCCAGGAACACCCGAAGCCTCCTGATAAGTGGAATACAAGTGCAGCTGCTTGCTACCAGCAGCACGCAGGAAGCCTTACACCATCCTCTGTTCACCTTCTCTAGCTTCAGCTCATGCCAGGACTCCATCCAATCCCTGTCCCTCTCCCGCTGCTCCTCCTTGGCTCTCAGCTCATGGCCCCACATCTTCGACTCTGCCTGCTTCTATGAAGTACATGGGGGAAACCAATGCATTACCTGCTCTGTTCTGGACACTGTCTCACTTATGGCTTTCCCAAGTCATGAAGGAGACCTGTTCCTGCTGAACTTCCCATGTGGGCTAGTTTGGGCTGCAGAGCAGCACCGCCAGGTACTTGAGCAGTGGCCTCATTCATCCATCCTTGCCAGAGCTGCAATTGTACAGACATGCACACATACACTCCTTCCCTGTAAAGGATGGAGCCCCTTGCCATATTGCACACCTAAAACATGCTCAAGGCATGGCACTTTGTCAGCAGTGGAGAAACTCAGCCCGAATGATTATATTCCACCTGGTAAAAAGGCAGCTCTGCTGTCTGTGCCACATACTCCCTCTGGGCAGCCCCAGGCTGGAGCAGAACTGACTCTGGACATGTCCCCATGGCACAGAGAGGCTTTGCTTAGCCTACCTTGGGGGTTTCCCCTCACTAGAGTTACAATGGAGGCATCTGTGCCTGCTGTGGCTGCCCAAACTCCTCACTGGCAGAGGACAGAGATGGCTGATGCTTCAGTCAACATCTAAGACGGGCTGGTGGAGACTGTTCCTGCAACAGCCTGGTTCTCACCACCCATAGTGATGCCTCTGTCCTAAATACCTGAAGGCAGTGCCAAATGTCTCCTCCGTGTGCAGCACCCACCCCTGAGCCTACCAGTCGGTGCTGGAGGCCACAGGAAAGGGCTCTGCTGTGGCACCTTGGCCAGTCTCATAATTCTGGAGTCCATCTGCTGAGATTGCTTCATCTCATGCCCCAGCTTCTCATTCAGTAGCCTCTCTCTGGTATGAAATTCAGCCCACTCAGCCACTAGCTTCCCTTGCTCCTCTGAGAACAGAGATATTTTCTTTCTTTCCAGTACTTTAGTGAATCCATGTCAGAAAACAAAGTAATTATACATCTTTTGGGTTAACTCTATGAAAAACGGAATAAAACAGTACATGTTGCTGATTGTAAAGTAGACATGAAGGGTAGAGTAAAGCATTGCAGTGACTCATCTAATCTGTCTTGGTCAGGTAAATGTGTTTTAAATGAACTAAATCATGTTGAGTCATGGAAGTGGCCAGCCCTAAGCTGTGTTATATGAACAAGCCAAGAACATGAGAAATTACAGATGCTTACAGGTAGGAAAAACTGCATAATGTATATGTATTTTTTTTGGTCAGGCTTCACCAATGGACACAGCTACAAGATGCCAACATAAAAAATGGCAGAAATGAGAAATAATGTACTTAAAAGCCAGGCCAAAATGAAAAACAGAATCAATTGGGACAAGACTGATAGGAGAAGAGGGGTAAATCAAAGCATTAAAGGAGAACGTCTTTGGAGCTCTCTTCCAAACATTGATAAAGCCAGACACAAGTAATGTCACTTCATCTCTTACTCTCCTAACAGTTCAATATTTTTTTCAAATTTTAGTTAAGATTTTTTTAAATAAAGGTTGATTTTTATTAGCCCATTTTTTCAACTAAATGCAGTCAGAATATGATGCTCAATACATTTTTTTTCAGTGAAAAAATTTATGGGGGTATTTACTATAGTAATAGCTTCAAATGGTCTTGTTTGGATTCTTCATTTTGATCTGGCTTCTTTTATTTGAAAATGGTAGGTTTTTAAAAGGTTTTTAAAAATGCTGCTTTTTAAAATGTTTGATTTAAATATTTTTTTGTTGTCTCAGTGTCTGCTTGAGTGTAAACTGAAATTAAATTTATTATAAAAAACATTTTTTGTCTTTTTTTATGCAAAACTGTATTTGTCAACTTGTTTAGATAACAGAGTTATTTGTGAATTGAAGTAATTGTTTCTAGTTACTAATTCTTTCAATATATCCGAACTAGCAATACTCATATCTAATTTAAATAATAACTTGTAATAGGAAAAAGGAATCCCTTCTATTTGAACTCCTTGATTTTGTAAGAATTTCTCACTGCTCCGTGGTAGCTGAAGAAACTGGGAAAAAAAATTTTAGTGTCTACCATAAAGGCTCCTCATGGCAGGAACCATCTATGCATTTCAATGCATTTCATTGACAATATTTACCAAATAACATACACTCATTCACTGGTTGTATCTTGACAGAAATCATGTATCCAATAATGTATTAGCATGAATATGTATTATCATGAATTATGTATTAGCATGGAAGCATGTATTAATACATTATTGTATTAATATTGAATTTAGATCTTAATGTAGGTTGACATCACAATACATTACATCTTAATTAAATAGAGTTTTTTTGAAAGAAAATACATTAGATAAAATCTTCAACCAAAAAAACGAATTAATTCTACTTATGTTTTTAGCCACTAAAATGGCTGAACAGGTAGGGCCATACAAGTGTACCAACCTTTATTTTGCAAATATGAATCTAATTGTGTGCATTTATTAATTCAACCATAATTGTAATGTGTTGTATATTATACCACATTATTTGATTGCCCAAAATTTTTATGAGAAAAAAGGGGACTTTTTGTTAATGTCTAGTATTTACCCCAACTGTCATTCAAAATCTGAATGATTTTTTTCAAAGTTAAATTCTTTACAAACCAAACCTACAGATACAGGACATGGGGTAAGAATACTGGAAATTAAAAGTTAAGACCCTTTCACTGCATCACCATGATTTGTGAATAGCATTTTTTTAAATACTTTTTACAGTCATTGATTTACTTCTGACCAGCTGGAGTTAAAGATAATTGTGAGGAAAAATCTGTCAGAGGATAATTGTGATTCTTAAAGCACTTGTCTGATTGACCCTTAAGATTTTTAGAAGAAACAAAGTCACACTGTCTTCCTTCTGCAATTAAATCCTGTACCTTAAGTAATCTGTTACTGGTATGAATCATGTATGTTTAGCTGATAATGCCTAATACTGTATGAAATAGTATGAAATAGGAAAATTTGTGACTCTCAGCTCTTAAGGTCAGCATGCAGAAACAGTCATACCCAGCTAAGGGTCTGAAGACTTTTCAGTGATCTACTTTTGAAATTAGCTTCACTGGAAAGACATCTCAGTCTAGTTACATCAGCTATATAATGCACCTCTAAAATTGATGCTTCAATAAGAAGGAATTCTAAGCTTGTCCCATAAGTCATCATATTCCCTATTTTATAATTTATTACGTTTTGTTAAATTGGTTTTGTTTTGCAACACTTCTCAAAACTACAGTAATACATCAGTGTTTACTTTTTAAATTGGTTGGCCAGTTGATTTCATCATTTTAGTCTCTAAGAGACATCCTTTTGCAAGAACTTCTCAACCAGAATTGCCAGATTTCATAATAATAATGATAATAATAATTATTACATCAAGGTAATAATTGCTTATTTGCAGGAAGTCAAATGACACTGGAAAACAACTTAATGAGAGAATTTCACTTTCAAATAAGAGAGCTGAAAACTGTGAAGAAAAGCAGAAATACTAAAAACATCTGATTGTAAGTCATGGCTGCACCACTTCAAATAAGAGCCAAAACCAAGGAGATTTTTTTTTAACCTGTGAATTAATTAGAAAAGCAATAAGAGTTTATAGTGACTTTCATTTCTGAAAAAATGTAACTGGAAAACATAATTGGTAAGCCTAGAAATGGTAAAGAGAAGAAAATAAAAAAAATCATGAACCAGGGCACATGGCTAATGTCTAGCTCGAGTGCATGAAAAAATGAAGAAACATGTGTTCACATTCATTCATCAACGTCATTTGTAGAAAATACATATCCAAGAAATGCAAATCCTGCAGTAGTTTTGGAAGAGGTTTTGTGAAAGACTGCTGGACATAACTGAGCTCCACTAGGGGCTGTCATTGTCACACATCTAGGTGAACAGCTCCCTCTTGCAAGAGCAATGTGTGGGCAGAAAAATCCCACGGGCTGAAAAGGAAGGGCTTCAGATCTCCAGGTATCTCCAATCAAGGGATCTGTATATCAGCCTAAAGAAACAGCACTCTGTCAGAACAGAAAAATCTCAAAAGGGGAATTGGCTTTAGTGATAGCCCTGTAATAAAAGTGCAATGCTTTCGTGGAATTTTGATGTATTTTCTTTGCTGTTTGATTTACTTGCTTCCAAAGGGAAAAAAAAAAAAAAAAGAAAGTTTGTGACAACTAAATAATTATGCTGCCACAGAATTTTTGTGAACTTAAAATATTTTTGTGTAACAGTTCCCAAATACTGCAAATTATCATGCCATCTTCCTTGAAAAACCATGTATGTTGTTGTTGATGTACAACACTGAAGATGTGAGTGTTCTTTTTGCACACCCTGTTTCTTGAGGAGGAAGTATGAGTAATGTTTTTTTGAGGTTTTTTTTTTTGTTCTGAAAAGTACTTCTGTCACAAGCGTCTCAACTAAGCCCTGAAAGAAGTTCAAGTAATTGAGTAATAGCATTCTAATATTAAGAATGATTTTTGAAATACATTTGCAAACCTCTTCTTATATTAAACACAGTAGGCATCAGATTGACAGTAGAAGGTGATTGCAGTCCTGGGCCATTTGCGTGGTGGAAAAAAACCGCTTAAAAGTCACCCTATGAAGATGTGTCAGCCACAGACAACCCTGGAGACACAAAATCTTTAGCAACACGAGAGTACAATTTTTGTTCCATTATATCTTTAAGATTAGAGTTTTATTAGTGTTCAATTTATAAATGGGTCTAGGACATTCTGTGGTGTGATAATGCAGTATTACACTGTGCTACAGGTATGCTAGCTGTAGAAATTTGGTGAAAGCATAAAGCACTACCACAGGCAACATCTACATTTTGACTAACTGAGACTTAGCATTTGAGTGTGGTTTCAGTGAAAAGTACAAGGCTGAATAGCTGGATTTGTTTCAGTGTTTCTCAATGAAATCATAGGGGAGGGACAGATTAAACTTTCAAAAATTGCAGATAACAGTGGTTATTAGGGAAATGTTTCAGTTTGTTGATTAGTCTAACTAACAAAACACTAAACAAGACATCATCAACAGCTTCAGTGTTGCCTCTTCCAAGGTTCAATAATGACATTATAAAATGACCTTCTCTCTCCTTGAGACTAATTTCTATTTAATAGGTTTTTAATGCATCTCTTGTCTTTTGAGGTATGTTACCTGTGATATATATTCTTATGCTCTGCCTTCACGGTGCTTGTTTCCATCCAAGCCTATTTAACTCTCCTGCCATACGCATATAGTACTTACTGAGTGTATTACCAGTTTTAATCTTAGAGACGAAGGGCAAATCTGAAGTGCATATTCTTACCATAAAGACATATGTGTGAAAATATGATTGTTTGGCTGTTTCCTCATAAAGGCTCATGGGCCACTGCTTTCTCTTTAACCTGTGGTGCAGTTTTTTATATGAAGCTTGCAAGGATACTACAAACATTAGATAATAAAGGCATTGAGTAGTAACATGCATGTAGCCTTAGAAAGAGCTTAGCTTTAATTTACAGGCTTGTTTTTTCTTGTACCCAAAATCAGAGAATCCTACACTGGAAATGTTGCAGAAACCACAGCATCTCAGGCAAGTAATACAGGCATTGCCAACCTTGTCATAAATTTCGTGGATGCTCTTATCTTTTATGTGTAAGAGAGGATTTTCACCATGGCACTCCTCTTCTGACCATCCTGATCAAAACTATAGACAACAGTGGGAGAACAAATTCAAACCAGCAGTTTACAAGGACTCAATACAATACTATCTTTAGTGCACAAATTTAGTTTTAAGAGCTGAAAGTCTTGCAGTCATATCACAGCAAAAATATTTGTTGCCATAAAACTTTCTTTGTAATTGCTCACTACCTTCCCAAACTGCTTGTGTGTTAGGACGTTCTGTGACTAATACTGCAGATCTTTTTGCTGATCTTCTGCTTCTGTCCAGTTTGGAGTTCAAAACAAGTTTCAGTCAGTGAGAATCTTAGCTGGGCTCAAGCATTCATTGCAATGGCATTTCTTTCAATTCGCGTTTCTTAGTTCATGTATCACAGACACAGAAAATTCTGTCACAGTAAGGGATAGTCTTAACTATGATACCTTTCATTCTAGTGTTTGAAGCATACCAACACCTTGTATCTTTTCAGTGAGTTAAAAAAAGAGGCAGTGTAGTTGTTGTTGCTATGTTTTCTACCAACTTCTTACTTCAGTATATGTGATTTGATGTTTTAAGCACTTTAAACAGGAATATGATGACAAAAGATTAGCATTCTTCTGAGTAGAAAAAAGTAATCTTTCTGTCACAACTGTATAGATCAAGAAGAAAAAAGAAAAACACAGCATACCTTTACATTTGTTTGCCTGGGACAACTGCAGCAATATTTGACGAATAAAACAATTCCAGGAACAGTTAATTATGGTGACTTGTGTTTAAATCTGAACAACAACGACAAACCCTTTCTGCACTCTACAGGTAGGAAGGTTATCAAATTCTGGACCTTTCAGTAGTCATCATGTGTTTTTAATCACAAGGGAGGCACATACATTGTTTAGGGCCATCTATTTAGAGTCAGGCTCCCTGTATAGTCCTTATATTTCAATTCCTGGGGGAGTACTCAGTATATTTCATTGCTCAGACTGGGCGAGGGGGACAGTATTACTCTTCCCCCTAGCTATCAAACCTATCTCCTAAATCAGGCATATACAAAGTGTAAAGTTAGATTACTCTCAGCAGTCCTGGGTTTCATCTCTGACCTAGAAATGCCATTATGCCATTCTGCAGTGAGCATCTGCCATTAAATAGAGTTCAAATTCTACATCTCCCTCATTGTGGTGGGTTGCTGTTGTCATGCTGCCGTTCGTGTCTATGCTGTCTTCAAAGCAGCTTCTGAAACTTTTGCCAGGATCTCTTAGGCAACAATTCACATAAAGGCATGAATCTGAAATACTGTCCTCCATTAAAATAAGCAAAATATTTCAGGTAGACAACCTCTTTTCTACCTGAAAGGAGGTTGCAGCAAGGTGGGAGTCAGCCTCTTCTCTCATGTAACAATTTACAGGACAAGAGGAAAAGGCCTCAAGCGGTGCCAGAGGAGGTTCAGGTTGGATATTAGGAAGAATTTCTTCATCAAAAGGGTGGTCAGGCATTGGAAGGGACTGCCCAGGGAGGCGGTGCACTCACAGTCCCTAGAGGTGTACAAGGAATGACTGAACACGGCACTCAGTTCTCTGGTCTAGTTGAAAAGGTAGTGATTGGTCACAGGTCAGACATGATGATCTTGGAGGTCTTTTCCAACCTCAGAATCCTGTGATTCTGTGATTAAATGCTACAGCTCTCAGTCCTGGTCAGTAGACTGTTGTCCTTAATGCTTAATAACAGAAGTCATCCCTGCATCTGGATAATTGCTGGAAAACACTTCATATATTTAACATTTCTCCCACAAGAGTAGCTTGCTCAACTGTGATATGTGAGTGCAGGATTCATGTTGCAGGACTTTGTGACACCTGCAACACAGAGTCACAGAATGGTTTGGATTGAAGATGACCTTAAAAGATGATCAATGGTTGACATTCTGCAGTGTACTAGGTTTGACAGGTAATTGCATCATCCACTTTGCAGATTTGGAAGCCAATGAACTACAAGCTTCATGACAAGATCGTAGTTCAGATACTGTCTCAGTAGTTTCTTCTGTGGTTAGGAATGACTTACAAATGGGAGAGCAGGGCATCTAGTTTGAGCACTGACTAACCCCATATCTGCTACTGGATGGATGGCCTGCTCTTTTCTCTCAAGCACTTCAGACAAAAATGAAAAAAAACAAACCAGAATGAAATTGGTCTTTCCTTCTGCCAAAGGAATTAGCAGCCCCCTGTGATCATTAGGATGCAGGGCCTTGAGCAAATACCCATAGCAGGGGAGTCTGAGGAAGTGAGAAACTGCCATAAAAAATCCTTTGTATAATGGGGTAAGCGTCCCAATCTGTACTGCAGTGGCCAGTGAGCATAGAGTGACATAATGATCTCAGGAGAAATAACAGCTGGTTATGAATTCCTGTTTTATGGGTTTAAGTGTTCACTGAACAATTCCAGAACGATAAGGTGTTGACAGCTTCTTGGGCATTATAATCAAAAACAAAGGCAGGTTTTTTTGCAAGGCCGTGCCCTAATACATCAGGTAGCACATTAATGGGTATTTGGAGTGCAACTCAGAAACTGTCTTATCTGGTATAGGGAAGGGCCCTTAAAGAATAAGCCCTACAAGATACTTTTTTTTGTGGAGCTAGAGTAAGTACAGCTCTGCTATTAAATATTTCAAACCTTTGCAACAGTAGTGGTAGCTCCAAGGAAAGCTCAATTCTTCAAACTAGACAGAAGCTTTGACATAATGATCAAACTCAGAACTTAACTGAGTTTAGGAGAAGTTAAGCTGTCTGCCTTAAAGCCTGTGCTGATGCTATTTCTGCTGCACTTTCTTAACTATCCCTCCAACAGCTGGTGGTGAAGGGCAGAGTTGTGGTCAGAAAGCCTCGCACAGATCAATAATGGCAGACTATTTCTCCTCCTGTCACCTCTCCCCTTTCACCTTTCATTAGGTGTTTCCACACCAACAGGTATTATCTGTTTACTCCCTCAGCAGAAGCAATGAATATTGACAACTGCTTGAGGAGATGTGAGACCAGGCTATCTATCTGGAGATAGATACAGTGGTTTAATGTAAGAAGCTAAATTTTATATTTCAAAACATCTGTGTCTCCAGGCATTTTTAGTTTGTTTCTTCAGACTTTAGTTAGTCATCTGTTTGGTTTCATGTTCCACATCTGATGGAGCACAGAGGGAGGCTTTGTTTTGAACAGACATCGAAATGCCATAAAAGATTAACTACTGAAAAGCTACCCTCCATTGTTTGCTGAAGTGTAGCATCCCTGAAACTGTAAATGTTGTTGATTAAAATATTTTCCAAACTGTGGTCTTTAGTAAATATTTGTAAACACCAGTGCATTCTCTTTATGGTGGTCTGTAAGATCTAATGACAAAGGTTTCATTTTTTTTTGAGGGCGGGAAAGAAAATTATGACACAAAAAATAGCTAGGTAGATACTTCATAGTAAGGATAGGTTGATTTTAGGAAGAGGTCCAGCTCTTCTGACACATATGTTACTGTTGGTAGCCACAAGCTTTCATTAACACAGAGTGTCTAATGTACTCTAGGGACTGGCAATTAGTTGCTTAAGAGACAGAGATAAAATAAAAAACATGCAATGTGCTTTGCCTTATCTATTAAGTGGTGTCTTCTCACTTCCGATGCCAATTCTTACTACTAGATCCAAGCCTGACTTTGAGAAATTTATTTCAACATTAAATACTTTCAGGATCATGGATCAAAAGTGTCATAATTGTTGCAAAAAATTGTTGCAAAATGTAAGTCAGGTTTCTGCTTATGACTGTATTTGAGTAAATTATTTGGTATAGTGAGACCTTCCCAGGGTATTTAATGTTCTGTGCCAGAATTCTCTCTATCTTGGCTGCAGTGTATAAGGCAATATTTTTTTATACTGCAGAAATTAATTAAAACAACATTGCCTGGCTTCCTGCTGAAACATTACATTTAGTGTTAGCAGCTAGAGTTATGGAAAAGAGGGAAAGTGAGTTCATGCAAATTCGTAGGGTTGTCAATTTAGTTGGAACAGCATATATGGAGAATCCGTCCCAACAGGCTGTAATTACTCTGTACTTATGGAAAAGGTGGAAGAAATACAGCTTTGAGAACTGTAGCAGTAGCAAAAATTTCACATGTGGCAACAGCATGTGAAAGAGACAATGAGAATCTTGATAAGAATGAGTGTGAGGATCACCAGGACATTCTGCAGTGAAATCACAATCTTCCTGTTGTACCCATAGATAGGGGTAGATTATGCAGTATGTCATGTGTCCCTAATACTACTGGACTGTGCTTGCAGTGACATGTAGCATTTGCTTCTGTTTCACAGGGGTATTCAATACCTGCTATGTATGTTATCTGAGCTTTTGTGCTGGAGGTGCTGCCAATCTGAGATGAATTTCTACACAGATATGTTTCAAGTGTCCTCATGATGTCCTCTTGTTTACTCTCCTTCAGTTCTCTGTCATTAGCACTGTCTAAGCCTGTTACTTTACTCACCTGGAGACACCTGTACTGTCATTTGAGTAGTCATGTTTGGGGTCACTTTTCAGTTAACAGAAAGTCAGCAGGAGAGAGCAGCTTCAGTTAGCATGCTCCAGCTGTAACTCCTGATAAGACTTCTAACTCCTGTCCTGGGTCTGCTTAGTCCACAATGACTCACACTACCACACTTTTTTTTCCAGAAGAAGGTCTAAATAGCCAAGCCCATAAAGGAACAAATTTAAAAATCAAACACCCTTTTCTTAAAGTCAAGATCAGAAAAGTACCAAGGCTTGGACCCTCAAAGCTTCTCAAGTAATCCCATTCTGTAATCCCATTCTCACATCCACTTCCTGGTATTCATCCATATCATTCGCCATGTTTAATTTCCCTGCAATGCCACACAGCAATGTTAAATTATAAAATTAGTAAGTTATTTGAATGAGAAAGCTTCTTGCATGATTGGGAACGTACAGGTGTAAGAATGACAGTCATGGAAGAAGTGTGTTGCATAACACAGGTGATGTTACACATCCAGAGCCTAATTGCATGTTCTATCAGTACTGCAGGGAGGACAGAGGCAGAGTGACAGGACTCTGACATGTTGTCTTTGGCAGTGTTGATATGTCATGTCATGCTCTTAGTATCTCACTCCTGGGATCTGTCAGAAGTTTCGAGACTGTCATAATTCCTGCGTAACAAATGTGACACTGGTCATAGCTTTTGCATGGCACTGGAAACTTAAGAAAAGTTTTCATGACGTATGCTGTGCCTAAGAAGAAGTACAGCTGAAGTTTCAGACCAGTCAGCTCTCCCTACCATCTGCTGAGCAGAGTGACAGTAACAGAGAATTACTGTTGGAGACAACTCTTCAATAATAAACTCATAAAAATCAAATTTCCGTACAGAGAAGCAAACCTAACTGCTTAATTTTTATTTTCATAAATTAAGCAGAGAAAAGCAATGTAAAACACCATGTAGGGATATTTCTGATATGTTCACGCCTCTTATGAATTTATTTAATATGAATTAAGGAAGAAAGAACAGGTCTTTGGCAGTTGAAGAAGAGGTCCTTCAGTTGAAAGGAAAATGTAAAAACTTCAGGCTGTGTTCAGTAAGCTGCATCCACACCTGTGTCCTGTTTTGCAATGCAGTATTTGGAAACTGTTCTTTTTAGGAATGAGACCCTCAGCTATGAAAGCTGAGAAATGTCTCTTCATTATTCATTAACACAGACTCAGTCAAGGAAATTTCCTTTTTATACATCCATGAACTGAAATTTATGGGCAACACCACAGTTCCAAACAGAGTCTATAGAAGTATTTTATTTTTCTTTCACTTTAACTTCATTTACACTATAATAATCAATTAATTAACTTTTACTTGAAGCAAAAAGTCTTGATCTTTTTTATTCTTAAAGCTTGTCCTGAAGACAGCAGGTATTAAAGTGAGCCAAAAGGTTCCTTCTGGTTTTTTGGGGTGAATTGGTACACCCCTGAATTACATGTCATGCAAAATATCTTTTGATATGTTCAACACTTTACTAAAAGCTACAAGAGCAAGATCAGGGCAACAAAGTAATCCTCTTTATAATTTTTTTTTTTTTGACAAGCATCCAGAAGCAAAGAAGTAACTCATAGCTCTAAGATTACACAGAGGAACAGAGGAACACAGAGGGAACATAGAGTCTTTATTTTTGCTGGCAAAAATCAAACCAGCAAAGGCACTCTTCAGTGTGATGGTCATTTTCTGAGGATAGTTATGACCATGGCTACAGCCAATGTTAGAGGCACTGAAATCATGGAAGGCAAAGATAAAAATCATCCTTAAAAATAAGTCAGCTATGCCATTCCCTGATCTTCATATGATATGTCATTGCGCTTTGTCCAGTCTTACATTAATCAAGCAATTTGCCTTCCCCCTCCCCTTTTTTCCTGGAAGATGAACATCCTTAGTGTGACTGATACTTGTTATAGTAGTTAGGAGATACCAGTGTAAACAAGAGCACCATTATGCTGCACTGGGCATATACATTTAATGAGTGAGTGAGCCTTGGCTTCCAATGTGCTTGTAAAGCAAATCAGGTTTTTCTTAGTCAGGCTCAGTATTGCATACTAAAGTATTTGCTCAGTAGGATCTTTTTGGAAGAGAGGAACATTTTTAATATTACAAAACTCTTTGTGTTGATGACTCAGCTCCCAGTGATTTATACTGTACACTCACATTTCACTTAGTTCTCATGCCCACTGAACAATCCTGAAGTTCTGTGTCTTGAGGTGGTACTTCCATATGGCCGGAAGATTTATCACAATGCAGGGCAAAACCAAGCCAATCGCTTTTTTGCCTTGGCCTGCCAAAATCCACTCCCTCCCACTCAGTGCTTAGCTATGTGAAACTTGGTGATAAGAAGCTCCACCTCTGATTTTATGACTAGTTCTGCATAATTTTATTATTGTCACTTAAGTGAACAGACAAAGAAAAGAACACACCCTGAAGAGACTGCAGTTTAGGTTGGATGGGATCTAAAAAGGCGACAAGGAAATTGAAATAGGAGAGGTGGTTACTAGTGAAAGGTAATAGGCTCCTTGCTTGCTGGGATGCATATAATAAGCCCATTGCTATTATTAATAGAATGCTATTTGTGTGGATGCACATTGTGGCTCACCAATTTATGCTGGATGGTATTGCAATCCATGGGTAGTCACAGTGAAAACTGATAAGCAGTTATCGGGACTGTCTAATCTTGGAATGTGCCCAGTAGGGAGCTTTTTGATTTTGAGGAGTTGCTCTCTAAATCAGGAAAAGAGGGTTTTAGAAAATGTGACAGACAAAAGAGAGAAACAGAAGTAATCAGTGAATCTGAAATCCCCACTTATGATATTAAAACATGCATGAAAAATGTTTGAAAGACCCATCACCAAAAGAAATGACCAGAAAGTCAGAATGCTACAGAGAACATCACAGGAATTGGCATCAAGGACTCTAAGGCTGAGGGTTTTTTTTCTGACACTGTAACAGAGTTAAATCTCTAGCAGCCAATAATCATGAAGAAATACAGCCAAAAGTGTCCCAAATACACTTCTATCACAATAAATCCATAGGAATAATACCTTATCAGTACATTGGCAAAGATAACTGCAGAGGATGAGAAGTCCTACAGGAATTCTTGGGTTCCAGGAAATTCGTTTTTTCACATGAAGATCTCAGAACAAAAGTATTTAAAAAATCATTCTGTCTGAAAGTGATCTTGAGAGGACAGCAACTTAACCTCCTGCCCACCACTGCACAAGAACTTTGTCCTTAGCACTGACTGCAGCCTTACTGGTTGTGCTGCTAGGACTTTGTCTGCCCAGGGCAGGGCTGCATATTTTTCCTGCCCCAAGTGCATAAGGGCCTTATTGAACCCTTTCTCCTGCCTATCCAGGTCCTTCTTGATGGTAGACCTGCCCTTATGCATTATCAACTGGTTCTTGCAAATTAGTGTTATCTGCTAACTTGATGAAACCGCATCCTATCACGTTGTCCACCTTGTCAGTGATACAGGTCTTAAGCAGGACAGGTCCCAGTACAGGTCCCTGTGGACCCTACTTGTTACCGGCATCAAGGCAGAATATGATTTGTTATTCACCACCCTCTGAGGTCTATCACCCAACCAGGCATTTGCCCATCCTGTTGTCTATCCACCTAGGCTGTAATATCCCAACTTGGATACAAGCATGTGGTAGAAATAGTGTTCTAAGTTTTGCTGAATTCAAGGAAAATGACATCAGTTACTCCCCCCTCATCCTCAGTTCCAGTTATTTTCTCACAGAAGACACCCAACTGTCCCACAAGATTTACCCCTAGACAGTCCATTCTGACTGTCCACTGTCACTCCCTTATCCCTTCATATGCCCTGAGAAATGCTTCCAAAGGACTTGCTCCAGCCTCAGTGATGTTGACTGTCCTGTGAATCCCCAGTGCGTCCTTTTGATCTTTCTTGAAGACAGGTGAAGATAGGTTTCCTTTTTCTTCAGTTTTTAGGGACCTTTCTAACATTGAAACCACAATGGCAAGGACAGTGGTCATCATGCTTCAGTGTAGCCCATTTGATCTTGCTTACTGAGTTATTACAACCTCAGGCTGGGATTTCAGGCAGGCATTACTACGACAAGTAGTCTTGCATTGCAGGTGGCATGTTTTCCTCACGTGAGCAGCTCTTGAGCGTAGCAGTATGACACGTCATATTTTATGCCAGGTCTCTTCCATGCAGAAGTGAGTCATTATTTGACCTCCACTCACAAAGGGTCCATTGGATGATAACAGCATGCCTTTTCAGTACAGTGTATCAGAGCAGCCCAAAGAGCAGTTCACAGAGTGTGTTGGCACACTGGGTTTCACCTATGAGAGGAAGCTGTGTGCTCTATGCCTGCCATCAGCACGCCTGGAGTACTCAGTTCAGTTCTATCATGGACTGGTACATATATAATATGACTATGGCTGTGCAGAGTACTTGCCCAGTTCCTGCTCTGAAAAGGACTATAAACAGTGCCTATAAAGATGAAGGATTACAGAATTCACAATGGAAAACCGATAATTGGATTTGGATCTAGCCCCTTCTTAATTAGATTGTTTTCTTCACTATAAGAGAGCAAATTTGAAAGGGAAGAGGGCAGGACTCAGCTTCCTGGCTAAGACTGGGCTCTGAAAGGCATTTGTCATGTTGCAACACATGCACTGTGCAGCCTCAGCCCTCTTTGAGGCAGTGCTGGTAGTCAGCCATCAGTAGAGCTTGACCAGTGGGTGAGTGTGATGAGGTTTTGGGACAGTAGAATGGTCCCACTGAGCCAAGACAGCTGGAGATTAATTGCCTGGAAAATTCAGAGAGTGAAACTGGCTCACTGTCTTAACACCTGCAAGGATTGTCATCCCAGCTGCTGCTGCTGGTTAGTAACACACAAAAGGAGGCTCAGCATGACTGGCTGTGAGAAGACACATTCATGCAGCTGTATGGGGTAGCTGTTTTCTACGTGTGACTAAATCCCGGGAATATCTCAGGAACTTACTAAGCCTTGTAGCATACAACTTTATTTAAAGATGGCAAAGATTATTTGGTAATTAGTTCATATCTAATACAAAAGCCTGTTAGGAATTCCAGGATGTTCTTTTCTAGGAAATTTTTGGCACATTGATTAGTTCATTGTTATTATATTTAATAAAATTTTATTAGATATAATACTAGTTATACATCTGCATGCAGCACATGCACTGTGTAGTCTCAGACCTCTTTGGTGGCAATGTTGGTGGTCAACCATCAGTAGGGCTTGTCCTGTGGATGAATGTGCTGAGGTTTTGGGGTAGTAGAATGGTCCCACTGAGCCAAGACACTGTCTGTGGAATATGCGTTGCGTTAAATGCAAAATAATTTGTGAAGTCTCATTGATACCTAAACCTAAGAAAAGATACACTCAACAGGATTTCTTTTTGGTTTTACTATGAGGTTCTCTCACTGAATGTCACTAATGTTTTCTGCAGGTCTAAGGCTTTGTGCATGGAAGTTTAACGCCATAAGAAAAAAGCTTCTCACACAGGCTTGGAGACCACCATAAGTATGCCCTGTTACCCTCAGAATATATGAGATCCTAGTGGAGTAGCCTTTACCACCAAACAGGGTGGCTTACATGGGTGCCAATTCAAGCTTGGACTCCTTTTTCCCCCATTCTCACAATGCAGTGAAGCCACCCTGATCGTAAGGGAATTGCTTTGATGACATATGCCCAGATGATCCAACAGAATATTATCTTCCACCTGCAAAAGAAGTATAAAACCAGCTGGTTCTTCTAGTCAAACTTCAGAAAAATCATCCCAGATTGAAAGTCTACTGATGAGGTTGACAGATCATTTGAGCATCCAAGAACAGACATCTTGGCATCATTCCTGCCCTGTGATCACAACCATCTGATGTATCTTGTCTAGCTGTGGTCACTGTCTAACACTTCAGATAATGGCTAAACACACCCTCCGCCCTCACCTAATACATATGCAGTTGAGCGTGCTGCTCTCAGAAAAACAAAATCATTCCAAGTTCTGAGTGGTGTGACTACCTGGACTTTGCAGAGCTACAAATGCTTTTGGGTACACTTAGGGTGTCTTCCCTGACAGCTCCCTCTAGAGACTTTAGAAAAGAGGTGAAGGAGACAATATGAAGATTTGCTGGAATGTACATCTTATCACCAATATTTGAGATGGATAACAGCAAAACAACAGCTTATAAAAGTGCTTTTTCCAATGCTCTGCTTCCACAGTTACTCAGAATAAACCGGTGTTCAAGAAGGTCCAGTTGCTGGAAGTCAAAACGAATCCAATTCAAACTTGAAGTAAGGAATGAATTTTTACCAATAAAGCCAACTAATCACTGGAAATCACACTTGCTCAGAGATTCCTCATCTCCAAGACTGGAGCTTTGTTGAAAAGAAGTGCACAAATGTTCAAGCATGAGGTACAGGCTTGATGCAGAAATAGCTGAGTACATTTCTCTGAACTTACTGGAATTTAGTTTCTGTCCTGTCTGTGTTCACAAGCTCTGTGCCAAGTCATTAAGCAAAATGCTTAGTCAGTATCACATAACTGCTTTTAAAGATGTTACCATCAGATCAAATACTAGTAAACCCAGACAAATTAAACCAATACTTGCTGGCTCACACACATGTAGACCAATAGTGATGCTTTCTGATACGGGAGATAGGGTACTGCTGTCATGTTTGGAGAAGTAAACATTGCACAAAAACTGGGACACACTGCAGGAGTCAAGTGGTGAGGTGAGTCAGTTTAAGAAGCCAAACAAGGGTAAACCCATTCACTTACTTATTTGATAGGGTTGGTCTTATGTCAGCTTAGCTCTGTGATCACGCTGGTCAAACAAGCACCTATAGTGTTGAAAGAGAAGCAGCAAGCACAGAAGAGTGAAGTAGGGCGGCTGGAGAATTTAACCACTGTCTTCAGCATAAGACAAAAATGGTAGTTCATGTGTACCATACCCTAACATTGAGAGCTGTTTTTTGTTACACTGACAAAGTGGCCACTTGAATCCATTTCCTTTTCTCTTGTGGTAGAAATGAGTAAGAGCTGATGTTATTTTTGTTAGCATTTATTGTTTGTATTGTGTTGGTCCCTCATGGGCAATTCTGTGTGGTGTACATCAACCTGGGAATTACTGCCCACACATAAGATGGAGCATATTTAAGGCTTGTCAAATGACACAGCATTCAGACACTACATTGATGGGGCAAAGTGTAAGCACATAAATAGTTGGGGAGAAAACTAGAAAATCTCCAAGGAAGTATTAAATATGTGATTGTAGTGTAGAGTATTTGCTGTAACAAAAATATTTATGGAAAAGACAACAATGAAGGTATTTATAAACATACGATCTTTTAGCCCAGACACTTATAACATAAAACCTGCATAAATCTAGGAGGAAAATAGCAAGGTGGTAATTCATAAATAATGAAAAAATCGAGACATCCTGTCAACAATCCTCAGCCTAAGATCATAGCTGTTCTTTATTACCTGAAGAATAATACTGCAAGATTCCTCAAAACATGCTGTTTTCCAGGTATGAAAGAGCCCAGATGAAGATCCCAACTTTGACTATTCTCAGAGAATCCACCCAGAATTTACAGAACAGAATGATTCTTCTCCTGAGGCTGCTAAAAAATATTTCCTTCCAGAGAAAGGATGCTTTTCTAATTTTGCACTGGGTAGAAAGCTTCTTCAGTAGAGCAGTGAACTTGCATCTCTCCACCATCTCTCCCATATTCTTTCCTGTGTTGTGGTTGGGAGGTTGCATAACAAAATAGTTTGAAATGTCATTGTTCATACAACTTCCCTACAGTTCCTCTGTACGAAGCCTCTACAGCAGTGTGTCTTAATGTGGGAAACATCATGGGAAACTCTGTGATCAGCTATGGAACTTGAGCAAGATGGACAATCTGCTGTCAGAATTGCAGATGTTTTATATACCTGTGTCTGCAGAATCATGGGCTCTGTCCAGTACCCCTGCATGCCCAGTATTAAAAAGTGAGTGTCTGTACTCCTTGCAGACACCAGTATAGTATATGTAGTTTGCATTACCATCTCTTATCTTGGAAAATGAATTATATGAACTGAGCTTTTAGAGTCTCTAATGTGGAAAATCTCAATCTAGACCAGAATCCATTAGTTTGTCCCATGTGAGGACTGCTCTGCTTACAGCCTCAAGAAACAGGCTTGTGAAAGACTGCTGATGAACCATCAGCTGAATGATTTGAGGGCCAGCAAGGACAGTAGGGCCACCTTATCATCAATCTTTGAGTAATGCAGGGTCAGAGGATCTCAGACAGTGAACAACTCCTAATCTTCTCTATCTGAACTTTCAGATCATTACCAGAGGTTAACGTGGGTGACCAGAATGTCATTCCCCAAGCTCCTGACACCCACATCAGCTGCATTCCTGAAAATAGGAAAGGAATTACACAATGATGGCTATCTGCTAAATCAAATGCCAGCCTGATGTTGACCTAGCTGATCTTCAACAACTGCAGATGATCTCTTACTGTCAGAGGGCACAGGGGGATCAAATAAAAAATACTAGACAGAGCATTTTTGTAAGCACACAGCAATGAAAACAGAAAAGAGAAAAGATAATTTCTCTTGATCTCTAAATTAAAAAGGTTGTTCTCTGCTTTTAAGTGCAGCTTTGTCCCCTGTTTGAATAGCAATTGTAGGGATAGGTACAATTTAGGAAGCACTTGTGACAGAAAGCTAGAACTTGATTTCATTTAAGAAGACATGCCTTCTCAAATGGGTTATATGTTTGGGTTTTTTTCCTTCCTTCTGCATTTCAGAGAAAGTTGCAGGGAGAAGCTGTGAGCAAGCTATCTCTCTCCCTGGTATACAGAGAGATAACATGTTTGCAGATATGTACAAGGCCTCCTCAAGCCGGAGAGGATGGAGGAGGAGAGAGAGAAGATACAAAAAGCCTTGGAGAAGGCAGGGCGTTGCCTTTTTCCCCTGGGGACCCGGTATGTATTTCATTGTTAAGAAGTGGTCCTTGCACCTGAAATAAACATTTTTTTTAATCCTTCCTCAGCCTTGGCATTCTTGGGAAGAATACCTGCGCATGTTTTACCTTACAGAAATACATTTTAAAACTGTATTTTGCAGCAAATAGAGCTTTAGTGAAACTTGCTGGGCTTCAGATTAAAAGGAAACTCCATAGAATTTTTCCAGACATATTATTGTCGAATTATTGTGAAAAGAATGACCTTTATGTACAGCAGACAGAAACAGAAATGACCCAACATTACTAACATTTTGTATTAATTCCCATTTACTTCTTAGGTCACATCAACTACTCAAACTTTCTGCTGGGTCAGAAAGGAAGCAAAATACAGCACATAGAGTTGTGAAGGACAGGGCATGCAAGAAGATAGATGACTCTGGGTCGTACTCCAGCATTAACTTCCTATACCACCTTGGGTAAGTCTTAGGGAATGATTCATCCCACCCAGCTATCACTGCAGTAATGTCTAATTAAAACTAATTGTGTTAATTACTCCTGAAGAGAGCAATTATTCACATGTATTTAAGCTGAGTTGTATGCTCTTCTGCAGATATGGCCCTCTCTCTCTCTATTTACCATGGAAAACTACTGGCTCACTTAGATGTTTAGCTTGTGCCTTATCAGATATAGGTAAAATGGATCTAGGTATTAGTTAATTGTATTTTTTTTTACACTGTGTTTAAGTTGACTATCTATAAAACCATGTGTTTAAAATACAGTTATTCTTCTTTTCATCTTGTCTTGTACAGCTAAATGTTTAGCTCTTTGGAGATGGGACTTAGTATGTGCATGCAGTACCTCACAACACAGAACTCCTGGGGGGTTAAAGCCTCTCCCTGACTCTTGAAATGGGTGATGTTTGTTCTGTACTCCAGTGGTTACATTACAGCCTAAGCTTTTTCTTCTATCAGAAGTAAGTTTATTTGCTGGTGAAGGTGATTAAAAAGTAAATTATCTGAAAGAAAGGGTCAAACTAAGAAGAGTTTAGACCAGATCTTTCCCTTCTTTAATCCGTTGGGTTGGAAATAATGTAGTACTCAAAGAGACAATAGCTTTCAAATGGCTCCTGGCTGAGATGAACTTTTCACCTCATGTTCACCAAGTAAGTGGATTCCAGCACCTATTTAGAGCCAGGGTAGACATCTGATTAAGAATATGTTTTTGGAACAATTTTTTTCTGTTTGTGAATCTCTTCTTGAAGTACTTACTATTTTGAATGTCGCAAAGAAGTGAGAATATATCCCTGCTCTGCTGCTATCAACCCTCAGGTCATCAGGGCCTTGGTGTCACTGCTAGTTGTGGGGAAAGACCAATAAGCTGTCCATATAAATGACATAATATGGCATGTGCTCTGGCATAAACACAAGACATCTTGTGGGAACATATTTGCCTCCAGAACAGCTGCAGGAGTCCCACCAGCCAGCAACCTCATCTCTGGTCTGCAGCCAGTGGAGCCCTGTTGCAGGCACTGTGGCAGGATATACAGATCCAGTGCATTCTTTAGAGGTATCTGCAGGCATGGATCTTCCTTGAGGAAGAGAGAAACTCCATGAAAATGAAATATTTTTACCCCAAATCTGCTTCCTTTAACATTTACATACCCAGTTTATTGCCTGTGGAACACCTGCTTTTGCAGTGGAGCCCACACAGAGAAAAGCATGAGCTGAGCACAGCTCTTCTGTATGCACCAGGAGCAGATACACGCCCCTGGCACCACTAGGACCCAGCTGCCCAGACAGCAAGAAGTTGCTTCCCAAGTTTGATTTATTATCTTTGTTACTTCTTGCTGTGTGGAATATGGTACTATAAACATTAAGCCCTTTAGAGCAAAGGCTGTCTTTTCATCCTTTGCCAGTTCAACATCAATCATTGTCACATCCTTATCCATGCCTGGAGTTTCTGTGTGTTACCCACAATGTAAATAGTAACTAAGAAGAACAGTAAGTGATGCCTGTGTGCCAGCAGCTGAGTTTTTTAGAGTGTTTTTGTCTTTAGTTAATTAAGAACTGTGGAATCCTCCTTCTTAGCACTTTATAAAACTCAAGTTATATAGTTTTCAGAATTTTACACATTTTTAAATGTTTTTAGTTTTAGCTATGAATGATGACAACCATTCTTATCCTGAATTGATCTGTAGGTAAAACTGTGAATACTACAGAACTTGCTCGAGGGGCAAGGATTAAGGGCACCATGTACTGCATGGTCAGCTGATGCCACTTTGACACTGATGACACTTGAACCCTGAAGCAGTCCATGACATAAACCTGTCATAAGCCATGGATGATCAAGATACCACCCATCCTGTGGCCACAGTCCCCAAGTACTCCTCTGCCAGAGGTATCATGCCCCAGGTTTACTTGTATGTCATATGAAGTGGAAATCCATCATCCATGAAGTCACATTGACAAGAGTCAGCACTGAGCCAGCCCCCATTTGATACGAGCCAATGTTGGTGCAGATAAAATAAACAGGAAAATAGGTAAACTGTTATTCAGGGAAGGAGACAGAACTGAAGGATCCTATAGCATATAGACATGTCAGTAAGCTCAAGACTTAGAGTTGGCATAGGTCCCGCCTAAGTCTGATCTTTAAGGTCCCTTCCAACCCAAGCCGTTCTATGATTCTATGACACACAGGATAACAGTGAAAAAGATACATTATAACAACCTTCCGTAAGTGGCTCCATGATACTAGACAAATATGTATAGGTCTGTTTGTAATTCATATCCCCAAAGTCAGTCTGCTGTCATTTACTTGTTCTGTTACGGTTTAGCATGGTCACTTCACCCAAAGACCCTTGACCAATCAGGATACAAGTGGGAAGCTCCACTTAAAGCTGGGGCTCAGGCAGCTCTTCAACAAGCTTTGCATTGTTTTCCCCAGTGTTTCCAGGGGAATCTCTGACTCTGTTGCTGGTAATTGAGAAACAAAAGACTCATAAAGTTCAGCTAAGCCAGTTTAAAAGAGCAGCTGCAAGCTGTTCATGTGGCCTAGATGAGACAGGATAAAGGAAGCTTTAGTAGGAGACAGGATGGAAGAAATTCTAGTCTTTTAAAATTAAATCTGTACACCACGAGAAATAAGTTGTATATTTTCAGCATATTGTTCCCATACGGGGCAAAATTCAGCGGAAAGTACACAGCACACTTACAGCTCCAGGCACTGTTGAAACTGCCGTATTGAGGGCAAAATTTACTTGACTGGGTAAATTGCAGGCAATACAGACATTGCATGTGCAACTAAGAAGCAGCAATGCATCCTTAACTTTGGCCTGAGCATGAAGAATCTGTGCCTGGTACACTCCAGGTTTTCCCCTGCAATATACTGTATGTTTTGGGCTCTTGAATGCCAGGGATGACATCCATGTATATTACACTAGCTCCTGCTCCTTTATTATCACACTAGGAGAACATTTTTTTCCCAGAAGAAATAGAAGTTGGGGCAAAGCTTCCTGAGGCTTTGTTTCCTGCCAGGGCTTTCAGTCCATCTAAAATTGTTACCCAAGAAGGGAATGTTGCCTCTGAAGTACCATAACCAACATATCATGACTTGGCAATAGGATAAATGTCACTTGATATGTATTCCATTAACAAAAATATGTAGATAAATGAACAAACAGCTCCATGTAATGATTTTTCTATTAGAATAAAAAAATAGGAAAATTACTTTTTCTGAAATATAACTTGCTAGTTTTCTACAGTTTATTTATTAAGACCACACAGTTGTATCCTGGAATTTTATGAATTATATGTATGAAAATTGGAGAGCACTGTTCTTACTGCTGAATTTGTTCTTGCAATATTCCTGGATAAATACTATTAGGATTAAAGGAAATCATGCTAAACTATTTACTAAGGTAAGTAGTTTTCTAGCAGAAACTAGTTGCAAAGTTTTGGGGAATTATTTCTGTCATCCTGGAAGTTCTCAACTTTGGCAGGCTTAAAAAATATCCCCTCTAGTGTATTCTTTGAAGCAGCATCTCAATGAACTTCAAAAAGGAGTATAGTTGGCAAATGCAGTTTGATACTTTTGCTAGCACATGGAGTGATGACCATTGCACACTAGTGTTCGTTGGTCTTGGGTTGGTATGTCAGTGTGGTTTTGCCACAAAACTGTAAGGCAAGACATCGCTGTTCTATCCTACTCTATTGCTGATAAGATGCGAGTATGAAATAGGAGTGCAGAAGCTCAAGGCTTCTGGGGTTTCTTCGTATGTTGGATTCTTAGGTCATGTTGATACAGGGGAGTAAAACATCTGTGAGAAGAGTGAAGTTACTATTATTAACTCCAAACTAAATCACTGTGCTCCAGCTGCTCATTGTAGCAGGAGCAGGAAGCTTAGGTAGCTTAGGAAGTCCATTGCCAGGGTAAAAGGAATGATAAAAGACAGGTGTTCACTGAAGATTACTGACAGAAGATTTTGCACTTATACTATGGACTTGCTTTCAAACTAATGTTAAACTTTGTGCTGAATGTTGTTGTTGAGTGCTGCTGTCACGGAGAAGGATGATGATATAGGCTCTGGAGGGCAACAACTGGACTGTTAATTGAAATTTAACCAAGTGCTGGTCTCACTGGCTAAAATGAAAAAAAGTAATTTGGTCTGGGGTCAATGATCTCATTTACAGCTCCATGAAGTAGATTAATTCTTCTGAGATTCATTTATCTGAATGTGACTTTCCCAACTGTTCAAAAAACTATGAACAAAAATAAGACCTTAATTGTTATGTTGCTAGCAGTCCATTGCACTTCACTTCTCAATTACCCTTTCAGTAAAATGGAGATACTTGTATCTACTTGACTCCCTGAATGGTTGTGAGAATAAATTATTGTTCATAATCAGCTTGCAGGCTGAAAAAGGATGCTTTTTAAACACTCATAAAGGGATTTTAATAGCAACAGTTAATAGTAATATTCAAGAAAATAAGAGCAGAGGGAGGAAAAATTTAAAATTTGCTTCCTTGGGTGTGCTTCCTACTATTTCCTCACCCAGAACAGTAGTCACTTCAGGACAAAAAAAGACTAGGTACGTGAAAACAATGCTAAGACACTTCTGGTAGAATTTCCAGCGCTGGCCAATGCTGCAGCAAGGTCTGCTAATGGCTCGTCAGGATCACTGTGGGAATGCATACAAGAGAAGGGGTTGTTATACAAGGGAAGGAAGAGAAGGCTACTTGTTTGTTTGCTCTTGCTTAACATAGGCTTGGGCAGTATTCTTCCCAGGCCTTCTTGAACACACCCTGGTACCTGGGAACACTTTCATATGGAACAGTTATGAAATACTTTGGTTGATGTAGTTCTGATAAGAAGTTGTAGCAATATTTATAAACTGCTGAGCTCTATAGATAGCAATACACTTGGTAACAGGAAATGGGACATGGTTGCTTTACCTGTGCAATTAGTGAAGCAAGTCTTTGCATGTTCATACACCCTTGTACAAACAAGAAATTGATAGAAAGATTTGATTGTCACCTGGGCTCATCAAACTGACATGGAGACAGTAAAATATCATAAGGCACTGGGCAATATAAAAGAGCATAGAACACATTACCTTCTTACAGTCAAATTCTCTAATACCTGCATTGTTGTGTAAATAATTACAGCACTGACAATGCTATGATACCATGGTGTGAATGGTATCATATATTATTCTTGAGATGACTTTTTGCATCCATACAGAAAGGTTTTCATTTTCTAAAATGTCTGTCTGTTCGTCAAGCTGAGGAACTCTAGGAAGGCTGGACCTCTGCCTATAATCAAAATCTAATAAAGCAAAATAGATGTAGAATAGTAGGGAGAAATTAAAATCTTAGTCATGACATCTTGTGTCAAAGTTTTGCTCACGTCCATCAGCAAACATTTAACTTTTCCCAAGCACTGAGTTAAACTGCTTGCAAATAGCATTTCTTTTGCTCCTTCTCCCATCTGCTAGATCCAAGGAATTAATCTGATTGGAATTAAAGTCCACGGTCTCAATGACTGTAAACTTCAGATCAATGTGGTCAGGTTTTGCTTAATCACTATCAAAATTCACACTATTTGAATTCATATGATCTGAAGCGATACCAATGAGCTTTTTTTCTAAGAGCTAATATTGCAAAATCTGTTGCATAAATATTATCATCTTACTTTTAAGAAGGTTTGTCAGAAATCTACTTTATATATAGAAGAGGAAGGCGCTAAATAATGTTATAGTAAAATAGAGTTAGCACTAAAATACCACTGGCCATCTTGGGGGGCTTAACACACAGTGAAAAAGTAAGAGTGGGAATAAATTTGAAAAGTTTCTTAAAGATCTTTAAAGGCATGAGTCTAGACACACACTTGGGATTTGGGTTAATGTTTGTGCTGGGGAAAAGTTTCTGTGGGGTTGACAGCACGTGTGATCTTGGTGACAGAAAACCACTGCCCTGATAGGATGAATATAAACAAAACCCTGCTCCCTTCTGAACTGTCTGCAAATCAGTACAGCATTTCAGTCCTGTTGTGCAAAAATGAGGTTTTTCTAGATCTGATACACTTAAAAAAGACAGAATAAAAATTTTAAAATCCACACAAATGGATATAAGTTGAAAGAAAATGTTGGAAAAATATGTTGAACCTTGGGAGAGGAAGAGGAGGTTTGTTTTCTGCCCTGTGTATTGCTGATGGCATGGTTGGCACTGTGTGCATCATAATCACAGCCATTAGAGATATACAAGTGTATGCTGCAGATATTCTAGGTAAAGCTCTTAGCCAGTAATGACTCCTAGTGCTGCACTTCATTACATATCAGCAGAAATATGTAATTCTGTGAGCCAAACATTCCTGCACATTGCTGTGCCAGCAGGCCACTCATTCATTTCAGTAAGAAATCCAACTTGCAAAACAGTGATCCGAGTGTCTCTGTTTGGTGAGCTGTACACACAGTGCTTATTGCAAGTGAGACACACACATGGGCTTTGTACAAAGGACAGTGTGGCCCAAACCCACATAGCACATGGCTGTATTTCCAAACATCTTGCCACCTATATTTTTGAACAACATTCTTACATATCCTGATGTCTGTGAAGGTTTATGAAGGCCTTCACCTCTCTGACTTGATCCACTTTTCCTGTAGCCAACCTGAGCTGAACAAAATTTTGTCCGTTTGTTTTAATAATAACGTCTGCTTTTTGTTTTGCTTTACCACATTCTAATTTCATCCTCTTTTTTGGTATGGGATCTCACTTCTGTTCTCAGCTACGTGGGATGAGATCTTTGCTCCTTTACAGTGGATTTAAGGCAAGAGCGATAACAAAACTCCCGTATCAATCCAGGAGAGTATTTTTCCCATGAAAGCACTTCAAAAGACAGATCTCTGTAGGGTTCCTATTACAGGAAGAGTGCGGCAAACCATTCTGGGACTCGTAGTCCTTCAGGACTCTACTGCGCAGTGCTCCAATGTGAGCGGTTGAGAGAGTCACATGTCACGGTTTGAACTGTCTATATAAACTGCTGTTAGTTTTTAATAAAGCTCATTTGGTTACTGCATTCACATGTAGACTGGGTTCGTGCCAAGACAAGTGCTACAGATCTCTGAGCCACAGACCTTTTCAGAAACCCTGCCTTGCACCAGATTAAGGCTGGGATAGTGAGGAAGCTGGAACCACTTGCATGTGCTGAGCAGGTTCTAAGCAGATCTGTAGCATGTAGAAACATTACAGGAGGCTTTCTGGACTTCATCTAGTCCTCCAGGAGAGTTTATAGCTACCATGTACTTCTTTTTGCCTGGCCTGTATCTATGGCAGACAATCTCAAACCCATATTTTAAGTATGACTTACCACATACTTCATTTTACTGTCATTTGTATCACTAAGGCTGGAATCCCTTGGCTAACTCTCTTTAGAAATCAAGGACCTGCAAAGGGATCTCAAATAGGAAGTAAGAGAGATGAAGTTGGACTGAAATGGAGAAATTACTGGGTTATAGAACAAAGTTTAGGCATTGCGGGCTCTTGACTATTGAACAGGAACACAACACAAAGCAACTCAACTGCTGGAAATTTTAGCATCAAGCTATAGTGAGTAGTGAGAGCACAAGAGTCTATATTCTGTGCCAGTAAATGCAGTGAGCACTGGCAACAAGAGAGGTGTTTGGACAGCAGGATCACGAGGAGAGGTAGGTCTTGAGGTTCTCCAGGCTCTGAAGGTCAAGTTAGCTCTTTGAAAACCCAGCTCCTCATTCTGGTGTCACTGTTCAAGGTATCTACATCAAACAAATTATGCCAAGTCTCTTGTTGACTTTTGGAGTACTCACTCTCATGTTTCAAAGCAGGCATCTCCTTTCCTCGTACTTCAAGCTCACTTCAACCCACTTCTCCAGGAATAGATCTCCTTCAGCTGTGTGATGGGAGTGATTTTTGGAGGGGAGAGAAAGAGGAGCAGATTCAGAGCATGGTGTCCACTACAGGGACAGATGTGGAGCAGCACAGCTGGGGTGCAGGGTCTAGGAAGGCCCTTCAAAGTCAGACTTTCCTCTTATACCCACATATGAAAGGATTGAGGTTCATGAAAAAGAGAAAGGAAAAGTGCACAGCTAATACAGCACAGGAAAAGAAACAAAGCGTTTGGGGAGCATTTATTCTGCTCAGGGACATCCCAGATATTAAGCATATGGAAGCCAAAAGTTAAATCCATAGACAGTAATCTGTATATGGCACTGTAGTATATGTGGATATGTGTGGCATTTGTGATATCAATGTCACCTCTCACGTTACCTCTACTTTGGAGATATTGTCCTGGTGCCTCTTTGTCACTGAATACGTCCAGTTCTTGAGTGGAAGCCTTTTTAATATGTTGTTTCCTTTGCAGTTTCAAAGAGGATACAGAATATCTTTGAATCTCTGAACAACAGATAGACCTGGTGGTGCTTCACAAAAATGGGAAAGCTGACTGTTAGTCAGATTCCCATTCAATAAAATGGGTGGGTTAGAAAAATAAGAGAAGTGTAGCAAGCTTTTGAATTAAAGGAGGAAAGAGTTTAAGATATATATGCCAGAAAATAGCTGTGGCATTTAGATATTAAACAAAGAAACAATGTAACGGAAGAAAATTACTCTTCATGTTTATCTCTTAAAAGGGAGCCTGAGTACATTGGAGCCAGCAGATAGGAAGAACTCTAATGTTACCAACTTTCTTAGAAAGTATAACAAAGAGATTTTCTTTTAATGGAAACATTTTGCAAAACACTTCAGAAACCTTCAGAATCAGTAAGCAGTTAAGACTGTTGTAACAAATATTTAGTATTCCCTGTGTCCTGAAACTGATTTTTTCTTGCTGTTTACAAAGCTCTGTAAATCTGCTGAGAATCATTTCAACCAGTGCATCCACTGAAACTGCATTTACTTTTAAGTTTGGAAGAAGCAGAAGAATCTAGTAATGTGTCCAGTGAAAATGGACACAGAGATTGCTTTCTCAAGAAGTGCTTTAAAATTAAGCCCTAATTTAATGGTGTGTTAGAAAGTGATTTTGTACCATTAATATGAAAATAATTTTGCAATTTTGAATAATTCTTATTTCTGAGTACATGGCAACTACATGCATTCTTATTTACCAGAATTATCATAGCAAAACTGATTCAGCTACTGTACCTAAATATGAGTTTTATTGTCTAGTATTTTATATTTTTTATATTGCTGTAGAGGGCCTATGAAATGGATTTCTGATGACACCCCTATACTCCCTGGTATTATAACTAAATGTTTTAGTTGTAACCTTATTTCCCCTTATTTAATTCCCCACCTTTGTTTATTGTCTTTGACTATGACTAGAGTTTCCTTGAAAAACAGTCTGGTTTCTTTGTAGTACCATAGAGTATGCAACATACTTAGAGTAAAAGTGAAATGTAATTATAATAAAAGAAATAATAAAAAAAGATTTTGCATGTAACGTGAATTATGACATGATTTTATTGTATTACATGTTTTAAAACTGTGCTAATTGGAAATTGTAGTCTTAAGAATGATTTTCCTTGCCCTCAGAAATGTGGATAAAAATTAGGAACAGTGTATATAAGGAAGACTGTTGGCATTCACTGGATTTAGGGAAACAATCTGTTGAGCAAAGGTTCAATTTCGCAAATATAGGTAAAGTGGGAAAAGACAAACATAAATTAATTCAGCATGATCAGATGTGAAACACTGTGTATTTCAGATACCACAGTGAGATTCATGAGAGCAGAATATGGTTTTGTTCTACGAGAGTCTTTGCAAAAGAAGGTACACTGAGGTTTCTTTAAAACATCAAAAAGTTTCCAGGATAAATAATGAAAATTTCAGTAGTATCTTGGACATGCAGCAGGAACTTTAAAATCAAGAAGTTGTTGGGGTTTGTTTGTTTGTTTGTTTGTTTGTTTGTTTGTGGGCTTGGGTTTGTTTTTTTGTTTTGTTTTTTGTTTGGTTTTGGTTTTGGGTTTTTTTGTTTGTTTGTTTGTTTGTTTGTTTGTTTTAATGTTGGGCCAGACTTTAGGCTGGTATAGGTGAATATAGCTCCATTGCAGTCAGGGTTCAATACCAGGATACCAGAACTGGTATTCTGGGGTGCATTAGGAAGAGCATTGCCAGCAGGTTGAAGGAAGTGATGCTCCCCCTCTACTCAGCCCAGGTGAGACCTCACCTGCAGTGCTATGTCCAGTTCTGGGCTCCTCTGTACAAGAGAGACATGGAGCTCCTGGAGCCGGTCTAGAGAGGGCAACTGGGACTGGAGCGTCTCTCTTATGAGGAAGTGCTGAGGGAGCTGGGCCTGTTCAGCCTTGAGAAGAGATGATTGAGACCAGACCTCATCAATGTCTCTAAGTGCCTGAGGGGAGAGTGTCAGGAGGATGGAGCCAGGCTCTACTTGATGGAGCCAAGCAACAGAATGAGAGGCAAGTGGCAGAAACTGATTCACAGGAAGTTCCACCTGAATATGAGGAAGAACTTCTTTACTGTGCAGTTGACTGTGCACTGGAACAGATTGCTCAGAGAAGTTGTGGACTCTCCCTCACTGGAGACACTCAAGTCTGGATGCCTGAGCAGAGAGGTTGGGTCACTGTGGCCCCTTCCACCTTACCCATTCTGTGATGAACTGACAGTGCATTGTGTCAGTGTGGAGTCACCTTAGGGACACTAATTACAACAGTTGCTTACTCTTTTGCTTTAGCAACACTTCATCATGGACTACATATTTAATGCATAACAGCACGCATGAACATATAATAGCATCCTATCCACCCCTTAGCCCAGGACCTATTTAACTGTGCTGATATCCGTCCTTTTAATTAGAGGATATTAACAGATATGGTAAAACATGGGAGTCATTTATTTTGCTTTTCCCAGAATTAGATAAATACTGCATAAGTATTCACATATTTCTTAACCAATTGGCTTTGTCTGTCACACCTTTTTCACACTGCCTTGATATTTAGCTGTCTCCATGCAAGCTAGAATACCTGTAGGCAACAGATACAGAAGAATAGTTGGGAGTACTCTTGCTGAAGCCTTGATGCTAACACAGCTACAACCTTCCAGTATCTTAGAGTGTAGACTCTGCCAAACCATTCCTACACTACTCTGGTGGCCTGTGCTCTTACCCCTTACTAATAGGTCTCCCTAAAGATTCTCAAAGAGGTTGCATTTAAACCCTCTGTGATATGCCTGCTCCTCATTTAGGTTCTGGCACCTGATCCTTATTCCTTCAGGATGGAGAGAAGCACCGTGGTCAAACCAACTCAGCCTCTTCAGCCACCCAGCTCTCTAACCAAAGAGTAAGTTGCCACGTGAATGTCTGAACCAGCCAGAGGAGTTTTTCTTTTAGCCTTTTGGGAAAACTGATTATTTCATGCCATGCATAGCTTTATCAATCACCCAATAAGATTTTGTTTATCAGCTCCACTCTCACAAGTAAGTAACTGTGAAAAGACTCAGTGGTGACTAAGTTCCTGCTGGAAATAGTCTAGAGTTTCTTTCAAAGCCACACCTGTTCATGTGACACAATCCTCTTGGGTGAGCCGCCTGCTCTCTCATGGCATTGAGAAACAGTGTGTCACACCCCAATGAAAAGCAAGGTACAGCCGTATTGAGCACACAAATATACACGTAAGCAAAGAAATGTCTTTAGACTGTCAAGGAACATTGCCCATTTAACTATATCTAACGTTTGCACCCTCTCTTTCACATACACACACACGAAACATTTGTTACCTGAGTAATATTTCTATTTGGCTGAGAGAGAAAAAGAATGAAAGGGGAAAGGCAAGGTTACTAGGAGGGGATGCATAAAATATTTCTGATTCAACTGTGATGAAGTCAGCTGAAGACAAAATGCCTACTGGTTTCTGCAGCTGCCCAGGTCCTTGCAGTTGTGATACACAGAAACAGAATATAGTCTTTCCATGTCCAAACTTACCACAATTACATGCTTGAAAAGAAGCTTTAACTGTAATAAAACCCAGAATGAGTCACAAAGAAATTGATAAGAAGATGTAATCTTGTAATAGTCCCTTTCAGAGGATGGAATAATTTGTAGGATTCGTAGACACTTGCTTCCTACTTACAAAATTAACTGTCACACCCTTACACTGACACCATGGGTTTGGAATACATGATGCAATGCAAACATGGCTCACGACGACGAGTACACAGAATGAACCTGTCGCCTGTATTTCAGCTGATCCACCCAACTATGACTCACTGGTGAAGGGCTGAACTTTTTGTCCTTAGGCAAAGGGCACAACAGCTGTGTCTCTGAGACAGGGTGCCAATGCTTCCATGACATCTCCAAGTGCACTCAAGATAAGACCATTCAAGAGCAGTTTTTTTCTACCACAGGGCTTTTTGGCACAGATAGCAAGCAGAGGGCTTGCAGACAAGCAAGACAGACAAATCAAGAACCCTGTGGCTTTCACTTCCGCACTCTGGTCTGAGGCTTGAAATTAAATGAAATTGGAGGAAATTACCTAATCACTCGTTTGTTCACTTTTTTCCAATATCTGACTCAGATCATGCTCAGGAGCAGGTGAAATCTTGATGGAGCCTGCAGCTGTTTCTACTGTTTCATCCTTGATGTCCAGATTGATATCATTAATGTTAACACAACAGCAAACAGCTGCTCCTACTTCTGTTCCTAGCAAGGCTCTGCTCTTACAAATGTAAGCAACCCTGATGACAGATACTGATGGTTGCTAGTTGATTCCAGAAGCAGGTGAGTAGATATTCCATTTTAGGGGCATCCTTTTGGACAGCATTCTGCCATTCATCCATACAAAATCACATTCATTCCTGTCCATACATCGTTATACAACAGTCACTCTCTGGGCCAGAGTAAAACTGAACTTTGAAAAAAAGTCCCGAGTAAAGCAGAAGTCACTACCTGAAAAGACTATGACTCTAAGAGCTCTAGTAACCCCATACCTCTTCTAACTAGCAGTCCCCAGCTTGCACCCAGTTCACACAACACTTAACAACTTAATATTTATAACAAACAAAACTAGGTTCTGCTTAGAGAAAGGAAAATGTTCATAGAATTTTTGTCAAATCACTATTTAAAAAGCAGGAGTTCTTTTTTCAGAGCCAACTCCATTGTAATAAATCAAAGTTCAGCTTTCTCTCTCACCAGTTGTGCACCTAATGATAAGAATTCTTTTGCAAAGAAATTTTGAAGAACATTAAAATGTGGTGCTTTAGTAATGGGCTTAAATGGTAACCAAAACTTGTTAATATCCCCAACAGTTTTCCCCACTTTCTTGTGGAGTAACTCATGCCAAGCAGGATGTAACAACACAACTAAGGATGATCTTTCATTTGCAAAGAATGTGAAAATGCTATGGAAATGTTGAATGTTTTTAGAAACAGAAACTCAGATAGCATCGGTTATCTAGAGAGAAACTGAAAACTCTGGTTTCAAACTGTGCCTGTCTAGACTCCATGTATATTAGTCTTCGAGCCACCTAACAGCTGCTTCACTGTGAAAGTGGTAATTAAATAACCACAGCAAAAATATAAATGACCACAAAGACAACACAGGAAACCTAGCAGCTCAGACATGTCAGGTCATCCTCATTGCTTCTAACTGGATGCACATCCCTGTGTAAAGCCCAGAGTCTGTAACTACTATGGAAAATGGGCATAGCTTGGAATAGATGATTCCCATAAACTGGGTAAGGAACGTACCAGGTGCCAACTTGAAACCCTCTACACACAGGACCCTGAACTTCTTCAGCTAGTCTCAGTTCACCACACCATGTGCACCTCCCAGATGTGCAGGAGTAGCTACTGACTGAAGTCATGATCTGTTAGCGTTGCCCAGTCCAGCACATAATTGCAAAAATGGCTATGCTACTGCAAGTCCTGAACAAAAGTTGTTTTGTTGTTTGAAATTGCAGGTCTGGACTATGCAGTCTGGGACAGGAGACCTTCTTAGGTATAGGGGCCTGTTACTTGCAGCTCCTTTAGACAGAAGGTACAGAAATGCAGGTACTGTTTTTGTAGGACATGTATCTGTGTTTGACATGGTTAATAAAAGGTGCTCCAGAGAAAGAGGTGGGAAAACTTGCTCAAGGTGGTGGTTTTACCATGTTCCTGTGAATAGAACTCTATTTTTCAGCTTGGTTTAACAAAATAAAGGAAATGGAATGTCAGAAACCATAATGGTAAGATGGAGAAGCAGCAGTAACGGCTAAATGAGCAACTCTGGAATCATTCATATCTGATTGAAATATTTTGTTAACTATTTAGAAACAACTGTTTCTAAAACACTTAAGTAATAGCCACTGAAATAGCTTTTTAAAAATTATTTGTAAAATGTCAGACAAGTTTTCTTCTTAACAATTTTAATCGTTTATTTTTGTCATCAGGCTACACTGTCCTCATGTTAGTTCAACAGCCCCCAGGTAGAGTCCAGACCAGTCAAGTTGTCCCTTTCTATCTCTCAATCACTGCTACAAATCTCTCTTCGTGGTGAGAACCAAGCACATGGTTAGAACAGATATCTCAGTTAGTTCTGGCTACTCACACATAACCCTTCTTTCCATCTTCAGTGTGTACCTCCACTCACATTCTGTGAAATTGCATGCAAATACCCACAGATATCAGAAAGGAGATCTTGGCACACCATATGAGAATGATTCCTGGATGCTTGGCAGTTCTACTAGGGTTGGGGAAGTCACAAATACAGCTCATATCTTTGGAGGTGTTTGGGAAAGAGGCATTCCTTAGGGATGTCTCTGATGAAGTTAATGGTGTATACTGTAATTCTAGCCCTTGAGACATGAGTAGAAAACCGTGTGAGATATCTTGATGACTATATTCAATCACATGAGTTATCTTGTAGTCAGTGTGTTAATGTGGACTTCAGAAATTGCCAGGCGCTCCGCTTCAAGGCAGGGCTGAACCAGATTTCTAAGTCAGATATCTTTCTAAAGCATTTATTTCCTTCACCCTCTAAGCTTTGGTAAGTAATGACCATCATTATGATTTTGCTCACCTACCTGGCCAACATGGTTTTGCTTCCAGGCTGTCATGGATGTCCACTGTTGGGGCTCAGGAGTGCACCAGTTGCTTTCTTAAGGACTAATTTTTGTATCAGTATCTATAAATATGTTTATTATTTGTATCTATATGTATTCTTGGAGCATCAAATACTTGTTCATGGAAACATCAAACTTTTAAAATCTATTTTAAATCTATTTTAAATCTAGTGTCCTATGCAGTCATGAAACATCACTATTTGGCTCATTTCTGTGGCTGGTCTCTATTTCCTTGATTTCACCCTTTTCAGCTCTTAGTCTCAGCTTAAAAAATCATTCATGTTTTTGATCCTCTACTCTAGCCCAAGGGGGCTCTCTGACCCCAGTTTCTGTTCTGTTGCTTCCAGACCAAATTTCTTCTCAGAGTTCAAGACCTTGCTGGATGCCTTTGGTTCCTAAGCCCCTGAACAACTTTCCCTTCATTGAATCCACTAAAACTCTGGAATGTGCTCTTGACTACCCTTGCCTGGGTTAACAAGAATGCAACAGTTTCACAGCAAAAATGATTGAGAGGTGCCAAGAACAGGGACTGTCTGCTCGGATCCAGCATGTTAAAAAAGAAACTTGACTGTACGTTTCTAATGGTATACTTTTAACCTGCACTCAGCATTTACTTGTGGGAGATTTTTATTTGCAAGAAGGTTCGCATTGATGGAAACTCTCAGAAACTTTCCCATTGAATGAATGCTTGCTCTTCCAAAAGTCATGAAAGATGTAGGTATCTAATCAATTTGCAATTTTGTTTGATTCTTTTCTTTATCTTTACAAACCTGAAATGTCCATGCAGGACATTAGCCATTGTGAGGTGATGTCAATGGCAAATTGAGTACCATGAATAGAAAAATAAATTATATTAAGAGGGAAAATTCCATGCATAGTGTGTATCCCACTGGAAAATTAACAATAACTATTTTTTAAAGATACTTGTGAAACAATCCAAGTTTATTCTCAGAACTATTAATGAAAAACATAAATTTAAAACTATCTAAACAAAGAAAAATGCTGTAAGACCTGATGATCCTCTCCTTCCTTCTCTATGCTTGTATTCAGTACTTCTCTAATGTGTTTTTTGGATTAAAAAAGGTTATATTTTGACATCTACGCTGCTCAGCATGTGAAATCCCATGGACATACCTGCAAATATATTTCACTCTTAAAGGGAAGCTGTTTGCTTAATATTCCTTAGAGAGGTGACTTTTAAAACACCAGAACAGAGAGATTATTTCTGAAACAAAGTTAGCCCCCAAAAGTGAGAGGATTTAGAGCTTTAAAAAAATACAAACAACTCTGAACATACAAATATATGTATTTGTATATATATGTATATATACACAAATATATATATAGGCTCAGGTTTGTTTATATATAAATATATGTATATACCATTTGCTTTTGTACCTTAGTTATTATTGTCCATGAAGGACTCACATATATTCCACAGGAAAAACTTCCGATGTGAAAAATATCATAACTATTGAGCTGTTTCAATCAGATGCTCTCACCCTTGATCAGCACCCTCTTATTCTCATACCACCATGCAGGGAGAGATCCCTGGCCATCCTCCTTAGCCTCTGGTTCTGCAATAATCAAAATACTGTGGCCAGATGGTTTTGTTTTCCAGGAGGTGAGGATAGCATGATGTTCCCCAGAAGGAGATGTAATTTTTTTACAGGACATTATATTTTTTTAAAAGTAAAAGAAAACACATATGTAGATGTAACAATTTTGTGGCAGTCTGTATAATTAAGAAGAATGTCACTTCACCTTAGAGGGATTATCCTTGAGAAGGTAAAGCAATAAAAATAGGGCAGATGAAAGCGGAAAAAAAGACCTCTTAATACCTACTGATAACAAAGCCCTATTGCTTTTCATTGATAATTGGAAATTAAAAGGAGGAACTCTGGAGGACCTAACAGAAGACAAGACAGAGCAAACATCTGGGGGTGGGACTTGGAGAAAAAAAACCCTATGAAATATGACAGAACATATTCTAGGAAGCAAGCAGTGAAGGAGTAAGTTAGAATTAAAAGAAACTCAGGAAACGACAAGAAGATTGGGCAAATCAGGAAAAACAGCCATTCTACAAATGCAAGGAGGATTGAACTCTGCTGGGCCACCAAAGTGAAGAATAAGACTTTAAAGGAGAGCCAGGAAAAAGCAGTAAATAAAGGGAAGATATTCAGACTCCTTAATACCAATGTAACATTAAGAAGCAGGCATTCTTTATTCAGCGCTGGATGCACGAGGGAATATTTCCTCCAAAATATCATGCATGCACATGATATTTTGGCTCCTGTTTATATACTATATATACATACTCATTGATTTTCCCCAGAATGAACATGGGTATAATAATAATTTCCCCAAAATCAGTAACGTATCCCCTTTCCACATGCATTCTTCTGTCCCGAGGGTCTCTCCAGTGGTCTCTGGTGGTCATCAACCCTGAAGTTATACCTGACTGCCCAATGAACTCAATGTTACTTTCCCAAATATGGAGCTGAGTTGGCACAACTAATATAGTTATTCTCCTCGGTTACTGTTAAGCATGATCCCCATTACACAGTTCCATAGGTCAGTGATTTTTAAGAATAAGCATTGTATTTTTCCTACCAGCTGACCAAACATTTCTTCATCTGGCAACAAAAGGTCAGGCAGAAAATGGTAGGTTCCTTAGGACTAGTAGAAAGCAAATGTCCCTCCTGTTTTCTAGAAGGGGAAGAAGTTAAAGCCAGAAAACACAGGCTGATTAGCCTCACCTCAATCCCTGGGAAGGTGATAGATCAACTAAGCCTCGAAACAATTTCTAAACAAATGAAGAAGAAAAAGGTGATTGTGAGTAGTCAGCATGGATTTATGCAGCAGGAACAATGCTTAATTGGCCTGGTAGCCTTCCATGACTAGATGACTAGTTTGGTGAACAAGAGGTGGTAACCGGATGTTGTGAATCTGAACTTTAGGAAGGCTTTCAACCCTGTATCCCATAATACCCTCATAGACAAACTGACAGGGAATGAACCAGATAAGGGTATGGTGAAGTAAACAGAAAGCTGGCTTGAACAGCCAGGCTGCAAGCCTTGTGATCAGTGGCAAGAAGTCCAGACACTTGAAGGCCAGACACTTGAAACATTTCCACAGATATTATAATATTGTTTGACAGCTTTTTAAAAAGCTGCTTGCATATTCTCTTACAAAAATATTTCTGAATATCAAAAGTAGTGAAGCCTCATTCCTCATAGATTTGTACTTTGAGGTTTCACTGCAAGCTGTACCTTTAACTTTTCCCATCCTTGGGCATAAGAGCTCTGCTGTCTAATTCTTCTGGAGTTTGATTTGTAGAGACACAGCACCAGACAAGAGAAGGACTGGTATTGCTAGCCTAGAACTACATTTGTTAAACCTCACAGGCTACTTCACATATGCTGATTAGACAGCTTGTTACTGCCAAATAAAGAGGATACTGACAGAGTTGTCTGATAAGTTTGGTCTCTCTCTCTTCCCCCTACTAGACAGATTTATATTTACAAGTGTTTTAAGACCTGAATAAAATTCTTGACTCACTTAGGCACGGAGACTAACAAGCAGAGAACAATTACACAGATTTCGATATCAAATCCAACTAATGACTGCAGACTTTTTTTCATAATTTAAACATTTAAACAAGAGGAAGGTGGAAGACTGAGTATTTATATAAAAACAAATGTGCAGAACAGCAATATACACATTTCTTTGACTTAATTAAAAAAAGGACAAAAGAGAGATTTTAATAAAAGCTTACTTATACATACCCAACATCCTGCTTGCCCTCAAAGACAGACATTGCAGAGTTTCAATTAAGAAAACTGTGTTTCAAAGACACACAAATCCTACCAATACATATTCTCTTTGTAAGAAGGTATTTTACAAAGCAGTTTCAGAGTGCAGATGCATTAATGGACCTAATTATTATGCAAAGGAAAATCTTCCACTGTCTATCCCCTTATTTCTGTATTTTCATAAAGAAAAACACACATAAGCAAGAAAAAGCTAATCTGTTCTTGCCTTCTATTTTCCTGGAACCTCAGTGATATCACTCTAAACAGAAACAGTAATAGTACAGTCAATTGGAGAGTATATACTTGGAAATACTATTTCAGTGCATTTTAAATACAATTTTAATTGTAATCCAGGTGATAAACTGTTTTGCCATATGAAGATGGAGAGCTAGATCATAGTTTTCTCCCTCCTGATCTTACATAAATGACAGTTTTCAATAGAAACTCTGATGCTTTAGAAGAAAATTGGAAAGTTTGTATATGGGTTAAAAGCATCCACAGGTATACTAGTAAGGGAAACTTTTGTGGTTGTGGTTTCCACAGCCTTCTCAACACTAATATCAGTATCACTACAGGTCAACACGCTAATGTTCCTTTGTTAATTATCTAATTATACATAAACCCTTTTATCAGTTCAAAATTACAAGGGTGTTCATATTGCATCATATTTGCTGTTGGAACAACAAGTCTCATATATAGGTCACTTAAGACCCTTATGAAGGAAATTTTTATTAAAATAAGCTTTTCCAGTCTGTAACAAACTACACTCAAACACTGCTAACTAAATTAATCAATATTTTTGCAAAATGAAGAATGAACCAAGAGCAGTAGTTTTTTAGCACGTGGGAGGGTTGGTTTTGTTTTTAATTTAAACATAGTACATATTAGCATTAAGTCCAAAGCACTTGATTAAAACACCAGGGTGTACCATGTTCCTGAGGCACAATGAGGAACCTTTGAGAAGGAGGCAGTTATGCACCACCTGAGGAACATCACTTTCTGTGAATTGCTGCACTCTACACTAACAGAAGGGAGACCAAGAGCACATCCTCTACTACTGAACTGTCACAGCTCCAGATGGCCCCATGCTCCAGGGAACGTTTACTCCTTGCTCCCCCACTAAGCCTAATATACCTGCTGAAAGAATCTATGTGGCAGGGGTTGACCAGAGAAACTGCTCAGGTCAAAGGCCTTACCTTACCTGACTTTCTTCCTTCGTAATCCTGAAAGTACATTGGAGCTCCTGGTTTTAAACCAGACTTCAACGTGAACGTTGAATGCTGCAGCTTTTTACCTTAAATGCCTCATGAGAGAGAAGTTCTTTCTCCCCATACAACCTAAGGACTGAATGACGTCCCAGAGAGGATGGCAGCAAGATGGATCCTCTTCTAAATAAAGCTATTTACAGTAGCTTGGCATTTTCTTGAGTAACACTGTTTGAGCACTACTCATTCATCAGTGTGGTTTGCTGAAGTATAGGAGTCAGTAGCAGGTTAAATAACCTTTATTCATGAAGAAGTCTCAGTGAAGTTTGTTTGTATGGAGCTGTTAACCATACCTATTGCACAATAAGCAGCCTGCCAACATAACCTCCCAGGCAAACACCTTATAGGACAAAGAATAAGCTTTATTGCTTCAGTTTAATAAACTATGATTATTTGCTCAAGTGACTACTGGAGATGCACCATCAATCTTCCTCAGTTCCCTCTACTGCCATATTTTAATGCAAGATATTGTTTTGCATAGGCTGGTTTTGCCTTGGAGGAGAAATGCAAGCCAATCAGCTAAGGGTAATATCAGCTATATTCCAACAGTTTATACACATCAGCTCATAATTCTCTGGCTAGGCTACTCAAGACAGTGCCAAAATTGAGCATGACAATTCAAATCATGGCTAAAAAATGCATATAAAACTCATTAAGGTAATCTTAAGTCAATATAAATGTGATAGATTTTAACTGCAGTAACGAATAGGAAAAGAACTGACTGCCACTTTCAGTTACAAATGAGATACAGACACAACAGGGGAATTTAAAATTAAGTTGTTTTACTTGGGAATTTAATTTTAAGGAAATTTTAATAAGAAAACATTGAAAGCATTGAAAAAGCATGGTTTTGGGCCCCATGTTTTTTTTGCGTGGAAACTAATGTCAACAAGGAACCAACAGACTACACAGGCATTGTTTGCTCTACAATGGACTGATATCTCACTTGTTCTTACCAGTTATCAGCAGCTTTTCACTTTCAGTTTTAAACTGTGAGTTTCATTTAGTCAGTTTCCCATCATTGAGATCTTTTCTGACAGTAAGTTGCCTTTAAATCACTACATCCTAACTTCTCATATGTAACTAGAGTTACCTTGAAACTTAATTCTTCTACAGCTTCAAAGCACTATGGTGACTGGAATATTTTTCAAAACTACAACTGAGTTCTTAGCAGAATTTATGAACACTGCTTCACCTGCATTCATAACAGAGAGCTGTGGAAGAAAAAAACTATAAGAGAATGTGCATACACTGCAGTGTTCAGCTTGTGTTATTGGTCAAGAGTTCTGATAAAAAGTATACTTTCTCATGCACAGGTAAACCATAATCTCTTATGCATGGCTATGCTGCTTCTGGGCAAGCTCAGTATGCAAGCACAGGTGTTCAAGTAATTTTACCTTCCCACAGCATACCCCAGATTAATGGAGTTAAATTTTCAACAATCCATGTTTGCCTATTATATGATCAGTGAAAAAAGATAAATTACCATTTCTGATCCCATATCCAAAACTCTAAACTGTAAAAACTGAGCAGAAGTGTTGGGAGGATTCTTCATATTAATGCCCTCAAAAATAGGGCAACATCACAGTAACAGGAATTGCTCTAAACAGTGTAATGAAATAAAGGCAAGAATTGCTGGCTCAGGTGATTAGTAATGAGCAACCGACTCTTTCATTAACTGGGCACTAACTTAAATGTAGCCAAGGCTGGTAGTTGCCAGGCTCCTTTAGCACTGCTTGGGCCCCACAGATGGCAGTGGCAGCATGACAGTGGCATCACCTCAGTCCTCGGGGCAGCTTCTCTGACTCACAGAGGTCAGCACCACCAGTAACTCAACGGGTGCACACCTCTGCTGGAAATGGCAATCCTGTCCTGCAGCATTCAACATCACGGAGAAAGCATTCAGACTCAAAAGCAGTAAAGAAAAATAACAAAGGCCATGCAGCCCTGTATCAGCCCCACCGTGCTAGACCTCAGAATCACAGAATAGTTAGTATTGGAAGGGACCTCTAGAGATCATCCAGTCCAACTCCTCTGCCAGTGCAGGGTCACCTAGAGCAGGTGACACGGGAACGCGTCCAGGTGGGTTTTGAATGTCTCCACGACCTCCCTGGGCAGCGTGTTCCTCTGCTCTGCCACCCTCAATGGAAAGGAGTTCTTCCTCATGTTGAGGTGGAACTTCCTGTGTTTTAGTTTATGGCCATCGCTCCTCGTCCTGTCGCTGGGCACCACCAAAAAGAGTCTGGTACCTTCCTCTTGGTACCTGCCTCTGAGATATTTACATGTATTAATGAGGTCCCCTCTCAGTCTCCTCTTCTCCAAACTCCCGCAGTCTCTCCTCATAGATGCTCGGCAACATCCAGCTGCCCCGATCTCTACCTCTGCGGATAAGGTAAGGGGCTGCGGTCTCCTCAGCGGCGGCTGAGGGAGCGCTTTTAAAAGCCAACAGCAAAGTTGGACGACACGGAGCCTTCGCCGCCTCCGCCGCCCCAACACCCACACCCCTCCTCGGCGGCCGGGCCGGGCCGGGCCGGGCGCTCCCTGCCCCGGGGGGAGCCCGCCCAGCGCCGCCGCTGGCCCGCACCTCGCCCGGCGGCCCGAGGGGGACGGACTCAAGGTCAGGCGGCGGCGGCGGCGGCGGCGGGCGGGGGGCCGGGCCCGTAACGGATGTGCCCGCCCGCCCCGCCTCCTGCGCTGACAGAAAGGCGGCGGCGGCTCCTGGTGCGCCAGCGGCAGCCGCGCGGAGGCTGGTGCGGAGCAGCAGCGGCGCCCCCGGAGCTGCCCGAGAGCCCGCCCGCGGCAACCGCCGCCCCGCACGCCCACGAGCCTCCCGAGCCGCTCCGCTCCTCCCCGCCTCGCTCCGCTCCGCCGCCGGCTTTGCCCGGGCCGCCGCGCCCCCCCGGGGATGGCGGTGCTGGCTCTGGCCCTGGAGGGACTCGCCATCTTCGGGCTCATCCTCTTCGTCGTGCTGTGGCTCATGCACTTCATGTCCATCATCTACACGTAAGCGCCGGGGTGCGGGGGGATGGCGCCGCGTTGTTCCGTCACCCACCCGCCATCGCGCCCGGAGCGCCCGGGCAGCGGGGCCCCGTCCGCTGCAGCCGCACCGCCTCCCCCGCGGCCGGCGGCTCCTCTTCCCCCGGGTGTCAGCACCGGGATCCCCCGCCGGGAGACCCGAGCGTCACGCCGCCGTCCTCAGTGCACAGCTGGGTTCGTGCTATCGCTCTTCGGGTAAAAACCGCCCTCTGTGGGTTTCTGCCTCCTGCTCTGCGCCGTGATCTTTGCTCCTTTGCCCTTAGCGCTGCTGGGGAAGGCTTGGGTTTTGTTGTGTGCCGGTACACCTGTAAAGCGAGGCTTTTCCGGTGATGGTGGGAGACCAGCGTGCACAGCACTTACCAAATGTGTGATATTTTGATTGTGCAACGGCTGTACAGAAGAGCAACTGAAGGAGTACAGTATCCTCTACCAGGCAGACAAAATTTTAGCCATAAGTATGCTTCTTTTTTTCTGCTGAGAAATGATGGTAGTACTAATAAAAACAAGTATATATAGTGTGTTAGACCCTTCTTGGATAAGTACAAGTAGAAATTCTTTTATGAGTTTGTGCACACATTTTTGACGGACGAACAAAGCAGATACAGCCTAGCAGAGGCGTTGGCTGTGGGCATGTGAGGGAAGAATTAAGAAGGCATCTCTTTTTGTAGAAGGTCCTGTTTTGCTCCTTTAAGCAAAAGGCAACTCTTGCATCACTGCTAGGATTAGAAAATAGCTGAATTTGTTTGCTTTGCTTGTGTTTATCTATTCTCCTTTCTTGCTGTTCCACTGCATCTGATAGGTATCTGTGATAAATCCCAGCCATTGTTGAAAGCAAATCTCACAGAATGGGTAAGGGTGGAAGGGACCGCAGTATGTCAATCTGGTCCAACCTCCCTGCTCAAGCAGGGTCATCCTAGAGCACATGGCACAGGATTGTGTCCAAACAGTTCTTGAATATCTCCAGCGAGGGAAACACCATAGCCTCTCTGGGCAACCTGTTTCAGTGGTTGATCACCCCCACAGTAAAGAAGTTCTTCCTCATATTCAGGTGGAACTTCCTCTGCATCGGTTTCGGGCCATTGCTTCTCATCCTATTGCTTGGCTCCATCCTCTTGACACCCTCCCTTCAGATACTTAGAGACATTAATGAGGTCCCATCTCAGTTGTCTCCTCTCGAGGCTGAACAAGCCCAGTTCCCTCACCCATAAGAGAGATGCTCCAGTCCCTTAATCATCTTTGTTGCCTTCCACTGGACCTGCTTCAGAAGCTCCATGTCTCTCATGTACTAAGGAGCTCAGAACTGGACACAGCCATGTGAGGCCTCAGCAGGGCTGAGTAGAGAGGCAGAATCACCTCACTTAACCTGCTGGCAATACTCTTCTTAATGCACCCCAGGATATCATTGGCCTGCTTGGCCACGTGGACACACTGGTGCTTCATGGACACCTTGTTGTCCATGAGGATCCCCAGGTTCTTCTCTACAGAGCTGCTTTCCAGCAGGTTGGCCCCCAGCCTGTGCCGGTGCCTGGGGTTATTCTTCCCCAGGTGAGGACCCTTCATTTGCCTTTGTTGAATTTTAGACTGTTTTTCTCTGTCCATCTCTCCAACTTGTCAAGGTCCTTCTGAAGGGCTGCACAGCCCTCTGGGGTATTGGCCACTCCTCCGATCTTTGTGTTATCAGTGAACTTGCTGAGGAGGCATCTGTCCCTTCATCCAAGGCATTGATGGATAAGTTCAACAATACTGGGCCCAGTATTGAACACTGGGGGACACCACTACTAACCGGCCTCAAACTAGACCCCGTGCCACTAATTATGACCCTCTGCGATCTGCTGTTCAGGCAGTTCTCAGTGCTCCTCACCGTCCACTCATCCAGTCCATGCTTCCAGAGTTGAATTTGTGGATACCGGAGATTTGCTTCTTTTGCCCTTGGTCTTAGTTGCCTTATGGTTTGGTTTGGTTTTTTTTCTTTGTTAGTTTGTGGTTCTTTGGTTTATTTTATATTAAATCATTTATAAGCTCTAATAATTTTTTCTGCTCAAGTTACCCTTAGATCTAATATTCACTTGGATAATTAACTTCTTTCTTGAAAACTATCTGTATGGGTTGTCTTGGACATAAATGGCAGAATTTCAGTACGGGGGAGGAGAAAGGGTGCTTAGTGGGAGATGAAAACATAGGCTGCTGTGGACACAGCTAATTTTGGACAGCTTTGAAACTGATTAAAACAGTCCATTGCATGTTAAAACCTCAATCAGGCAGACCTGTGTAGTGCTGCTGCTCATAAATCTTTAAGAAAGACTGACAGCTGTAAAGGGCAGGAGATGCAAATGGCAACATAGGGGAAGACATGAAAGAGGATAAACAGGAGGGAGAAGGATGAGATATGCTAAGAGACATGAGAAGAAAAAACAAGGGAGAACCAGAGAGAAGGGTACACTTTTGGGCAATCAGTGCCACAGGAGCTACCCCTTCAAAGGCACTGCCTCTTGTGGAGGCAGCACACTGGAGGAGGGAAACTCCTGAATGCACTCTGGGCTGCAGGTAAGATACCCCTGAATGGACTTTGACCTGTCAGGCAACCCACCCTGAGGAGCTGCAGCCTGTGGATGACTCACCCGAGAAGACTGCAGCCAGTGACGGGCCCATACTGGAGCTGACTCAGGGATTGCAAACCTGTAGTCAGTCTCTCCTGAGCAGCTACACCTGCTAGAGCAGCGTAACGGTTAAGACGCAACCAGCAGTGGAGGAAAATAAGTGAGAAGCAAGGCATGGCCAGAAGAACCTTTACATGCTGAATTTTGCCTCCTATGTTGTCTTGCTGAAGGGCAGGGGAGGGACTGAATGTAAGGAACTGTGCAAAAGAGCAGTTCAGATGGAAAAGTGGGGAGGAAATGTCTCTGACTGAAGCTGAGCCTGGAGAAGGAAGGCAAAAGGTACTTCCCTGAAAGTTGTTTGTCTTTTTTTCTCAATACCCACATTGATAATTAGTTGCCCATTAATTGACAATAATTTGAGTAGAATTGCCTGAGTTGAGGCAGTTTTGCCTGTGACAGTAATTGGTGGGGAATGCAGGCAGCAGTTGGACCTGGTATGGCCTGGGTCTGGAGTATTTGTAGTCATGTGAAACCTAGAAGGAGTTGTGCTTTGTGTTAATGGGAACTTGTCTTATGAGCGTGTGTATTGTGTATGAGGAGTTAATGCAGATTGTGTGTTTGCAGATGGAAAACTTGCCAGTTGTGAAGAGGATGGTAAGAACTGAGGTGATGCAGTTTCAGCCTCTGAGGCCCCTGGAAAAAAGTATGCTTCCACTGGGGCTCTGGAGTTACTGTCTCAGCAGGGCCAGAGCCAGGAGCTCTTTGGCAGAGAAATGGGCTGATGGTAACAGAGGTATTTAATGTTCAGTGTGAAAAGGTGGCCCATGGCTGGAGGTGAACAGCTGGTAGCACTGAAGTGACCAAAGTGCAATCTGTGCTGAGTTGGCAGGCTGTTGTGGAGGAGCTGCCTCAGTTACAGTGATTTGAGGAAACAGGACCACAGCTGCCCATAGTATGACCACGCAGCTGCCCTTTGAAGTAATAAAGAAGTGCTGGGCACCTAAAGCAGCCGTCCCAGGGAGCTGTCCTTGCAGTGGCTGTGGTGGTACTGGGCAACTGAAGCTGATGGCATATAGCTGACGGCTGGAGAGAGCACTGCTCTGGTGATTTTGGAGCCTGTGGCACTTGTTAGCATTGCTCTGTGCAAGGGAGGAGGACTGTGGGGTTTTCTGATGGAATTGTACATAGAAGAATACCCTGGTCCTGCAAGCAAGATATCTCTGTGAAAGGAATTAGCAGAATCAGGAGATCAACTCTGCTTCGAATGCTGGAACATGTTTCTGGGGAAAGGACCCCAGATAGATGGTGATTGTTAGTGCTGAACACTCTGTTAGTGACCTGAAAACTCTGGTGGCTGGACACTTTTACTAGTGCCCCTCATCTCATAGAGACTAATTCTGTCCTGGATAGCAGACGCAGCACACTGCACCCGTTCCTAAACCCCTGAGGTATGAAGGAGTTTTCACTTACAGAAACTTCTTCTGATGTCAGTGGGAGGATGCAGTATTAGAATAGAGTTATGTGGTACTTGTCATATACTGAAAAATACTTACATTGTACCTGTTAGAGGAAGTAAAGAGGAAAGTTGAAACTAATTAGTCTTTCTGTTTTCTCTTTATGTTCTGAACTGGTGAGTTGGAAGAGCTGATCTCTACCACTGGAGTACTAAGATAGTGTTGTAACATGTCAGTGACACTGTTGTGGACTAGACAGTCATCCTTCTGTGGTTCCTCATTGGTATTTAAGATGTTCAGTTTAGCAAAACACTTAGGACATGTGTGAATTAAGTAGATAAATGGGGTTATTCAAGAAAGTAAGCTTTTTTGCCTTGAAATGCTGTCAGCAGTTGTCAACCTTAAGGTCAAGACAACATTTCTTTTGCATTGGCTTGTGCTGTAATGGCTTTAAAAGTTATAGTGTTTGGATACCTAAGGTACTGTACAAGGGTTCAGTTGAGGAAGAGTGCCTGTCCTTCCATAATGCATTTGCAAAATCTGGTTCTTGCCACCGCTTTTCCCTACTGCCTTGCCTTACTTTGGATGGGTTTGAATCACAGAAACATTTAGGTTGGAAAAGCTGAGATCATTGAGTCCAGCCTTTGACTACCTTGTCAATTAAACCTTATGACAAAGTACAATGTCTAGTTGTTTCTTGAACATTTCCAGGGATGGTGACTCCACCACTTCCCTAGGCAGCCCATTCCAAATCTTGACCACCTTTTCCATGAAGAAATTCTTCGTGATGTCCAACCTGAAGCTCCCCTGGCACAGCATGAGGCCATTTCCTCTTGTCCTATTGCTAGTTACGTGGGAGAAGAGACCAACTCCCAACTGGCTACAACCTGCTTTCTGGTAGTTTTAGAGAGCAATAAGGTCTCCCCTGAACCTTCTCTTCTCTAGGCTAAACAACAGTAGCTCCTTCAGCTGCTCCTTTACAAGACTTGTGCTCCAGACCCTTCAGCAGCTTCATTGTTCTTCTCTGGACATGCTGCAGCACCTCGGTGTCTTTCTTGCTGTGAGGGGCCCAAAACTGGGCACCGGATTTGAGGTGTGGCCTCACCAGTGCCAAGTACAGGGGGACAATTTCTTCCTTGGTCCTGCTGGTCACACTATTGCTGATACAAGCCAGGATGCCATTGGCCTCCTTGACCACCTGGTCCCACTGCTGTCTGCAGTTCAGCCGATTGTCCAGCAGCACTGCCAGGTCCTTTTCTGCTGGGCGGCTTTCCAACCACTCTTCCCCCAGCCTGTAGCGCTGCCTGGGGTTGTTGTGACCCAAAGGCACGACCTGGCATTTTGCCTTGTTGGACCTCATACAATTGGCCTCAGCCCATCAATCCACATCCCTCTCCAGGGCCTTCCTACTCTCCAAGAGATCAACACTCCCACCCAACTTAGTGTCATCTGTGAACTTACTGAGGATGCACTTGATCCCCTTGTCCAGATTGTCAACAAAGATATTAAACACATTAGGTAATGTTCGGTAACTAAAACAAACATTAGATAATGTTTAGTAACTATTTATTTGTTTTTGCTGCTTTATTTGTCTGGTCCGAAAAACTGAACTCATGTGAAGTCATGTTCTGGCTTTGAGTCTCCATTGTTCTTGTACCAGTTGTCGGTGGCAATTCTAATTATAGCACCTAATGGAAATCACTTTAAGGCAGCCGCAGTCAGTTGGTGCTGAGGCTCCTCATTGTCTTGGTTCCCAGGTGTAAGTGCGAAGGGTAGTGTGTGTCAATTAATTGATAAACTGGTTTTAGACAAATTGATACTGCTGGATTTAGACAAATTATTTTAAAAAGCTTTTAGTTACCGTAGTCAATGAAGAAATAATGAATTCTGCATTTATGTGGCATTTGGGTGTAACCGGGCCTGTTGCACCTTGTCTGCTGAGTGAAATACAAGACTTCTAGGAACATATAAACGTAATAAAACACCCAAATATAACTAAAAGTAATTAATTGCCTTAGTGTAATGTGTATGGACACAAGGAGGAAATTCAGTTTGCACAGATGCATAAAACTCAAGTTTCCTGAGGTACTTCTGCAACATTGAAGAACTTTCTAAACATGGCTTCCAAACCTAAACAAAACCCCCACATAGCCTATGTTTGACTTCTGCTTTTTTTTCTGTGCAGTCTTTTGATATTTTGGTTAATAATCTATTACTGTATAGTGATTATAACACTTAATTTGTAAGAAAATAGTTTTATTTCTCTTGGCCCAGTTTGCTTGTCTTGTCAGCTGTTTGTTTGTTTTTTTTAAATCTTTGACCCCCCTCTTCCTGGTTAGTCTGTGATTTGTGTCCAGAATTACCGTGCTCTGTTCTCTGATCTCTCTGCTTCTCTTTGTCATCTCATTTTCACCTTTTTGTTTGTTGGTGGGACTGTCTCCTCCTTTGGACTGTCTTACACTTCGCAGTGTCTGGCAACAGATAGGGTAAGGTAGCTGTTAAGAGCAGCAGTAGTTACCCACTTTGCCATCATAGGGGTTGCATTTTCTCTGGTTTGTGAAAGTGCTTTGGAGGCATCTTATTACAGATAAGAACCAAGTAGGTTGTAGCGTAGATCTAATTTAAAAGGCAATCTTCAGAGAGCTCTCCTGTTACTATCAAGTGTTACCAGGCATAAGTGAACCAACATTTTGCTAGACTTTGGAGATAATGCAAGGACTCATTTATGAGATTAGAGGTACCCTTCCCTCCTATTGATAATCACACACAAACAGAAAGCTGCAAAGTGATGGTATTGGAACTTCTCCAGGAGTTGTCTGGAAGATGTCTAGGACATGTGAAATGGCATGTCTGTTCTTGGGTGTGTGACTTAGTTGAATCTTTATACAACTTGAACTACTTACACTGAAATTTTTCATACAGGTTGTCTACCTCAAGGTAAATAGTTTTTCGAGTAGCTGATGACAAGGATGACATAAAATGTTGGTGACACTAACAACAGATTGTTGTCTTTGATCTTGTATATTTGGAACACGGAACGGAGCAAACTCGTAATCTCATTAGCAGTATCTTTCTGCAAAAATTCTTAGAGGGTTAAAAGCATTACAGATCTCTGTGATGGGAGAGGGGGAAATAGATTAAATTTTTAGGCTGCAGGAGTCTGTGGGGTGTTTTGCTGCTCCTTCTTCCCCTGCCAGTGATATTAACTGCATAATATGAGGTGGTACAGTGGATGGATGAAATACATTGTCAAGAGTTGTGCCTCTTAACCTTTTGAAATACTATTGATATGTATCAAAATTATGTTACATCACACTTCTTTTTAAGCATCTTTTAGAGGGGTGATACATATGTTTCATAACAGCATTTCCAAGCAGATTTTTTTGTGCAGATTGTGTAGTGGTGAGAGAGGTGAATTCATCTATTTTTCTGAGAGTCTGTGAGCCAAATTTTGTGGGTTTCTTTAGAGATAAGACAGATAAAATTTACCAACTCAGTTTTTCTGGTTTGTATCTACTGGAAATTTAAAAAAAAACCCAAAAAACCATTGCCCTTCTGAAATGCTGACAGACATGATGTTGAGTGTAGCAGCGTTACTTTAACTTACCATTTTCTTTCAAAGTTTGGGTTGTTGTTGTTATGGTGTTTAATAATTGCTTTCTTCAATATGTGATGTTTCTTACAGGAGACTTATTCAAGCTTTCCAAGGCATTTGCAGCACAAGGGCACTTACACTGTCTCATTGACAACTGTGTAGTCCAGACAACGTTTACAGCTTTTCTGTTACTGTGGCTGGGATTAATAGGGCCCAGGACTGTGTGTTCACACCTGTGTGAATTGGTGTTTGAGCGTCTTTCTTCAGCATTATGCTGTTTTGTACTCTGGAAACACTTGCTGATGAGTTAATGAAATAAAAATTGGCCTGTCATACACCGAAAATAAAGAAAAAGTTTTGGCATGATTCGATAATATAGTTTCTTCTTAGCCATTAACATAATTCTGGCAGTTAACTATTTTGTAATCTTTTAGGGAGAAAAATTGAGAAATATTTGCGTGGCAGGGATCTTTGGCGCAAAACAAGCAGTAAAGAGCAGCCTGGGGTCTGTAGGAAGCATGTTATGTAGTGTTTAGCAAATTATGTTGTCATTTAAACTTGTACCTTATGAAATAATTGAATCTGAGCTAGTTTAGTGTTAACAGATTTTTAAAATAAGTCAGAAAACCAAATTGAATAGTCTCACAATACAATAGTTTAAAGTTTTGTGTTTTAGAAGATCCCGTACTTAACACTGATGGGTTGATGCTGTACTAAAAGCTTGGTTTATCTGACCCAGAGTTACAGCCATCCATCCACTGGAGATGCTTTCATAAACAAAACACAAATTGTGGTGGATGCAGTTCTCTGAAGTTGCATGGTTTGTTGCGAAGAGTCTGTATCAAAAAGGGTTTCTATTTCTGTGCCTTAGTGACTCCTGATTTGGTGCTCAAAGGGATAATCCAAATCCACCTCCTACTGCTACACCTTTCTAAACATTTCTGCAGTACTAATCTGCCTTTAGTGAGCATGTGGCTATGTGGTGACTCAGATCAGCAAGCTAGCTTTTTCTGTGGGATACTTCCCTGTTTGATCAGCAGCCTGATCCAATTTATGTTGTGGTATTGACTGTTTTATAGCCACCGGTGGGCTGAGGGTGAGGGAAAGCAGAAACAGGGAGTGAATTGCTGTTTTGGTGGCAAACTGCAGGTAGACTACAAGGGAAAACGGTGTGTTCATTTTAATGCTTAGTGTGATCCGTAATGGATGTGTTGTAGGCAACTTGCCGTGTTTTTGTTAAGCCCACTACATTTCAGCTTGCTGAATTGTAAACTGCCTAGGATTTGGTCAGTAACAGGGTTCCCATTACTTCAAGTTTAACCACAGCCGATTCTATGGGAGCCTGTTTGTTTATCCTTTATCGTGCAGGTGTGGGGGCAGGGAGGGGAGTAGGAGAAGACATATTCACTGGTTTTGAGTTCTGTAGTGTTGTTCTTATTCCTGAAAGATAAGGGTTTTTTTTCTTCTGCTTAAAACTTTAAAATGTGTTTGAAATCATCTTTAACTCCCCTGTCTCCCCCCTCTTCCCACTCCCCCTCTTTTAGAAAAACTGTATCAAGTTACAGATTACATCTACTGAACGTGATTTTGTGGTAATATTTGGAAAATGCTGGTTGAAGAATTTCAGTTGTGTGTTGAGATTTTATATTTGAAATGGTGACTAGCACTAGATAGAATTTGTTCTGCGTTGTATAATTTTGTTTGTCTTTGTTACTAGCAACTGATCGAACTATTACTTTCCAAAACTGAAAGAGCAAATCAGTGTTTGGTTTTCGAGAACAGTCACCTTCTGAAAAATAACAATGATCGCAATCTGGGTCCTTTCTTGATTAGCTCCTGCTCAAGACCTTTAATTTGACTTCTCCACCAAAAAAAAAAAAGGCGCTATTTTGGAGCTTAAGTTTTGGGGTTTTTTTCCTAATCATTGCCCTTTCTCTCCACTACCCACTGATTTCAGTGCTTTACATTCTAAGGTCCTTTTCTTTTTTTTTTTTGTATGGGGGGGATGTGTAGTACAGGAGAAAATATGTGTGAAGCGTATGAGATGATTGATCTGCCGTGTACATTCACCTGGCATGTGATGAAGCAGTACCCAATTGCAGCATGCTTTTCAATATAAACTCCTAGTATGCAGAAGGTAGGGTTACATTTTTTGTTTTCAGTGGTTTTGCAGGCATGCACAAACTTATGACTATTTCTCTGCTGACAGACAGCCTCTACTACAAAGTGCACACCTGAATCTTACCTTCCATGTACTTCTTTCAGACTTGCCTACTTCCGTCTATCTCTGAATATTTTATCAAGGCTAAGTGACATGTTAATTGTTTTTAATTACATCAGGGTATCCTCTTAAGTTCTTTCCCGTTGTCCACACCTGTGTGTTTCTGCTCCTCCCTGTTGTTAGATCTGACAGTTGTGTAACTATTAGTTTGCTGAGTGAGTGGATTGACTTGCCCTGTGTCCATGTGGCTGCTGAATTGGATGTAAGTAGGTGACAAGAGGGGAGGATGGGAAAGACTGCCTGCCTGAAAGCACTCTGGGTGACTGATGCAGTGGTTTGACCCAGGCCAGCAGCCAAGCAAAGGTATCCTGACCTGGGACCAGCATATTTCTATAGGCTGATGTCTTCCTTCGGTCAAGACAGGTATCAGGGTGACATGCGTTTAGTATTACTTTGAGTCACTTGTGCGTGCTGGCAGTGTTTTCTATTACTTATTAACTTGAGTCAACTGTTTCTTGAGCAAATAGGGGCAAGGAGCAAACTATAAGGGAGTGCATGCTGTGATGTAGAGTTGGTTGTGGAATAGTTTTCAGGGACCTGACCCAAATCTGTGGTCAGCTCAGCTCTTCTGGAAGCCCACTGAAGCATGAGAAGGAAGGAGACCCTATTCCTGCTCTTCTCTCATGATCTTGGCAGCACATTCACAGCCACTTTCTTGAATGTGCTCTGGAGCTTCTTGCCTTCCCTAATGTGCCCAAACTCTAATTTGGCAGAACACAATCTGAACTGCAAGGAAAAAAAAGCCAGGTTTAACTTTCTGTTAAGTGAATGAATTGAAGCAGGATTGTATGGGCATCAGTACCAGCATGATACTTTGTTTGGTTGGTGTTGATGGTAACACAGGAGAAGGATTTTCAGGGAATCTTTGCTGCCAGTGAAACTACATGATCATCTTGCCACATCCTTTCAAACTAACTAGGTTAAATTGATGACATGTGAACATTACATGTGTGCTAATAGTTTTGTGGTGGTTTATGTATCTCAGCTAATTTACTGTGGGATTAGACAAATATCAGCACCGATGAGAAGCACAGGACGTCCCAGAAGAGGGGAAAGGAGGGAAGAAGGAGTGCCTCGGAGCAGTAGCCTGTAGTTAAACTGGTTCAGCTACGTTATAAAGCTCCACTCAAGGGGAAAAAAGGCTGAAAACAAGATCAAGGTGTTTGTTTCTTGCTTTAGGAATAATTCTCTCCATTTACTAAGAGAGCTGTGACCACTGCTTTTTGTTTGACCTGTGTTTCAGTTTTTGAATCTCTGAAGTCTAGAAGGTCTATAAAGAGGAGTGTAATAGACCTACTAATGCAACAGTAGTATGCCTGCATGCTTAAATCCGGGTATAAAAGTATAAGAAATAAGTACTTGATAACAGCATGTTATTCAGCCTTAGTTGTGTTTCTCTGCCTCCATGCACAAGTGTCTAGTTTTGCTTCTTGGTGGGATGGACCAGAGCTATGACAATGGCTGCTTCTATAGACCCCATCCCTCCCACCTTCACAGGCAGGCAAAAACCTTCACATACCTATTTATTATATAAAATATAATTATATAACATTATATAATATATATCAATATCTAGTAAAAAAAAAATCTTAGTCTAAGTTGAAAAAGCTCTCTAAGATCATCAAGTCCAACTGTTAACCTAACACTAAACCATGTCTGTAAGTGCCACATCTAAACATTTTTTAACTATCTACAGGTTTGGTGACTCTACTACTTCCTTGGGCAGCCCATTCCAATGCTTGGTAACCCTTCTAGTGAATAAATTATTCCTAATACTCAACCTAAACCTCCTTCGGCACAATTTGAGGCCATTTCCTCTTGTCTTGTCACCTGGGAGCAGAGACTGACTCCCACTTTGCTACAACCTCCTTTCTGGTAGTTGTAGCGAGCAATAAGGTCTCCCCTGAGCCATCTCTTCTCCAGACTCAGCTCCTTCAGCTGCTTTACATAGGACTTACTCTCTAGACCCTTCAGCAGCTTCACTGTTCTTCTCTGGACATGCTGCAGCACCTCGGTGTCTTTCTTGCTGTGAGGGGCCCAAAACTGGGCACCGGATTTGAGGTGTGGCCTCACCAGTGCCAAGTACAGGGGGACAGTCTCTTCCTTGGTCCTGCTGGTCACACTATTGGTGATACAAGCCAGGATACCATTGACCTCCTTGGCCACCTGGTCCCACTGCTGTCTGCAGTTCAGCCGATTGTCCAGCAGCACTGCCAGGTCCTTTTCTGCTGGGCAGCTTTGCAACCACTCTTCCCCCAGCCTGTAGCGCTGCCTGGGGTTGTTGTGACTCAAGGGTAGGACCCGGCATTTTGCCTTGTTGAATCTCATACAGTTGGCCTTGACCCATCGATTCAGCCTGTCCAGATCCCTCTCCAGAGCCTTCCTGCTCTCCAAGAGATCAACACTCCCACCCAACTTAGTGTCATATGCAAGCTCACACTGAGCGTGCATTTGGTCCTGTTGTCCACATCATCAGTATAGATATTAAAAAGAACTGGCCCCAAAAGCCATCCATTGTAGCACTTCAGTTGTGTGTCATCTCACCATGTTCCATATTGATAACTGTCATAGTTTTCCAGCCTCACGATGGCTTCCAGCCCCTCCTGTTTGAGGCCTATGCTGCGTGCGTTGTTGTAGATGAACTTCAGCTGGGCAATTAATCCTGCCATGTTTTTGGAGAGAGGTTTTCCTATGTGGAGTTTGCAGATACATTAGTGGTTTTTAGCACTTCAGTGACTCCCGTGTCTCTGCTGCCATGTGGATCTCGGTCCCCTAACTCCACTGAGATGGCAGACTGAAGGACCCAGACTTATCTCTAGAGAGTCTGGTTTTATCCCTTCCCCCTTCAAATACAGTTTAAAGTTCTTTCAGTGAGCCCTGCTAACTCCTATGCAAAAATCCTTTTTCTCCTCTTTGAGACAGGTACTCCATCTGTTGCAGCAGGCATGGTGTCATATAAACCAACCCATGATCAAGAAACTCAAAATTATGTCAGTGACACGAGTTACAGAGCCAGGTATTTGCTGGGTCTTCCTTTGCCGTTTCTTTTCTCATCCTTCTTTGCAGCTGGAAGGACAGAGGAGAAACTACTTGTGCTCCTGATCTGTTAAACAGTTGTCCCAAGGACATCATTATGCATACATTATTTTACATAGAAAAGAGCTTTCTCTATATAAAAAGTGTTCTTGATTACTTAATTGTGATGATCAGATGACTGTATAAAAAGTTACTGCTTTGAGGTACTAAAACTTATTTGGTAGTTATCTATGCTTTCTGATACGGATTTGTCTTCATACCATTACATTAATATGGTAGGATTTTAAATATGCTAATAGTAGTCTTTATGAAGCAAGGGTGCTGCTAATACTTTCATGAATTTAAGGGTTGTCTGCAAAGTTTTTGAAATCCTCCAATCTTTTTAAATTGTATTTAATGCATTAACCAGTGTGATATACCAGTAGCAAATTTCTTTTTTTTTTTTTTCCTGTGGATAAAGATGCCAACTTTTGAAAGTGTTTTAACTACACATATATGTGGTTAAATACATGGAGGTGTTTATAAATGTATATATATTTATATATATATATATATACATATATATATATATGTAAAGTAAGGAAGATGTACGGAGCTCATCCTTTCTACCTTTCTGTTACCAAAAGAAGCAGAATAATCTTGGAACTTCTTTCTCCTGTTCATGCTGAGACCTTGTGTTTGGTATTCCACAACAGATCAACACTCCAGAAAGACCTGTGTGAGATGGTTCAGCTCACTAAAAATGCAGAAATAGAAGCAGGAAAACCAGTCCCTTTCAGAAGTAATGATCTGCTAGCTTATCTCGATGGCCTGTGAAACCACAGTCTTCAAGGAATATCATCAGTGGTTTCTGCATCTTGTTTTGCTGTCTTGCAATATTTAACTATCTGTTACACATTTCTGATCAAGACTTACTTATCTCCCTATAATAGGATAGTTCTTAAAGTAGCTGCTGAGAGAAGGTTGAAATGAGTCAATAAAGAGTGAGGTCTTTTTAGCTGCTTTTAGAAGGTTTATGTCTCAGAGACCCAGCAATCTGTCTAAGGTAGCAAGGTTTTTGTTTTCTCTAGAATACCACCTACAAGAGAGATGGAGACGGCCTTTTTAGAAGGTCATGGACAAGGGGTGATGGCTTAAAACTGAAAGAGAGTAGTTTTAGATAAGATTTTAGGAAGAAATTCTTTACTGTGGGGGTGGTGAGATACCGGCACAGGTTGCCCAGAGAAGCTGTGGATTCCCCATCCCTGGAAGTGCTCAAGGCCAGGTTGAGCAGGGCTGTGAGCCAGCTACTGTAGCAGAAGGTATCCCTACCCATGACAGGGAGTTGGAAATAGATGATGTCTAAGATCTCTTTCAACCCAAAGCATTCAATTGTAATATTCTTCTGCCCTTAATGAGGTGTGGAGAGGAAGTATACCCACATATACCAGAACCAGACTGTATAAGAAGGAATTTCAGTTTTACTATCCAGAGGCTGCAGGATGATTCATTTAATAAATGTAGGTGCAAAAGTGCTTAGATACAACCTGGCTACTTAGGTTTTCACGTGCACTATCTGAAAGTCCCTGTAAGCAGTGCTCTGCCAACATCTGTTGCAGAGCTCAATGTCATTGAACCATTGTATGTTCCTTGGTGTAGTGTTTTTCTGCAAGCTTACTGCATTAGGCAGAGGTGGGAAAAATGTATTAAGCAAGTATAATTAGTGTTTTTGGCTGCTTTGGGCTAATTTCAATGCAAAATAATACGTTATTCTATACATGATACAAATGTTGAGAAAGGATTGCTTTGCTTTATGATTTTGAACTATACATACAGAAGTTATGTAGTAATGAGGACTGCTCTGATCACAACACCTGTTTGAGAGAATTAAACCACCATAAGCACAAGTTAGTGCTCAAAAATACCAACTTCATCTTACCTCTGCTTTGGAGACTTCAGTGCATATTCTGTAGCACACAGAACTTCATTTAGAATGTACTTGCTTCAACAGTGTTGATGTTGTTTAAATTTAGTCTATTATTTTGATTTCCATGTTAAATGTTAGCCTTAATTTCAATATTGTAACTTTTTTTTTGTAACAGTTGGCCTGTTTCTCTGGTGATGGTAGAATTTTAATTGTAACTTTAATTCTATGTCAGAATATGCCGCTTCACAAATAGTCCTCTGTGTAAAATGATCTGGTTTACTGTTACTTTACCTTCTGCTACATGGAGTCTAGCAGAGCACTGCAATTACTGGCGTGGAAATTACTTTACTTTAGTGTCACAATGCCACAGTGCTTTCAGAATGGCAGGCTGCCACTTCTGTGCAATGTTATGAATAGCACATGAACTCGAGTCTTACTTAAAGATAGTATGTTAGGGACAGTTTTGCCATTTGCTGTCAAGAGTATGCGGTGCTTTGTAGCTGAACAGATCGTGATAATGCTGCATGCCTTATTTGCATGTTTTGCAAGGTTTCCCCCTCTTGCACAGTCTGTAGGCTTTTCCTACTGTAATTCAATCACCTGCATAATACTCTGTGTCAGCATGATATGTCAGTAATATGATGCCTTGCAAGATTCTGTGGTTTTATAACTCAGTGCTTATTTATCACAGTCCTGCCTCAAAGTTGTCTTCATGTTTTCCTTTCTTATCTTTTCCCATTTACTCTGCGACTTCCTTCTTGTATTTCCTGCTTATCAAGGCTTTTGCCTCTGTACAAAGCTACGTGCATTGCTAGAGTCTGGTTTTGGTTTTTTCCCCTTGCAGTATCTACTTTTTGATCCTCCTGGTCAAAGTTGCATTCTTGAGACTCTACTTTTTTAATGACTCTAAAGGCCTTGTTTGCAGTCATGTTTGTGAATATTACTAAGGTAATCTTTGTCTGGGGTACCTGTATGAACTGTTGCTTTTCTTACTTTGGTCTAGACCATCCCTTGGCTGTTAAATGCTCAGCATTTCCATTTACCTCTATAAAGCCCAGGCCTGGGCTCAACAGCAGTACGAGGACATAATCTGCTTTGCCTTTCTGCCTTTTTGTTGAACCCATTGTTCATTCTCTGTAACATTATGCCCAAGATGTGCAGCTGTGAACCTGCTTAAAAGGAACATGGTGGGAGGGACTGATGAGGTACCAAATGTCACTGCCTCATTTCAGGAAAAAAAAATTCTAGAGAACTCCTGGAATTTCTTCTTCTCCTACTGGAGCTCCTTCAAGGTTCAGTAATTTCACTTGGTGAATGTTTAAGTTAAGAATTGATATTAGGTACATGTTGCAATAAAATAGCCTTTGAATCTAATTACTATGTGTGGTAGAGAACTGTGTTGTGCAGTATGTATGCTAACTTGCAAATTTCATGTTTCAGCAAATACTTCTTCTTTAGTTACTTGTGTATATCTATTTACCTGATGGAAATTTGATTGTATACTGGCCCATCAAGCTTTCAGAATTTAATTTTGCATTCATTCACGCAGAAGTGTGGGATTAAATGTTCACATTAGTGAGTTGTGACATTATTGTGAATATATTTTGTATGTTCAATGTGACATTTAGGGATGTGAACTTGCAGTGCTGTGTTAAGAGCTGGACTCAATGATCTTAAAGGTCCCTTCCAACTAAACAATTCTGATTCATTGCTGAAAAATAGTAACTGTTTTAAGTTGTGTGTAAAAGTTTATCTATGTTCTGGCCCAGCCTGATGTCCAGTTTCTAGGATTTTTTTATACTACAGTTGATTGATTCTTATTATTTTCTTGGATTTGTTTGTTAACGAATTGATCAGTAGAATCAGCTGTTTCCCCTGTGCTTTCATCTTGCTCTAAATTTTGCATAACTTAAAGCAGGAAAAGGCACCTCACCGTTTCGCTTTTTTGCCTTATTTATAATACATTGGGTTTTATTATTATCATCTTGTTATAATACTGTTGAGTTTTAATGCTGTGGAGGAAGGCAGAAAAATCTTGTCTCTGCTGCAGTTTGAAAAAAGTAATACCCTTGCTGTTCAAAATGCGTAGCGCAAAATGCGTTAATCTGAAGTGTCAATAAGTTGAATAAGGTTGAATTTAACCTACATGTTAAGTTAAGGTTTTTTTAGGCATTGCCTTCAACACATCAACTGTGAGATATAAAAATAGCTTTTTTTCAACAACTAAAACTATTTTTTTTGGCAGCAGTTTTCACTCTCAAGCTTTCTTAATTCTGACTGTATTTTGAATAGCATTTTCTAGAGTGTTTTCTTAAGTGTTGTTATATGCTCTTTCTCATTACAGGCGCCTCCACCTCAATAAGAAAGCCACAGACAAACAGCCATATAGCAAGCTTCCTGGTGTTTCACTTCTAAAGCCTTTAAAAGGTGTGGATCCTAACCTGATCAACAACTTAGAAACCTTCTTTGAACTGGATTATCCAAAAGTACGTATATTATTTAGTGTCTCTGTCCCCTTCCATGCCTCAAAAAGTCATATGAGAAGCTTGGGTGAGAACTATGCAACTTCATTATGTCTGGGATTGTTATTCCTTCTGCAGCAAATGTATAATTATATATTTTACATGATGCAAACAAAACTTATTCATTTTTAAAAAGCTCTCTGCTGAGGAACATGTCCAGGGCTTAGGGATGAAACATATTCTACACTCCATTAAGATTTGCGTAGTCATTATCCCCATAGTGTGGTGTTTATAGATTGAAAAGTTTCATACTGCTATAAAAGATCATTTTAGAGGCAAGACATCCTCCTCAGTTGACTACTTCTCTATAACAGATCCTCCAAAAGAGAACTCCTAACTGATAGCCTTTTTGATGGTTCTTGCTGATGGCACACCTAATGAGGAATTGCTCAGTGATGAGGTGGTACACCTCACCAGTTGTTGGTAGGTAGGAGAGTCTCCAAGCCACTTATTGTTGTTGGGAAGCAAATAGTTGTTAAAAGTGTGCATTGGCTGTTAAACACTCTTTGAATTTGTAATATAAGTGATAAGTGTGTCAGACGCTGTCCTTGCTCTAGGGAGCTTACAACTTAAAAGACAAATCTATCAATGCTTGCTGCATCATTCAGTATTTGATGTATGCTCCTGTGGGTGGGAAAAGAAATACACTTTCTACTGTGTATCTGCTGCTTTCTGAAATTTGAAATTTAGTTTTAATAAAAAACTCCTCTTTTCTCAATTCTTCTCAAAACTGCATCTGACACTGCTGCTGCAGTTGTTAAAGGTTTGTGTAAGCTGTATTGTAAGTTTCCTTTTTGTATTCTGAGTGAGCTTTAAACTTAAACGCTAAGTAGGCAGGGTAAAACAAACAAAAATCCCCATCATTTGGAACTTATTAAAAGTTGGGTAGTTTTTCTGTAATGAAGCTTGGGGACCTTTTGAAAAGGTTCAGGCATGAATGTATTAATCCTTTCAACTCCACAAAGTGCGATAAAGTGTGGCCAAGCACTTTTTAAAACACACTTAAGGCATACTGTGCATGCTGTATGCCAATATTGCAAACAATGCAAAGAACCTTCAACAATATCTTAAGCTATTTTATGACCATAATGAGCATCAAAACATTATGCAGCTGAAACATTTGACATCAAATAAAACTTACATCAGAACTCAGAAAAACAGTTACGCTGGATCTTGCTTTTTGAGAGAGAGTCTCGATCCATAATTCTGATAATATATGGATAGCAATCTTAAAATGTTACTGCTCTACAGATATCTAAATTTCAGATAACAATAGTGACAATCATATTTTTCTCAAGGAGAGTGAAAATACATGTGTGAATGCTTCAGTTTACTGGGGCACAGATTATACAGTACAAGCAAGATCCCCAAACTGTTTGCAAACACTTTCATAGTTATTGTGCAGAAGTACTTCTTTTAAGAGATTGACCACAAAAATTAGAACAACAGTATTGCCTGGTATTCAAAGTTCAGCTGTCCAGGGAGAAATTATTATGAAAATTTAAGATTGAACTTTTTCCGGTGAAGGTGAACTCAACCTGCAGCGATACCAGTTTTCTTTTGTGATACTCCATGTGTGAAATAGCTTTGTCTTGAATAGAATCTGGTAGTGCAGTTTCTAAACTGAAGGACTTACATGTATTATTTTTATCAGTGAGCAGTTCTTAGCTACTGTATGTATTGTAATTGTCACAGAAGTCTTTCTATTCATATTAAGTAAAGCTGATGGTAATGTTTATGTAGATAAGCATCTTTGGATTCCTTTTGCTTTTATTATACGTTTTGTAGTTCTGTACTTTGTTACTGCATACAAAGGCCATTTACTGTGATTTTTTTTTTCTGTTTTCAAATATTGGAGTCTGAAAAGTGTTTTTGTTTTTTTTTTTATTTCTGGTTGAATTTCTTGGAGAACATGGCTATAGAATGCCATTGCTACTGTGGATTGAAGACTAATTATTTAATTACTAGGCAAAATAGTTTTATTTTACAAATTTAATTTGATGATCAATAAAGAACTAATTTCTTCAGTTATTTCTATGGTGTTCATGCTGCCAAGATTGTTCTGTTGTGATAGAAGGACGTGTCTGTTTAATGATACAGGTCTTTTACTTTTTAAATTCTATTTTCCATGCTGATAAGATGGTAGAAATCAAACACTGCTTCCTCTTTGGCCAAACTGGCTTTGAGTTTGCATTCTGAGAGGTAGAGATGTGTTTGATAGTTTGTAGTGCTAGTGTAGTTAAAACAAGTCTTGACTCCCATTTAGTGGTTAATAATTTTAAATTTCCACAATATTCTGAATGCAGTTAGAGTAGCTGGGTGTTTTATGTATGGCAATACCACTTTTTAATTGAAAGTATGTGTGTATTTAACATAATATCTTCTTTTGTATGAAATACTTCTTACTGAATAAAAGCATCAGAAGTTGTCATCACAGAGCCCATAGGCAGCTTTCAAAGTTCAGGTTACTTTTTGCTGAAGTAGTTTAGGGAAAATAAAGTCCAATTAGGTGATAGAATAATATAAAGGAGAATAAGGACTGTTTTGAGCTACTGAAAGATGTGGTCCAAGAAAATTGTTTCTTGTTGTAATTGAATTTTTCAGTCTTGGGCTGTAAAAATGGCTTCTAGGTATCTTGACCAGAAATTTGCATTTGCTGTATTTTATTATTTGTATTAGAGCTCTAATAGCTTCTAATAATTCAGTAATTTTAACAGGGGGAAAAAAAGTCGTATCAGGTTAGAAGTATTCAAGGAATTTGCTGTTAATGCAGAAACAGAAGTACCTTTGTCAAAGCATGCAGAGCAGCCTCAACATTGAATGATTCTTAAAACGCTATTTCTTCACATGCCCTCTGTAGCTCATGTAACAAGCATGGAGCTTGATTGCTGACACAGCTACAGTTTTCCCTTGCCTCTTGTTCTTTCAACCATTGCTTTGTTAATGAGGAATATACAGATGCATATACATGTTCCTGAGCTTAGCTTTGTTATACAATTAGGTGCACATATGTACTTAAACTGGTCTCTGTGGGTTGTCTCCCAACTCTATTCTGCCTGTGTATCTACAAAGTTAAGGAGTGGAAGATGTAGTTCAGAGGCATACAGTCAAAGTGTATCACAGCCTCATTCCTTTAATATTTTGAGTGCTGTAATTTCATTGAATATAATATTGGATTTAAGATTCGTATGTGAACAAAGATGGAAGAGGAAACAAAAATGTTACCTTGTATACCAGAATGTGTTATTTCATTGCTAATAGAAACCCTTTGATAACAGAGAAAGTCATGTTCTTCAGCAGAAGAGTTTGAGATACAACCTGGTTTCTTTCTTCTCAAGTGCATTAAAAAATACTCATTTAGCTGTAAAACAACCTCTTTGGTTTTAATTTTATAACAGCACTCTTTATTTTTTTTAGTTTGCTACTCTATTAAGCTTTATTCGTAGACCATATGGATATTAACTGTATGTACATAAATATATATGTGAGTGTATACATTTTTGTTTTTACTAGTATGAAGTACTACTCTGTGTACAAGATCATGATGATCCTGCTATTGATGTGTGCAAAAAGCTCCTTGGCAAATACCCAAATGTTGATGCTAGACTGTTTATAGGTAAGCAGTGCAACTTGAAGGTGGGACTCTTGTCAAATGTTAGGTACTCAACTCAATATACAGCATTCTAAAATTAGTAGATATCTTGTTCAGCTCGTGTTTATTCTGTAGCTTAATTACCAGTTTGGGGTAAAAAGTATGTTTGTAGTCACAGTCTGTGACATCAGTCCAAGAAAACTTTAGGAAGAATGGTTTATTTAACCCCTACATTTTTTCCTTCTAATTTTAAAATAGCAGTTTAAATTCTGTCTTTGCACTGAACTAAATGTGCAGGAAGTGACTTTGAATTGTGGCTGTATTTGAGCTTGAGGTCCTGCAACAATACTTTTTCCTCTGCTTAGACTGTAGAGCTCATTCTTTGCTTTATATTTGAATTAGTGGAGGGAGGGTATATTAGAACAAGGTAGTCGAATGTTGTTGGGTTTTTTGTCTGGTATGAAGCAAACTGGACCACGTCTGTCAGCTGGATGCAAAAGAGTGTGTCTCTCTTTATTCTGCTCCTTTTTCATTTTTCTGCTAAAATTATTGTAGAGTATAAGGGTCATAATCGTAGTCTTTAGAAATAACAGATAATAGTTACCTTACAAAATGTTGTAATAAGCTTTGTAGTTTTACTGTCCTTTTAATTACAATAATCTTTTTATCCCTCCATTTTGAGGAAGCCTTTGAATATTTTTTTCCCTTTTATTTCCCCAGTTATAGTAAGGTCTAAAATACAGGCATGAAGGTATACTGAAAATGTAAATCCTTTGCATAAAAATGGAATTTAAGAATCGGCGGGTAAACATTTACTCTTCAGTTAGTATATCAAAATAATTTCGGTACTGTGTCTGAATTCCAAAAAACCCTTTACATTATTTGTGAATGATGCTTCTGTTTTTTAGGTGGCAAGAAGGTTGGCATCAACCCCAAGATTAACAACTTAATGCCTGGCTATGAAGTTGCCAAATATGATCTTATATGGATTTGTGATAGTGGAATCAGAGGTAGGTGTGTGTTGTAATGTTCTGACTCTTGAGTTGCACTTACTCACTGTAGGCAAGCAGTTGTTGGAGACTATTTTTACTGAGAATATAAGTAGAAATTAAAGTTTAAAGTCTGGAAAAAACATTTTTATGGTATAAAAAGGGGTTAATCTCTAATTAAAGGTGAAAATACCTTTAAAAATACTGTTCAAACTGTTTCCATTGTACTTATTGTTGATCATAGTAATTATGTTAATCACTAATATTATTATTTTTCTGACACTTTATTCTTGCAAAATACTGTACATCAGAGAACATATGCTCTTGATAGTGGTAATAAATTTAGAATTAGTGTCTCTCCACAGTAGTCTGCTAGTGACGGAATTACTCCATGAACCGTCTTTCTTTCATTTGTCATTTAGTAACGCCAGACACACTGACAGATATGGCCAATCAAATGACTGAAAAAGTAGGCTTGGTCCATGGGCTTCCCTATGTTGCAGACAGACAAGGTTTTGCTGCTACTCTTGAACAGGTGAGTAAAATGTTCTGGGGGAGGGTTTGGTGTTTCCTTTTTTTTCTTGCAAAACCTTGCTGACTGAAAGTTATATTGTGCCTCTTGTACCTTTTGAGTGAAGAAATATTTATTTTCACCTGCAGTCACACTGTAAACTATCTAGGATAACTTCTAAATGCTCCAAAACTCCTCTGTGATGCTCTGAACATTGATTCAGTATTTAAGTTTACAATACGAACAATAAAGATTATAGGATGAAAATTATGGATTTGATTTTCAAAATTATTAAAACCAAAGAACACTTTCCAGTGCTTAGTCAGAAAGCACAATTTTGATGTCTGAAAAGGCACACACAAGTGGCCATAAGTCAAAGTCCGGCTTGCACAGTATCTTATTTCCAGCAGGGTTTACAAGCAGAGTCTTTGAGGAGAGTAGAACAAAAGCAAGGCTTATATCCTGTTTTCCAATAATACTGTCGTAACTTTCTGCAACCTTCAGCTGAGAGACTTCCTGAGCAGGAAGCAGACTTGCGTATTTACTAATCCTTAATATATTAATATTCTAGTAAGAACAGATTTCTTATACAATCATTTCCATTGTTTCTTGCAATCCATACAAATTTTGAATGTCTGTAACTTTACCAGGAAATTCAATAGATCTATTACAGGATCCACAGGATCTTGTTCACTCTGACCCTTGCTCTTCCGTAGTGCTATTTCGTGTCTCCTAATACTTGTGTAAGAGAGAGTGAAAAGTTGATTCTTATCCACCATCTTCATATAACTCATTCTGTCCTATTGTCATCTCTTCTTTTTCAGTAAGTTCTCATTTGTAGAACAAAGAAGTTGAGTTTTCTTGTTTCTTTCTTGTATCTCAAGGCATGTAATTTAATCAGCTATTATTGTGAGCTGGCGTGTACTAAGGCATTTTGTCTCCAAAGCTAACTGATGGGAATCAAAGACAGAAATGTGAGAGATGAAAATGCAGTGATATTCAGTACTCCCATCATTGCAGGGAGTGAGGGATGCTCATGTGATTTGTTTCTTTTTTTTTTCCTTTGTTTTTTTTTCTTTTAACAGTACAAAGTCTGAATTTCCTCTTACAAGAGAAAAGCAGAGAGGTATAGCACAAGTTTCTTAGTACTGCTCGTTGCTAAAGCAAGAATATGGTTATTTGTTAAAGCAGGAATTACTACTCCTGCTTCTATATTCCTGGAAGAGCTTTTTGCTTCCAGATCCAGTATACTGCAAGATGAGCATGCCTTTTCTTGAATGAGTTACTGTAAGACCAGTGTGAAGACAGTCTATACTAAGAATAGTAGCAAGAGGTGCTAGCATTCATTCCCACTGTTGTTTTGTAGGACACTCTTAAGTTACTGAATCTTGTAAAAAGACTTGGTGTTGTAGTTTAAGCCCAACTGGAAATCAAGCCCCACACAGCCATTCGCTCAGCCCACCCCTTGTCACCCTCACCCTAGTGGAATGGAGATGAGAATCAAAGTAAGACTTGTAGATTGAGATAAAAACAGTTTAATAATTGAAAATAAAGTAAAATACAGCAATAATTGTAAATTATAATAATAACAACAATGATAATAAAAAAGGAAAAACAACTGATGCACAACACAGTTGCTCACCACCCACTGACCCACGCCAGACCCCCCTTCACGAACCCAGATTGGCCCCTCTCCTGAGTAACTCCTCCCAGTTTATACACTGGGCATGACATTCTATGGTGTGAAATATCCCTTTGGTCAGTTCAGGGTACCCGTCCCAGCTGTGCTCCCTCCCAGTTTCTTTTGTGTACCTCCACACTGGCAGAGCGTGACACAAGAAAACTAGAGTCCTTCACTTAGCATAAACATGACTTAGAAAAAACCCAAAACATCAGTATATCATCAACACCAGTCTCATTCTGAGTCCAAACCACTGTACTGTAGTAGCTACTGAGAAGAAATTAATTCTACCCTAGCTGAATCACAAATTGAATGTTTTCACTATTGCTGTTTGCAAGTATGCTAAGTAAATGAATTTTCCCTGCTTCTGTAGAAGCATATAGTAAGTTTCTAAGAACATGTATGCAGTAATGTAGTTAATTTTCACAAGAGGAAGGAGAGAACCTGTCTGTCGGCTATCACCAGATAATATAATAATGCTAGTGATTAGTCCATTGCTTCATGGTTTTTTAATATGTATATATTCCCTGAGAACAACCTCAGTCAATTAGAAATGAAATACCAAATGAAGTGCAGTAGTTCAATATGTGAATTTAAAACCTGCTTATAGATTTGTAAAAACACAGCCAATAATAACACTAATAGATTTCTCAGATATGATGATACACTAGAATGTAGAAAATTCTTAGAATGGTAGTAAAGATCTTTCCAAATACGCTTTCATAATTGGCCACATCCAGCACTTTTATCCTCCACACGTGTTCAGAGCAAAAGTTGTCAGTGGGTAGCACTCAGATATACAGAGCTTTAAATGCTTATTTTTGTTTTGGCAGGTTTATTTTGGAACTTCCCATCCAAGGTCATATATTTCAGCCAACTTAACTGGCTTTAAGTGTGTAACAGGAATGTCATGCTTGATGAGGAAGGATGTCTTGGACCAAGCTGGAGGACTGATAGCTTTTGCACAGTATATTGCTGAAGATTATTTTATGGCCAAAGCTATAGCCGACCGGTAAGATGACTCTGAACTAAGCTAGTGGCTTTAAATGTAGTTTAAATAATTTTTTTTTTTTTTTTTTTTTTAAAGTGGTGCATATTGTAAGTAGAGGTATTCAGGTTAGTTTCACTTATCTATATTAAACATGTTAATAATATGTGCTTTATCCTGTCAGTATAGTCTTTTAGAAATAAGTAAGCCATGTCATTGTCAATTCCTTTAGAGAAAAGGTTTTGAGAACTTGGTTTAAGTATTTGGTTTTTTTCCAGTGAAGAGTCTTGATATAATACACTTTTTTTTTTTTTGCCTATATCCATTGTAATAATATGGCACAAATGCCAAAGAAACTTTTCAAGACTAATAAAATTCTTGTGTGTTTGTTATCTAACTGGTTTTTGCATTTCTTATTTGCACTTTTTTATAATAACTAATTCCTTTTTCAGGGGCTGGAAATTTGCAATGGCCACACAAGTTGCAATGCAGAACTCTGGTTCATATTCTATTTCTCAGTTTCAGTCCAGAATGATCAGGTAAAATTTTAATCTTTACTTCTTTTAACGCCCATCCCTGTCATGTGCTTCTGATGAGAATGAGCTGGTAATGAGAGGAAATACATTTTCCAAGCTAATTTGATCTAATGCCCAGTATACTAAAGTTCAATGTACAGCTCTTTCTTAGTGCTGGGAGAGAGGCACTAACTTTGAACAGGAGTATGACTAACACAAGTATTAAAAAAAAAAAAATAAAACCTCCCAACCCTCAGTACCTTTTAAATGGTATCTGCAGTATCTTTGGGAGATTTTTTTTTTTAGAGTATTTTATTTTGAGGTGTAAATTAAATAAGGTTAACGTTTTCAGAAAATACCATGATGGCTCATTTTATGAGGTGGGTGAGGAGGGCATAATGAATAATGCAAAGTCAGAACTGTTGTTTTTTTTTTTAATCTTTCCTAGGTGGGCCAAACTACGAATTAATATGTTGCCTGCCACAATAATTTGTGAGCCAATCTCAGAGTGCTTTGTTGCCAGTCTAGTTATTGGATGGGCAGCTCATCATGTGTTTAGATGGGATATAATGGTATTTTTCATGTGTCACTGCTTGGCCTGGTTTATATTTGACTACATTCAACTAAAAGGTGTTCAGGTATGTAACTTCATTTTCTTTGGAGGTTATTAAAGTTGCTATTGCCATCTACTTTAGAAAAAAGCTAAGAGTAATTACAGTAATAAAATAATTCTCTTGACATGAAGGAAATTACAGGTCAAATCCTGTTACTTCTCAGTCTTCCAGCTTCATTTATAGTAGCATGAAAAGGAGCAAGTGTGCTTGGTTGCCATTTGGTATTCTATATTCACTTGTCTCTGCGTAGGCTCTGAAAGTTTGTCCATCTGTCCCCTTAATCTTCATGTTTCCAGTCTGCTCTACCTAGGCATATTCAGAAATTTTAAGCTCTTTTAACAATACAAGAACAGCAGCTTTATGAGATTTTGTTTTGTTTTGTTTTTCTTATCTTTGTTGTCACGAAGTGTTATTTGTATTGAGGTGTATATGTACTCTTAAGTACATTTTTCACTCTATTTTGGCAATAATAAATCTAGAGGACAGGTGTAGCCTACTTGTAAAAATAAAATCTTCCCATTACTAGGAGTGAGGCTTTTCACAAACTTTTATTATAGAAAGATGTCACAAATCAGAACAGCATTTATTCTCCTAATGCTGGAGAAACTATTTAGACTATTTTCTGTTGTGACCATATGCCATACAAATCAAATCTATAATTACTTGTGTATGCAAACTTATCAAATGGTTATCATACTGGAAAATATTATTTTGGTAGTCTTAGCACATAGTGGAAATAATAAAATTAAGGCTTGTGTTGATTCTATAGGACTCCAGAAGGTCTAGTAGTCACTTTCTGATTACTCTTTTCATCATGAGCAGCATGTAAAAGATCACTATGCCTACTCATCCTCTTCTGAAGCCTCCTTAATTTCAAACTCCGCGTGTAGCTGGAAGTTCTCAAAGGAGCAGAAAATATCAAGATGCTATAAACCTTGTTTCTTAGTCCTACTTTTCCTATTCAATAGGCCGAAGACTTTATTTGAATTTCGTTCCTCTGGGAATGTGCCAGAATGGGCTGTATAGATGCTGGGGTCTGTGACAAAAACCTGGTGTCTCTGCTTGAACACAGTTATAAAAGCTTCAAAAACGTGCAGTTGCCACACTTTTCATTGCCTCTTGCTCTGCGTATAGGTCTCTTTTTTTTTTTTCTAACTTTCTGGGTTGTTCTGCCATGCTCTTGAGGTTTAATATGGGTAACTGTGTCTTGAACAAGAAAATATTCTCGGCTTTTAAAGAAAACCGCTATTGATATATTAATCTGCATAGTAAACTTTAGAAGAGATTTATCTGTAACAAATATTTTAAATTACTTTAAAGTTTCTCTTGAATAATCAGTATGTTTAAATACTTTTTTTTTTTATGTTTTTAGGGTGGTGCTCTCTGTTTTTCAAAACTTGATTATGCAGTAGCTTGGTTCATCAGAGAATCCATGACAATTTATATTTTCCTATCTGCTTTGTGGGACCCCACTATTAGCTGGAGGACAGGACGCTACAGATTACGTTGTGGAGGCACTGCAGAAGAAATTCTTGACGTATAGCCACACATTTGTAACTGTGAATGTCAAAAAGAGAAGGGGGAAAGAAAAGTATTATAAATTGTTTATATACTTTTAAGAAAATCTACCTTCATTAGTTTTATTACTTGTATGTTTGGTATCTGTTCTTTAATTTATTTTTGCATGGCACTTGCATCTGTGAAAATACATCTGTAGTCTTGGCCAAGTGGTACCTTACTCCTCTGTACAAATAGAAATGGAGAGAATTGGTCCTGGCATCTACTTTCTGTAAGAATGCTCTGCAGTAAACTTTTTTTTTTTTTTAAAAGTATCCTCCTGGATGTGAACAGCTTCTTACTCCTTGGTGTGTTAGCCTAGCAAATCTAAGGTTCACATAGCTATTTTCCAGCTGGATTGCACAAGGCTGTACCTAGTAAAAGCACAGAGGTACAGCTGATTTTTGTTTTATCCCACTAAATTGAGCTAGTAATGGGACCTTGGGAAAGAAGCTCTGAAATGCTTTATGCCTACCTCTTGTAGTTGCTGCAGAACAATATGAATAGAAAGGTAAAACTGCTTTGCAAAAACAAACTAAAGCTGGAGTCTTGTGTATATATGTCCTATATGTATATAGGAAATATTTTAATCATTGCAATGAACCAAAAGTGGACTGTGTTTGATAGAGCTGGAAGGAATTACTGGTCAGGCATGTATTGTGGGCATCTTTTGGCCAAGTCTGATCTGGTTCTGTCTTGAACCTTGTTAAGCACTGTGCTGTAACTAGCCAAGCAGATCTCCTCAATACTTCCATCCTTTTTTAAGGGGTATTTGTTTTTTCCCTGTGAGTGAATGCATTTATTGGGGGGAAAGGGTTGTGTGTGTGTTGGGGGGTGTGGGGGGACACATAATAGGGAATAGAAGGGAGCAGAAACACATTTCAGAAACATTTCACACGTGAGCTATTTTCTTACACAATGTCTTAAGAATGTAATTTCATGATGCAGGTATTTACTATCTTTTTAAAGTGAACATACATACCTATACTAGTCATAATTAAGTAGTCAGTTGCAGTAGATATTGTGAATATATTAAAGGGCCAGCGCAGTTTGCTGTTACTGATTAAAATTGTAGTCTTAATTTAGATATCAAAACTAAGTCTACTCTTGGCTTTTTGCCTTCTGTTAGTCTAGCCTTTAAATTGGACTTCTGTATTCCAGTGGTATGACTAAAAGGACTAGATTATAATGCATGCCATGTTTTTCCCCCTCTCTGTTCCCTGTACCTTGGTTTTCAACCTCATTGTGAAACTTCCAGATTTGTGGTGAACTGGACTTGTTTTCTTCAAACACTCTTAAATTAAAAAAAACACAGTGAAGCTAGAGAAGAATGTTGCATAAGCCTTTTGTTTTTATAATTGTATTTATGCTGCTTTACTTTTCTTCATATGGAATAGTTTACTGTCACCATGAATGTGAGCTGCTAATTACAAGGTTATGTCAACAAAGCAGCTTTAAAAGTTGGAGGATGATGTGTAGCATATTAGCAATAATGACATGTATTTATAAAAATGAACTTTTTACCTTACTGAGCCAATCCCTTAGCCATCTTATGGTACACAAGTACAATATGTGTGTGTGTGTTGTAAAACATACTCTGGGCCAAGATGCTTTATCCACCTTAATATCTCCTTTGCCTTATGATAACATGGAACTCTTTTAATGGGCATTTCTGTATGAACAAAGGCTTGTGATGCATGCTTCATTCTTTTCATGTGAATCAGGAAGAAGCACTTTTCCTGAGGAAAGTTGCACACTGAAAGCTAGTCTAGTTGTGACCCACAAAAACATTCTTCTTTTGATATTGTTTTGACAAAGTTGAATTTTGCTGACAATGTTTGTATCTTCATTTGTTTCATGAAGTTTGATGCCATTCATTGCACTGCTAAAGTGAAGCTTAGCTTGCTACTTAGCTTTATGCTGATTTCTATGCAGGCAATGGAACAGAACCAAAAAAAAAAAAAAAGGCTGAACAGACTTCCTTTTAAAAAACCTGGGTGGGGATAATTGTTTAACAGGTGCTTTGGTATTAGTAGAGCCATCTTTGGCTATGAAAAATAAAGCTTCACTTAAGCAAATGGTTTCATTTGGGTATTTGATTGAAGAAATAGAAACCAGCACTGTCAAATGTTGTAGAAGATGCTGCAACAGTACTTCTAAAAGTTATAAACAGCTAATGTAAAGTTGTGTTGATCTACAGATGTGTAGAATACACCATGTTTATTTAAAATAATTGTCTTGTTTTTTCTTTTATTTAAAAATAAATTTTGAATACAATCTGTTTGGACTACAGTGTTTTTTTTCCTTTGTTCAATGATGCTGTAATGTGACAGCTTTAAGTATTTATGGTAGTTTTAATTGATTTCATTTCTAATTAGACTTCACAGCAACAAATATGTGTGTTTTGTTTTGAGTTTTTTTACAGTTTTACCATCTCTTTTGGATTTTATATTTAGCTGAAATTAACTTACATGTGCCTAAATCTGATTTTGAGTTATCCTAAATTTTTTAGAATAACTTTAGTGTATAAAAACCTCACAAGTGAACAGAGTACTTCTCTGTCTATTGTAACTAGTCTGTCTAGATTAAGATTTTAGAGGTGATACACATTGACATCTAGAAGTAGTATTGATCTTTTGCTTTCAGGTACACTACCAAGAAAGCACTTTGCACTTGCTTTGCCATCTGACTTGGCTTCTTTTTTTGTGTCTTCCCTAGCCTTTATGAAGATTTTCATGTGAAACTTAATAAGAGACTGTGTTTACGACAGAGTTGTTGGAATCTTGGAGGCACTGGAATTACTCAAAAACTATTTATAGAAACTTAAATGTTCCTGTGTCCATTTTGCGCTGAATGCATTTGCAGCCACCAAACACAATACCTAAATCCTCTTTCCTGAGTACTTCTGTTATTTTCCTGTCTGCTATTCAGTGATGTTGTCATTTTATTCTGTACTTTCAGTTGAAGTTTTTCCCACTTGAATTCCTTTTGCCACTCTCCTGTTTCCTATTGCTGAGTGCTGACTACCGGCATTTTCTCTCTGGTCTGTTTTGTCATCTGGAAAAGCTTGTCTCTGATCATCTGCTTTCATATATCACTTCTGAAAGCTGTATCATTCATCTTAAAGGCTTTTGTTTTTCACACCTAATTTCTGACCATCTGATTTTAAGGTAGGCGTGAGCTCCAGCCATTCTTGGGTTGAATTGGTCCTCCAACAGCTGTGACACTGGCTATTGAGGTTAAGAAAGCCTGAAATTTTGTATGGCAATACTTAGAGTTTTTACAGTTATACAAAGTGATTTCAGCTTATACAGTGCCTATGCTTGTATAAATAACACTTAGAAGAGAGAGTGGCAGTGTATAGAATAGCAATAATTTCAAACTTAATCCAGCTTTTGGTTCTGAAAATGCATAAACTGAAGTTTTGAACTAATGGTCAGATTATACTGAATGGTCCACTACTTGGATATTCAGAGTGATTGCACAAGTTCACATAAGGCTCTTCTTATCTCTTAAAATAAACTAAATTCCATGACATAGGCAGCATTTATTTTTATAGAGCAGTTACCTGGGCAGATGAGAATTTCCCTCCACAAAGTCATCTCCGAGATTCTTACCTTAGTGTTGTAGAACTGCACTGTGATTGAAATCAGTGACTTGGGATGTGCTTTTTAACAAAAAAAAACCCACCTGAAGCAAACCATAATCCACCCACCATGGAACCCAAACCCCTCTGCCTTTGCGTGTCCTGTAGGTCCTGAGTCTCTAAAGTTGGATTGCTTTAAATGTTGCATTGCACAAACCAATTTCCGTTGCCAGCTCTCACACAAATGAGAATAAGTGATAATTCTTATGGTTAAATTACCCACAATATGCTTTTGCTTGTTTGTCTTGTCCCTAGAATTTGAACCTTTCAATAAGCAGTTTAATGAAGTGCCTCAGACCAGTTTAGTCACTGCCATGGATGAGTTAAAGATTCTAGTTACCAGTTTCATGTGAAAAGTTCCTGTTGACAACATCATGTTGCAAACCTTTTCTGAAAATGTTTATTTCTTTGTAGCGGTTTCTACTCTGTTTTCTATGATAAGTCCTACCTGCAGATCAGTGTCCAGTTTCCCCTTCAAATCCGTCTTGTTAAGCATAAGCAAAACAGCCAGTCCTATGGATCCTAAGGCTTTAGGATCATATTCAGCTATAACCTTGCAAGGTTATGTCCAGACTGCATCCCTTTCAAAGGCAGTTTTAAGTTAGTGTCTGGCAAATATTCTATGAAGAAGCCCTGCAGAGTGTATCTGAAAAGAAGATAACAACCCTTTTCAGGGGAAGATGTTTGTGATGCCCATCTTCACACTTAGCTTGGGTAAAAATAACTAGCTAGCTTATTCCTGTAAACTAAGAGACTGTGAAAAGTAAAGTGGTATTTCTAATGCTCTCCAACACAGCTTTTGGAATAATTTACTTCTTGAATTCTCATCAGATCAAGAGTGGACTGCCGCTTATGTGCAGTTTTGCTTCTGGGGAGAATATGCTTCCTCTTTGTGATCTTAATCAGATCTAATAATTTTTGCCTAATTGTTGATGTGACTGCAGATACTCAGTTAAGAGGTGCAAACCAGACAGCCTTGCACTGGAAGTTTGTGTATTGCTGCTTCTTTCTGTCTCATCCTTCCACACATTCCCCCAGCACTTTTTCCCTGTTGCAGACAGGAAGGAAGGGCCTCAGCCAAACCCATGTGCCAGCTGGACTTAATGTCCATTTTACATGCAGCCAATTTGTGGATGAACGGGAGAGGTCAGACTCATGTGCGTCTGCAGGAAGCCAATAAGCTCAATGAGAGCACAAAGCAGGAGCTGTCAAAAGAAATCTTTTCACCGGATTTTGATATGAAGTGAGTTATTATTCTTGACTTTACATCCTCTGGGCCTGTGTTAAAGTTAGATCTGCTTACAGGGTTGAAGCGAGCTCAAGTCAATATAAAGCTCTGCTGTACAATGAGCAGCTTTTCCTCTTTTAAGGCTTGCCTGTTGCCTGTAAGTGTATTTTTACATGCTCAACAGTACCTTATTTTTGTTGGCAATAGCTTTGTCCTATCTCTGATACCAAAATATTGGGAGAGGTGCTGAGACAACAGAAGGCCTGTAGAGTACACTGGTAAAATGCAGTAACACATTCAAAAGTGACCCCTTAACCCCCTGGAAATCAGAATACATGAAGAAGCTATGGAGCCTTTGGGGGATTCTGTTGGTATATTTACTTTTTATTTCTCTATTGCATATACATACACTACATATATAAAGGTTTATCTGCATACGCTTTTATGTATGAACTTTTATGTATACATGTACTGATGCCAAAAGAGAACCTTGTAAGAAGCCTTAATTTGAGAAACCTGTTCTTTCTGTAGGTGGACAATGTAGGTAAAATAATGATTTTCTAGTGTAAAAAACCAGCAGCTCAGAGTTAATTAAATCAGGAGCCCCAGTGTCTCATGTGTCCAGTTTCATTTCATCTCTCAGCAGAAAGACTCGAAAACTGTAATTTCTTTTCCTGGACTCTTTACTTATAAACTTGAAAAAGGTTTTATTCATCTAGACTTTTGGGTCTTCCACTGAGAGACAATTCAGAGACTCTGCTTTCTTAGTTGGCAGCCCCCCAAATCTGAGCAAGACAAGGCACACATTTTTGTCACTTGCCTCCTTTCTGTTCAGTTTCATTGGCTTCTGCTCTTCCCTTTTGGGACAACTGTTTTGTCCCTGAGGGTCTTTATAAAAAGAGTTTTCCCAAGGAGAGAAACATGTGTGAAGGAGAAATAATAGAATGAGAAGTAGAACTGTAGTGAGTGCAGTGTTAAATATGCCTGTGACTAATGCTCCAGAGTGAAGTATGGGCAAATCTGGGCACTTTTGCAGCACGTTGGGTAATGAGAAAGGATAACAGATGCAAAAGTTTAGAAATGTTTATAAAAGAGTTCTTACTTAAAGAGAGATAGGAAACCTCTGAGATGTTCCTCAAGGCTAGATCTCTAGAATAAGCCTTTTCCTGGGAATTTTTTGGGACTTTCAGCAAGATCTGTTGTTTAAGGGTTATGTTGTGTGACTGGAAAAGGAGGAAAGCAAGCCAGCAGGGTTTGCAGCCCACCCTTCAGCTCAGTTGCAAGACATGATAATTTGCAGCTGTTGTCTCCTTGTTACAGACCATTCAGAGACCTTCTCATTTTGGCTTCCCATGTCTTGAGGAATTCAGCTTCACTCCTGCAGATGACTTGTTGGATAAGGATGTCTTGTCACTATTGGGCCATTGGCTGAGCAAAGAGGGAGCTCCAGCTGGAGCAGTCATGTCTGGACCTTCCCCAAGTTTGAGAATGTCTACAACCACAGGCTTTATTTGAGTTCAGAATGTTAACTCTTAAAATTGCTGATGGTATGGTATGGTGATGACCCTAGAATGAAGGTTCTGTGCTGATTCTGCGGGATCTGGGGAGTCTCTTTGTGTAAAGCAGACAGTGTACCAAGGAATGAGAAGAGGCCTGGCAGATGGTGGAAGGAATGTTGTTCTGTAAGTATAACACTGGTGATGTGGGCTAGAAACCCTCTTACTAGAACAGCACAGGCTTAAAATGTTGGTGTGTTTCAGACATTCTCCTGCAATGATGACTGTATATGAATATTAAGTGTGTCTTGTCTGTGTGTAGACTTACACAAAAAATGGTCTTGTCATAATGCGTCAGCAATACGCTAAGTCTGCTAGGAGTGAACAGTCATATTTAACATTTGGTATTATGTACATAAAAACAATCTTTGTGCAGCCAGAATACAACTGCATAATATTTTCATGCTTTGCCTGTCAAACAGATTGCTTTTGTATGCAGCAGGTGATGACTAAAGAGATTATTTCATTTAGCTTAAAGACGTAGTTGAAATGAGCATCAGAAGTGAAATCTGGCATTTCCAGCCCTCTGTCCTATGATTAATAGAGAAGCTGGTACATTTCTGCCTCAGGCAGTCTGTTGCTGATAAACAGTGGGCCCATTCTTTATCATCATGTAAAGTGATTAAACCAACTCCATGTAGCAGGAAAGACTACACTTGTCGATATGATCTGTTTCAAGTCTGTTTTTTGCAGAGTCTCAGTGAAGTAGCCTAAGGCCAGCAGCAGATAGATATGGATATCAGAGGCCATGTATCCATAGGGTTGTTCAAAGTCAAATATCTGCTACAGATATCTCCGGGAAAATTGCCCTTCAAGTCCTTCAAATGGCTGTTTTGCAGGACTATAGAAGCCAGTTTTCTGGCCACAAAATGATACCAGTTTGCACTGCAAGTAGGATTTCCTGCTGTTGTTTCAAGTCTAAGCACAGATCACACTCTAAAGCGAAGTATCTTAGAGACTAAAGGAAACCCTTTCTACTAAACCATTTCTTCCACCTCCAATACCCAGTAGCTTTCCCCTCTAAAAAAGCATCATGGAGTTCATCGAAATCATAGCTTCCAACATCATGCTGGAGTTTTTTCCACCTCTCTAGGCTATGAATTGTTTTGAGCTTCTTGACCCCCAGGAAGTTGGGAAGCTGTCATCATAAATAGACGGGACACGGTTTCCTTCCTTTTTCCTGGTGGGAGATGGCAAGTGTCTGAAGAGACTGAAGCTCTGCCGTTTCAATGCTCTGCATCCTGCTGCCTTCGACTGGTTTGCGCTGTAGCCTCATCTGATGTCTGCTGCATCCGTGGCAGCCATTTGCTCCCATTGCAACACTGCAATCAGTGGAAAAATTAAGAGAAATTTACCATTTCCTCCCTGCTGTTAGCAATGCTGGATGAAATCAGGGAGTACTAAAGGGCACACTCAGTTCCAGGCTGGTGAACCTTATCTCCATGTCCCACAGGGTGCAGAAGATGTGAGTCTGATACACTGATGCTTGGCAGTCCCTTTCTGTAATTGCTCAGCGTTTATTCAGAGAGAAATAGGTTTTTGAAAAGTCTCACTGTGGTGTTCCTTTGAAAAAACAGCCCTTGCTACCCATCTCCTAAACAATTTTTGCATTACTGGGCCCTGGGTTTTTCTCCATACTTAGCTGAAACCTATGGTTTTCAGAGGAGAAAGGTGCATCACAACCCACTTGAGTTTGATCAGATTGAGTAAATTGCAGACATCCATTTTCCTTTGTGTGCCCAGCTGATGAATCCTTTTTTCCTGTATAGTCTGCTTAAGTTCTTTTACGATGGGCTCACTTCACTTATTTACTATCTGTATGTCCTTTAGAAGTATTCTACAGATATCCAGGAGTCCATAGACAGTGACTCAGAAGACACCAGTCTACGAAAACTGAGTGACAAATACATTTCTACTCCCCACCAGAGAGGATCCATGCTACCACAGGGATCTCCTTGGTAAAAATGAATATTGGATACTTTAGTGGAAGATAATCACTGCTGCTGCAAACAGCATCAAACAGCCCACTGTGAGGATTCTTGTAGCATCGGGACTTCTTGACTTCTTGCTCCCTTGTCCATCCAAAAGTGAATGAGTGAGCTGCTGTCAGGGAGCTGCAGTGCAGTCCTCTCCACAAAGAATTAGGTGTTTACCTTGGATTCACAATGTAACTGAGATTGAAAGGGACCTCTGAAGACCTAGTCCAACCCCCTTGCTCAAAGTAGGGTCAGCTAGAGTAGGTTGGTCAGGACTGAGTCAAGTTAGGTTTTGAGCACACAGACAACAAACTCTCTGAGCAACCTGTTCAGCCACTCTCATAGCAGAAGTGCTTCTGGAAGTTCTCCTGTGTTTCAGTTTGTTCCCATTGTCTCTGATCCTGTCACTGTGCACTGCTGAGAAAAGTCTGTCTCCATTTCCTTTACCCTCGTCAGGTATTCGTACACATGGATAAGATGCCCTTGAGCTTTCTCTTCTTCACACTGAGCAGTCCCAGCTCTCTCAACTTCTCCTTATATGTTAGATTCTTCAATTCCTTCATCATGGTTGTGGCATTTCCATGGACTTGCTTAAGGTGTGACCTCACCAGTGCTAAGCAGCAGGGAAGGATCACAACCCTCAATCTACTGGCATCACTCCTTTCTGTGCAACCTAAGTCACCGTTAGCCTTCTCTAAAGCAAGGGTACATTCCTCACATTCCTGGGCCAAGTTCAACTTGGTGTCCACCACTACCTTCAGGTCTTTTTCTACCAAGCTGCTTTCCAGACAGTCAGCCCCCAGCCCCAAGCCTCTGGCTGTTCCCCTCCAGATGTAGGACTTTGAACTACTCCTTGTTGAACTTCATTAAGTCCCTGTTGTTGGCCCATTTCTCCAGCCAGACCAGGTCCCTCTGGATAACAGCATGACCTCCTGACTGTCATAGGTACAACAGCACTGTGTAAAAACAGAGTGTGAATCTGAAATTATTTTACTTCAGTATAAATAGGGGAAAAACATTCTATTACTTTGAACCAAAAGCAAAATATCTCCTTCTCAATATGAAATGGAAACAATGCAAACGGATTACTGATTGTAATAATTGGCTTTGACTGCTGGCTCCATCACTCATTCCTGAAATAACTGAGAGAGAAAAGAAAATAAATGAGTTTTGTAAATCCCTGATATATGCATCTGGGCACAGATTCTGAGTGCCTTCATTGCATTTTGGATAAGAGTAATCTTTTCTGGAAATCAGCAAACTGTCCTTCACAGCAAACATTTCTCTTTGCCCTGGTGCCCTCCCACCGAGTCTCTCCACCAGATTTCCCCCTTTGCCTGCCCAATTTTTGCCCTGCTGTCATCTTACCTCTAGGTTTCCCATTGCCATTGTCTTACCTCTAGGTTTGCTCTCTCCCCTCTTGCTTTCCATTTCTTCCCTCACAGCCAAGTGCAGATGCAGGCTGCTGCTCCCTCCCCAACAATGTGTTCATGGGAGAGAGCTGTGTTCCCTCATCTCTGCCTGGTGCAGGGACTGACATTGCTCTCTCCACCTTTGCTCTTCTTCTCCATTTCCAGGAGGTACCAGTTCACACGGAAGCCAACCACGTGTACGCCATTCATGTGCACCCCCCCTGGAGGACTTGAATGTGGGAAGAACCTGCTCCTCACTGGGGGATAAATGCAAAGGTAGCCATGGTGCCCTGATGGCCACCATCACGCAGACCACCAGCTGGTCCGTCCCACTGCTTCCATGCCTGGGGGTGTGGTGAGCAGTGGGAATGGGCAGCAGGTATGGTGGGTTTCTGCTGGGTTTAGGGTATGTCCAGCCTCTGTGCCGGAATCCACTGCTTAAAAACTAGTAAGGGTAGTTAGGGACTACTGGACTGGAGTCCTGGATGATCTGGAGATGCTTTGGAGGAGTGAGAAAGGCAGGTTGGGGAATAAAACAGAGGATTCAGTGGCTAAATGTCTTCTGTCTTGCCTGGCTATCCTGGCATTCAGAAAGCCAGTGCAAAGAATTGCTGTATGTCTGGCATTTACCATGTGTCCCTGAGGAGTGCACTTTCTTGGCTTACACAAACAAACATGCCTTCTGGTTCTCCAGCAGGCTTCTGAGCTTGATAGGACACTGAAAGTTGAAGGCATGCCTTGAAACACACCCTTCACAGCAGGAGTTCAAGCATCTGCCACTTTCAAGGCAGTTGGACAGATGCTGTGGAAGTCAGACAGTTCCTGAATTCCCCTGCTTTGTACCGGATGTAGTGATTGATAAACCCTTTGCAGAGCTGTTTCAGCAAACTAAAACCAGTTGCAAAGTAGGGGAAGTAGTCAGGGTTGGGTTTGGGGACCTTTTGGAGCTGGATCTTTATTTTGTTTGTATGTTTCTTTGTTGCTTTAGAGTTGGAAGAGCTCAGTGAAGGGCCCGGTGGCTGGCAGAGGGGGGTAACCTCAGTAACCAACACCAGTATAGTGGGCCCACACCCTCAGACAGTGATGACTTTTAAGGCTTAGCCCAGATTTCAGTGCACATGCTGGGTTTTGGATGTTGGGCTAAGTGATTTGGGTTTTATGACTGGCTATTAAAGCCTGCAGTTTAGTCATAAAATATATTAAGCTGTGGGAAATTGAGTTGCATATTCCATTAGATTTAGCTTTAAGTTAGCTAAGCAACATTAACCATGTGTATATTGTGCTTATATGCAGTAAATACACTTTCAAACTTAATTTATTGACTAATATTGACAACTAATTTGTATTCCTTAGGAGGATATATTTTAGATAAATAAATATAAAGCATGATTCTTTGTTTGTAAGCTTGTGTATGTAGATAGAAAAAAAGAAAATGTGCTGTTAATAAACCTCCTCTCCTTTATTTTCTATTAAATATATTACACTTTTATTTTAGTAACTGAAAAAATTGTTGATTTCCATGCTTACCTCTGTGCTGTCTGGTTGTGTTTGCATTCCTACTTACTAGAAAGAAATCTGGTACCTTCTACCCTCTTTATTCTGGTTTGACTCATATAATCATGCATAAGACAGTAGATATGTCCTCTATGTGTCTTGTTTGAAGGGTTATAGTGGTATTTGCCAGCAGTGTTATTTGGAATTAGTCTCTTTCAGCTATAATTGCTGTTTCAGAACCAATGTCTTTATCAAGACTAGATTTTCTCAGGTGTCTGTGTTTGCAAATGTCTTCCTCAGATTTACAACACTGTGTGTGTATACCTTGGACTTGCTCTCGCAGACTGTGTTCCCTGCTCAAGAAGGAACACAAAGTTTTGTGGCTGTCTTTCTGACAAAATGATGCATAGAAAGTGCCACACGCTGATGAAGCTGGACAAAGACTTTGGACACTGCCACAGAGGGAGATGAACACTTTTTCCCTTGCAAACACGTGCCAAATTCCTGTGTAGCTACCATGGCATTGCATTCATCCCTGGGACAAGGGACAGTGAGAAAACTGTGCTGTGATATTTGCTGTGTGCCTGTGGAGGTGGCTGAACCGTGCAAGAGCATGGACCAGGCTCAGGACCTGGAGGCTTCATTAATGTGTAAGTAAATGCCATGAAGGGCATTATCATGGCCCATCTGGTGCAACTTCCTCCTAACAATCTAAAAGCTGAGGCAGACTGAAACTGAACCCCTTTAACCCATGCCACGTACTATGCTGTTTTTCTTCCAGGCTGTCTTTAGTATTATCTTCTGGATATTATTTGCTTTTGATCCCCATGAAAGGATTTTGAATTAGTTCTTGGACTTATATCACCGGGGTTTGCAGATATCACTGTTCCCTTGTCTGTTTCTTGCATTGTGCCTTTGGTGGCTGAACAGCTATTTGATATGGGAAGGTTTTCTGAAAGCCTGTACTAGTATCCTGGCATGTTGTTTTTCTCATTACCAGCCCTTTCTCCATTCAGCTGAGAGCACAGCCCTGACATTGGGTATGCCGTTTTGCTAAGATCCAAGCATGTGTGAGTAAAAGTTCACTCAGGGGAGTGGAACCTGTGGGACATGTGGTGCCGTGGGCAGTGTGGTGTTGGGGATATGGGAGTGCTGACTGGGTGGCAGAGTGCGTGGCTTTGGCAGCCCAAGGTAAACAGCCATTTCTCATGGTGTGCTGCTTCCACGTTTAATTGCAATGTAAAGCTTGAGTAACCTGGAAAGTGAGAAATCATGGCCACAGGTTGGGCAAACATTAAACAGTGCCGACTGGTCTGAGCCAGAGTCAGGTCTGAGGATGCCTTCTGCTGTTTTTAAGTTATTCATCCTGCCCAATTTCAGACCAAAGGAAATGGCAGTCCAAGAGTGCGGCTCCTACTGCTGCCAACAGACAGACTTGTCTCGTTACTGGGATCAGGCCCCTGCTGGGGAAATAATTCCTTCACTTAGAGGTGGTGCAACTATCTGGACCACTTCTGACTGAGCAAGGAGGGATGGGAGAGCATCATACACACAGTGAGCTGCAAACTTTCTACTGTGACAGTCAGGTGGCTTCAGTAGGCCAAAGGTTGGGGTACAATCTTTACAGCAAATTCAGAGAAAGTCAAGGAGGGTGGATCGAGATGGGAAAGCCATTTTCTCACCCCTAAAAGTACACATTCCTCTTCCTGTTCCTGGGGCTGGTAGGAAGTAATTTAAAAGAATATTCTTATGAGTCCTCATTCAACCCTGTTGGAGCTATCACTACACAGGGAAACAGAGGTGAGTGACTCCCCACATTGTCCCTCTACATCAGCAATGCCACTGAAAGCAAGTAGTCAACACAGCCCATTTTCCCTCATGGCACTGCACAGGTGGAGCCTCTGCTGTGACCCATGGTGTGGATTTTGCTTCTGGGCTCTCACACTGGAGGAGAGAGTACAAAGAGGCAGAAGTGACTGAATTGACACAGTCACCATGTGCAGCTGGTGCCGCCAGTGCAAGAGGTGCTGCCCTCGGGACCCCGTGGCAGGGTTGTATAATTAGATTTCCATTTCTCCAAGGAATTGCTGCTGCTGAAGTCTCTTTGCTACCCAAGAGGTGCCAATTCAGCACCAGCTCCCCACAGCCTGTGCAGCACCAACTGTTTGTGATGTCTTAGGGGGTCCCAGTGTTGAATCTGGGTGTCACCTGCAGGAGGTGTGGACAACACTTGTGAGATGAGCTGTTGCCTAAAAATTTTACTAAATCTGGGCTGCAGACAGCCAGCTGCCTTGTACTCATGCAAGGGGCAGCATCCTGGGGGGAAAGGTTGGGAGCAACCTATATCCTTGTATCAGAGAGTACGCTGTTCCTTATTCTGTGGGCACAGCTACACTATTGCTAGCTCTGATCATCAGGAATCATGAAAACAGGGACCTCTGCAGCCTTCATAGCCACGAGTGGTGCTATGTTGCATGGGGTCCCATCTGTGGTGCAGCAGGCTCCCAAAATCAGGTGCCCACTCTCCAGAAGTCTCGATGAATGGACCCTCCTAGTGAGGGAAGTAAATTCGTTTGTTACTCACCCTCATCAAAGTGTTCTTTACTTTCTCATACTCCTGGAAGTCTCTGCTGTGAGGTCAGGCATGGGAAACTACCAAACTGTTGTCACAGCAAATGGTGCTGTGATGTTGCACAGCCTTTGCCACAACTCGCTCATTTCGGAGAAACCACAGCAGTGCCAGTTGTTCAATTGGCACAGGCTGAATACCACAAAGGTCTATTTTGCTCTTTCCTGATTTTTTTTTTTTCCCCACAAAGGAAGTAGGTGATGCCATTTCCGGCAGATGGGGCTTTCTGAAGCATACCGAAGAGAGTGAGGTTTGTGGCAATAATGCCAGACCTATCAGTGCTGCCATTTAGGAGAAGCACATGAACAACAACCTCTGGCCAGCTGCTCTTGTTGTGTACATATTACTCATCTCCTCCATGCAGTCTAGATAGGAAACAGCAATACTCAGCAGATTATTGCAACCCACTGCCAGATAACACATCTGTTTTGTGCAAGTCCGGTTCCTATAAAGCTCGGTATACTTCCAGAGAAGTGACAAAGACCTCTAATCCATGCAGCTAGGGAGAAGGTTCACACCTCTCTGGAGCTGCTGATCAGCTTGCAGGGATTCTCTGACATTATGGACTTGCATTTTGGAGCATGAAAATTGTTTGCAGGTGCCAGAGAAAATAGCAAGTCGTCAGCACTAGGAGAGCCAGTGTTTGACCACAGCCAGGAGCTCAGGTATAGCTGCATGAAGCAAATGTTTTCCAGGTGTGTTTTTCCACGACATCTATTAGGCTGGAGGGCAACACCTCACATCTCAGGGAGCTGCTGATTATCAGGAAAGAGTTAAAGACCAGCAAACTCATGGGTATGTGAGCAGCATCCCACAGTCAGCTGCACTCACAGGTAGCAATGCTATGAGACATACTTTCTGTCAGCGAGAATATGTGTTGCTGGCCCATCCCTGATGTTGCCTACTGGACACTGGCGAAGGGGGCTAGGAAAACTATAATAAGATTTTCAACCCCCATAATGTTCAGCCAGGACAAAAAGGTCAATATTTGACTATTATAGTACCTTTCTATGGTCATTTTACTGTCACAGAGTCCTGTATCACCCGCACGGAAATGCAAAATGGCTAAGCTCAACTCCCTCCACTGAAAACGCCTGAGAAAGGAGGGGGAGGTCAGACCTGAGGCTCCAGTATAAAGTAAAATAGCTCCCTAAGCACTGAGCCTGACTGATGCAAGTCTGTGGCTGGTAATTACTGTTGCTTTCTGGATTTCTGTTTTACCAGCAGCACTGATTGACTTCATCTTGCTGAACAGAGCAGAAAGGAAAAGAGACAAAGAGAGACAAGCAACAACATGGTCTTCCTGAGAAAGGACGTAGCCTGCATGTGTATATCTTTAGTGCCATTTGTCTTGAAACACTCCTTGTCCTTGTCTTACTGTGGTTTTGCAATGTGGTGGGGCATAAATGACAGCTTTGTGCAAGGAATGAAAATAGTAAGTGTGTAAGATATGCAGGCATGGAAGCTACCTGCAACGTGATTCCTCAAGCTGAGATAATTTTAGAAGGAAATTGTTTCAAAGAAATGTTTCTGGTAATGAAACAAAAAAAAAAAAAAAAAAAAAAGGGGGCACAAAAAGCTGCAAAACCCTGGAACTTCTGCATGAAATCAGATCTGTCAAAAAACTTTGGATTGCAGCCCAGAAGGAATCTCTTGCATACTAGCTCATGGCAATGAGCTGGGACAAGCCTATGGAACAATGCTTAACAATTCCACGTCATAGAGGGGCCTTTCATTAAGAAACTTCCCAAGAGAAGTCATATGCCAACCTGAAATATGTCTGGTCATGGTTGCACTGCATATTTTGTTCAGCATTTCTTACCAGAAGAACCCGGGCTCACTGGAAGCAGATCTTAGGAATTCTTGCTCCCGTCTGTCCTGCACTGTAAATAGTCACACTGTTGACGGCTTTAAATGCTGCTGTGTAGAAACTGGCCCTTTAATTTGTGCTGCAAATGGTGACGGAGGATTGTTTTCTCTTGATGCCCCACCCTGGACAAGATCATTTCAGGCAGATAGGAGCTAGGCTGCACCAAACAGCTTAGTCTTGGTTTAAGGCCTCTGTGGCACCAAATGGGAACAGGAAGGAAACCTGCCCTTTACTGCACAACACATCTTTGCAAACTGCTCTGATATATTCATGTGTTACAGCTTGTTTGTGTGAAATGACTACAGGAAAAATTTGTAAGTAGTACAGTTTTCTAACTGTGCAACCATCATAACACTGCTTACTTGAAGTGGCTTAGTACAGAAATGGAATATTAGTATTTTTATCTGCATGTCAAATCACGGTTGTGTTTTTACTTGTTTATAAGAGAGGAAATACCTTAGCCTCCTTGTGGTTTTTCTTCCCAAGACTTCTTCCTGTGAACTAATGAGCACACATAAAATTCACTCTGGTGAGTAATTGAATGAATAGTTTCACTTCAAAAGAGAAACATACCTATTTTGGAGAGTAGTTGGTAAAGCTGCTGTTTTCCAGAAGTCTTGAAATTCCCTGTTTTTCTCACCTCTCTCCAAGGGTCCAGGTAAAGGCAAAGCACTTAGGATAACTTTCTGGCCTTGAGGAGTTAAAAACATGTATCTGTAAAGATACAGTTAAAAATTTGACTTAACAAAGTGGAGAATATTACAGCTCCAGAAACATGATGGAGATCTGCTGGCTGGTGGCTGAGGATGACATATGAGGGGCAGGGGTAGTGTGCAGAGGGTGGACCTTTCAGGGTGGGTAAAACCAGTGGGAGAGAGCACTGGCATGGGAAGCACTTCGTGTGGTGCAGCCCTGCTCTGTGCTTTCCCAAGAAGAGGGAGAAATGGGCTGCAGTCCTCAAATGCAGGTTGCAAAACTTTTGATCCCTTTTACTACTGACTTCCAGACTCTTATCTTAGAGTAAGTGTGCTTTCTGGTAAATGCTGATAAAAGTACTTCCTTTTTTCTTTCTTTTCTGGATGTGTCTGAGGGTGTTTAGAGGCCTTCGTGCTGTGGGGCTGGGTGGCCAGGATGGCTGGAATTCATTCTACTCAACGGGGCCAGGGTCCTGTCTGTGCCCAAAGGTACTAGGGCACCATCCACGGCAGCAAGTACTGACCCTCCTGCAGGAGAGAGTAAGGCCTGCCAGCTTTGGCAGCTTCAGCTTATTGCTCTTCTCATGCAGGAGTCCAGAGTGTGTGTGACAATGTATGTTGTCACATGACGTCATGTAACATGTTCTAAAGGAAGATAACTAGGACATGCACATTTGTCTTCTTTAACTCCTCAATGTTTTGGATCTGCTGGGAGCTCATGTTGGTTTCATAGTTTCAGCTGAATGAAAACACCGGGGCTTGGGCAAATTACAAATCGTGTAGTGTTTGGTAATTACAAATGGTATGAGCTGCTTGTCCCCGGGGCTGGCCTTCAAGAGAGTGATTCTGATTCTTGCATGTGTCCAGCGTGCTCTCAGAGTTACTGATTCATCTGCTCAGAAATGCAAAAACTTACTGCAGCCATCTGTTACTTGAGAGCTCGACTCTGGTGTGGCAGTCTGAGAGACACTTTCTGGCTTCTGCCAGGACCTGTCTACACTTTTACTGGGTTTACCACTATTCTATAATTTTTAAATCCAATTTTTTTTGTCTTTCTGATTCTTCCTGCTGTGTTACAAAGTTTATTGTGAATTTTAAGAAGCTTACAGATCATCTAACAGTTTACATCTTAAAATTCTGGAGGGAATGTACTATCTAACTTTATGTAAAGCCAGGTACATATGTGTATCTGTAGGTATTTAATTGTGGGTATTTTAAGCACAGATAAAGCACTGTTCAAATAAAATACATCTTTAAAAGAGCTTCATCTCTTCTTAGTGATTCAAATTATCTGACAAAGCAGTCTATATGATTACAGGCTGTAATAAACTTTTTCCCTTCAAAAGGTTAGCGTCAAAGTCAAGCAGAAGTTCAGTAGCTGCAAGTGATATCTACAGCAGCAGTATGAAGATACATATTTGTTTGTGTCAGTGTGCATGTGTGTGCAGGATCCCGGACGATTGCAAATGGAAGTACCTGGTACAGGATTACAAACCACTCCCCTCATTTCCCTTATGCAAAGGACTGGTGAGGAGGCTGCTGCCCTCTGATGCTCCCATAGCCTCATCAGAGCAAAGGGTAAAAATGTTAATGGGTTACTCTTGCCTGCAGTGATTTGAGGAGCAGTGGTAGCTGGGGCGATGGTGCTCTGTGGGTGGCTGTGCAGTCCCCCTGCCACACTGGTCACCATTGTCCCACCATGGGGAAACTGCTCAAAGGCAGTGTGCAGGACAGTGTTCAGGAGTTATTCTATCATGTACTTAAAAAAAGAGAGTTCTCCAGTTCTGTATTGCTGCTCCCCAAAGAATCTCACCTGTCCTCCTGCAGCTCAGGCCGTAGTGCTGCATTGAAACCGGTTGTTCCCTTTAAATGTCACCTGTTGTCCAGAACAGGGCTGCCACAACCTGCAAGGCTGCCTGTCACTACAGCAGCTGACCTACCTTACTGAGATGCACACTAAATTTCCTTTTGTTGAAAGCTGAATCCCATGCTTTCAGACTTGGTCCTGTCCTCCTCAGGCTAGTTCTAAAGCACTTGACAGTGGTTAAGAACTGGAATGTTCTGAATTCAGTGTAAACCAAGGTTTCAACTCATTTTGATTTTATGGGTTTAAAGAAGTTTTGTCTGTTTCACAGTGTTGGTGTGTGAGTTCTGTACTGATTTAATTATCTGATTTTTAAAGTCACACCTTTTTTTAATCTGCAGCGACTTGGAATAAAAGAAAAGCATAAATGTTTTGTGATGAGAAGCCAAAGGGTAAATTAAAAATGCCATATCTGGTCTCTGAAAACACGGAACGCACAAAGCTGTAGACAGTGTAACCTCCTTGGGGTGGAGGGGCGAGGGAGGGAAGCTTCAGGAAAAATCAATCTTTTGCAGCTGATGCCTCAATTTGCATTTCTGTCTCTTGAATAGTGTCTAATATGTGCCTCACAAAATTGACTGGATGGTAGCTAATTTGCTAATTTTGGTTCCTTTCAGGAAAGCACTTACCCTCAGAGCTGCGCATTTTGCCTTTACACGGTCAGGAATGTATTTGCAGGCAGCTGTAACAATGGTTTAAGTGACTGCCCTCTGTCTAATTCAAGAACAACTGTTTTTGTCTAAGCACAAATTTACCCATTTTCACTATGTTCCCTTAGAGAACCCCATATATGTGCTGGATTAGCTTTCACACACACACAGACAAAAAAAACCCCACACCACCAAAAAGGAGAGGCTGACAGTGAAGCTGGCCTGACCTGCATGCTATGCTGCATTTTGCCTGTCTGAATGTACTTGCTGAAGGTGAAGAGTCTACCTTTTCTGCTCTGGAGTGGTAATGCTCCAGTGTCATTTACAGCAGGACAATCCATGATAGCTGTTTTAAACTTAGTTTCATAACATAAAAACATATGTTTAAAACACAGTTTTAAACTTCAGGTTTAGAACAACATCATTTGACAGCTGACAGATTAAACACCTTCAAAAATAACCTTCAATTCTGGACCTGCACCAGCAAGGAGATGCATACATAATACTTACGTGTGTGTGTGTATGTGTTGTGTGTGTATATATATTATATATATATATATATATATCTCATCATCACCATGGCCAGGCTTCATGAACGAAGATTTGGGAAGGGCACTACCCACGTTTGTTACAGGCGCATTGGTGGCTAAAAAGGCCAATACGAGATAGACACGTCCAGTTTCAAAAGGCACAGCAGAAAGACTCCTTAGATGGTAAATTCTGCAAAGCACAATTCTTTCTGCATTGTCTTTTCTCCTCAGAGTGATCCTGCGTGCTTTCTCAAAAGCATCAGCAGCGTTATAGATGGTGTGTCTCCAGGCCTCCCGATTGGAGGCCAGAGTAGACCAGTTATGATGATCAATATGGCCAAGGCTGAGATGTTGTTTCAGGGAGTCCTTGTATCTTCTCTTTGGGACTCCTCTCTTGCGGCAGCCGGTGGCATAAAGCAGGATCTTAGGGAGGCAGTGGTCCTTCATCCCTGAGACGTGCCCTGCCCATCGCAGCTGTGTTCTCAGCAACATGGCCTCAATACTTGTGACTGCTGCTTGTTCTAGAACAGATGTATTGGTCACAAAATCTGACCAGTGGATGTTTAGGACTGTACGGAGACAGATTGTATGAAAACATCCAATCTTAACTTACCTAACTTTCCGTGTCACTACCAAAATACCATAGGAAAAACCCCACAGTATTCAAATTTGTGTTAGCAAATATTATTTGCTAAAAAAAGAATGGTAACAACCTTCAGCCCGAAGTAGAGCTGGACATCAAACCATGAGTGTACTCTTGCAGTTGTTATCTGACATCTGCGGCTTAGTGTTGCTGACACCTAGAATATTTCTCAATGTGTTTGAATAATGTGTTTTTCTCTCTCTCTCTATTATTGATCATGCATCCATTTGCCATGTAGTCAGATTTTCCTAAATGTTTGGAGCCTCAGTTTCATTCTCTCTTCCCCTCTCACTGCAGCTATTTTACATTTGTTAAAATTTTCTACAACAAACAGTGGAAAAGGGTCAAAAGTTCAAGAACAGGCCAAAGACAACTACCAAATGGAACTGTTGCACGTGGAAAATGTATCCATGGAGGTTCATTTGGATTAAGGGAATTAAGTTTGTGTTACTTCTCTCTGAGGGTGCCCCAGGGACCCCGGAAGCTGCCGTGATATATATATATATACACACACGCATATATATATACATGTGTATTTTAGTTCAGTGAGTATAGTGATTCCCTGAATTCCTCCTCTGGATCTGATCTGGAGGGTTTGCTTAAGTCTTGGCTACAGAAAGACAAGATTATTCAGCATTCTCTTTCTTAAGTTAGCATGGTGGGAGGTAGTTCAAAAGATGAGAAAACAAACACTGTCTTAAAGAGCATAAAGGAAGGTCTGATTTCCCATTTAGTTTTTTTTTACAGAAGTTCTCTGACATTTTTATAGTACTGCATTTAGCCCTGCTGTACACAGCACCAATAATACTGTCCACTGATATTCTGGATGACTGTGCTGTGTTCCTTTTGAGTTTGTACCTCAGTGTACTGTTTTCCTTATTTTTTCCTATACATTAGTTTCAAGTTGATTTATCCTGTAGTTGCAAGAAAACGCGACAACTGTGTCTGATACTACTTTGAAAGGGTTAACACTGGAGAATAAGCTGAAGTGGTTTGCAAAGTGAATCTAAAAGTGGAAAGTGGAGGGAATTTGGCATGTATGGGTGAAAATGTGAAAAAAAACCAACTTGAAATAGATGGTCTGGGATGTGGTGGGGGTTTTTTGTTTGGTTGGTTGGTTTTTTATTTGTTTGTTTTTGGTTGGTTGGTTGGGGTTTTTTTAAGTTCAGTGGAAAAAGTACAGCAACCTGAAGCTGACATGCTGTGAAGTGAGGTGATGTGATGTGATGGTCATTGTAGCTGAACTTCATTGGCTGAGTAGTCGGGGAATGGCAGTGGAGGGAGTGGGGTGTGTGTGTGTGTTTGGTACAAGAAAAAGAACTTAGTCTAGAGATAACTTTGCTGCAGATGCAGTAGCCTGGTGAATTTAAGACTCAAACTGGGTGTTGTACTCATTATGTACTCAAGACAGAAATGTTTGCAAAGGCTGCAGTTTTCCTTATCACTATGGTTAGATTGCACAACTTTGCAGTTTAATGAAACCTTATATTCATCTTTATGATTATGTGCTCTCATGTGATTAAGCAATGACTGCAGTTGCTCTCAAGTAATTTTTATTTCCAGAGCTGCTTCCTCTAACCTTTGACATGATTCGGGCAGTAATTTTCACCAGAGCCTCTTGCAGCATGATTTGTATTCATACTACTGCAGGTTTTCTTCTGTGATGCCAGAGGCTTTGGTCTCTCCTGTGCTGGGTTCTCCCTGCCATTAATGAGCTGCCTTGTTCTCTGCTGGTTTTACTATGTATTCCTCCAAAATATCATCTGCTGGTGCTTATGTTTGCCAGCTGCTCCTCTGAGGACTCAGCTCCAGGACAGAGGCTTTGGTTTGGTGACCCTAAGACTCAAACTGTGTGTTGAACTCATTATGATAGAAACCTTGTATCTTCTGTTGAAAGACATTTTTATCTCAACAAGATAATTTCAGTATAAGTCAGTCTGTTCCCTTTTTTCCTGTAAGTGAAGTTTACATTATCAGTTAACTGCTGTTGTGTGTGCAGCTTCCTTCTATACAGCTGGAAAAGGTTAATATGGTTCATGTACAGCTGGCAAAGGTTAATATTGTTCATGTGAAATGGCAAGGTTTCGGTCTTATCTGCCTTGTCTCTTATTTAGGTATTGCCACAGTTCAGAAGAGAATCACAGGGTTTTTTTCAGCTGGTAATCAATGGAAAGTTTTGGTCTAATTTCCACCAACTAGTCTTGGTCTTTCCGTAATGAGTCACCACTGAAGCCCTGGATTTTTGAACAGTCATCATAGTCCCATAAAGATTTTTCTACAATGACCAACGAGTTACTGTCAGTTAATAGTAATCTAGGTGCGCTGGCCAGGTTTACTGGGGAAATTTAAGCCCTGAGTTTTCTGGGCAGAGAATCCTTCAGCGTCTTGTGGTGGGTGCAGGAGGCAAGTGTGTGCTGAAGAAAAAGCAAGAGAAGCTGAGTAAAGCATATAGAGAGCTTAGGGATATGTCTGTTGTTGGAGAGTAGTACCCTAGAGAGACAAGTCGATGGGGAAGCTGCTTTACAGTTTTAACAGCACATGCAAAGCAGGTGGATTTCTCTCATGATTTATCCCCAATTTAACAGCAACTAAGGGCCACACAGGTGCTCGCTCACTCTCCCCTGACCCCGCTGGGGAGGAGAATTGGAAAGAAAAGTAAAATTCCAACCTAAACCTCCCCTGACACAGCTTCATGACATTCCCTCTGGTTCTATCACTGGTCACCACAGAGAAGAGATCAGTGCCTGCCCCTCTGCTTCCCCTTGTGACGAAGCTGTTGACTGCTATGAGGTCTCCTCTTCTTCAGGCCGAACAGACCAAGTGACCTCAGACGCTTCTCATACGGCTTCCCCTCAAGGCCCTTCACTCTATGTTGCCCTCCTTTGGATACTCTCTAATAGCTTAATGTCTCTCTTATATTGTGACACCCAAAACTGTACACAGTATTCAAGGTGAGGCTGCCCCAGTGCAGAGCAGAGCAGGACAATCCCCTCCCTTGACTGGCTGGCAATGGTTTGCCTGATGCCCCCAGGACATGGTTGTCCCTCCTGGCTGCCAGGGCACTGCTGACTCAGATTCAACTTGCCATCAGCCAGGACCTCCAGGTCCCTTTCCATGGCACTACTTTTCAGCCTCGCATTCCCCAGTCTGTCTGTACATCCAGGGTTGGCTCATCCCAGGTGCAGAGTCCAACCTTTGCCCTTATTAAACTTTATACGTTTGGTGACTGCCCAGTCCTCTAATTTGTTGAGGTCTCTCTGCAGGGCCTCCCACAATGACATCTGCATTATTTATTTGTCCATTAGTCCTTAAGCAGGGGCTCTCAACCATGCCATTACAATTGCAAGCTCCATACACACTCAAGCCCCTCCTTTACATAGAGTGCCACCACCCCTTGCCACCTCACCTGCCCATCCTGTCCCTCCTGAAGAGCCTGTTATTATCCCATCCTAGCACACCAGTCACAGACCTCATCCCATCAGGTTTTTCTTATCCCAATGATGTCATATCTCTGAGACTGGGCCAAAACTTCGAGCTCTTCTTGCTTGCTCCTAATGCTCTTGTGTTGGTATAGAAATGTTTCAAGTGTGGCTCATTGTATCCAAACCTTGTGGTGCAGACTGAAGGATCTCACTAGTGCTATGTCCCTCAAGTTTTGGTGCACCATCCCATTGTATATTACTGGAAAAGTTTTGCCCCATTCCCCCTTCCAATCTAGTTTAAAGCTCTAAAAATCTAATTTCTGCTCAAAAAAACCCTTTTCCCCTTTTGAGAATGGTGCATCCCACCAGCTATCAGTAGCCCAGTGTTGTAGACCATCCCATGATCAAAAAACCCAAAATCTTATTGATGTCACCAGCCTCAAAACCATGTGTTGAACTAAACAGTCTTTCATTAGGGTAAACACTAGTCAAACAGCAGCCAAAGCATCAGTGTGTTATCAACATTATTCTCACACTGAGTCCAAAACACAGCACTGTACCAGCTATTAAGAAGAAAATTAATTGTATCCCACTGAAACCAGGACAGACTCACAGGAATGAAGGTTTGGCTTTGCAAGTTACTTACCCCATCTCTGTTTCTTCTAGAAGCCTCTGCCCCACGACATGATGCCTACTTTGAGAGACTAACCTTGCTGCAGGTCACAACATTGACTTCATCCTCCTCTACAGCAGTGGAGGGCTACCCACATATAAGCAGCAGTGAGCACAATCCTGCACAAGAACTGGTCGTGGACAGGCAGCTGTCAGTGCATGCTTCTGGATCTCTCCTCACACAGCTGTGACCTTTGCTATCATTACCAAACCATTTAACCAACCCTACCACCATATCCTTATAAACATCCCATTCAGCACATGGTCTTCTTCAGTTTGGGGATTGCCAGTTCCTGTGGTTATGACTAAAGACCAACAGTTTCTTTTTCAGGCAAGTTAGTATTAACTACAGGTAGGTTTCCCCTCCTCCATTTTCAGTGAGCTGGGACAGCCTTTATCCTCCCCCCACCTTGCCAGCTACTATCATTTGCCCTCTGCAAGACTATTTTCTGCTGCTCCAACTGCCCACCCTTGCAGAGAACAGAAAAGCAAGGTGATGCTTCTGTGAAGATGCTTCCACAGCCACAAGAATGATCCTCAGCCCTCGCAGAAATGGACACCTGTATTTATTATTTACCTAACACTGCCCTTGGAAATTAAATGGTCCCAGCAGCTCAGGTGGCATAGTGTTTCTTTGGGTGTTTCTCTCTCCCAGCAGGCAGGGATTACGGTCTGAACACAGAGAAAGAGAAGTGTCTGGTTGCAGTTAACAGGCAAAACCATTAGCAATGCACACCAGAAGCAATGCAGGTGTGATAAAAATGGCATGAATGTATTTGCTCTTTGCTCATGACCCTCTGGTCTCAGGAGGGAGGACTTTTTAGTTGAGGACAAAATGCAAAGCGAAAAAATCCCTATGCACCTGAGGCAAACAAGGGTCATGAATCCAAACTCCATAAAACTGAAGAAATGTCTTCTGAGGTGAAGTGAGACTAAAATAGCTAATACCTGTAAAGTTCTCAAGAATGAGTTATTTGAAATCAGAAGAGACTATTATCAGCTTGAACGAGGCAGAATTTTATGTCACCTGTTGTAATATCAAACCACCACAAAGTGAAGTTTTTGTCATCAGACCAACACTATGTGGATCTGAACATTTTCTGCACCTAGAAAAACATAGCCCCTCTTTGGGCTATTGGAAGGCTTCCTCCAAACACACATTTGCTCACACATATTTGCACAACTCGCTTCTCAATCTCCAACTTCAACTGTCTGACCTGAGGCAGTCCCGGAGATGAATTTGACCCATCCACTGGCTACTTTTACAAAATCTCAAATACTAAATGGGAACCATTGTGAAAATGTAGCCAGATCTGCACCTGTGGTAGCTCTGGACAAGGGCATCTGGACAACATGTAGAAGGGAGAGAGAGACTCAGACTACTGCAATGGCTGTGTATGGTGTAAGACTGTCTTGTCAAGCTATTCTGGACCTCTGGGATCTCCTATGGGTTTTGCTTGAGATCTTTCTTCCTTGTGAAACAATCTCTGTTTTTGATCCAGCTGGATAGACCCTACTGTATCAGCAGTAGGCATAACCATGTTTTACTCTGGAGAAATATTTTTTTTTTCTTCTGCCTCTCTAGTCCCCACTTCCTGTTGACTTATTTCTCCCACTTTTGGACAAACAGAAGCATACCTAATTCTGCCGATTTTCTCTTCTGCTATTGTATTTCCAGGCTACCTTTTTAGTGTGATGTGTTTTGGAGGCAGTGTACATCAGTTTCTTCATGGCTGTTTCACCAGTGGCACACTTCAGAGCATTTGATTCTCAATTTAATGGTAATTTTCTTTACTGAAGTAATACTATTTTTAATAAGAACAATGCCAGGGGTCCGAGTAGTATGAACCTAGACTCTGCGCAAATCATCAACAGCTGATCTGTTGCTGTTTCTGACATTGAGCACAGGAATGAAAGATGTTAATTGGCAACATTTGTGTGAAATCACTGAACGAAAGCCAAGCTGCTGTGAATGTCAGAGAACACACTCTGCCCGTGACATGAACAACATTGTGTAATGTCCTTTTATTACAAACCAAGCTAATAACAGATTATCTCTTATTTCCATCAGCTAAATGTAGGCACACAGACCCTTACCTTCCATCTACTGGTCTCCATAGAAATTTTATGGACACTGCTGTGGATCACTGCTCCTTGTACTCTTCTCTCTTAGCATATCTCTTTCCACCTCTCCTGCCTCACACAGGATCCCTTCATCCCCCTCCTGCCCTTCATGTCACTTCCTTTTCCTCCTAAACCTGATTCTGCATCTTGATTGGGAAACAGGGCTGGGGAGCTGTGAGAGCAATGCTCAACCCATTAGTCATGCAAGTGATTTTTGTACCAGCATTTGTGTTTGGTAGCACCATGTTCCCGATGGTGCAGGAATGTCTGGCCCCGGATATATCTCTCAGCCAAAGTCCAGTCTCTGCATGAGAGAGAGTCTGTGTGAGGGGGCTCAGGGGACTAAACAACATTGATTTTGCCTTGGCCCTGTTCGTGATAGATGCCACCAACTCAGTTTTCCAACTGCCTGCAGACACAGCAGCAGTGCTGTGGTGAAATGCACAGGGACTCTGAAACCTGTGTGGCTTTGCTTTGAGGGAGTGCTGTGGGACCCTTCTGCTGCCATTACACTTTTTTGAGCATTTACTCCTCCTTCTGCTACCTCTCTGATCCTTGTTCACCCACAACTGAGGGTCAGAAGATGGGAAGAAATATGAAAAATAAGTGTTCAGGGTCTTTTATGGCAGGGCTGCCTCTCTCTAAGTATCACTCCAACATGCCATGAAATAGGAAATCAGGCAAAAAACTGCTTTGCTCTTTATCTTTCCCACAACAATGGCTCTCAGCATCATACTGGTTGTGAGAAAAAAATCTTTTTGTAATGCAAAAATAAATGATGCCAAGTCCACATACAGGGACATGTAATAGTCAGCACCTATCAGAGTGGTTTCAGCTAGCACAGAGTTAACTTCTTCTCAGTAGCTGTTATGGTGCTGTGGTTTGGATTTAGAATAAGAATGGTGTTGAGAACACACTGATGTTTTGGTTTTTTGCTAAGTCACGTTTCTCCTAAATCAAAGACTTTTTTTTCTTGTCTCATCCTCTGCCAGTGAGGAGGTACACAAAATGGAGGGACAAGTACCCCAAACTGACCAAAGGGATATTCCACATCTCTTTAATCAGGTGAAACATTTTAAAACAGTCTGAAAAGATATGCAAATCCTATTTCTTCCTCTCTCCAGATGACATTGCTTAACTTCTCATCATGGATAATGAATTTGCCTACAGCTTCTGGTAATGATGCCTTTTTCCACTACTTTGGTAGCACCCATTGTGGACATATGTGTTCTCTTTGCTTGAACTGATGCAACTCAGCAGATGTGCAATTACTTATTGCCACACTACAGGAAAGTTCCGCCTAGAAAAAGGATTGACCTGACTCAGACTAGTTGACTGAATTGAAATAGGAGTTGCTGCACTTTGACGACATCCCTTCCTCCTCACTCTATTTTTACTGAGCATCAGCATTTTGCATACACCTCTGGATAACTCTCTCACAAGAACAGATTAGCAGTGACACAACCTTCCTACTGGCTTGACACCTCCCCAGCATGATTCAGTGCTGCGGCTCAGTACCATGGGGGTGGGATGATGCAACCTGGCAGAAGCAAGGAAGGTACTGTCACCCATTTTGAGTTCTTGGTGTGTCTGCAGTCCAAGAAATACTCTGTTTTACTCCAAGTGCTGATTTACCAGAGAAAGATGGACAGCTTGAAAATCACATCAAGGACAGCAGCAAAAATTCATCCATTGAGTTCTCCTGAGTTAGTCACGATGATGTGCCAATTTCCAGGTGATCCCTGGTGTATCGGATGGACGAGGGAGACTGGAGGTCAGCAGAGTCTCTTTTAGCATCAAGAAATTAGACTTGTTACTGGTGGCACAGATAGAACCTGCAACAGCCAACAGTAATGCAGAGCTGACTTCATTTCGACTCTTCTGGGAGACCAGTAGCACTCAGATGCTTTCCTTTGGTTACTGGACTGCAGGAGTCTAAGCAGCAGGAAACATCCATACCATACTGTGAAGGCATAGGGCACCTAGGTGTAGTATGCATCAGTGCTTTCCTCCCTGACCCCAGATGTCAGCAATTGTTTTTAGTGTGTCTGGGTTTTGGGCCTTGTGCATGAACAGCTTTGGCCAGCTGACCTCCTTTCCACTCATGGGAAGCTCATGTCACTGCAGTGTAGCAGAGGCAGTGAAGCAGGACGGTAATGGAGAAAAGCAACAGGGTACAAGGGCTGTTCTAGCTGTTGCAGCTGACCGTGGTAAAGGTGGGTGCATACTGGCTCTTAGCAGCCTCTTGTGCCCATCCCTGCAGCCCCTCTGCAGCAGGGATTGAAACCATCGTGTATCTGGCTTGCGCTCCAGCATTCCTTCAGGGGACAACACCCATGCATCCTTTTCCACACACCCTTTCCCATCCTTACCAATACATCAACCATTTGAGAAGCAATAACATGAGCAAGCTTCCCCGTGAAAGCATGATGCCTCAATGCCTGGCCTTCAGCTCTGACTCTCCTGGGAGTTTCACCTACCCATTTCCTTCGGGTCTGACTACTGCAGGGCTCCCTGTGTTTCTGGATCCCTTTCCCCCCATGGCGTGGGGCAGCCCAGTTCTAGTTCCATTTCCATCTGAGGAACCATTCCGACGTCTTGAAGGACGGGGAAAGGGAACTCCAGCATCAGGGGTTTCTTCAGGCCCTGAGCCTGGAGGGGAGAGGTGCCCTCCCTTTCTCTCCCCACCCACGTGGTTCCATGGCTGCCAGGGAGACAGCACACCAGGCGTGGAGAGGAGGCAAGAGAGATTTTATTGTTGGGGGTGTTACATTTATAGGCTTAGGAGGATTCACAGAGTAACCAATTACAGGTTGCAGGAAGGGGTTAACAACCATTGGGAAGGGGTTAAAAGGGGCCAATGAGAACACCTCAGGATATCTCCTCAGGACATTCCTGCATGGGATAACACTTGTCGTGGGGGGTGTTGGGAAGAAGGAGCATGTGTTTGCAAAGAGACCACAAAAAGCCATTTTAAGACATGTTTAAACAACAGTTTTCCCATATAATGCAGATTTAGTGCCACACTGTGTCAAGCAAACTCTAAGCTCTGGTTCTGGTGCTCCAGCCAGGAGCAGAAACCTTTCACTTGCACAAGCACAGAATCCTGAACTCATGGCTTACCTCCAGTTCTTATGAAAAAGCATGGCAGACCCAGGCCTGGAGGCCTGTGTGGAGATGTCAGTAAAACTGATTGATTAAAAATGCTCCCTAAACCAATCCTAAAGGCCTCACTGGCTTTAATCCTTTTGTCAAATGAACATTTCTTAATACTTATTGGGAAACATTGAAGTTCACATCATGGACTTTTTGCAGACCTTTTTGGTTTTGGTTAGACCTTACCTCTTGTGGTTTTATGTACTGGAGGCTTAAGAGAAATGTGGTGCAGGAAGAAACTGTATCGAAATGGTTTTAAGCAGCAAGGCAGGAATTTGCTGGTGTTGCGACACTCTCAGTGGCTCTGGTGGTGTCACTATGTGATGTTTGCCACTTCTGCCTGACCATCCTGTTTTTTGTGACCTGGGGCCAGGTAGGGCTGTGTGCTCCCTCAGTGCAGTGGCTTTTCAGTGAGATGCCTTCACCAGTGGAAGTTAGAATGACCACAGCGCTGCTCCAGCTTGTGCTTTGAGCTGGTGTGGTCCTTGTGGTCTGCAAAAGGATGAAGGATACAGAATGGTTTTGGCAGGCTACCAGCTAAAGGCCTCATGATTCAAATCATCTCAGCTGAAGTCACAGCCGCTCTGCTGAAGCAGGAAGATCATATGTCAGAGGACGGGAGAGAGAGAAAATTAAAAAAGAAATTAGAGTAGTGGCACTGAAACTATTGTCCAAGTAAGGGAGTTTTCCTGGATGTCTCTATCTTACTCTTTCCCCATCTTTCCTGTTGCACAAACATTGCTCTTTTATCGCTTCCCTTAAGTGGACGTCAGTGGTTTTTCCAGCAAAACTATCAACAGCAGTGTAATAAGCTTATCTTGTGGGCCATTCATCCCAAGACATCTTCCCTACTGGCTGGTGTTTTGAAACAGTTTTCTATAGAAACTTTGTACCTCGGCAAAGGTTTCTCTTTCCAAGTAATCTCAAAAAATCAGCACCCTGGCAGGAAGATAGCATATTGTCAGGGTCATGCAATAGCCACTACACCAGCACAGTTCCGGGTGAGCACTGGCATTTCATTGCTTACATGGATATTTCTGTGTCAATAAGAACAACCCTGGCCTACCCCCTTACTACTGTGAAATACAGTCTTCAAACACATGCCCAGCTGGTGATCAGATCAGGAAGAGTCGAGGCTTGGGGTTCATTTAGTCTCTGTACATTATAGGAGAGTGGTAAAACAGACCAGGCTGGAAATCCAGGTGGAGGTTTGGTCCTGGTTGCCATTAGTCCTACTCTGATGTCAGTAGTAAGCTGAGTTTTAGATTCAGGGATAGGCTGCTCACTGTAAATTTGGTTATTTGGGGGATCCTTATGGGTGTGTTCAGAAAATAATTATTTGCAAAACTTTTTTTTATTCTCATTGTTCAGTGACTTCTTAAAAATACACAAAAGCCATGTACATAAGAGATGTCAAAAGGAACTAACACTTAGAAGAACAACAAGGCTTTTTAACAAACAGCTCAAGGTCTGCCCCAACAATCTTACATGGTGTTTCACAGAAACACCAGCTTTTAGCTGCTTCTACATAGCACCAGCACTTTTCAGAACTGCTTCCTATATGAACACAAAAGATGTGAGGATGTTTAAAACTTACCTTGAAGAAGCAGCTAAAATAAAAATGACTGCCCAGCTGACCTGAAATTGCAATGTTTGCTGACATGACATCACAGCATGCAGCACTTGCATTCTGGCAATTTCACAACATAAACCCTGTTGAGCTTGGGATCCACTACATTTGTCCTAACATGTTTACTGATACTGGAAAAGGGGAACATGGGGGACCAGTTACTCCTATTCTCCCTCTGCTACCTGTAGTGTTTTTAGAAATGAAATATTATGAATTAATGTGTATGAAAAATTGAACCTCTTCCTGTCCACATTTATCAGAAAAGTTAATGAAATGAACATAACTATCTTTCACTGGCAAATGATGCTTTCAGCAAGGATTTCAGTGAATGTGTGTTCAGAACTGTGGAAAAGAAATGTAAACCTGAGTGGCTGATGAAGATTAAGCCAGCACCTTCCCTCTGGATCACATCTGCTATTGGCTGCCTGGCTTAGGGTAGCACATCTGAGACGTATGGGCAGGTCTCCAGAGGGAAAGCTCAATCACTTGCTCCAGGACACTGTCCCTGAAGGATCAATACTTTCAGGGGGATGGAGGAAGGATGAACTTTTGAAGCTGGTGCAAAGCCACCTGACATGGACCTGACTAGTCCAGGATAAGAATGGAAGGGATCCACAGGGAGCACAGCGAAATCATCATCCTGAGTTGATAGTGGCAGCAAGGAGTTATGCACGGTTATTTACACAGATGCTGCTCTGCAGCATCATCTGCTGTACCTGGTCCACCCTTGGTGCTGCCAGAAAGCTGGGGCCTTCATGCTTTACCCCAAGGAGCACGGCCTTGGGCCCTAGCACTCTGGATTTGTGGTACGTACTGGGCACATCAGTGACATTAACCATTTTCAGATACTGACTTCCTAGGGTGCCTCAACTGTGTGCAGCACCTTTTCATTGTGAGACATGGGACTTATCTGACAGATGGCTGCTGAAAAATTGTTTCTAGCACCATCTGTCTCCCACGTAGGTTGTTTGAGGGGCATCAAGTTGTCCATGTCTTCACTGAAAACCATCCAAAGAGGGGGAGAAAAAATTAGGCATTAATAGCTGGTAATCAGTTCTATTTGTATAAAATGGCAAATGTTATGAAATGAAACTATTTGACTTTCAAACACACAAGGAGGCTTGCTTAAATCATTCTGATGTGGTATGTAAACACCGCCTTGGGCAGCTTGAGGAAATTAGATGTGTTCCCATGTGTGGATATCCCTAGGGGTTGAACCTCCACAGGGAGGTGCTCAGGCAGCCTTTGCCAGAGCTGAACAACAAGGTAGTAGTTTCACACATGCACAGGGGCAATGCCACATCCCCACAAGGTTTTTACATGCCTCAGTCTACCAGATACGTATTTGAGCTGTAGAGGGACTGTGGCTGGTGTTTTGAAAAGCAAACCCTGGAAAGATAATATTTTGGGGTTCAGAACCAGCAAGCAGCGAGTGCTGGCTGAGCTGGGCAGGGTGCACCCACGATGTTCCACTGGTGTGTGCCCACCTGCTGCCCACCCCATACCCTCACACTCTCCGCATGTAGTGCATGGCAGGCATGAGCAAATGAACAGGGATTTCCTATGGTGCAGTCAAACAGTTCTGGTGTATCTACACGGATTTTAAAGGTCCCTGTTAGCTTGCCTTAGAAGAACAGAACCATTTTCCATGGCAAAACTGTCTCTGTCTGTCATTATTCTTCTTCTTGGTTATTTTTATTTTTGTGATTCACAAGCAGGTAGATGCTTCACTGTGAGTTGTGAGCATGACTCAAAGAAAATATAAGTGCTGATAAAAAGAAGGGAGGCTTACAAGCTTAGCAACACTGCCATTTTCCATAGTTCTTCGGTCAGAGGGTAGCTTGCACCAGAAAACCTTTTGGGTAGCTAATGTCCTCTCATTCTTTAAGGCATACATGTTTTATTGCAGCCAGTCTAAACAGTGAGAAATATTTAGAAGTTCATCACAAGTTATAACCTGGACTGTGGCAAGCAAACCTCTCTTCCTGTAATATTTCTGATTTTCCTACTTGCATGGTTTTTTTTCAGTATTGTTACATGCCAGATTTTAACTTCCTGTTTATAATGCATGCAGTACAAAAAGATTATAAGTTTGTTAACCCAAGAACAGTGACTTATTTTGTTAACAGAAAAGATCTGGTCTTTCTAAAATGGCTTATTGATTTTTACAAGGCCTCTTTACTTGAGCCCAAATTCCTTGTTTTGAAGAGATTTTTAAAATTATAAAGGACAGAAAAAGAAAATAGAGAAAGGGACTGTGAGTGGACCAAGAGGAAACACCACAGAGCTTAACACACATTTCCCTGCCTCCTCCTCTTTCTCAGTTTGTATTTATTTGCTTTGCTTGCCTCCCACACACACCACCCTTTGCAAACATGAGTCCCAGGATAAGCACAAGAGATTTCTTTTTTCATTATGTTGTGTTTGAAAACTGGGTTGGGAGAGAAAGATCAGACTTTTTCTTCATAAATAGAAGCATAAAGCACCTCAGTTACCTTGGTGAGGGAGGGAAGTCAAAAGAACAAGGCTTGGGAGAAACTGAGAAATACATCTTCAGGATTTCAGAATTCACTTGAGCTATTTAATGTAAATATTTCTGTGCTTTTTGCAGCTCCCTGGCTCTCTTCCCCATCACTGCTCTTCTGTGTGCATCACCTCCCTGATGTTCGGGGCAGCAGAGAGCAGGGTCTGGGTAGGTTAGAAGGCTGGGATTGCTAACCTAGGAAGGAGGAGGAAGGCAGAAGGAGTGGTAGAACAATGCCAGTTCCCTGGGGTCCCTTTGTGCTACCACTGGCAAACAGCAGCTCCCTGGCACTACTGCCTTGCCCCTCAGTGATGCTCCTGGGACCCAGTCAATGGAGAGGATGATTTTGCAGGTGAAGGAAGGAAGAGGGGAGGCAGCATCTCAGGGCACACAGGTCTCACCATAAAAGAGGTGGGATCCCCTCCCTCCCACAGAGCGTGGACTAGCCCACACATTTTAATTTTCCTTTAGTGAGGACACCAGTCCAGAGTCTGTTATGTTAAACAGTGATTGTAAGGCTGCAGAGACCAATACTGTTATCCCTGTCAAACACTTGGTGGCTACTGGTGCAGGACAGCAAACATTAGACAGCCAAAACTATGACAGTCTGACCCTGGAGGTTCTTTGCAGTGCACAGCCAGAGGTCCCGGGGCTGCCATCTCTCCAGCATCTTTTGGGCTCAGGCATTTATACAACACAGCTGCTTTCCCTCTCTCAGGTAGCGTTATGGTACACATCCTTATTGCTCTTTTTCTCTGTAAGTAAAGTGCTGTAGATCACGAAAAACACAAATACAGTGAAAACCCCTTTCCATGGCTGTTCCCTTGAGGAGGTGCCCATCCAACACGGATGCATGTGGTGGGGGCACGTGCACACACTCAGTGCAGCCCCCAGGTATGCTTCCTCCCCCAAACGGCCCCCTCCCCTGCCTAACACACCCCTGCTTACTTGCAGCAAAGCAGCAGTCCTTCTCTGCCTTCTCTGCACCCATCTTTCTCACAGAACACACCCTTTCCCCATCCCCAGCAAGCCCTCAGGACATCCCCCTGCAATTCAGGGTTCAATCAAAGACCTAGAATTGTCAAGGGCAATGACTCTGCAGTTGGTTAGACCTGCTGTGGATTTCATGTGGATTCCAGATCTTCGAAAAAAGCCCCATGGGTTTCCACACAGTTTGCCTTTTGTCTGGGGTGATACGGCATTTTGTGTGTTAAGTGTATTACTTTCTGAACAGCTTCAGCAACAGCTGTATAAATCCAGTCCCTACAAACAATAGAGGTAATTTCCATTGTCAGTGCTGAAAAACAAGAAAAAAAAGTTTAATCTTTCCCTCCTAGTTGAACCATTTTAATCAACAGGCTTTTAGCAAGACTCACTTCTGCTTTCCTCTGGTGCATGCAAATCCAGGGGAACTCCAGATCCTGCTCTTTCTTAACTTTGCCTATCCAAGCAGGTTATCTTACATGGCTTTTGAAATACTTTATGTCAGATTATGCTGAGCTGAGGAAAGCAAAGCAGGGACTGGGAGTATTTATAGTCCTCAATTGGTTTATTTTGAGGGTTCTTTCATGCTTACAGCAGGTAATGCACATTACACTCATGTGTTACGGCCTATCGTAGCTGCTGGCCCAGCAGAGAGAAGGAAGTCCCCACTTTAGCCACAGAATTAATATATATCACAGGAAGAGACAATACAGTCATCTCCAAATTGCCTACACTGCTGTGACTGAGACTCATTAGGAGAAACAGCTATCTCAGCGCAGAGGGGGAGGTTAGCCCTGGTCTCAGTTCAACAAACACAAAACAGCTAACCACGAGCTCAACATTGATTCCATAAATTGCTCTGCTAAGCCAGCAGCCATTACCATGAGCTATGTTTTATTTAAATGTGCCAATAAACAAATTTTTCATTTTGCAGCTAAAAGGCAACATTGCAACAGAGGCACTAACCTGGCCTGGGATGTTGCGAACACCAACATGTGCTGGCCACAGTTTTCCAATCACTGATTTGCTTCTTCTGTTTCCGCCTCAGTGACTTTGCTCACTTGACTGCTTCTCTTAATTATTTTGTTACTGCTTTTCTGTTTCTCCAAAGACTTTCTGCGCAGTGATCACAACAGGGAGGTGTCCTGCCTGCTCCCTCTCCCAACCCATTAATACTCAGGGACATGGGAACATCTCACTCTGAGTCTTGCAGGCTCTGCCACCAGCAGAGAAAAGTGGTTCAGCACTCAGAGGTTCACTTGCAATCTTTTTCCTCCCAAACCCCTTGAAAAGCTGCTGTTTCTAGGATCATATGCAAAGCTCATAATTCTGAAACTTCAGATGATGAATAATGGCAGTGACCTGCCAAATAAAACAAGTGTTTGTGGAAGTATCAGGAGTGCAACCTATGGGTTCAATTCATCTTACTAGGTGTCAAGCTGGAAAAGTATAAACAAGCATAGGACACTCCTGCCCTCAGGTATTAGGGTTGCAGTTAATTTTCTTTTTCTTATAATAACTTCAAGGTTTCAGGTTTTGAAGCCTACAAAGCCCATCTGCATTTCCCTCTAAGACCGGCACAGGTCTTCTCTAACTGCTGTCTGCAGAGCCACTGTATACATGGTATAAAGGCAAATTGATAATTCCATCTGGTGGATGGAGCTGCAGGAAACATCGTGCCTTTCCAGGCTGACTAAGTGCATCTAGTACAAGTGGAGCCTAAGCACATGCTTTGGCTTTCCCTTCCCAAAAGCAGGGCAAGACAACCTCTTATCTTGGTCCAGGCAGGCAGGTGCTCATGGTTTCCACAGGACATGTGTAATGTGGTGAGCAGGTAATCCAGGCAAACCTTGGGTTGTAGGAAGCCTTTTCAGTCTTTTATTGTCAGAACAAATCCCAAAGTGCTGCAGGTCATGCAACCCGCACAGGTGGAAAGCCCAGACTGTGTGAAAGCAACTTGAGATGCTTGTCCGTACTCAGAGCAGATCTTTACAAAATCTGTAGATTTCTGCTCAGGGAATAAAAAAGGCATCTTTGAAGCTGTGAAGCCTTCTTCATCTATCCATCCACTTATCACAGCCTCCACTTTTTATGTCAGGGGAGAACAAGCAGATCCAAACACTAAAAAAATGGCACAAGAGGGCCAGAGAGGGCTGATGGCAGCCATCACAGAAAGTTAAAATTCTGGTTAAAAATAGCAGCTTTGGTTGCTGTCATGCCTGATAGCAGCGGAGCATCTCTGGAGTTATACATACAAAATACAAACAGCTTTCATGACATCATGAAAAAAAAAAACCATACAAGGGTTTGTTAGTAACATTTATGATGAAGTTGATAGGGTCATCTGGAGTTGTCTGTCTGGCCTGACACCAGCTGCTACGTTTGATCAAACCATGACTTGACTAATGCAAGTCAGTGTTGCCCTGCCAATTCAGTGGAGATAAAGGACTTCAATCAGCAGATGGTCTCAGGTTTGGAGGCTGTACTTTCGCTGTAAACCAAAGGTTTGTCTGGTGGTGTTGGACTGACTCCCAGAAAACAGGTGAGAAAGCCAAACCTGAATCATAAAGCCCCTTTAATATTTCAGCCTTTGCTCCGCCACCCCTGCAGTTGGCAAATTGCACGCATCACTGCACAAAGTGGGGGCAGTGCGGACCTTACGTGGCATGTTCCAGCATGCAGGTTTCTTTGGAATAACGAGGTCACAGGATCTCAGGGCAATTCAGGTTGGGAGATCCTATATGTGCTATACTGTTCCTCCTCTCCGAGATGTCTGAGCATAAACAGTTTTTGGTGTGGCCCTGGTGGTATCTTGTTCCCAGAAGCACTGTAGCCCATTGTCACACAAACACTTGTGTAGTCTGTGCTAAAACAGCTGGACTATGCACAGCTGTTCCTCACTGCAGGAGATTTCCTGCTCTGCCAGATGCACTTGCAGTCCAGAGACCTGCTAACAACAGCTCTCAGTCATGCTGTCTGAGTGAATCTGGGTTTTCCAGAGCCTTATCGACCTTCAGACTTCACATGGTGAGTTTCATACTATGCTTATAACAGTAACACAGCAAAGAGGTGGGAGAAACCAGGCCCATGCTAGGTCTGTTCTCCCTGAGCAGCAGCTAGGATGATGAATTTAATTGTTCATGTTTGTTTGCTTTTTACATGCTAGAAATTTAAGAAGCAGATGGATGATCCGGTTAGCCTGTCCATGCTCTGACCCTCAGGCTCTTGTAAGTGCTGTGGGAAACATGGGAAGTACAATACCCATTTGAAAACCATGACAAAGAAAAAAGGAACCTCTCCGAAGGATTTAATGAACCTGCAGAGCCCCATGCCCAGCAGAGTCTGCTTTTCTTAGGAAAACTAGGCTTGCTTCCTTGTGTTGCCTGTAATCGCTGCCCTGTTGCAGCTACCTGTGACTATAGCCACATCCAGTCACATCCACACCCCTGAGAGAAACACACCCACTAGAGAAACACTCATCCCTGAGGCCAGGAAGAGCCACAGAGTTCAAGAATTGGACGAGGTCTGTTTTTCCATGCTCCAGCTGATCTCAGTGTGGATTTTTTGTGTGCTCTGTGACCTATCTCCACATTACTCATCTGATATAAAATAGATGAGTAAACCAACAAATTTGGATGTGATACAAACCTGGTCAGGATGATGTCCAAGCTGTGTAATTCAGAGCTGTCACCACCCTGAGTTTTCTGTTTGAAGGAAGGCTTATGGCAGCAGTCTCAGTGTTCAGCAGTTTCACTTTTCCATTTACAGGCTCTGATTTTCAAGATCTGATATAAACAGAATAGGGGGTATGATAACAGCTGACTGCCAGGTCCCCTTTACCGTCACCACAGGGCTGCTGCTGTGCCAAGGCAACACAATCTCAGGCATGTGTGGGCCAAAATCAGAGGACAGCAATCAAAAAACCAGGAATATATAGAAGGAACTCAAAGCCACAGAATAGCTATGCAATGTCTTGGGCCCAAAAATCATAGCAAGGCAATGGATAAGATCCTCTATATGAAAGACTTTTTATTTGGGTTGAGAAAATGGAAGTAAATTAAAAAACAGAGAAGGTAGAAACTAATTCTCTGGAAAAAGCATAGAATACACTTATTTCCACAGTTTTTGTCAGTTAATGTTCTCTCAGAAATGGATACAGTTAACAACCCCTTGAAATGGTGTGGTACACAGACAGTAAACCCCAAGGAGTTCTCTAGTCACCACACCACAAAACACAACATTTCTTTGCTAAAGAAAAAGTGTGGTGGAACTTGAATGTGTATGTGCCTTTTTACATTTCTGTTGCACAAAACTACTGATTTAATGTGTGCACACTGGCACGAAGTTCAGTATTTATGTGCTTGTACAGTAAGTTTTCTATTGACTACCCTGTAGTTCTTGAGGACATCTGCAATTCAGCACCCTTTGGTTGTGTCTTGGACCATTTTTTTTCAGAAGGAGACTGTTTTCTAAATTGCGTTAAAGAAAGACTTTGACAATCTAAGCAGTTAACTCCTGTCGGTGTCCAATGTAGGTGCTTTCTATTCTTGATCTATGCTAGAAAGACCTTCACAGCTGGAACAATGATTTAACAAAAAGAAACTTCCAAATAGTGGTGCAGAGGTGGTGCATGGACGTGATCGAGAGTCATAATGAATCTGGACCAATTTAGATCTTTTTAGGCTGTATCAACAGTAAGTAAAGTCAGGATTGATTCATGCACTAATTCTATTCTTTCCTCTCCGGAAGCCAGAATACCTTGAAGACCTAGAGAAGTGTCCAAAGGAGGGCAACGAAGATGGTGAAGGGCCTTGAGGGGAAGCCGCATGAGGAGTGGCTGAAGGTACTTGACCTGTTCAACCTGGAGGAGACTGAGGGGAGACCTCATTGCAGTTACAACTTCCTTGTGAGAGGAAGAGGAGGGGCAGGCACTGATCTCTTCTTTGTAGTGACCAGTTACAGGACCCAAGGGAATGGCCTGAAGGTGTGTTTAGGTTGGAGATTAGAAAGAGGTTCTTCCCCCAGAGGGTGGCTGGGCACTGGAACAGGCTCCCTGGGGAAGTGGACACAGCACCAAGCCTGACAGAGTTCAAGAAGAATTTGGATGATACTCTTGGGCACATGGTGTTACTCTTGGAGATGATCCTGTGCAGGGCTAGGAGCTGGACTCAATGATCCTTGTCAGTCCCTTCCAACTCGGCATATTATGTGATTCTGTGATCTCAAGGTAATCTTTTTTTGGTATCTCTTTCTGCTGAAGGTCTGAAGTCTTAGTCCTCAGGTTACATAGCTCACCAAGTATTTATAATTTTCTTCAGTGGACTAGGAAGAAGTCCAGCCCAGATGAAAATATCCTCATCATATATTTTACTTAATTACAGTCAGAGGTTAAGCAAAACAGGATTTTCTTAAAATGTAAATGAGGATTGGGGTGGGAGGGTGTTTGTTGCTAATGGCTCTAGGCACTGCAAGAGACTCACATCAGGGAGTAAACCTGCAAATAAAAGCATCAAAAGCAAAATAATTATCTTAGTTTTTCATGTGGAGAAGGGGAAGGAAAAAGAAGAGAGTTTTCATATTACTCTGTAACATTAGATGAATACAATGGCAGAGACCAATTGATGATTCCTCTGTCTTGAACACATCTTGACAGTGTTGACTGCATTTGTCTGAGGGTCTGTGGTCACAGGCAACATAAGTTCTTACCTTTCTCACTAAAATATACCATCTTCTCCATGCATTCCCCACTCAACAATGTGTTTAGCCTGTATCAGTCATCACAGCATTCAGAGAGTAGCTCAACCATTAGGCAGACATATTAACGAGGGAAACCAGGCATCACTGATTCAACTTGCTAATTATTGTGAAGCCAGGGAAACACCTGTCCTGCTGCCATGTGGGCTCTGTTACTTAGACCTTTTAGAAATCTAGTACAGAAAGCAGGGTAAAATTACAACCTAATTATGAATTGTCCCAGGCTGCTAATTAAGTGATAGCAGGGCTGTCCGAACAGCAAGCATGCTGTTTCAGTGGGAAAGATGATGTTTTCAAGGATAGGTACAGCAGAAGTCAGCAGCCACTGTTCAGCATCTGTCACTGGCACAAGCTAACACTGAGACCCTTAGCAAAGGAAGAAAGGTGAGAGATCCCAGGGGACACTGGCAGTAGGTATCGGCACTCTGGTTTGTTGCAATCACACTGAGAATATTCTCAGGGACTTTTCTTCACTCTGCATTTGTTTGCCCTTGCCTGTCCCAGAGAGAAGCATGTGCAGGTGACTCACTGTGCGCGCATCACTCTTGTGACTGACCCACAAAAAAATGGTTCCTAAACCATATATGATTGTTGTTCTGTGACTCTTACATTTCTGAATGTCCCGTATGGGAGAAGAGAAATCCCAGACCATCCCAGCTTCCCTGAAATCACTGGATCTTTAATGCATGTTTTTTGTGGTGTTGGGTAGCTCTCAAAATAAACAGACACTGAAAGAGCATAGATTTCCTGTGACTCAAAACTGCTTTGTTTGAAGAGCAAGGGAGTAGTTAAAATGACCAGAATAAAAGTGAGAAGGCAGTTGTCTAAGCAAATAAAAGTTTGGGGTGTTCCTCCCAGTCAAACAAAAAAGCTTCTGAATGTTTCTAAAAAGGTGTCCCTCCCCCATAGCTGGTCTTGTCAGGGAAGCTGTTTGATTTCTGTTTGCTAAGTACTCCTGAAGGATACCAAGCTAGAGGTGGGTAGTTTTCTGCAGTGTTAGCAAGGCACAGGAGCTTTGGGCACAGAGGTGTCTAGAGAGGTAGTAGGGCCTAGAAGTGTGGAGGAGAGGTATCTCCCCAAAGCACCTGCATTCAGCTGCAGCTTGGGATCAACTGAGAGGTGTCATGCAACTGAAGCCAGGCATTAGGGATAGCTAAGCTTTTAATCTTTCCATGTTGCAATATACCTGATCTGGGGTCTATGTACAGACATAACACATATACCAGCTTTTGTGGTTGCCAATGGTGCATATCTTTGAGCTCAACTGCAAGTACCAGAGTGCAGAGATGTTTGTGTGTACCACAGGAGCTGGAGGGTACAAGCAGCCTGAGACTTCCCTGCAGCACTTCCAGCCCTGGTGGGGACAGGCAGAAAGGAGTGTGGAGCAGCTGAAAAAGGACCTCTGTGAACAGTTAGCAATTCCTCAGGAGATCCTTCTTGAACTTTGTTAGGTTAAAAAAGCAAACACACTTCCCCTCAAAAAAGAAGAAACCCCACACTTCTGCATAGGTGTTTTAATGTGATTTACAAGCACAAATCTCTGTGAAATGGGAGAAGAATTTTACCATGGGACAAAGTTAAATGCTTCCCACTTCATCATTTTTTGTATGGCGGTTTGGAAAAACAGGTAGGGACAGAAAGCAAGAATGAGTTGCAACGTCACAAAGCAAACATCATTTCGTTTCACAAACATCCTTGGGACTTTGAACCTTCCCCCCCATGGCATCCTTGTGCTCACAGATTTCTTTCCAGTTCATATCAGGAAACCGTTGCACAGCTGAATCTCAGTGTCACCTCTGTAAGTCAGTGGTACAGTAAGATCTGGTACTCTGAGCAAGGAAAAACAAATCTCTGAGACTGATTAAGCTGGGGAAATTGAGTCACTTATAGTCTTTTGATCTTAATTTTGTTTAATAAATATTTATTTAATAATTTTATTGTGCAAAAGAGAATATCACAGATAAACAAATATAAAACAAATATAAACAAAACAAATGACTGTGAAAAAGGATGTGGGGGAAGGGGATAGTGAGCAACATTTGGACAGTGGAATTGTATTAATACAACAGGCAGAAATCCGTTAATTCTCCTGGAAGCTGGGAAAAAAAAAAAAAAAGAAAGAGAGTAGAGAAAAAGATGACATTTTTTTACCTACTTAAGAAGAACAATGTGGAAGTTAGTAAAATCTTAGATGTTTAAGAAAAGAAGCTTGGCTAGGTGGTGAAACTGGTAAATCTTCAGAAAGTAACCACCTTCTTTTTGCCACAGAGTCCAAACCAGGGTTTTGATCCTAGCATGGGAGTGAAAGCAGAATGAATGGCAGATGTGATTTTAGTGCTCACCTGTCTACTTTAAAGATTCAGTGATCCTACCTACACCTCAACCAAAGGCACAGCCTACCTTGGCTTCAAAAAGAGCTGGTTTTCATGGCTCATTCTGATGGCCCACTATCATATCTTTTATTATAACTTCTATATACATTCATGTACGTAATACGATTCCTAGGGCATGTGCAGAGGCACAGAGCCTGCCTCTCTGCCTGCATAACTGCCCATGTTTTCAAAGTCCAAGCTAACAATGTCCACTTGTTCTGTCTCCAAATTGCTGTTTCAAGAGATGTTCAAGTCTTTCACGAGCCTCTAATGTGGCACACGTGCATGAAAACAGTCTGCCCCACTACACCAAGCTGGGAGGGCCAAGCCTCAAGTGCCTGCCAGAGAAACAAAGACTTTTAGCACATTTAACCCAGAGTGACTGGTAGTTTCTCTCAGCCTCCCCTGAGATGCCTGACAGCGTCTGAGAACACTAGGATCTAAAGCATCTACACAGAAAACAACTCCTTCCAGATGCTCTCCCAGGAAAGAAAATATCTCAGTGAAGAAGAGGTGGAACTGAAACAGGGAAAGGGAGATAAACTAAAAGAACTGGTCTGAAAATAATTTTCTTGTAATTATTATTTTTTTTTGTGAAAAGCGAGTAATATCATTGAGTGGAGGAAAGTTTGCAGTTGTAGCAGGTGCAGAAACCCAAGCCAGATCAGCACTTGAACATGCTTGAGACTCACCTTCACTTGCAGAAACAGCCTTCAGCACTGCAGCAGTAAGGCTCACCCCAGAGAAAGTGAAAAAATGAATAAATCATATTAAAATGGGAAAAAAAGGGTAGAAAAACTTGGTGAAGAGCTATTTAAGAGACAACAGAAGCAATCTGGTAGCCTCTTGAAACTTGAGAGGCTGTGTTTATGCTATAGAGCTACATATCTGCTATTTGATAACAGAACCTGTTTGGTGGCTGGCAAGGTTTGCTTCTGCAGATATGAGGGTAGTGCAAAGACTGGACATGAGCTGGGGGGTGGCATGTGGCAGGTGAGGTTGGTAAGAAAGGAGCAAGTAAGAGATACAGGTTGCTCTGCTGTATTCATCCAGTACCATGACACCTTGATACTCAGCATGAGTTTTACAGCCTGAAATTGTGTGAAGGCTACGTTGGAAGGGTGAAAATCTCACAGTGGCCATCCCAGAAGAAAACTGTGACTTTAGGAAAAGGATTTAGATTTCTTTTTAAAGTTTCTATTGAAATAGTGGGAGAAAACAAGTTTTCTTGTTTTACTCATGTTTGCAAGTGGGGAAAATTACCTCTGCAAACACCTGAAAATTCAAATTGAACATCACAAATTCTTGGGAGAGGTGTTCAAATTCAGACTTCTCTCACAGAGCCCTGTGTACACCAAGGCTGTCAATGAACCACATGGGCATCTCCACATCAGCAGGAAACAGCTTCCTGTTTCCAGGTGGCAGCTGATGACAGAGAGGAACCATGAATCAGTTCTCCAAAGAAAGAGAAAATATTTTTCCAGTGTTACCATTCTTTGAAGAAACCTTTCTGAATCTGTTCCAATCATGTCAACTCATATTGCCGTTCTTCTATAGTCAAGCCAAGACTTGTCTGATGCTTCTGTGCAAAGTATCAACATAGTCTAAAAAAACCCCACAACGACCAACAATAGCAAAGCCAGTAAATACACAGTTTTTGTTTGATGCTCTGAAATCTCTGAAATATTTGAAAAACATTAAAACAGTCACTTGCATAACAAAAATATCTTTAGGAGCATCGTTCCATGGCCTCGACTTTTATCCTGGTTGCATTCGGAAGATGTAAATAGTCTTTGATCAGCATGAGAGTTCATTTATATCTATTTTTTTTTAATCACAAACCCAGGAGGACAATGAATTATAGCCATGGCCAGTGGCCTCATGTTCTTTCAGCATAACCAAACACACTCATTGCTACCAAGTTACTACATGGGATGCCAGGCTTGGCCACCTACTTCAGAAATGGAGGTGTTGCTTCCCACGGACACTCAAACATTGTGCTTCTTCTCAAAGTTGTCAGCTGAGTATGAAGATCTCCTTAAGTAGTAGAGGTTTTTATTAAGACTTACTAGGAATCTGTGCCGAAGGGCATCTTAAAATGGTGACACTTGTCCCTGTTGGTATCAATCAGCCTAGTCACAGCAACTTTAAGAAGAGACAACTCAGTTGCTGATAGATGGACTATTGAAGACAGTGTGGGACACCCCTTCTTTCCAAACTTATCAGTTCTTGAATTACAAACGGTGGAGAACTTGAGTTAAACTGGCACTGTGTAATCTGTTTGGCTTAACCTTCTGTACATAGCTATGTAGGTTGCACTTTTAAAAAAATGATAGCAAAATATAAAGACCGAGAGTGTGGTTTTGCAGGTGAGGAAGCAAACTGGCTTTTTTTTTCCACGATCTAGTTTGGTTTGGATAATGGTGACTGCAAACTGAAATTTAAGAATTATTATTGCATGCTCCAACTAGTCACAGTTTTTTCTGTCTTCTTTCAAATGATTCAATAATTGTTTACCTTTTGGTCCCTCCATTTTTACAAATTTACAAGGTCATATAAAAACATGACATAACAACAGCATGACAGTATGGCAGCATAAGGGCAAACTTGTTATTTTCTATTTCCTGTAGAGCTTCAAGAAATTCTTCTCTAATCTGTAAAGTAAAATAAAGCCCCTTTTGGAACCTCTGACACAAACCATGTGATCAGCCCTGCAATAATCTTATCAGGTTGCTATTGTACTTTACACAAGCTCCAGCAAAGGGACAGCTGGCATTTATTTTTAAACCTAGAAATGATCATGAGAGATGGAAGTGCTTGGGGAGGAATTAGTCACGGTTCACAATGATAATCTTTGTTAATGAAGCTCCAAGCAGACTTCTATCCAGAAGTGGCAAATAATGAGGTGCAGAAATGTTTACAAGTCCTTAGAGAATTCATTAACGAAGGTCCTCTAGTAAAAGATCAGAAGGAGTCTGCAGGATTTGAAAGGTGATATTTATACAGGGAAAATGTTAAAATGCCTGGCTGACTGTACACATGTAGGCAGGAGCCCGACTCATTAGCGGATTGCTGCCTATCCTTGTAAAAGTCTTCCAATCAGGTGTCTTCCTTTTCTGCCTGTTGAGGGAGCAGAAGGAAGAAAGTCAAGCTTGTGTTTAAAGTTAACTGTGATTCGGAAATCTCTGCACTTTCCTCCATGGCAATATTGCAATTGCATACTCATAGTGTGAAGTTTCTCCATAAGAGCTGCCTCCTCCCACCCTCGTTGCTCAGTGATGCAGAAATCAAGCCCCCTGTGACACCTCAGGGGCTGGTTATGGAAAAGGACCATCGACAGTTGGATCAACACTTGTACATGTGTGAGTAGTCATTTCTGAACAGCAGATGGGTGCTTGCCTTACATAGACATCAGGGAGACTAAGTTGATGTTCACACCTGGAAGGTTAAAGCTATGAAAAGATACTTGATAGATGGGAGACCTTCCTAGGGAGGTCATGGCATGTAAGGGGCAGCATCATCATCATGGCTAGGCTTCGCGAATGAAGATTTGGGAAAAGGGACAGCATACTGCAGAAGCAAAACATCCAAGACCTTGGACACATAGCTACTGACTCCTAAGCCTGCCACGACTGTGAAGGATCATGAAGACAGAGATGCCTAGATATTGCCTCTGTTTGACACTTTGAGGGAACCTCAAAATCCGTGTGAGTTGCAAGGGAATGTGTGAATTTCCATACTTCTTGCTACTCAAAAATTGGAGTTACTGAGCCTCATTTGGCTGACACAGACATACAGCATTAACAAATGCCATGTGCTATCTTCCCTCCCCAGGAGCAAACCCTTTCTGAAGTCTAAAGAGGTTTTGTCCAAGGGTTGACTGTACAACTAAACCTCATCTTCCAGTAATTTCAAAGTGCCATAGTCAGTTCCCAAACCCACTTTAGCAGGAACACAGATTTAAGAAGGCAGGCACAACTCTGCTGTATTGGATCCTGGTTTGTATCTCTGCAGATGTTGGATCCTGGGCAGGAGTGGCAGGGGAGGCAGTGACAAACTGGATCCTCTGCAGCTCCTGGCCAAGGAAATGCCTTGCAAGCAACATATTTCTCTCCTCTGTCATTGTTGCAAAGGATCTGCCAGCACATGAGTGGAGATGGGAATGCCAAGGATTTGAGCTTTTTCCTTCCTGTTCTCTGTGAAACTCTCCCATTTTCTGGGCAGGAATGATTGCTGTACACCTGTGACTGCTTGGTCTTGCAGCACAGTTACAGGGCCAGCAGTGATGCACCCTGCTGTGCCCAGGCTCCCAGATCTCCCAGCTCACAGGGCTGCTTGCTCTGGATCAAGGAGATGTGATGTGTCCTTGCTCACAGCAAGGAGCAGCATTGCTTCAACATATGGGCACTTGATCCTTCTGAAGGTAGGGTGCTAAACAGGAGCGTAGATAGGTACTTCTAGCCAAGGTTGCATGTTGCTATCCAGACTTTGAGCTTTTTCCCTTGAATATCTTCAAGTTTTATAGTTGCATGAGGGCTGTACAGGCAGGAATAGAGCCAGAGGATCAGGGGCAGTGACTACCATCTTCTCTGCTAAGCCTAAAGGAGCATTATCAAGAAGACAGAACCATACAGTTTTCAGCAGTGTACAGCAAAAACAACTGTAAAAAGTTGCAGTAATTCAAATTCTGGCTACTCACAAAGACAAAATAATTTGCCTTGAGGATGGTGAAGCAGTGCTGAAAGAGCACAGTGCTGAAAGAGGAAGTGGAATTTCCCTCAGGAGCTTTCAAAACCAGCCTGAATAAAGCCCTGATCAACGTGACCTGGTGCTGAAGGCAGCACAGCATTGTGCAGGAAATTGGATGTGAGGTTTCTAGTGATCTCTTTCTGCCAATACCTCTCTATGTGTCTGCCTTTTTACCCTCCTGAAATTCTGAATAGCTGCTATAATTCGTCTCATGAGATCTCTCAGACTGGAAGACAGGCTTGCTAAGAATGTTGTTTTTAAACTAGAAACACCACCTTCCTGGAGATTTACTTGTTCAGGAGAAGGAAGAAAATTTTCAAAATTTCACAGTTTTTGTGGCCATTTCATCAGCATGTACAAATTCAACATGGCTCAGCTGTCTTTAGTTTATATGCGTGAATTTACATGATAGAGGTCTGACCCCTGGGTTTTTTTGACAAGACTGCTTGCCTAGATTCTGTTCAAAACACACAAGGTTTCGGGTGTCTACTATGGCAGTTGGCAATAGGCAATTGGTTACGAATGACATATTTAAGGAAGTGATTTGCTTTCGCCTTCTTACCTCTTATTTATTTATTTATTTTCTTTCCTTTCCTTTCAGGTTTCCGAGGAAGTTTCTTAAGCTTGATTTGATATACTTAAAAAAAAAAAAAAAAGAAAATCACTCATTGCAAATATTGGTTAACTGCAGATAATCCCAAATGGAAACAGACCAGTCAATATGCAACAGGCCAGGGCTGCCCTATGGAGAGGCTGGGACAGAGCAAGAAAGGAACCAACTGGCTCCCGAGCAGAGGGCAGCCCTTTCTCAGGCAGGCAGAGTAGACAGTGATGCCACTGGGATCAGGGGCAGTTCTGTGCTCTGGCACGCAGTTAGCCGAGCCAGGCCAGAGCCTGGGGGTAAGCAAAAGCTTTTTTCCGCAGCATGGACAGCACAGGGAGGTGAAACCAATGGAGATATTCAAACTTTAACTGGATAAAGCCCCGAGCAGCCACGTCTGATCTCATGCATGACCCTGCTCGGAGCAGGAGGTTGATCTTACAGACCTCTCAAGGTCTCTTTCCCTCCTGTTTTATTTTGTTTTGTTTCCTTGTAAGTCTCTGAAGAGGATCATTACAGAGGACGTGTAAGCCTTATCTTCAGGATGGGATGGATGTTTATTTTTCAAAGACCTTGTCCTTCCTTTGCTTTGCCAGATGCTCACAAAGAACACTAAATTGAGGAGAGAAAAAAAAAAAGCGCCTCCAAACTTTGGTGTCCTTTCCCATTCCAGAAAAATCAGCTGGGAACTAGCTGAGTTAGCCGACATTACGCAACATAATACTAAGAAAGGAAGGTTAAACAGCAGGTCTGCTGACTCTCCCCATTAACCAGTTCAATGAAATAGGAAAACAGGATGTTTTTCAGCTATTTACAGAGCTGAAAGCTCACAGACTTTATTAGTGCTCCACAAGGTAAATTAGATACTTCACATATTTTATGCTAATGCTTGGTCTGCTGACAGCTATCAGGTGATAATTTTTTAGCCTTTTAATATAAACAATGCTGAAAAGCCATCACAAGGAGCATTGCAGCTGACTCAGTGATATTTGTGCTTTAAACCCCCATTATTTCTGCAGAGGGGGAATATTTTATTTTACTCTAATTACTCAGTGGATACCCTAATTTTGCCTGATTTCCTTATTAATCCCAATTCTTACTATAGAGGATGTAGATTTTTGTTTCCAAATCAAATATAAGCAGAGACCAGCTCTGAGGGTTGGAACAGACTTTGATTTGGGGGTTTTGATTCTCTGCATCAGACAACACATGCATTTGGCCACTAACACGCTGGTTTAAGGTGAAAATTTTTATGTGATTTTAACAGCATAGCATAAGGAGTTACTTTCTGCTTAGAAGCTGCAAGCAGACCTGAACGTGAGCGACTTTCTCTTTTTTTCAGTGTACTTCTCTTTTATCCTCACAAGTCATGTGACTGAATCACTTGACTGTTGATTCAGGAAAGGCAGGAAAGGCTGTCCAAAATGCAGTGTGATGAATTGTAGAGATGTCTTTCTTGGCAGCAAACTGCTGCTCCTTAGACTGTTCTATGCTGGATGTTTTTTAGGAACCTGTTAGCAAAGGCAGGCTACTTTTGGAGCAGAGGCTGCTACCTCCTACATGACCAGTGGATTGCACAGGTCATAAAATTATAAGCACTGCTGTGCCCAGCTTGAGCCTGAGCTCAAGCTGCAGTCTGTGAGCCAGAGCCGCCTGGGAATCTGCTGGGTTTTGACTGGGGCTGCTCTGTAGACTGACATTGAATAAATTTTGCCCAATATTTTCTACATTAACCACCACAGAGAGTGTAAATCAAGTAATTAATTTGTTTCATGCTGATTATCATTAAATTATTTAGCAAAGAGTTGGATATGAAATGCAGAAAAAATTTTCTTGGACTACTATTTGTATTTCTAAAGTTATAAGATTTGCTATTTCATTAATATCTCCTTGTTGATGCTTTTCAATTTTAGATGATAAGACATTCTTGAGCTGCACCACCAGCAAGCATTCCAGTTCTGCATTGGGCTGCTCCCAGTGTGCTCTTCACTTGTATTTCATTTCTGCATTTTCTGTCAAAAGAAAGTATTTGAGCAACCTAGGGACTGAAAGAAACAAATCCACCTTGACATTCTTACAGTAAGTAAAAATAGCCATGATCTAGTGAATATGAATTTAGAATCATAGAAAAATTTTAACTCTATCTGTTAAAACACTAGAAAAAAAATGGAGTGAAATTCAAAGCTGGTTGGTTTGTTTGTTTATTGTTAACATTTATTTCTGGGCTTAGGTGCCATATGCCTTCATTTGGAAAATCATGTATATAACTCAAGGCCTTGATACAGATTTTGGGAAGTGGAAATGGGATTTGCTGCAGGTTTCATATCTCTCTCCACTTAGTAATCAAAAGTAATAAAATTGTAAGTAAACACTATCTAATGTATGAGAGATTTTTTTTGCATAATTGTTCTGAAGAAACTAATTGATTTGATGGTACCCTTTTTTCCCATGAATTCTGTGTCTTTCTGTTCACAGAATAACAGAGGCAGTGTTTGGTACTTTGTAATATAACATTTTAATAACTAATATGTAGTTTAAGTTAGAAGCAATGCAAAATAATGTTTTCTATTACAATTCCAGGAACTAGTCAAGTTTGTGCTTGGCCTACATGTATTTCCTTATGGTCAAGCCTTTTTCACTTTTAGAAGGAATATGTTTAGCAAAAAATATAGGCAAATTACAAGGCTGATCTTCCAAGAAACAGTAATTCATGGTTACTATTTGCCTGGTGGATATAGTAAAATTATTTCTCTTTTAAAATAGCATCAGACCAGCAAATAATTGATGTTCCACCTATAGACTTTCTACCCTTCTGCTAAAATTAGTCCATCATAAGGCTGATGTACTTTTGGAATACTTATTCCTACTCATGAAAAATATTCTAAGTGAGCTTTTAACTTCAATGTTTTTGGAATCTTCTCCAGAACGTGGAACACTTGACTAGTGAAATCACACTCAGCACAAGTTTGGACTTTATAAATTGTCTCATGTTGGATGAGAAAATCTAAAAGATGATTTCCACAGGACCAAAATTCCTTTAGATATTCTTCTCATTTCTCATTAGTAAAGGCAGCAGTTACAGCATTCTGTTAAATAGAAGCATTCTTCCAGGTATCACTGTGAACAATTTGTGCAATAAACTTAATTTTTTTTCTTCAAATGGGCATATCAATTTTATTGACAACATTACACAGTTTAACCATAGTATTACAGAGGAAGGTAGCCCAGACTGCAAAGTGGCTTTATCAAGTAAACAGTTTCCCAAGTCTTGTCCCTTTCAATACTTTTCAATAAAGATTTAGCTTTTTGAATGCCTTTCTTTGGTCTTTCAACTACCAGACTTCTTAGAGGTGAATAATTACCATAGAAAGATTTTGACCATTTCCAGCTTGCTGCTGCTTGAAATACTCCAGATCTGAATAAACAACACAATCCAGAAACAGCGGCTGAGGTCCAGTAAGGACCTCAAAAGTAATCTACCCTGGAACTCAGCCTGCAAACAAGATATCCCAGTTTTTGCCACTGTTTCTTAAAATCTTTTTTAAGGATGCAATTTGTTCCTTTTTACTGTAACAGACATTTGAAGTCAGTAAAGAATGACTTTTCTTTGGTGTTCAGCAATTGTATGTGAGCTGCACAGGCTTCTTTGGCAGAACTTCTTTCACAGAACCAATTTTAAGGTAAAGAGCCCCTTCACTATAGGATAACCCTAGCAATGACTTCTGCAGAAACACTTTTTGTGAGTAAAAGCTTCAGTCTATTTTTCAAAATTTATGTGGAAACGACTACTGCTGTAATGAGAACTACTGCTTCCCTCAGCTGTTTTTGGAAGTGGCTGCAGAGGTTTGATCAGGTTCAGGTGTTGCATGAGCCCCGTGTGGGGCAGTTCTGGTGTGAGTGAATGTCAGTGACCCGGGGGTGGGGGGTATGTTTACTGTTTCCTTGGCAGAGTCATCCTCTTTAATCCCTCAGTGACTGTTTACATTCCTTTGTGTGAGACACAAACCGTTGATTTCTTTAGGCTTTTAACAGGCATGGCAGGAGTATTGGAATTCCTAAAATGTATTCCACAAACATCTATATCTGTTCGCTCCCTCCCGACTCTGACACAAGCCCAAGCATCCTATTGTATGTTTATTTATAAACTCACCCAGGACAGATTAAAATAAGAGTTTGCTGTTTGTCTAGAAGTAAGACTGAAAATATTGCTGTTATTTTTGGCAAGAACAAAACATTTTTGTACAGTTTATTGCGATTTTTTTTTTATCAGCCAGGCAGAGAGGGACCTGGGAGTTTGGATTGACAGGAAGCTGAACATGAGCCAGCAGTGTGCCCAGGTGGCCAAGAAGGCCAACGGCATCCTGGCCTGGATCAGAAACAGTGTGGCCAGCAGGACCAGGGAAGTGATTCTTCCCCTGTACTCAGTGCTGGTGAGGCCACACCTCGAGTACTGTGTCCAGTTCTGGGCCCCTCAGTTCAGGAAGGACATTGAGGTCCTGGAGCAGGTCCAGAGAAGAGCAACAAGGCTGGTGAAGGGACTTGAGCACAAGTCTATGAGGAGAGGCTGAGGGAGCTGGGGTTGTTTAGCCTGGAGAAGAGGAGGCTCAGGGGAGACCTCATCACTCTCTACAACTCCCTGACAGGAGGTTGTAGCCAGGTGGGGGTTGGTCTCTTCTCCCAGGCAGCTATCAGTAAGACAAGAGGGCATGGCCTTAAGCTGCACCAGGGGAGGTTTAGGTTAGATATTAGGGAGAAATTCTTTACAGAGAGGGTAATCAGGCATTGGAATGGGCTGCCCAGGGAAGTGGTGGATTCTCCATCCCTGGAGGTTTTTAAGATGAGACTGGATGTGGCACTTAGTGCCATGGTGTAGTAACCACAGCAGTAGTGGATCAAGGGTTGGACTTGATGATCTTGGAGGTCCCTTCCAACCCCACTGATTCTATGATTCTATGGTTCTATGATTCCATGATCAGAACTTCACCATGAAAGTGGAAATGCTTGAAGTTTCAAAGCGGCATTACATGAGGCTACTGCAGCATTATTTTATACACAGATCACTGATGACACCATTTTACATTTAATTTTGTAATAAGCAGCTATCCTGCTATTTTCAGTAGCATTTAAATTCGGGATTCACACTGTTGGTACGTTCCTGCAGTTTATTGCTTATTAGAGGTTTTTCTATGACCTTTCTGCTTTTTTTTAATCTAAGTTCTGCTTTAGTGTCTCCTTTTCCCTAGGTATTTTCAAGACTTCTGGTATAACAAGCTCTCAGTTCTGTATTTTAATGAGAGTGACGAGAAGCAGATTAAATTTTGCTATGGTTTGATTGTGATCTGTATAGAAACTGTCTGGTTTCTCCAAAGTCCATGAAAGACCATATTTTGTCCAGTGATTTACCAGTTCATCTGGAGTTTAGCAGGATTTTTTTCCTCAGTTAGAATTAAAAATTAATCTGATTTACTGTTATCTTCTCTCATTTTTTAAAAAGATCTTAAGACAATTTTTTGTCAGCCATGGTATTTGCATGTTATCGTTATAAAACTAGAAAAGGTGAAGCCCATATATTACTGCTTAGGCAGAAATGCAGTGAGTGCTTTGCAAACCAAATTAAAATGTGAAAATGATACTTCTGGGTTTTGACATGTGACTACATTGTTATGGTATCTGTGGATCAACTCAACATATGGACATGACTGCACCTTAAATGATTTAAAACAGCAGTGGGTGCTCAGCTACCTAATTATCTAACTATATTTAATGTGCATATAATCCCTTAAATATTTCATTTCAGCACTGTAAAAACTCACATTAACAACAGAAAAATATTTTAGCATGGGTGAAGATTTGCAAGTGTGGGTGAGATAAAAATAGTGATTTTATTTTGGTAGATTAATAGAACCAGTGCCATGCTGGAGACTGATGCCACTGTATAAAAGTGCCCTTGGTAGCAAAGATGGTTTGGCTTAGGCTGACTTCATTTGTCTGTATGTTAAAGATTTCATCCAGAAACACAACATTCTGTTGGACACCAATCTGTCTTTAACATTGTTCAAAAGTACTGATTTGATTGGACAACATTGAGCGTATGTGTTAAATTAAATTTAAAGACATTAGACAAAACTATTGTGAAAGACCCATGGAAAAAAGCAACTGTAATACCATTGCATGTTACCTAGGCACCAAATCAGAGCTGGAGGGTTAAGAAACCTCTGAAGGGTCTTTCTATTTCCATAGCACAGCAGACAGGAGATTAAATCCTGGAGTCCAGGGGCACTGAGTAAATTTATAATTAGATTGCTACTTCTGAAAGCATTTTCTAGACCTAAGGCACTGCACAAACTTTGGACTCTAATGGTTTATAGAAATTTGGAATGGCAGCTGCAGTCCAATCAAGGACCTCATCACTGGGACAAGTGACACCAACATGATTACTCCAGATGAGAAAAGAAAAGGCACCCTTCACTCTGCTAGCAACTTCCATGGTACAGGATTCCTAGTATCAAGGAAAATCTTATTAGCAGAAAGAGGCTTCCTGACTCTGCAGGTGACCATGTACTGGAACAGGCTGCCCAGAGATGTTGTGCAGTCTCATCACTGGAGATATTCTAGAACTGCCTGGATGCAATCCTGTGCCATGTGCTCTAGGCTGATCCTGCTTGAGCAAGGAGGTTGGACCAGATGATTTCACCAGTGGTGCCTTCCAATCTGACCCATTCTGTGATTCTGTGAAGAAAATTGCTATCAGAGTTCTAAGACTTTGAATTTTAGTTGGAACTTCCTGCTTTCAGAAATATTCTATTATCTCCATATATTCAAAATCTGATTCCAGTGCATACTAGGTCTTTTTATTTCAGAAGACATAAGGGTCTTCTAGAACTGTTTGAATGGGAATTCAATTTGTTATAACTACTTCTAAACTTTTCCTGTACTTCCTGTGCACAGCTTAAAGTTTCTGTACACAGCTCACCTGGAAAATAACACAGCAACACTTCTGTATTGTTTTATAGCAAGGATATGATGTCACAGCTTTCCAATTTAACGCATTTTTTCTAATACATACAGGTGCTTGCATAAAATTGCAATGGTTACAAAACTTAGCATTTAGTATGAGCCACAAGGACCCAATAAGAAATTTTTCTTCTGGCTGTGCTGAATTGTGTACTGAGCTACATGCTGCTGAATGCTGTTGGATGAAATCCATGAAAACTGACATGTCCATCTCATCTCTTAATTCTGATTTCTGATAAAATTTCAGTTGTCATAGAATCATGGAATGTTTGTATTGGAAGGGATCTTTAAAGGTATCTAGTTCAATCCCTTTCTGCAATTAGCAGGGGTATCTTCAATTAGATCAGGTTGCTCAGAGCCTGGTACAACCTCACTGTGAATGTTTCCAGGCACAGGTCATCGACCACCTGGCTGAGCAACCTGTGCTAGTGTTTAGCCACCCTACATGTAAAAAAATGTCTTCCTTTGTGTTTACACTCTGCCCTGCTTTAAAATCTGATATTCACTTAGGAAGCTTTGAATTTCGTTGTTTCTAAGGACAGAGGAGCAGAGCCAGATTTTGAATCTTCAGTAGGGAAGGAATAGTTGGGCAATTGTTGCACTTCCCACATCACTAGATTTTACCAGCACATTTGCCTTTGTGTCCAGCTTACTGCCAGATGTACCCCTTGCTCCTCATCCCCGGGTCGCTGTGCTAGGAGCTCCAGGTCTTGTGGCTTTTACTGTATGAAAGTGCTGGTGCTGGTGAGTGCCCCTCTGTCAGAAGGAAAGCTGCACCCTCTTCCACAACCTGGCATGACAAGGAATTAAGCTGATTTCCATATTGTTTGCTTTGGGTGGATGGCTCGCAGAAGAGAAAAAAGAAAATGAAAAATATGGTGTTCTTCCTCCGTCCTCTTAGCTGAAAAAGCACCTTGCTGACTTTTCCTTGACCTAATTTTCCTCCTCTCCTATGGCCAGGTACTGTGCCAGTGCCCTCATCCTGGTGCATATGAGCAGCTGCTAGTGTCTTGTACCACACATCCCATCATGGCAGCTCCAGGTCGTGCAAAGGGCTCCTGTGCTCGGCCCAGGTCAGGGTGGGAGGCAGTGCTGCAGAGCGCTGAGCACAGGCGGGAGATGTGGGGAGGGACTGCCATTGCAAGTCTGGGTGCTCACCTTGCGACTCCAGCATCCAGCATGGTGCTGCACCCCTCTGCATACCCAGGCCAGGTGCTCACATCACAATAGCTTAGGAAGTGGGGTGGGAGCAGTGGGGGTTGTTTGTGGGATCCCAGCACAGACCTCTCTCGCTGAGATGAGGAGGCTGTCACGCCAGACCCACATGTGGAAGCTCCAAGCACACCCCTAACACAAACTCAAATATCCTGAGCCAACAGCACACAGCTCCTATTCTGCAGCCACAGCCTCCCCCTGGGTCTGCAGAACTATTCCAGGAGGGAACACTCAAGTGTTTCCTACACTGTGTTTTCTATGTTAGATTTTTGCTCCTAGAAATCACAAGGGAAAGGTGCCACAGGAGGAACCAGAGCAGATGACAGCAGATGACGAGCCATAAGAAATGTTCAGGTAGAGGTGAGCCAGGAGATATGGGACAGACTGGCTCAGCTGCACACATGGCAGCAAAGGCAGATGACTGTAATGCAACCTGGAAGCGGTCTGTACAAGTAGGGGTGAGATGGAGGTGAATTTACCTACAGAGCACCTGGCCCAGGGGTGCTCTGCAGCCCGAAGCAGGGCCCCTTCAGGCCCTGGCTCTGACACAGAAACACCCGAGGAGGCACAAGCTGGTTCCTTGTCTGTTTTGTGGCTGTGAATTACACTGACTTGTGGGTGTGGGGGCAGGTCACTTGCTGATATGTTCAAGACTGAGAGGTACCAGCCAGGGTCCCCTAAACCACGTCTCCTTGCTTTCGTCTTTCCTTCCTTGCCTAGGATCATTTTACTTCAGAGACATCCTGCCCCTTGCCAGTATTTTGCCTAAGAGAAAGGATTATTTGTGCAGCAGAGCTCAGGCTCTCCCAGTGCAGGAGCCAAACTCACAGGAGGCCAAGCACACCACTGCAAGCAGAGCTGGCCTGGCTGGTGACACGTCACTGGGCACTAGTTCCTTTTTTACTGTCTGCCTCATTGAACTCATACCTTTCTGATGATGAACAGGATGGTGTGGCATTCAGTCACAGATCAGGAAAACAAAGACCTCAGTCAGTAAAGGGAATCACATGAGTGGGATTTCCAGAAATGACCAGTTCTGTTGCCAGATAGAACTGAATGTGGGCTGAGTTCTAAAGAAATTAAACAAAAAGGCCCCAAAAAATAAAATCCATACTGCATTTTCTTTTCAGATTACTGTAAAACAGTTAACAGCTTTATGTGATACCAGATGAACTGATGAAGATACAGTAAATGTGCTCTCAGCTTCAATGCTGTAGGAAGATTGGCAGCAGTTTAAAGAGGACCAAGTCTATTCCTTTCCTGACGGTTTTAGCTGAAACAGGGTTAAGCAGCCTGTCACTCTGTGGATTTGCTAGATATGTTCACTTGGTGATATTTCAAATTAGAATTGTCATATATATATATACACACACATATATATACACACACACACATATACACACACACACATATATATACACACATATGTATATACATACATATATATATATATATATGAAAGCAGATTAAGGATCTCAAAGATAGGGATTTTTAAGTTAATAAATTTATGGAATATTTGAGGGTGCTGTGGTGCTAGAATAAAGGTAATGTAACCCTAAAGCAGAATGGGAATTCAGCTAAATATGGATTCAAACCAGTTTGGAACATGTGTGCACCTTTGTCAGAAAACTGCCTCTGCCAGAAAAAACATAAAGATATGCTTGGTCCCTGACAGTTCTGGGGGAGCAGATGGAAGCGGAAGGAAGACCTAGTTTGAAGTGTGAGGGTGGTGTGGAAGAACTGACCTTCTTAAGCAGAACTACTTTGCAGCAAAATTGTTGGAGGTGATCAGGCTCTACTGGCCTTCACAATTATTTCCAGGCATTCTTACCACTGAGGCTGCAGGGATGCATTTTTTACATCTGACCTTTCATCAAGCAGTGCCTTTCAAGAGAAAATACATCATTCCTGGCCACGGGGCCTAGACAAGGGTCTATGTTAAAAGAAATGCTTCAAAGTTATTAATATCTGCACATGACAGCTTGTGGCTAAAAACGGGGGTTTCCTAAAAAAATGTTCTCTTTTCTGGTTGCAGAAAATCAATAATCTCTTTTTGTTTCTAAAGGGCAGAACAAACATGTACCTGTGTGATGAGCCCACATATCTTAAACCAGAGAGTTTGCAGTGCTGCTTTTGGCAGTTTCATGCCACACACCCTACCTCAAGTCTGCTTTCTGTTTTAGAGTTTGTCTGTTGCAGCCAGTGGGCTCATCAGTCTGCTTATTGTTGCCAGACATGCAACACTGAAACAATAAAGATGATGCTAGTGTCCCCATCATCATCACGGCTAGGCTTTGTAAACAAAGATTTGGGAAGGACTCTACCCACATTTGCTACAAGCACCCTGGTTGCCAAAAAGGCCAACGCGAGATAGACAAGTCCGGTTGCAAAAGGCACAGCAGAAGGACTCCTTAGGTGGTATCTGCAAGATGCAATTCTTTCTGCGTTGTCTTTTCTAAAAAGGCTACTTGGTCATTCAGGATGCTGCTGACTGTCATCTCCAGGGTCAGTCTCAGGCAACCAATGTCCTGAACTGCCTGTACGCAGGGTTGGGTCTGCAGCTTCCAGTGCACCTTTCAGCTGCCGTTTTGACCCTCTCCTGTCACTACAGGGCTTTACAAATGTGAATAGAGTCCCCAAGGTGCATGATAAATACTGGAATATGATTTGCTGGGTGGATGGGGATGTGCTTTCTACTGTTACTGTGTAAGTGTCTACAATTATGGTATTCAGGGCCTTCTGCAAAAGGAGAAATTCAAATTGAAGCTCCTGCTCTCAATGACAAAGACAAGATCTGCCTTTGATATATGCCTGAATGACCAGGTTAGAAGCGCCTGCTTCCTCCTAAGCTTTACAAAATTTAAGTCAGATGGAAAATTTCTGTATTTCAGGAAGGGAAAAGAACCTTCCAATGTTTACAGGGGAAACTATGATTTCAGATTTAACCTCAGACTGCTTCAGCTGTTCCCACTCTTCCCACTGCACCATTTTTTCTCTGTCAGTTAACATTTTTTCCTGCTGCCCCCACCGGCACAGCAGAATGACAAGGATGTTACAATCATTATGCCCGTGCTACTGACTTGCAAATAACCTGTCGGGCTAGCCCCTCAAATTGACAGCTAAACATGGCTGGCTATGATGAACTAGAACGAAGATGGACATTGAAAAAAAAAAAGCACAAAAAGCAGAAGTAGTGCATTCATCTCCTTGCAAATTCTGTTTGCTTTCTTTTCCTTTATCTCTTGCTCAAGTCATTCCCCTCCTTAATCATGTTCTTGTGATAGAGTTTCTTTTCAGTGGCCTCTCTCTAAAGCTTCTCTCAGTGATAATTGTACTTTCTCTAGAAAATGTCTGTATTTTCCACCAGTGACTTCTTTGTGGACCAAAAATATGACTGTCAGCCACAGCTTAGCACAGTTTTTCAGTTTCAGAGAGGTGTTTTTCACAAATCAGGAGGAAGGAAAAATTATAATTTCACTAAATTTGGCTGCTTTTTATTTTCCTTACTGCTCCTCAGGCCCCAAGGATTTTCAGCCATTTGTTACGCAGTAGCCACAATATTCAGATCACAACCCTATACTTGAGGCCTAAGACCCCACAAGTCAATGATTCTGATATTTCTAAACTCTCAATCTGTTACCTTGTACCACCCACTAACAGACAAAGAGTATGAGAGTGACCAGATGACTCCACTGAAGTCCCGTAGGGACTACTGTCCTCTTCTGCCTCTCAATACTGTTTTGGAGCTGTGGTAAACAGCATATTGTGCGTTTAGCTGGTGGCCAATTTAAAGCAACAGAAACTGCAAAGCTCACACCAAGGCTGAGGGGATCTGTACAGGTAACACTGCCTGCTGTTGACACCACATTTGCAGAATGCAGACAGGTTGCTCTACTCCTAGTTTCCTTTCCTTACATGAGCAAGCTCATAGGTCTAGTTGAGACCTATGATCTCCTGCTCTTGCTGAGAACCAATATCAGACATGCAGCTACAGAGTACGCAATATTTTAGTATTTTTTTCATAGATATAATACCCTTCAGTATAACATTCACACAGACAATTCTCACCAAAGAGTTAAAAAATAAATAACGCATGAATTCCTACAGAATGGAATATTGCTAATTTCCACCTACTCTCAAAATACATCGCTCTAATCACAAGCACAAAAGGGGCTAAAAATCCATGAGAAATACCCCTATTCTAGCAAGCACCTTATGTAGCCTTCTCATTCCCGAAAGTAATATAAAATCAATCTGTAACATGCTACTGAAAACCAGGTCTTGATCACAGACAGGTACCTGTGGGAGAACCAGCTTTTAAACCATAAAAAGATGGTTATCAGAAAAGAAAGGAATAGTATTCTCTAAACCAGTCCTCACAATACAAAACTGACAGTCAAACCATAGCATTTCTAGTTTTATGTTCGGACGAATTCACTCTGTGGCAGTCAGTACAACACCTAACCTCTCTGTTCCTCACGCTTTCTGACAGTAAAGTGCTATGGGTTTATTGGAAAAAAAGATATTGTATAAAGCACATGTAATGATTGACAGGAGTGGGAGTAAGATGATCATCTATATTCAGAGCCAGAGACAAGGTTTTCCATCCCAGTGAGGTGCATTTGAAGATAACTAACCCTAGCTAAGCAGCAGAGGAAATATCATAAAAGTTTTGTTGTACAAAGGGAAGAAAGAATGTTGAGTACTAACACAGCTTTTCTGCAGTACGAAGGAGAAGCAGCATCTGAAAACAAACAAGGAATTGAATACAGCGATACCTAAAAATGCAGATTGCCCTTAACATCTACATATCTTTTTCTGAAAAGCAAAATTGGGTGGTTTTATACTTTTTTTAAAAATCAAACCTCCATATTTATTTTTGAGAACCTCTGACAATACATGGTTTTTATCTGTATTTTTCAAAAGGATGAATCCATAAATGATTTAAAGGGGTACCAGTGCCTCAGTGGCACAGAGTAGCATAAGCAAATATGCATACCCTGACCACAGACATGTATCCAAGTCCCACATGAAAAACACTAGGGCTCCTTTCACTAAAGGTACATGCCCCAGAATTATCTTCCAAGCAAAACTTACCAGCACTGCCTTGGTGCAAACCCTAATTTACTTCTTGGGATCTTGTCTACCTTATTCTTTTCTGTCTTATTCAAATTTTCTGTGTTTTTTTTTTTTTTTTTAAAGAGAAGTGTACAGTCTCCTAAAAAGAAATCCAAAGAAGTTAGGAGGCACTGTCTCTCTCTGTGCCTGACACAGCACTTTTAGGAACTGCAGCTTCAAAACGACAGCATGCCTTCAGTCTTCTTTCAGAAAGAGACCTATTTGGACAGTCTTGACATGAATACTACTTTTTTAAAAAGCAAAAACCTTAACAGTTACACAAATGGATGCTTCTAATGGGTGTCAGGCCAGCTCCTCATTATTTAGTTGGATCTCTAATTGTAACTGTGGTAATGCTTCCCTCACTTTCTGAGTCCTTTCTAATAACCAATAGTGTGAAACAAGGCTGCGTTCTTGCACCAACTCTATTCACAATCTTCTTCAGCATGATGCTCCAAAGGGCCACAGCAGACCTTGATGAAGAAGATGGTATCTACGTTTGATACTGTACTGATGGAAGCCTTTTCAACCTAAGGTGACTGAAGGCCCGTACTAAACCCTTAAATTATCTTGTCCAGGACCTGCTGGACCACGATGCCCTCATTGCCCACACAGAAGTAGCTCTGCAGCGTTTAACATCCTGCTTTGCTGAGGCTGCTGAGCTTTTTGGGCTGGAAGTCAGCTTGAGGAAGACAGAAGTCATCTATCAACCTGCACCTCAGGAAGTCTTCCATCATCCCCATACCACCATTGGCAAATCAGAGCTCAAATCAGTCCAGCAGTTTAATTACCTAGGCAGCCTCATCTCCTCGGATGGTAAGATTGACGGGGAGATAGACAACAGGTTAGCAAAAGCAAAGAGCTTTCAGAAAACTCCATAAAAGAGTCTGGTGAAATAAACACCTGAAGAAAAGTACCAAGATCAGTGTTTACAGAGCCATAGTGCTGTCTACTCTCTTATACGGATCTGAATCATGAGTCATCTACCGCCACCACCTGCGTCTCCTAGAACGCTTCCATCAACGCTGTCTCTGTACAATCCTAAACATCCACTGGTCAGATTGTGTGACCAATACATCTGTTCTAGAGCAAGCAGCAGTCACAAGTATTGAGGCCATGTTGCTGAGAACACAGCTGTGCTAAGCAGGACACGTCTCCAGGATGAAGGACAACTGCCTCCCTAAGATCCTGCTTTATGGTGAACTTGCCACCGGCTGCTGCAAGAGAGGAGCCCCAAAGAGAAGATACAAGGACTCCCTGAAACAACATCTCAGCCTTGGCCGTATTGATCAACAGAACTGGTCTACTCTGGCCTCCAATCAGGAGGTCTGGAGACACACCATCTATAACGCTGCTGCTTCCTTTGAGAACAAACGCAGGATCACTCTCAAGGAGAAAAGACAACGCAGAAAGAACCGTGTCTTGTCGATACCACCTAAGGAGTCTTTCTGCTGTGCCTTTTGCAACCAGACATGTCTATCTCACGTTGGCCTTACAGCCACCAACACGCTTGCAGCAAATGTGGGTAGAGTCCTTCCCAAATCCTTGTTTGCGAAGCCTGGCCATGAATGCTTCCCTACTGACAAATATGAAAGTTGCTGTCTGCAATGCAGCCTTTGATAGCCTGAAATTGCAGTGGTCCTGTCACTTGCTTTCATTTGCTGATCCCTTGATTAAAAATCTATTGACAAGGACTGTCACACAAGCAAGTATCTGACAACTCTTCCTGCCAAACACACTAGAAAGATTAACCATGAATCCTGGTCTTGAGTCACAGATGGTTGAGTGCCATGGAGAAATGCAAAGGCTACAAAAGCAGTGGATTCTGTAATTCTGAAAAATACATTCTTAAGTGTGATGGCAAGCATCCTAAGAGCCTGCAGGGAACCCTGACAAATACAGATTCAACAACTGGCAGCAGAGGAAGATGTTTCTGCACAAAATTCCAACAGCAAAACAGGTAATTCCAATTGGGATGCTGTTCTGAAGCATTTTGCGACAGTTTGCCTCTTCACTGTATTTTTTAAATATGAAATCTCACTAGAATCTTTTTTAGATCAATCATTTATTGTGAAGAATCAACAAGGTTTTGTTCGTGTCAGATTACAAGATAAGGATTGAATTATATTAACAGGCACTTCTTTATCTCTCCCTGGTTTTCCTTCTCCTGGACAGAAAGTTCCAAATTTAAAATACATTCATGCACCTTTTCTGCCTTGATTTGAAGTAAAAGAGGAATAGTGCAAAAGAGCAAATGTCACAGCAAACCATTTGAAGTCCTCAGGCTGGAAAATCTTGTAATTAGAATGTATTTCCTAGAAGTTTAAATAATTTTACTTTTTTCACCCCCACAGAAAAGAGCCATTCCTCCCCCTCTGTCTACAAAGAGGAAAAAAAATGCAATCATATATTTCCATGCTGACTCCATTGGGAAAAAGACAAAGGGAAATAAATGTAATTTATAATACAGGAGAAAATTAACACAAGATAAAAAAGGTAACAAAGTGAAAGCCAAAGAATGGTATATTTGCTCAAGGATGTCAAAGGCAGGAATGGGAATAATTTATATTGGTTTTGAAAGCTGCTTTTTTAGTTTTAAAAACAAGAACTGATTAGACGAACTGATCCTAAGCTTACAAATGAGGGCAGTGGGGTCAGCACAGGGGGAAGCACTGATCTCCTCTCTCTGGTGGCCAGCAGTAGGACATAAGGAAGTGTAACGAAGCTGCATCGGGGGAAGTTCAGAGTGGACATCAGGCAAACAGTTCTTCACCGAGAGGGTGGTCTATCCAGGAACAGACTCCTAGAGAAGCGATCACAATACCAAGCCTGTTCAAGTTCAAGAAGCATTTGAACAATGCTCTGAGTCATATGGTTTAGTTTTAGGTAAGGAGGAACTCCCGTGACGGGCAAGAAGTTGAACTTGATGAGAGATATGCTATGATTCTAAATCTTGACTCACATGCCACTCACAGTAAAGCATACCTTAACAATGGAAAGGCGTATAGAAGTGAAGTTCAGGGTAAGTGCTTCAGGTTCTTAATGATTGCTTAAAAAAAGCAACTGATATCCAGAGTGGAGAGCCAGTGTTGAGAAATAGTGTCTCTTTTAAGTATTGCAGTTTCCATACACTGCACCAAAGTATTTCAAATTATTTTCACCGTGCCTTTATTCCTATAATGAAGCATGTCCTGACTACAGCCACTTTATCCACAAAGACAGAGCATTTTAGGATATGACACAGGAAGCAATTACTCAATACCCAAAGCATACTCATACTTGCCAAGAAAATATCTGAGAAGGGAAATTCCAAGTAAGCCAGATAAAACATCTGGAGGCAAAAGTATTTCACTATCATCCTGCTTTACTATTGTCTGCTGGGATATGTTTGTACAAAATCAAGTGACATCTAAATGGCATTAAACTGGATTGCTTCCCATATTAACTTATTCTTGCTTGCTGATACTCTACCAAATGTTTGGGGTTCATCACTCCTGTGATTACAAACTCCTTGTCATTTACCTCTTGCTTTGTCACACTAAATGCAACCCCTTTCCATGCACTGACTCTGCCTTTTGCTTTGGAGGGCAAATGATGTTTGCATTAAATCATATAATTAGATAAAGAAATGCTTGCTACCGCTTATCAAAGATGTCATGGCTCTTCATTGCAAAATGCCCAAAGCCCAAAGCCAATACATGAAACTGGCCTGGATTCTTTGAAAAATATTAATCAGTCCTACTGTGGTAATTATCAGGTTGTGCAATGGAAAAATACAAACTCCCAGGAGTCCCAGCAGAAAACAGAAGAGATCAACAGGATCCTAAACTAACTCCAACAATCCTATTTAACCTCAAATGCTATTAGACACATTAAAAGAAAAATCTTTCAAGAAGGAATAAAAAAAAAATGGAATCACACAAAAGCAATATGCAGCTGGAAATTCCCATCTACCTTGCTTCACACTGACCTCCTCTGTAGACAAACATACGATAAATAATAGTAGTGCTGAAGAGTCTTTGGTTTGAATACTGTTGTGGCCATTCCAGGAAACATTCTTACTGCTACTGTTTCAATCTTCTTGCAAATGCAAAATGTATTCTTCTCCTCTTTCTGTCTTGCGTTAAAACATAATAGCAGATTGTAAGTATACGTATCATTGTACAAAATTTAGAAATAACAATGTTAAATGGTACAAAGTGGGAACCTGGAAGATTCTATACTTTCAAGGGAATTTTGTGAAAATCTGGGGCAGAAAGTTGAAATCCTCAGAATATCTGGACCTAGGCCCAATGTTGAGCCTGTTCTATTTTAATAAAAATGAACATCTGGTAGATTAAAGCCATGAAGAGTAACATGATTAAGGTAGTATTTAGAAGAAAAAGTCAGATTTCATTAAGCCGCAAAACACTCAAATCATCATTCTGAAACATGCCTCATAATCATATAATAATAATATTATTTATTTTCCAGTAAGAGACTGTATAAAATATATACTGTATACTGTATAAATATATACAGTATACTGTAAAAATGCAGAGCTGCTGTTGAAGCATTATTTCCCACCTCTCAGCAGATATTTACAATTGCAACTAATTTGTCATTCCACATTCACCTGGCTCTGTTCTTCTGTGCCTGAGATTACTCCAGGTTAGAGGAAAGGAATGGCCAGTTGTACACATAAAAATAAAATACCCAGAACGGGTCAGAATTCACAGAAATGCAAAACAAAATGGAACTTCCTAACATCTTCCTTAGCCAAGAGAGAAACTGAGAAGGTCCTTTAAAACAGTTAAAAGGGGAACCTGAGAACTGGCTTTTACCAAACCTACACTCTTGTTATGTTAGTCTTTATCCAATGTATCAGCACAGCTGATTTGTGGCCATTAGCCTGAAACATCTTCACCAAACTGCTCTCATTTCGCTTCTCCTCAGATCCCTACAGGAATGATTTTATATGAACTGTCACCAAAGTCAGGCTAAAATATTCTAGGCTAAAAGCTGTTGAGGAAAATCTGGGCCTTTAGAAATTACTTTCTGTTAAGAACTGACTTTATTTCTATAACTCTTTCCCTGTTGCTTCCCATTCTATTAGGTTTTTTTATACTCCTACGGGCAGGAAATTAATTCCTCCACCCTTGCTATGAAATTTTGACTATATCTTCAATTACTGAAGTGAACTGGAACAAACAGAATAAACTACATATATGTGTACACACGTATATTATACATGTATAATGTATAGAATTTCTTACAATATGGCGATCCAACAAGGACACGTGGAACATAAAACATGAAATGCAACTGAAATATATCAAATGTGATACCTCATGGTGGGAAAACACTAATAAAAGATTGCTCCTCCTTATTCAACTGTGAGACTGCAGGAACAAAAATGGTATTACTGGAAAAAATACACATAAAAATTTGGGGAAAGAGAGGGAGAAGGAAAAACAGAAGTTCAGAGCAAGTATCCCCCCCTTTTTTTTTCTAGTGACTGTAAAGGTGCCATTTTTGTTAACCTCAAAATGGAAACAGCTCTGTAGTAGCCATACCACAAATGCTGTTGTTGCCCCCTGCCTTCTCAGACCTCACCTCTGTCAGAAGCAAAAGGACCAAGTGTCTGTGCTGTCCAAAGGGTCCTTCTCCTACTGCCAGGGACTGCAGTAGTGGAGGTACTTTTGCAATGCTGACACTTATTCCCTTAACTGGAGCTCAGCACTGACATCACCAACTAATTTCACAGTCTCCTCAGTGTGTGATCCAAGGGCACCAGCTCCTTCCTTGAAAGCATTGCAATGGTTAGATTTTTCAGTGCCTTTCATAACCTCCTAGCAATTCTGTCACTAAGAACATAAATATTTTCATCTGAGCTGGAGACCTGAGAGCTCATGTGGGACTCTGGCCAAACTGTGCTGAATATGAAATGGCCCTTCAAAATAATGCAAGACCTCTTGCACTAACAGGAATGGTGACTGAGAATAATGAAATCTGAGAACATACATAGACACATGGAGCATATTGGCTTGCCTATGCATGTACAATTGATCGATAATATAAATAGTGAAACAAACAAGTCTGGATGGCGTCTGGCTGTCTTTATCATAACTAAATGAAAGAAATCTCTCCAGAAGAGTAACATGTAGTAGAAAGAGTATTTTACAATAAAGTTTTCATTTCACATATCATCACTATTACATGCATAAATACCTGCATCAAGACCTCCTCTGTTAAAAGGAAAAGAAAGTTGTAATAGGAGACTCCTTTCTAAGGAGAACAGAGGGCCTGCTACACAGTCTGGACCCAACTCACCAGGAAGTCTGCTGTCTTCCAGGGGCTCGAATAAAGGACATCACTGGAAAACTCTCCAGTCTAATAAGGCCCCCTGATTACCACCCACTATTGGTTTTTCAAAGCGGCAGTGACAAAATAACAAAGAGAAGGCCAAGGGCAGTCAGAAGAGACTTTAGGGCCCTGGGATGATTGGCAGGGAGATCAGGAGCATAGGTAGTGATTTCCTTGATTCTTCTGGTAATGACGAATAGTACTGATAGGAATAGGCAGATCTATCAGGTCCATGCATGGTTCTGAGGCTGGTGTACTGGGAAAAATTCTGGATTTTTTGACCATGGGATGATCTATTCAACACCTGGCCTACTGACACCTGATGGGATGCACCTATCTCAGAGAGGAAAATGAGTTCTAGCACAGGAGTTAGTGGGGCTCATTGATAGAGCTTTAAACTAGCTGGGAAGGGGGAAACACCAGACTTGCCGGTGATGAGCAATGGGATGGTGTGCCAAACTTCAGGAAATGGGCATTAATGGGATCTGTCAATCTGCTTCATGAGCTGTTGGCTACAATATCCCACACCTGAAATGTTTCTGCACCAATGCACGCAGCATGAGGAGTGAACCAGAGGAGCTTGAAGCTTTGTCCCAGTCCCAGAGACTTGACATCATTGACATAAGGGAAACCTGGTGGGATGAGACCTGTGACTGGAATGCCCTGTTGGACGTTTACAGGCTCTTCAGAAGGGATAGGCAGGGCAGAAGAGGCAGAGGGGTGGCACTGTGTGTAACAGAAGGGTTAGGATGTGTGGAGTTCACAGCTGGCAATGGCACAGTGGAGAGTCTCTGGGTGAGAATCCAGGGACAAACAAATAATGCAGATGTCACTGTGGGAGTCTGCTATAGACCTCCCAGCACACTGGTGAATTATTCTTTGAGGAACTAAGTCAACTGCCCTTGTTCCTACAGGGGACTTCAGCTTGCCAGAAACAACTGGAAGCATCAAAGCATCACAAAGCTGGTGCAGTCTGGGCCAGAAGGTTCCTGAAAAACCTGGATGACTTTATGGAACAGGTTCTATAAGGGAGCCAACTTGGGAAGATGCTCTCCTTGATCTGCTGCTTGTCTACAGAGAAGATCTCGTGAGCAAAGTGGAGATTGGTGCCATCTTGGCCACAGCGACTGTGAAGCAATTGAGTTTAAAAGATCTGCTGACAGGAGGAGAAGTGCCAGCAAAACCTCAACTGTGGACATGAGGAGAGCAGACTTCAGGCTGCTCAGGGAATTACAGAGTGAAGTCCCCTGAGAAAACGTTTTTGTGGGTGCTGGTTTCCATCAGTGCTGGTCACTTTTTAAACATCACTCCCTAAGAGCACAGGAGCAGCAATTCCCAAATGTCAGAAGTCAAGCAGGTGAGGCAGAAGGCCAGCTTGGCTGAGACAGGATCTTCTCTCAGAAATAAGGCAAAAAAGGAAGGTGTATGCCCAGTGGAAGCAAGGTCAGGGGACATTGGAAGAATGCAGAGATGCTGTTTGCCACTGTAGGTAGAAAATTCATGCAGCCAAAGCTAAACTGGAGTTGAAGCTGCCAGAAACGTGGGAGACAATAGAAAGAGATTTTTCCAAGTATGTTAATTGCAAAAGGGAGTATAGAAATATCATCACTGTTACAGGATGAGGATGGTCCCCACACAAACAGGGACAGAGACAAGGCAGAGGTGTTTAATACTTTCTTTGCCTCTCTCTTCAACATGGATGATGGACCAAGAGGGTCTCAGTGCCCTGAGCTGGAGGACCATGACTGCGATGATGATCAACTCCCTGAAATCGTGTGGGATCTGCTGCTCCAGCTGGATCCCTACAAATCTATAGGGCCTGATAGGGCCTCAAAGACCTGCTGATGTCTTCACAAACCTCTCTGGATGATTTTTGAGCTGTCTTGGCAATCTGGAGACGTCCCAGATGACTGGAAGCTGGTGAACATTTTCCTGATTTTCAAGAAGGGCAAGAAGGAGGACCTGTCAGTCTCACTTCAGTGCCTGGTAAAGTTATGGAGAAGATTATCCTAGAAGCTCAACACCTACAGGACAACACAGTCATTGGTCACAGCCAGCATGGTTTCATGAGAGGAAAGTCCTGCTTATCAAACCTGTTTTCTTTTTATGACAAGGAAACCCACCCAGTTGATCAAGGAAAGCCAGTTGATGTAATCTTTTTGGATTTCAGTAAAGCTTTTGGTATTGTCTCCCACAGGATCCTTCTGGACAAACTGTCCAGCACACAGCTGGATAAACACAACTTGGGCTGGGTGAGCAATTGGCTCACGGGTCGAGCACAGAGGGTGATAGTAAATGGGGTAATATCAGACTGGTGACCTGTCACTACTGGGGCTCCACAGGGCTCCATCTGGGGCCCTATGCTCTTCAACATCTTCATAAATGACTTGGACTGGAGGGGATACTAAGCAAGTTTGCAGACAACATGAAACTGTGAGGAGCTGTTGACTCCCTCGAAGGCAGGGAGGCCCTGCAGAGAGACAAATTAGAGGACTGGGCAACCACCAACCATATGAAGTTCAAAAAAGGCAAATGCCATATTTGGCACCTGGGATGGGCCAACCTCAGATATACAGTCAGTCTGGGGAATGAGATGCTGGAAAGCAGTGCCATGGAAAGGGATCTGGCTGATGGCAAGTTGAATCTGAGTCAGCAGTGCCCTGGCAGCCAGGAGGGACAACCATGTCCTGGGGGGCATCAGGCAAAGCATTGCCAGTCAGTCAAGGGAGGGGATTGTCCCGCTCTGCTCTGCACTGGGGCAGCCTCACCTTGAACATTGTGTGCAGTTTTGGGTGCCACAATATAAGAAAGATACTAAGCTATTGGAGAGTGTCCAAAGGAGGGCAATGAAGATGGTGAAGGGCCTTGAGGAGAAGTCGTAGGAGAAGCGGCTGAGGGCACGTGGTCTGTTCAGCCTGGAAGAGACTGAGGGGAGACCTCACTGCAGTCTAAAACTTCCTCATGAGGGTAAGAGGAGGTGCAGGCACTGATCTCTTCTCTGTGGTGACCAGTAACAGGACCCAAGGGAATGGCCTGAAGTTGTGTCAGGGGAGGTTTAGGTTGGAGATTAGAAAGAGGTTCTTCCCCCAGAGGGTGGCTGGGCACTGGAACAGGTTCCCCACAGAAGTGGTCACAGCACCAAGACTGGCAGAGTTCAAGGAGCATTTGGACAATAATCACAGGCACATGGTATGACTCTTGGGGATGGTCCTCTGCACGGTTAAGAGTTGGACTCAATGATTCTTGTGGGTGCCTTCTAACTCAGGATATTCTGTGATTCTGTGAAAATAGGCTCACAGCCAGAGGTAGGTCTGCAAAGAGTGATATAAGAGGCAGAGAGAACGAGGGAAACTTACAGGGCTGTAGCTGTATTGGAGAACTTAAGACAGCAGAGAATCCTGCCTTGTATCTTCTCCCTTACCAGATCACTCCTGAGCTACACTGTGTGATGTCCAAATGAGTCATTAAATACATTGTCTAAGTCCCAGCAGAAGTATAGATGTTTCTGTATATATAAGAAAAAACAAGGTAGGTAAAGAAGAGGCACACAGAAAACAAATTACTTATTGAAAGTTACAGGAAGACCTCCAATTTTCCAACTATACCCACTGACAAGATGCATATTCCTGATTCTGCTTAACATACTGGCATACTGTGGATCTTAGTAAAGTGTAAAAGAAGTTTGTTTTTTTTCCCAGAGGATGGAACATCTGTATCTTTAAATAATTTCCTGCCTCTCTAGCTCTCCCTTATACAGGAATACCTGCTCATGAACTCTCTCACAGGACCAGAGCTGCAGGAGATTGAATTAGAATGAAGTCGTGCAGTTTGTACTGCTATACCAAACCCTGCAATCTATTCAACTGAGAAAGGAAATTGGGTGTGGAATTTGTGTGAATGAATTCCACAGGAAAAACTGAAAAATTAAGACATGGTTGTCCACTACGAACAGTTAAATCGTCCTTTCTCAATTAGCAACAGAAAATGTCATCAACTCTTAATCCTTAATCCAAATAAAGGTGTTCTTACTCATGTACTAACTAACTTGAAGGGCAGATTTAGTAAGCAGTGGAAATACTGGATAACAGAAATGGGCCCAGATCTGAAAAAGCACTCTCAGTCAGATGCTGCAATTGAAAACTCTCTTTGGCTATCATTCGTCTCTGCTACTAAGTATGAAATCTGCTGTTACACTTTCAATACCAAAAAATTGATTACAAAGCCTAGAGAGACACGACATCTAAAATTATAAAACCAGTAGGAATCTGAATAACCTACAGTTCCAAAAATGGGTAGCATATATTTGAAGTGGTAAATCACAAAACATAACTTGAAAAAAATCACAAAACTGAGTAAAAAGCAAAACTCTTTCTTCTTTATTTCATCAGTTAACAGAATTATTTTGCTAAAATATATCAAAGCGACTTCTGAATAGGAGTGGAAGTAACCAAAGCCACTTGATTCTTTCTTATAGGAGAAAAAATATATCAACTGGGAATATGACATAGGAAATTGGTTAATTGTACTTTATTGATTCTAACCAGATGTTACACACCAGCCCATTTAAAAACAATTTAATGGCTTTACTCAGCAGTAATTATAGAACAGAGATTAACAAACTGCACTTAACACAGGTAGGTCCTTCCTTTAATTAGTTTCACATGCCATTAAAGCTACTCAGCTTTTTGGCAAACTGCAGTTTTATAGATTGGTATATTATTTGCAATTATCGTTAAATTCTATGAGCAATGATTGCAATATATCTGAAACACATCTGTTGCTGGCACTATTTGAATGTGACAACTTCATGGCTAGCAAGTGGTACATGTTACTGATGTACCACTACTACTAAGTGACTGATAAAAGTGTTCTACCCTTATACTTCGAAATACAACAGGTACTTTATCTCATATAAAGGTAGAGCTGCATTTTCTCTCATAATGGGTTAGTTTATGTGTCCAAAGGTATCTAAAGTATCAGTTAATCCTCAGACAGTCTCAACTGGATCAGGGGATTATTCATGTAATCGAGTACAATACAAGCACGCATTATTAGGCGCTCATGCAGCTGGGATAGCTGAAAGCCTGTGGCCAACACACATAATGCATGATAACGTCTCAGACACAAATCTGTTTGTGAGGGAAGGTTCTCCTTTACACACCACACTATCTGGAATAAGGGAAGACAACAAACATCTGACTTCCCGTGACAGATACATTTCAACTGCTATAGTGCATATGTGACATGCAGATATGTCCATACTTGACAGACGCTGGCAGTGATAAGAGTACATTTTCTCTATGCTGACTTCAGGGGATAGCCCATCAGAGAAGAGAGACATTTTCAGTCTCTAGGAATGATGACGTAATCCTTGCTTGTGCCACATCTATTGTAGCAGATAAATGTACAGCCTCACAGGCTACAGCAGCAGGTGGGGGATGCGCTGTGCTGTGGAGATAAGAGCTGGAGAAAGAGAAAAAATTCCAGTTAGAAAAAATACTTACAAATCATTCAACATGCAAGCATGGACTCGACAAAGAACTTGTATCTCTCATATTGATGGGATACATGACAATGTTTCTAAAGTTTTCTGAGGACCCATGGTGCTGATATAAATTCTGAACATTACAGCCAGTGTGAGATAGGTCGGAAGCATTCCCATAGGTTACCTGATAATCACCTGACCAAGGTTAACCTTGCCATCAACAGCACTCATGCCCAGTGCAGATCCACAGAACTCTAAAGTTCTGGCACTGTCCTTATGCATATGAACAGGTATCACATATAAAAGAAAACAAAGAACTGAGAGGAATGGAGCAAGTTGTGTGAGTAACTAGCCACTTTAATAACAATAACTATACACTAACATACTTTTTAAATGAAAAAAATAAACATCTAAGGACATCAGTCAGACTTCACTGTGTGAATCCAGTCTCAGACTTTTATTCACTGAGGAACAGTCGAAATTGCTGTCAGCAACCACACTGGTGGGAATTCACAATCTAACCCACTGCAGTAACATAATCCCTGAGGCTGCAGACATGTGGCAAGCTGGTGAGCACTTGAATATAGCGGCTCTTTGTGACAGAAGCTTACAGGGACCCCAAGAAATAATCTGAGACCATTCACCTGACACCATGGCAGGATCAGCTGTAGCTGTGTCATTACTGACAAGTTTGTTTAACCTGCCTTTGCAGACCACCCAGAAGCTGCATTCACAGCAATGTGTTCCCATGCCTCCCTCTCCTACAGTTCAGAAGCACATGGGTACACTGTCCATGGATGGTACATGTACCACTGGCACTACGAACAGGAGGAAGTTGGCCTTTCTGTAATGGCATTTTGTGTATTTGTATATCATGCTTCTTGGCAGCATCTTCTCTGCCAGGCTAAGCATCCTGCCATTAGATTGCCCTGCTTGAAGTTGGATCAAATAGGTCTCAGGTCTTTCCTGTCAAATTCCTCTCTCTCTTTCTCCTGCTAGGCCACATCTATCTTGGAGTACACTGCATAAAACAGGACCATGATTCTGCAACTGAACAGAGCAGAAGGCTGACCTCACATGCTTTTTTTTTTTCCCAAGTCATATTCTTACTCAGAAATGTATTAAACTGATGTCTAATTACAACTAAAGAGTATCTGTTACGTATAAATATTACAGATACTTCTTGTGAGCACTCTGAAGTCTTATCACAACTGACATCTGGGTTTTCTCTTCTCTGCCTCCTACTGAGATGGGGCAGCTTTAATTTTTGCCAAGGACTCTCTCTGCATGATGTTCCCTAGAACAGGAGAATGGATTCAAGAATTTCTCTGTACATGGGATCAAGGACCTAAAAGATACTTGTTGAATTGTTAAATTCTCTTCCGCAAAAATACACGTGCTACAGCCTGACCCCTGACAAATGTACTCAATGTACCCAGCTCCCTAAGGATTTCATCTGCTCTCACTCCTTTTAAAAGGAGACTGAAATGTGTCTATCTTCTTTACACTCACTCACAAGTGGTCCATACTCATCCATGATTTTTCCCATGCTGTCTGTCTTCTTAAATTGCTATCCTATGACTATGATCCTAATTGATATGACATAGTTTTTAAGGGTACTAATATCCCACTGTCATGTTTTCACCAGAGAAACTGAAATAACTGAGAAGCCTTTCACATCGTGACAGGCTAGGGGAGCCCTTCCTCCTGCAATAAGCGCCCTGCTAGGAAGACTAGTTTAGAAACCAAGACAGTTATAGCCCCTTCTTCCTCAAATATCAAACCTGACTCTGGCATTGTTTTCAAAACCCCCCAAAAAATCAAGACTACAAGCTCAAGTTTACCACTGCATGATACTTCCAAGGGAAGTACTTAAAGAAAAAGAAGGACACCAGGGAACATTTAATTTGGAACTCTGATTGCAAGAACTGATTTTAAATTTAGACAACCACAAACAATCAGAATAATCCTACTTTCTCCAGCCCTACATAAGACTAACTCCTTCTGTTTCCAAATGCAAAATAAGCAGCTTAACCAATCAATGCTGTACTTCACAGCCCCCAAGCTGGAGGCTCCTGACCTTTCAAGGGACATAAGTAAGAAGACTATTCTTAGAGATAAGCATATTAAAACAACAACAAAGACGTATTTTTAGTTAAGAGATTTTACATGTACACAGACATCCACAATCACATAACTCGCATATTTGTTTTACCTATGAAAGAAAGACCATTATAAAGTTACCAACCCTGCTTAAAGGATCATGAAACGTAAATAAATTTCTTAAAAATTTCTAACACGCTTTTATCGTGGCCTTTAGCTAAAGATCAATCACTCCTGAAAAACAATCCTTTTAGGCCTTTTGAATAAAGCTGGGAGGACTAAAAATTGGTTTTGTACATAAGCAAAGTACATCAACATCTCAATGGCATATAAACTTCATTTATTTATTTCCTATTAAATCAAAACACTTCTGAACTACAGTCCTGGTGCTACTCATTGTCTTGAATTTTTCCTTTATTAAGACAAGCCCCATGATTTTCAGATGTTTTGCCAGTGATTGCAAAGATACAGACGACATCAGTTCAAGCAATGGAATAAATTATTGGCCGCCAAAACTACTCCTGAAAACAGTTTCTAACAACCCAAGATGCCTAAACCAAGCAGGCTGGCAAGAAAAACCACCTGAAAAGAAAAACACGCAAGCGTTGCAGAGGAGGACCACGGAATTGGAGTTAGTAACAATACGTACCGTGCCGCTGAGAATGACAGGAACAGTATAAGGCAGATGGCAGCCACTGACCCTAATCCAACAGCAATCATGTACTGAGGAGGGGGTGACAAACCTGAAAGAAAATATCAAGCCATTCAAACAAACAAACAAACAAAATACCAAAACTTGACCGCTAGCGGATTTTGAACTCCTCTGAGGTACGCTCATTAATTGGAAACATTTTATAATTAAAAGTAAATTGCAATAAAACCATGCTAAGAAATTTACTTTTTGGGTTTTTTTTAAAGTTATGCCACTATATATTTAAGAAACTGTCCTTACAAGCACAAAAATTAGCCATATTTTTCATTTTTGCACGGAATCTTTTATTTTTTTGAGATGATAAAAAGACTTAATTCTCTGAGGACTACCTGAACGTTACAAAATAAATAAAGTGGCCTCCAAAAGCTAGAATGTTGTGGGGTTTTTGGCTGGTTGGTTAGTTGGTTTTGCTTTGTGGGGTTTTTTTTATTGCTGTTGCTTGGTTTTTGGGATTTTTTGGGGGGGTTTGTTTTTGTGTGTGTGGTTTTGCTGTTGTTGTTTGGTTTGGTGTTTTTTTTTTTACTCTTTAAGCCAATATAGAGCTATCTTAAAATAGACTTCTAAAATTCGCATTTTCTCTGCTTCAAATCCTTTGTGCACAAAAATTGCTGTAAAGATTTGGATGTGATGTACAGAAATAGCAACATTGAAAACCACGGACAAATAAGAGAATCCATTTTAGAATGGATTGCTGAATCCATTAGAAGGGAATATTGAAGAGGAAGGCAAATTTTCTGTCTCTAACCTTTTCAATCCTCATAATCATTAATAGCAAATGAAGAAACAGCCACAACAATTATTAGTTTATGCCGCCAAGCAAAGCTATGACAAATTATACTTTCTTACTGAAGGAAAAATTGACTTACTTTTAATTTGCGCCCAAACAGCACAGGACTGTGTTCTTACCTGAAAGTGAAAACATAAAAATTGCTGTTTCTCATGAGAGACATTTATTATTACTAACACTCTCTGAAAGATCAGCCATTCACAACATACTGTATTTTACTACTATTGGGAATACAGTTTGTTATTCCCCTAAACATCAACCTCTAGCTTGTCTTAAAAGATTATAAATTATAAAGATAAGATTAGAGATAGAATTTTGATGAAAGGCTCACTGTTGTCTTTTAACTCATTACTCTTCCTTTCTTTCTACAACCGAGGCATGTTAATAACACGGAAGGATCTTTGAAGTTTCTTCGATAGGGATTCAGAATTCATGAAATGCAAGGGTTGAATATGCTGTATTAACTCTGTCCCCATGCAGAACATATATGTTAAAATATAGTACCTAATGATGTGCTTTACAGATACTGGATATAGCATTTTCTTCAGTTAAGACAACTTGTTTGGTAATTTCTAACAATTTGTATAGAATACTTATAATGGTTCATGTTCACACCAGTTGAATAAATGTAACCAGGGGTCTGCTTTTGCAGACTTGTTGAACAATTTTGGGTTTTTTTACAGTAAGCTTTGGTCCATTTAAAGCTTTTTCCCCCATCACTTCACAGTCATAAATACAAAAGAAGTTCTGTTCTAAGTTCTTGTAAGTACTGTGAAGTCTATTTCTGTAGTGCTTCTACACACACGCTTTCCTGCTAAATTACTTTCACAGACTTTCCCATAATGCATACACAATTCGTATATTTTTCATGTAGCAAAATGTCTATTTAGGTACAGAATAACAGTACATTTCTAAGAAATAGAAGGCTACATTTTTAAGTATTTGCATAAAAGGATGAAGACACTTTTGTATGTTTAATCTCGTGTATTTGCATTCTTTATCTCATGTGTCTGCATGCTGAACTGTGGAATCTCAGTGATTCTGCAACCCATTTTTTATAAGGAATTTTCTGGTCAATTAAAAAGACAAAAGACTGACAAAGAAGATCCTCTTAGAAGAGGAAGAATAAAGAACAAGGGGTGGGTTTAAAAGCTCACCCAAATGTCAGATTTTGGAGGCACTGGCATGAGTGCCATCATTTTGAAATAGCTACATTTATGACACCCTCTAGCGTGCAGAAAATTAGTTACTTCCTGCCTATCAGGGAAGTTACAGAGGTCCCATGAATCTCAGCAGAAAAGCTCACATTTCTGCACTTTATACTAAATCAAACTATAAATCCCCTTCTCTGATACAAATAGCACCTTTACTGAAAAGTTAAATTACTCTTCTAAATACTTGAGTATCCATTGATCTCAAAGTCCATATTACAACTTGGATGAACACAGGTAGCTAAACTGCAGACAGAAACCACTTCCACAGCTGCAGACTTGAAAGAGTTCTGGAGGAAAAGCATTCTGTCATGCATATACACTTTCCTCAGATAATTCATATTAGGCTAATTTTAACAGATTTTCCTCACAGTAGGGATTGGTTTGATTCCAATTTAAAAAAAACCAAAACAACAAACCCACAACTTTATTCTTGAAAAGACTATGTCACCTTCACCTTTCACAGTTGTGTTCTTACTTCTGTTGGATGCACAAACCGTTTGATTCAAAAAAAGCTGATGCTGACACTGAACAAAAGCTATGCTAAAGACACTACTCTCAAATTAGTTTAAATTCCAAATGCTTTTTTTTAGTTCTTGCCCTTCATTGTGAGCCTTGGCTTTCTGCACAGCATGGAATTCATAAAGTAATCACAGGGGATTAAAATAGGTACCAGGTGTATTTGCGCTATTTAATTAGGATCATCCCTCCTGGAGATGAACCTTTCCAACACTGGACAATTTGTTCCACTTAAGTAAGGTTAACTTCCTAACTGCTTTCCATGTGTATCCCCAGTGATCTCCTCGGATCATTTGACCAGCCCTTTAACACATCTGGATATCCTGCATGAAATGCATAAACAAAATATGCATTTTAAATAGTCCACTTTGAAAAATAAATGGAAAGTAAAAACCTCACAGCAGACATCCTTCTCAAGACCTCCAAATCTGAACAATGGATAAATGAACATGATAATATGTCAGGTACATTATGAATAATGACAATAAAGTTTACAATCAAGTCATGATTGCACAGCATGATGACACAAATTGAACCATTCTCAGTATGAGGGGCTCTGGAGACAGAGGGGACTCCGAAGCATGCCAGAACATAAAAGTCAATAATGAGAACATTAGTTAGAAGTCTATGGCATCTATTTCTAGTTTGTCTGTATTCAAATGGAAATGTGTTAACAAATTAAAGACACTATAGAAATGCTGATTTCACAGGTACTAATAATTGAGGGCCAAGTAAATAAAAAAAAAAAAAAACGACAAAAAACAAGCAACTTTTAAATATTAACTCCTGAATCCAGTTAGTTAAGTAATAAGATTTTCAGAAATTCTCAAAACTGAACAACCCTCAATTCATAATTTTTATTTTTTTTAACCGTTTAATACCAATGATTGCACAGAATACAAGGGCATGAGAACTGCAGATAAGCCAGTACTTTTGAAACATTGGTCTAAGTCCCATTTCAAAGAAGCAGAGCTGAGAAACAAAGCTGTTTAGTATTTGTGATCCTAAAAACGATTCATAAGTGTTGTATGTAACTTCATGTACTTCATCAACTAACAAAAGCCATACTGTATACTAGATGTATACTAAGGAGCTGGTGCATTCTAAATGGAAGGAAGCAAGAGTGACTTTGACAAATGACAGTAATAATAATCCATTAAATCAGCACCCTAGAAAATACATCTGCAAATGTTAGCAATTAAAGATCAGGAAATAATCTATAAGAAAGAGAAAGAATAATGTAGCTTAGAAGCCACTTAATAAACAAGCTGGCAGAGATGTGTAAGCAATCAGTTCTGTTCTGTGCAAGAAAGGCCTCCACACAAGTAACAAAAGGAAAAATACCCCACTATCAGAAAATACTGAAGGGAAAGAGCTAGGGAAACCAAAGCATAAAACCCAAGGATAAATGAACTAAGTTCATGGATGTATTTAGCAGTGCTTATAGAGGCCACACTTTTATACATTTGACTGATAAACAATTCTGCTCCACAGAGTAAATTTCTCTAAAAAATACAGTTCATTGTCCAAACTCCAGGATATTTTGGGCTAACTTATTTATGAACTGAAATGCCTTCTTTTGTCATTTTCCTACTTTTTCCTCTCACACAATCAGTTAAAAGTTTATGACAAACAGACTTACATCATGATCAGAAACCACTTCACCTGTGCTATAAGAAAACTTCTCAGTCTATTGTTAAAGTAGATACTATACAAAACATGTGCTGCACAGGTCAGCAGATACCAGAAACATCTTACTACATGCACTTGTTTTATTTCACTCAGTTTGGACTGAGGCCATTACATTTCTTAACAAAAGCTGTCTTAACTTACTGAGATTCATGTGTAGGCTTTCAAATAAGTGACTCACAGATCAGTTATTGCACGCTTCCTTGTTTTTTGCTGTTTAAACAAAGCCCTAAAAACTCTATTTTAATTTTCTTCAGATAGCAAGGTGAGGCAGTGTTTAGGTGTTTTTTTTCTTTATTAGGGATTGGTTAGTTCAGTTTTTATATTTGACATTCAGGAACTGTATTGCACATAGAGTTATCACCTGCTCCACGTGAGAAGAACTTCCTACTGTTGGAAGTTATATTATAAAAGAATTAAAAACTGCTGACCCCTGAGATAGATACAACTAGAAAACTAGATCAGGTGTACATGTTAGAAACTTTTTGTTTCTAATTGAAAATGCATATTTACTTTAAAATTATAAAAACCTTAATGCTAGTAATATACTTCTTTTTCCACAAAGCTTTCCCAGTGGAGCTGGAGTTTGTCCACATCATTTGGAGAACTGGAATATTTTGTTATAATACACTGGATTAAAAATTAACATGGGTGAAGGAGTAGTTTTTAAATTCTCATACTGATCTGTTTCACTAAATTCTGGCCCAATAAAGACACCCTCAATTACTGAGGGCAGTGATGGCCCTTCATTTTTACTAATTTTCTGTTTGTCTTTTGACATCCAGAGTTGCTTCAACATTACAATGACATAAATATCTGTAAGGAATTACAAGAGATATTTAAAGAGCTTCAGATTTAATCTAATTAAGTCAACTAACAGATCCTTGGAGCATCATAAAAAATCTAACATATTAAAATTTTCCTCTTTCTCCCCAGCAACATTTCATTCAACAGGTGTAAAGAAGAGGTTTTAAAATATCCATTACCTTATTCCACTCACTTATTATTCTCAAAAAAACACAGTACTCTTCTCCCAGCTTTAAAGGAGCATTATAAAACTTCCCGTAGTAATGTCTGTCTCCAAGAGCAATTGACATGTTATCAGCAACATCTTTCGCCTGAAATTCAGCTGCCACATATCCTTTAACATCAGTGGTGTTACTAAAGAAAGTTGCAGTAGCAAAGGAGTCACAAATAAAAGTGCTTTGCAAACCCAGAGGAAGCACAATCACTTGATACAGACTAGAGTGAAAAAAAAAAAAATTAAATATTAGCCCCTACTTCAATGAACAAAGCATCAGACATTCATTAATTCATATTGTCTTTTCTATTTGTAGGCTCTTAACTGTTCTTTATTATTAACGTCCAATATGAACACTTCTTATACTAAAATATTTCTGTGTGTGTTCCACTGCATTTTGAACCAAAAGTACTGAATGCACAGCTTAGAGCTCCTCATGACATGCACATTAATGTTACATGTTTATTTATGTTCAGAAGAACATCAAACTGAGATATTTCAGGCTATCTCCCCCTCCTCCTCTCATCAAAGTTCACTATGAAATAAGACACCGTTTGCCTCTGAAAATGATTTGTAAGTTCCCAGAAACAAGACTTTTTTTATTGAGAGGACAGGTACCATTTGTAAAAAAATAAATAAAATCTGTCTTCAGACCTCTCAAAACAATGTTTAGTCTGTGGTATCCAATGACAGCAGGGTTATTTATTAGGGTTTTTAAACTAGACATTTCCTGAAACATTATTAACTTTCAAATATCTTCTAATTCATTGTAATATTGAATTATGATTACCATTCCCTTCTATCACCAACAGCACTTAGTAAGGGGTAAATCCTTTTTCTCTAGAAATATATTTTGCTTGTAATAAACTAACATGAAAACACTACTTCAGAACATGTATAAATTCTGAATTGTTATTCACTATTTACTCTGGCTCTTAGGGAAAAAAAAGGGAATTGGCTGCATGAGTTTGTTGGAAAAGGAAAATCACATGAGTAGAGGTGTGTTTGGAGCCATCAGTAAAGATTTACTGCAACCTCACTGTGGATAAAGGGAAAAGAAAAACAAAACAGAACAAAACCACAAAGCCAACTGTGGAAATTCACAATTATCAGAACCAGATTTTGTTCCAGAAAACAGAGAGGAGTCTGAAATAAATACTACTTTGCTAAGAGAGGAGAAACTATGAGTTACAGCATAAATTTTCTCCCATTGCTAACAAAAATAATCCAGCCCTCAGAAACAGTTCCAATCTGTTAGTAATATAAATCTGCAGAATGTTTTTTGAAAGGGTGAAGAGCACACAGACAAACCTGATCGGTCCATTCTGATCTTCTGCTTTCCGGAGTCTAAGCAAAGGTGCAGAACCTTTTACTGCAACAAATTCTACATCTGGGAAAGGGGGATCTAAAAAAGTAAACAAATACCAGTACTTCAGAGAGGTTTTAGAAATATTTTGGGCATCAGGGTTCTCAGCTATTCTCTCCCCCAGAAGTTCCTTGTTCATTGAGTCTTAAACACCTGACAGACAAAGCCTGCAGGCAAATTAAAACTGGTCAAGTAAAACACAGAGCAAATACGAGCATGACGGCCTGGCAGCCTCAACTCAGAACCCTGCACTGAAGTATATCTGCTGCTATCTAGGGAAAACAGAGGTGCCCAAAAATGACTGCTTGGAAGAAGCAGCATTATTTATTAGACTATCTGAAACGGCCAAGGAGAAGAAAAATACGAAACTGTGGGCACAGAACCCACTGCGAGAAATAAAATGGTATGAAAAAAGGAGAATTTAGTAGCACCGAAAGCACTGGCTAGAAGGCAACTTCCTTAGTAACTTCCTCACAGTCAGCTAGCAATATCCAGCCCCCTAAATTGGATTTCAATACTGGTACAGAGCTCTAATCTGTGTCAGTGGGAATTTGAATCAAGGCCAACACTGAACAACTACTTCTCCCTCTAATTTCAATGGCAATGATGACAGCTGCACACTGATATGGAAATTACCACTACTAGCCTGAAAGCAAAAAGGAAAACAGCTTCAGTGTGCACAACCAAGGGCACAGAGTGTGAAGCATGGATACTATTGACCCCAGAAGTCTGAAAGAACTTGTACAGATATTTCCAGATATGGTTAGGCTTTCTGAACACCAGCATATCGGGCTGCTGATGTGATATCTAACTAAAGAGTAACAAATGCAGTGCTTAAGCACAGCAAACCAGGATTTTAGAGCTAGAAAGATGTCATGGAGAGAACCAAAAGAAAAGCAATGCAGATCTGCCAAAGTTACATCAGGCAAAATCTCTCTGAAATGCATGGATTTTTCAAACAGCTGGAATACAGATAGATGCACATATGTTTGAAGTATAGAAAATCATTCATTTTGCAGGAGAAAATGAGGTTTGTTAAAAGAACTGTCAAGAGGGCAAATAACTGCTAAATAGGGAGCTAGAAACATACATCATGTTGAAAGCAGTAGTACTGGGGTGCAGAAAGGTTATTAAAGGAGTTCTTTCAAGGGTAAAAGGAAGTACTAAGTCTGGCATTTTATTAACAATCACCGTGCAAAATCCCAATGCATATAGATTAATTTTGCTGCTCAATGCTAGAAATAGAGAGACATTACACAAGAAGAATTGCATCACCTTTACAACTATTGTTTTGCAAAAATAAGATTAAATTCATCCATTTAAAGTATAAGGTGATACACCTGGGCCTACTAATAAGAATTTATACTACCTATTCTAATTTCCTTTGAGTAGTAGGAAGGGCATATTAGTACATCTCAGAATGAGTGTTAGTCACCAAAATGACAACAGAAAGAAAAGAAAGGCTGCTCTAAAAAGCATAAGAAACAGGTTTACGTAACGCTAGAATAGTGCCACCAAAGGTACTCAAGGCTCAGGTGCGACCACTTAAGTGTCTGAAGTTCCAATAATTAGTGCTACAGAGCTCTGAGAAACTAGTGCACAGGATACAAGGAAGACATGGACAAAGAAGTTGTCTTACATGAGGTAACCAAAATCTCAGATTCATACATTTTGTAACCTATGAAGAGGAAATTTGAAAGCTTACGTGATCTCTGCTTTATTCAGAAATGAATGAAACAGGGGAAGGGATACAACTTAAGCACAGTATGCCCAAAATAAAGCTAACAGGCCAGAAAAGCATCCCTAGCTAGAAAAAGACCTACCTTACCCTTGACAAAAATCACCCCCAAGAGAACCTCCTGAAAGCTTACCTAACCAAACAGACTGCTTTGGTAATTCTCTCTACCATGTTCTTTTCAAAACCAGGCTATGGGTGAACTACCAGTGAAGAAACCAGCTACGAATGTTTAGGATTGAAATGACAATAAGATTTATATAGTGGTCTACAGCTTCCTCACGAGAGAAAGCAGAGAGGCAGGCAGTGATATCTTCTCTCCAGCGACCAGCAACAGGATCAGAGGGAATGGCATGAAGATGTGTCAGGAGAGGTTTAGGTTGGATATTAGGAAGACATTCTTCACCAGAGGGTGGCTGGGCAGTGGAACAGGCTCCCCAGGGAAGTGGTCACAGCACCAAGCCTGACAGAGTTCAAGAAATGTTTGGACAGTGCTCTCAGGCACATGGTGTGATTCTCAGGGCTGTTCTGTGCAGGGCCAGGAGTTGGACTTTGATGACCCTTATGGGTCCCTTCCAACTCAGCATACTCTGTTATTCTACGAAAACTGAGAGTTTTCTGAGTTAATGAGGTGTACTGCATGGCTGCTTGCAAGAACAGGAAATGGTCTTTGCTTCAGGTCTTTTCAATACATCTGCAACTGCAGATATTGCAATATGTACAGAGAGAATTTCTATCTGAACAAAATAAATGAACAAATGACATTTGACAGCCAATCTTTTTGTCCTTTGTCCATTGCAAACTTAAAAAAACATAACTTGAAAGCCATAAATTCTCTGTTAATTTCAGTGGTTCCTCAGCACAGACATTGTCAACAGACAGAGTGACAGGAAGATATATATGTCAGGGTAGATTCATCTGGTATATTTCTCGTATCTTCCTTTCCTTTGGCATTCAGGATCACCAGGAGACACTACTATTAATTTCTCTTAAGAATTTTTCAATTTCCAAGAAAAACTTGGGAATTTTTTATTTAATGCCAGATAGACTGTGCATTGCATGCAGCAGTTTTGCATCATTTTTCCAGATAAGCAGCACAAGGGGAAACGGGACAAAAAGATGCTGACTAAGGTCACAACAATTACTTTTTAAATTTTCTATAATTTGACAGGAAAATGCAAATCATGAAAATAAACAGTCATCCAGCACTGACAGCCCTAGCAAGTGGGTAAAAGAGAGCAAAATCTGGAAAAACACATAGTGCTTTTAAAGGTTGGAGTCTTTTGCCATATTTAGTTTCTAGTAAGAAATACTAATTATTACATATACAGAAGACAAAGTGCCTGTTTTAATAAGAAAAGTGAACAGCGTGCAACAATGTAAAGGAGTAATAATAATAATAATAATAATAATTGAAAGCAATAGATTTCATTTTTGTTTCACTGACCAGAAAGTAAACTCTGAAGGAGTTATTCCATCTGCAGTATTTGTCCAGTATGACTTTTTTAATAAAAAAAGAACCTTTCCAAAAATTTAACATTTAAAAATAAAATTAAAAAAAAAAAAAAGAAGTCTGCTGGGAGGTCATCATAATAACAGGTTTAAAAATCCACACAATAAAAATACTGACTTAACACCACCTAGAGCGGGTAAGGGAAGGGGGGAGCGCTACAGAGGTGAGGATTTGCAGTAGGTGGGCTGAGAGAAGAAAGCAAGACCCTCCAGTCTGTTCAGGTGCTGTTAGCACCTTGCCTTTCTTGAAGTTTTTTTTTTTTTAACTCTTCACCAGCAAAACAGACTAAAATATCTGTAGCAGCACCAGGAAAAGAGAGAAGAACACAGCAAAAAATGCAAGTTTATCCAGAGATAGTCCCACTCTAAGCACTTCCTTGTCATAGCAGTGCTATGCTGATAACACTTGAACATTCCATATACAGGGCTAATTTTCTAAAAGAAGAATCCATCCGGTAATTCCTCCTCTGAACCTGAAGGCAAGCTACAAGAAAGAAGGCATATGACAGGAAGTGCCTGCGAGTGCAGCACCACAAACACCGCAGGCCTGGACCAAAAGCCTGCTTGGTGTTATACTGTAATCACGCTTTTCAGAAAAAGCACATTGGAAGCAGTTCACTATTAGTTATAATGAAACCACTTCACATTAGAAGAGCTAAATTTTTTCTTTACTCCTAGAAATGAGCTGTTGACTTCTTGTTTAAAGCCCTAGTTAATGCCTATACTGCTTACTGCTGAGGACTGCACAAGTAAACCACTGCAATAGAAGGAATACGTGAACTTTCGGGACACTCTCCAGGAGTGGTAACAGGAACATTTAATGCCTCCTGTCACATGATCTTTTGCACAGTTCTGAAGCAGTAACTCTGGGACAACACTGTGCTACTAACCTTTGGATATGTAATACAGGCAAGAAAGGCTGTAAGTTGCCCATACAGTCACATCAAAAATGAATGCACAAATCCATTTCTATCCCACACTATATATGGATATGCATAATGCCAGTTAAACTGAATATAACTTGTTGAAAGACCTTTTCTTGGTGCCAGTACAGCCATTTTTACAGCTTCCCTGCATCATTTTATGGTATTGACAAAGCTTTAAAAATAATAATGGAATTGAACCACAAAGTCCAAAACCACATGGCAACTCTTCACTGAAACTGACAGTCCAGAGAAGTCAAATCAAAGACTCCTCTTAAAGCCAGGTTTTAACTAAAACAACCCTTTGCTGAAATAAGACAATTTTCATTACTCTAATTTCTTGTAAACAAGGGATTTTTTTCATGGTTATTTGAGGGCTTTACATCCAAAAGGTTTTTACTGAATTTTAAAACAAGGAAGTCAAAAACACAGCTATTAAAATAAAATAAAAAAATATGGTTGAGATATTGGTACAATAGAAAAAGTGTCTGAAGAGTAAATAAGTTTAATGTACATATTAAATATAATTTTTTAAACAGAGAGTGAAAAGAGATTTTTGACTTAAGAGAAAAACATTATTTAAAGAAGGGAAGGAAAGAACGTGGATGAATAAATCAAGACCACATCTACAGAAAAAGATCATTTAAATCTTCATTAAGGACTGGTCATTTCTGGAAATCCTGCTCATGTGATTCCCTTTACTGACTGAGGTCTTTGTTTTCCTGATCTGTGACTGAATGCCACACCATCCTGTTCATCATCAGAAAGGTATGAGTTCAATGAGGCAGACAGTAAAAAAGGAACTAGTGCCCAGTGACGTGTCACCAGCCAGGCCAGCTCTGCTTGCAGTGGTGTGCTTGGCCTCCTGTGAGTTTGGCTCCTGCACTGGGAGAGCCTGAGCTCTGCTGCACAAACAGTCCTTTCTCTTAGGCAAAATACTGGCAAGGGGCAGGATGTCTCCGAAGTAAAATGATCCTAGGCAAGGAAGGAAAGACGAAAGCAAGGAGACGTGGTTTAGGGGACCCTGGCTGGTACCTCTCAGTCTTGAACATATCAGCAAGTGACCTGCCCCCACACCCACAAGTCAGTGTAATTCACAGCCACAAAATAGACAAGGAACCAGCTTGTGCCTCCTCGGGTGTTTCTGTGTCAGAGCCAGGACCTGAAGGGGCCCTGCTTCGGGCTGCAGAGCACCCCTGGGCCAGGTGCTCTGTAGGTAAATTCACCTCCATCTCACCCCTACTTGGACAGACCGCTTCCAGGTTGCATTACAGTCATCTGCCTTTGCTGCCATGTGTGCAGCTGAGCCAGTCTGCCCCATATCTCCTGGCTCACCTCTACCTGAACATTTCTTATGGCTCGTCATCTGCTGTCATCTGCTCTGGTTCCTCCTGTGGCACCTTTCCCTTGTGATTTCTAGGAGCAAAAATCTAACATAGAAAACACAGTGTAGGAAACACTTGAGTGTTCCCTCCTGGAATAGTTCTGCAGACCCAGGGGGAGGTGTTCAGGCTGTGGTTGCAGAATGGGGGAGAAGCAGCAAGGGGTACATCTGGCAGTAAGCTAGACACAAAGGCAAATGTGCTGGTAAGATCTAGAGACATGGGAAGTGCAACAATTGCCCAGCTATTCCTTTCCTGATGAGGATTCAAAACCTAGCTCTGCTCCTCTGTCCTGAGAAACAACAAAGTTCAAAGCTTCCTGTGTGAATATCAGATTTTAGAATGAGGCAAAGTGTAAACAGAAAGTGTTTCCTTGCTTCCTCACAAAAGAGGAGAGGTATATGTTTTATAGAGGTATTATTATTCTTAACTGTTTTAACTAGCCTTGTTCTATTCCACATTTAATGTTTAAAACAACACAAGGCAGTACTATCAGCAGCCTAGACAAACAGAAAGTGTAACTTTAAGCAGCTTAGCTTTAGTAAACTACTGGAATACATACAGCTAAATGACACCAAGCTGGATGGAGTAGTTGACATGCCTGAGAGATGGGATACCATCCAGAGAGACCTGGACAAGCTCAAGAAATGGGCCCATGGGAACCTCATGAGGTTTAACAAGACCAAGTGCAAGTCGCTGTACCTGGGCAGGGATACAGGCTGGGTGGAGGACGGACTGAGAGGAGCCTTGAGGAGAAGGACTTCGGAGTGCTGGTGGATGAGAAGTTCAACATGACCCGCACTCACAGTCCAGAAAGTCAACTGTGTCCTGTGCTACCTCCAACAAAGTGGGGCCAACAGGATAAGGGGATTTTTTTCCTTCTAGTCTGCTCTTGTGAGACTCCACCTGAACTGCTGCATCCAGTTCTGGGCTCCTCAGCACAGGAAAGAAGTGAACCTGTTGGAGGAGGTTCAGAGAAGGGCCACAAAAATGATCAGAGAGACAAACACCTCTCCTTTGAGGAAAGGCTGAAGCAGCTGGGGTTGCACAGTCTGGAGAAGAGAAGGCTCCAGATGGACCTTACTATGGCCTTTCAGTACTTGAGGCAGCTGCCTAGGAAGACAGGGACAGACTTTTTAGGGTCTGTATTGAAAACACAAGGCATAATAGTTTTAATTTAAGAGGGTAGATTCAGACTAGATAGTAAGGGAGAAATTTTTTACACTGAGGGTGGTAAAATACTGGAGGAGGTGTCCCAGAGGGGTAGTCAATGTGCCACGCCTTGAACCATTTAAGATTAGGTTGGACAGGGCTCTGAAGAACCTGATCGGACTGTAAGGGGGTTGGAGTAAATGACCTTAATAGGTCCTTTCCAACCCAACCTGTCCTATGATTCTGTGATTGTATCTTAAAATGGAAATACTAACAGTGTGTATGTATGACCTTTTCTCATATAAATTCATAGCTGAACAGGATTTACAATCTATATTCCTCCCACACACAGCCTATTCTTGTATTGGTTTGTTTCCATTTTGCATTTCATTCATTTCATTTTCACTATAAATTTGTAATGTACCAGGTCTTTACTAAAGAGGCCCCAGTTCATACAGATGGAAAAGACTAAAAAGGCAGAGTTTTATTCCACTTGTAAAGCACTGGCTTTAAAGCACAGGCCGTGTGTCACTGACATCAATTGCTTTGTAAACGAAATGAGAGAACTGTTCAGAATTATTATGACTTCACAGATACGTATGAAAAATTCTTGCTACGAAGGAGTTCAGAAAAATGATAGAGAAATGGAGTTCATATGAACTTAAAATACAAAGCACATACATATGTATAAAAGTGTTTACATGACTGGCATCTCCTCCCTACTTTAAAAACAAAAGAAATCACGCTCAGGTTTTCATCACTCCCCTTTCACCATTACATAAATCAGAAACTCCCTTCTTTGCAATTCTTGTGCTCTGAAGGTGCACACTTTAATTCTTCCAGATTCTCCAGATCTCCAGATTTTCTCTCTGGAGGACGTGATGGGCTATCACAGTAAGAGCTGTCAGATTACCACAGCTCCAACTGTCTTTCACTTCCTCAATGGAAAGCAGATTTTGGGGTTTCCCTCCTTTTCCAGACCTTGAAGAATTCCCCTTATGAAAGAATAAGTGTAAGTCTTTTCCATCATACAGTAGAGTAGAACAATAGTCTATCTTTTATGTGTGCGTGGGCAGGTGAACAAATCACAACACAATCTGATTGCTAATGCAATGTATTTTCCATATACAAACACAAAAGTGCAGAGCTCTAGAAGATAATACTTCATTTCTGATGAAATACCTTCTTCTAATTCAAGTCACTTTCTAGGCTCTCTGCTTGTGTGTCTACATTCTGACTGAAGTGTTCATAGAGAGGGATGATACACAAACAAGAGTATGTGGCCTGCAAAAAGAATATCAGCTGAGAAACACAGGAAGTACTAAAACCATCTGAGGAATAGACTCAAGGTCAAGCCTACTCAAACCCACTGAAAAGTGCACATACAAATATGCAAGAAATTGTGTGAATAGTATGCACTGAACAAACTCAAAATACACCTTGATTCTAAGCAGAAAACTGAGAGGAGGAAGAGCAATGAGAAACCATTAGTCAATCTAATATGAATTATTTTACAGGAAGGAAATACAATTGGTAATTCAGGTACAAAAAAATCTTTTCTGTCTTATGATTTTTTAAGTCATAGTAGTCTGCTCTAAACCAAAAAAAAGACCAGCCAGATTCTGTAAATATTTAGGCGTTCATGAACTTTCCAAAGACCACAGTTTTGTCATATCCTTCATAAAAAATCTACGCAAAGCAAAGTTCACAGATTCAAACATCAGTAGAATTTTAATGTGGCTCAACTGAAGAAATTACTCCTATTTAGAACATTAGAAGTGAAAGTAAAAAAGTCTTAGCACTTTATTATTCTGTTTTTCAAACTCTGGAAAAGTGGTTGCAAAAGTTCAATCATCTTACATTATACGAAAACAGGTAGCGAAATTAAGAACAATGCCTTGTCCAAGCATGTCTTAATAAATGATATTCCAAAAGGAAAATGAACAGAGCCATGTGTAAGTAGTGTAATTGCACATATGCCCACAGGATGCTCCTTTTCTTCTCTGGAAACAGACACAAAATCCCTTCTTGCTTAAAAGACAATCTTGCTACCATCTTTTTCACAACTACAATATAATCGCTGCCTAATTATTTTTCATAATTGACTCAATTTCCTACTTCAGGTAGACTAGTGGTGAGAGTTTCTCCGAAGTAAGAAGGGCAACATAAAAGACTGTGCAAGATGCCTGTTACTGGACATACGAACGGATCACAATTTCAAGGATCCATGAAGCATCTGATAGACTGCATTTACCATTCACGATGAGATGAGCAAACTCAACTTTGTGTTCAGTACAGAACTATTTTTTTAGAGGTTGCTACTTGCCAGGGAGAAAAGCGGGATTTTAAGTCCTGAGTTCTTGGTTTTTTTTATTTAGAAATACTATGGACATAATATATCCTCATTCATGAGGTACACATATATAGATATTCAGGACACAGAAGCAACTTTCATAACACGCATTTACAAATCTTATTTTTTTGAAAAAACACCCAAACTTATTGCTAGCATACATAATACTTACTGTATTCTGCAACAGTCTAAAGGTTTACAGAGATTACTATCCTTGTCAGGAAATCTAGTCTGTAAGGCAATGATCATCTGCCAGATGATCAGAAGAGACAGTCTGGGACATGTCTCTTCATACCAGTTGAAACACCACAGTTAAGATTTCCCAAACTCTCAAAATGTAGGAGGTGTGTGAAAGTCAAGGAGACACAACACCTGGATTTGCCCCTAGCTGTGGAAACAGGCCAACTAACCATGCACTTGTTAAAGGATGGCATATGAAACCTTAAACAACTAATGAGGCCATAAACAGTAAAATACTTCTGTAAATTTCTGTTTCCTTAGAGCCTCTGCGCTTAAGACATATCTTGCATTTTCATGGTACCATCTGGTTTTACTACATACAGGACTACAAAATAACTAGACAAATGAAAAAGAAAATTATACACCTACCTCTAAAATTATAAATAGCTTTTATATAAATTAAGTTGCTTTTATAGACAATGCAATTCCAAAGGTCAAAGGTACACTGCCAGAAGAATAACTTCAAATGTGTCTTTTTCATCTCAGATGAGACAGCAACACATTTAACATCTTATTTAAATTCTCATTATTTGGTGGGGTTTGCAGCATGATTGCTGTTTGCTTTTTAATTTTCACTCGATTTCAACTGAAAAAAGACATACCTTTACTTCTTGGTTTCTGCTGAAAAAAAGCATAATAAGTGTTTTCATGGCACGTTTTAGGTAAAGACTCCTAATATGACAGAGCAACACTACTTTTTACTGCTTACTGAAGAAAGTAACTACCAGATATAAAAAGGCTTGTGTAGTGGAATCTTCTTTCAAAATGGAAATGACCTAAATTTCATGCAAAGACCTTTCCTGGGGCTATGCATGTGCATTTGTGAAGCACTAACTCAGCAGAGAGGAAAATATGCCAGCTGCCAAGACACAAATACCACTTCACACAGCACCTGCTGCAAAGTGATCTCCAGAGCACTGCTGAGTAAGCGACCTGATGCAATCTGCAAAATTTAGGAAATATCACAGGATGAAAGAGTAAAGAGCTAACGACTGAGCTCATACTCTGAGTATATATTCAAAAATTACCTAAGTCAACAAAATTCTGAAACAACATACTAGTTTTTTTACAAAGATGCATGAACTCACAGGCACTACTCACGGGCACAACAGTAAACTTGTGAAAATGAATTATCAGATCATTACTGTAAATTCATTTAAAAAAAAAAAATCCAAGTCATTGTGTATCTAAACAGTAGCTTTAGAAAACAAGAGATGTTTTACCTTTCATGAAGCTTAAACCCGTCAGATTTATTATTAAAAATAAAGTAACACTATCAATTTCAAAAATCCCCACAAATCCCCAGCTCTTCCTAAGAAGTCAGAAGATAATTGCTTCCATCTAGTGGCTAAACAAAGTTACAGACACCAGGAAGCTCCCATGCTTCTTTCTTATTCCAACTCATGTTCCTGATGGGAAAGGTGATACCATCATCAAACGCTGCACTTCACACTGCAGCAGTAATAGCCTATCAGAGAGAGTCTGACAGTACAAGGAGGGTGCAAAGCCATTCTAAACAAAAAAAAATTAGCTATGTTTCTTATCACAGCATTTAGTGCCATACGTCTCGCTGAATTGTGAAGCCGAGGCTCTCCCCGCAGAACCGTATTTGCTCAAATGGCTTTTATGTTTTGTACTCTGCCAATCAGAGGCAAAGGTGTCTGTCTGAGGTACTGGCAGGGCTCTCCATACCCTAAAATCCTTGCGTGTTTTAGCGTTATCTGTTGTCACAAATTTGCAATAAACGTGGGTAGAGTCCTTCCCAAATCTTCATTCACGAAGCCTAGCCATGATGATTGTCACAAATACCCATACAAAGTGCAGTTGTGCTATTAACTCTTACTGAAAAAGTGACTTGGGCTCTAACAGGGCAGGGGATTTAACCCAACTCTCCTAGATACCAATCTTGTGTCTAACCCACAAAACTATCTTTTCCCTGCTGTGCCAAAATGACATTTCAACACTCTGAACCCTCATTTCTCTCCCCCTTCTGCCACTAGACTGTAAGACCCTATGAAACCTGTGAAAACAAAGCATGAACAATTTTGAGCATGGAAAGAGTATTCTGGCAACCCACCATGTAACACTGAGATCAACAATGCTGAGCCTCTTGCACCCACTAGGTGTTATTGGAAATATATAAAATAAATGACAGGACCTACCTGTAATTTGTGTTGTCATGGAAATGAGCAGTGAAAAATTCAAAGCTACCATGGAAATATTAACAGAGTAATTGGTGCCTGGCTGTAAATCAAAACAAACTTCAGGAGCTTTCTTGTGTGTGGTAAGTTCAAAGGTCATTTCATGAATGAAGTCCTTCTGATACCAACGCTGGCCTCGCACATGAAACTGCAACGAAACAATCACAGCGTGTAATTTGCAGTATTTTAATATATTACTTGCATTCAGTCACCTCACGCTCTTAAGAAGAAGAAATAGCAGAACACATCAACAGAGAGTACCAAACCTTTTTGCACTGATAATTACTCAAATTCCAAAGCTTCCAAAATTTGTCAGGAATTGCATTCCCTCTTGATCGGATCTGACATTGTCCTCGTTCTTTCACTTCTCCTCCAGTCTATCCTCTTTTTTATTAACATTGTAACTTCCTCAATCTGTATTTCCTGCTAACATATAGGTTTCCAGGAACAGTTCACTTTCATTGCAGTATACTCTCATGGTGAGTTATAAAAGTAATCTCACATAACCACCTCTCAGGTTGCAACCTGAGGATCAAGACAAAATCAAGCTATTTTGACCCATGCCAAAATGCCAGCTACACCTCAGAATCTGTCTCAGACACCTATGTTTCCAGGCAAATTTACAGACCTATTGGGTCTTTTTTGTTTCAGTAGTTTGTTTTGTTTGTTTGTTTTGTTGTTGATTACTTAAATGATCATGAAGTCGTTAACTTTAGACCTCTGCTGATCAAATGATTTCTCTGTTAATGAAAACTAAAATGCTTGCTGTACTTTAATCAAGTGATAATTTTCCTTTAAATAGATCCCATGCCTTTAGATAATTTCTTAGTGCCTCCCAGCACAAGGAGACTTGAGACAACAGCAGGTGGCCAAGAGCCCTGGCAGAGACAGTTCATGTAGAAATTCCATGCTGAGATAAGAGGAGACTAAAGGCATATCACAAGGCAGAGGGAACTGACTCAGTGGAACTGGAATAGAGTTGTCTGAGGCCTGAACATAACAAACTTGAAAGTACAGATAAGGAATGCAAAATAAGAGTATAACATGGGAAAAATTAAGCAAGAATCAGGGCACTACAACAGAGCATGGTGGTTTCTTTCTTTTCTGAAGACTGCCATGCAAGCTTACTCACCGGGTTTTCACAAGACACATTATTATAATGAGGAACACTGCCAGTGTTTGAAAAATTAGGTTTTTTCACATAGGTGATTGATAAAAATTGTTTTCTAGATTCAAAACATAGAATGTCACTTACTGAGTATCTGTCTTCCACATCAGTTTCTCTGACATTTCTCTGCCATTTCAAGCAAGTATCATTAAAAATTAATACATTATTGAAAGCTTCTTTTACTGTAGAGACAATTAAAAAAGAAATCAACTTATTATGAAAATGTTACCTTCTTCAACTTAATTGAATGCGAGTAGCTGAAAATAAAATTTTTAAAAAAAGGTTTTTAATTTCATTATCTTCTGAGATAAAGGTACAATCTCATTTCTATGGGAATGAACAAACACAGTAAATAAAGCATGATTTCCAGAGAAAATGGCTTTTGGAAAAACCCAAGCACGCTATTCAGGAAATTTGTCCAGGCCTAGGAGGTTATAATTACAGAAAGATCCAAGGGTTCAGACCTTCTGACGTAAATAAAGTTATCATAGAACAATTTGTTGCCTTTTAGGAAACAGGAAGTGAGAAAAAGCATATTTGTGGATTCCAAAGGCAATTTTTTCTCAAGGTCTGTCACACCAGAATTAGAATGTCAGAAGGCAAGCTTAAAGTTTCCATGACCAAAATACTACAGAAACCCTCTCAAGAACACTCCTTGCCTGAAAACTGTTAATCACTGGTAAACATAGGAGCATTGTCTATAATGCTGACATCACTTAGATTAGTATCACACAGCTAAACAACATGGAATTCTCCCACAGGCAGAGAATAATTTTTCAAGGCAAGAAATGGAAACCAGTAGGCAGTGTTTCATGGATTAAATTCTGGCATGTAGCCAGAAATGCCACTGAACCAATCCTGCCTCAGCCAGAAGGCAAATCCCGAAAAAGCAGGTTTGCCAAATCTTTCCGAAGGGCACTTATACTGACACTGCTCTGTTTGCAATGGCCACAGTGAGCAGAAAGAAAAACGTTTTGCAGAAAAAGAGCATGCTGACAGTGGCTACATGTTTGTAGTCAGCATAAAGAATTACAAAGTCTAGAAAACAGTCCATTTTCCTGTCTGCTAGACTCAAATCAGTGAACTCTGCAGCACAGTAAGTTCTTTTATAAGCACAGAGAATACAAAACACAACCTACCCTTTGTCTGAACTGATACTGTAACTGAGACAGTGATGTTTTTGGAAGAGATGGTAGTAATATTCACCATGTAGTTACGGCCAGAGTTCAGCTCTAAACACACCTGTGGATTATCTTCACTTGTACTGATGTTAAACATCACATCTTCTGAGAACATCTTCTCATCCCATCTTTGGCCTAGTATATGAAACTATTGGAACAAAAACGAAAGTGCAATTAGTTGTGGCTATCCCAAATTCAAAATACTAGTTCATTTAATCCTACTAGTTCTTAAAGAGAATGTGGGGTTACATCTGTTTTACAAGATCATTTCAAGCAAAAAAATAGGCTTTTGACTAAATGTTTTGGTGCTACAAGATGGATCTTTAATGTCTTCTGGCTGTTAAAGTCATCCCTATTTTTCCCTATATCTCTGCAACAAATAGAAGAATCTATTATGGAATCTAATCCAATCTATTAGCAATCTTTGGTGGACCATGCAAATAACTCTGACACAAATAATAAGATGTAAACAAATACTGTTTCTTATTTATGGCACACAGATAGAAACTTCATCTGCTTGTTACTTTCTTTCTTTTTTCCCAGTTTTGCCCGTTGCCCTACAGAAGCAGTAGAAAGATTGAATGCCAAACATGGATAAAAGACAAGCTTTGCTAAGATTGTCCCAGTGCAGTGGAAAATAAATCTGTTGTTTATATGACATGAAGGGACAGAAAAAACTTACCTACTTTGACTATTCTGAAGTGTCTTGCAGATAGCTGAGTTCAGGTAAGAGCATGTGCATAGAGTACATTATATCAGAGATCAACAGTTTGCCCATTACCACTGGGTACATAAAAACCAGTTTTGAACTGTTAGGGGAACTGGGAAGCTGTTTTTTCCATCTCAGCAGTCCTCAATAAAAGTATAGAAACTAAAAATGTATTGGTTTATAACACAGGAGGAGAGAGATGAGTTGTTTTCCAAAATTATTACCCAGTCTTTAAATGTATTTTCCACGTTGAAGTACCTACCCTGGAGACCCTAAATAATCCCCTTTTTATTTTTTTCCTTATTTGTACATACTTAAAAAAACCCTCAAACCCCCAATAACATCCCAACATTTCTTGGGATGTCAAAGAATGGAAAATGTCAAAACATGGAAATTCTTATTACTTTTTTATTCTTACGCTTATAGTTTGGGAGAAGAAAAACGTTGAACCTTTTGAGCAAGGCACATTATTTCAATATACTCTGCATTTCTAAAACAAGTTACATCCAGTGTCTCTAAGTGATACACTTTTCACTTGAAATGCTTGGGTCACAGACAGGGACAGAGCCCAAGTTTTACAATGTTTTCTGTGGCAATTTGAGCTTAAGCTCTGCAACAGAATTCACTAACCCATAAACTTATGCTGAAACTTCTTACAGATTCAAGCAGGTGTTTAGGTGACTTACTGGAATGGGACTCCCGAGATTTTGAGTTTTGCACCTAACTTTAAGATCTAATTTTTTTTCTTTCCTAACCCAGCCACGTGGGTTAGGTTTCTAGATGCTTCACTGGGAAGATCCAGACAAATTACAACACAAACAAAACCCACAAAACAAATCTCCACTGCTAGTTTAGCAGAATTAACCAGAACAAAGTTACTTCCACTCTCAAATACTTCAAATACTGCCCTACTTACTGTGTACATTTTCTGCACTCCCGGTCTTCCAGTTTTCCTTTGCCACTTCACACATGTTTCATTGAATATGGACAAATTACTGAATAATTCCTCTTCTGTGAGCAAAAACATGAACACAGAAGGAAAATCATTATTTCTCATGCAAATCTTAAGTTTGGAACAACTGTTTATTTTTCATTTTTCTATGGTTTTTGTTTGTTCATTTTTTTCCTAAACAGAAAAAAAACAAACAAGGTAGGCACATGTTAGGAAGAAAGTCTCCTCTTAATTGTGTTGGCTCCTAAACTTAAAATAACAGGCTAAAGGAAGAAGCGTGTTGTAAAATAATGACTGTGAAGTCTTTAAACACACAGCAAGGAGTACATAAACTGAACCATGACTTTTAAGAAAGCTTCTGTGGTAGACTGGAAAAGATCCTACTTGTAGCTGAATCAATGTTTTGGTCCATTATTTATTTTGGTTGCTTTTTAAAAGCTATTGAAATTTTTTCTTGTTTTTTTAATAAATAAAATTAAATCACACCATCACAGTAAAACACTTCTCAAACTAAACACTAGATTAAAAGAATGAAGCCCACAGAAGAAAGCATGTAGGAAGTACAGTTGTAGCAAGCAGAGATACATCCCTCAGCATACCTGTGTTAACTCACACACTTTTAAGAGTAGGCTTATGCCTCAGAGAAAGAGCACAGCCAGGAAGCTCAACTCATCCACTCTTTTTTTAGGCAGTTCTCTCACTGCTGTCATCAGACACCGTGCAGTTGCTCTCACATGACAAACATCCTCACAGAGCCAAGAACAAAGCTCCTTCTGATCACAGCTCAGATTGACAGTGAATGTATTTGCTCCTCTTCTTTCACTCACCAGCCTTCAAATAGTCATTCCTCTGTCCTACTACCACATTTTATTATTACATTTAATACACAACCAAGGTCTTACAAATCCAACCTCATCTAGATTCTAAGTTGAAAAGCCCTTACGGGCTGCTGAAAAATTGAAGGGAATTTATAGGACAGCAGTGGTAGATACTTTGAAATATTCATAAAACAGTTTGCATAATGTCCTGCTGCGAAAGCAAGCACAGACCAAGGCACTCTTCCTCTGTATGTTAACTTCATTACCATCTCACAAGGCCCCCTTGTAGCACATGGGAATCAAGTTGTCATAAAATAAATTAATACATCAATAGTTTCTAACATACCTATTTGTAGGCAGTTATTTAGAACTAAAGTGCAACTGTTTATGTATTTTGCAGCACTTTTTCTTTCCTTTTTTTGATTATTAATACTGCCATAAAACTGTTTTCTAATATTATATCCCTCTCCATATATGCAAAAAATAGATGCCTCACTAACTGGACCAATTTATCTCCCAACTAATTTTAACTCCTCTATTCCGCACTCATTAAATATGAAAACGTTGTTGAAAGCTTCCATGTCTCCAGAACAGAAATGATTAATCTGCGTGGCCTCTAAAACAAATTTCCTTACAAATGGTTCTGTGATTAATTGCGTCTAAGTGCTGCTTACAACTATTGTTATCTGTTTCACAGTACTGTCCAAAAACTGTAGTATAAGACTTCTGTACCAACACAGCGCAAAAGATTACGTTCAGTTGCTGTATCCTTTAAATGAGATGTTTTTTAGAAGACTGGATGACAAAAATCACTCACAGACAGAGGGAAAACATTTGCATATCCATGAGATCTGAATTAAAATGCATAACAAGGTGAGGGGGGCAGGGAGCAAGGAGGAATAATTTCCAAGATTGTTGAGCAAGAAAATCTGGAACTTGACTAATGAGTTTATAAAGCAAAATAAAGCAGCAAACAACAAAAGTGATCATGCTGGGTATTCAAGCAAGGAAAGAAATCTTACATTGCCTCCTTGGAAGGAAGAAAGCAGAACTAGTAGGGTTTTTTTTCCTGTAACTACATCAATTTTTTTGTCATGCTTTCTGAATTTTCAGGAGGACAAGAAGAAGGAAAAGACCACCACATAATTACCATATGTTTACCATACCTTCACAGAATAGCTGGCAGACTTTTTTTCGAAAGTTTTCATTTCACATAGGTGTGAGTGAAAGAGCATGAAAAGCTGTACAGACCAAATACAACAAAATCTTGGGCTTCTGAAGAGACCAGTTTTCCTCCTTTATTCCTACAGATCACACACTCTTTGTTCAGATAACCAAGTACACAGAAAGTGCTTGGTTTAACATTAATCCCAATAATATAAACATGGTATCCAACAACAGCAGAAAGGCATCTCTGAAAAAAACTATTCTTGCTACTAAAGGGAAACAGGTTTCTTGGGAATTCTGCTTGTGAAACCCACTATATGTGCTGGCCTCAGTGTGACATCTTAGCAGATAGTAACATCCAAGTCTTAAATGCATCTGATTTTGGTCAACAGCTTACACTCAGCCTCACAAATGAGACAGCATAAGCAAAGACCTTCCATTTTCCCATACCTCAGCACTATAAGTTTCAACTTGTGATTAACCAAGGCCAGTGGATATCTCTGCTACTCCACCGACCTTCAGGTTGCCTTCACAATCTCCTTCCCATCCCAAGGGAAAGAGTCCTAGAAACAATATGCAAATAAATACCTAGGGACCAGAGCAGAAGGGTGGAAAGAGATCCCGGAAGAGTCAAATACTGAAAGGCAAATTTGGGATAGGATAGAGAGATACAAATAGCACCTGGCTGTTGGCAGTCAGGGAAGACAGGTGCTGCTGAACAGAACAGAAATTGCAGAATGTAAAAAAACAAGCAAAGTGATTCAACAGCACCAGCGAGTGTCAAAAAGGGAGAAATAATGTTAAGAAAACCAAATATACCAATTCTAAGAAGGAAAACAAGGAGTGAAGCTCTCAGTCTTGCTTACTCTGCTTTTAAAGCTCCAGTAGGAATGAGGGCCTCTCCCTGTGCCTGAGTGTCTGGGAAAAACTTCACAGCACTTACAGCCAGAGCATAAATGCCTGTCCTATCATGTTCTTCTGTCTTAACACTGTGCCGTGAGGACCAACCTTAACAATTTGCTTAGCAGTCTCTGTGAGTTCAGGACCCAGTACTCAATGCTGTTATTTGCTGATTCACAAAAAAATAAAAAAAGTCACACACATACCACTGTGTCTGAATAGCCATTAAAAACACATGACTTCTTTCACATACACAGTTGACTTGTCTTCAGTTGAAAGAACATTTCACTACAACTGACCTCAGCTCAAGATACATCTTATCAGTGAAGTATTTTTGAACCTGTGTGAAAAACCAGAATTTACCAGAAAGCAGATAGGACTGGTTCCGCTTTGACATTTAACTTCAGCAAGTAGCTAAAAGGGCATCCACACATGCAAGTTCACTCACAGAGCTCTTCCCACCAAACCCCATACATACATGAAAATTTGGGGAGAGAAAAAATCCAGGTATTAGATTTTTTGGTGCATTTTGCCTGTTCAATTCTGTGAAAGCAGTGAATGACAGGGCAAACATCATCTGCTACTAATATGGACCACACAGTCTTCAGACAGAGAAATTAAATGAGAGCAAACAACATCTCTAGAGAACTTCTGCTCAGACTGCTTCAGTGCATAAGGACAAACTCCTGCACAGTAGCCTTTGAAAATACATACGGAATTTACTTCACAAAGATGTATCTTCATTATTTATAACTTTCAGGTAGGTTTTTATGAGTTTTTCACATTTTGAGTAACATACTTGCTTTCATTTTAACTAGGATTGCCAAATTTCATCAGGTTTTCACCTTCAGCCCTAAACTTTACATAGAGGAAACCTAAAAAGAAACAGCAAAGCTGCAGGCAGATATGATCATTCAAGAAGAAGCAGACAGGTAGCTAATGATTTAGTACTTCCCTTGGTTTAAAAATATTACCCAGAGACAATCAGGAGCAGAGTAATTTGTGTGTTGAACCAGACTGACAAAAATGTAACAGAGACAATTGCGAGCATACTTACAGAGGAAAGATGGGCCAATCAAGGGTGTCGGACTAGATGGAAATAGATGGGCTGCAATTAGAAATGCATGCGATCTACTCCCAAGCTGAAAGAGCTTCCCAAGACTGGCACTTGTCATCACAAACGGGGTAATTATTAATTGAGTTTCAAACATAAATAGTCCTGCAAAAAGCTATATTTTTGTTTGCTTTAACTCGATTGCATCACTTTGATCTGAGAAGCAGCATCTTCCATTCCACTTGTGTTTTCTCAGGTAATTAAAGAAATTATTAGATTACCAGATGTCTGTATGTATCACATTAGGCATTTACAAGATCTCAGGACAATCAGATCCTTTTCATTGATGACTGTATTATCCTAATGCTTTGACCATGTTCTTATTCCTACAGAACCATGGGTTTTGAATCAATGCCCACAGATGTGACAACTTTTCTACTAAGCTCATAACTGTTGACATGAATTATTTATACATGGCTGCGAAAAACAGCAGTATGCTGCAAGTACAGATTCAGGAAGAAACTTGAATAGACAGCCAAAGCACAAATCAGTTGTTTTCTGCCCTTTTTAAAGCCATGATAAATTTTAAAAATTTATCAAATTTATCAAAATTTATCAAAAATTTTAAAAATTTATCAAATGCCTCATAGTGCTTTGTGGAATCCACTCAAAAAGAAAAACTAGTGGCAAGGTTTTATTTTATATTTTCCTCTTTCATAAAAATAAAAGCAACTGTAAGTCTTACATTACCTAATGTCTTATTCTGAGCTACACTCAGAACAACCTCACTTGAGGAGAGAAATATTAAGGCTGACAATTTCTGCTCTGAAATTCACAATGGGAAAAGCAAGCTTTTTGTTTCCAACTATCTTGTATTCCACCACTGCATGCTATAGTTCTTTATAAGAAAAGCCCTTCCCTGAAACAAACTGAAATATCATTCCCACATGCGAATCTCATTTTCACTCTGAGGAAAAGGTCCCAGTTTTACCATAAAATCTCACCAGAGCTCAATACAATGTGTGCCTGGAGTCAACAGCACACTGTTTTTGTAATTAAATAAATGAAAATAAACATCTCAAAGGCACGGGCCAAGAGGAAGCTGCCAGATTCTTTTCGGTGGTGCCCAGTGACAGGACAAGGAGCAACAGCCACAAACTAAAACACAAGAAGTTCCACCTCCACATGCGGAAGAACTTCCTTACACCAAGGGTGGCAAAGCACAGGAACGGGCTGTCCAGGGAGGTCGTGGAGTCTCCCTCTCTGGAAACATTCAATACCCACCTGGACATGCTCCTGCGTCACCTTCTCTAGGTGACCTTGCCTTGGTAGGGGGATTGGACTAGATGACCTCCACTGGTCCCTTCCAATCTAATGATTCTATGATTCTGTGGAACCTACTCCACACGCAAAGAAGTTCTGCAAGGACAACCGATACAGGATGTCCAGGCTCACACGCTGAGCATAATGGACAGCAGGTATTTAATATTAATGTTCTCTGCACTTCAGTCTCCTGATTTATGTATACAAATCAAGGGTTGGTAAAGAAAGACTGTAATCCAGCTGACTCCTGCCACGTTTTACTGATGGTTTAATCCAATCATCATCACTGGTAAAACTAATTTTTTTAAGCAAATTTTTAATATTTAAAAATAATGGTACTCACACACATACACACATTTATCAGATTTCCAAACAGACAATGCAAATAAAGGGCATTCCATAGCAATCACTTTCTAAGAAATGAAGAAATCATTTGTCAAAGACAGTTTCCTGAGGATGTTCTATTAACTTCCCTATTTCTAATGCAGTTTTTCAGGCAGCAGGAAAAGACAAGAGGTTTTCCAACTTCTATTATAAGTTATTTAGGAAAATGACTTCCTCTAATTTTAATGGGAATTACTGATTAATTATACACACTCTTAAGAGCAGGTGTATCTCAAAGGCATCAATACCAAAACAGAAAGTTTATTTCATGTTGAAGTATTTTGTTACATTTGTTACCTCTAGCAGATGTGAAAAATGCAGAAGTCAAGAAGATACAAGACCTTTGTACTAATTTCCTGTCCATGATTAAGTTTTTTTTAAAGGAGACTGGACTATTTAGGCTACTTTCACAAGTGCTTTTTTGCTATTCTACTTGATCATGTCTGACTTTTTTGGCCTCTGATGCAAGAGCTAAAGCTGGAGTCTACACTTTGCCTCTGGCAAAGCTCTTGCTGAAACCCATGATAAGCCTGAGTGAGTGCAGTCTGCAGGTTCAGGCCCTCCAAAGCTTCAGAGTGCTCAAGACAGAACTCTTGTTAATGCCAAGACTGACAGACCTGATTTAACTTAGCCACTCTACACAATGTTGTCTTCAAAACCAATTCACAAAGTACAGCCACGCAAATTGCCTAAATGAAATATGAATCATGACTTCTAAAGACGGCAGTTCATTTTTATTTGGGCACTACAAACGCCGAGAGAACTGCTTTTCTGAATGCTCGTTTTGTTTTGTGTCACATGTTTTATATTCGCAGTGAATGCTCAAGATGTCAAGTGGGGCAAGAGAGGCATCACACAGTAATTCTGTGTAAAGTGAAGCGGTAGCAGTCAAGGACACACTTCTAGACCCTTTGAGGAACATGAGGATGTTACAAAGCTAAATGAACATTATCGTCTGCAAAAGACAGCATTGCTACTTAAGAACAAGAGATGGACAGCTGTAGAACTATCACGTGACACCTCTTTCTTAGGATGCAGAACACTAAGAAGCACAACAATCATAGTCCAAAACATCTGTTATTTTTTGCTATTATTGAAATGTCTGTTTCCAAGCCCACAGCATGGCAACAACTTCACTACGGGTCCCCCTTCTCAGGACTCATTCTTAATTAAGAAAATCATTCTGTACTGAAATGCAGACAACTAGATCTAGGCTGTACAGGCAGTCATGAACAAATATTGCTTTGGTCATTATGAGAAAAGAAAAAAAAAAAGAAGGAGAAAAAAGGTTTGAATTCCATTTCCATTGCAGTGCACTTTACAGTATTAGAGTCTCAAGAAAATACCATTAAATGCCTGCTGCCTCTCAGGTGACGCTCCATGGGCTTTTAAAGCTGAAGGTTCTCAGTGCAGCAATGAACACTCAGTTGCATTAGTCTCTTTCTGTTTGAGGTAAAAAGCTAAGCAGTTACAGAAAGATCTGTGGCATCCACCAGAGGCCGCTGTATGGTTAATACTCTCTTCCACAACTGTTTCATCCAAAAGTACCACCATGTTCCCTACATCATATATTAAAAGGGCACTTCTTGACTTCATCCTTCCTCTTCTTTCTACCTTCAAAACAGGAACGACAAACTATTTAAATTGCATAGCAATTCATAGCAACTTCCTACAGTAATTTTTACCTTTGCATGTGTATGTAATATTCTCCCATGATTGATCTATTGTGCATTCTGAAAAATTCTTGTCTCCATTGAAATAATATCCTTCTTTACACTGATAGTACACTCTGCTCCAGAGAGCGGTAGAGTTATCCCAGGTCACTGTTGTGTGTGGAATCAGCAAAGGTTTGCCACAGTCTATTTCTGGAAGAGAGGAAAACAGGAAAACAAACATGTAAAGGAAAGCAGGCAAGGCATATCAAAGTGTTTAAGATGGAGGGATGAACTGTCCCAGCAAGTAATTAACAGTTCACTTTTTCTCACTTCTTAGTGACTCCTAGAAGCCAGGCCAGTTCACCAGAACCCAAAATTTTGACTGGAGACCTTCTAGCGGGGTGGGGCATTTATCCTACAGGATGAACCACAAAATAAAACAAAGTGTCCTGATTAGAAATGGAGAGCAAGGATCTCTAAGAAAATTTTTTATAAATGGATCTATCTTCCCATAACACTCTCTTATCCCCCACATGCTATTTATTCCCTTATTTTACCTACTAGTAACAGTAGATACGAAAAAAGACACATGGTCCAAGGAGTGACATTAAAGAATAGCATCAAGAAGGTCATGTTCCTTCGTCAGTGGATTTAATTCAAGCTTTTGAAAAAAAGAAGCTGCTACACACAAGCAGGAGGAGCACTTCTGAGGGAAAATCTGATGGACTATTTGAACCACCTTACAGATAATTAGAAATTTGGGATAATGAACTTATAAATTAATTCATTTGCTCAGTTTTCAGGGGGTTCATAATAAAATTAGGGAATAAAAAAAAAGTGAAGATAAAATAAATGGAACAATATTATTCAGTTTAAGATTAAAATCTGCTTTTAAATCCACAGTGGACATTAAACCTTGATAAAGGATTCTGCATCACTTCAGTTACAAGAAGCAAACACTCTAAGAATTAAAATCTTACCTTCACTAAAGCTTATATGCAGAAAACAAGTGTTCTTAAAACCATTTAATAATCTTAAGTGATTCTGAAATTCTACTCAAAAAAAGAGCAAAGAAGTAAGAACCAAAGTTTATAGAACTGTGATCTGTACAACCTTTAACAAAAAAATTAAACATTATATATTGCAATGGGCAATACACCCACATCCACCACAACTACCTTCCTTTTCATACTCTAATGTGTATGAACGTATGTATCTATTATAAGTCATCAGAACAAGCTTTAGAATAACTAACACACACGTAAAGCATATGTTCAACTTATAGAACAGTGTGTGATGAGATACAAAAATTCCTGCTGCTTAGTTCCAGCTACTCATCCAAAGCCATTCTGTAAGCAGACTGAAGTGCAGCATATTTCTGTGTAACACTGCAAACCTTCTATTTAGACTCGTAACATAGAACAAGAATATTAAAAAAGACTCTAAAAGTACAGAGTCTTTGTAACTTATATTTTACTGCAATAAGCAGAAAACTTTATCCTACTGGATCAAGTTGAAGAGATATTAATCATGCAACAAAAGTGAAGCTGTGCCCGTATGAAAACTGACTAAAGAATGTAATTACTCTGAGGCTTCTTATTAATAATATGAGCTCAGATTAAAACAACACTTCACATTTTACTGGGTAAAATACTTTCTAAAAAAAACGTACCTCTGTGATTCATCTTATCGAAGAACTCTTTAGGCTATCTCCCAAATTATAGCAATATAAGGATTTGACTCATCTGAAATACCAATAGCATGCTTGAGCAATCATAGTTTGCAGCTTGAAACTTTCTGAATATGAGAATTTTGAGGGGATGCTAATGACAAACCAGCAGTTCAATTTCTGTGTAGTGGTTTCAATCACAGAGTAGATATTGAACTAGAAAAATGTTAGCAATTAAGGCTGAATTTTCATCTAATGGTAATTGCAATGCCCAACATGCATTGGGATTACGTTCTTAGAATGTTAACTATTAACAATTTATTGCAACTTCATTAGCAACACGGAATAAAAAAAACCCCTTGTAATATATGTTTTTTGTTTTGGGACTGAACTTTCTATGCCAGAAGACTGCATAAACTGAATGCCCACAGAAGATAACGGCTATTAATAACAGTGGCTGAAACAGTATCTATGCTAAACAAATCTGAAGGCAGATTTTATTTACCTTTGCACACCAAATCAGGACCATCCCACTGTCCTTTGGCATTACAGACTGCAGTCCAATTCCCACTTGCAATCAAGTAACCAGGAAGACAATTGTAAGTAACTTCACTTTTGTATGTGGTCCCACTTACAAATGCTGGACGTGCATTCAAAACAGAAGGTGGAACCCCACAATCCACACCTAGGGATACAAAAGAAGAGGAAAATAACCTTGTTAGTCAACCAGCAGGAGTACTGACAGCTGCACTCCCACAAGGGAGTTTACCCTTACCCTCTTCTCCTGCAGTAATCCAACACTCCCTGACGTCCTCTGCAACATTTCCATTATGACTGACAGTGCTGTAGCTACTCCAGATCTGCTTCCAAATAAAATGACATCACTTTTCTGCCTTTCCTTCCAAATGGTATGCTAACTCTGTGACTCCTTCCTTAGTCTAGCTGCCAGTATACGGAAAACTTCTGGTTTTCTTTTGTATCTTTAAAGATTCCCCTGCTTTTACAAACCTGATTATATGTGGCAAGCTGGTTCTATACAATTTGCAGTAAGCAACAATTCAGAGGGAGGCAGACGAGCAGAAACTGCCTTTAGAAAGCAAAATTTGAAAAAAGTATACAAAGATCATAAAAATGCAAAACCATAGAAAAGGTTACAACATACCAATACTAAAACTTCCTGCTAAGGCAAAATGATGTTCAAAATGCACTGTAATAGTTGCTATATTCACTAACATGCTGAGTTGTCATTGGCAAATACAAAAAACAAAGTCAAGCAGCACCCAGAAAAAACCAAATTATTTAAAACTACCTTTACTAGTATTAAAAAAAAAAAATCAGGTTTGCTGGTTTTACAAAAAAGAGAAGTTCTAATTGAAATCCAGGAAAAGAGCTTGCAATACAAAGGGGAAATAAGTTTGTTGTTTTAGACTTATGGGCTGTTTCTTGGTGTATCATGTATTTTATTTCAATTAAATATAAGAGATGTGCTCAGAAAATCTGAACTGACCTACTGTCTGATTGCAGAATTAAAAAATCACATGAAAAAGCAAGTTATGAAAAATATTAACAAAAAAATAAATGTACGAACAACTCACAAGGATTGTATTCTACAATCTTTCTTTAGGGACCACTTGAAACTTTGGGCACTCCCTTTTTGTTTTAAAAGTCATTGTTCTTTTATTTATTTATTGGAGAAAATGTTATTTCAATTGTTTTATTTCTGATGCCAGTAATTTAGTATTAAATTATTTTATCTTTTCTTTCTTATGAATTTTCTGGTGATATTTAATATTTTAGTTTTCCCAGCCACATTGGTTCAGCATCTTTATTTTAATTTATTCACTTCCCTTAGACACACAGAGAAACATTACATTTCTATCCACTCTCAAAGGAAAAAAAAAACAGAAAAAGGGAAAGAATTAGAAACCAAGAGGGTATTTGTAGTTTGAAAGAAACAAACCGTCCTCACTAAGTGACAATTTTCAGGATGGCAATTCTCGCCTGCAGAATTGCTATAGACAGTACAGCTTCTATTAGCTAGCGCTTCAAGTGTATTTAGCCAATGTACAGATTTTCTAACTATTCACAGGAACACAAAATCAATCCTGCACTTTTAAGCAGTAATATTTCAACAGAATGGGCAATTAGAACACCAAAGCAAGTGGAAGTTTTAAAGACGGTCACAGGAAACTTAATGCTTCAGAGATGTGAAAGTGTTTGCTTATGCACAAATGCTCTTAAATTCATGAAGGTCACCCAGAGATGAAGAGGGCTATGATGTCTCTCTTTTGCATCTACAGCCAACCTTCAGAAAAAACTTCACAAGGTGCCAGAAAAATTGGTCTTTCCATGAGAGGTCACTGATGATTTCCAAGTTAGTGGCCTATCCCATGAAATGATACAGAAATCTAGTTGTTTTCTAGGCCTCAGTTCACGGGCAGGACACATCGATAAAAATGTATGGACTAGCATTGAAAATATCACTACACTAACAAGAAGAGGCAGACAATAACCTCTCCTATCCTTCTTTTCTTCTTTTGCAAATAGTCAGATCTTGACAAAATTATCTCTCAAACTGAGAAAACAGACCACTGTCTCCACAAACACACTTCCAATGCTTAAACCCCCTTAAATGAAGAATTTTAAAAATACTTCAGACTCTCTTCACCTTCACAGCTTAAAGTGGCAGGCTCCCAAGTTTCATTTGCAGTGCAGTATGAGAATTTGCCCTCGTTGCTGTAAAACCCTTCTTGACACTCATAATGAACCACACTTCCTGGTAGCAAGCTGTAGTTACCCACAATGTATCCGTGCTTCATTTCAGGGGGGGAACCACATCCAATTTCTGCAAAGAGACTGGGTTAAAAGATCTCACAGTACAAAAATCTCAACACTTGACCGCTTCAAAATGAGTTCAACTAGATGGTCACAAAATATACCTGATCTGATGAATCTGAGAAGCTGTCAAAAGGGCAGAAGATTAGTCCTGCACACATTTGGAAGAACACAGAGAACAAGTTATTGAGCTACATCCTTACTAACATACACCTGGAGCCATTCACAACACCAAAACAGCGACACCGCAATGTGATGGTGCTTGGCATGTGCCACTCTCATTACAGCAACGGCTCAATGATACTTTAACACCAGAGGAAAATTTCAGGCCCCAGTGCACAGCTTTATTTTGCTATGCATGGAGAAAGTGAGGCACTGTGGATGAGTAGCAATTAAATGGTCTGCCCCTCAATTCCTTCATCTCACTGAACCAGTTTGCATATGAAAGCTACATTCCTTTGGCACATCTGCTTGACAGGGCTCCCTTGTCTGACTCCGCAACACTGTCAGTGCAGATACGCTACCACAGAATATGGAGAGGAAAGCCAATGAGATAAGCAGGGTTAGCAGCAATTTTGGCAAACAAAGAAGAGCACTCCAGTCAGGAACACCAGGAAATTATAGGCAGTGAGCTTTATTGACAGTTCTGGCAATAATTCAGAAATAAAGGCTGGATATAATCTAGGCAGCTCCTTCAACCTGGAATGTCTGGGTTCATTACATACCCTGACATCTACAGCTTACACTGCTAGCAATTTGCATCTGTGAAAACCTACACTAAAGAGGAATTTTCAAATTGGAAACTTGGTTTTGGTTGGGCATTTTTTTGTTATGGCAAGAAAAAACAGAACAGTTTATTCATGCAGGAGACACAGTATGTAGTAAATAGTTTAATTTATTTTTTTATTCCTCTCCCCTAGGCTTGTTTCATTCAGCTAACCTCTCTTACCAGCTACTTAGTCTCCCCTTTCCCTTCATGCAGTGTGATTATATAAAAAAGTGGATTACACCACAGTTCCTTTCCATTCAGAAACTAACTACATCACCTTCATGGCATTATCAAGCTTCTCTGACCAAGTGCACCTGAAGCACTGATGAGAACATGTAGGAATCATATCTGGTGTTGACTCTACAATCCAGACATCACTGAAACAAACTGAACCCAAGAAGAAGAAAAAAAATATACAGGAAGCAAAGCCCAGAGATAAAGCTTCTGCCTTACAGACTTACAAGCACAGTCCAGAGCAGCTACTACTGTGTCACGTAACAACTGATTTTGTCTGCTAGCAAAAACAGCATCCAAAGACTCTCACCTTTGCATGAAACTCTGTTTCCATCTGGATGAAAAGAATGCTCTCCATTTTCTAATTTATAACCATCATCGCAGTAACACTTGTAGCTTCCCTCAGTATTCACACATCTTGCATTGTGACCACACAGCCCAGACTCCTCACATTCATCTATATCTAAAAATTCAGAAAAAATACATGCAATTCATAATAGAGTTTTTTTAAAGCAATTAATTAATATAGGGCCCAAGCTTTACTCTTCCATGAAGAGTTCTACATGGCTTCTGATGGCTCTTCTGCTAAAACAAAGGAGCTTATAACTGTGTGGTCTTTAAGCATCTGGAAAGAGGATTCTTTCAGTTTTGTAGCTATCTATCTTTTGAATTATCTCTGGTTTATTTGACAAAGAGTTTCCAATGTTCTGTGCTGCTACAACAACTCCAGAAAAATCCTGTGTCTGCACATATCTTGATTAGTTGTAACAGTTCATTACTATAACAAGGAACTGGCTAATATTCTACACTAAACACAAATATGACATTCTGGGGAATTTCAAGTATGATTTTCTTTAATCTGGCTCTTTCTTATTCTGGAAAGATCATTGTTTGAATGTGACTCTGAAGCAATGATTTGTAACATAACAGAGAATTCAAAATAGAACCAATTCACAGCTGTTAGGAACCTGGATGTTAAATAAGTGTTTGCATTCACAACAGCAAGTGCTCTGATATGGTGTTAGAAAGTAAGTCCTACAGTGATGGGAAAGACTGGTGTGGTAACAAATTAAGTTCTGGATTCATCATGCTCAAGAATCTTTGTGATGTCTACCTGTACAGTTTGTGCCATCATTGGGAATAAATGTCTTGTTGTTGTTGGAGGCTCGGTATCCATGAAGGCAAACACAGTAAAAACTTCCATGTGTATTATGACACAGTGTATGATTTCCACAGATCTTGCTGGCTCCAATCTGGCATTCATCTTTATCTGTCAATATATTTAAAACACATCAGAGAGAGATTAAGAAAAGTGGAGTATCCTCCCTTTCTCACTCTGTTTCGTATAACCTTCTTATTGTTTTCCTCTGTAAAGACTTCCTCTGTATAGACTTCTTATTGTTTTCCTCTGTAAATTATTTGGGAAGTAAACACTGCTAGTAAGCTGAAATATTCAGACCCAGAGAGGCTGTCATGTCTGGATGAACAGTTTCACGACACAGCTCAAGTTGATGAGTCTAAGAGCTGCTGAAACCAGAGGACCCTGCTCTCTGCTTCTGCTCTTCCTTATGGCATGCACTGATTGCAGCACTTAATGGAACACCTGAGTGGGGGCAATCTCAAGCACAAGTACAGGCCAGGTAGAGAATGGATCAAGAGCAGCCAAGAAGGACTTTGGGGTGTTGGTGGATGAGAGGCTGGACATGACCTAGCAATGTGCATTCGCAGTCCAGAAAGCCAAGTGTGTTCTGGGTTGCACCAAAAGCAGAGTGGCCAGCAGGTCGAGGGAGATGATTCTACCCCTCTACCTCACTCTGGTGAGACCCCACCTGGAGTGCTGTGTCTAGTTCTGAGTTCCCCAACATATGAAGGACATCAACCTGATGGACTGAGTCCATAGGAGGCCATGAAGATGATTAGAGGACTGAAGCACCTCTCCTACAAGGAAAGACCAAAAGTGTTGGGGATTTTCAGCCTGGAGAAGAGAAGGCTCCAAGGACTCCTTATGGTGGCCTTCTAGTACCTAAAGGGGACCTGCAGAAAAGCTGGCAAGGGACTTTTGACAAGGTCCTGTAGTGATAGGACAAGGGGAATGGCTTTAAACAGAGAGAAGGTGGGTTTAGATCGGATATTAGAAAGGAATTCTTTTTTGTGAGGGTGGTGAGGCAGTGGCACAGGATGCCCAGAGAAGCAACTTGGTCTAGTGGAAGATATCCCTGCCCATGGTAGGGGGGTTGGAACTGGGTGACACTTAAGGTCCCTTCCAACTTTAACCATTCTAAGATTCTATGTTTCTTCTACAATAAGGAGATAACTCTGTGCGGGGTCCAGCAGCCACCAGTTCTTTGTGAAGGAAGGGTAAGAGATGGAGTGAAAGATCAGCGGTGGAGAACTATCCCCTTTAAGCAGTGGTAAGCTATTACACATACTCAGACGCAGCATTTGACACCGTTCCTTGATTCACATATTGATTTGTCATGTATGAGATAGCTGTAGAAGAACACTATCAGCCACACTAACAAAACAAAGCTGAGCAACACTTCTTGTGTAGTAATCTTTTGGTAATGAGAAACAATCCACGCATATCCTATGTTTGGGAAGATCTATCTGGAAATGACAAAGCTCTTAGCATGTTTTGAAGAATTCATTAATAGAAGAATTCATCAATATCACTTGAGAAAGAGCATTTTAGAAATGTACTGAGTTTCTTGTCACTTTATTCACAGGCAGCCTACCTTGACAATGGGTTCTTCCATTGCCTACAAATCCATAGTTGCAGATGCAAACACTTTTTCCTTCAATTTGATGACATGTTGCATGAACGTGGCAAGTTGCACAGACATCTGGAACTGATCTGTTCACAATCACTTTAAGAACAAAAAGACACAATTACTTTTTTTTTGGACAACCTTAAGGGTGGCCTGGTATGGGTAACAGGCACGAAATGTAAAGTGGACTCCTATCTTCTCCCACCTCATTTTCAAACTTACTGGAAAACAAGTCATACTATTCAAAGACTAAAGATGAAAAATAAACAGAAAAGATTAAATGAAATAACTACACTGAACATTTTTGTCCATCCATCTCTTCTCTGACAACAAGCTAAAGAGCTTCCCAACAGTCAGTAAAACTTACAAGGCATATAATAAATAGGTCAATCCAATAGTATTAATATTTTCTTCATAATAATTTGTTTCCCTTTTTTCTTGATTTCTGTTTCCTCTGGGGGTTTTGTGTTTGTTTTTTTTTCCTTATTATTTACACATTCACATTTGGGCTGCTTATCAATCTGCTTGAATCATGTGTCATCAACACGTATATGATATAAATGTTATTCATAAAAACAAGGTTGAGAATGCTGCCAGGAGTAAAATGACTTAAAGTCATTTTAGAAACTAATGTATATTAAAAGTGGTTTAGCAGCATACAACACAAAACCTAATTTACTGTAATTTAACAGGGCTATAAGTATACGTGAAATCAGAATAAAATATAAACTTACTGTCTTCTTTGTATTCATGTATTCATGGCATTATGTTCAATTTGTCCATGTTTTGTAAGCTCTTTTTGTTATCTTCACATCTGCACTCACTTTCCTAATGATAAACCTCAGAATGGATGGCTTTAATGTAGACAAAGCATGCATATGCTTACACATTTCTACATTTTAAAAGAAATAATTAACACTGCACAAGCAGATGTCTCATGATGCTTGACACAGAAATGCGAAATTTTTTACTCTTCTAAGACAGCTCAAATTGGTACGAATACAAACCTCACTGCACATATAGCAGTGTCAAAATTTTGATTACCTTACAAGGTGTCTGAATACATAACCATAACTGGAGGGAGAAGGCATCTGAACACTTTTAGCTTCTAGCTTATCACTGTGATAAAACCGTCCCTCCACATGCACACAGTTTGTTTTACTCACAGTGCATTTCTGAGCACCTTAAGATTTGTGGGAAGCATCATAGATTCCTGCTCCTAGTTATCCATGCTTTTATATACTTATATGTGTTTCTGATAAGAAAACAAAAACTGTCAGCATGCAATGGCAGCCAACATAGATCAGAAAATTAGATTTACAACCACGGTAAGAACTTTCTCATGATACCTCAATCTTCTGATAAGACTTGGGACTATCCTCCTCAGATTGCTGCTCCAGGGGACAAAAAACATGTGTCGACTCTCAGTGCCCCTTTACTACTTTATGACTTATTTCTCCATCACAACACACAATTTATCACCCCAGCACTACAGTCGCCTCACGGTTTCGGTCCTACCCACGTGTTCCCTCAGGCACAGCTCCTGGCTTGGCCAGGCCCTCTCAGCCGGGCAGGCCACGAGGCCGCTGCCACCACAGCCCTCACCGAGCGGCGAGGAGATCCGCCAGCGAGTGCAAAGCACGACGCCCACCACGGGCTGCTCCACCACTAGCACGGGCTGCCTTTGCCATCACCACCGAGGGATGTTCTGCCACCACCACGGGCTGCCTCCAACACCCCTACCAAGAGAGACTCCGCCACCACCGCCGGGCCCTGGACGTCTCGGTGGGGCTGCGCCCACCCCCCGCCCACAGTCCCCCCGTCCCCCCGCGGGCTGGGACGAGGGAGCGGAGCCGGGTCGGGCGGTCCCGGCCGCACTTACCCCGCCGCCGCCCCGCGCACGGCGGCAGCAGCAGCAGCAGCAGCGGCAGCAGCAAGACCGGCCCCTGGGCCCGGACGGCCCCCGAGCTCATGTCCCCGCCGCTGCAGCGCCCCGGCGCCTCTGCATCGTCCCCGCGGGCGGAGGGAGGGGGCGCAGCCCGAGGGCAGGGTAGAGCCCGCGGCCGGGGCGGAGGGCGCCTGGCGCTGCCCTCCGCGGGCGGAGCACCCTTATCTCCGCCGCCGAGCCCTGGGTCCCCCGGCCTTTTACCCGCGGAGAGGCCCTTTTCCTCCCCCCTGCCCCCATTGCCCGCAAAACTCTCTTTTTTTTTTTTTTTTTTTTTTTTTTTTTTTGTGGTGGTGTGTTTTTCTCTCTTCCCTGGCACAACCCCTTTCTTTCCCCGAGACACCGCCTCAGTCCCGGCCGGGCGGGTGGCCGGGCTGATAAGGGCAGATGCTGTCCATAGCCAGGGGGCGGGGGGGAGAAGCGGAGGACGGGGTCATTTATGATTCCCAAGAAGGGCGGCTGGAACGTTACACCTGTTTGTACGTGAGAAAGGAAAATACGAGTGTGCCGCTCTCCGGCCGCCGGCGGCAAACGTGACCGAGCAGCACTTCGGATGGTGTCGGTCCGTCGAACAGAGGCGGCCGCCGGCAAGTCTGGGGGCTGGGAGGGCTCTGCGCGTCCCCCCTGCCATCGGGAGGGAGTCGTATCTGACTCCCTGCCCGGCACCACCTGCGCGAGGCACAAGAGTTGGCGCATCAGCCCTACGGGTATACGAAAACGGTGCAGGCGTCCACCGCCAGCTCTTGATGCTTTGTCACTGCAGGCCTTCACCGCGGTACAGGTGAATCCTAAAACCTCATTTTCGGGCAGCACCACTAGGGCTGGTAGCAGTAGCAGTAGCGCTGCCTGAAGAGCTTTGTGCTGTAGAAGAGCAGTAATACTCCTAACGCTCACAGCCCTCATTCGTGTCTGTGAGCCTGAATTTTAGAAAGAGGAATGCCAAGGCAATGAATGGGAGAAGCCTAGCACAAAGGTAGAATTAGGCATATTTGGTAGCTCTAATGAGATTCTTGAAGAAGTTTTGCTCATATGCTATGTTGTCTTTACATTAACATCCCTACACAGCCAAGTTCTCCATCACGACTGCATTTGAGTGACATAACCTGATGTTTTACTGCTGTGTTATAACAACAAAGACCAAACAATGTGTCTGATTTCAATGGACTGCATTTGAGTGACATAACCTGATGTTTTACTGCTGGGTTATAACAACAAAGACCAAACAATCTCTGTCTGATTTCAATGGATGCAAACCAAGTTTCGTGAAACTATCAACTTTATTGATTTATTTAGGTTAGTTGGTCTCTTCCAGTCTTTTTTTAATTACTATTCTGCCCACTTAAGTAGGTATGCATTTTTAACCAGCTTCTGCTACTCTTATCCATCCCAACCAGATTCTTCGGCAGCGGTCAGTTACCTTCCAAGTCACCCTGTTTTTGGAAAACAGACTACAGATGTCAGTACTGCATATTTCTGCCTTAAATTACTGAAACTGGAGGCATCCATGTTCAGTGGTGGCAAGTAGCTTATCATTATAAGGAATAGTTCAGAGGGGAATTGTTCTGCACAACATATTAAAATGATTTGGAAATTATATTTTTCCTCTTCCTTGGCAGCCCACGAAGTAGCAGACCCACTAATCACTGCAATTTCTACTGTTCCTTTCATAAAAAGTAGTGGAAGCTACTTTTTATAATTATAAACACCTCGTGCAACAAACAGGAAAAAATTTTTGGCAGCAAGCTTGATTAAATACATCATATTTATAAAGAGAACAAGTTAAAAATTGTAACAAATATTCTTTAAAGAAAGTAACAAGGATGTGTATCAGTTGAAAATGACTGGAACAAACCTCCTTGCTTTATTCAGTCTGTTAGGTCTCAAACAGAAAATTAATTGCTGTTTAAGACATAGTTCAGAATCAAATAATTGAACTACACACAAAGGCTACTTTAAATTTAATATATATTGTTTGCATATCTAAATTCAGTGCAGAGTCATAAGTGTCAAAAGATGTTGCAAGGTCACCTGTTCTGTTTTTTTGCTCTTGAAGAAGATAAACTCTATGATTCTTGATATATTTGTCTAACTTGTTCTTTACAGATACAGTGATGTAGAACTCACAGCATTCCCAAGCAATCTCTTCCAGTACTTCACTGAATCACGGATCATTTCTTCCCTGAGGTCACCTGCCCAAGTCCTGACCTAATTTATTTGAAAAGGTAATTAAACATTCGTGAGAGTAAGACAGATTAGTGTCCACACATACTGATCCCTAATTGCTTAGACAATCCTGCTTGTTGCATGTAAAAATTTCTCTAATAAAAACACAGAATAATATCCACTTATATTTTCTGTTCTCGACAGGATAAAGGTTTTAATTCTTTCACTGTTAAACCTAAAGGAAGTTTAGTTTGTAACTACAGTGTTTCCTTTCTCTCTAACATTAAATTGCCCAGAGGGCATCTGTACTAGTGTTTGCTTCCATTTATCTTTTTTTTGATAGGAAAATAATTCTGATGGTCAAAGTAGTTGAATTCATCCAGAGATGTTTGGAAGTTTCCTGTGCATTTTTTCCTTGCAACTGTCTGAATGGAGATAATTGAAAATCAGAAAGCCAAGCTGGATTAAACATCTCCTCAGCCACCTGTATTCATTCAATCTCCTTTGCAGACAGTTGAATGTCACTGTGTCATCTAAATCCCATTTTTTTCTTAAGGATATTTGGCAGAGATTACACTACTTATTTTTACATATGAAGACAAAATATTTGATACTAATGGCTCTTTCAACAAACAGATTTTTAAAAACACAGCAAACATCTTCACCTGGAGTAAATAAATGTATTTCATCCTTGTTAAGAGATCACTCAGCTATTCATAATGCAGTTGCATTTTCGAACAGCTTGCTATCAAGCACTTCTTTCCAGCTGGCAGTGAAAAGAGTAACTGCAGCTTGATGGAAGATTCCTTCTATCTCAATTCTGCCTCTGGTGCCTATTTAAAATGAATCAGATTAATGACTGGTTTCTGATTATCCACTTAATTCCCAGAATAAGAAACAGCAATTGTTGAAGCAAAAATAACTGGAAAAAATTGGCTGACCCACTTCAGTTTCTTCTGAAAATGCTTCAGTAAATATTGTGCATAAAAAAAGCAGTCTCTTGTACAAATTTTTCTACAAAGGAAATATTACCACTCAAGTTGTTCTCAGCATTTCTGTCTGTGCTCTCAGGTGTGCCTGTGCCACTCTCTCAACTCAGGCAAATGAAGTCAAGATGAAAAAATAAATGAGATTTCTGCAAAAGCAGAATTTGAACCTTAAATATTGAATGCTTCCATACAATTACCCTGGAGGACAGGCCTTGGATGAAACATACCTCAGAGCATGCCATATACATCTCATAGCAAGAGCACGAGATAAAGTCTGCTGACAGTTGCTGCTAATCAGAAAAGCAGTTCTACAGAGCATAAAGGGCTGCTATCTGTGGGTTTTAGCATTGGAGTAGGAGACCAAACTGAGCTTTGCCACAAACCCACTGTGAGCTTTGATAAGATAACCCCTTCCTGCCTCTCTTCACTTCTCCCTCCCACCTAGTTTTGAAATTGGGATAGTACTCCTATGTGTGTTGAGGCTTAATATCATCTGAGATGATGCAACATAAACTCTGATAGAAGCTAGAGCTTTGATGCCACTACACTGTGCCCCAATTTTTAAAATACTAGGATTTAGAGTCAACCAGTTTATGGGACAACATCCTAATGTTGCCATATCTTGGAATATTGTTCAAGAAGACTGCTGACTAGCCATTGCTTCTGATTGTTTCATGCTGTGTCACTGAGGGCTGGGCTGACTAAAGTCAATAGTTCTGAGGAGAGAGGCACAAAGGAAAAGTACAGAAAAAAGGAATAACAGCACCCTCTTCATACATTATAACAATAATAAATAAATAATAAAGTACTTTTGTGGTTTTCTTAACTTCAAGTAGATGAACAGATATCTTTTCTTTTTTGATCCTAGAATATCTGCTAAAATCTGAGGAGAAAGAACTGGGCAACAAGCTTAATCCTTCCTTCTCTGCCAGGCTCCCCAAGCTCACCCACAAGGGGGTTGGTCTTACTATTGCAGTTGCACAAAACTTAGTAGAAACGTATAGATCAGGCAAAAATGAATGATAATTTATTTCATAACTACAGGAAGAAAACTAAATCACAATGACTACAGTATTATTCTTGTATTATACTCTTCTCACCATAAGCTTTGCCTATTTTTATGGGCAAGATGAGTCTGAAAGTGCTACAATCATTAAATGGAAAATATGGCAACTTCTCAAGTTATATATCATCTATGAAGATAAAAAATTTCATACATGTGTCTTATGAGAAGAGAAACCCAAATATTGTTTCCTGGACATGCTTCCTGAACACATTCCTGTGCAAATTCCTCTTGGTGATCTTGCTTTAGCAGGGAGGTTCAACCAGATGATCTGCAGAGGCCTATTTCAACCCCAACCATTCTGTGGTTCTGTGACTAGAGATTATAAACCAAACCCTTCTCCTCAAGCTGTTCAGTCAGGTGGGGATTCTTTTGCTATGGCTTCCTTCTCTACAGACCAACTGTATTTTGTCACCTGGCAATCTCATATTTGAATCAACATTTTGTAGTGGGAAAGAGGGGAATAATCTAACAATCAAACCTTTCATAGTAAATACCTTGACCTTCATTCCTTGAGTTGTTCTGTAAGCAATTAAGCTTTCACATGCTGTTTATCCAGTTTTAAGTAACTGTTTTTATGTCAATTGGAAAGCACCTCAAATTACTGTGGAACACAATTCCAGCAGAGTGAGTTGGATTTTGGATTCATAACATAATGCATTCATTTTTGGCATACAAAATGAGAGTGCTTTTGTTTGGTTACAAAACCAGCACAAGCTCTCTTCTTTCATCTTGCAAAATTAAATTAGGTGTAACTCTATTATTTCTACATTTACTGGCAATCAAAGAGAAAGACACCCTGAATGATGGCATTCTTATGCTGTCATAAATTGTAATAAAGGTTTAGACTGACATTTCTAGTTAAATAAAAGGTCACCTAGTCTTTTCTTTTTTTTCATTCTAATTGCAAAGTTGATAGTCTTGTTTAACTTCAAATAATTTTTGCAAGAAATCAAGTTTGTCTTACAATCACAGAATGATGGAATGGGTAAGGGTGGAAGGGACCACTGGAGGACATCTGGTCGAACCTCCCTGCTCCAGCAGGGTCATCCTAGAGCACATGGCACAGGATTGCATCCAGACCGTTCTTGAGTATCTCCAGTGAGGGAGAGTCCACAACCTCTCTGGGCAGCCTGTTCCAGTGTAGCACAGTCACTTGCACAGTGAAGAACTTCATTTTCATTCTCGTGGAACTTAGGAAGTTACTGCATCATTTCTGCCCATTGCCTTGTCCTATTGCTAGGACACTGAGAAGAGCCTGGCTCCATCCCCTTGACACCCTCCCTGCAGATACTTACAGACATTAAGAGGTCCCCTCTCAGTCATCTCTTTTGAGGCTGAACAGGCCCAGTCCCCTCAGCCTTTCCTCATAAGAGAGACAGATACTCCAGTCCCTTAATCATCTTAGTTGCCCTCCACTGGACCCACTCCAGGAGCTTCGTGTCCCTCTTGTCCTGAGAAGAACAGAATGGGACACAGCACTGCAGGTGCTCACCACGGCTGAGCAGAGGGGGCAGGATCACCTGCCCCAACCTGCTGGCAATGCTCTTCCTAATGCATCCCAGGATGTCATTGGCCTGCTTGGCCACATGGACACACTGCTGCCTCGTGAACTTTCTATACACCAGAAGAACCTGAGATTCAAATAATGTAAGCCTGTGAGAACTAAATGACGACTGACCATTTAGGCCTGCACTAGGGTGAGGATGGGACCCCCTGGTGGTCTAGTGGTTAGGATGCGGCGCTCTCACCGCTGCGGCCCGGGTTCAATTCCCGGTCAAGGGAAACTCCCCCGGGCAGATGGAGCTCGTCAGCCCTGTAAGGCCATCAATCTAAGAGAAGGTCACTCTAAACAAACCTACGTCCAGAGGACCTCACTGCCACTGTCCAAGCTTGCTCGGCCCCGGCAGATGAACCTCAGGATTAAAGGGTGGGCTCAGTTCAGCGCACACTGTGTCTCACCTAAAAAATCCACTGCGCAGGCTCGAAGGGTAAAGACCTTTCCCAAATCTTCGTTCGCGAAGACTGGCCATACATACATACATACAGGGTGAGGATGTTTTTCTTAATATGTACTACATCAACCCACTGTCTAATTACAATTACAGATTTTTTTATTTCAGACCCATTTGATGTACAATGAGATGTACACCAGAAGGTGTTTTAAAGCTTGGCTGAATGTACAATCCCATCATTTGGAGAGTAAGTGAGAAGATACGTTAATGTAAGTTTAGCAGTGTGGCCATTTAGATTGGGTCCTAGACTTTGAAATGGACAAAATCAAGATTAGTCAGCAGGATTTCTCAACTTAAATTCAGCATCTTAATCAAACCCACTGTTTCTAGGCAATTGATCTGCAAAGTTATCAGCAATTTTCCTGTTAGATTTCATGAGACAGTAAGGGAGTAAGATATCCCAGGCAAGACAGGATACATAACATCTTATGGGCAGACCCTGCAAAAATAATCTCTTCCTTATCTGTTTTCCTGCTGAAGATTGGCAACGATGACTGTGAAAATATTTTTGAAGGGCCTTGATTAAAATCATATGCATTAAAATAAAAACTAAGTGTAAAATAAGAAGTGTAATCTTCCCATAATATGAAATTGGGAGAATCTAAGTCCCACAGAATAAGCATATTGAAGTGATTGAACACCTTTCTCAGAGAAAAACCATTTACACGAGCAACATATTTCTGCATTGAGTGCTGAATAAGAGCTCCGTAAAGTGTTCCAGGAAGTTCTTTGGGAATCTTACAAGCATATATAGTATGCCTGGAAGGAGAAATTAACTCAGGCCATCTTGTGTCAAGCAGGCTGTAACCAACAGTGCCAAATCAGAGCAGAAAGAGAGAAAAAGACATTTATGCTATAACAAGTCTCAGCATCACGAAGCATGTATTAACTTTCATTAGCTCTGTGGTTGAATTAACATTGAAAGATCTTATGCCTAAACTGAAGAACTCAAATAGCATAATGCCTTGTCATTTACTGTTGAAATGAAATGCACTCAACAACTGGGAGAGGTCTGCTACCAAAATCTCCAACCAGTTCAATATCTGGTAGACCAATGAAGCCTCTGAGAGGGTAAACTCATTGAATCACATAGAGCAACAGTATGAATGCTTTATGCTTTTGACAAGATAATTAAAGCCTCGGCAAGAGAGAATTTTAAGCTGTTCAATCATACTCAGGACATACACACAAAAAGGAAAAGAGTATATCGCACAACCAGACATCACATATGAAGGAAGGTGTGGAAACCACCTTCATTTAATAGATGTAATAGAAGAGAATACTTAGGTAGCAAATCCCTTTCAGAAACTTACTGTGTCCTTAAACAGAAAAACTATTTTCACAGCTTTCAAAAATGAGGAACATTAATTACACAATTCAGAAGATACTTCCAAGTCTGATGACCAGATGAGTCAAATTCAGCATATACGGGAATGACATTTTGCTGAATACACAGTATTCATATTAAATCTCACATTGCTTTTGGACAATTTGGCCATAGGTGAGAATTGGAAATAAAAGAGAAGGAAAGAACAAGTTAGTAATGCTGAAAAATCAACTAGTGACATTGCCATGTTCTTTGGTAAGAAGTAAAGCTGTAGAAGTAAATTGACTTCAATGTTTTGTCAATTCTTAACTGAAAGTTTTTAATTAGAAAGGAACCCACAACCCTCCCTCCCAGCACCCATCCATGTTGCGTTGACTAAAATAGTTCACGGAGCTACAGACAGTAGCTCCCAGATCATCGACAGAATTCATAGCACTGAATAGCAGTTATCTTAATTTCTTTAGCCTTGTGTCATTTTTTTGTGTTAAGATCAAATTTTTTAAAAAAGCATCATTTTTATTTTCACAGGCAGTGATACTCATTGAACAGTGTTTGCAAATATATTCTCTAGGTGTGTGCTGGGTAGCACCATAGCAGGGTAGAAATAGAACCCATATCCAACCACAGAGCTGCAAGCCTGCAGCATTAAGCAATATCCTTTAGTCTGCCTGCTTTTAAAAAAGTTTCCAAGCATTGAGTAATGTGGCTGTTCAGACAAAGATGGGCTCTGGAGGGAAAACCCCCCCCCACAAAACCCCCAATAAAAACTATTACAGACCCTTCATCATACAAATAATACACACATGTAAGAGAAACTATTCATAGAATGGTGGTTGTTGGAAGGGACCTTAAAGATCATCTACTTCAATCTGCCTGCTGTGGGCAGGGACACCTTCCACTAGACAAGGTTAGTCAGAGCCCCATCCAGCCTGGTTTTGAACACCTCCAGGGATGGGGAGTCCACAGCTTCTCTGGGCAACTTGTTCTAGTGCCTCACCACCTTCACAGAAAAGAATTTCTTTCTAATCTAAACCTACTCTCCTTCAGTTTAAGGCCATTTGCCCTTGTCATATTGCTACAAGCCCTCGTGAAAAGTCCCTCTCCAGCCTTCTTGTACTTATATACTGGAAGGCCTAGTTAAACCACAGCTAGAAAAACACTTTACACAGTAGATTTAATGGAGGTACTACAGAAGGTATGCCTTTGCTTGCATTAAAAGCTCTGATTCTCTCAAATGTATGCTGACCAGCTGCACTTGAAACAGAAAAACAGGGCCTAAAAGGGTTACTCTGATGAACTGGCTTAGACTAAGCAGCAAATATAACTTGAGACTAAAGTATTACTCTCCTTAGAAGAGCTCTTCAGGAGTCAGGCAACTCATATTGCTACCTTAACACTACTCTAAAGAGTTCTCCTTGTCAGTGGACTGTTTCTCTCGGGATTTTGCAGCATCTGTGATGAGTTTATGTTTGACAGCAAAAGCATTGGTCTGGAAATGGTCTCTGTGAGGATTCACTACTCTGAAGTCTCTTTTACCCTCAACCTCTACAGGTCCCATGTCTTCTTTTACCTACATATTCTGCCATATGATTTCCACTTTCATATCTTTTGTTTACATGTCCTTGTACTCACCTGCTACATGCTGAATAACTCAAATACAAATATCTCAGTGCACTTAAGAAAATGCAAGTGGAAATCTTTATTTTTAAAGCACACATTATCTTCTTTCCAGCTCTGTAAATGGGTGAGGCCTGGGGCTGGAGAGAAATCATTTAGGACTGATTCAAACCATATGAGATCTTACGTGTTGGCAAATTCACCAGTTACTGCCCTTTCTGTTTCAGCTTACAGATATCAAAAATTTTATGTCTATGCTAATTACAAGCGGTTTTTCATTTCCCAAGAAGAACACTTACATTAACTGCTTAGGGAAACAAAATCACTTGTGATTACATTACAGGGTTACAACAGCTGACAAGAATTCAAGATGGGATTTATTTTTTGGTTAGGGAGGAGGGGGAGAAGACAACAGGCAGGAATTCTATCACACTTTCTCAGGCAGACTTGGTCAAAAAATACGAGGCCAGATTTTGGCCACCAAAAGCTAGCACTTTCCCCAGAATGCTCATCAAATATTTAAGTATCAAGGACAAAATCAAGAATTACACATGGGGACTTCATATCTAGTCTTTAGAGAATAAGTATTTTGCTGAAAGCTGCCAATTCAGTCTAAACTGAATTAGATTTTTCTCCCAACAATTTCTCTAAATTCAGAGATTGGTAATAGCATAATTTACACTAAATTTGTTGAGTGCTCTAGTCCTAGTCTTGAGGCACATGCAGTCATGAAGTATATACACGAGACTTCAGATTCTTCAAGATGTGCTAGGCTTGGACTGGATGGCAGACAATAAAATGCCTGCCAGATTGGCTGAGAATTTTAGATCAGAAAGAGGGGCTGCACTCCCCACATCACCCACATATTTGTATCTATTGCTTTAGACTAATGTCTGTTTACCAGCAGCCCTGAATTTTGGATACCAGAATAAAAGGGTCTAAACTAGTGCTGTGTAACACAGAGAAGGACAAGCAAAGGAGTCTGAAAGAAATGCAATCTAGAAGTTGAGAAACAGGAAGCTGAAAGCAGACCATCTTTTTTGGCTGCTATTTAAATTTTTTAAATCTTTGTGCAAATAATATGAATTTGAATCCTAATGCTCAAAGAGTACAGCATGGTAAAAGAGAAAACAAAAGAATTCTCACAGATGAGGCCCCAAGTCTGTCATCACTGATGTCTCACATCCCCGCCTCAAAGAACACAGCAGTCACCAGATGCGGTATTGGCTCTGAGTTGCAGAATAGATTTTCATCCCACTGAAAATAAGAACTTCTGCCCTACACAGGGGAAAGGTGTACTTGTTGTTGAAGATATGCGTTAACCTCCTTAAAATACTTTTGATATGAAAATAAGACATTATTAACTGCACAATTATAAGAAAAAACCCAAAGCAGTAGACAAGAACACAGGAGAATTTAAGAGAGTACAGCTGTAATGACATTTATTAAAAGACATGCTATAACAACTAGTTAGGAAAAGAGCTAGGTATAGGTACTAAATAATCAGAAAACACACTAACCTAAACAAACAGAATATATTACAGCATAACCAAATTCACCATGCACTACACAGTCCCAAAATAGGTTTCTTTAATACATCTTATATCTTCTTTCAGTTTTTAAGTCATCTCAACAGATATGGAATACTTTTCAAGCAATGCCATAAGATACTTTACAAATGAAAGCTGTTGCTTATTAAAATATACAGACAATCTTTTTTATATAAAAACAGTTTACATTCCCATTTGTTCCCCCAAACACTTTTTTGCCAGGTTAAAAAAAAACAAAACAAAACATGATGTTACAAATATTTACAGTATTTTCTTGTGTTAGATGAACATTTTTATAAACTGAAAGGGAACACTTATGAACAGATCATGTAAAATGAGGGAATGACAGCAATTCTTAGACATGTTTCTGTGTCTTGAATACAGTACTAAAAGTAGTCCATTAACCTTTTGCCTTATCTCACACCATTTGGTTCACATTACAATCTCATTTTCCGTTGTTTCAATCACCAACAGAAGTCTCAAACAAAGTCCCCTTGGCATTGGGTCTTCCCATCAGAAAGGAGTGTGAGAGAAAAAAGGTTTTTCACATGTCTCAGTAAAACTAGAACAGTCTTTGGTCAGAGAGTGAAATGACATTCTGATTGATGCAAGAATCTGCTTGGTTAACAACCTTGGTCTTGTGTTGCTGCAGTTCCAGGGTGAACTTTTGCAGTAAGTGTAAAACATATTCAAAATTAAATGGAAAGTGCTTAGAAGGAAGTTTATGCATGGTAGCTTCCCACTCATGAATATTGTAGAGTTTCTGAGACCCGAGAAACTGCTTACAGTGAAGACATTAGTCTGCCAAGGTAAAAGCTTTCTTCATTTAGACCTTCAACTATTTCTTTTCTTTGGGACTGCTCCAGGTACCTGTTATTATTACCTAAAGTTGGAAATACATGGGTTATGCTTGGATTCCTGCATATTGCAGTACAAAAGAAAAAAATGCAATGGAAAAGGCAGGGGGATAATTAAATCTGTATTGAAACAGCTGTAATTCACTTCATATAGGTAATTCACTTCATATATAGTCAGTGGACAACAATAATTTCTAACAATATAAATATACAATTTCCAGAAGGGGAAATATATTTATTATAATTAAGACAGCAACAGATATGAAAAACCCTACATATAAAACTTCTGAAGGCACAAAAACTTTGGTACAATTTTGTTTCTGTATCACATCCCCTGGTAATAAAACCCTGAAGTTAAGTACCTCAGAAATTTTCCACTCTAACTGTTAGGATTTGCTTTAAAAAGAGCAGGCAAACAGTCTTGTATACAGCAAACAAAATCTCAGAAGATAAAGTTAATTTAAAGAAAAAAATTCTGTGCAATCTGACCAGCATCCTTTTAGCACAACAGCAACAATAATAAGTCTTGTAGTTCTGATCTAATTAACAACATACCACAGTCAAAGGTTAAGGCAAAACAATGCTTTTTGTAAGCAGCTGACCTGTCATTTGAAAAACAGAAGTATAAGCTATAGCAGCATAAAATGACAAGTAGTAGATCTACATCCCTTATAAAAGAAGAACTTATCACTTTCCTACTGACATGAATCAGAGGAGAGCAATATAACTGATCACATAAACCTCACTGGCAGTATTATCAACAAACACTAATAGATTTTCTGGCATACAAACACAAGTTTGCTATCTGTAATCAGAAAATGTCACCTATAGGCAAATCTCCATAGATAAATGGAATACCTTCAGCATAAGAAGGATCTCAATCTATCAGTACACAACAACAGAGCAACTGAGAACCAGCAGACAAGGCAACTGAGTTAAATTATCAAAGTTTAGGAAATTTGTTCAGATATTTACAGACTTCTGAAGAAATTCAAAGAAACAAAAGTTTTACCATTATACAACAAACCAAGGATCATTTGAAAAGGCACTTAGCTGCTCCTGGGTTGTTAAAAAGGCCTTATTACACTTTGAACCAAGTGTGCATCCATCCAAAAAAATGGAATCAGAGGTAACCCAGAGTTTATTTGTGACCATGACATAAACAAAGGCACAGTCATAGAATCACAGAATATGCTGAGTTGGAAGGGACCCACAAGGATCATCAAGTCCAACTCCTGGCTCTTCACAGGACACCCCAAGAGTCACACCATGTGCCTGACAGCACTGTCCAAATGCTTCTCAAACTCTGTCAGGTTTGGTGCTATGATCACTTCTCTGGGGAGTAAAAAATCTACAATTTCCAGTACCTACATCAGCAATTTCCAGTACCTACTAGTGTTTTAGAGTACAAATTCCAGGTTACACTGTGCACATTATCAGGTACTTCACAAATGATTTAAACAGAAATTAATAATACATGTTAAAGAAATTATAAACCTATCTTTAACAACTCAAGGCTACAGTATAGAAAAGATGAAGCCAGAATCTTCTTGGGAGTTACACAGTTAACAGGTTAAATGGCAACAGACCTATATAGGATGCAGTACGTTTAAAGTCTAACTACATATTAGGGAAGCAAATTCACAGTAAGGACTGCTAAACACAGGAACAAAGAATTTGTGAAAACTTCATTTTTGGAAACACTGAAAATTTACATGGACAGTTCTCTGAGCAACTGCTCAAAGTTGTCCGTAATCTGAATAAGAGGTAGGATTAAGGCCTCTAGAGGTTCCTTTCGATCCTACATCACTGTAAGAATCTGTAGAATAATATCATTCTTTCCCAAATCCTGCTCTTTTCACAGATATCAAGGGATTTGCTAAAATATGTTTTAGAGAATCAAGAACTGAGATGCAACTATGCTTTTACAGCCAGGCACTAATGAGTCAAGCACAAAATATAAGAATTATTCCTTTTGCCACAAACCTTCAGTATCAGTGCATTTTGATAAAGATGGGGTTATGTTTGTGCTTTTAATTATTCAAGGCAGAATATCCCATAAGAAAAACTAGCCTTAACTAATGCCTTCATTCTGCTAAGCAAACATTAAGATGTACAGTTAGCTTTGAAGCTTGTCTGCACATCCTGTAAAAGCAGATCTCCCTAACAGGCAGCATCTTTAAGACATACACAAATCTGAAAGTAAGTTGACAAGAATAATTCAGTTGCAGAAAAAGAAGAATCAAAAAAGATACACAACAGTTGTGCCACAAAACCAAAAAGGAAACATCATAAATATCCCCACTCAGATTTTTCTTAAATTAAAAAAAAATGTAAGTCTCTGCAGGTAGTTTTTTCATCAATCCTCACAGTCAAAGGAGAGCTGTTTGAAAGGGCCAGCTAAATCTAGTCAATCTACAAATGGTTCTGGGACTGGTGCCCAGTTTGACTTGGATCATGGGACTTGCTTTGAGAAACTGGGTCTACTGGGGGCTGATGGATCCATCTGTCAGAGAAAGGGAAGAGCAACTTCAGTCACAGGCTTACCAAGCTAGTGAGGAGAGCTTTAAACTAAAGGTGCCAGAGGGAGGGGAACCTCAGTCCATCCCAGTCCTACCAGTTTGATGCCATCAATAGATGCCCAGAGCGTGAAGAGGGATCACAGGTCAGCAGGAAAGCACCTGAAGAACAACAAAAAGGAATTCTAGCCAATAAGTCAGCTTCATTGGGGTCCCAACTTCAAGGCAATAGCACGTAAGACGGGGAATAAAGAAGCGAAGTTAGAGATGTGTGCATGGATGCAGGGCTATGATCTCATTGGCATGTCATGGAGACATGGTGGGACGGCTCCAAAGAGTGGAGTGTTGGAATGGAAGGACACAGGCTCTTTAGGAAGGACAGGAAGGGTGGACAAGGAGATGTTGTTGCCCTCTATGTCAACGACCAGCTGGAGCACGTGCATCTTCACCTGGGGATGTACAAGGAGCTAAGTAAAAGCTTATAGCTCAGCATTAAAGGCAGGACAGGAACAGGTGACTTTATAGTGGGGGTCTGCTACAGGTCACCCAACCAGGAAGACCAAGCAAATGAGGTCCTTTACAGACAGATTGGAGTGGCCTCACATTCAAAAGCCCTGGTCCTCATGACTTCAACCATCCCAGTATCTGTCAACACTGCAGGGCATAAGCAATCCAGGAGGTTGCGTTGATGGTAACTTCCTTCTCCAAATGATAGAGAAGCCAAGGTGCTATGCTGGATCTTGTTCTCCCAACAAGGAGGGAAATGTGAAAGTCAAGGGCAGCCTGGACTACAAGGTTCATGAAATGGTGGGGTTCAATATCCTTAGGACAGCAAGGAGGGTGTGCAGCAAGCTCACTACCCTCACTTCAGGAGAGCAGACTCCTGAAGGCCTCTTCAGGATCTGGTTGGTAGAGTGCCATGGGATAAAGCACATGGAGGGGAGAGAGGCCCAAGAAAGCTGGTTGATATTCAAAGGTCACCTCTACAGAGCCCTGGAGTGATGCATCCGAACAAAGAGGAAGCCAGGCAAAAACATGAGGATGGTGTTAGGTGAACGAGGAGCTCCCAGACAAACTCAAATGCAAAACGGAAGCCTACAGAGGGTGGAAGAAATTACATGGAGCCTGGAAGGAAAACGGAGTGATTGTCCAACGAGCCAAATTCTATGAAAGCTAAAGCTTCCCTGGAAAAGGGGAAACATAGCCCACATTTTTAAAAAGGGAAATAAGGAAGACCCAGGAAACTACAGGTCGGTGAGTCTCACCTCGGTTTTCAGCAAGATTATGAAGTAGATCCTCCTGGAAACTTTGCTAAGGCACATGGAAAAAAAGGAAGTGTTGGTGACAGTGAACATAGCTTCACTAAAGGTAAATCATGCCTTACAGGTTTTGTGGCCTTCTACAACAGGGTTACAGCAGTGGTGGGTAAGGAAAGAGCAAGAGATGTCATTTACTTGGACTTGTGCAAAGCATCTGACACTGTCCCACACAATACCCTTGTCTCTAAGCCACAGAGAGATGGATTTGATGGGTGGACCATTAGGTGCATAAGGAATTGGTTGGATGGTCACACTCAAAGAGTTGTGGTCAATGGCTAAATGTCCAGGTGGAGACCAGAGATAAGCAGTGTTCCACCAAGGTCAGTATTGGTACTGGACCTGTTTAGCACATTTTTTGGTGACAAAGACAGTGGGATTGAATGCACCCTCAGCAAGTTTGCTGACACCACCAAGCTGTGTGGTACAGTCAACACACTGGAAGGAAGGGATATTATCCAGAGAGATGCGGACAGATGGAGAGGTGGGCCTATAAGAACCTGATAAGAATCAACCAAACCACTCCATGATTATATGAAACCCAAAAGATAACATGTATATTATTCCTAAGCCAACTGAACTTTCCAGTACATAGTACCTTCTGCGTATTTACACAGTTGCATTGTACAGCACTTCTCCTAGTTACATATGTATAGTCAGCATTGTATCTACTGTCAATAGCACACTTCCGTTGCGGTATAGAGGTCTTGTACCATCTTTATAAGATTGGCTGCTACTGTTGAAGAACCCATTCAGTGCAGGTAGCTCAGGGGTGCAGTGGAGCTGTAGGTTGAGCTCTGAGTGGTGGGAGCCTGAGGCAAGAGGCCATGAACTGCCAACCCTTTGCACAACAAAGGGCCCAGGGAGCTGTGGCCCAGCCAGGGGACCAGACACTCAAGGACACAGAGACACAGAAGGAGCCAAGGACCCCCAGACTTTTGTGCCCTTAGACTGTGAGGGTATAAAACCCCAGGGTTCCTTTGTTCAAGGTCCCTCCTCAGAGACACCAGCTCAAGATGTTATTATGTTATTGCACCAATATTAAATTATTTTAAGGATCAAGATATCAGACTCTGCCATGGGAAACATGGGGTTAAGTCAGTCAGAAAACCTGGTCTGCCTGTGTGAGTGTGGGGTGTATAGCTGGGAAGGGTCCTCAATCCCAGCTCAGGTAGATCAAGTGTGACTGCCTGAGTGGCTCCTGGATGGTCAGACAGGAAAGTTTCTTTAACACTACATCTCTAACCAACATGCATTAAAGGAAAGCAAGCTAGAGTATCTGGCTGATTTTGCAAAAATAATTCAGAGAAAAAATTTGAAAAACTTTACTACAGAATACTCACATCATGGTAGAAACATAGCCTTTCTTCTAGAAAGATAAAGTCATACAATTCATACAAGTTAATGAAAAAAACAACAAGAATGAGTGGCAAAACATTACAGCTGAAACAAATTCTGCAATATTTAAAAGTATATAAATGCCATGTGTAGTGGGTTTCTGTGGTTGGGTTTTGGTAGCAGGGGTGGGGCTACAGGGGTGGCTTCTGTTGGAAGCTGCTAGAAGCTTCCCCTGTCTGGTGGACCCAGTGCCAGCTGGCTCCAGGACAGACTTCCTGCTGCTGGCCAAGGCCAAGCCAATCAGGAGTAACAGTAATGCCTCTGTGATAACATTTTTAAGAACAGAAGGTATTGCACAGAAAGAATTCCAGCCAGGGAAGAGCGGAGTGAGAACATGGGAACAACGAGGTAGACACCAAGGTCAGTGCAGAATAAGGGGCAGGAGGTGCTCCAGGCACCAGATCTGAGGCCCTGCAGCCCGTGGTGCAGACCATGGTGGGGCAGCTGTGCCCCTGCAGCCCATGGAGGAGCCCATGCTGGAGCAGGTGGATATCCCAAGGAGGCTGTGATCCCGTGGGAGCCCCAAGATGGAGCAGGGTCCTGCCAGAGAGGAAGGTCCTGTAGCCTGTGGAGAGGGAAGCCCACGCTGGAGCAGGTTTATCCTGGGTAGGACTTGTGGCCCCTGTGGGGGACCCACGTCAGTACAGCTCGTTCATGAAGGACTGCACCCCATGGAGGAGTGACCCACGGGACAGCAGTTTGGGAAGAACTGCTGCCCGAGGGATGGACTCATACTGGAGAGGCCCATCAAAGACTGTCTCCCGTGGGAGGGCCCCCACAGGAGCAGGGGAAGGACTCCTCTCTGATCAGTGGCAGAAACAACAACTGACCGTAACCTGTAACCCGCGTTCCTCATCCCCCTGCACCACTGGGGGAAAACACGGAAGGCAGGAGGGGGGGCGAAGGTGTTTTTAAGATTGTTTTATTTCTCACTCTTTGGCTCTGATCCTGTTAGTAATACATTTAAGTACTATCCCCACTTTGAGTCTGTTTTGCCAGTGAAGGTAATCAGTAACTGACCTCTCCCAGCCGTTATCTCAACTCATGAATCCTTAGCTCATTTTTTAGCTCTCTCTCCTCTGTCCAGTTGCAGAGGGAGAGAGTGGCTTTAGTGGGTACCTGGCATCTGACCAGGGTCAACCCACTACATTATGTTTGAAAGAAATACCTCTTTAAAATGTGGTACAGTAAAATTAAATTTACTTAAAATTAATTTATTTAAAAGGAAATTCTAGAAAGAAAAATATCTTAAAGTGAAAGTTAACTTTCCAAAATATGATCAGAAATCAGTAATATTCATCTGTACATTCAAGACCAAACCTAACTGCATCTCAGCTTGTTCCCCAAAGAGAAATCAACATTCAGTATCAAATATTTTTTCATACTTACAAAGGAAAGAATGATAGCATTCTATTACTTTAAGTTCAATACTGAGATGAAGAGGGTGATGAATTATTCTACAAGCAGCTGGTGGAGGTTTCAAAATCACCAGCCCTTATTCTTCTGGGTGACTTTAACCCGCCTGCTGGGAACTCAACACAGCAGAAGAGTAGCAGTCTAGGAGATTCCTAGAGTGTATGGAGGATAACTTGTTGCAGCTGATAAATGAACCTACCAGGGTGGGCCCTGCTAGACCTGCTGTTTACAAACAGAGAACGGCTCGTGGGAGATGTGGTGGTCAGAGGCTGTCGGGGGCACAGTGATCACATAACGATAGAGTTTTCAATACTTGGTGAAGTAAGGAAGGATGTCAACAAAACCTCAGCCTCGGACTTCCGGAGGGCAGACTTTGGCCCATTCAGGAGGCTGGTTCAGAGGGTACCTTGGGAAACAGCCCTTAAAAACAAAAGGGGTCCAGGAAGGCTGGACATGCTTCAAGAAAGAAATCTTGAAGGCACAGGAGCAGGCTGTCCCTATGTGCCCAAAGGTGAACCAGTGGGAAAGATGACCATCCTGGCTGAACAGGAAGATTTTGCAGGAAATTAGGGAAAAAAAGAGAGTCTATCACCTTTGGAAAAAAGGGCAGGCAACTCATGAAGTGTTTGTCATATGTAGTTATGTCATATAGAAAGAAAATTAGAGAGGCAAAAGCACAATTTGAATGTAATCTGGCCACTTCTGTTAAGGACAACAAAAAGCGTTTTTATAAATGCATCAACAGCAAAAGGAGGGACAAGGAGAACCTCCATTCTTTGTTGGACAAGGAGGGAAACATAGTTACCAAAGACTAGTTAGGCTGCACCTTGTCCACTTCTGGGCCCCTCAGTTCAGAAAGGATATTGAAGTGCTGGAGAGTGTCCAAAGAAGGGCAACAAGGCTGGTGAAGGGACTGGAGCACAGGCCCTATGAGGAGAGGCTGAGGGAGCTGGGGATGTTCAGCCTGGAGAAGAGGAGGCTCAGGGGAGACCTCATCACTCTCTACAACTAGCTGAAAGGAGGCTGGAGTAAGGTGAGGCTTGATCTCTTCTCCCAGGCAACCAGCAGCTGAACAAGGGAGCACAGTCTTAATCTGTGCCAGGGGAGGTTTAGGTTAGACATCAGAAAGAAATTCTTTACAGAAAGAGCGATCAGACAGGAATGGGCAGCCCAGGAAGGTGGTGGAGTCACTGTCCCTGGAGGTGTTTAAGAAGAGACTGGATGTAGCACTTAGTGCCATGGTCTCGTTGACAGAGTGGTGTTGGGTCAAAGTCTCTATGATCTCAGAAGTCTTTTCCAACCTGGTTGATTCTGTGATTCTGCAAAAAAAGATGCAGACACCCAAAAGAGAATATTGTAATACAGCCAATGCCCCTCAAAAAATAAGATAAAGTCCAGAAACTGAAGTGAATTTCCTGTTTGGCCTTTCTATGTAGGTTTGTTCGGGTTTTTTAGTGTATTTTTTCTGGATGTGAATTTTTTTTAGCAAAGAACTGTCATCAGACAACTGCAACTAAGTAAATTCAAAGAACCACCTATGCGATTACATAGTGAGTTAAACCTTATTACCACCTATATCGAATCTCTATAAAAAAGCACAAGAAACTAGAATTCAGAGAATTACCTAAAGAAAAAATATATCTTTAAGTATCAAGGAAAACATTTTTAAAAAGACCAAGAAGAGAATTATCACAAAGCTCACAATATTTTTTCAAGATAGTTCAGATAACATTCTAAGCTATTGTATAATACACACATATAAGGCACATAATAAGAAATAAGGTAAATACACATTTATTTAAGTATTAGACATTAGTGGTAAAAAAAACTCTTAAAGGTGGGGTTTTTTCTGCCCCCAAAGATAACCTTAACAAAAATAACTTCTTTAAAACCTATCAAACCATCACAGACCTGAATAGTTTCCATAAGATTGTAAACAATTATTTAGAGAAATGCAAAAATTTATTTTAAATCACGACTATTTTCTTGTTTTATATTCTCCAAAGTACTATTACCCATCACTTCATAGTAAAAATAGGACATCAAACTTCCATCCCACGGTTAAATCAACCTAAATGTCTGATCCTACAACTTGAAGAAACTTGTGAAATATCTTTTATTCCACAAAGAAAAGGCACTGCCTTTCCTCTAATAATTTAATCTGTAGGAACAGCACAGACTTTTTATTTTTATAAACAAGTTATTGTAGGAGTCGGGTTTCAGGAAAGATGCTGGATGAGGCATCCTGGGAAATGAAGTCCAAGTGTACTCCCATGAACATGGATAAAATGAGGTACCCCTGGTGATTGGTCAGAGGAGTCACGTGTTACTTTGAACTCCCGTACATAAGGTGTTGTTTCATTTGAACAAAGAGGATTTGGCTTTGAACCCCCAAAGAGTAAGCCGGGCTACTGTAATTTATTTACGTATTATATTAATATGCCACAAGTTATTTGTAAAGAATTGCCAAAGTATAAATCCACACCCTGGTAACATAAATACTATTTAGAGGATACTCACAGTCACTGCTTGCTTTTCTTCAAGAAACCCGAGCGCTACTTCGCATTCAAATTAGTGTTTAATCTTCGTAGAGTATATTTACCATTTTGTTAATAATACTCTTTGTTTGGTGTATTGTGAAAGCACTCTAAAATGTTTTCTAAGGCTAATTTAGAATAAAAACATAAAGGATGTTCTCAAAATATAATTTTAAGTAGGAAATTTGATAAATATTGTTGCTAAAGCTATTTCACAGAATAATCTTTCTATGGATCACATACTTGCAGATAGAATCAGAAAATTCAGAATCATCACCTAATTCTTTGTGTATGAATGAGCTTCTTCTTTTAAGAGACAGAGCTGGTCTCAGCTTTCTCAGTCTCTGAAGATTTTACTATATTAAAAGGAAAGTGCACAGAAAATTCATATTGTAGATTTTGAGAAGGAAACTCGGAGATGCTGGTTTTCTCCAAAGTCATGATTGTGAAGCTCAATGAGAGCGTGAACTGCTTCTTCCACAGAGCCCAGTTGGATAAGACCCATTTTGCAATCTTTCCTGAAGTACAATAAAAACCATTATTAATCTTCACCAAATTTTCACTAACCAACACAGAAGAGTCACATAAGTGGTTGTTTTCAGCCATATCACACACACTGAACACTTGTACAGCAAAAGAGTCAGAACTAGTTATGCACCTACTAAAATGCAAAGATAACAAAACTGTATAAATTTTGCAAAAATGGCCTAGAGTCATGCCATTCTTTCATAACACCGGACTTCAAAAAACTGGGTCAAAATAAGGCTTGAAGGCCTCTAGGAAACACTTGTATTGTCCATATAGATGGGATTATTCTAGCCGGTATGATTGTGCTAAAATAATGCTGCCAAGTAACCTTGATCAGTGTTAGAGCAGAGACATTATCATCTTTTATATGACATTTCACATATATTCAGCTTGCATTTTTTAAAGAAGTAAGCATTTACGTTTCTTAAACTTACTTTACTTTGAACATATATTTGTCCAAAGGGTGCATATTTTTGATTTAATTATGATAACATAGCATCTCATTTAAAATTTTAAGATTAAAATTTTCATTAAAATTGTCACTGCTTTTGCCTATACGTATATGTACATGGAATTCTGCCTATAGTTATAAATACATGGAACGTCACAAAAAAGCAATAGCCATCTTCCAGGATGAAAGCTTGCTCAGCAATTTTACAAGAGAACTTACTGGAAAAATTTGAAGGCTTTCACAGTAGATCCTTTACTTGCAAAAAGGTTCTTCAAATCATCAACAGTAACAGAAGGCCTAATTGAAAAAAAACAACAAACAAACAAAACCAAAACAAGCCCCTCTCAACTTGTAGAAGAGCACAAAGTTCTATAATAATATCGAGATCTCAATCTTGGCTTCTAAATTAAATTTGAACAGCAAAAACTATCTCCACCAACTCAAACTTTGTCAACACTTCAGCCCAAACAACTTGCCTTTGTGCTACAAAATTATTTCAGCTACACTCTGCTGCTTTTCATCCAAGCCCATTTCTTTCTCAGTTAAATTCAGATTGCATAAAATTCTCTTAAGATCTTAATCAGTACCTTCATGAATACATTTCATCTTGAAATTTGAGTGATTGTGCTTCATGTATTTTCAGTTCTGAAGCTTTTTATTTTATTCAAAAAGCCATTTTCTAAGTGTCTTATAATTTCCTTTGTTACTTGGACATAATTCCAGTTTCCTCCTTTCCCTCCCTGCACAGCTGCCAAACAAAAGAAGCCTGTAAAAACTTATGTTTGGCTGTTACTCCATACATTGTTGACAACAGTCTAGATTTTAAAAAAAGATTGTTTCACTCTTAAAGAACACCATTCTTAACACCTTTTTTTTACAACTTCCGCTCTACGTAAGAGGTCTGAATTCTGTAGAAATTACTCTTTTAGAAGTGTAAGAATTATTCAAAACTGTATCTATATTAAGTAACAATGTCAATGACAGATTTGTTGTCATGTAATTCCAGTACGTAATCTCAAAACACGTCTTTAATCTTTGTGAAAATTTGTAACACAGAACTTAATAGGTAAAAGAACAAAAGCATACTCTCAAGAAAATGTAAACTGATTAAAACTCATAAAGAAGATCATTCAAACAGTTATCCTCATTGCTAATGATAAAAAAAGGTACAGTTAAAGGATTCACTTGTTGTTAGTTATACAGCAGAATGACCCATAGCAGAATGAAGGCCAGGGGAATGTAAAGCTTATGTCAAAATTTGTAACTTAAGAACACAACCTAAAAAACATCTCTTCAAGAAAATCATACATGTAGATACTCACGGGATGTTGGAGAGATGCAGGGTGGCAGATGGAGGAAAAATATTTTGGCAGTTCTTAGAGCCAGGATTCTTAAAGCGATGTAAAGGGCTATTGCTATAGTCCTTTGTCAGACCTTTGTCTTCTTGCCCTTCACGAGGAAGTTGAATTGTCTGATATTTTGAAAGAGTAGTATGCATGACCCTTCCATAAAGCCTCTGTCCATTCAAGTGGTTGATAGCTAACCAGTGGAAATTTAATTTGAACAGGAATAAATGGAGGGGAAGAAAAAACGATTCTTTAAATACTAATATTGTTTTCTATTCAGTGCCAGATTTCACATTCTAAATTTAAACTGCAACTTGCTTGTCTACCAGGTGGGCTATGCCACAACATTATATTTAAAACAAATAAAAGGATGTAATATAATCTCCAGTCTAAATGCAACAAAAATGCAAAACATCATTTCAATAAAGAACAGTTGATTATTATTAAATAGCTAGATATAAGATGAACTACAGGAAAATCATATGATGTATTATTAAGACAAACTATGGGAAAATTGTATGATGTTTTAATTCTAACATTTACTAGATTGAGATTCACAGGAACTTAGTTTTTAAACCACTAAGAGTATTATCAACATAAGTAAGGAAAAGTTTGTATGTAGTAATCCAGCACAATGATGGATTGAATTTGTTTATGCTTGTCACTGACAGAGGGCAAATTCTTCCTTTATATTATGCTCATGCTAGTTTGAAGCATAACTGTGCCTTAAAAATCAATACCTAATTGAGCCTGGGTTGCATCTGCCATCTGAACCAAAGCAATTCCTCTTTTCTTAAACATAATCTTCACACGATGTACATTACCATATACACCTGTGGAAATACAGAAAGGAAATCTTTTCATAGCAGCAGAAGGGCAAGTCTGTTTCTTTTGATTAACATTAGATTTACAAAAAATAATCATCTCATTCAACAGCTTGGTTAGAATATTAGTATGAAGGACAGTTTTGAAGTTTGTGTATTATTTTCTGAGGCTCCAAAATGGAGGAAAACCCCCAGGATCTTAGTCATAAAACTGCATGTTTATGTTCAGCTTTTAATCAGCTTTTAATCAGTCGTCAAAGTCCCCTTAACGGAGGCTTATTAAAATACTACTATGCCAAACATTGTCCCCTGCAATTAATGTATGATCCAATTCTATACAGCATTTCCTCTGATGCAATATTTGTTTTTTCCTCTTACTTTGTCTTCCCATTTTTGTAGTAAACAAACTGGACCACACACTGAAATTCATGTGACACTGTAAATCTTTTGCCTTTTTTGGTATCTGTGGCCTATAACTCCTGACTCAAATTACTGTAATTTTAAAACCAGTGTATTCTCTTGTGCATTTTTTGGATATGGACAAAACAATGAAGCTTGAATTAACCAGCAGGTGTCAGATAAATAAAAAGAATGCTAGCCCTGTGGTTTCTCAAGGGATATTTGACATATCTTACCAAATAGGATGAAAAGTCCATATGGTGTGATGGCCTGTTTAAATGATAAAATGAGTATATTATTTCTAAAGCCATGCAAATAAAGACATCTATTCCATAAGTGTATGGTAAACAAAAAGAATGGAAGAAATACTGCATACCAATACTTAAACCTGTCTCTCCAAAAGCCATTCCCTGCAATAACTACAATGTACTTGTTAGTATATATTTGCAATGCACATGTGAAATACTTAAACAAGCTAACACTTCAGCTCATGCATATTCGTCACTCAAGACTCAGTCTGTCATGCTGCAGAAGTTATTAATATTTTAAGTAGCTTCATTATTTGAACTTATTCTAAGCTAGCAGCTCATTCCCTGAAAAAATGAAAGACATTTGCTGAACTAAAAATAGAAAAGAACATTCAAGAACTCCTTTTTATTTTGTAAACAGCAGACAACACCTATGAAACCAAACCTAGTTGCTTCAAAATGTGCTTGCTTTGTCTTCAATTTTGTCCCCATTCCTTTATGTGATGACTGTGACATTCTAAAGTGATATACATACAGTTTAACTGTTTATATATGAAGCGTATAGAAAGTGGTATTTAAATTGTGATTGAACAGAAGCTGTTCAATTAAATTCTTGTATGCCAAGCACCAAAGAAGATCATTTACATCCTAATACAACCAAAATTTATTCAATTGAGTAAAAGTTTTGCCAGTATTAAAAATACCTGGGTATCAGAAGCACTACTTACACCCTCTAGCCCTATTCCTTCTTATCTCACAACATTTGAAATGTGTAACAAAATATCTGAATTTTTCAAAAAAGGAAGATACTGCAGCCTAAGTGCAAGCCCATACCCATTTATCGTTAGCATTTAGTAATAGAGAACAATTACTAGCAATGTGAAATTTAAATTCGTCAAGAGTTTATCTTTCTGGCCTAAATATTTTAATTCAGCATGGAGGGGTGTTTTTAAGAAATTTCTTATCCAAATGAGATCTCAATATTTTTCTAAAAAAAAAAAAAATGTGTTTGGAAGACAAAGCCAGGTAATTTAAAAGTCGCAAGGAAATGTTCAAGTGCACACTAAAACTCTGCAATGGGGAGAAATACAAATTGAAATAAGCTCAATAAGATTTTCTATACATAGAAAAAGAAGTGACAGGGCTCAGACAACCACTACTGAAGGACAAGTGTTACGCAGTTGCCACAAAATATATTTCCAACAATTAATGTTGTTGTACATAGTTATTTCACACCTTTTAAGAAGTCGAGCATTATTTAATGCATTGATACTGTAACATGCATTACATCACAAAGTTCTACATGACTCCTTAGATGTGGTTAGTATTATGTAAAGGAGCAATGTCCTAAAAATAGCTCTGACCTATCTTTGACATATGCTTATTCTTAAGAAACACACTCTTTTAAGATTCAGAGAATCATCTTGAATAATCAGCTGCAGAAAGCATATCCACAGCCATCATCAGAAACTCACTGATAGGATGTGTTGACAAATCAAAGAAAAAGTGACTTGTCTTACAGTCCTATCTGCAGCTGTTTCTTTTGATGCTTACCGTGGAATTTGGCTGCTAGTACAAAAACAGAACAAAACAATTACTTAAAGAAACTGGTCAACAGATTTTTAAACCTCAGAATATGAAAGTAACTTCCATTTTGCCATCACTTCTAATTTTAACAGTTTTATGGTTAAGTAAATGTATTGAGTGTGTAAAACAAGAATTTTACATTGCTGCAATAGGACTGCTTATCAACAATCAAGTAGAATTGTATTTTAAGTTATGGCCTTGGTAGAGCTTGATTTTTGTTTTTTTTAAAAGATGTACATGGCTTTTAATTAAGCACAGATCAGTCTGTAATATTTGACTAACAGGAGTAAGATTATAGAATAGCCTATGTCACTTCCACTACAAAAATAACTTTCCAAGTTGTCCTTGGTAATTTTACTGCCAACATATGAAAAAAATCAAAATCTGTGTGGTACTTTGAAAAGTGAACATGTGTATATATTCACTTTTAAAAACAGATGTACAGTGATGTCAATAGCAAAGCATACCTGTGCGCTTCCTCTCCAACCTGGGAAAAGTTGCAAAACTAGAAAGATTCTATGCATGTTTAGAAAGCTACTTGATTTGGCATGCTTTCACCTCCTTTTCTCTTCCCTTCTTTTTTTCTAACTCCTTGTTTTTTAATAAATGAAAAATCCTTTGCCCTCTTTACAGATAAAGCAGCACATAGATGGCCAGAGTTTTTCAACCTCATCAATATTACAAACTACCTCAAACAAGTATAGAGCTGTCCTGTTTTTTATATTAGCAGCATAAAGAATTTCTCTTATTCCTTCAGCTAACATCCATTTCCAAGAAGGATTCTGGCTTTTGGTACAAGGTGATACTTGCATCAGTTCCACTAATCAAACTTACTTCAGGGTTGAGGTTGCTGACCAGTAAAACAGAATTTCCTGGAATACCAGTAACACCAGGAATCTGTCCAGACACTGTTGACGGGGTGATTGTGAGAGAACCAAGTGCTCCAGGAGCAGCTGGAACTGAAATACCTGGAAGGGTATAAAGAGCATCACTTGACATCTCAAAGTGGAAGAGAAAGAAGACAAAACCAGGTTATGTTTGGCAAAAACATCAATATTCAATTTAAAAATGCTTTTAAGGAATTTAGTTATTAATAGTACTTGACCAATAAAGCAGGAAGTGCTTCCCTTTCAGAGATGAAGAAATATTCAGCTACCCAAACAGACCCAAACAGAAGGGGACACAAATTACAGTTCAAGAAAGAAGAAAAATAATTCAGCACAAAAGTTTATCCTGTGTTAGAAAGGAAAAGATCACTCAGTTTAAAAAACTATTTATTTCTCACTTTCTAGCCAGGAAAGGGGAGACTTCCTGTATTTGCATTGAATATCATTAAAGTCTGATGATTCTTAGAAAAATAGATGCTTAATTTCTTCTCTTGCAGGTTATATTTATCGTGGCATTTAATTTCTTATTAAACTATAAACTACATCAGTAATGTTTTTTATTACAGAAAGTAATTTTACTGAGTTATATGAGAAAGAGAATCAGAATTATTCAAAGGGATACTGTGTTCTGATTGCTATATCTGAAAACAGTTTGCTTTAAACAGGTGTATTCAAGTAGCCCACTAGCCATAACTACAAATATCACATTTTTAGAAAATACAAACTTACCAGCACCTTGAGGAAAGCCCAAGGGTTGGGCAAATCCAGCAGCCCCTGGATATGATGGGAATATCGTATTTGGAGTGGCTAGAGAGAGAAGACACATCTAATTTAAAGAGATTTTAAAAGTTTTGGAAAACAGAAGAGGTTTCAAGACTCAGAGTCAGCTGCCAGTGTTGCTATTCTGATTTTGTCTGTCGTTACACATCTTATAAAACATTTGCATTAAAATCTCTCATTGAAATCCATGATTCTATGTTTTACAAAGACAATTTTCAGACACTTTTGAAGGCAAATATTCTGATCAGCCTCAATGTCCCTCTCTAAAATGAAGTTAGGGCAAAACATAAGGTAGACAAGTCTGAATAGGAAAGCACAGCATAGACTAGTATCCAATAAAGTTAATATGTCTGTGGTGTTCAACAGTTTTTATTCACATGATGGACATGCATTCTAGAAATTGCTGGAAGTAAATATAGTCAAAGATGTTTTGCAATGTTAAGATAAAACTATTTCCTTGACATTTCTAAAATGAGTATAAGCTAAACAAGACAAACAACAACAACTGATCTGAGATTCTGAATTTTACTAGCTGCTGAGATGCATAAAGTATATGTATTTTGCTTTTTAAAGAGATGTACTTTCCCAGTTTGCATAACTTCATAAATAATCAGTGGTTTTTATGGTTCCTCTGGAAATCACAACCATGAAACAGATTTGGAATAGCAACATATGGACAGTCCCAGCCTCAAAGATGGCTCAGTGATTTCCACATTAGTATGTGGAGTTAAGTGCTACCCAAGGCAGCAGAAAAACTTGTGTTCTAAGAGGCAATTAGGTACAAGCCTGAGTTGTGGATTCTTTCATACGTTAGCAAACACCACATTTTTTCTCTAAAATGGGACATGTATAATCAAGAAATACATCCTACAAGCTTGGTAATATGTCTGTTTTACTACTCAAACCTCCACCATTGACTAAAATACAGCCACATTCACTAGTGAATGGTCCTTGATACAATGTATGATACAATACCATAAGTATCCATTATGAATTACAAAAGCGACAAATGGAACAAACACCAAAGATCAAGTATTCATGAATATTGCATCACATTACACCTACTCTTATCTGTGGCAACAAAGTGTCTTTCATACAAACAACCGAATACATTTATCACACCAAAGCAAGTAATTTTGTTCTTGAAATACATGTACTGGTGCATTATCCTGACAAGTTCTGGCAACACAGTTATTAATCACTTATTCACAACCTAAAAATGGTAATGGAACATTAACAAAGAAATAGATAAACAGCTTTTATTCTGCCAAATAAGACTTGCATGTTGCACACTGATACCAAAATCAGGCATGTAAAAATTGTCAAACTGAACTAATGCTGAAAGATCTGGAATTCTTTGTGGCCTTTTTTTTTTTCTTTAATGTGTAAAATCATTTGCTTCATGGCTAGTAGCTAGCTTTCAAAGCAAGCAACTTCATGTATCTGTGCTTATGCTCACTGGGTGAAAGAACTCTTTATGTGCAAAATATTCACAAAATCTGCATTTTTACAGTGTCTTTTCCAACAAAACCAAAATTTAATAGAAAAAAAGAGAGAAACAAGTTTCAAGAGCAGTTCAGTTTTGCTATTAAGACAACTTCAAGTCTAGGAAAAAAAAGTATTATTCTGATAGTTACCTGCTTTATCTTATAATTCTCCATCAAAAATACATCCACTAGTAATAACACAGGAAGTGCAAGTGCTGACATGACTCACAACATCTTTTTCTCATGTTCTGTAACTAAGTCTATCAGAACATGCCAATGACAACATATACATGTTGTCACCACCGACAGAAAGGTTAAGAAGCATGCTTTTCCTCATCTACAGCTATTTTCTTAAAAGAAAAGTATCTATGCAGCTGCTTCACTGTGATTTCACTATAAACACTTTTTGGTACAGACATCAGACTATTCTTCATACAGCACCTCTGTTGTTCTTACTATTATAGCAAATGAAAACTGTAATATAAAAATGAGAAGCTTGGAAGAGTGAAGGGGAGGAAATGGAGCAGCTTTCATGTGTTATCCTACAAAAGCATACAGTTATCTTTGCAAGCTCATCTTTAATCTATTCTAATTTTACTTTCCCCTTCCAATGACATTTCAAATAGTGCAAGTCTAATTAATCAGAATATATTAGACCTGTAACAGCATACTTCTATAATGCTGTATGGCAAATTCTGCCCCCCTCGCTCCACCCCTCAGTATAAAGACAGTTGTACATAAAGTAAAGATCCAAAGCCTGTCTTCAGGGGAGCAGTAAAAACAACCAAGAAAGTAGTAAGAGCACCTCACATTCTTATTCTAATCTAAGCTAACTAACTCAACTGTCCAAAAAATCAAACGAAACCCAGTTTCTGGGTTTCTGCCCTAGCCATCACAGAAAACTAAAGGAAAAAAGGGAATTATTCCCCCACCCTTTCTACTGTGCTAATCAATTGGACAGCACTTAGATACCTATTCAACAGCTAAGGCAGCTCATACCTATGTATTATTGCTAACCATTATCATTAGAGAGAAAGAAAAATAGCTAAAATAGCTCAAATTGCACTGTGAGCACTTCAGGTCATCAGACCAATGTGTTTGGTGATTTGCATTATTCCTAAAGCTAGTTAAATGAGCATGGTAGAGTCATTTAAGCCAAAAGGGCTTCTCCAGTGTCACTTCAAGCAGACACTGTCTCCCTATATGCCATGGAAGTGACTTCTAAAATTCAAGAAAACTTCTAAAATTTTATCTTTCAGAAGGTGACTACAAACATTTATAAATGCGGCATTTTGAATTTTCTTATAGTTTTTCTTTGTTACAGCAGGCAGTTATCCTAAAATATACTCTAATAAGAGCCAACACCCTTAGAACACTTACTTTCAAGCAGCCTTAGGCAACCAATGTTAATTGGTGATGACTTTCACTGACCATACTGATATGCAACATTTATTATATTACCTGTACTAATAATACCATTCCAAATCATTTTACAAATGCAGCTTTTTGACAACACCTTGAGTTTGCCCATGAGCATTCCTCATGTTATAGTTACAGATATTAAGTTATCTTGAGCTGGACTTTCTGCTTTCCATACAAATCTTACTGGACCTAACACACAGAAATGTATGCAAAATGTACCCTTCTAGGAACTTGATATGAAACTAGAGCATAAATGCAACATAAAAATTATTATCTTAGTGTGTATTTATCACTAGAAGTGAAGGTTTCTTACCAAAGGTAGCAGTTAATGATGCATCCAGGGTTCGTTGGCCATCACCAAAAGGAAGATCAATGCGAGTGAAATCTCTGCTTTTGTCATTGTTGTACTTTACTTTTAGGGTATTTAACTTGGAGAAATCAATACGCAGAGTGCAGCACCCAGGATAGATACTGTGGCCATCCAGAGACTGAAGAAAAATAATTACATTTTCAGATTCAAAACACATTGCAGCAGCCACTGTTATAAGTTTATTATTGCAACCTTTCAGTACTTAAGTGGCCTATAAGAAAGATGGGGACAGACCTATTATCAGGGCCTGTTGCGACAGGACAAGTGGGTCAATTTGGATTCGATATGAGAAAGAGGCTTTTTACAATGAAGCTGGTGAAACATGGCATAGGTTGCACAGAGAGGTGATTGATGCTCATTGGACTGGGCTCTGAGAAACCTGATCTAGTTGAAGATGTCCCAGTTTATTGCAGAGGGTTTGGACTAGATGACCTTTAAAGGTCCCTTCCAATCCAAACCATTCCATGATTTTCACCTTGCAATTGTATCCAAATAGTAATTCATCCTCTGTTTTTAAAGTCACTGATGGTTTTAAACACCAAGTAGACAATTACGCTGCTACTATCCTTACCTAAACATCCTGTATACAGTTCCAGTGTAGTCCACTAGTTAGTAAGTATTACATCATTTCGTGCCAATTGGACAAAACAGAGCTTCAAGCATGACATGACTTTCTGTGTTTCTGATCTCACTTGTCTCCCACTCAACACACAATATCAGGTGCTAGTACCAATACTAATTTGGAAATTCTTACTGCATGGAACTGACCCCTACATAAGCGGGTGAAGGGTCTGGAGCATCCTGTGAGGACCTGCTGAAGGAGCTGGGGTTGTTTAGCCTGGAGAAAAGGTGGCTCGGGGGGGACCTTATTGTTCTCTACAACTTGAAAGGAGACTGTAGTGAAGTGGGGGTTGCTCTCTTCTCCCATGTAACAAGTGACAGGACAGAAGAAATGGTTTCAAGTTTTGTGAGGTGAAGTTTAGATTGGATATTAGGAAAAATTTCTTCATCAGAAGGGTTACCAAGCATTGGAACAGGCTGGAACAGGAAAGTGGTGGAGTCACCGCCCCTGGAGGTATTTAAAAGATGTGGAGATGTGGTGTTTAGGTACACGGTTTAGAGGTGAACTTGGGCAGTGTTGGGTTTATCATTGGACTCAATGACCTCAAGGTTCTTTTTCAATGTAAACCCCTGGAGCTGGGCTTGACTTCAAGTGAAGCAACAGAGCAGATGGATCCTGTGCTGCAGATCGCCCAAAAGAAGGGGTGGGTGATTGTTGTGGCTAACTCCCTGCTGAAGAGGACAGAGGCACTCATCTGCTGACCTGACTGCTGATCTAAAAAGGTGTCATGTGCCAGGAGCTTGAATCACAGATGTAATGCAAAGACTGCTAAGGCTTTTCCACATATCTGACTATTACCTCCTGCTGCCGTTTCACATGAGAACTAAAGACAGCAAGGGTAACTTGGGAATTATCAAATGGGATTTCAAAGTTCCACCTGAAGAACTTCTTTACTGTGTGGGTGACCAAGAACTGGAACAGATTGCCCAGAGAGATTGTAGAGTTTCCTTTCCTGGAGATATTCTAAAGCCATCTGCACATGAATCCTGCACAATGTGCTCTAGGGAACACTGCTTGAGAAGGGAGGTAGGACTAGATAACCTATAGTGGTCTCTTCCAACCTTACCCAACCTGTGAATCCATAAAATCCATTTTCTTATGAGTAGCTATGCTCAGAAAGATCACTGAAGTAGTATTTTCTGCCTATACCAGTCATAAAAGAATCATGATGGATGAAGGGGGAAGAAAACCACTCAAAAGATACTGGTTTGTCAAAATTACTTAAAATAATTTAGACTGAAATTTTAATTTCTGTGAAATCTTTAATTAGGTGTAATTTATTATAAATACTCTTCTTCAAGAAAAGATACTATTGCTAACAACCAGCCTATAAATCCAACTACATTTACTAATTTCCAATATATTCTTAACTTTTGAACATATAGTGAATTTACTTGCTGAACTAAAGTGCAAGTAGAAATACGTAAATATCCTGAACCTTTAATGTTGAAGCTGAGAATAAAGTCAAGTTAAATAACAAAAGTAAGGTAAAAGTTCCATTCTATCTCATCTTTCAGTAATTTTTTTTTAACTGAATCCTAATTACCACTTAATACTTAGAGGAATCTATTCTATATACTTCAATGGAAATTTTCAGATTCTATTTCTCTTTAAAATATGTGGTCACCTCAATATTAGTAAATAAATAAAATCAAAGTGTTTCAGGCTTAACTTCAAGTAAGTGAAGTGTTTTATTTTTGTCTTTATTTTTAACTTCACAGTTCAAGTATTATAACCCAATGATTTTAACAGTGCTGTGCCTTCTGCAAAAGTTCTGAAGTACTCAGCTTTCAACATTTAATTATAAAACTACTCGTCACTGAGGAAACTAATTAACAGTATTTTTTAGAAATTAAAATATTTAGTCATTATAAGAAAACTTTAAGAATAAGTTGTTTACATAAAAAATATATTGAGTATTTTCAAAAAAAAGTATCTGCTGCTATACAAAGTGGAGGAGAATACTGGTGGCACCTCTGGGGCAACATGTTTAGGAAAGGCTAAAAAACCAGTGTGCGACAGCTGAGACGTGAGATGCGAGAAACAAGTGAGAGAACCATCCCTGTAGACACCACGGTCAGAGAAGGAGGGGGAGGAGGAGGAGGAGCAGAGATTCCCCTGGAGACCATGGTGAGGCAGGCTGACCCCCTGCAGCCCATGGACACCCACAGTGGAACAGATATCCATCCCACTTACAACCTGTGGGATGGTGTATCAGGCTGTTCTGCCTAAGTGAGGATAACCAGCTTGAACTTTACCCTACTTGCAGAAGTTATCAGTAGTGGATGGAAAAGGAGGTCATGCTGCTTATGGTGTTGAAGGATGCTGAGACCAGCCTGAGTCATCAATTCCAAAGTTAAACATTCTGAGGAAGAACAATGTTCCCTGACAGAAATTGGCACCAGTGAGGATGTGGTGTACAAAGTACCTGATAAAGGAACAAACAACTGATCCTACTGATAACCTATCTAAAGCTGCTGAGTTGACACAGTTGGCTTGGAGACATCTGACTGACAGTCAATGACTCTGTACTATAAAAGCCCAGTCCCACTTTTTAACAGCAGGGTCTCCTAACACACCCCTTCTAGAAGTACGTGTGTAGATTCCTCTCTTGGGTGTGGATGCCCCTCAAGGTTACTCTCGGAGGCTAAGCAAGATATTAGCCCACAGCCATTGCTACTGAGTAATTTTTTTTGCTAGCTTTAATATCATTGCTTCAATATTGTTTCAATAAATACTGCACTGTAGTATTAGTTTTATCTATACTATGTGCTAAATAATTCTGACTAATGTTTTTTAGTCTAATTATTATCATCCAGTTAAATAAATAATTTACCTTATTAATATAAATATATTTGTTTTGACATCCTTAATCCAGTGGGACAGAGTTGTATAAAGGCTCAATTACACCTACATAATTCCTTTAAACATAAACTATTAACTAAGTCTGAGGCTAAGATTGGATCCAGCTGCACTTGGACTCCTCTCTGAGGAGTTTAGAAAGCAAGTGGGTCCTTTCTGCACTTTGTGACACAACAGGAGGGTCTCCCCAGTAAACCTTGTCCAATGCTTCCATTCTGCCCATGACAGAAGGGCCCACACAGGAGTAGTTAGGGAAGGACTGTATCCTGGCAGAACCACCCAAGCTGGCAAAAGGAACAGTGTGAGGAGGAAGGAGCAGCAGAGACAAAGTGTTATGGAACGACCACAGTCCCCATTCCCTATCCCCTGCACTTCTCAGGGGAAGGAGGTAGTGGACTGGGAGGGAAATGGAGCCTGGGAGGAAAGAATGAGGGAGTAGGAAAGGTGTTTTTGTTCCTTACTTATCCTAAGTCAAGTCTGTATGCCTATGACAGTAATTGTTGAGCAATCTCCCTGCACTATCTTGACTCACAAGCTTTTTCATTTTTATTTTTCCCCCTGTCCTACTAAAGAAGGGGAGCGAGAGCAGCTTGGTGAGTTCCTGCAGCTAGCCAAAGTTACCCCACCACAGAAAATACACCCGAGTAGGTGAGCTTTCCTTCATCAGTGAGAACATGCATTTTAAAACTCAGCAAACAGTTTGTTTGAAATTAAGAATTACAAGATGAAAACACTGATTGTTGTAAATTTCTCACTGAAATTCAAGCAAGTAAAACATGTAATATTCATTTAATTTCTGGGCATTTAACTACACTCTCTTCATTGAACCTTATTGAAACTATTCCATTCTGTTTGAAAGGTAAACCTTTTCGGTCAACTACAGCTACTGTCACTCATCACTACTGACAGTTCTGAGTTTTGTTTTGGTAGACTGGAGAGATAGGCAGAGCAAAACCCTCTGAAATTCAGCAAAGGCAAATGCAGGATTCTGCATCTGGGGAGGAATAACCCCAGGCACCAGCACAGGATGGGGGTCGACCTGCTGTGAAGAAGCTCTGTGGAGGACGTGGGGATACTGGTGGACAACAAAGTGCTCATGAGCCAGCAGTGTGTCCTTGCGGCCAAGCAGGCCAATGGTATCCTGGGATGCATTAGGAAGAGCATTCCAGCAGGAAGAGGGAGATAATCTGGCTCCTCTGCTCAGCCCTGGTGAAGCCTCAACTGGAGTGCTGTGTCCAGTTCTGGACTCCTCAGGACAAGAGAGAAACGGAGCTCCTGGAGCAGGTCCACTGGAAGGCTACAAGGATGAGGGGACTGGAGCATCTCTCTTATGTAGAAAAGCAGAGGGAGCTAGGCCCGTTCAGCCTCCAGAAGACTGAGAGGGGACTTTATCAATGACTTTTGTTTTGGTAGACTCATACACTTAGGTGTGTGCTATATATTTGTTTGCAGTTTGATGATAGAGTGCTGTCCTCTTAACTAATGAGGGATGTCAAAAGTTATTCATGTGCATCAAGAGGGTTAGAATGATGAGAAATCATAAGGTAATGGTCAAGATATCCCCAATGTTCCCCCCTTACCAGAGGGGAGAGGAAACCCCCCCCACAAGCAAACAAACAAACAAAAAAAATCAATTTGAATACAGTGTACTTACCATTTTGGCACAATATGCATTCATTGCATCAGCGTATTGGAGCAACGCTTGGAATTGATTGTTCTTATGGAACATGACAATCTTCAAGACATATCCAAATTTAGAGAAAATCTGTTAAGGAAAAAGCATGGACTTTTAGACCCAAAGAATAATTCATGCTCTCTAAAAATTAGCATTTAATATTTCAAATAAATTTCTGAAAAGTATTTCTGTTCTGAGAGCTATACAAAAATTGAGTGAACTCAGAATTTTGTTGCGGGTAAAAAAAATATTTTAAAAAAAGGCTACAAGAGATGGGAAAGAAGGATAAAATTTCCTAAAAGATTTAGCAATAACTGATCAACTAAGAGCAGGGAAGGAGAGCCTAAACAGGCATTTGTCCAATGTCTGCAGAGAAACTGTGGATAATGAATCAGAGTTGAGGTTTGACAAATGAACTTTCCCAAGTCGTAGAATCATAGAATATGCTGGAGTTGGAATGGACCCACAAGGATAATTGAGTCCAACTCATGTTTCTACGCAGGACTCCCCAACGATCACACCCTGTGCCTGACAACATTGCTCAAATGCTTCACCCATTGAGTAACATGGTTATCCAGCTGTGTGCTAGACATTTTGTTCCAGAAGTATCCTGTGAGAGACAGTACCAAAAACTCTGCTGAGGTCCAAAAAAATTACATCAGCTGGCTTTCCCTGATCAATCAGGTGGTTTACCTTGTTGTAGAAGGAAATCAGGTTTGATAAGCAGGACTTCCCTCTCACAAAGCCATGCTGGCTGTGACCAGTGACTGCGCTGTCCTCCTCAATACCTCCCACAATAATATTTTCCATGAGTTCACCAGGCACTGAAGTGAGACTGACAGGCCTGTCATTTCCAGGGTCGTCTTTTTTGCCCTTCTTGAAAAATCGAGACAACATTTGCCAGCTTCCAGTCAGCTGTGACCTCTCTGGATTCCCAAGACAGCTCAAAAAATCACTGAGAGAGGTTTTGTGATGACATCAACCAGTTCTTTGAGAATTCTGGGATGAATCCCATCAGGCCCCATAGATTTGTAGGGATCCAGCTGGAGCAGCAGATCCCACACAATTTCAGGGTCAGCTGGGAGTTATTCTCACAGTTGTGGTCCTCCAGCTCAGGGCACTGAGACCCTCTTGGTCCATCATCCATGTTGAAGAGAGAGGCAAAGAAAGTATTAAACACCTCTGCCTTGTCTCTGTCCCTGTTTCTGTGGGGACCATCCTCATCCTGTCTCATCCCACCAGGTTTCCCTTATGTCAATGATGTCAAGTCTCTGGGACTGGGCCAAAGCTTCAAGCTCCTCTGGTTCGCTCCTCATGCTGCGTGCATTGGTGCAGAAACATTTCAGGTGTGGGACATTGTAGCCAACAGCTCATGAAGCAGATTGACAGATCCCATTAATGCCCATTTCCTGGAGTCTGGCACACCATCCCATTGCTCATCACCAGCAAGTCTGGTGTTTCCCCCTTCCCAGCTAGTTTAAAGCTCTATCAATGAGCCCCACTAGCTCCTGTGCAAGAACTCTTGGGTTTCTTCTTTTTCCCCTCTGAGATAGGTGCATCCCATCAGGTGTCAATAGGCCAGGTGTTGAACAGATCATCCCATGGTCAAAAAATCCAGACTTTTTCAAATTACACCAGAGTGGGAGCCATGCATTGACCTGACAGATCTGCCTATTCCTATCAACATTATTCCTTGTTTCTGGAAGTCAGTTGAGATGGGAACGGCAAACTGCATTTCAAGGTATCCACCTATACATTCTGTACTTCAAACAAATTCAGCAAATTTGTTAGCCAAAAATACAACTTAAATAGGTGATGTGTTTACAAAGATCCATTGTCCAAACTAGAAGACAAAGAGGAAAGGAGCAAGACAAAGACTTAGATTGGAACCAACTCACATACTTTACAATCAAATGGTATTTGATTTATTGCAAATGCAAACATTACAGAAATATTTTGAAGGGATGAAATTAAATATATATACACGCAAAATGAGAGTGTGCACTACATGGAAGTGTCTATACAAAAGCAAAGCCACAAGGAGTGAGGACAAAATTAAAGCTAGGATATATCATTCAAGTACAGAAAAACTATGTCTAAATTAACAGTCAAAGAGGAAAGGTGAGCTTGTGAAATACTAACAGTTTTGTAACAAACTGTTAGAATCAATGCATAGTCAGGAAAGCAGAAACCCCTGAGAAGTATTAAACCTGCAATGGAAAGAAAGACCATACATAAGGATAAATATCTTTTGCCAGCCTAGAATCACGGGTAGAAGACCAATGTCCCAAGCCTTTGTGCCCAGTCTTTCATTTCTCAGAAACAAGATTTTAAAGCTGCGATCATCATTTTGTCATAGGAAATGGAACAGAAACCTTTCCACAGTTATTTAAAATTAGCCATTGATTTCCTGTTCATAAAGCACTTCCTCTCAAGGAAGGCCTAACTGCAGCTTCTCAACATATGCTTTTCCATGTTTATCCAGAAGACTAAATAGATCTTTTTAAGGTAATGAAATTCAATATACTCCTGCTTGGTTTTAAACCTAAATACCCTGTATATATCAATTTTGTTTCTGCACAGATAAAACTGCATATTCTGTTGCTTACGATAAATATTTTAAGGTAAATTGAGGTAAATGAAGGAAATGAAGGAAATGAAGTAAAAATTTCTTGACAAGCAGTTATAACTTACAAAATTAAATTGAAGCTTTGGATGACAGTTTGCCTACTAGTGTTCCATATGATGCTATACTTGATGCAAGTTTTCATTTGTATTAACCTTATCACACTTAAAGCGATGTTAGATTGTAGCTATGAGGCACAAAGTGCTGCTTTAATTAGAGGAGATTGCCCCCTGATAAGAACTGCAAATAAGATCCCTTTTCAAATATTGCTAAATTTTATAGACCTATTGCAAAAGTAGTTCAGTGAGGGTCACTGGGCAATTCAGAGACTGAAAATATCATTCTCCTTTGCTGAAGTAAACTTTAATCATATTAAACTAACATGAATTTCCTCTTTGCTGTTGCACTGTTAAAACTAGCACAGTTCTCATAACCACAGAAGCTTGTTCTCAGGTTATTCTGAGTGCACTAATAATCCCAAGCAGTTGACATAGTATTTGTACAAGTTCAGTAACGAGTGAACAACACTCAAAGAAAGTTTAGATCAGGCAAATTGCTACATCAAAGTGAAAACTACTATACTAGTTAATGAGTATCATGGTGGGGAGAAACAGAGAAAGAGAAAATTCTAAGAGATAAGAAGAAAAATAAAGTGTTGCTAACAATCATCTATTGTTTGAGATCATAGCAGAGCAGGAAAAAAAATCTTCCAGGACTGCAGATTCTTGTAAAATCATCCCAGTTATTTTAAATCACATTCGTTTCAGAAACTCCTACTTGGGGCATGTCTTTTCCTGTAAAAATTTACTAGTAATTACAAAAGCTTTTCAGTACCTGTAAAAACATCAACAAATCTTTTGGGCACAAAGAAGTGGTCTCAAAGTTATTGTTTTTAAACTTAGAGCTCTCAGCAGCATAACCCAAATACCTAGCAGAAGTTACAGTAATGTCTTTCATAGCTGTAGTCTATCACTATTCAGGGCTTTCAGAGGTAGTTAAATGTCATTCTAGTAGTCGATGAACAACCAGAAACATTTGTAAAGCAACTTGCATTTTACATCACTTGCATTGAATTATAGAAGTGCATATAAGCCCCTAAAATATAATGCAAACTACTGATGTTACTCAGTACAAAGAGCGCTAAAATATGGACCCACAAGTTCATAACAATCAGTATTTCACTAGTTCATCATGGGGGCATAAATCAGAAGTAACAGTTCAAGTTCATTGCTGCTTCCACAGAAAGGAAATGAAGTAAAAATGACAACGTGAAAAGCAGGGTACGGAAGCCTTGTTTACTGGAATTTCATCTGTGCAGAACTATTTCAAACCTAGATCTCTAAACTACAAGAAATAATTTTAAAGAGGCAGTCCTCACTCAAAAGATTAAGGATCCACGGGTACTTAAAAAAATAAATTCGTGGATTTACAACAGCAACATTGGAACAGACTGTAATTTATCTTTTTTTTAAGCAATCCTCATTACCTGATACAGCATTTCTAAAGTGATAGGGTAAAAAACATTTTCAACAACGATTCGAAGAACAGAACCTTGACTTGGAAGGTGTCCACCTTCACCATCAAGAGTATTTGTAATAGCCAGGCTTCCATGCTGCACAGCATTCACACCTTGCAATGCAGCCTGGGGTCTCTGAAATTACAACACAGCAGAAAGCATAATTAATTTACATGCAAATTATCATACTGAAACAAAGGTCTCTTAGAAGAAAAGCACATAAAATGCAACTACAGAAAAAGGTAGTTCCTTCATATGATTGTTGATTCAGATCCCACATTAATCAAGGTAAATCATACCTCTTCCTTTCCATGCCCCTCCCTTACAACTGATCAGTGTAATTCACAAAATTACAACTATTTTTTTAGTTAAATTGTTACTACTTTATAATGTCATATAACCACAATTTTGCTTTAATTCAGTAAGGTTTTGACATTCATAGATTTTTCCAGCAATACTGTTGATGACAGTATTGATCACAATATTGTAATAGACTAACAACCAGTCAGTGCCCATAAAACTATTTGCTCTGCTTTTTGAGGATTTCATTCTCTTCAGGAACTGAGATTTGGTGGGGATAAGCTTAAAGGTGTATACCCTGCTCTTCTTTCAGAGTCAAGTTATCAAACACTCCTCCAACTGGAGTTTTTGCCTCTACACTTGTTTTTCATGGCCTTCAAACCTCCTCTGAGTAGAACAACTATGGAGACCATGTTCCTTTCCAAATATAATGTTGTGACTTGAAATCATCTCAGCTATACTGTTTTCTTGAAAGACAGACTAAACAGGGCACATCATTCAGACGTTCCCCAGTTTCAGAAAAAATATAACCCTGCAAAATAATCTGTACTTCAGGCCTGAGCCTAGACACTAGGATAGTAACACAGTGTTCAGCTGCTTTGCTAAGGTATGAGACTCAAATATAAGAATCATAACTGCCCCCTCTCCAATTTTTAAAAGTAGACAATATTTTTTGAGAAGAAAGCAAGTGCTACCCACCAAGTTAAATACTCAGAAAGAGATTCAAGGAGTCTTATTTGCAAATATATGTATGGTTATATTTGGCTGTTACACAAACCACATCCTTAAAAAAAAAGCTTGCTGTTTATTTGTTTTTTGCAGATTAAAAAAATCAATCCAACAATCTTGGATGAGGAAACAGCCAAATAACATTTACCAGACTGACAAGCTTACAAGACTTCAGTGTCTTTTGTGTGAGCACAAATTAAACATTATTAATGATTTATGCCCCTATCACTACTTGCAACGTTCTTACAGAAAACAAAATCATGATATACACATTGCAGTATATAACTCAGGTAACTAAGTGGGAGGTCAATTGAAAATCATCCAGGAATCCAAAAATCCAAACAGATTTCAACCATAATATGATGGTTTGTGTGGTCTGATCTTATTGTGCAAAGAGTATTTCCTTGCTTAGAGATTAGGATATAAATCACTCATCTGCATTTTTCAATTCATATTCTTAAGAAATCAATTTTTAGTACTTCAGAACTACAAGGAAGAAATTAATTCTGGTGCTTGGCATGTCTACCAGGCTTCTTTCCAGCTGGTTAGCCACCAGTGTAAAGTGGTACCTGAGGTTACTCTTCAGGTGCAGGAGCTGGCATTTCCCTTTCTTGAACTTAATGAGGTTCCTCCTGCCAGTTCATTTCTCCAGCTTTTCAAGATCCTTCTGAATGACAGTACAACCATTCCATGTGTCAACTACTCCTCCTAGGTCTGTGTTGTCAGCAAACTTGCTTAGCATGTTCCCCATCCCATCATTCAAGGGATTAATGAAGATGCTAAACAGTACTGGACAAAGTATCAACCCCTAGGGCACTCTACTAGTGACTCAACCTCAACTAAACTTCATGCTACTTCAGAACCATTTTAGCCTTTTAAATCACCTCACAATCTACTTAACAAGACTGCATTTAATCAGTTTATCTATTGGGATGTTATTGGAAACAACACTGAAATTCTTGCCAAAGTCAAGATAAACAATATCCACTGCTCTCCTCTCATCCACCAAACCTGTCATCTCACCATAGAAAACCATCACATTTGTCAGGCTTTACATCCTTTTGAAAAACCCATGCTGACTTTTCCTAACCCCTTTCTTCTCCTTAGAAGATTTGGACATGGTTTCCAGGATGAGTTGCTTCATTCTCTTCCTAAGGACTGAAGTAAGGCTGATCAGCCAGTGGTTCCCTGGTTCTTCCTTGTTGTCCTTCGTTAAGATAGGAGAGATATTTTCTTTTTTCCTAGTCCTCTGGAACCTCTTTCAACTTCTATGACATTACAAGACTGTAAGAGTGGCATTGCAATGACATTGACAAGCTCCATCAGCACTCACAACTGTATCTCATTAGGATCAAAGACTTTTTGCTTATCCAATTCATTTAAATGTTCCCTAGTCAGATTCTTCTCTATTTCTTTCATCAAGACTTTCCTACTGTTCTCACTTGCTTGGTACTCAGTGGTAAGTCTTAACCACTAAAGGCTGAAGAGATGGCATCCAGAACTTCAGACTTTTCCATGTCCTTGGGTCACCAGAGTCCCTACCCCCATTCAGCAGCAGGCCCACATATTCAAAAAAAAAAAAAAAAATCTTATTTCTACTGCTGATACACTTTGAGGAGCCATACTTGCTGCTTTTCACACCACTCACCAGAGACAACTCCATGTGATCTTTGACTTTCCTAACCACAACCCTGCATGCTCACATAATGTTCTATAATTCTCCTGGGGCACCTGTCCATGATTCTAACTTTTCTATACCTTTCTTTCATGTTTAAGTTCAATCAGGAGCATCTTGTTCATCCAGGCAGCCTTCCTGCCACCCTCACTTTGTTTCTTGCTCATCAGGAGCAAGCTTTGAGCTTGAGCTCCTCCACAGTAATTTTACAGATATTGAGAAGTCTCTGTCTGAAAGAAGTTACTGCTTAAATGAAAAGACAGGCATTATATATATCAGAACTTGACTACTGATGTGAAAAGTAGTCTATTCACTAATGTTGTGGTTCAACCCTGGTAGGCAGTGAAGCGCCACAGCTGCTCAGCCACCTTCCCCCAGCAGGATGGGGAAGAGAATTGGAAGAGTGAAAGGGAGAAAACCGATGGGCTGGGTTACAGACAGTTGAACAGGCAAAGCAAGAGTTGCACGTGTAAGCAAAGCAAAATAAGGAACTCCTTTACTATTTCCCATTGGCAGAAAGGTGTTCAGACATTTCCAGGAAAATACAGCCTCATTGAACGTAACAATTACTCAGAAAGAAGAAGGCCACAACTTGGAGCATCCTCCCTTCCTCATCTTTCCCCCAGCTTTCTATGCTGAGCACAACATCATATGCTGTGGGATATCCCTTGGGTCAGCTGGGATCAACTGTCCCAGCTGGGTCCTCTCCCAACTTCTTATGCACTCACACTGGCAATGTGAGAAGCCAAAAAGGCCTTGATACTTTCTGTCACAAGCTGCTACAAGGAAAATTAACTCTGTCCTAGCCAAAACCAATACAGCATCCTGTTAAATGGAAATATTATACTTACAGCCTGATTATGTAGATTTTCAGTCTTAAGTTCTTTGTAATTGGAATACTGAATATAAACTGGCCGATTGTGGAGGTGAGGTGTAGCAGGAGTATAGTAGTTCACCATAGAAACAGCAGCTTCTGTAGAAGCCATTTCCAAAAATGCCTGTAACCAATACATAGCTCACTTCAGTGCTGTTTTTGTTTACAGGAGAGAACAAAGCATTGAAACATCATTTTTTCCCAATTCCACTCTCACTAGAAAAAGATCATGTGAAAGTAAAGTACCGGTTTGCTCAGCATTAAAATGCACTTGTGTGTGCATGTTTATGGGATTTTGTGGGTTTTCTTATGAAGTTTTACACTGTAAGTACATTAAGTCATTAAAGAAGAGGTGGAATAAGTATGATATATGGGAAGCAACACCACTAAAAATACCACAATGCTAATGAATTTATTACATTTCTGAATCCAAGCATTGTTACCTAGCTAGCAGATACACATACTGATTGAAAAAGTAGGAACAGGACACTAAACATCTATCAGTTTATGCATCATATTGACCCAGATGGTTCTAGACAATTTTTTGAATGAATGCCTATTATTTTTATGATTTCAGTGTTTATTCATGGTGTGAACTATTCTGTCACATCTAATAGAATTAAAAAGATGTTAAAAAATTAACAGGCATGTTAGTAACTTAGGCAGGCTATTTCAAGACATACATCTACATCAATAGAGACAATATAGTTCTTTATCATCCATATGTTCTTACCTAAAGTGGATATAATGTTTAGCAATATTATTAACAAGTTTCTAGATCATTATTTAATTCAAAGTATTAAGAATTTAAAATAAATTTCATAACATTCTTTCACATTTGAAAATATGAAAATCTTGAACTATCAATGAAATATTTAGACATTGTTGCAATCATTTCAGTCAAACGCAAGACCTAAATATGAACCACATCTTCAACCTTGCCTTTGTAATTGAAACACTGAAAATTACATACCTGACCTTTTCCTTTTAGCATCAAGAAATTGGTTACTTTGCCAAAAGGGAGACCTAATGCAATGACTTCTGCTCCAGTAACATCACTTGGAATTTGACGAATATGAAGGACACGTGAAGGCAAACATTGTGATTTGCCCCCTTTGATTTTTTTCTTCCCATTGTCTAAAATATTTTAGGGAAGGAGACAGACAAGCAAACAAGATAAACTTATTGCACAGTGTAGACACCAAAACAAAAAAAAAAAAAAAAAACAAACTGCTGTCTCAGCACTGACATTGACTTAGGTATAGCTCTTTGAATCTTAAGAAAAGACAGTTCATATATAACCACAGTAAGAAGACTTCATAAACGATTCCAAATATCAACTGCAATGGGAAGGTGTGTTGTGTTTGTTTGGCTTTGGTTTGGGCTTGTTTATTTTCCTGTGGTTTAGCTTTGTGTTTTGAGGGTTTTTTTAAATTCTTACAGACACAGAGGCCAATAACTTCTTCCCAAATGCCCACATAAGGTATTTACAAAGTGTTAGTTGCACAGTAGACAGGTAAGTCAAAACTGAGATGTAATATATTAAATTTTTTTAATCACTAACTTATCTTCCTGTGGCTGAAGTGTAAACTCAAAGGGTCTTTATTTATTTATTTTCTTAAAGAAAATGTGCTGTTCCATATGATTTTAAGTTTTGAAAAGTCTTTGGAAAGGATGCACAGCATGGATTCCATACGAACTCTGAAGTTTTCTACTTTGGTAAACTGTCTTTTTTTTTTTTAAAACATGTGCCTATTTGGATCCTGTAACAGCTAAGTGACCAATGATTACTTTTCAAGGAGATGACTCAGAGTTCTTGAGAGCACTTTTACACAGAACATCACATCTGGAACAGGCATATTTTTCTAGAAGCAGTTGTAACGAAGGCAAGAGAGACAGTCTTAACACCTAATGTCTTGCATTTAGCCTTCCAATGAGAACAACAAAAGATGAGGAAGAAATATTTGTATGAGCTTTACAAGAAACTTCAGATTTTGCTGTCTGTTTTGAGTACAGTCTAAGGTTCAAAAGTGGTTTAAACAAGTCATTCTGTATTACAGAGGGTTCTTTTATTAGTGGAAGACTCTAAAACTCCAAGTTAGATGATCTAAGCCCCAACCATGGCACAGTCATAAGCCAAGTTAACAATTCCCCCACCTGCAAAACAGAAAAGTCAATTATGCATTGATTTTTCTATCAAGAAATTTTATATGGCTTCATGTGCTCTATATGCATTCTGAAAATTGTGAATATCTGGTACACTTGTTGGGATGAGACTGAAACAAACATGAACATATTAAACTCTTACCAGTACCAAGCCATGACAGGATATATTACTATTAAAGCCTAACAATCCATTCTATGTTTTACTTTTCAGGTTCAAAATGGACAAGATATCCTTGACTTTACTAAGTTACTTGACGTAAAGTTAACTTATGCAGCCATTGGCCATTAATACTTCAAGACCACCTATGCTGGAAGTACCACTAAAGGAAGCAGTTCCTAGCTTTCTCTCAGTTTCTTGTCTGATCTAAAACTGTAGGTAGACATGTACATTTGCCGCATCTTTCTCAACACATGAAGAGGGCAGAGCACAAGTTTCTTCGCATGGTAGTATAGTTTAACATGTCTGAAGAAACACGTGGCTGTGGTTTCACAGTGAGCCATCACATAGCTTTAATGAACCCAGTTTCCTTACCCTGCATCTGCCTATCCAACTTCCCACCACTTTCCCAATAAAACCCCATTCTGCTGGTTTTGCACTACATATCTGAACAATAATCTGTGCCAAATCTAGAAAACATCTGATCAGGAGAAAAAAAGTAGTATTTTTTTACTGCTTTCCTTGCAAAAACATTACCATCCATCTGAACCCATGGAGAGATTGCCTGGGGACAAGAACTGGCAGAAAACATCCGAAACCAGATCACAGGACTGTCTGTGCTGCTCCTCAAAAAGTTCCAGAGGTAGTGTAGAAAGCAAGAACAAGAACACCAAGGGGAATCAGCTGAATTTTTTATCATGAATCCACATAATGTTCCTTACGTTCCACCAAACTCAGATGGGTGTCTTTGTAATCCTGACAGCATTGAAATACTTCAAAACAAATTCCTTTCAAGCATTCAACTACAGGAAAATTGAATAGGCATTTGACAGTCTGTATAGAAGGTATTTGATTGATCATGATTATAGAAAACAGATTTTTTTTTTTTTGTGCATTTCAACTGATCATTTTTGGAGCTCCTCAATACTGTCATGGAATAGGGTAGGCTCACATGCCAGTACTGTTGGGAGTCATATTACAGTTCAGTCATGCTTATGGTGACAATAAAGAATAAAAAAAAAAAAAAAAAAAAAAAAAAAGAAAAAGGCAGAGGAAACACACACTGTTGAAGAACTGTGATATTTTTTTACGTATACCTGTAGTTGGAGTAGAATTGCTCATGGTAAACGATCTGTTACTGACACCAGAAGAAGTTCGTCAGGACCACACTAAGAAATAAAAGACAAGATTACCAGTAAAAGCTGTTACAGAGAAACAGAGAAAACTTAATATAAAAGTTAAATTACTCCTGTAATTTAACCTTCCCAAGAACACCTCCCTTCTATACACTGAGAACTTATTTTTCAGGGAAAACTTTTCCCCATCTCAAGAAGTAAGTTCAGCTGTTACACTTCTTACTTACATTTATCCCACTACAGTTTATATTTTAAAATTTCAAGAATAATGCTTAAGAGTGCTTATGAAAAAAATGAGCTGGCTGCAGGCTCCGGGTCTGCAATACAGCATTGCTTTCCACATATGAGCAAACAAACAGTCACACAGACGAAGCCAGCATTTGTGTCTGGACACAGGGCAAAACTAATTCGACATATTTAAATATACCTATGGCAGTTAAAAAAAACCCACCACAAACTAATCCTTGTCCTAAGAATTTGATGGTAGGTCATATGTATTTAGAAAAAAATGTACTGAAAAATCAAAGTATGTACTTTGAGAACACTGGCAATTTGAGGTTCTAACTACTAACAGGGAGGATTTTGAGCACTACAGTTTCTCATTTAGCTGTTTGTAAAGCCTGTTTACTCATTAAGACTGCTGTAGAATTCCAGCTAAGCCTCAGCTTCAAAATGCCAACAAGAAACAAGATACCACAACAAGGCAGTTAAGGTTCCTGAAATTTTCACCATACTCTTCTATAAAAGCACTTTAATTAAAAAGTTGAGACTAAGGGAGTGATTCTACAGGATGGAATAAGTTGATGCAAACAACTCCTTACCACTTTGGTGGAAAAAGAGGTTCCCATTGCCCTTGGTCCAGGAGCCCCACCTGCTCATGGGCATGACCTGTTTATCTTGCACCAGCCCCGGTGCCCAAGAGTATTTCCATGAGATGAATCAATTCTCCAACCTGCCAGCACTCTATGCTGAGCTAGATTAGTTAATCAGCTGAAAGAGTGCCAAAATCCACTGCAAAGAAAGAGGAGATGGGACCAAGAATGGCAGCAGCAAGTCGTCATGCTGGCTTGTATTGGCTGCAAAAGTACTGCTCAGGGTACTGGTTTATAAGCTGCCTGTGCTTAAAGGAGCAGTTTGGTTCTTTTCATCCTTGTTAACCATGTGTTCCTGCTGCTTCCCCAGTGTGGGAAGGTCATTCACAACTGAAGGCTGAGAAACCTTTTCAGCCAAATTCAGCTGTGCAGGAAGAAGCACAGGTGTTAGTGTGGGATGGAGGAAAACATGAGTGTGTTCATTCCTCTCTAGCAGCAGTACAGACTTATTATTTTTAAACACGAAACTGCATCTTAACAGTATAGTTAAATGCAACATCTAACTGTTGCAAACAGCAAAGTCATTTTTTCATTAAGAGAACTAAAAAAATACAAATCCCTTATTTTAAGGAAATATCAACAAAATGGTTACTAGATGTCTAATAAATATCACATGGTATTTGCACCGATACTGGGAGGTAATTAACATGCAAGATCAGTATTAATTTTTCACTTATTAGCAGTACTTTGAGCATGCCAGCATCCAGGTACTGCACCAGAAGAGCATATTTTGATTGTAAAATGCATATCCTGCTAATTAAACAAACGCAGATACATCTGCAGATAGAAAGTACTAGAAAATATTAAGAATGATCTTTTATTACACTAGCCCTTCCTTTTACTTACTGGAGGGTAGGAAAAAAACCCCACTACTAATGTAAATCTAGCTGTTGTTTTTTAACTTAGCATTTATTCAACAGAAGAAATATCTGCATTTTTCAAGAAGGCTGTGAAAAAATTTGGTGTTTTAACACATCCAACTCTGGCAGCAGGTGTCTTTTTTGAGCAATTTTTAACTGTTTTGTGATTTCATTATAAACCTCGGCCCCAAATACATCAATTATTATTATTTCGAAAAATAAGTTAACTTCAAGGATTTAACATGTATTCTTACAATTTTATATTTAATTTTATAAATAATGATATTAAAAAAACCACAACAGACGTTTTCAGAAAAAAAAGTATTTTCCAACCTCTTCCACGTTTAACAAACACACAAAGAAGCGCATTTCAGACGGCTGCAGTGCTCCGTGTGACAACTCTCTGTACAACTGGCCTGTATCCATACAACTGAAGCTGTAGCTCATTGCAGCACACAAAGAACTGCTCCAGGATGGAGGACTAAACCAGCTTCAATAGCAGAAGGATGGCAGTACAAAATTACAACCTTCAATCATGACATGTGCCTGTACTTGCATTGATTCATCATTCAACCACTATCTCCTAAGACAGCTATCTACATTTTGCCTTTATGCTGACAACCATTAACCTGTTAAAATAATAGCCAAAACATAATGAAACTCTCTCAAACCCTAAGCTCATTCCCTAGTCAACTGTTCTACTTGGTCTAATAAAAGATGGGCAAATCTTTGGTCTTCTTACAACACATTTCAAATGTATAACTGTCTTCATATCTTCACCCTGATACAAGGAGTATTTTAAAGTGAACATTCTTTTAACAATAAAACATTAAATCAATCAAGACACTGTAGAATAATTGGCTGGCACAGGCTTGCTAAGTCTAGAACCCTGATTACAAAACTTAACTTTATTACAACCAGAAGATTTTTGTTAACTTTTTGTTATTGTTTGAATGCTCCATTGAAACACTATTCCAATTTTTACCTTTTGATATAAATATTAAGTTACATACCTACCTATACAATTACAGCACATTTATTTACCATACCACGCCCCTTGGAAGGATGTGGTATAAGGGAACTGGTAGGAACGCCACTGCTTTTGCAGGTGGCCAACCAAACTATTTCTGAAGTACAAGAATATTATAAAGATGCTTTTCGTCATTTCCTTATTTAGCCAGCTGCTTCTTTTGAGAAAGCACACAGGATCACTCTTGAGGAGAAAAGACAGCGCAGGAAGACTCGTGTCTTGCAGAATATACCACCTAAGGAGCCCTTCTGCTGTGCCTTTTGCAACCAGACTTCTCTATCTCATATTGGCCTTTTTAGCCACCAGCGTGCCTATAACAAATGTGGGTAGAGCCCTTCCCAAATCTTCGTTCACGAAGCCTAGCCATGATATTTAGCCAGCAGGATAACTGACAAGCCTTCTCAGTCACTGAAAACAAAAACAACCCAAATGCAAAAACACTATAGAATGCAAAGATAAACTGACACCACAGCAGTTCTGCAAGTTGACATACAAAATGCATGTTTGGGATATTCTGGATTAGTGAAAAAGATTACATATACTTCATCAGTATCTTCACAATGCTTTTCATACAGAATCCACAAAGAAATAACAATTCAAGTTCTTGAAGTCCGTTTGTTCAACCTCCTTCTTCCGCAGTGAAAAATAAAAGTGTTATTTTTAAAATACTTTGTAACATTAAGCATTTAATGTGGTGACAAAGATCTGCTGCTGGTAAAAGGGTTGGCAAGGCCTTAGGTGCTGAAAAAGTCCACACAGGAAGGTAGTGTGCCCTAGATACTATTTTACAAAAATCCTTCTGCAGAGGCTAGAGAGCCCTACCATGCCCCTACTCTGTCTCTGTACACAAGTCTTCCACTGACTACCTCCTAGTTATTCACTCTTAAGTCCAGTTCAGAAAACAGTCTACAAAGCCACCTTGACAAGCACTCCTTTCAGCAGGGATGTGAGTTTACACTGCCGTGGTGCCATCACTACTACTTCAGTTTCCACAACACAGCAGTAGTTAACTTAACCTCAGCGAGCCACTTGGACCAGTCCCCTGCAAGGCTGCACAGGCGAAAATGAAGATGCAGGTAGGACAAGTAAGCATGCTGTCTAACCCTTCCCTGACAATCAGTTCTTCCAGCACAAAGCTACACTCACAGAAAGCAGCACAATCCTCCTGTTTCAATGCCAGGACTGCACCAATGACACAGTAAATATTCCTGTGATATGTATCTGTGAGAAACGAGGTAAATGCGATTGTTCGACACACGAGATGGCTGCAACATCCTCCTATATTCCTGCATTCATTCCATCATTCCAAACACATTAGCGATTAGGCAACATTTTTGCCTTTGTTTGAGATTATTAAGTGGTAACAGGTAAGGTAAGAGCAATAAGGCACCTTACAGCTAGTTCAAGTTTTAATATTTAAAAAGGATGTATGTAAATAAAACCATCTTTTTACAACTCCACCCTCACCCCCAGCATTTAACTGCAGTATTTTCTTCCTCTCTTATTTTCTAGAAGTCACAAATTCTTCAGTACTGTTCAATTAATTCCAAATGGGATAGTCTCAGAGAAACTTATGTTTGCATAGATGGTTTTCCCAGAATTTAGCTAGCCACTTTTCTAGACTATTATTTTTAAGTCAACAACAAGGAAGAATATCATCACAGTTTTTACTATGAGATAGCTAGAACAACAAAAAAAAGGGGCCAATTTCAAGGGAAAATAATTCTTTCAAAAAGCAGCAATTTATGCATATAAATTAAAGTTGTGTACATTATTCTACAAGATTCTATACGGCAGCAAAGTAATTACTGCTACAAGTAAACTTTGAAACATGACAATTTCAAGCTATACCAGTCAAAAATCACTGTTAAATTTAAATGAACTGCTCTAATGCATACCTTTTAATTTTTATAGAATCTAACTGTGAAAAAAAAAGTTAAGGGTCATGAGAAGAGTAAAAATTTCCATTATCTTTTACTTCTGCAGTAAGGTCTCTAAATAATTGTTATATTTTTCAGTCTTTCTTCCACAAACCATGTTTGCAAAGGAGTTGCAACTCCTACTTCCAAAATGGGGATTTAATGTGAAGTACAAAGTTGTTGATGCCAGAATAAAAATATTTTGAAGAAAGTGGAGTCAAACTAAGGGAAATTTCAAAATCATATATTTGCACTAAAAATAAACTGACCTTACAAAGATAAAGCCTGCCATTTCATTAAGTTGAAACAGAAGGAAATTATAGGCAAAGATCACAAATAAGCAAGCCTCCTTTCCACCACCATAAAGACCCCTTCCAAACACTGGCTCAAGTTGCTGAAGGCCAGCCACCCTAGAAGCACACTGTTTTAGCCCTGATAGCTATTTCCCATAGACTCAAATGCTTAGTGGCTCTGCTTACAACATAGCCTGCTCTGCTGCCTCTTTTGTCAACTACTGAAGCTCCCTCCTACACTTGGTAACAAGATACTGTACACTTTCAAGGAGTCGTGCAACAGTAATTAAAAGGTTAAGAGAAAAACATTATGTACTTTGCCTTTATGCTGGATACAGGGCAAGAACATAAGGAAATAACATCTTCCTCTTGAAGTTGCAAAGTATGTAAAAGCAACCTTGAGCATGTGATTATCAAGAGCTGTCAAATTAGTGTGACAAGTTAAGTTTTTTAATGAACATAAAATGTGCCTTTTCACTTTTCAAGTGAGAAATACCTCCACCTAGTATGAGGGCTTTAAGCTCATCTGAAAGGACACTTCCAGTGTTCTAGAGACCAAGCAGGCATCATGACACAGAAGCAGAGCTTCCTCTCAAACTCCGCATCGAAAAGATGACTGCTTTTTTTCCATGGTGTCATCATTCATTTACAATTTCCAACAATATTGTTTTCTGACAGTTTAAATACAAAATTTAACAATAAAGACTGATGTCTACTCTTCCTAGTTAGTTTAACCCTTAAATACACAAACATTAAGTCTTCCTTACGAGTTAACACAGGTTTTTTGTTAAGTTATTTAAGAAAGTTACTTCGATGTATTCCTTTCAAATATATACCTTTTTCAAATAATCAACAGAACCCTCAACACAACTTAGACAAATTTTCATCCTATTATTAATAAGCAATTGAAAAAGGGAACACATCTGTAAGTAAACACCATACAGAATGAAGTTCTGTACAGCAAGAAGATACTTGGCTTTAAACGCAACATTTTTTTGCTTTAAGTCACAAATGTATCTGTATGATGCCATATTGTGTATAGTTTTGCATCATTATATGCTCTACTATGCACAGGTCATGTTTCAAACATCCAGTAAACTAAATGAAGCACCAGTAAGCTGTCTCGCTTGAATTTGGTCAGAAGAAAACTTACATAGCCCTATAATACAAAAGTACCATAACTGGACAATCTAGTTTATAATTTGTTATTATTAATAGTTAAAATTGAGAAAGAAATACACCTGAGAAAAACAGAACAAACAACATAGTGACAGCAAACCCAGGAAGGGATATAACAAAAGAACTAGTAAGTGTGTGTGAAAGGCTATAAAGAGATTCCTCCATTTAAACCAACTGCTAAGAGATCTGTAACAACACTGTATTAAAAAAAATGGAAAGATAAAATAACAAATTAGATAATTTTGCAAAGGTAATGATAAATAGCTTAAAGGAAGAAAGAAAAACATTGTGATAAAAGTAAAAATGTGATATGGATTATTTTCTTTCCTCTTGCAAAGGAAATAGTTTAATATGCATAATATGGAGAAAAAGAAAACAAAACAAACAACAACTAGCTGGATCACAATCGCAATCAACAAAATTTTTGCAAAATTTTTTTAGGAAACATCCCTTTTACCATTCATTTTTAACCTTAATTCCTTCTGAAAACAGAAAAAATCATAAACAGGATTCCAGGATACAGGGTTTATCAGCAGCTCTACCTTGTAGCGTGGAAGAACATTTATATTTGTTACTTTAATTTCTATTGCTCTGCAGAACTAAATATACATATCTTAGTTTAAGAACATAATATTTTTTTGGAGAAAATAAAAATCTCATATCCCATGTATCCAAAAACATCACAGATTCATAGGAAGATACCAAAAAGACTTGACTCTCAACTGGTCAATCATTTAATTTAAAAGCATGAAACCACTTTTTCTAACTTACAAATTTTCAGAACCTTACAAATAGTCTAAAAAAAATGTTCCTAGTCTCAACCATGACACTCTGAAGACACATGTTCTTGACTATTTGCTTTTTGACTATTTAATTTTCAGCTTCACATTTAAAGCTTTCCTTTACTAGAGTAAAAACTAGAATTTTTATATTTTTTTAAAAGGAAGATTCATATGCACAATCAATCACATAACTCTAGGACTAAGAACTCTAGGGATTGCACACTTGAAGTCAAGAGGTTGGAAAGTAATAAAAGTCTGTTTGATGATGTTTATCACATAAATTAAGTATGACTTGAATAAGCTCTTGTCCTAACAGATGAAAGATTTGTACCAAGATAACAACAGAGTATAACATTTCTATTCAGAACTTGAATTTTTAATTACTACTCAATGTTTTCTAAGAGAGTAGTGTTGTATGCAAGGAAAACGTGGTCACAACCATGATTCCCACAGTTCTTGTCCTTTTGTCTTATCACTGTTCGGCTTCCTCCCTGCTTCACTAGCAGTGTTCCATATCAGTTTCTCACTGTATGACATTTTCTCATGCAGTGGGTCTGTGTTCTTCATCCCAACTCTGTTTCATCTTTTGGAACAATTAGTAAATAAACTAGCCCCTGTAAAAATCATCCTTTAGATTAAAGCTTCAATGTTAATACATTAGTTATACAAATGAGTGCATAGTCATAATCTCAGACTGTCTGGAGACTCAGGAGACAGTACAGCATTAATATACCCCTATTTTTGTTTACATTCTCCCCTGTATCCAGAAAACCTCCATCTTCTGTTGAAATAAATGCTTCATCATTCTGTAAATGCATCATTTACAGAAAAGTTCTTCTCTTCTCTTATTCCTTCACATAAATATTACACCAGCCACACAACATGAACTTCTCCCTTCAGTTTTATTTCACAGTAATACATCTTCTAACAGACTTCATTTCTTCCAGCTCTCAATGGAACACACAATTTATTGGTGAAATAATGATTTTCCCTGATCAAAGTATACTGTGAAGTGATTTAACAGTAACCCTAAAGTCCTTTTACTGTTAAGTTACTTAGTAAACAAAAATTATACAGAAATAGTCTTCTATGACAGACTTTGAAACTAATTACAATTAAGACAACTCAGTTTCTGAAGCAGCAACTGCTTTTAATCTTCAGTGATCATGGTGGGAACCTAGAACTGCATATAATGCTACTTTAGCTCATGTAATGAGTAGATCTGTAAGACTGGATGACAGACACAATTTGTGCTCATTTTCTGAAACTGACCAGTTTTATAAGGAGAGCAAGTTTTTCTATACCTCTACCAGGTTTTATTACACAGAAAAAAAGTTTTCTAGCACTAACAGAAAACAAACTAAAACCAAGCAGATCACCTACTTGTGAGTCCACAAAGTTTCCTCCAAAGAAACTGAGTTTTGCAGCTTCCACTGCATCCAAGGTCTTACAATGTGTACTGAATAACTTCACAGTAATGATTTTTTTTTTCAACATCACTTTGAAATCATTACAGATTTCAAACTGACTATGTTTTGGGAAAGAACAGGTAACTGAGACGATGGGGAAAGAACAGATGTGAAGCTTGAGCAGTTTTCCTGGTAACACAAGATCAGAACAAACAACTTGTCTGTACGCATGGAGCAAGGAAGACAAATTAGAGACTAGAAAATAGAAAAAGATACACTGACAAATTAAAAAAGAGTAAGAAAATGAATGCAGTAATAGAGGGTAGTAAAATGAGAAAATGAACCACCAAATAACCTACAGTAATGGAACCAGAAAGAAAATTAATTAAACTGCACAAAACCAGGAAGACAAAGAAGACTTAACAAAACCAAGAGGGATTATGTGTAATTTATGAATTCAACTAAGCCACCTGTTAATGTTACAAGTCAATAAAATACTTGGATGCTATATTAATTTAATTTGCAGTGGTCTTTGGGGTCCCCATGTCAACATGCATTTCATGCTGATTGCCAAACAGTATTGTTAGTGTTTCTAGCCTAGAAAACATTTTGGTAAAAGGATGAAGGCATATAGGATCATAGAATCATTTAAGTTGGAAAAGATCTTTAAGATATGTGAGTCTGTAACTCAAAAAGGGTTGAAGCATAATTTATACACTCAAATGAAGTCTTTGAAGTATGTTGCCACTCTGGACAAGTGGAAAAATGTGCTCTGAATTCTCACTTCAAAAATGTTTATCGTCTCTTCCAAAGCATTGCAGACTGAGAACTACCAAGTAAGGAAGAATCAAAAGTTGGAGCAATACTCTAAACCAAATCCCTGCAAGGTACATCAGATTAGCAGTGGCCTGCTCTTCATTACACATGGAAATTTTGTCACATCCTTCTCACATGCCACTTCAGATGTAGCTACCATGCGACCTACAGACCAGGAAAGGGTTACCAGTCCCTAGGTTTGCCACATGGTCTGGTCCACCGGCTGCTGCATGAGAGGAGCCCCAAAGAGGAGATACAAGGACTCCCTGAAACAACATCTCAGCCTTGGTCATATTGATCAACAGAACTGGTCTACTCTGGCCTCCAATCAGGAGGTCTGGAGACACACCATCTATAACGCTGCTGTCTCCTTTGAGAACACACGCAGGATCACTCTCAAGGAGAAAAGACAACACAGAAAGAATCGTGCCTTGCAGAATATACTTCCTAAGGAGTCTTTCTGCTGTGCCTTTTGCAATCGGACATGCCTGTCTCATATTGGCCTTTTTAGCCACCAGCAGGCTTGTGATAAACGTGGGTAGAGCCCTTTCCCAAATCTTCGTTCGCGAAGCCCAGCCATGATGATGATGGTCCCACCCAACGCAGATGACATAGTAAGATTTGATTTCTGCCTATATCTGAACTGTCTTTTGGATCATCCTCATTCCTGTGATTAATGCAACCCACCTTCCAAGAAATAGTAAGATTTCATTTAAATGGGAAGATCCTAATAGGGAGTACTGACCCCACCATACACTTTTGCTCTTGTGTGAAGCATGCACATTTTCACACAGTGTACATATGCAAATATTATTCTGGTTCCTTTGCTTCTGCTATTTACTGTGGAGAAAGAATGATCTGTCTTCTTGATTTAAATGCCACTGTAATACACCATGTCTTTTAACAAATAAGAATGGCAACAAGTTAAATTACTTGTAGTTCAGTGTGATTAATGAAGTTAATTGCAAGGATAAAGATAATGGTTAGATTATTGAATCATATGAGCATTCATTCCATTGGCTTTCACAGGAAATTTAAGGGTGCGGTTTCCTGGTGATTTTAAGCTGAGCTAAAGTGAGCAAAGGCAGTCCTGTTATTCCTCACCTTTGTGTTTTCACATGCTGCAGCTCCTGCTGCAGTGACTAACAACTGCGAGGCAGCATGGTACCAGAATAATTTGATTTACTGTGCAGTTCACACATGAGAGTTGCTACACTTACGAGGGAGGTGCAGAAATGTGCTGTCGAGGATGGTGCTGTTCTTTTGGCAACAGACTTGAGTTTGAACAACTTCAGTCAACACGGAAGCAGCAAGAGCAGGGAAGAGTGGTATCAACAGGATCAACAGCCAAAATACTTGTTCACCTTACAACAGTGCCAAAAATGCTGTCTCTAACTCCAAGGTAAAACTCACGTCCACAGACCTGAAAAGACAAGTCCAATTTTCAGATGCTGAAATGAAAAAGAAAAAGAAAAAACAGTCTCAAATGTATCCTTCTATAAAAAATATGCAGCACAAAATGAAACTAAAAGTACAAATTATAAACAATGGTCAAAAGCAGGAAAATCAAAGCAAGAGTGCAATCACATGCAACAGTTCATGAGTGCAAAAGAAAATAATTAAGAGCTGTGCCTTGAAACAGTAGCTGTAGGCATAATTTTATTACATAACTAACTTTCATCCTCACATTTTGATGCAATATTATGTTTAATCAGGATATCCTTTAAAAGAAAGTTGACATAGACACACACTTGTGCTTATCACTTACCACCTTCTGAGTGCTTCAGCTAGCACAGGATTAGTTCAGCAGAAAACCTGATAAATACCCCCTGATAGGACCCAGCATACTCAATTGCTTATCTCCCCTGACAGAGTACCCAAAGCAGATAAATTTTCTTGACTACACATCAAATCAAACAAACAATAATTTGACAACTGCTAGGGAACCTATGAGATTTATTTATATTTTGCTATTTTCATGTTTCTGATTGTGACATGATTCCCGTTTCTGATCATATGAGATATTAGTAGTAAACAAGTTTGATAAGTGAACAACAAGCTGATAAGGGGGGATAACTTCATTCACAGTAGGCCTATATTAGATATTTTACACAAGCACATAACTCAGAGTGGGGTAGAAACAGGTATTTATGAAGCAACTACACAAAAAAGTAAGCTATGTAATTCTACTCTACATAGAATATAAATCTGAAAAAGGCTTCTGAGCCAGAAACTTGTGGATACTAATGTGGAACTGGTTCATGACTCCTCAAAAAAAGGTTAAGCATCATTTTCCACAATTCCAAAGCCTTCGTAAACTGTAAGATTTAATCTGGTACTGGAATGACTGAATTTAACTCACAAATATTAATTCAGCTCCTGTGTTTACTGTTGTTGCTGATTTTCCCCTCTTTCTAACCCGGAAGGAAGCCACTAACCTCAGTTACAGAAAAACATACATCTATGTATATATGTGGTTTGCTTTTGATAGTAAAAAGAATACAGTTCATATCGTTACCGGTTTCACTGAATTTTATCAGTTTAACATGACTCTTATTTTCCTTATTGCCAATGCAATAAGCTTAAATAAAGAGCCAATTTCTTTGCCATAAAACAGTGAAACTCTCCCAGATTTCTACAGAATCTTTCTGATCCAAATAAAAATGGTTTCTCTGTGTCTACCTGTATGTATTCTTACCCTCACTAAATACAAGTTTTGGATCTAAATTAGCCTCAGCATTCCACAGAAAGAAATTAATCCCTCTATTTCATTTCCATATTAGTGCCAAGGAAGTGTAATATTCCTTCTTTTACTCTTTTTTCTTTTCTTAAATGCCCTCAAAAATAAGAAATCGCAAGCTGGTTTATGAAAAAATGTAACTTGTTTTACTTTAATTTTACGAGGGCAGTTTTAACTAACCCCAGTCTTAACAGCTTGAATTTTTAACTAACAGTTTCAAGATCACCCAATGCAATTCAATTCTCAGAGAGTATTTAGCATCTTCTAACAAAAAACAACACCCCCAAAACACTCCAAAACCCAGGTCTTCCTGAAGTGTCACAGGTAGCATTTAATATCTCAGAGCATACTCAAACTTGCAGTTATCCTCAACCACCTGTATCTTTACTGAAACACATAAAAGGCTCTACTTCAGAAAATTTCCTAAAATGCACTCAACTGATTCATCTTTAAGTGCCCATAGTCGTCTTCTTACTCCCTGAGTTGCAAGTTTATTAGAAAGGACCTACTTTGTGATATTAGATTTGTACAGTTTAAGAACTACACATATTTTACCTGTATCATTCCTACTCGAAACAGAATGAATGTCAACATTAAGTTATCTTTATTAGTATCTCAGGGCAGTACATCAACCAAGAGATATCTCCTTTTCCCTCCCTTCTCAACTGAAACAATAAAACCTTTATGAAAATTAAAAAAAAAACAAAAAAAACAAACCACCTTTGGAAAAGAAATTCATCACACTAGTTGTATGAGACCACAGTAAGAACCACACGCCCACATTAGATAGCAATTCCACAATCTAAGAGAAAAAAAATAATTGTATTCTCAAACAAAATAAAAGAAAAACAAAATTACATGTTCCTCATAAGCACATTTGACAGAATAATTAAAAAAAGATTCTCACTCCAGTCAGAATTTTCTTTTGAAATTTTCTTTTGAAATATTCCGAAAAACAGTTTCAAAGCAAACGTGAAAAAATGCTGATCACAGCAAAATTACTCACTACATTTTTTAAATGAAGTTCTCCAAAAAGATACTTCTTAGGAGTATTTGCTTTTTGACTAATTAGCATTTTTACAAGACTGTTCTCGTCAACCTGTCTCCCTACAAAGGCCTCCAGTACAACAGTGTTAAAAAATGTCAGAAAGGTTTTTGAATAACCAGAAAAAAAAGAAGTCATATTAACTTTTGCTTCGGAATTCCTAGAATTCAAGAACAGCTAAGATTTTACATGTCACTGATGTACAGGATGAAGTTAAATTAGTGAAACAGCTACATCTTCACATGGAGTCATTAGTGAACATTTCCATTTTCACATATGCATACTGTATCATGAGAAAAATAAAAGAAACAGTAAAGTACTTTACTGACATTAGGCTTGGTTAGTTTCCTGGAACAGCTGAATTTCCCACCACGGTCAAGCTTCCTAGGCCTTGGATTTTGAAATACCAATAGGCAAAAGAAAAAATACCAGCAATCACATTTTCACTTAAAAAATAGTGAGGGAAATTGGCAGTATACATAATGAACCTGGGTTTATTACTTAGTTTCAAGTTATGAAACTTTATCAAGACACATGACAGATAGTCAGCGTACATCACGCTACCCCAGAAAAGGGAGCACAATACTTCAGACTTGCTAAAAATATTTTTATCTTTTGAGGATGACTTGCTGTATAAACTTCATCCCTGTAACAAGTGGCTGTGTGCTTAAAGCCCTCAGTGCGGTCTATCAAAATGCAGTTAGGACTACCTGAATAACCATTCTGATTATTGATTAACCCTGCAGAATGGATGTCAATCGGTTCGCTTCCACATATGCACTTCCACCAGGCACCAGCGACAAGGCAGAGAGCAGCACTCCCACGTTTTCCCTGCCACACACACCACCCTCAGACTTGAGGCACAAAACTTCAGTTACCACGCGAAACCGCAAATATCCGAGAACTCATCGCGACCCTCACCCACCGCTAGGAGAGCCGGGCGCCAAGGGGCTTTCTGCCACCTTAGCAGGGGTAACTCTGCGATACAGACCAGGACCTGGCCAGAACAGCCCCCGAGCGGCGGCCGCGGGGGGACGGGAGGGCGGCGCCGGCCCCGCCGAGGGGCGCATCCCGGCGCTTCCCGCCGCATCCCGGCCCGCAGCCAGTCGCGGCGGGGGGAAAGCTAGCCCCGAGCAAGGGGGAAACGCGGAGCCCGCCCGCGGTGAGAGGAAAAGAAAGGAAAAGAAAGAGGAATGAAAAGGAGGCGAGACCCGCACGCCCCGAGTACCGCGAAGTTCCCCGCGGAAGAGCCCGGCCCCTCTGCCCCAGGTCGGCGACGGCTGCCGGCTTCCTCCTTCCTCCACAAGAACCTGGCGGAGCAGCCCTCGAGAATATCCCCACCCCAAGCCCGGCCCCTCCGAAACCCGTCCCCTCTCCGACACCCACCTTTCCACTCACTCCGCTCTCTTCAACGGGGACGAAGAGAACCTCCCCCAGCCCCTCTCTCCACCCCCGGGGCTCCGAGGAAGAAGTGCCGGCTTCCCGCCCCGCCCCGGGCGGCACCAGGTGACGCTGCCGGGGGGCTCAGGGCCGGCGCCCTCAGCGCGGCCCGGCCCCGGGGCGGGGCAGCCCCTGCCCGGCGGGGGGGGCGGGCACTGGGCGGGGGCTCCCAAGGGCGGGGCCGCCCCGCCCCGAGCCGGGCGCGCTCGGCGCAGGCGCACCGAGGGCCCGCGGGCTCCCTCCCGCCGCCTCCCGACCCGCGGCGCTTGCGCGGGGCGGTGGCCTCGCGGCTGTGGGGGGCGGTTGTGCTGGCCCGTGGCTTCGCTCCGCACCTCAGCGCTCGGAATCGCAGCATCGGGCCCGGGGTCACTTTAGTTTATAGAAGTCCAACCTGTGACCTAGCACCACCTTGTCAACTAGACCACGGCACTAAGTGCCATGTCCAGTCTTTCCTTTAACACTTCTAGGGACGGTGACTCCACCACCTCCCTGGGCAGCCCATTCCAATGTCTGATCACCCTTTTCTGTGAAGAAATTCCTCCTAATGTCCATCCTGAACCTCCACTGGTACAGATTGAGGCTGTGTCCTCTTGTCCTGTCACTAGTTGACGGAGAGGAGACGGAGCCACACCTGACTACAATCTGCTTTAATGTAGTTGTAAAGAGGAATAAGGTCCCCCTTGAGTCTCCTTTTCTCCAGGCTAAACAACCCCAGGTCCCTCAGCAGCCCCTCACAGACCCTTCAGACCCTTCCCAGACCCTTCACCAGCTCTGTTGTCTTTCTCTGGACACGCTCCAGCACCTCAATGTCTTTCCTGGAGTGAGGAGCTGGAACTGGACACAGTACTCAAGGTGCAACCTCACCAAGTACAGAGGGACAATCACTGCCCTGGTCCTGCTGGCCACACTATTTCTGATACAAGGCAGCATGACATTGGTCTTCTTGGTCACCAGGGCGCATGCCTACCTCGTGTTCGGCCAGCTGTCAAACAGCACCCTGAGGTCCTTTCCCACTGGACAGCTTTCCAGCCCCTCCTCCACCAACCTGTAAGCACTGCAAAGTTTAGGGGGCAGCTGCAGTTCAGGGGGGCCCCAGTTCCTGCTTGTCCCTTGGGGGACCCAGTGTCCTCCTGTCCTGTTGGTCCCATTCCCACAGGGTGCCTGGGGCAGCCACAACAGAGGGTGAAAGCTGGCTGCTTGTGGGGGGGCCACCAGAGGGGATTCGAATGTGCCAGCCCCAAACTGGGTGTTGGTTGGGCTTCCCTTCCTCGTGGCACAACCCCAGCTCTGATTGTTGCACTGTTCAAAGGCAGTCAGCTCCTGCCCATGTTAGAGTTGTCTCTCTAGGTTGTAAACTCGCTGAGCCATATGTTAAGAAAACTTCCCTGTCCAACTATCCAGGAGCCATTCTGACAGTCAGTCTTGCACCGCCTGAGCTGGGACTGAGGTCCCTTTGCAGCTACACCCCCCACACTCATACCGTCAGACCAGGTTTCCTTAACAGCTTGTTCCCAGGTTTCCCAGAGCAGAGTCACAGATGTCCAGATTCTTAAAATAATCTAATCTTGGTGCAATAACAAAATAGCAGCTTGAGCTGGGTGCCCCCAAGACACATAGGTGGGACAGTGGGCAGATGCCTGGACAAATGTGTATGAGGACTGGGAAGCAAGGTGGGAAGCTGGTGAGTGATGCACGGCCAAGTCTAGTGACATAGAGGTGGCTGCATGCAGGATCAAATGAGCTGCTTCTGCATCCTGCTCCCAAAAGCAAGAGGTAGCGCGGAAACACAAAGCGACTACCACATGAGTCATCTGCATGTCATGAGACTGCAAGAAACTGTATTCCTCTGGTTATGTCCTGTGTAGGGTGGACTTTAAGGAATTACCTGAGCTAATGCCTTTCTGGGCTATGTCTTTAAAGAAATATGTAGCCTCAATCAAATGGATGACAGTCATATGACAATTGTCAATGTTTTGTGAGTCTGATAGACTTCAGTCCTAAGAATATAGAAGTATGTAGACATTTGCTTTTCTTTTCCCCCATGAACTAAACTACAGGAGCAAGACAAATCACCATGATCAAAGAAGTACTTTGGGGGGTAGTCATTTAAAAAAATGAAATTTAGTCATAACAGCAGCCTCAAAAACAATTATATTTGAATCAGTTATTGTGAGAAAAGAAAGGGGGATTATATATGTGTCTATTATATTCTAATATGAGAGCATACACACATATATATGAGAATATACTAATATATTCCATTTTTCTGATGTATTGGAATATATTTTATATATGTTAGTAATTCTATTTTTATATATATGAATATAAAAATTAAGGATTTTTGAATCCTTGGAAAGAACTTTTCTTTAGAAGTCAGATTGTGAAAAATACCATGCAGTTTCATCCCTTGGCACACATGTTTCTTGTTACAAGTTAAATATACAATGTAATTTAAAAATACTACAAGAGTTCTCCTGTAATTGTTCTGCATCCTATAAAAATAGAAATGTGTTTCACCGATAATCTAGACTGCGCTGCCATTGAAGAATGCTTTTAAATTAACTTCCAACTGCAATTCACAAAGCCAATAGAAAGTTTGATAGATTGTTATAATAGAAAAAGAATATAAATCCTTTGTGATAGGGCCTGTGAGCTGATTGTTAACACATGCAGGGAACAACAAAAAGGAAGAAAACTTTGATCATTCCCTTTCTGGGAGGGAAGGAGTAAAGGGGAGAGACACAGAAAGAGATAAAAATAATGTGAGAGAAACACTTCCAGGAAGAAAACCTGGGCTCTGAGAGTTATATTCCTACTTTGCCTGTGACACTTTAGTGAGTTTCTTTGTTTGTTTGGGGTTTGCGGGAGTTTGTTTGTTCGTGGGTTAGTTTTTTTGTTTTTAATGGGTCCACTTATTTCATTACTTCTTTTCTGCCTGCTTCCCTTTTTTGGTTATGTCTGTTACTTTTTCTCCGTTTTGCATTACTTTGAATTGTGTTCTTCCTGATTCATGTCAAATTCATGTTTTTTGCAACTTTAGGGAAGTCCATGGAGTTGTGCTGGCTATAAACTAGGTGTGCAGGATCGTGTTGAATGGATGTGTTGTGTTTCAGCTGCCTCTTTTATAAGGACATATAAACTGAATGATAGTCTTGTTTACTTTAAAGAGGTATATAGTTTAATTTAATTAAATAGAACTTTGAGAAAGAACAGAGGTCTGTATGCACAGATCAAATTATAGCATCAGGGCCTGGGTGCACGATATGCAGTCTACTCAGCATACAAATATGATTAGACAGACATAGTCAATCTGATCTATTTTAAACAAAATATGTTTATCTGGTTTTAGCAGCATAGCATTTTACTGAAAATGACTTGTCTTTGAGGTTATCATATCAAGTTTAAAGAAACTAACACCTACCGTATTTTTCTCGTCCGTATCTTACTGATATTCCTGTTGTCTGTATTGCTAGCACTTGCTTACACCATGAAAACAAAACGAAAAAAAAAAGACTTTTTTGTTTTGCAATTGTGATTGTAATTTCAATACCATGTGTTTTTAAGTTGGGATTTTCTGACATTAATTAGTAGTTGGCAGCTAAAAGGTCTTCTAAACCACTTTTTATTCAAGGAGATACTATCCTGTACTCCATTTTATTTAACTCCTATTTACTCAGAATAATTTGATACATTGTTGTTTTTCAGGTAATTCTCCTATTAAAACTTCTCAGTTCTGTATAAAATGTTATGTTTATGTAGTTAGATATGCTAGGTTTCTGAGAATATCATACAGCACAATTTCTAGTAAGAACTCCTTTGTTTAGTTTCCTGGAAAAAAAATGTAGGAGATTTCTTAGCAGGGTAGTTGTTGATTAGGTCATTGCTTGAACTTGACAACACAAGGCTTTCACTAGCAACTATAGCTCAAGAAATAACAGTCCTGAATAAACCTGACAATTCACTACAGTTTGACCAGCTCCTCAGCTGTTCTGGCACAACTAAGGTCATTCCACAAACTTAAAAAAGGTAGCTTCCTCCACTTTTTTGATGGGGTCAGTCCAATAGCGTATCAGAGCAGACATCTGGAGAGAGCAGCCATGGACTTCCATGGGCTTCTCTGATTTACTGTGTACTGTACCAGCTGGTGGTAGGGTATGGCTTCTCCACCGGATTACCCACTGCACTGAGAGTCAACAATACAAGACAAATCTTTGACACTACTGATCACTGAGCAAACTAGTTCCACTGAATGAACCAGTCAAAGTGACATTTAGATATTGTGATTTACCATTCTGTGTCTTGCACTAAGGGGCCTGATGCACTGCAGAAACTGGGTGCAGAATCTTAGCAGAGTTTTGCCAGCAGGAAAGAAAAGGGAGAAATTGCTTTGCTAAGCTACCAGAAGCTGTATTTATTAAAAACCTAAGTTTAGTTCAGACTGAAATTACTGTGTGGTCATGGTTTAATAGCAGCTGTTTTGGGGGGAGATTGTTTGTTTTGTTTTGTTTTGTTTTTTTCCTGAGAGATAGAATTGAGACATTCTGTTCAGCTGGTAAATACAAGAATGTGTTAAAATATATGTGCTATTGCTATAGTCACACCTTAAGTTACCGTTAAAGAATTTATTTATACTGCTTCACTATAGTCTGAAATACCCTCACATGGGGAAAAGGTTTTTGTACTTAGGACTCGGCTACCATTTGAGGTTATGGTTCTTCTCCTGGTTTCAAAGCGCAGTCATTCTAAGGCCACAGTAAACCTTAGCAGCACTTATTGGCTAATGGCAACAAATTAATATTTCTCTGTCTCATGGTATGCACTAACTAAATTACCCATGCTGGAAGAAACATAGCTAACCTGTTAATTATAGCCCAGAAAATTTAGTCTAGAGCTGCTAAGATCTTTGGGTACTTTAAAGGGTGGCAAAAGATTAGGTGAGAACCAAAACAGGCTTTGGCAAAGTTTGGATATAAAGAGCCTTAGGGGATGGTGTGTAATATTTAGGAATGGCAGAAATTGAAAGATATTTTAATTGTGCCTGTTGATATGAAATTTTAATTTGTTACCAGGCCTTAGGGTAAACACTGAAGCAAGATCTAGCAAATCTGAGATGTAAAAATTATGATCCAAAATCAGTATTTGTGCATAGGACTGACAGAATCTATGAAGTTGTGAACATACGTCCCCACCCACAATGAGGTATATAAATTTTGGTTTTAAGGTAAATATTTGGTGTTGGGCAGTTCAGAGGAAAGTCAGAATGTCACCCCAAATCCAGGTTTAAGCTTAAAGGTAGCCATTTGAATCACAGAGCAGAGAACCAGGAACCAAAAGACAGGCAAGACTAGAAGCAGGACTTGCTGTTTCATGTCTCACGATAAACATTTTTCAATGCTGATAAGACAGTACCAAACACTTCGTGTTGAGTGTGACTGTTTCAGGACACTCTTTGTCCTTAAGAGAAAAAAATATAGAAAAATTTACTAAAACCCCAGTGAGTATGGCAGCAAAGAACTAATTCTTAATCCTTTTTATTACCCTTCTCAGAGGATGTATTCTTGAGTGTGTATGTAATATGTTTCTAATCTGGTGGCTGTTTTGGAGGTCCATCAAAAATTGTGGCATGTTCTCAGTCTATTTCATAATACTTGCCTGGCAATGGGCCGGGAATATTGTACTTTTTTCCCCATTGCATTTTCATTATGCTGAATTGAGTTACTCACTGCCACCATTTACAAACCTATTACATGTTACCAGGTGGGAGAAGCCATTAAGGACTGTTATTAAGGAGAGCTTCCAGAGGCAGGAATTACTGTTCAAGTTATAAGGACAAGTGGAACTCATTTTTCTGTGGGATGGTCAGGTAGCAGCAAGAGGAGCCTGTTTCTCAAAGAAGGTTTGAGATGAGCAGCCACAAAGCCAGGAGGTAACCTCAGCAACAGGGCACTGTTCCACGGCACCAGAGGCAGGTGAGCAAACCAGAGTGGTGACTGCAACAGGTCCTACTGACAGTCTGGTGAGCGTCAGGCAAAGAGGAGGTAACATGCTTGGTCCAAGGTGAATCCAGGAAGTCCAAACAACAATTCAGGCACAGAAAGCTAGGGGCAAGTGCACCTAAGTTGTAGCTCAGGCAAAGACTGAAAGCCCAGGCGTGAGGTTAAATGGAGGCCCTAGGCAGAGGGTGTAGATGGAGGCTCTGTTAGAAGCTGGTCAGGGCAACCAAGGCCTATTTCTCACCAAGGTTCCTGACAGGGACTTACTGGATGTAGGTTTTCCTGATGACTTTCAGAGGCAGAAGAAAGGTAGGATATCAAGATGAAGAGAAGCCAGCAGAAAGGTCTTCATCCACTGCTGTGCCTAATAATGGAGAAATGATCACATCTTTTCCATTGAGAAGCTTTTTTTCTTCAATGTGAACAGCACCACATGGGTATAAGGTTTGTTACTTCCTTCAGGTGCCTTCCTGTTACAACTTGAAGTAACACTTGTGTAATAAATTAGTTAGCACCTCCAGATGCCTTTCTGTTACAGCTTGACATGACAATACCCTCCAGTGGTAAGCTTTGTTTATTTGTTTGTTTTTGTGTTTGCTTATAGCATATTTGGAAGTGCCAGGGAAACAGCAGAGCTTCAAACATGGCCAATTAGCTGATACTGTTATACAGGAATATCATTATCACGCAACACCTTCTTTTTCTCCCTTGAGAATGACATTCCATCTCTTGACATTCTTCCAGTGCTATAGATGAGTTTGTGGTAGTAAATTTCATCAGTGGACCAAATTTCTCATCAGTACATGGCTCTAGTAAATTGAAGCACATCTTTATTTTACACCTCCAGCATACTTACTTACGTTATTTTCCAAATATTTAAAGAATCTATTTTTGGTAACTGCCAATTTTAATTTTCTTAGTATTCATATTGTCCCCTTACAGACTTTGATTAATCTTGCATAGCATCATGTTTATGACTTGTTTCTTTTACACATTAGTTATTAGTTAGTTGTCCTTTAGGATGCTTCAGTGTGATTTTAGGGTCCCACATTATACTTAGCAAATTACTATTCCCAGCCCCACAGGGTTAGTTTCACAAACAGATACAGAAGCACTATCTCACATGAACTTTGTAAGTAACTAAGTGTACCAACATATACATGACTGGCTGAGGAGTTTTAGCCAGGGAAAAAACTGCTATGTGTTTGATTTCTGGACATCTGGAATAACGATCATTGTTAACTGCACAGTGTTGCTTGTTAATACAGTATGTGTTGCTTGACTACAGTTAATAATTCTATTCCACAATTTTTTGGAATTACTTGGAACAAAAGAGTTCACAGAGTTGCAGAGTTGGCACTTTTGCTCAAGCATGTTGATCATGTGTGGTCACAAGCAGGTCCCATTTGGCATATAGGCAATTTCTGAGATTGCTCTCATGAAGACTTATCTTACTACTTGCACTTCTGTGGGTCTAACTAATATTTAGCTTCTAGACTAAGACATTTACAGCAAAACCTTTTAGGCTGGTGCACAGTGGGTGTTTGTGTCTTTTATCAGGTCACAGTCTAAATGCCTAAAAGTGTGCTGAAGTATTGAGACTACAACTGGAAGTTTTTTGCTTGGTCTTATGCCTCTTCCACTGGAAGAGCTTTTAATTGTTGCTGGTAACAGTTTGTGCCCTGGAGTTAAACCTAGGCTTTCTTTCATACAACAAACTGTTTACAGGCTCTCCTGAATGACCTTTTGATAAGTCCTGTCCCCTCTGCTCGGGAAGCCATCCATATTCCTGGCAGATTTACCAGGCAACATCTGCCTAAGTGAAGATGTATTTCCGTTAATAGTTCTCTTCTGCTTTTCCTTTAGTAACTGTCAGGTGAACGAGAAAACTGCAAAATGAACACAAGAAGTAGAATTCTTTTGCCTTCCAGAGCAAACTATAAAATAATATTAAAAACGTGCCCACATTTTTATTTAAGAATATTGCTTCTACCAGCTCAAATGAAGTCCAGTCATACAGTTGACCTAGTAGAGTTAAAGAAAAGGTGATAATTTGGCAGAGGATGAAATGAGTGTGGGTAATAGGAACTAATCAATAGAGATTTGGCACAGCTTTTAGGAGAATGCCTTTCCACTCTCTTTTAGTTCCTTAATGACTTCTTTTTCCCCCATAGTTCTAAGGAACGAGAAATTGACTTTGTGTATGGCTGTGCTTCCACAAGGGTGAGAGAAGGTGCTCATTGAGGTAAGTTAGGTATCTCTGCTAATACTATCAAAATGTGGTCAACATTTCTCAAAATCATAATTTATAAAACATTTACAACATCTCTGTTAATGACTGCATTGTTGGTCTGCTTTTCCATGTACTCACTTTCTTGCTTGCCTTCTCTTTGGGATGCCCATTCTTCACCCAAGGTTAGTCATGCACTCTGTGTTTGCTCAGCAACTGGCCCAGCAGGACTCAGCCTTTACTATATTACAGATAAGCAACAAGAGAGAATGGAACATAACAGAGTAGAGCAGAGCAGAATAGAATAGAATATTTCCTTTGGAAGGAACCTACAGTGATTATACTGTCTGTCTGCCTGGCCCTTTCAAGGCTAGCTGAAAGGTAAAGCATTTTGTTAAGGGCATTGTCTGAACACCTCTTAAACACTGACAGGCTTGGAGCATCAAGCTCTAGGAAGCCTGTTCCAGTGTTTCACCATCCTCTTGATTAAGAAATGTTTCCTAATGTGCAATCCTGTCACTGGATGCCAATTAGTCATAAAACAGGCTAGTGAAACAATCTGCCATTCTCCTTGCAGATTTATGTTTCTGTCTCTTCCAGAGAACTGTATGACAACTAAGAAACTTTGTCAACCAATTGCAGTAAGCAATCTCTTCATATGTTTCTTCTAGCATTTTTTGGTGTCCCTTCTTCCAGACAGCTTAGAGGAGGAATATCTGGTAAGTATTTATTGCCCATTGTTTTCAAGTACAGATACTTGATTGCGGTATGAAGACTTCAGATTAAGAGGGTGTGCCTCGTTTCAGTTGCAATACATTGGGATATCAAGAGTCCTTTACAGTCTGAAGGAATAAAAAATGCAGTCTAAAAGAGTGGTCTACGGGATTCTGCTGTAGATAGAGCTTGAATTTATATAACACATTTTAGTCTGACTTATTGTAAAGGCAGTGCTTTAAGCACCAGTGCCTAATTCTGCAAGGTTTTTGCATGGAGATCCAACGATTTAATTCAGACTCCATGAGAAACTGGATCAAAGTTACAAAGAGTTAATTTCTGAACTGGGCACACTGGGCTAGATCCCAAAGTTGTTTGTGTTCCTAATTCTGGTTTCAAACTGTGTTTTTAGAACTTGTCTAACTTATGATCAGTTGTAGCAGTGATGAATTTCCCTGTTTTTGAGGTGGCTTTGAGGGACATTGTGTCAGAAACAAGTTAATTAACCGTAAGTTCTTGTGTTATTGTTGAAAACTTGACATGTTGCGGGCGGTGGGCAGGGAAGGTGGCTAAAGCAAAGGTAGCATACAGTTGTAAACTAAGAGAGACAGGGACAAATGGTTTACCTTAATTTCTCATGTTGAGGAAGGAACACCTGGCAGCCACACGGTATTATTTCAGCTGGTTACTTATGTCTTTGTTTCTTTGCTGTCAAGAACAGTTCCTCTGTGATTTATTAGATATGCTCTTGCTCTTAAATGGAAATGTATGTGCTGAAAATGGAATTAGGCTGTGGATGCTACTACCAATCATTTTTAAAGCATTTTGTCCATTTTACTCACTGTGGAAGTTCCCTCAAACACACTGCCTTCAGAAATTGCATGGAAACATCTTCAAAATTCACCATTCCAGTTGTTGCACAGGGTTATAACATTTGTCTAAATCCAGTCCTACTGGGGAAAAAAAACCAGCTGATTTGTGACTGCACTAATTAATTCTAAATCTACACAGAAATTTTAGTTTTCAGGCAAAAAATGTAAGAGAAAATGCCTCTTCAGAAACTCCAACCAGAGGTCATAAGATAAAAGAAACTAGTTTAAAGCTTTTCTAACAGTAATAGTATTTTGAAGAATATTACATACTAATACATGGGGTTTTGAGAAAATCCTTACAGTTGTCATTCACTCAGCTCATACTTTTGAGTATTTTAAAATTTAAATCCAGTAAGTCCACATATTTGGACCTTTGTGCATGCAAGAATAGTCATAGATACGTTCAGGGCAAATCCTATAAGCCTAGAGCAGATTCACTGTTCATCTGAAGTCAGTTATTTCTTGCTACTTGGCCCCAGAAGAGTGAAGTGTACACATGGTCACAAAAAAAAAAAAAACCGTCTCTTAAAAAGTTAATATTGTCAAGCCATGCACTCTTAGGGTCAAATCCAGATTTCCAAATATTCAATCAGTATTACTGAACTCAGTGGGACCTCCAGCATGTGTTACATGAACAGAATTGAACATGTAGCTGGCCTGGTTTTTTTGCTGTGAAATTGGGTTCTTTCAAGAAGATAAGAGTGTCACAGTGGTCTATGCTTCACTGTTTCACCTGCACGCAGAAAACTTCCGAGCTAAGACCTAATCTGTAGTAAGCACCCATGTTAATTCCTGTTATCATAATCTGGAGTGGGAACAAAACCAAGAGTATGCTATCACAAACAGTTACTTGTTTTGTCTAACTCTTGCCGGGTTCCCAGAAGGGAACTGAACCAGTCTCAGTGGTGCCTTGACGCAGAGCACTCTAGACAGGCTTGTGTGTCTTTGCTAGAGTCATGTACAAAGAAATTGTTCAGGGTATTTCCAACACTAGTCCAGTTTTGGAGTTCTTTTACAGAAGTTATAAGAAGGCTGTGAATAAAACACTTGAAGGTCAATTATCTCTATGAAAAGTGATAAGACTTTAAAACCTCCTGCTGCTTTTGGCAGTGCTGCTCTGCATTGATCTCCAGTATGATGCTGAAGTCATGGTCAGACATTCTTACCCCTAAAAATGTCACACTGGGTGAAGGATGAAAGGGATGGAACTTCCGTTTCACAACTGCGCCCCCAGCCATCACTTTTCCTTTCCATTCACTATAAAACTGTGTGTCAGTATCTCATGGGCAAAAAGATGACAAGAAAAGAGGGAAACTGAGGTTTCATCTGTCTGGCTGATCCCCCTGTAGATTCAAAGCCTAAGCTGGGCTCCAAAGCACAAGCTTTAAACATAGTAGCATTTGGGAGCAGAAACTATAAAGGGTATCAAAGGAACTTTAGTTAACCACGACATGTTAAAATACAACCTAAGCATGAGAAACCCTAATTTTTGTGACGGCCTGAAGAGTATTTCACCTACTCAAGCAACAGGTGTTCCATCTTTTAGGCCTGCAAAACAGTAGACCATGGACTGATATGCTACATTACACTACCTCCTTCCTAGATGTCAGAATTACAAGATAAATGTTATAGACAGTAAGTTGTGAAATGGAAGAGTCTTATCCTGGTTACAGCACAACACAGCAGGGTACACAGTTTTATGCTCTGAGTATTACTCAGGTGGTTGGAGACATTCAACCTCTAGCATGCTCTCTAAAGTGCACTGGATGTGGGAAAATAACATACCAATGCATACTTTGCTGCAGCTAATTTCTGTAATCACTTACACAAAGCATCAGATACAAGACAGCAGCAATAGCCTGATGACTACTATTAATTATTAAATATGTTCTTTTGGATGAACATGTTATTTGAAGCTGCAAACCTTCTTTTAAAGCTTTGGGAACTTGGGTTTGTAATATATGGTGCCTTGATTTTTGTTTAAACTTTCTTTTTCCAAAGAGACACTATTTCTCAACCTTTGTTGAACATTCACTGTATTCCAAGATTTAGGTCCTTCTCCTGGACTTAATAAAGTTGGTGCAATTACAGATCATTGCTGCTGTAGAATATTCCTACCCTGTGCTAGAAATACGACCTGTTTTCACAGATAGCCTTCTTAAAACTAGTTGGGAAAGAGGTTTATCTTTCACAATACAGATAGATAAAATAGGGCAGAGGAACATGCACGGAAATAATTGCTCAAGGTCACACATCTGAGCTGGAACTGAAACCCAGCAGTGTCCTCTGCACCTCATAGGCTGTCTGGCATGCCAGCTTTGCTTAATCTCGCAGAACTGGAGTTCCCATTTGTACCTTCTTTGAAATGTCTTTTCTGATACATCCTTAACCAAGAAGTGCATAGTTATATCACAGCCCTACTTATCTCCGCTGCTCACTGCATGACAAATGCTGAAATCTGGTCCCTTTTCCTGTGGTGTTTTTCACCCTATTGGAATGCTTCTTTTGTCTCATTCTTTGCCCGTCCTGTAGTCGATGTCCGTATTTTTGACAACACCAACTAAATGGAGCTTCCTGAAGAAAATGACAATAAGAGCAGCACTAGGTGGTTTACAAGGTGTTTAAGCAATGCATGTGTTCTGTACAAACAGCCACTTGCAATCTCATGCTTCAGACTGCATTAGGGTAAGTTACACTAACTAAGAGCCTGTATGGTTTAAAGCTGTAAGAACAATTTTCTACCAATTTTGGTAGAAATAAGAGTGCCTCATTTTCAAACACATTGGGAAATGGAAACAGCAGCTTTTTTTTTCTTGGCACAGGTGATCTGTCCCTGTCTGGAAATAATCTCAGCGTATCAAACAAAGGAAGAATGTAGCAGAAGGACTCTTATTAATTAATTTTCATGTTTACATTGGCCCTTCAGTTCTTTGTATGCCTGAGTATGTGAATGGAGGAAGGGGAGGCTGCACCTTAGTTAATGTTATGTAGTGAGATTTTTGCTTTTTTTTGTAAGCCTAGCTTTTGTGGTAGTTGTACTCACTGATAATTTATTGCAGACTTATTAAAAGGCTTCACTTTGAAGAAGGTAATGACTTTATTACAGTTTTTTGTTTTGGTTTTCTGTGGGCTTGTTGGCTTTCTTAAAAACAAAAATTCTAAGATCTGCATCAGTGAGATATCAAACAGAAATAAGAAATTACACATGGACACTTGGCTTAGTCACCCATTTTTCTAGCCATCTGCATTTAGTTGTGCTGTTACAATCAGTGTTCTCAATGTATCAACTTATTTTGAGATATATTACATTAAGACTACAGAATAGCTATTGCTTTTACCTCTTTTCCTTGGTTTTCTTGCCTGGAGTGCTGCATCCAACTCTGGGGCCCCAACATGAGAAGACCTGTTGGAACGAGTCTAGAGGAGGGCCATGAAGGTGATCAGAGGGCTGGAACACTTCTCCTACAAGGATAGGCTGAGAGAGGTGGGGTTGCTCAGGTTGGATAGGAAAAGGCTCCAAGGAGACCTTGTAGCACCTTCAAGTACCTAAAGGGGGCCTACAAAAAGGCTGGAGAGGGACTTTTTACAAGGACAAGCAGTAGTGGCTTCAAATGGAAAGAAGGTACGCTTAGATTAGATATTAGGAAGAAATTCTTTACTGTGAGGGTGATGAGGCACTGAAACAAGTTGTCCAGAGAAGCTGTGAGTGCCCCACCCCGATAGTGTTCAAGGCCAGGTTTGAGCAACCTGGTCTAATGGAAGGTATCCCTGCCCATGGCAGGGGCGTTGTAACTAGGTGATCTCTAAGGTCTTTTCCAACCCCAACCATTCTATGATTCTATGTGTCTAGAAAGGCTAAGCAAACTGACCATCAGCTTGTTTGCATGTGTGGGACTGAGATGTTCTGAAGGGTTTAGGTGTGAACCTGAGGGTTCCAGTTTTCTGTGATTCTTGTAAACATCTTTCCACCAGAAGTGGGAAATAGAGGAGCTTGGATATGGCCAAACTCAGTGGACAGACTGAAGTCACTGAAGTTCAGTGACAAGCTGAACTTCAGAATCCAAATCTCAATAAACGGTTACACAAAAAACTAAACTGTAGCCTGGGGAAGATGTACAGAAATCTGAAGTCCAAGAGGTCCCGGATTAGAACCTGCAAGGTGATACTGGCTGAGGATTCAGGAGTGTAGTACCTTACCAGCAAAGTGGTGAATGGCTAACTGGGGGTTCTGCCAGGCACTATCACAGGTCATCCTTGTCAGATCCCAGCTCACAGATAGATCCCTGTGGGCAGACCTTTATGCCTGCACAGTGTGTGAACAAAATAATTGTATAGTCCAAGGCACCTCTTTCTTACAATAATACCTACTGAAAGCAGTGAATACAAGCTCCCTTTGGCTTAATCAGGAGTAATATTTTATAATCTCGTAGCGTTGGCTAGGTAACAAAAAAAACTATTTTACTAGCTTCTCCGGAGTTTGGGGATTTCTTGTATTTTGTCCCCTTGTTTTAGATTAGTTTTAACACAAATTTTATAATGTTTGTTCACAGACTGATTTTTTAACCCAATCATGTACAGAAACCGAAATTTTTATCATCCTTATGTGTAATGTTTGGGTTTCATTTTAATGGGGTAAATTACTAATATTTATGTGAAGTTGTTCTGCTCAGTTCTGAACCTGTGGATCTGAAAATGCTTATCTTATATTCCTCATGCTCCAATAAATATTTGTCCATAAGGAAGACTCACAGACTGAAGTCATTGCTCCAAGCATTAGCATCACAGCTTTCTTCATTTGCTGTGTTTCATTATGACTTATTATTAACTGACTTTCTTTGCAAAAATTAATTATTTTGTTTTATATTTGACACAATCATGTTGGTATTTGATGTTATTCCATTGTGCTAGAGCTGCTCTTATGTTTATCCTAAAAAACAAGATTTCTTAATTTGCTTTGAATTCCTCTTCTCCTGAATTTCAGCTTGCTTGGCTTATGCTTTTGTTTTGGAAAGCTTTATTTCTTTATTTTATTTTGGGGTTGCTTGTTTTGTTTGTGGGTTTGTTGTTGGGTTTTTTCCACTTTTTCTCTTCTATTACTATTTTTTAAATAATGTTCAGACAAGTGCTGCAGTCAGCTTAGGACCTATTCTCGCAATTTTTCTTTGACCTGTTTATTAGAATACCACATAACTCAGAAGATAGTAATTCTGATTGCCGGCACATTTCCTGTCTTTTCCCTTTGATCTATAAAATAACTGCTCCATAAGATGACCTCACAGGCAATTCCTTGTAAATAGAATGTGCCTTTCCCCAGAGAGGTTCCTGCACGGATCAGCAGACTGTAGGTGTTGGCCTTACCCCGTGGAAGTGTTCCCAGCCTGAGTTTTCTCTGGAAATATGGTTGGAAGAGGTGACAGCTATGAGCATGTGTAGTAATAGGAAACATTTGGCTGATCAAGCCAAATTTGCCTACCACTTGGGAGAAATTTGTGTACTATTATTAAGATGCATCTCTTACTTTGAAAACTCCCACTCCTGGTGAACCATTGTTCGCCTTCATGCAGGAGTGCTGCATGGTCATTCAAATAACTGTGGGCATTTCAAGTACAGCATAATGTGTCTGTGTTTGTGTGAAGGGGAGTGCTTCCTTTTGTAGTAATGTGTTCCGACTTGCTTCTAGGAAAAAAAGAAACTGGTACAGCCAGTGTTTACACTTCTCTGCCATATGCCTTACCTTACTAAGGTAATTAGCTTTATTTCTTCAGCTTTGCATGCTCAGAATGAAATTAAGCTCCATGTTAGGCCCTGTGCTCTTCAACATCTTCATAAGTGACTTGGACTCAGGACTGGAAGGGATGCTAAGAAAGTTTGCAGGGAGGAGCTGTTGACTCCCTCGAAGGAAGGGAGGCCCTGCAGAGAGTTCTCGACAAATTAGAGGACTGGGCAATCATGAACCATATGAAGATAACAAGGGAAAGGGCTGGATTCTGCACCTGGGATGGGGCAACACTGGATGTATGGGCAGACTGGGGAATGAGATGCTGGAAAGCAGTGCCATGGAAAGGGACCTGGGGGTCCCGGTCAATGGTAAGTTGAGGATGAGTCAGCAGTGCCCTGGCAGCCAGGGAGGCCAACCGTGTCCAGGGGGGCATCAGGCGAAGCATCACCAGCCAGTCAAGGGAGGGGATTGTCCCGCTCTGCTCTGTGCTGGAACAGGCTTCCCAGGGAAGTGGTCACAGCACCAAGCCTGACAGAGTTCAAGAAGCATTTGGATGATACTCTCAGGCACTTGGTGTGACTCTTGGGGATGGTCCTGTGCCGGGCCAGGAGTTGGACCTGGTGATCCTTGTGGTTCTCTTCCAACTCAGCATATTCTGTTATTCAGTGATTTAAGTGACAAATGTCAGGATAAATCCTATACTGACCTGTACTTTGCTGAATGTAGTTACTAAAGGAGTCATTGGTTTATTTACACTAAAATAGGACAATAGGATGTCTTTTCAGCATGGATTATTGCTCCAAATTTTTATAAAATGAGTAGGAATAAAACATATGTTGATGCATGAAAATAAGAAAGATCTAATATTCAGAATCTGCAGGAGTGCTACAAAGAAGTGGTTCCGTTTGGAAAAAAAAGAGAAGTATGTTAGCGACTGACTAGTTTACTGATCCTGCAGCCTTTACTTGTGCATATATTTTTATTCTCATTCTCATGATTTGGAAGACTAAGTTTACACACACACACAGGCACATATATATAGGTATATATAAAAGGTACAGTATCAAGCAAAAGTTTACCTTTTTCCTCACTGAGTTTGATGGATTGTTCAAGTTTGTAGGGGACTTTGTCCTGCACAATTCTGAGTTTCACTTTCAGTGAGGAATTCTCAACAACTTCCAGGACTGGGTCTTAACAGGGCTGAATGGTTTGGTAGCTAGCAAAGATGAGTTTTTCTTTTGCAATGTTCCATTTCAAGTGGCATGAGCAACGGCAAAACTCCATTAATCTAATGGTTACATGATCCCTGCTGTTGCATACTAGAGTGATGTGGCTTTGAAAAATGTATCAGCTGAACATAGACACGCAGTGTGAACATCTTAGCAGCTGCATCTTGAGGGAAATGGAACAAAGAACTTGCATTTTGCTATTTGGAGAGTGAGTCAGGTATTATTGGTGTAAATCTGCAGAAATATGAGGACACATGAGAAAGGCCAGAACAACAAAGACTGGGTTAGTGTAGAAGCTAAGCCCCTAGCCACAGGGATTCACATTCATGGATGACTGACTTAGGATTCCTCTGAGTTACTATGAACATTTGTTAGTGAGTGACTCAGAATCTAGTGGCAAATTATAAAGAATTGATCTTCCCTCTGCTGCTTAATATTGTGAAAATTCCAGCCCACTTGATGCCTGTAGAAACTTGTTCAGTCACAGACTGAAGCATAATCCTTACATGTCTGTTTTCACTGGATATTAATTAAAGTGACTGTCAGGGAGACAGAGACAGGTAGGAGTAGTGAGATTGCAAAGTTGCTGAACAGTGCTAAGATCTATCTCTGTGTATTGTTTGAATGTATGGGGCCATGTCTTTTGGTTCACAGAGGTGCCCTACACTGAGATGATCCATATATGGTACTTTCCCAGTTAATTTTAGAGGCTGTTTTGAGGGGTTGTCATTTGGGAAACATGGAGAAGTAAGTGGTAAATAAGTTCCACATGCAGGTCGACTGCCTGAACAAAAGATATGCTATGTCTTTATTTTATATTGCCAGCAAGGGTAAAGGCCAAAATTTCCAGTGACATGGAGTCCAGCAGTTCAGGGCCCAGCATCTTCAAGGTAAACTCTGTGGGTTCAGCAGTTGTTATGCAAGAAGCAAAGCAAAAGTCTGTGACCCCTTTGCAGAAAAGGTTAGGAAGGTAACTTCACATGGGAACCCTCCTAACAATTCAGGCTTAGGAAACAGAACTTGCTGTTAGCAAATATTTGAACACATGTGAAATTTGAGATTATTTATTTCTTATCAGAGAGAAGTGATCCCAAGGAAGATTTTTTAAATAAATCATCAGTGTTTGAATGCAGGTAACTGAGCACAGCTGTTAGAAGCATCCACTTTAAGGTGATGGCCGCCTTTATCCCTCAGCAGAATGTGTGTAGTTTGTCTTTATACACTCATACACTCATGACCTTTTGTTGGTAATTCATTGGAAACAACCTCTATCTGTACCTCTGCTAGTAGTGCCTATTCTCTGCTCTCTCTTGCCCTTTTTCACTTGCTCAGCTAAGGTGTTCATGGCAGAAATCCTAGACTCTGCTGCCATATGAACATGTGGAGGTGCCCATGTGTCCAGCCACAAACCCATGTTGATGTGGCAACAAAGGGAGAGAGTTCTTCCTACCCTAAAAGCAAGGTTGATGAGAGGGCACCTGTCTGAGTTCAGGATGCCTGTATTTTCAAATTAGATTGAATTGACTGATTATGAGAGACCCCTCAACCCCACTGTTGTCTGCGAACACCTGCAGTAACAAACCTGCTATAGACGAGACACCCAGTCAGTCATGGATGGTGACCCCAATGGCAGGCATACTTGGAGAGACTGGAAAGGCAGCTGTCCTGTCCAGAGGCCTCTTATAGGGCCTCTTCTGAGACTCCCTTCTTTTCTGAAACACAGCAGTTAGATTATCTGTGTGGGTTTATTTAAAAAAAAATGTGACTGAGTAATGCTTTGATTCAATGTATGGCAATAAATCTCTCCTAGTATCATCAATATTTTTTTTTACCAGAAGGGCAGTGTTCTGGCAGACAAGAACAATTTCCCTGTTTGTTAGTTACCTCTTTTAAAAAAGTCTTTCCTTTGGCTTTTAGGAACATGCTTCATTGTAAGTAATAATTGCCAAAAGAATAACAGTCTGCAGTGTCTTTGATGCACTTTCTTTCAGAGTCCCTCTTTCACTGCACACCACTCAGCATTTATTAACCCTTTCATGCATTAAAAACCCTTTAACATCTGAATGACCTTTTCTCACCTTCACTCTTTAGTCAAGTGCAAACAGACTGACTAATTCATACACATTTCCATTAATATGCTTATCAAGGGTGAAAAAATCCTACAGAAGTCCAAGAAGTAACATGAAATAGTGCATTCTTTCATGGATGGCAAAGATATTACATTTTCATCTCCTCTATTGGGTCCAAAGATGCCTGGTGAGAGAAGGGCTAGCTGGGGCTCAGCTACATGTTTCTGTGCCATAGCTCAGCTCTGAGCTGAAGCGTTAGCTTTATTTATAACTCTTTATATAATGTTACCTGTAGTTATAATTCAAGACTACAGTCAGCTAAAACAGAATGTAATTCTCAATTAGCTTTCAAAAACATTTGATAAATCCAACAATATTTCTTGTATATGAATTTTACAGATTATTTTCCAGCTCATTGGCTAAAACTATCTGCTATTTGTAAAATCTTAATTATCTTTCTTAAGGGGATAAGCTAAAGCTTTAAGGAAGTAATTAGGTAGGTATCTCTGGTTCTGATGCTGGAAACGCTGCACAGAAAATACTTTGTTTTCAATATCCTTGTTTAATAGCTGGTAATATGCTACAGCACCAGTGCAGAAATAAACCACCTGTTAACAAAAGAAACAGCAGGTAATGTATAAAGTTTCTCTTTGGTTCTAGCTTTTAACTTGACTTTGTCTTCTTTTAAGTAAATGAATCATGATATCCTCCTTTTGAAATCTTTATTCTTCATAATACATGTTCTGATTGTGGGTCTTTTCCATACTTCAGATGTGTTAACCCCATAGACTGACTAATTAATTCTGTACTCTGGTACCTATCTTCACTACTTTGGTGAAAGATACACTGTTGCATTTTTGTTGTTATTTTCTAATAAATTAGAAGCATTGATTTGGGAGTTATCAAAGAGAAAGCCACATACAGAACCTTTAATGAATCAAATACTTATTTTCTGTCTTAGTTTAGGATGCACAGTGAGAGTCATTATAACTTTTCACACAGGCATCAGACAGTCTTAATCCTTTTGCCAAGGAATGAGGGAGGAAAGCATTGTACCCTCCTGCCTGCATACCCACCTGAAGGCCAAGGACACATCAACCCTGATAGCATTACACTGGCAGTTCATTTCACGATGAGAACAAAGGAGGTGGGGTTATTGTTTGGGTTTGGGTTTGGTTTTGTTTTGTCATTTTGATTTTTTTTTTTAATAAACTATAATTTAAAAATATTAGTGGAAAATTTTGAAGCAAGAAAGTAGCCTTCCCTCACCCTTTCACTCCCTCACTTGGATTTTCTCTCTGCCTTAGGTGACAGCTATGTTTTTTTATGAAGACTGAGAAACAGATGAGATAATGTAGGAAACTGGAACTCTGTGTCCAAGTATCAGAGCAATTTGCTACAGCACTACACTTTTAAGATTCACCCTTTTATAAGTAGGAATGAGTCTCCAGTGTGAAGCTGAAATCAGGCTATATGTTCTGTACCTGTACCATGGGCTCCTGGGGACACCAGAGGTACAAGTTGTGCTCCACCTGTTTTCATAAGTAAACAGCCTTGCAGGTGATACAGGTTGCAGTAACCAGAAAAGTCAATTGTGGCCAAGTGCCAGCTTTGTTAATGCAATTCTTATTTCACAGAAATTTTTTGCTATACATTTAAATCAGAAGCATTCTGCTATGCAGCGTATTTTTACAATGCATTTGCCTGATGGAACTGCAATAGTCTTATGAAACAGCCTGGTGGAGTTGCACAGAATGGCAAATGTTAATGTTTTTTCAAAATGTAACCAAAAAATATCATACAATTTGGAAAACCTTTAGGAGATGCATTGTCAAATTTCAAAGTTTTAAATTTGATAGCAGTTTATCCCAGTACAATTCCTAAGAACCAAAAAGTTTTGTGGTATTTGTAAAGTGTTTCTTTAGTCATCTCAATCAAAAGCTAATCACTTAGAGTCCTTCCTGTGTCTGTGAGATGTTTGAAAACACCGGAAGATGTACTTTAGTACTTGCAGGATTAGACACCATGGATATAGTCTTCAGCAATTTGAATAACTTGGACTTTCCTTATTTACTCTGTCAAAATAAAAAATCATCATCATCACAGAATCATAGAACAGTTTATGTTGGAAGGGACGTTAAAGCTAGTTCAGCCCTCTGCCATGGTGGGGATTGTGGCCCTCATCTGGACGTGCTCCAGCAGGTTTGCTGGGGATTGTTGGCTTCCTTTGTTGGGGATCCTTGAGCTGGATGCAGTACTCCAGCTGGGGTCTTACCAAAACAGAGTAGAATAGCAGAATCCCTTCCCTCACCCTGCTGGCCACACTGCTTTTGATGCAGCCAAGGATACAGCTGGCTTTCTGTACTGAAATGCACATTGCTGGGTCATGTCAAACTTCTCATCCATCAACACTCCCAAGTCCTTCTCCTCAGGGCTGCTCTCAATCCATTCTTCATCCAGCCTGTACTTGTTCTTGGGATTGCCCCAGCTCAGGTGCAGCACCTTGCACTTGGCCCTGTTGGATTTCATGAGGTTTGCACAGGCCCACCTCTCAAGCCTATCAAGGTCCCTCTGGATGGCATCCCTTCCCTCCAGCATATTGACTGCACCAGACAGCTCAGTGTCGTCAGTGAGCTTGGTGAGAGTGCACTCAATCCCACTCTCTGTGTCACCAACAAGGATGTTAAACAGCACCAGTCCCAACGCTGACCCCTGAGAAACACCACTTGTCAATCTTTTAACATGAAATAATTTTGGATGGTTCTTTCCCCACAGGTTTCATGGGTTTAGCCTATAAAAACAAGAGGCAAAGCAAAAACGCTTATCAGTATATCTTGCTTAAAAGCTTCTGTTGGCTTCAACCAATACGTGCTGAATTACTATAAGATTTTACCAGAAAGAATTCACATATTCACCACTGTTTTAGTATTAGTATCTGTAGCTCTTGTATATAGTACACGTCTCCTGACTTCAAATTAATAATAATTAATTTTCCCATTAATTTTGAAATAATAGAAGGATATCCTTTATCTACTGATTAGTATGAAAAAAGCAAAAGACTTTGATATTTTCTGCTTGAAATTGTTGCAATATTTTAGCTTAAGCTTCCTGACCTGATTCGTACATGTTCAAGAAGGATTAAACTTTCCTCATAACTGAAAAACAGTTCTCTACTGCTAGCTCCTTCTGAGATTCTTCTCTTATCTCCAAGGTTAGGTAAAAACATCAAGGGTTTAGAAATATGCTCTATCTGTGAGATAGTTCAAGATGACCTTGTTGTGTTCTCCCACAAAAAAAAAAGTTAATGTACTTCTTCATGTAAACTCAGGCTGAAAAGAAAACAGCACAAAGTGGGTCCAGCAGCTGTAAAACTGATGTATGTTACTTAATTTTCAAGCTGCTTCAAATATCTTTCACTTCTTTCTTTCAGTTTTAATAACTAATATTTTTGCAGGATGCTATTGGTCCACAGTGGCTTTCTCTGCCTGTTACAGAATTTTCAGTTTTTCATGCCTATTGAGCTACCTGCTTTCTGCTTTACTTAGGAAATCAAGGAGGATCTCTCTTGCAGAATAATTCTCTGCTGCGGTGTTGTCCTCATTATACTGGCTGTTAAGGGAACATTTCCTCGCTGCAGTAGTACACACATGAAAGTAAGAACTTTTGGGTATCTTTTATGTATCTTCTTAAACTGGCTGTTAAGGGAACATTTCCTCGCTGCAGTAGTACACACATGAAAGTAAGAACTTTTGGGTATCTTTTATGTATCTTCTTAAACTGGTATCTCTAAACTAGCTCCTAATGAATTCAGGCTCTGTGTGTGCACTCTGATCCTTTTGTGCTGCCCACTTTTTCTAATATATATATATATTTCCTTTTCTTTTTTTTTTTTTTTTCTCCAAGTGATGATCTTTCACCTTCCTGTTGTAGGTAAAAATCCTTTAGGTTTGACGTGGCTTTTAAGTGACTGCTTTTTGAGTTGAAGTTATTATGTCCCTGCTGTCTAGAATACATATAGAGAGATACAATATGGTGATTATTTCCACGGATTGCTAGGCAAAGTCAGTGAAAACCCCTGAAATGGGGTTTAGCTGCAAGTGTCTCGCTCAACGAAATACTTCGGCGACTGCCTCATCCTTGCTACTCACATACACCCCCGTGTGGGCAAATCCTGTGTCGTTCCCTCCTCCTCCACGTTTTCTACAGTACATCAGCGAGAACAGAAATGTCTTGCTGTCCCATCGTGCCATGTTCCGAGGCATCCTCTTTGACAACGAAAAAAAATTAAATAGCGATCATCGCTCACTTTGTGCTTCATTTCTTCAGGCTGGTGGTGAGACTCATAGGTTTTATATATTTTATTGACTTGCACAACATGACCAAATTAGATAGAGGAGTATGAGAAAGGAGGTCTTGCCTGTAAGCACTGCAGTTATGCTTTAAACAGAAAAAAATGAGAAGTAAACCTTAAAGAGACACTGATATCAAAATTCCCTAGAGAAGAAAGAAAATTATTTTCAAAGGTGGATTACTAACACACAGTCTCATTTGGTGAAGGAAACTATTTCATGGCAGGGCAGGCTTGTGCATTTTAATTGTGAGCATGATGGTCTTTCCATACTGCACCATGCCATACCCATAACCATTATCATGCCATACCATACGGCACCACAGCACACCATATATTCTTTGTTCACTCAGAGAAAAACTGTTTGAATAATAGCAAAAGCTGTAATGGGGTTGACTGCAGTTCCCATTTTTACAGCTCTTCAGCCTTTTATCAGTTTCTAAAGCTTTCATACTTTGCTATGGAACTTCATTTCTCTCAATCATCAATTTCTTTTTACTGACTCAGACTTTAGACTATGGAATGTGTAGAAAGGTGTTTCCATTGCAACAAAATCATTGCAGTCTTCTTTTAGGGATTCAAGAATTGTTTAGAATTGGTAGTGAAGTATCTTGCAGTGGAAAACGTGATCCCTAACCAGATAATAAATTCTCACAGAATTCTGTGTTTCAGCTGTCCTTATCCTAACTCAGAATATTTGCTATACCGCCTTTTTCTTTGCACAGTAATAATCAGAGAAACCTTATCCTAACTCAGGATATTTGCTATTCCATGTTTTTATTTGCACAGTAATAATCAGAGCAATTAAGCCAGCTGTTTCCGAGGAGAAAATAACTGACCTTGATACTAATCATCCCAGTGTAACAGAATATCTCAGTCAGCTGCGTGGTTAAGTGAGGTATCATGGGCACTGCGGGAGGTTAGAAGTCTTCAGGACGAACACACTCAGCTGAACATCAGAGGGAGATAGGAAAGGGCAGCAGGTGGCAAGAATATCTGTCCTGAAGGACAGGGGAGATTCTACAGACTAAAATGGACTCATTTGTCCATTTGAGTAAATTCTTATATGACTGGGTAAAAGGGCTTTGCCAACTTCAGATAAATCAAACCCACAAATTGAAGAAATAACTTAAAATAATGTAGCAGTATTAGTGTTGAAGGGGTATGCATTCACATTATGCTTTCTGTTCTGTACAAAGATCCGCATATGCTCAGCTTTACATGACCATCTTCCACTGTTTATTTCCTACTGTTATGGAACAAAATTTAACTGTGTTTCTCTACTGGGTTTTTTTTGTTATTGTTACTATTTTGTTTAGATTTTGTTGTTGGGGGGGAGGTTTGGTTGTGGGATTTGTTTGTTTGTCTGTTTGTTTGTTTTGGGGGTCCAGGTGGGTTGGTTGTTTGTTTTTAATTGTGAACAAACTTGCAGATTCCATATGGCTTAACTTGAAGAAAAAGGAGATAATTTTTCTGGTTGGATTTCCCATTCTTGTTCATAGCAGGACCACACAATTTCATAGCAGCAGAACTGAGCCACAGGTACCCTTGTGGGCAGCAAAATGTGGAGGGAACTGGGACTGCTTCGGCTGGCAATGGAGGGTTTATTCTGTTTGTCGTTTGCCTGTCACCCTAAACATGGAGGAGTAGGGATCTTAGCCAGAAAAATCATGGGATGCAGAGCTGGCATATGAGAACATCAACCCTGTCTCTGCACGCCCCACTCTTTTGTTTCATTTGTACAGATCAGAGCATACACAATCATGATCTCCTGGAGAATCTTTGGAACTCCACAGGTCTCTCTCTCTGAGCCCATAAACACACTTTCCATGATGAAAAGGTCCTCATAATGCCCTGAGTAACATTACAAAAGCACCTTATAGTGGTGCTTTGAGAAGCCTTCTTTAAGCCTCCTCATATTTTTGCCTCTACCCAACATGATGCACCACTAAAGGCTGCAAAAATCTGTGTTTGCGTGTGTAAAGTAGGTTACTGCCCATTGTGAGAGCATTAGTGCCATGTTGTGGATGCACATGCAGAGCAATGGTGGTCACAGATAGTAAGGAGTAGCTGACAATGATACAAACTGGGACTGATGTGGCTGTACTTTGAAATGCTTAATCAGATCACACTTAACCAGATATGCTTAACCAGAACATGGTTAACTAGGTCAAAGTTAATCTCCTATAGGGCAGCTTAAAAAAAGACTTTAAGATGGCAGATTTTTCCTTCTTCCTCTATTCTGAATGAACGCTGAGATCAGTTAAGGATACTCAAATACCCTGGGCTTTTCCAGGAAACATTGGAGTATGGTGTATAGGCAAAAGAGATAAAAAGGAGAACTTCAGAGCACACACAGTTGGCTAATGCTGGTGCAACGTGTGAAAACAATACGTGGCCACAAGCAAGAGGATACAGATCAGCTGAGTCATCAGTAAAGCAAGATTTCAATCATTCTTTTTATTAAATAAATGCAATTCTGATTAAATAGAACCTTAATTTTAGGAGTTTCTCTAAAGGGAAACAGGTAGAACAGTCAGAACAGATGCAAATGCTTTATAAGTTAACTAGTCTCCTGCCTGTACTTAAAGCACTGCTCAAAACAAATCCTGAAAAGAAACACTAAAATGAATCCTGCTGAACTAGTAATAAATTAAATGTGCTAGTAGATACTTACTGTAACTTACTCATGAAAGTTTTTTCCCCTTTTGGGAACAGACACAAGACTTTACAATATGCAGTTCAAGTCTTTAACATTTTCATCCTTGTGAACTGAAAATGTAATCTTGCTGTGTTAAACAGCCTGTTAGGCTATGGTAGCAAATAAATGCCTATAGAAGATGCTCTGAAGGTAGCTGCTTGGCTGTATAAAACATTGATGGAAGAAATTCATTGCCTTTTGCAAATTCCAATTCTAAAAAAATCTGCAATCTTCTATAATTCAGTTAAAAGTCCTGATATCGAACTAATAAGTGTTGTGCCAGGCACTTGATATCTTAATTTCCTGATGCAGAATCGTCTCTGCCAGAATCACTGTAGAGGGTCTGATGTGGCTCACTAAAAACACAGGTACCATCTCTGGAGTGGCCATTGTAGTGCTGAAGGAACGTAACAGACTTCAACTGTCTCCAGAGTAGCTGGAAGCTTGTACTATACATTCACTGTGACTGGTTTAATGTCTCTTAAATTAGTAGAAATGTTTTCAATTAAATGAGCTCATGTAAGTTTATACCATGAGGAAAAAAATCTCTTGGATGGAAATTAGGTAACTGAAGTTACCTTGCTTCCTTCCTCGAAATAAGTACACTCCAGAGACAGTTCATTCAATAGCAAGATAAGATGAAGGTTTCTGTGGGAACAACTGTGTCCAAAATACAGACAAAACCTACTATTCCACAAAGACATACTCCTAAACAGTGGGGGACAGGCAGTAAAGGTTTTCCTGTAAGAGTTAATGGAACTGAGCCAGGGGAAGCATGTAAACATGGATGTTACACACCACTCAAATATGAAGGACAGGGCCAATGACACAGGGGGCTGTAAGCAGAGCACCAAGTTTGTTGGGATTGTCATCTGGAGGACACATGGTGTGTTCAGAGCCAATTGCTGGCCTGAAAGATCTCCTCACTGTCTTGAGGACAATCAGGGCCCAGCTGACAGTGCTCACCAGGACCTTGCCACCTCCTTCTCCACAGCTGCATCTCCTCATCACCTTCCTCAGGTGAACCCAGCTCAGCCACAGGTGAAGGCTGGGAAGTGAGAAGCAGCTGGCAGACGGAGGCTCCAGCAGAGACGGGTCTGCCGTGGCAGCCAGGGAGACTTTGCTAAAACACAACACAGATACTCAGGCAGCAGTTGCCTGAGTTTGCGTAAGTGAAAAGGCTGATGGGCAAAATACCTGGTCCCACGGAGTTAAAGAAGTAGCTCTTGAAAGAGAAGGGCTACCACGTTCTCCTGTGAGTAGCTGGCTGGTCAGGGGCCAGCTCTGCTCCAGGATGAATGCTGTACCGTCAGAGGGAAGGGCAGTTTGGGGAGTGGGGGGATCCTCCACTGCAGAACTGTGAGTTTCTGCTTTGTAGAGAGGCAGAGCTTATCCACTTCTTTACTGTATTGACAGCAGCCAGCAGTATGTGTGCATTACTGCACCATCAGTTCAGATATTTGGTCTCCTCCAGAGGACTCTGATTTCCAGTGCTGGATCTTTCCCTCCTATTCCATGTACAGCCTTTACTTCTATGTCCTCGCGTATGCCAGTGCTTCTGCTATCCTTCAGCTGTCAGAACTGTGCAGGCAGTGTTCTGGGATCACCAGGTAGGTCAGCAGTCAGGGACAGAGCAATGACCAACTCAGACACCAGGATAGAGGTGGGAAGCAGACATTGCTCAGTGGAGACCGAAACCTTTGGGGGCAGCCCCCCAGGTCTGGCAGCACTGGCAGCAGGGCAGGGGCAGCAGTTAGGGCTGGGCAGCAGGCACACAGACATTGAAGGGAGCTGGCCATGCTGGTGGCTCAGCTGAGCAGAGCTGGCTGCCTGGCAGGGATGAACATGCTGCTGAGCACAGCCTGGTGTGGACGCTGGACTGGGAACAGTCACACAGCCTGGCACTGCTGCCCCCTCTGACTGGGGCAGCCCTTGGCTCCCATGCTACCATGTTGCCCAGTGTGCTGTAAGCCACCCCCTCCATCCCTCCCTCCCTCCCTCAATAGCCCCAGCCCATTGTGCCTGGTGAGAAAGGAACCTATCTTATTGTTTTTCAAGATCCCCGAGACTGCAAGGTAGAGGTGAATTTGACAGGTTTTTTCTTTATTACCAGAATTCAACTGCCTTACTAAGTATCTGAAGGGAGGGTGCCAAGAGCATGGAGCCAGGCTCTGCTTGGTGGTGCCAAGCAATACAAGAGGCAACAGGCAGAAACTGATACACAGGAAGTTCTGCCTGAATATGAGGAAGAACTTCCTTACTTTGCAGGTGACCATGCACTAGAAGAGATTGCCCAGAGAGGTTGTGGACTCCCCCTCACTGGAGATACACAAGAATCATCTGGACACAATCCTGTGCCATGTGCTCTGGGATGACCCTACTTGAATAGGGAGGTTGGACCAGATGACTCCACCAGTGGTCCCTTCCAACCTGACCCATTCTGTGACTCTTTGAACTGTGATGAAAGCAATACAGATGTGACCTTCACAATACAGGTCACAGCAATTTTAGACAGGCACATGCTTTAAAAACTTGTAAACTATTGTGCTGCCAAGTGGATTAAAAAATAAATCCTAAGTCTTGCAAGCTTCTCAGCTTGCTTAGAAGAGAAAATGTTCCAAATTCTGGGCAGTTCTTCAGGCGACAACGAATAAACAGCTTAAGAGGCTGGTCCATCTGGCTTTTCAGATGCTGTCACGTGAAGTTGCAGTCCATGTGTGCACTTGTGAACTTACAGAGTGGCAACATTCATGCTTTTCCTACGGAGCTTCAATCTTTACCAGCCAAATAAAGGAAGGGGAAGTGGCTGCCTCCAGTGATGTAGTGGGCATAGGGGAAGAGAGAAAGCACACGAGTGTGAGCGTGTGCAAATGCACCTCCACACAAAAAGAAAACTTGCTTATCATTCAGTATGTCTGTGCAGCCTAACTGAGTGCAATAGAACTCATGTAGGTAATAAACCTGGGAAAGAAAAAAAATTCGGGATGCCAATTTACCAGGTATAATTAAGGCACTGCAAAACTGACCATATTGCTTCCACTAAGCACTTCTAGCACAGATCTGCAGGGTGACATTTGCTCTCCCCACCTCTTTCACAGGAAATGTGTACAAGCAACTATGCAGGAAAAAACTCACTTCAGATCACTTACATTGATCCAGAGGAGCAGAAGTAAAGAAAACATCTGCAACCTAAGAAGTGTATTCTTGAGAAGCAATTAGTTTAATCACAAACACTTTCTTCCCTTAATCAGATGGAGTTACCTCTCCTACAAAAACCTCACATTTTATCCGTATTTCTTATATTGCATCAGAGAAAAATGAGGACTACAAATTAAAACAGTATTGCAGTTATATATGAAAGGCCACTGTTCTTCTAGCAAGGGCTTCCCCTTACAGTTTAGAGTTCAGTTGTGTAAGCAACTTCTCGAGCTTCATTGCTAGTGCCATATTTCCTTTAATCCTTAATTTTCCTGACATGAAGGCCATAGTTGGCTTTAGTTTACCTAAAAAGAAGAAATAGAACCATCAGAAAATTAAAGGAATGGGAGACAGCCTGTGCACAAGAAAATATAATGCCACAACAGCGAGACCTAGCAATTATATTGCTACCAAGTCCTCCTGTAAAAGCAGTGCACATTTAGGAAACACTGCTTAGAGCTGGGCAGAACACAAATACAACACATTGACTGGATTCTTTCTGAAGCTACGCTGGCTGCTAAAATGTCAATAGCTGGTTAACAAAAGAAGAGTAAGCTTTTGTTCTCTTCCTGTTCACAAAACACAGGAGTCCAGAAAAATGCAAGCACTTCTGGCCTGTACTTTCTCCTGAGCCACAAAAAGCTGAAAGCTCCTCCATCCCAGATCAGAAAGCGAGATGCCAGTCTCCTCCCCCATCAGCAGAAGGTTTTCTGGGCACCGGTCTGACAAAGGCCTTTGTCCCTCACCTGTGAACATTTTCACAAAGTCAGCACTCGACATGCTCATAACCACATCAGCTGTCCCAGGGGGCTTTCCAAAGCCAGTGCTCCCACCCTTGTTCTTCAGGTCGATATACCACGTGCCTCCACCGTCACCTGCACAGAGAATGAAGAGAGGTGACGAGGCAGCAAAGGCAGCAAAGGCGCTCTGCCCTCCTCCCCTTTGGGGGCAGCCAAAGCCAACCCCTGGCAGGTGACCCCAGCCCCACGTGCCCATGTGGGGACACGGGCAGGAGAGCCCAAAGGCTGCCCTTCGCTCACAGATCGGAGGCAGCGGGTGTTTCAAGGAGACCCTGGGAGCACCCCTGCCTGTCCTCACGCCAACCCTGTGAGGGAGGGCAGCGACAAAGTGACAAAGGCTCCGCCTACGGCGGGAGTGGCAGCAGCTCCCTGTGCCTGCTCGAGGTCCTGAGAAGGAGCATCACAGCAGAACAGGAGAGGAGCTGCTCTGTTTCGGCATCCGCTTGAAAAGGTGAGTGCTTCTGTTTGAAATCACTGAGTGCCTTTTGCTAGGGAAGGTTTCACATTTGATGCTCTTACCAGATAATTCAAACTGAAAGACACCCTGAGTACTTCTCACGTTCTCTTCCGTCATGGCCCCCTGAATAACTCTGAATGTTTCTGCAACAGGCCCGGATGGCTTGGCTGGAGCAGATTCTGTCTTCTCCTCTTTCAATGCTTGGGCAGCACCTACAAGAGAGATTATTTTTCTCTTTCAAACGAAAACCACTTTAAAAATGAATGGAGAAATATGCATTGAGAGCTCCATTTGAAAAGATTTAAGCTTCAAAGTAGAGTAAATGATTATGTTCCCATTTTAGTATTTACACCCATAAAGGATGCTTTCTGCACCTAGGATCTGAATAGGTGTAGAGCATTACAGGTAATTCTGAAATATATTTCACTTCCTAATATGTCAAAAGAAAAGTGGAAATAAAACGACAGCAAAATTCTTACTGTTCTCAGTTCATTACAAATGCTTACACAGCAGTTTTTTAATGTAATCCATATACTCCTGACAACACTAAAAAAAAAAACAGCGTCTTTACTAGCCATCACTTTCATCTCAAAATACTTCTGTCTTGTTTATCTTGTAAAAAACATGTATATTTTCATGAATTCTTCTGCAAAGGCTTCTAAGCCTCAATTTGCTGCTTTGATCAGCATTCTATTGTATGACAGCATTTGCAATTTACAAAGTCAGTCAAGCTGAACAGCCTCTAAAAATGTTGTTGAAAGTCTCCTAGGTGTCTTCAATACCAAAAACCAGTTAGGTCTGTTCTGTGAGTCCCAGTATCATGAGGCCCAGGGATCTAACACCATCCATCTCTGGCAGAACAATCCTCCTAGTTCAACAGCTCAAACAGTATTTCCAACAGAAAGGAACTGTTCAAACTTTGCCTTCTCTGCCCTTCTCTTATCCCTATTTCAACACTCCTATGAAACCTGTTCAGCATTCTTAGTTGCCCTCTAACTTGACACACTACAGTTCTGAAAAAGCGAAACCAAAGCTTTTCTAAAAAAGACTTCTGCATTTCATCTAAGACTTATTTTAATTGTGTAAATTGTGCATGTTTCATCTAAGAAGCCATGGAGGATTTATGTAATGTTCTTTTGTATAAATTTAACAAGGCAAAGGAGATATTCCTGCAAAATGTGCCGTTTGCTATTTAATTTCCAGTGATATTTACATGTGACCTTCTTACTACCACATTCAGATGTTTAAAAAAGGATTTTTCAAAATAATGCACTGACTTCATACCACAAAAGTCCTGAAGGAGGTAGGATTTTTTTCTCTAGTTTTTAGTGCAGAGTTACTTCCATAAATATTACCCTCCAAATAAGAAAAGGGTTTCTGCTAAATACCTTGAGTGAAGTCCAAACTCTTAGGAGAAAAAAGAAAAACAACTTGAAATAGAGAGAGCACTCATTATTGTCAGAAATTATGGACTTGTACACACAGTGCTTTCCCTACCATATCCTTTTTGTTTCACAGCTGTAGTGTCAATCTCAACATCCAAGAAGAAGTCAGGTATCAGAGGGTGACCTAAGAGGAAGGAAAAATGTAATAATAAATCCAAGTAAAGTTGGACAGAAGGAATCAATTTCATATGAAATTACACCCAAGTCTATAAGTAAATAAACTACAACTTGAAGGAAAAAACATAGCATGAAATAACATGTTTAGAGTTTTGTTCCTTTAAAATCTGACCTGGAGGGCTTTTAAAGTTGCAATGAAGAACATTTGAAGAAGGAAAAAAATAAAAATCTATCTCACTAGCTGTTAAATACTAATACATACATCTGCAATGCAGGTAGATTTTTTTTTTCATTAAAGAATTTCTTAATATAATTTAATAGGCATTTGATTATTAGACTCCCAGTGGACGCATATGTGCTTTCCGGGAAGGCATGTCCTCAAAGCTGAGGCAAAGCAACTTTTTTACAGACTAATGTAAGAGCCCCTGGAAAGAAAACTATATTAATATTCTCCATATGTCCTTCCCTCCTTCCTGAACTTACTTCTCATCTTAAAGGTCTCTTTTACCTGGTGCAATTGCATAGACATCAAAATCCTTAACTCCCTCTTCTCGCAGCAAAACTTCATCAATAATGAAATTTCCAGTGAAACTTTTTGGTTTTGTTAAAATGCAGTACGCAGCATCTGCCAGGATATCTGTTTTCCTGCACTGTTTTTCTATTCCAGCTCCTCCCAGCATATCCATAGCAGCTGTATGTATGGCTAGAAAGTTTAAACAGTAAGGAAACAAAGCTTAATCATTGATGACGTGGAATTCCCATTTCTCTCGCAAGTATACAAACTTAATTTTCTTTTCATGCAAAAGGAAACTGTAGGAAGACAAAAGCTATGAAATACTCCCAACCAACAAATAACTCTTTACAAGCAACAGTGAAAACTAGGAAACTACTAAAGGAATCAAAAAGGGCAGAATGTTTTATGACATTCACATCCCCCTATCTATTTATCAGTGGTCACCCCACCCCGCCCCCTCTGGATTTCGAGGGTTATTCAGGTCATGAAAAACTAACAGGATAACTATTTTCCTCAAAGTGAATGTGTGATACCTGAGTCATTAAGAGGTATTCCCTACGATGATTATTACACTGAAAATCTCGATGATTAATTTTAGCCTTTTGATAACTCCCATGAGAAAGACATTAAGCTCTTAGCGTCCAAAGCAGGGCAACGAGGATGGTGAAGGGCAGCTGAGGTCACCTGGTCTGTTCAGCCTGGAGAAGAGGAGACTGAGGGGAGACCTCATTGCAGTCTACAACATCCTTGTGAGGGGAAGAGGAGGGGCAGGCACTGATCTCTTCTCTGTGGTGACCAGTGACAGGACCCGAGGGAATGTCAGGGGAGGTTAGGTTGGATGTTAGAAAAGGCTTCTTCACTCAGAGGGTGGTTGAACACTGGAACAGGATTCCCAGGGGCAAGCACCATAGCACCAAGCCTGACAGAGTTCAAGATACTCTCAGGCACATGGTGTGATTCTTGGGGATGGTCCTGTGCACAGTTAAGAGTTGGACTTGATGATCCTTGTGAGTCCCTTCCAACTCAGCACATTATGTGATTCTGTGATACTAAAGGATTTCTCCAAAGTTAATGAGAAACCAAATAGCAAAACCTCAAACAACTTGTTCAAGATTTCACAGAAAGGCTGTGTTAGACCCAAGAATAAAATTCACATCTCCTAAGCTTCTGGTTCTTATATTAACCAATTCTGCTACTTCTGCACCATTCCATTAATTTTGTTTATGCCTCCCCCATGGGAGCTATTAACACTATGCCATGTTGCAGTCCAAGTCTGTGATTTGCTCTTCCAGGCTGAGGTATCCATTCCATTTTTCTTTCATCCTATTCCACAGAAAGGATGTGGTGTTGTAGTGTTCTACACTTGCCATGTTACTTTTTTCCCTCACACAGTTCTGCTTTTTTCCATCTGCTTTTTAAGACTCAACACTCTACCCTCAAGTTTTGGGACAGACTTGCAAATCCTTTCCTACATCTGGGACAGAAGAGCATGGAAGCAGAACAATAAACTTGATTTTACATCACTTTTTTCCTCCTTTCGGTGCCTCCATTCCACACAAAGGAAGAGCAATTTTGATGCAGAAATGATCCCAACATTTCTTAATGAGCAAAAAATAGGCACTGTGTAGGACATATCTATCTGAGCTGGATCATTCACCTTCCAAAGCAGGAACTGGGAAAACAGAAAAAAGTCTTCAGTGCTGGCCAGAGAACTCCTGTCCAAGTGTTTTCTAGGAAAGTGCAAAGGTATGTAGATGTTCTTGTTGACTCCCTTATTTTACTCTTCTGTCAGGATTAGTCCCTAGGTTTCATTTACCTTTAACCAACCTCAGCCTCTCTTTTTTTAAAATCAAGTGAACACATTTAAATAAAAAGTGACAAATAGATATACTGTACATATATGTAGGTATCCCTAAGTCTTTTTCTCATCTTTAAGAACAGAAAATAAATTTGCCTTTCTTTAGTCCTTTGAAATGCTATCTGCCCTGCACGACTTTTTTTTTTTTTTTTAATAACTACCAACAGCTCAGAGGATATTTCTGTCAAATACTCTGATGAAATTTACTGGCTTCTGTTGACCCAAATATATTCCATTATTCTGACAATTCATTAAGCCACTCACTCCTGGCCCACATTTCTACCACTTCTCTGTTAGTATCAACTATTATTCTTCTGAGCAGAGTCAGCCTATTGCATAGACTAAAGCAAAAAGGTCTCAAACAGTAGTCTGACTGCACAGTTATATTCATTTCACATAAAGTGATGCTGGTTTTCCTCTAATGCACATGAAGAGATTTCCAGTTTTGTCACAGGACACCTCTATTATTCCTCTGCGCTGTTTGTGATGGGATTGCCCTTCTGAAAGGCGTTCTCTTTCACTTTTAGATAAATGAAGAGCTCTTGGCATCTTATTACCAGCATATTGTCACATGTAAATGAACAGATCCAGGCATCCATACTAACACTGAGGTAAAACACATTTGTATGAAATTATAGTGGACTTCTAAACTAAGTACTTTGCAACTTATTTTAGATATGGTGGAAGTCTGTAACATATCTCTCTGGATGACTACAAGAAAGTAGTTAACTTTCTCACTTTTGGAAGAGAAACCTCTCAAAAGAGTATTTTTAGTACTAGAGAATTCACACATTATCCTCCTTTATACTTGAGGACACACTGGTTTTCCTGGAGGCATCACTGATTTATACAAACTTTGAGAGCTCATCCAATGTTTCTAACAGCCTTAAGATGAATGAGCAAGAATGGATTCATCAAATAAAAAGCTCTTTTGCATACCTTGAATTCTACAGAAAGCCTAATTACTTTTTTAAATACTTTGCAGCATTTCCCAGAGAGAAATCTTCATTTAGAAAAGCATTTATTAGAATAGATAACGTTTTCATTTGTAAATTGAATCTTCCTGCACTTCCAAGCCTCATGTACTACAGGATGCTGTGGGGAACAGGTATTAGCTTCACTCCTTAACAAGTGGCAGTTCCTGCAGTGTTCTCCTCTAACTTATTTTAGCAGGTACAGATGTGTTACCAAGGACACAATGGCACTGCAACACACAAGAGAAAGACAGATATGGCTTTCTTTGGTTTGGGTTTCCTACTTCACCCCCATAAGAATGTCAGATTTTGCAGAAGTTTACTTAATACCATCTAGACATTCTTTAATAACAGACCACATCTGAGATACTGGTACTGTTTGGAGTGCTGTAGTATATGCAAACACGAGAAAGAAATAATGTATTCAAATATGCAACATAAGACTTAATGTAACTTCTGCTTATAAAGTTAGCCATCCCTCTGAAAAAATTTCCATTGTGAGCAGGTGGTGAAATTCTGACAGGTCCTTTTTTCCCTCGCCATGAAAAATAGGAGGCCAAATTATGATTCAGATGGGTGGGGGAAAACAGCTACATTGCAAAATAGACTTAGTATAACCAGCTGGTCTCTGCAGAAAAAATTCTTTAGCTTTCAATGGTATGTTGGGACCCATTTATTCCACCATATCCAGAATCAGAAAGAAGGTGTTGGAAAATCAGAAAGCTGTGGAGGGGGCACATAATGTGCCTATGCAGAATGTAAATATGTGCACTGACAGGACACTCGTAATCTTGTAACATCTTTTGCATGAAAAAATAAGTGAAATTGGTAGTGTTGTCTGCAGCTTCATACCATGTCTCTGTCTGAACGACATATTGTGGATTAATTCCTTTACTGTCCCTAGCTCTCACAGACAACATACATTGTTTGATCAGTCAGTGACCGTAAAAAACCCACACAATGGTAGGTAAAAGGTCACCTCTGTTAATGAAAAACCAAATTACTCCCCCTCACAGGATTCTGAGGAGATATAAAACCCATTTAGCAGTGGCATTTTAAAGACAAGACAGGGGGATGGGTGTGAGGTCTAGGGAGCTACAGACTTCAAGAATCAAGTTTCATGCTCTGTTCCAGATCCCACAGATCCTCAGAAATCTTCGCTGAAACTTTTCTGAGGTTTTCCTGGAGCACTCAAAAAGCAAGTATGCGGAAACAAGTTCATATTTCTTCTAACTGCCTCAGAAATAAAAAAATACAACACAAACCTGAAACCTGAAAGGTGAGCTTTGACTCCACTGGAAGGCAATCCAGACCCTGAAGTTACACAGGTAGTTGCCTTCAGTACATCAAAAATGAAGACCTTATCCTCTTCGAAACAGCACAGGTTTTGTGATGATATTATTATCATGAACAATATAACTGTAATTCAAAAAAGGTCTATCCCTTACCAAAATATTTCTATAGGTAAAACTCATAGAGTGAGAAGAATTATGAGGCATCCATTTACTGGGAGAATTTAAGATGCAAGCATCCAGACCAATGAAAAACAACCAAGTCTGTCAGACACACTAACCCAAGTGTCCAATTGATTATCACCTATTTTAGCTAAGAAACTCAGCTGATTTTGTCTGAAATATTTAAGTTTTGCTCATATTTCTCACTTTAGAGAAAGCAGATCAGAGAGTTCCAGTTCGCACTACAAGTAAAAAGAGGCCTGCAACTCCTAACATGAAAACATTGAAAAGTGCCTGTGTACAAATACTTCTTACACTGGAGCACCATCCTCAAAAGAGGATTTTGGTTCATATTTTTTACTCTTCTTGGTTCTTCCCTCCCTGCACTAGGTTAAGGAAATAGACACTGCTGTTGTAATGTTTCCTAACACAATGATGGGGCTTACACCACTAAAGGGCAGGATCACCCTCTGTCTGGTATTGATTTTAACATCAGTATCATTTCTGCCCACAGATGTATTTGGGGTGAAGAGACTGGCCTCCTTGGCAAACAGCTGGCCAAATCTTGAACAGCAGCCCTGACCCCCACAGACTCACAGAAAATAAACTGATGTTAACACAGTGTGGGAGCACTGAGTTGCTTTTCTTCCACAGAGCTCTTTAATTTCCTGTAACTTGCAATCACATAGTTCTGTGAACAACTTTTCACAGAACTTCACTGTGCCAAAATTTCTAGGAACAGGGTTTTTTAAACTACTTCTGCGTTCACAGAGGTATCTATCTTGTCAGTTCCATGTGAACTCTGGCAATTTAACTAGCAGGAATTCTAAAGAGTACAACATATACAGATGCTCAATATCTGCTAATGAAAGCACACTAATACTTTTATGATTCTGTCCAAACCAAAACTCTGGGTGCATGAGAAAAAGTACAGACAAGCCAAATCTACACGCCTGCTTTAACCAGCTGAAGGAGTTGAATGGGTTGCAAACTAGCTGAAGATGAGTTTAGATCAAAGTGGCAATGGTCTAGTGAGAACTAGGAATGAAGACCAGCACCTGTGCAGGATGAACCAAAATGATATAAAAGAACACTAATTCTCCTGAATCAATTCCAGAAGAAGTCTGAAGTATATTAAATGTCAAATAAAGCAAGTTCCAACAGTCAAAACACAGAAAGTCAATATTTTAGTACCATAAAAAAAAAAAATTCACCTGTTTTAGGCCATAAAGCATTGACAGCAACTTCTCCTCTAAATTCTTCTGCCATTCCCAAGACACACATGGACATCCCATATTTAGAAATGGTATAAGCTAAGACAAGAAGTGTAAAAAAGATAAAAGTTTACACTCTATCAATATAACTATCAAGGAAAGGTAAAAAAGGTAATAGATTCATAAGGAAAAAGAAGGTTTTTGAGACAAAACAGTACCTTCCTAGAGTCAGAATCTCTCCCTTCTTTCTGCCACCCACTGTCAGATATAGACTGTAGACTGTCATCTTTTCACTACAATAAAATGAGAGCTACACACATTTTGCCAACAATAATGACTGAAGCCTGGCTGTATGGTGTTTTTGTCATGCTTTTCATACACAGAACACTGACAAGAGTGCTCGATTTTTTCATGAGGCCTAAGGCATGCAAGCTGTTAATGACCAAACTATATCCTATAGAAAACAAAAAAGGCAGGGAGCAGGAATTTTAAATCATTGTCATCTATCTACTTGGAGAAGTGAAACTTTTTCTGGGAAAGAACTGGAACTTCCTGGAGTTTAATATGACAAGTGTCCAAAATGGAAAGTTTTTCCACAGTTTTGAAATGAGCAACACTAACCTCAAGATAACATGGAGTTCCTTTCCCACCTCAAAACTAATTTCCATATTAAAAGTCAACATGGAGCTTTATCCATAGTAAAACAAACGTGAGGCTGAATCAGTAAGAAAACAGATTTTGGGTTTCAGTCTCTATTTGGAGCAGAAGATTTTCTGTAGTCTTAACAATTCCCATGAAAAAGCACAGACTCTTACCTTGAAAACATAAAGAATATATGAGGTCATGAAACCTGCGCTACATTTTCCCACAAAACAATTTCTTCCAGTGCCAGTCTGTATACAGCGCTAAAGATACAAGATCCGGCACTCCTGCACATTTCACCAGCTGCTTACATGGTTCTCAAAAAATAGCAACAAAGGCTCTGAATGCTACTCACCACAATGATTTTTGAACCATATGGGATTCAGATTCATAGGTGGACTAAGGTTCAGGATATGGGGGTTCTTACTCTTCCTCAAGTGGGGAAGGCATGCTTTAGATCTGAAAGATTGATTCAGATATATCAGTCTCCTCTTATTTTATGGACCACCTATAATTACAGTAAAAACCATACTAGCAGACCAGTACTTTCATGACAGTAAAAGACTTAGCTGAGACCCTCTTCTTGTATCAAGTACTTAACTGATATAAAGAACAACAAAAAAATATCTGTTCCAGATCACTTATCTCAGGCCTAGCATTCATTCATGCAAACTGACCACATACTCCAAACAGTGCATCAGCATCAACTGACGCTGATTTTCCAGATGGTCAGAAACCATAAATCTCCTTGTAATAGTTCTGGTAGAAGCAACAAAACACTATGAGGCAATAAGCAAAATTAACTGTGCAGAGCATCATTTAGTAACAAATACATTGTCTTTTGAACCCATACCTACTTGTTCTTTAAAACCAGGTTGAAGACATACTATTGCAGAGTGGAACGCTATTACGAATATTCCAGGCAAAACTGAAAATCCGTTCTCTGCTTAGAGAATTCTCCTTTGAATTTACACATCTGTAAATCATAACTTTTACTTTATAGAAACTGTCACATGACTTCATTTCTAGCACTAGGATACATGTTTGCATTTGATCTCTGCTTGAGAATTTTTAATCAAGCTTCATAAGGCAAAGTTTGACCAGCAGTTCCATACTCAGCCACCCTGGTCTCTTGCCTTCCTTGCCTGATTCCTTTCACCTGGAAAGCTCATCCATTCAGAGATTTATCCAGGTGAAATCCCACATGACTGGAAAAAGGGAAACATTGCATCTATCTTAAAAAAGGGTAGAAAGGAGGACTGGGAATTACTGACGTGTCAGTCTCACCTCTGCGCCTGGGAAACAGATCCTCCTAAAAGCTATGCTAAGGCACATGGAGGACAGGGAGGTGATTTGGGACAGCCAGCACGGCTTCACCAAGGACAAGTCTTGCCTGACCAACCTAGTGGCTTTCTATGGTGGAGCGACTACATCAGCGGACAAGGGAAGGGCTAGAGATGTCACTTATCTGGACTTCTCTAAAGCTTTACACATGGTTCCTCTTAACAGTCTTCTCTCTAAACTGGAGAGAAAAGGATTTGATGGGTGGACTGTTCAGTGGATAAGGAATTGGTTGGGTGGTCACGTCCAGGGGGTAGCGGTCAATGGCTCCGAGTCATGATGGACATCAGTGATGAGGGGTGTCCCTCCAGTTGGTATTGAGACCAGCACTATGCCATGGCTTCATTAATGACACAGACAAAGGGATCAAGTGCACCCTCAGCAAATTTGCTGACGACATCAAGCTCAGTGGTGCGGTTGCCACACCTGAAGGACAGGATGCCATACAGAGGGAGCTGGTCAAGCTCTAGAAGTGGGCCCATGGGAATCTCATGAACCTTAAAAAGATTGAGTGCAAGAAGCTGCACCTGGGCTAGGGCAATCCTAGGTATCAGCAAAGGCCAGGTGATGAACAAATTGAGAGCAGCCCTGCCAAGGAGGACTTGGGGTGCTGGTGGATGAGAGGCTGAACGTGACCCAGCAATGTGCACCTGCACTCCTGAAAGCCAGACATGTTCTGGGCTTCATAAAAGGTATGTGTCCAGCAGGCTGAGGGAGGGGATTCTGCCCCTCTGCTCTGCTCTGGTGAGTTCCCACCTGGAATGCTGCATCCAGCTCTGGGGCCCCCAACACAAGAAGGACATTGATCTGTTGAGGCAAGTCCAAAGGAGGGCCACCAAGATGATCAGAGGGAAGGAACATCAAGGACAGGCTGAGAGAGTTCAGGTTATTCAGCCTGGAGAAGAGAAGGCTCTGGGCTGATCTTACTGCAGACTTCCAGTACAGAAAGGGGCCTACAAGGAGGTTGGAGATCAGACTTTCCACAAGGGCATGGAGTGATAGAACTAGGAGGAATGGCTTTAAATTCAAAGCAGATGGGTTTAGATTAGATATTAGGAAGAAATACTTTACTGTGAAGGTGGTGAGGCACTGGAACAGGTTGCCTAAGAAGATGTAGATTCCCCATCCCTTGAAGTGTTCAAGGTCAGGCTGGATGGAGCTCTGAGCCTGGTCTAGTGGGAGATGTCACTGCCTGTGGTGGGGGCTTGGAACTACATGATCTTTAAGGTCCCTTCCAACTCAATATATTCTATGATTCAATGATTCCATGATTCTATGTCAACAAGTACACTCTGTAAGATGGTACATCTTCCCGACATCCTCCGCGGGGAAAAAAAATCCACGCCCCTTTTTTTTAACCATTGTAATTTTCTGAACATTACACTGAAAACAGATCTCTACAAATTACAGACAGAACCAAAATACAAAGCAAGGGGAAGAAAAGGCAGAAATGCTTGACTAGGTTTTCTTAATTGAGAGTTACAAAAGTAATGAAAAAGACCATTTCCCTTGAGAGGCATGAATCTTTCATACAGTCTTCCATTTGCAGCACACAGAACCTGCTTTTTGATCTTTTCAAGGCAGAATAGGACCAAAAGCAAAGATGACTTTAAGAATCTCCCATTAATTTGGAATACCTAGATGTAACACCAAGAAAATGATTGTCGCTAGTGGGTAGAGAGGAAGAGATGGAACTTGCCATTCGATACAGTGGAATCCATTCAGAGATTTATCCAAAGATACACATAGAGGATTTTATGGAATGTCAAACTCCAAACTCAATTTTCCTTTTTGAGCACAGAAGCACAGCCTATCAAAAGTATATGTCACCAAATGAAAGCACAGAGATGCCACTCTGAAAGCAGAGTCTTTCTTTCTTCCATCCTCTTTCTCTCTCCATGTTGAGCACGTCTCTCTAATTCAGAAAGCTGCTAGTTACGTGTTTTTACGCTATTTAAATAGCAAATTTGTTCACTTACTCTTAGCAAAATGACATTAATGCATATAATCATAATATCTGATAACCAGATTCATCTGCACAAAACCAGACACTATTCTAGACTGGAGGGTTGGACTAGATGACCTTTAAAGGTCCCTTCCAACCCAAACTATTCTATGATTCTGTGATAATACTTTGATAAGAAACCTTCTGATCACATCAGGCAACAATTTAATTTGAGAATCTGCATCATCCTAAGGGCTTTTTTCTTAAATTCTGTCAAAATCAAGGCCTTCTTTTTAAGACAGAGCTCTAAATGACTTCCTGTACCTGAAAAGATGATCCAACCCACTGAATCCACCCCCAAAAATGCGCAAAATAAGGACCAGAGAAATAGTGAAATCAAATCTTGGTTAATTTAAATAAATTATAGAACTGATAAGTCAAAAGTAGGTGGAGAATACTTTAGATCATTAAGTTAGATATCTTTAACATTTCTCTTTTAGCTATGGTATGTTATATAACGTCTCTAAAGATTAAAAGCTTATGAGGAGGAAACTGACAAATAAGATATTGCACCTGATATATGCAAAGATTTAGTCATTTTGCTTGAAATGAAAGAGCATCAGCATTTTGCAAAGCCAAGCTGGAGCTCCATTTGAAACAAACTAGTTTCTTCTTCCTACATGCATGGAGATGCTTGTGAACACTTAATGACTACAGTAATAAGGTTCCTGTTTACTTCAACTTGCAATTAATTCTTACAAATATTAATTTCAAACAGTTGACCAATAACGCTGTGAGCACATGTAGAATAATTACACTCCAACTCTAGTAGGTCAGCAATAAAACTACAAAATTTCTCAGAAAAACCGAGAAAAACATCATACATTCTGTTACAATTACTCCGATTCCTTCACTCAGCACTTACGTAAGGTAGGTTCCTCGTACATTGACATCCATCATAAGATTGACCTTCTTCGTTGCTGTTTCCAAAGTGCCAGTCAAAGAGATGGCGCTTGCATTGTTCACCAAAATGTCAATCCCTGGTTTAAAAATAAGTCGTTTCACATTAATATTTAAAGACGAAAAGCCCGAGTAAGGCAGCTGTTCTTTTCTCTTTTTGTTTGAACAATATGCCTGTTCATGTCTCCCCCACGCTATTAACATACCTCCAAAAGTCTTCACAGCTTTCTCCACGGCACTAATAATTTGCTCTTCTTCCCTCACATTAACAACGCAGGGCAAAGCCTTTCCTCCAGCCGCTTCAACTGTACAATTAAAAAATTAAACATTTACAAATTTGCTCTCAGATGGCACAAATAACACGACCCTTCTGAGAATCTCTGATGCAACAACATGCTTCAAGAAGGCACTGAAAATCATACTCTCAAATTGTGACCTCTTTATGTGTTTTATAAAGAACAGGGAAGCCAAAATCAAATCTTAACACTGTGAATGTGTATTTCATACATCTCAAGTAACATGGCATTTTTACATTTATATACACATACATCTTCATTACAGTAACATTACAGCATTCCTGAGAGGCCAGAGAAGCACTAAGCTTATTTAAGTAAAGGTAAACTGGAATATCTATGCATTTTTCCATTCAGGTATGACAATTAAGCTTACACCCAGCCTAGCACCTGAAACCGACTTTCATTTGTTAAAACTCACTTTCTTCTGCAGCGGTGTAGATAGTCCCTGGAAGAGTAGGATGGGGCTCAGCTGTCTTGGCAGCTATCACAATGTTTGCACCATCCTTAGCAGCTTTCAAAGCAATGGCTTTGCCAATGCCTCGACTTGCGCCTGTGATGAAGAGGGTGCATCCTGCCAGTTTCCTGAAGGTGAAGGGGTAAGTGGAGGGTAAAGAGGAGAACAAAGAAAAAGGTGTAAATCATTGACTTTTATCACTCTCTAAGCGAAAAAGTAATTAGCGACGTCTCTCAACCAGACAAATGCCCTCATCATTTTACTAACAAAACAGCCTTCAAGCACAAAAGGGATGGCTACAGCTACAGCAAAGCAGCAGTGAACTAAGACCATTCCCCAAGTTTGCAAACATTATAAAGCAAGAAGGTTACACAGGTCACCCAGTTACATTTCTCCCTCTTTGTAAAATGATCCCACACACTGTTTACAACAGAGCTGCTGCATTCTCCAACAGTGGAAAAGGAGTAATTTGTAAAAACGAAATGCCAGTTTCTAAGGAGACAACACACCTACACAGATCTCTAATTTACTAGTCACAGTTCTCCATACAAAAAGAACTGCTGTCTCAACGTAGTATAAAGTTTCAAGGCCAGAACCACAATGCCATACATAAAAACTTTATTTTCAGAAATGGCAATTACTTCTCTTAAATCTTCTATGCTCAACAGTTTTTCAGTAACTGCATTTAATCCAGCGGGTCCTCCAAATGAACAGGTTCAACCAAAACCTCTGGAGAAACACGTTTTAGAATACAGGAAAGATGTCTGGCTGACACAATGTCACTGAATTTTTGAAAAGAGAAATATCAACTCCATTTTAAAGTATATTCAACAATAAAGTTTCTTAGACCACAGGTATTCCATATGAAGGAATGTGTGTTTCAGTGTTCTGCATAAAGCTCATGCTGCTTTTTGTAACTCTGCAGCAAAAGCAAGAGTTTTTAACTTCAGTTAGAGAATGCATAAAAACTGTGTAATGGTGACTTCACTTTTTGCTTCCATTACAAATATTACACACCAGCCTCCAAGCCTGCATTAGTTTTCCTTTCAGATTGGGCCAGACTTAGTACTGTTTCTGCACATCTGTTTTCAGATGTGGGTTTTTTCCCCTCTAAATCTGAGAACATCCGCCTCTTAAATGCTCTCTAGGAGAGCGTTTGCTTTCCAAAGGCAGAAAACGGAAATGGGGCAGAAAGGGCAAGTGATCTTCCCCTGCAAGGGGGAAGGCATCTATGGCATCCCAGGAAGTCAACAAAGTCCTGCAGATGCCATTTCAAAGAGCTTTCATCTGCAAAATTGAGTTCTAGAAAGGCACATGAAAAAAAAATATCTAAACAGCACAATGAATCATAAAAAACTGCTGCCAAGAGTCAAGTCACATGCACAATGAGTGAAGTTCGATTCTGCAATACAGTCAAACTGTAATACTCAGTCATGTAAGGCCAGAGTCCAACCAATGTGAAGTCTGCAGAATCCTCCTTAGTCAGGGAAGAGGTAAATGGGGTCCAGCAAGAGGCAACTTTAGAGGAGAAAGAAGCTGAGGAGAGCTGATGGGGCTTTAAGCCCTGCCAAGGACAAGACTGGTCCATTCAGAAAGACAAGCAGATGTACCAGAAGACCAGCATGGCTTTGCAGGGAATGTGTAAATCAGCTCCCATAAACATAAGTATGATACAGATAATGGGATTAAAGCCAGGTCACAAAGAAGGAAACAGAAACATTACCAGCCATATTGGGGTGGTGCCAGGAAAACCAAAGTTCACTTGCAGCTGAGATTTGTGAAAGACACAGGGACTCCTCCTGCTACACTGGCAGTAAAAGCAGGCCCTTTGCTCAATGGAACGGGTGAATGCAAGGCTTTCAACATCCTCTGTCACAATATTTTTGCTTTGTATTTAAGATATGATGATATGATCTGCATGGGTGCACAAACTAGTAAAAAACTAGCTGGTTGGTCAGGCTTAGAGGTGGTGGTTTGTTAAGTCATACTTGTAAGACTTTGGGTTTATTTCTTAGTTCGCTTAGCAGCCCAACAGTTTACAAGTTTATAAAGCATGTGCCTGTCCAAAATTGTTTACGACCTGTATTGTGAAGGTTGCATATGTATTGTTTCCATCACGGCTGAATTCTGGAAATAAGACAGAAAATGTCGAATTCATCTCTGTGCCCTGCAGTCCTGGGGATCTTGAAAGACAATAAGATAGGTTTCTTTCCCACAAGAAATGACTGGTAACGCAGAAACCTGCAGGTCACATCAGGGACACTGTTTAGAGCTCACGTAGACCCTAGGATTTTAATGAATAATCCTGTTTATAACATACAGGAACAAATAATAACAATTTACCTTCCTAGCTGTTAGCAGTGTTGGCCTCTGAAAGGCTAAAAGGCAGAAAAGATCCTATATTGGAAAAAAATTTGACTGCCAGGTAAGCAGGTACTGGTTTGGCACAAGACAGGGAAGAATAGTTTTACACGTATAAAGTTACAGATACACAGCCGAATCTAGGTTAAAACCCTCCAGTAACTATTTCCACTGCAAAACGCGCCGCTCAAGGGCACTGGCACGAAGCGCTCGCCCCGAGGGTCCCGGGCACCCTCGGCCGGCACAGCCCCCGGGCTGCTCCCCACGGCCACCGGGACACGGCGTCCTGCGCTACCACCGCCCGCTCCCGGCTGGCCCCGCACCGCGGGCAGGGCAGCACCGCGCACGGGAGCGTCCCGCGAGCCCCCGCGGCGGCCCCAGCCCAGCCCAGCCCGCCCCGAGGGCCCTGCGGCGGGCGAGCAGCCGCGGCTGTGCCGGGGCGTCCCCCCGGCCCGGCCCTGCGGAGCGGGGCGCGGGGCCCGGGCCGGACGGGGCACCTTACCCGGTGTTGGGCAGCATGGCGGCGGCGGAGATCCCGCGGGCCGCGCAGCCGCCGCGCCTCATCGGGGCGGAGCGGCCCGGCCGGGGCGGGGGCAGCGCCGCGGACCCCAGCGAGGAGCCGCCGGACCGGCCGCCCGAGGCTGAGGAGGGAGCGGGGGTGGCGTGGTCGCGGGGTGCGAGCCAACCTGGGTGTGGAGCGGGCCTATGTGGGATGAAAGGTTGAATCGGGAGGTTTCCCTCATTCTTTCGTTCTCTGCCGGGTGTACGAAACACACGCTTTGGCCTGAACTGTCTTGCAGGTCCCACTCAAATCAGTGGAGGCTTTGCTGCCATCCCACTTTCTGGAGTGCTGTGTCCAGTTCTGGCTCCTCAGGACAAGAAAGAGGGCCCAGCGGAGGGCAACAAAGATGATGAGGGGTCTGGAGTATCTCTCTTAAGAGGAGAGGCTGCGGGAGCTGGGTCTGTTTAGTCTGCAGAATACTGAGAGGGGATCTCATTAACGCATATAAATATCTCAAAGGTGGGTGCCAAGAGGATGGTGTCTGACTCTTTTCAGTGGTGCCCAGCAACAGGATGAGGAGTAATGGCCATAAACTAAAACAGAAGAAGTTTCACCTCAACATGAGGAAGAACTTATTTGAGTGTGGTAGAGCATGGGAACAGGCTGCTCTGGGGGGGATCCTGGAGTCCTCCTCTGTGTAGAAATTCAAAACCCATTCCTGTGTCACCTACTGTAGGTGACCCTGGCTTGGCATGGTGATTGGACTAGATCAGAGGTCCCTTCCAACCCTAATGAGGGCTTTCAGTAGTTTTCCAGTGCCTGCATGTTAGGCCTGCAAGTGGTGGGCAGCAGGGGAGCACAGGTTTACCACGGGCTGAGCACTCCTGCATCTGTGCTTGCAGTCCAGTGCTCTGCATCTCTACAAAGCAGAAACCCACAGTCCTGCAGTGGAGGATCCCCCCACTCCCCAAATTGCCCTTCCCTCTGACAGTACAGCATTCATCCTGGAGCAGAGCTGGCCGCCGACCACCCAGCTACTCACAGGAGAACGTGGTAGGCCCTTCTTTTTCAAGAGCTACTTCTTTAACTCCGTGGGACCAGGTATTTTGCCCATCAGCCTTTTCACTTACGCAAACTCAGGCAACTGCTGCCTGAGTATCTGTGTTGTGTTTTAGCAAAGCCTCCCTGGCTGCCACGGCAGACCCGTCTCTGCTGGAGCCTCCATCTGCCAGCTGCTTCTCACTTCCCAGCCTTCACCTGTGGCTGAGCTGAGTTCACCTGAGGAAGGTGATGAGGAGATGCAGCTGTGGAGAAGGAGGTGGCAAGGTCCTGGTGAGCACTGTCAGCTGGGCCCTGATTGTCCTCAAGACAGTGAGGAGATCTTTCAGGCCAGCAATTGGCTCTGAACACACCATGTGTCCTCCAGATGACAATCCCAACAAACTTGCTGCCTCCCTTCCAGCCCTCTGTGTTTTTGAGTGGCATTTGATGTTTTATCATCATTCAAGTCTTAAAACATTGCTTTTGATGAATATATCTCAGATATAGAAATAGGTAGAAACATGACATTTTTCAGTTGGAAAGGGAGGAAACTGAGGAAAACCACTTGTGCAAGATCATATAGTACACCAGGGGCGTAGATCACTGGTATTTCCATCCCATGGTCAGCATGATATTGTTTCCTCCATTCATTAACAAATGTGCACCCTAATGAATACTGTTGTTATTTCAACATACTAAGAAGAGAATTTTTAGCAGGAGAATTTTTAGCAGAAGAATCATTATATTTAAAATATTCCCCTTAAACTCACCACTATTTGATTGGAATATTAAATAACATTTGGATATTTAACAACAACAGTTAAGGACACTTATGAGTATACTGTTAGTAGAAGGAATTCACAAATTTGGCACAAAATCTAAGAATTTATTAGAAATGAGTAAGGACTGTAGAGGAGAGTTGAGGTGAGTTCTAAGTGGGGGTTTTTTCCATTTTTTAGTAACAAAATAGTTACATAGTTAAATTAAATGATAATTAATTAAATTGGTTGCAATTCCCTAACTCATAACTTTTTTTTTGTTGTCCAGAACAATGTCTATATTACTATATATCAGCTAATGACATGGTTTCCTATCTTCAAATATTTTTCTTTGCAGATTTACGAGGTTTCTAGTTTCAATGATAGCAGTGAAGGTAGATAGATGTGGTGGGAAAAGCACTGTATGTACAAGTTGATCAATTCTGGTGATAATGAATGCCACTTGGATTTCAAGTTGGTTGGTTTGTTTTTTCTCCCAAGAACTTGGACTTCATTCAAGCTACTTGACAAAAGCCCTTTTCTCTCATTTTGGAGGGTGAGATTTATGGAAGTGGCTGCAGAGCCTCTGTATTCAAAGCTAGTGAAAAAATGTTACCTTCTGCAGGACTTTGAAACCTTCGTGATTTATAATCAGTGCCTTGTTTTGAAGAATCCTTTTTATGCTGAAGGTCACAGGTAAATATTGCTGGAAAAAGCAATAAAAATATTTTTAAAAGGCAATTAAAAAAATTTAAAGACGAATAAAAGTAAATATTGCTGGAAAAAGAAATCAAATGGAAAATAGCACATTTTGTAGGAGTGTCATATGATCTGTCTTGCTAAGTTATACCAGAAACAGTCTGATGAAGCATGAAATTTGCATGGTTTACAGACCTAACTATTTTTTGATACTGTAGGCACCTAATAGACTTTCAACAGCATTTTGTAGGCTGTTCACTTTGATTTGCTTCATAAATTGCAAAAGCTGTCCATTATTGTTAAATGTGCATGTTCACTGTGGTAAAGTAGAATGCTGATCAAATTGATGTCTTTAAACTGAATTCTTTGTGTTTTAAGTAGAATTCTTTGTATCTTTAAGCAGAATTCACTGTCCCTGTCCCTTCCTTTGATCTCTGTTGCAGATGGAACCCGATAGCATCATTCTCACCTTTAACCCCTCTTTTGAGTGTAAAAAGATGCTATCAGTTGTGTTAAGCAGATGTCCCTTGATGTTTTTGTTTTACAACCAGTTTGGCAATTGTCTAAGATGATGTCTTCTTTGGCACTCAACCTGGGGTTCTGTGAGCGCTGAACTGAACTTTGCTGGAAACTGAATATAGGGTACCTCACCAAACAACCATTAGAGAAAACCAGAGATGCTGAAGAGGAACCCACACCTCCTCACAGGCAGTGGCACACCTTGTGCAAGCTAAACAATTATGCAATAGCTAGGTGGTAACTATGTATTAAATAAGTGGGTTTATGTAGATTTGTGTGTAAATTCTCTCACTTTTCACTCCTTGGTGTATTTGATTTGTGGAAAACTTCCACCTTGCACCCTGATCGGAATAAACAATGTCTCCTTTCTAAACATGGCTGTTTGTCCATATCTAGAGAGTTCCAAAAATTGGCAACAAAAGCAGTAAATCGATTAACAGCTTAGAAGCCTTTGCAGAAGAATTAAATTCTTGCAGGTGCTGCCCAAGCATTGAAAGAGGAGAAGACAGAATCTGCTCCAGCCAAGCCATCCGGGCCTGTTGCAGAAACATTCAGAGTTATTCAGGGGGCCATGACGGAAGAGAACGTGAGAAGTACTCAGGGTGTCTTTCAGTTTGAATTATCTGGTAAGAGCATCAAATGTGAAACCTTCCCTAGCAAAAGGCACTCAGTGATTTCAAACAGAAGCACTCACCTTTTCAAGCGGATGCCGAAACAGAGCAGCTCCTCTCCTGTTCTGCTGTGATGCTCCTTCTCAGGACCTCGAGCAGGCACAGGGAGCTGCTGCCACTCCCGCCGTAGGCGGAGCCTTTGTCACTTTGTCGCTGCCCTCCCTCACAGGGTTGGCGTGAGGACAGGCAGGGGTGCTCCCAGGGTCTCCTTGAAACACCCGCTGCCTCCGATCTGTGAGCGAAGGGCAGCCTTTGGGCTCTCCTGCCCGTGTCCCCACATGGGCACGTGGGGCTGGGGTCACCTGCCAGGGGTTGGCTTTGGCTGCCCCCAAAGGGGAGGAGGGCAGAGCGCCTTTGCTGCCTTTGCTGCCTCGTCACCTCTCTTCATTCTCTGTGCAGGTGACGGTGGAGGCACGTGGTATATCGACCTGAAGAACAAGGGTGGGAGCACTGGCTTTGGAAAGCCCCCTGGGACAGCTGATGTGGTTATGAGCATGTCGAGTGCTGACTTTGTGAAAATGTTCACAGGTGAGGGACAAAGGCCTTTGTCAGACCGGTGCCCAGAAAACCTTCTGCTGATGGGGGAGGAGACTGGCATCTCGCTTTCTGATCTGGGATGGAGGAGCTTTCAGCTTTTTGTGGCTCAGGAGAAAGTACAGGCCAGAAGTGCTTGCATTTTTCTGGACTCCTGTGTTTTGTGAACAGGAAGAGAACAAAAGCTTACTCTTCTTTTGTTAACCAGCTATTGACATTTTAGCAGCCAGCGTAGCTTCAGAAAGAATCCAGTCAATGTGTTGTATTTGTGTTCTGCCCAGCTCTAAGCAGTGTTTCCTGAATGTGCACTGCTTTTACAGGAGGACTTGGTAGGAAAATAACCTGATTTCTTTCATCTCCCCTGAGACATCTGAGTTATATGGTCTTTTCTCCATTAAAATCAGTCATAATCTAATAATTTCCCTAAGTAATAGGATACAACTAGCCCTCTTACAGAGTGTTTTCTGGCTCCAGAAAAGGTAGGTATTGGTGAAGTTCTGTTGGACAAGAGGCAGTATCAGAACTTTCACAATGTTAAATTGCTACTTTTCTTTGTGTGATTTTCGCATTTATCACTATTCAAAACAGTTCTGAACCTTCTTTAGCAAGCTTCAAAATGAAGTCAGAAGAGAACAGATTATTCATGAAAAAAGAAGTTATCCATTAAGTTAATCATTATAATCAAGACCTCAAAATACTTCTACAAATGAACTGGAAAAGTAAATTCTATTTTAATTAATCAGCCTCATCATTTTCAGCAAAGGGTTTTAATATTGTGAAATATAGATAGATAGATAAATACATTGTTAGACTGAGAGATTTTAATTGTATGAGATTTAATTGCAGTGTCTGATTTTTACCACATGGATAAAACTATGAAGTATATTCCAAAGCAGAATTTCTAAAGAACTTGAAGATCTTACTCTAAAGATATTACTGTTTCCTCTGCACAGCCTGTATCCAGGTCCTTTCCATTTTCTAATGATTCCTTTTCTCTTTTTAGATAAGCTAAAGCCATTCATAGCTTTCATGTCATGAAATTCTAGTGTTAATGGTGACACAGTTCTACCGTCAAGTCTGCCACAGATAAATTTTGAACACTAGCAGAAATACTGGCCTTTCATATATAACTACAATGCTTTTTTAAAGTGCCAGTCGTCATTTCTTTTTTATGAACTACAAGTATTCAATAGATTTTATGATTTTTAGAGAAGTTACAACTCAGTTTGAATATAATATCCAACAGCGAACATTTTTAATAACTTGCTGTAATGATTAAAATAAAAACTATGTCCCAAAATTCTGATGTTTCAAGCTTATAGGAACTGACCACTCCTATCAGATGTTATTAAAAAAGGCTGATGATTTCAAGCTATTGGAAAACACAGTGTATGTGCTTGCATGAAAAATATGGCTACATATATTTTATTTCTTTAGGGAGCCACCTTGAAATACTTGAAATACATCTTTTGAAATCTACTGATTCTAGAAAACATTTTTCAAGTGAACATATATATTCAAAGTACATTTTCAAATGCCGTCCTGTGACACTTAAAAAACTGAGGCAGATGAAAGAACTTGGGTATCGGGAGCAACCTTGTTTAATTTCATACCTATTTCATAAGCAATCCCATGTCTTTGCAATTTTCCTTTCTGTGCAACTTTTCTGCCAACGAATTTTTGTTTTTCAGGGTTACTGGGGTGGAGGGGAAAGGTGTGCAGCATCCAGTACAACATTAACTGTGTCCTGGCACCTGAAGACAGAATGTGTTTATTTGCTTCCCTGCCTATGTGGGTAGTTAATGGTGCATGTGCTTCTTGTATAGTCAGTAATACTGCTCTTGCATAACATGTTTGATAACTGTAGTGTCATTTGGCGAGGTACTGTGATGCCTGTGACACCTAGAGAAAAGCGTCATCTTCAGAAGAAAAGTGCTTTTGTTTCAGAAGGATCCAGAGCAACACAACCTGCCTCCAACTGGCCACTGTGTTTCTTCTCTCTCTAACATATCAGTAGTGGTGCTTGCATGGTGGAGGAGTGGGAGCTCACCAGGCTCAGAATCTTTAGAATAAGTGGTGTGATGGCTGTGCCTCGCCATGGGTACTGTGGGACCCAGTGATCCAGAGTGTTAGGGATATTTGATCCTTGCATTACAAATTTTCATATTATGCCATTTCTGGAGTTTTCACTGTAAAAAAAGACATGACTGAAAAATGAGCCAGTCCACTGTGCACTGTGAGGACAAGACCTAGAATGGGTGCTACAGTAGAGGAATTACTGCAGGTATTCACATTCTGCAGAGGATTTTTACATGAGGTCAAAACTGTGTTGCTTTTTAATCCATTGCTCACTTCACAGCTTTTGAAGCCCATAAAAATGAAGTGGCTAAGCAAACTGTGATTGTTTTGCTACTGTGGGTAACTTTTTCTGCATGATGGTAAAGCTACAGGTTTTCTGGGTGATGATAAAGGAACAGAACAGCTCCAGGACGTATGTAAGGCACAGACACGATCTGCTTGCTGCTGACGGTAGTGAGCAGGACTGATGGCTCATCCATCACACTGGAAGGAGATGTAAACTCATGCCTCGTGTTCTCAAGGGCTTTGTTTCGATGTCTTTTCTCCCACGTCTTCAGCACAGTTCCGCTCCTCCAGCGGAGTTTAGAGAGGCGCCGGGACCGACGGAGCGGCCGCTGCCAGCAGAGGGAGCAGGCAGCCCACTGCAGAGCGTTGCCTTTGGACACCCAGCGCTTCCGAGTGCTGCCAGCGTTGCGCAGGCATCCTAAAGGGCCAAACTCGCCAAAGTGCAGCAATATCTTTTCTGCTCAAAGCAGGGGTCAAGTGTGGGATAGGGTAGGATACGCAGATTTGCGGCAGCATCAAAATCTGCGTCTGTGCCTTGCAGCCTCTCATCTCCCTACCCCTGCTTTTGGTACAGTCCCTGCTCCAGAAGAGAGAGGTTGTACTTCTAGGTGACAGAGCACTAGGACTTGTCATTCTTATCTCCCCCACTAAAATAATCAGCGAGGGTGTAATGCTTTGTTGTCAGGGACAGCCTTGGTTTGCAAGAATATTGGCCTGGATGCTTAAAACTTTGACAAAAATTAAACCCACTGAATCTCAGTCCATATAATGGAGTGTTGCCTAATCTTAGTTCTGTGCAGCATTCTATCCTGGAACAAGATGTTGCTTTATATAACAAAGCTAAGCTTTAACTAACTAAATATAATTAGCTCAAGCAATAATACATAGAGTCAGTATTTTTTACTGGGGGGGACTATAGCTCTGCTTCCCTCTGTTTCCATAAGGGGCTAAGACCTTGCCAACTATATAATCACTGTATCATCACACCTCTTGAGGCAGGTTTACCTGTTTTATCAGTGAGGTCCACACATCAAGTTGGAGTTACCATAAGGAAAATAAATGGAAAGAGAAGGAGGTGCCTGACCAGTAGCCAGCCAAGAAGTGAAGCAATGTGGCCCCAAGAAGAGTGTCCTTTCCAAAGCCTGCTAGCAGTAAGGATGAGGAAGATGTCTATAGTTATTCTTTTCAGGCTTTTTCCTCTTTTAACTCTGTGCTTGGTATTAGGACCTAGCCAAGCTACCTCTGGGTTGTTCCTGTATGTGATGCTGTCAGTGCTGACGAGATCACATTTAATCAGTCACAGGTGGTGCACGTCAGTCACTCCACTTTGTGCATATTTATGGCTGGTAATACTTATTGAATATTTACCTGATTATTATATACTTTTCTATTTGCTAACTCTTATTTTTCCCCTAACATAACCTAAAGTTACAAACCAGATATGAAACACAGGGGAAAGAAATGGTGGATTCTCAGACTATCAGCAGTTGCTTTCTATGAGAACCTATTAGAATACTGAGGTTTGCAAGTGGAAGGCCATGAGGATAATATCACAAAAGCAATAGCACAGGAAGGAGAAGGGAAAAAGACTGACACAGCAATTCAGGTGGAAGGCTGCAGGGCTGCAAGTGAAAGGCAAACTATGAAGGGTGCATGGGAGGCCCTTGGTGCAAAGGTGAAGGCACTTATACTTGTCTTTATGCAGCAGTTGATGTGTCTGGCGTTTGCTGCTCAGTGCTAAAGGAGTGTTTATGCAATGAAATTGTGATCACAAGGTTGGTCTCAGAGGCCACATTAGAACTTCATAACCAAGGCAGCAGGAAAGTGCACACAGTGTTTCTGCGTGGCTCAAGCTCTATGGTTAAGCTCAAGTTCTATGATTAAGCTCACCAGAAAGTGAAGCAAGAAAGAAAAAGTGTGTTCTGTTAAATTTCTTGAATGGTGATTTTAGGCTTATTTCCCTGTTCTCACTCTCTCCCACGGATAGGAATCACACGGCATGAGCAACAGCTCTGAAAATATACCTTTCAATCCATGGTTAAAGCTTTAGCAGGGTGAGGGATAAATATCATATCATCATTATCTTCAGTCGTTATCTTTGTCCTAATGGAGTGTGAGTATGTGTGAGATGTGGTCATCATGGCTAGGCTTCGCGAACGAAGATTTGGGAAGGCTCTATCCACATTTGTTACAGGCACGCTGGTGGCTTATGAGGCCAATACAAGACAGACATATCCGATTGCAAAAGGCACAGCAGAAAGACTCCTTAGATGGTGTATTCTGCAAGACACGGTTCTTTCTGCGTTGCCTTTTCTCCTCGAGAGTGACCCTGCGTGTGTTCTCAAAGGAGACAGCAGCGTTATAGATGGTGTGTCTCCAGGCCTCCCAATTGGAGGCCAGAGTAGACCAGTTCTGTTGATCAATATGGCCAAGGCTGAGATGTTGTTTCAGGGAGTCCTTGTATCTTTTCTTCAGGGCTCCTCTCACGTGTGAGATGTGGTATTGGGTGAATAAATAACACAAAATCAGGGTATAGAGTTCTGGACTTTTTTTTACCTAGAAACATAATTAATACAATTCATAACATTTTGTCCAGAAGGATATTGTGAGCTCTTTCTTTATAAGGTAAGAGCTTACTATTTCTGCTAAATAATTAAATGTGATAAAAGAGAATTTTGTGATCCAGCCTTTACTGTAGCAGCAGAGTGTCTAGGTCACATCTATTCACTGAAACAGGTCTCTCAAACTTTGAAGTTTACCAGGCCAAAAATGGAGGGAACAAAAGAATAACATGGTTGCCTCATGTCGAGCAATGCAAGTGGGTGAAGAGCATGACCCAGTTATGTTTTAAAGCCATTCTCAGTGTTGTAAAATGCATTAGGGAGACCACAGGCTGAGACCAAAGCATCCTGGTTTCTTAGACATAGAAACAGCCACTGTCCTTATCCCATATACAGAAATTACACACTGTATGTTCTTACTGTCAGCCAAATTTCCACAGTGTAATTAGCACATCTTATAGTGGCAAGTCTCCTGCTTGCTTTCAAGTGGGTTTCTTGTTAAGCTGTTATTACATAATTTTACTATACTCATTATTCAGATTTTTGTTTAAATTGCTCTGCCTTACCTGTCATGCAACAGCTGAGACTTGCACACTGTTGCCACAAAAAAAACAGGTGTCTCTACTGTCATTATGGGAATTCCCAAAGCAAATGGGAAGTTGCTATCCAGTTAAAGAGGAAATGGAGAACTCCAGTCCTGTTTTTTTCTATCTCAACCCCCTCTTGCAGATGGCTGCTCTGGGGAAGCTGTACAGTGTATGCAGTTCATCAAGGCTTTCTATGACTCTGGTTTTTTATTTTGCAGGTTAGTCTTTTTTTGCCTGTGAGACATGTATGTTACTGACCTATGACATCACCTGAAACTGAAATAATTTTTAATACCGAAAGAAGATAATTCTTTACATTTTAAACAATTTTTGTAAGAGCTCTGTCTTCTAAGCAAACATTGAAGAAATCAGATTTTCTCTAATGCGGCAGTTCATATTCTGTCTGATTTACACACAGAGAGCATTGTCAACATCACTTGTTCTTCCATGAGAAAAAACAATGGAGACTGCTTAATTTGTGTAATAAAAGTGTAATGAGTACTGACAATTCGACTTCTTGGACTCTGTGAAGCCATAGCAGACAAGAGGAGCCTGGAAAGTAAACTAAATTAAAATCCACAGGAACTTAATACAAAACAGATTTGTATGGTGACAACTCTGAAAATGCACAGACTGGCTTCTCAGGGGTATTTCAAGCCTCTCATGAAGCAGCACAGAATTTTCACAAGCACCTTGGGGACTGATCTTCATATACCTTTTCCTGTGTTACTACTAATTTTGTTAGTTGCAGCCTGGTAACAAAACTAATAAAGGAAGGACCAGCAGCAAGTTAGTTCTGCTCTGATATGCTCACGTGTTACTATGAAATATCCTTGCGATGACCACCAGGACAGGATTTGTCTGCAGTGTTTCCTATGACATTGTGCACATGTGAAGGAAAGGTGGCTGCCAAATATGACAATCTGAGGTCTTGGTGGAGAAAACTAACAGGTACTTCTGTCTGGTTGTCAGCTGCCCCGGACAGAGTACGAAAAAATTTAGAATTGACCCAAAGGCTGAGTGTTTTTCCTGGGTTACACCAGCCTAGCTTTGCTGCACTGCCACTGAAAACACAGGGATACAAAGCCCTCTGCATGGTCCACAAGAGAAGGACTCCTTATACGCTAACCCCCAGTGCTCCAGGAGAGTGTTGTAATACCCCATCTCCACTCGTCACACCAGTTGTCTGCAAGTCAGACCACTTGACTTCCTGCAGTTCTGAAGGAAAGTGCCACCCACCTTGCTGTCCTTGACTTCCAGTCCTCATGGCTGGGTGTCTGTGATTGTACCTGCCCCACAGACACCTGCCCCACAGACCTGTTGCTCTGCCTTCCAATGCACTGATGTCCCACCAGGGAACCCACCCCTTGTCCAACCCATTAAATACTGGCTGGCAGACACCTGTTTCTCACCAAGCCCTTTCATCCAGAGAAGTGTGTGAGCAAAGGCTGGGTGAGTCTACCTTGTGTTTAATCCTCTGAGAGGGACTGCAGGAGTGTTCCAGACTAACACACAGACTTTTGGGATGGGAAGCTGGCTCCCCAGATTTTTTGTGCTCGTACCTTTGCAATCAGTGTTGAGGCGGAGGAAGTCTCAGTGAAGATCCAGGTGTCTGCTTGCATGCTGGAAGGCTGTCTGAAACAGGCATCCCTCACAGTGGTACGGAGGAGGAGGCAATGTGGAAGACCACAAGGTTCTGCCAGGCACTGAGTTCTTCTTGGACTTTCTGAGACCTTCCAGATACTACTCTCTCCATGCTCCAGCTGACTGATGGGATAAAATCATGCTTGGGTCACAGCGAATGAAGTCTAAAAATGAAGACGAGTCTTTTAACTCACACTGCTGTTTCAAGGGGCTGTCTTTTTCAGCAAGATATTGGCTGTGCAGCAATTTTTCCTGTCTCAAAAATTCTTCCAGCTTAACTTCTTGAAGCTATTTTGGTTGGGCACACATTCCTCTGAGGAATATAACTTTGAAAAACACAGCAGGGTATTCCTACTGTGATGAGACACTGTTTTGTGATCTGCATTTGGCTGATGCCAGCCACAATTAGCAGCCATTGGAGGAGACATGCTAGTGGGAACCTGTGGTGAACTGATGCAAAAAACAGCCTGTTGTGGCAGTGGCCTGATCCTGCCCTTCCTCCTGTGAAGTAATCACAGTCTTGATTTAAAACCTACATCTGGTCGAACAGACCATTCTTGACCTTTCTTGTTTTTCACTCTCAACCCAGCTGCTCTTGTCCTATGCTTGGTCCTTAGCATATGGCCAACCTTCTGCTAAAAACAGAAGTATTTTCTGATTGCCCCTGTCTTCATCCCAGGTTGTTCATAACCTCCCAGGGCAGCTTCCCTCCTGTGAGAGCTGGGGGATTTCACCTGGGGTGCTGTTTCACCTTTGTGTTTTAGCTGGCAAAGTGTCTGGCACAGGATCAGGCTCATGACCGCTGGTGGGGACCGATGGAGAGCCTATGTGCGTGCTGACACACCCTCCTCATCTAGGCAGGAGGGAGCAAGCACAGCTCGGGCACAAACTATAGGGGTGTGACTCATTTGTTGCTTTCTTGCTGCGTGGGTCAAACGCAGGGCAGAGCTGGGTGGCAGAAACAAACCACTCAGCGTGAATCCCAGTTCACCTGCCAGTCCTGCAGGAATGAGGAACACGCCCAGTCGGTGCACATCTTATCTCACAAAGGGTATCACTGGGAAAACCCAAGCTCTGCTCTGTTCTTGGTTGATCAATGCAGTGCTGAGGGGATGCTGGGGAAGCTGAGTGGGTTCATAACAAAGCCATGCAGTCACTTGGTGTCCCCATGTTTTCTAAGAGGTGGTGGCACCTGCGCTCTGACGTAGATGTCAATCGCCATGGCTTTTGGACCTCTCTTCAAGCAGACAGTCAGGTGTTTCCAAAAAAGAGGGCAGTGATTCCTTTCTCTCCTGTTTGGCAACTTGTGTCCTATTTCACAGGCACTGGCCCAGCCAGTCTTTCTCCACAAAAGGCTTGGTTCTTGTGGGATCTGAGATGTTTTTGCGCTTGCCCATTGTTTTTGGCCTCCTGGTGGCATTGGTGTTAATGGGATGGCAGGTTACCTGTCAGGGTGCCCAGGAGTTCTGAAGGGCAGAACATGAGGTTCCACTGAGCACCATGAGCAGTAGTTTTCCTGTCACTGGGGCCTGAATGAGACAATTTACCCTTGTCACACAGCCTGATAGGGCTAATAAATGGTCACAGCACAGATGGGTACACACAGGTTAGTAAATTGTCAGAGGTCACAGAAAAAAATCCATGTTAGATCTGAGATGATGATGTGATACACCTTCTTCCTCAGCCCACTGCATTAATGACAGGACCCTGCTGCCTCAGCTGGGCCTGCAGAGGTGCTTAGCACCTCCAGCAGGTGTCCATGCCAACACTCAGACCTCTGCCTCAATGTGTTTTATGCCAAGTGAGGAATAGGAGCAGAAATGATCAGCAATAACACCTCCTCACCACAGCAGTCCCTCAGCTTTGCAGAGGCAGGGCAGTCTGTCTGCCCACCTTAGAGTGGCCAGCACAGTCCTGTCACGTCAATAGCAGCAGCCTTCCTTCCTGGAGAAAACCTTGCTTTCTCTGGAACCTCGGCACACATGATTGCTGCCCTCCCAGTGCAGTTACCAATACAGACTGTGAGCTAAAATGAGCTCATGCAGAACTGCAGCTCTGTGCTTGGTGCTGGTGACATTATTCCAGGCTAGCTGAGCTCTTTGACAGCAAACACGATATGAACCAGAACCCTCTGATGCAATTACAGCCCTGTGTACAACCCCGTGATGATAATAGGGCACAATAGCCAAGCAACCATGTCAGAGGCTTGAGAAGCATTTTCAAACCTTCTTTTTGATTAAAGCGTGCAAAGACAGCATTGACCTGGGGCTGCTCACAATGAGGAAGTGAAGAAGGAGTAGGAAGAGCTGAGGGAGAAGGTGTAAGGAAGGTAGGCTTGGAGGCTACTTTGTCCTGTTGCCATAAAAGAGCATGATAGAAAAAGAGAAAAGCAAAGAAAAAAATACAAAGGAGTGAACGAGATTGAAGACCAGCAGTGAAGAGCAAACCCCTTGTGTTACCTGAGCGCAGCTGATGTGCCTGATTGCAAGGATTCCAGAGATAAAGGCAGTCCTTCTCTTCAGGAATTCCTATTGTCATAATTTTTGAAAGTGTAACTATTTGACCTTTAAAAGGCAGCTCAGCAGCTCCCATCTTGGAGGCAAACAGAGCACTGGTTTCAAACAATATAACCCATGCACCCTCTTGCCCAGGAGATGTGTTTGATGGCCCATGGAGTGCTGTGGGAGCATGTCCCTGAAGAGCAGCTCATCCCTGCCCCTGGCAGGACCTTGTGGGCACAGCAGAGTTCAAGAAGGTTGTGGTCTTGTCCTCAGTGTTGCCTGTGCTTTGACTATAGGTCTTCACACTAAAAGCAAGATGTGGAAGCAGGGTGTCACATGTTTGATCATGATGGACAGAGGCAGACTCTCCCTTAACTCCCTGGAGTAGTTACTTTTTCTTATATTTAGGGTTCTCTGTCTTTAGGAGTCTACCACCGAACCCTTGATTTTAAAGTATTAAAGGCCTCCACTGAGGTGCAGCAACATGACAATGACATCTTACTGAAAATGAAAAGAGCAGAAGGGATGGCAATCTTCCCTAAGCAAGCCTAACACTGCTACCAAATTCCCCTGCTGCATCACAGGCAAACCCAGAAAGAGCATTACTTTTGGCATGAATACACTTCCAGATTGCCTCCATTATACTCTTGCATAAGCATTGTTGCCATCGTAGCGGGTAGCATGTGTTAGCCCATTCAAGTTTTGCAAATGTTGGCATAAGGAAGATGAAGAAAGGAAACCTCTGGGGCATGAAGCAGCCAGCTTGAAAGGCTGATAGCCAGGCCTGTCTCCTTCTGGAGTGATATAACAAGGCAGAGGAAAAAAGCCCAACTGAGGAGATGAGTAGAGTTTGCTTTGGCATGTACCTTACTTATTGAGGGAGAACCAACACCCAGAGAAAATGCTGCAAGCACACGGTGAGCTCTCGCATGATTAATTGCAAAAAAATCCCAATGTGAGTAATGTTGCTGATAGGATCTGTATTTGCAGGCAAATCGAGAAAGTTGTCATTTTCACAACAAATAAACTGCAGTTTTGATTGCCCTATATACAGGTGGAGGATGAGTGCACGTGTGTTTGCACATGTATGTACTCCATGTAAAATTACTGCACTGTGCTGTACCTATGATCTCATTAAAAATTAAAAAAAAAAGATTAAGTAACAGTAAATCGTATATCTTTGTATCTGCACGAAGCAACCGAGTGGCAGCTTTTTGGACACAGCTACTTTGAGTAACTCAACCGCCGTTAAGTCAACAGACCTTCGCCAGAGTAATAAGAATTACGTTGTTTCATGTCAGTGGAGAACGTGTTCCTTAGTGGGACAGCCCCCGTCTTCACGTGCACGCATTTCCCCCCGTTTTCAGAAGGAAGCACCCCTGCCCACGGCAACGCAGGGAACGCGACTCCCTGCGCCCGTGTCCACGCAGAGCGGCACGGCGACCACCCCGTCCCTGGCCCCGGGGGTCTGTGCCGCCCCGCGCCGCACGCAGGGAGGGGCCGTGTCCCTGCCCTGCCCAGCGCCGGCCGTGCCGCTCCTCCCGCCGCCCGCCCGCCCGTCGCGGTGCGGGCCGTGTGCGGGGCCGGTGTGCGGGTGTGCCATTGCACACTTCCTGCGGTGCGGGGCACCGGGAGCCGGTTTCCGGTGGCTGACAGGAGCTGGAGCCCACAGCTGCCTCCTCCGGCGCGGAGTACCACACACCCCGCGCACACCGCGGGAAAGGAGGAGGAGGAGGAGGAGGAGGAGGGGGAGGAGGGAGCGGAGCAGCCCCCCCGCCGCAGCCCCCGAGCGATATCGCGGTAACCCCCCCATGCGATACGGGCGGTGCAGCGCAGCCTCCCCGCCCCGCGCTCCCCGGACAGGCACCTGCAGGTACGTGACCCGCACCGTGTGTGTGGATGCGTGTGCGGGGGGGTGTGCGTGCTGCATCCAGCGCTGCCCGCCGCGGGGGCGGGCGACATTCCCCGTATCTCTCTTTGTGCGCAGCCAAGGGCTCTCCGGGAAGCCTCACCGGGCAGAGGCGAGGCCCCCCCGGCCTTGTGGCGGAGCTCTGTGCGGTGGCAGGGGTCGGTGTGCCCCCCTGGGCTGCACAGGGGGTACCGGTGCAAGGAGAGGGGGTGGGGCAGGAGTGCCTGAGGGGTCGTGGTTTGGCAGGACATAGGGAGCGGCGAAACACCTTCCCCCAAGCCCACATTGCATCTTCTTGCAAAAAGAAAAGCGACCTCCCTCCCCACAGTCTACCTCTACCCCCACTTTCCCCCCGGCTGAAATGGAGGTGGGCAGCCGCGGGGGGCCGCGGTTTGGGGACCAGGGGTCTGGCGGCTGCACCGAGAAGGGGGCAGGGGGCCAGTGCCTGGCGGTGTGGTTTGGCCCCTTTCGAAGTTCAGGCCCTCCGGCACCTCCCGCAGAGGGGCACAGAGGGGTCTGTCTCGTTCCCAGCCCGAGCAGGCAGTGGGGTGAACTCTGGGAAAGGCAGCTTCTCACAAACTTGGCTTGCAACCGACACGAGGCAGGAGCGATAAGGGAAGCCAGAAAACTGTGAATTAAGCTCGGAAAGGATGGTTCAGTGCAAAGGAAAAGAGTGAAAATGATGGGGAGCTACATTGAGCCTTCTGCAATTCAATTTCAGCTGTCAGAAACAGAGCCACTCTCCAGCCAAAGGAATAAGTATGACCCAAACGTTAAAACTCACCTTCCATCTACAGTGTTAATGGTTATAAATATCCCCTGAACGCAGCTGGCAGTTCAGTAGTACTAGAGTAAGGCTGTTTCCATTCAAGTGAATGAAGATCTGTCATAGACACAAAACAATACACCTGGTAAAATGACGTCCCTGTGTATGGCTGGCTTTCAACATTTGAATTGTTATCCGTGAAGTTTGCTTTTACCTGCCTTCTCTGCCATTCCCATACCATCCTTCTCAGAAATACGCACTCTGCCAGCAGTGTTATAATGGTAAAACTGCGATAGATGCTAAAGCTTGGCTTTGAACTGGCACAGACTGTAATGTTTTTCATTTTTCTGTTGATTTGAAGAGAAATGGGACCAAGCGCTTAGCATGCTTGATAGCAGCAGTGAGAATTTGCATAAAACACATGATGACATCCCTTCGCTACAGTCAGGATCACAGCTTTTCAGGTCAGGAACTAGGCTTGTTTTTCTTCACTTTTTTTCTCCTTTAAACTGAGTAACCCCAAAAGGCCTTTTCAGGTCAGGAGTGACCAGTTCCTGTTTCCCTGGTGGCTGCTTCTGTTCTCTGTATAATTCAGAGCTCAGACTGACAGAGCTGTATTCGTGTGGTAGTGCAATTAACCTAATAACCTCAGCCAGCAGCATGCTGGGCCTGCACGCCTACCCCACAGCACATACGCATCATTTCAGACTGCTTCCAACTGACTGGCATTACCAGGAGCTGGGTAAAACTGCCCTGGGGGTCAGATCTGCCAGTTTTCTCAGGCTGATTTTTCAAACATCATTTTAGGCTTGGCTAAACCTGTTTCTGCCCACTTCTAAAGCCACACAAGTCAGAAGTCACGTGGTTCTTGCACTCACCTGCTGTTTTGTGCTCAGCTTGGCACTCAACCTGGCTAAATGATACCCAGATCCCCTCTTCCCCTTCAGCCTGTGGATTTTAGCAAAACACTGTTTTTCAACATTGTGCTCAAGTTTGTCGGCTCTTTGAAGTCCTTCATAGGTAAACTAATAAAGGAACATAATAGTTTAAAAACCTTGCACCCAAAAGAGTAAGAGAGAAAATAATTGGCAAAAAGATACTGTGTGATCCAAGTATTATAAGAAAGTGTTGAGGGGTTAATAGGTGCTGTTACATGCAGCGTAAAACTTGTGAGAGAGATACACCGTGGAGTTACTATTTCTACTGTTGGCAGTAGTTAAGAGTGTAGCAGAGGTCTTCTTTGCGTTCCACTAAAATAGGTAGGTTTCCAGGAGGTGACCTAAAACTTGTGGAAAAACCGCTGAAGCTCAAGTGCTTCTCTAGCCATTGTTAGCAAGCTGGTATTTCAGTTTGGCTTGTTGTTTGTTATTTTTGAGTTTTTTTAAGCAAATATGTATTGATGTTGTTCCTATGCAGATACATCTATACACTGATAGTTGGTGTTATACCAGGAAGTTTCCTATAACTGAACTTACTGAAAGTTTCAAAAGCACAGTATAATTCTGTGAATTTCATTCACACGGTTATAGTGGGTTTATAGTCACGAGTTCCTAAAGCAGCAGCAGTTCGCTGCCTTAGCAGTTCACACCTGGCAGTCACCGGGGGCACCTCCCTTAAGTGGCCACCAAACCTCGCCTTGGTGCCACTTTGACTGGGCTGCCATGTGTCCAATGTACTGCAGCTCCATGGAGACTCCTAGAGTTTCAGCAATAACATCTTCCAGTATTTTCAGTTTCCCAGCTTTATGCCTCTCTGCCTCCCTTTCCTGTTAGTTATAAAACGCAGACAGAAGAGGTCTGAAGGTCTTAAATGTGAACAGACGTAATCCCAGCCTTGACATTCACTTCCACAGTGCCACTGTGTTTTGACATCTGCATTCTGGGAGGGATAACCAGTCCATGCACAGCTCACAGAGGTGGTGTGAAAATTAACTGCTCTTTATAAGGAACTTTCACAGAATGGTGTGTGGCAATTAGTCCTCTTGAGGATTGTTATGCATCTGGTAATTCAAGTGTAACTGGCTGAACATAATGCTCTGCTTCCAAAGGTTATCGCTGCACACCTCTTTGCAGAGTAAAACAGGGTGAGATGAAGGGTAGTGACTGAAAAGTAGAGCACATTTTTATTGTCTTTCTGGTACTTTTCTGTGAAAAATACTCAAAAATGAGTGTTAATTTGAGTCAAATATGTCCTTGATGGATCTGCATCGTAAGTCCAAGGAATTTGAAAGACTTCTACCTTAGTACTATTAATAACAAAGGAGACCCATGGAGCCTAACTGCTTCATCTTCAGTTACTTGACCTCGGCTCTGATTTGTTGATTTACTAACTTTATTTATTGGCCGGGCTGGTGAATTCTCTTGCAAGACAGAAATTACAGCTTGTCGTCCCTCTCTTGTTTCCATGGCAATGAATACACCTCACAGATTCCGTAATGAGACCCTTGGCTGGCCACTGATTGTCTGCGTTTTTCTGGTTTGGTAGTTCCAGGCCCTGAAATAAATAAAAGGTCTTGTTCATGTGACTGTCCAAACTCAAGCATTCAAAATGGAAACAGAAATCAAATAATAGATGACTTCTACATGGTGAGAATGTGTTGTAACTTAGCCTCAGTCATACACGGTTGGGATGTAAGCAGATAGTGTTCAGTATTGTTGTTTCTTCTAAGAAGGGTATGGTGAAAGGGACCTATCCAGGATCTTGGGTTTAACTTGATCTTTGTAGAATATCTTCTGTGGCTGAGTGATATGCGTGCAAAGAACTTACTTTGCATGATCTGGGGGCCATTCTCAATTACAGGTGTTTTCCACATTTTCTGGGCAGTCAGTTTTTATCACAGTCCTTATGTTACTGGACAGTTTGTTCATATTGCTTCAGAGTTCATTCATATTTATTCATTCTCTTTCCTTATTTATTGTTAAGCAATAGGCAGGATCTGCAACTTTTGTTCACTTCACTGATGCTAGCTCAGAGACATCACATGAGTTCTGTTGGACCCAGGCACCTTAGGGTTTTAGTCCTGTGAAAAGTTACAGGAACAAAAGTTTTCCTTAAGTGCAGAATCATGGGATTAGATTCATGATATTCACTGAGTGAGCACTGTGACATTCTGCCAGTTTTTATTTCCATTGTTCAAGGTAATTATTTTCTAAAAGCAATCATTGCACCTTAAATATTTTACATATGTGGTTTACAAATAGTATCTAAAATAACTGGAAGAGATAAGGGGAGGAAAGAGATTCCTTTCCCTTTTTCTCTCCAGCTTTGTTTATTTCATCGATTTTTCATCATTCTTTTTTGTATGGTCTGCCCTTTTGTTTTCCTCTGTGATCTTCAGTAAACTGAATGTCTTTGGTTGGTATGGACAATCAGGCAAAAAAAACCCACTAACATTTTTTCAAAACAGGAACATAAACATATAGCAGTGATTGAACATCCAAACGCACACGATAATTTACTGTCATCTCAGCTCATCTAGTCCAGCTGACAAAACTCGCCAGTGCTATAGTTTGAAAGCTTTATTGTTCAGTCCCTTCACCTATGAACAGCTGCATCTTAATGAAAGCAATAGGCAAAAAACGTGTCCATGATATAATTATCTTCTATAGCAGTTTTTTTCAGAATACGTGTAAAGCTGGCAGCAACTGAATTTAGTAATTTCAAATTTTATTGTCTATCCTGTCATGGGTTAAGGCTGAACGAAAGAAAAACCATTGATGATCTAGTAGGTTTACATTTTGTGAGGGGCTAACAAAAAAGGAAAAACTCCTCAAGACAAAGAAAGGACACAGGATGTCTAAGCCCCTTTGGAGAAATGTCTCAAACGCTCTTAAATGGAGCAACTGGAGCCATACCATGAGATATGCCATAAGATACATGACTAGGGGATTTCCATGAGACTCCATGAAATGTGTGGATGGTGTGCTGAGGGGCCGGCTGACCCTTATCCCTGCAATCAGCCAGGTTAAAGGAGTAATGTTAAGGTGACTTCTGCCCTTATGGAAGACCCAGTCTTTGTAATCTCTTTGTTACTCCCGATATTCCTCATTTACATATAAATTGGCTGCCACCCCCCACCCCACTTAGGCACGGGGGAGGGGTTGCCCGAAGCAACCAACATAAAAAAAGGACAGCGAGCTACCCTTATGTGAGACTTCAGGACATCAGAGACCCCCGCTGGCTGGCCCAACGCTGGATCCAGGACCGGTGATCTCTCTCTCTATTTATTTTCCTTTTTATCAAAGTTTGTCAATACAGCCATTTGCTAACCGTGTGTCTTTGTCATTTTATTAAGCCACTGTGAGTTTTCCTTCAAATAGAATTGTTACTTGTTAAAGGACCACCAGTGTTGTTTCACTGCATCTCTAGCCAAAGGTATTTTCGAATCTGAGTAATTTTCCTTCACCTCTTGTTTTGGACAGTCCTAAGGGATTCCAATGGTCTACCCAGTAAGTGGGGAGGGAGAGCTGGGCAGTAGCCTCTCAGCTATAAGCCAGGAGAGGTTTGAGCAGTGCCAAGACAACGGCTTCCCAGGAAAGGGCAGCTTGACTGCTACCCTGTTTGAAGTTGTTATCTCCCTCTTATATAATATACTCTATTAGTATGGTATATATGCTTTATCACTATGCATTATTATTATTAATAATAATAATAAAATGATGATGATGATGATGTTCTATTCGGTAGTCAGATGAGAGAAAGGATAGATCTTGCAGAGAAAGTGTCTGACTTACAGGGTGAGAGAGCCGTGGTTCTGCTGGAATCTGTCCTGTCCCAGTCCTATCTGGTGTTTTCCCCAATGATACAGTGGAAGAAATAACTAACCTCCCTCTGTGTTGCACCTGTGCAGAGCATGAGGCCAGAAAGAGACACAAAGACATGAGAGCACAGATTCAAATTTCAAACTCATCTCAACAGGTTAGAGATCTGGACTGGAGATGACAGAGTGTGAGTTGTAAAACTGTGTTAACAGTTGTAAAACTGGTTCTGCTCTATGGAAGGTGAAGAAAATGCTGAAATTGCAAGATGGGTAGCAATTTTTTTGGTGTTGGTTTGTTGGGTTTTTTTGTTTTTTTAAGAAACAGGTGCTCTGCAAAGGGTAGGGAGTAGCTTTGGTCCATGGCCATGGTGGATGGGAAACAATAATTTTTGGTAGGAGAGAAGGTCAGGGCTAGGCATCAAAACATGTACATGACACAGTGTGATGTGGGGATGGGTGTACAGAGAGATGTCAGTGGCATGAGAAGGAAAACACTACGATGAGATGAAAACACTTCTTAGTTGGCATATCTTCAGCTTTGTCCTTGTCACGGTGCTGAAATCTGCCTGGAAGCCATCATTGTGCAGAAAAGTGCCAAAACAGTTAGAAACCTTCTCTGTTTTTTGAACAGCACACTGATTGTTATTTACACCTTATCTGGGCTATGGTCAGGTACTTCCATGCAGTTGTACAGTGCAAGTTTCCAGAATGTCAGCCAAAATTAGGGAAAGATTAGCTTTTGGTATGTGCCTTGTGTTTTCTTAACTCTTCTGTTTGTCTACTCTTCTTAAACCTGAAGTCAGAGACTGTAATTTCTATACTTCTGGTATCTCTGAAATCTAAGTATGGAAGGGAGAGGATATATTTATGTTCTCTGCTAAGTGTTCTCCTGAAGCTCTAGAGAAAACCCTCATCGCCCTGTGATAGTTTGCAAAATCTGCTGCAACACACCATAAGGAGCCAGCATATTTTAGCTGGTAACACTCCAAATGTCATAGCTTAGAATTTGCAAAATATTGCAGCATGAAAAAAAATTAATGAACTATTCTCAAAATGTAAAAGCTGACACTTTTTTTTTTTTTTTTGATCTATGAGATTTTGATCCTTGCTGTTGAGCCAGTTTTTCAGAGAAGGCACTGAACTACTCATTCGGTGGAATGTTTTCTGTTCTCCATCATGTGGATCGTCCCTACAGCGATCCATAGTCATACCAGGTCATGCCACTTTACTCTGTGAGGTTAAATATCTGCTCAGATTTTGTTGTAACTGAAAGCTTTTTATAGAGTTGGGTTTTTTTTTCATATTTATCCAGGAAAGTGAGTATTTCCTGTTCAAAATTTAGATTTCATACAATCTTTTTTTAGCACTGTTAGGAGAAAAAATAATGTCTGGTTTCTTTTTTTTTAACGTTCTTATCTGCAACTATAAAAACAAGGGTGTGTTTATAAAAACCGAGCTCTTAGAGAGCTAGCTTTTAGTTTTCTAAACCCAAGAGACAAACATTTGTTGTGTAACCAGTAGATTGCAGTTGAAACTGTTCTATGAAGTGGTTGGCATATTCTTTGCCAGATGTGTGTATCCTAGCAATTTTACCAGACTTGATGAGTGCTGATGACTTAATTTCAAACCACTCAAGTTTAACATTGCCATGTCTGATTTCCAAAAATACAGATAACTATTGTGGAAATAAACTGGTTAAAAAGAAGTGTTGTGTTTGTAACAATTGATTATTAACTATCCACTGGCAGGTGGATCATTTCCAAATCTTCCAGATTTCAAGTTACATTTCAGTGTAGATTCTCCTTACAAGTTTAAAACTTGTACTTCCAAGCCAAGACATGGGAAAAGCCCTCATGCAAATAACCTGTGTCCAAAACCTCTTTCAGTTAAATCCCATTTTCTGCACACAGCTTCACTTCATAACAGTATACAGCTAAGAACCCCATAAATGGCAGATTTTCTCCGAACTCAATATTGTGAACCAATGTAGGACTCCACCCACTTTGTCTGACCTGGTGCTTGGCATCACCCTAAAAATCAGGCACAGTGCTGAGTGTTTGCTGAACAGGCAGTGTGGTTTGATAGAAATACTGATGACGAAGATTTTTTGGCAGGGGAGAGCTGGGTCAGATATTCTGATTTTACAAATCTGTCTTGATTTGAGGAAGACAAGATACTTATTGTAAGGGTGAGTGGAGGAAGGCAGAAAATTATATATGCAATATATATATATAAACACACAGTAAGTAGATTCTTTTCCCTTTGTCTAACTGTAAATAGTCTAAGAGTTCAGTCCTGTAACATATTAGACATTATGGCACTATGCAGCAAAATACAGGTGAGTTATTCTCCCAGAATTAATTCTTGCAAGGTTTAATAGACAATTGAGTTCCACTTCTTTCCTGTTTTTTGGAGGTTTTTTTGTTGTTGTTTTGGTTTGTTGTTTGTTTGTTTTTTTCCCCCCAAATAGTCTGTGAATATGTTTCCCCCTCAGCTAGTTTTTTTGCTCTGGTTAGATAATCTATTCTGAAATAATGAGACTGATTTCAGTATGGAAATCCACAGAAGCCTTTCTTAGTTATGCATTCACATGTATGAAGAAAAAAAAGGCTGTCTGGCAGAGAAAAAAAAATGTAAATTTGGATTTACCATTTCTTTTGGACCACAAGAGAATGCGTTATACCGAGCGTCACACATAAGTCATGTTTTGGAACAGCTCCACAAGATAGTGGAGCATTACTGAAATACAGCATCAGGCAATTTATATGGAGGGTGGTTATTCACCTGGCCCTTTATTTGCAGAAACGTTCCGCACTTAAATTGAGCTCTCTTCAATATGCTGCACCTGCTTTAATGCGCTGTGTTTGCTGTATGCATTGAACAGCAATTGAAACAGTCTCATAAAGATGGTCAAAATTTGTTTTGGTCTAGCTGGGAGTCGAGGAGAAGTAGCAGCTCGGAGCCATATAGCAAAGATACGCACAATTAACCATTGCAATTTAATTTTGTGTTTATATGTGTTTGTTAACATTCAGTGCTCTCCTGTTGGATAGTTAACTCTGTAAAGCTAAGTGGCCTCTTTCAGTCAGGTGTCCCTAAAACTGTCTTCACCTCTGCTGACCTCCTAGATAGCGATTAAACTGTTTGGCTGTGTTTGATTAGCTTTTAACTGGTGTGGAAGTATTTACATGGGATAATATTGTGAAGATTAGGATGGAGGAAGTAAAAACTTGGAACCACTTCAGCAGGTTTTATGAAACAAAGATGTATGAATCCAGCACATATCTATGTATTTTAAGATCTCAGGACTTGCCCTTTGGGGTCAATGTTTTATTTTTTCCTCTGGAGGAGAAATCGCTCCTTCAGTGGAAGGCAGTGGTTTCCCTCATTGCAGCAGTTCTCTCGTGGCTCTACCCTGATGCTGGTGCCCTGCCCTTGGCTGTGAGATCCACACTGGGCATGAGGGATATGCTTTTTAGCAAGGTAAGAGCAGAGCAAATTGCTCTGTGTTTTACTTCATTAATATTGATGTGCTACCACTGTCATAGTACAATTAAAAAGCAGAAAGTCTAAGTGAGCACGTCTGGACATCAGCTGTTTGGTGTCTTTCCTTGTCTGCCTACACCTGTGAATTTCACTACTTGCCTACACTGTGTTGTGTTGGAAGATAGGTTTGCTTGTTCCCTCTGGCATAGATGGAGTAAATTTGTAACATTATGTTATGTCTGTCCTTTTCATTATTCCAAAGGAGTTGCCAGTCCTTTCAGTCTTTTTTCCTCTCTTGAGGTTTTTGTTTGTTTGTTTTGTTGGGGTTTTTTTTGTAGACTGTAGCTCTTCAGAAGAAATTGGGGTGATCAGTGCATATTCCCTTTCCTACTAAGGTTGTTCTTCATGGGGGACTTCATTTTGCCTCTCAATAAGGAGATGGAGGAGCATCTGCATGTGGCTCTTGAGACTGCTGTGAGGAGGAGGGAGCTGGAGTTTTTGTGTAAATGAAGTACTGACCTGGCCCCCACAGATGTTATGGTCAGAGTTTGGGAACTGGGTTGGCAAGTCAGTAGGAAGGCTTGCAGGACATACCAGGTTGCCCTGGTACCAAACGAATCTTCCCACATAATTAAGGCAGCCTTTGGTAGACTCGGGGTGGAGGGACAATAGGTCCCTGGCTGTGCAGAAGGACCGAGACTTTTGTGTGGATGAATCTAGTGTTCCTCTGGGTTTTGTGTGGGTTGCTGATCTTGCACGCTGCAGTTTGGAGGTGCACTGAGTTTCCTGTAGTCTTACATGGGCTTTTTGTTCAGGGCTGGTGTTCCGGGAAAAGCTTCTGGGACTGGGTTGAGCAGAGGTCTGCAGCACTGACTGGTGTAAAAACCTCCTCATAGCCAACCAGCAACTGGGAGAGTTGGACCCAGGCCCCTGTCATGGTTTAATCCCAGCCAGACATCAAGCTCCTGCTTGTTCACTCCTCCACCACTGGGATCAGGGAGAGAATTGGAAGGCTAGAAGATAGAAAACTCGTGTGTTGAGATAAAGAAAAGTTTAATAGGGAAAGCTCATGCACAAAGCAAAGCAAAACAAGGAATGAATTCACTGCTTCCCATGGGCAGGCAGGTGTTCAGTCATCTCCAGGAGAGCAGGGCCCCATCATGCGTAATGGGGACTTGGGAAGGCAAACATCATCACTCCAAACATCCCCCCCCTCCTCCTTCTTCCCCAACTGTATATACTGAGCATGATGTCATATGGTCTGAAATATTCCTTTGGTCAGTTAGGGTCATCTGTCCTGGCTATGTCTCCTCCCAACCTCCCATGCACCCCCAACTTCCTTACCAGTGTGGCAGTATGAAAAGCAGAAAAGGCCTTGGCTCTGTGTAAGCCTGCCCAGCAATAACAAAAACTTATCTATATCATCATCCTTGTGTTCAGCACTTATCCAAAGCACAGCCTGATATGAGGCACTGCAAAGAAAATGAACTCTACCCCAGCCAAAACCAGCACAGCCACCATTACTAATGCCAGAGCCCTCTGTCAGGAAGGTCCTGCTCACACATCAGGAAGGTCTGCTGTTCCCATTGCAGAATGCTCTTTCATGAATTAATGCCTTCTTCCTAAGGCATGAGGTATATTGTTGAAGTTTTACTGAGGTTCAAGTAAATTAAGTTATATAGGTGATTTTTCATCTGCATGATTCACCTTTCCTCTCTGCTTAATGACCACTTTGAAAGACTCTCAGAGCCCTCGGCGATCTAGCAGTTTCCCCTCGTGACTGTTGTACAAGTGTGATCCTCTCTGGTTGCATTTGTTCTAAATGCTGCACTACTTTTAATGATGCTCTGCCTGTGCAAGATACTTTTCAGAAATAATAGAAGTGTATCACTTTTGCTGAATTTATAATTATACTATAAAGAATTCAGGAGGATGTCAAAGTAAAATTTCTCTTGATGTGACATGCTATTTGAGAAACAATGTCTTGGTTTTGTTGTGTGGGATGGATTTTTTTTTTGCTGGTTTCTGTCGGGGACTAACAAAAGAAAGCGGCATTACTGTTTTTCACATGGTTTGACCCATTAGATTGTTTGGTAGAAAGTATTTGAGTAGGCAACAAATTGAATTGCTTTTACATTTCCAAGACACTTAAGACAGAAAATAGAAAAGACAGCACTAGATAAACATGCTGCATATATAATTAAATTACTGCCAAGGAAATTTAATTCAGTCTTCAGTGATGGGTTTGGGCAGACGTTTTGCATTCAGCTAGAGATAAGGTAATGTATGCAATGCAGTCTCAAGTAAGTAGGAAGAGAATGAAACTGATATTTTGCATTAGTTGTGTATTATTTATTGTATTTGATAGAAGTGTAGAGCAGACACCTGATACTAACACCATCTGCCTGGTATCAGAAGAGTAGAGCAGTACTGTCTAGACTTTCTATATAAGAGTTGCCTCAGAAAAGCTTTTATTTTGTAAGCCACTGCTTTGCCAGTGTTTTTCCAGGTAATTTGCTTTCTTTGCTAAGGCTGTAGTTCTGGCATTAGAAATCAAGGCTGGCATTAGTAGTTGACTGTTAGTGTGCAATGGTCCCAGTATTTTATATCAAGACAATGAAAAGCAGAGGTTATGATCAACTGCAGTAAGAAACCAATATTTTTGTTCTCTGAGGGCAGGAAACTGCAGGAAGACAGTTTTCACAGAATCATAGAATCAAAGAATATTCTGAGTTGGAACTGATCAGGATCACTGAGTCCAACCCCTGACCCTGCGCAGGACACCTCAAGGATCATACCATGTGACTGAGAGTATTGTCTGAATTCTTCTTGAAATCTGTCAGGCTTGATGCTGTGACCACTTACCCAGGGAGCCTGTTCCAGTGCCCAACCACGCTCTGGGTGAAAAACCTTTTCCTGATATCCAACCTAAACCTCCCCTGACTCAGTTTCATGCCATTCCCTTGAGTCCTGTCACTGGTCATGAGAGTGAGTTGATCTATACCTGCCCTTCTGCTTCCCCTTGTGAGGATGTTGAAGACAGCAGTGAGGTCTCCCCTCAGTCTCCTCCAGACTGAACAAACGAAGGGACCTCAGCTGCTCCTCATGCAGCTTCCCCTCCAGACCCTTCACCATCCTCCTTGCCCTCCTTTGGATGCTCCAAGAGCTTAATATCTTTTTTGTGTTGTGGTGTCCAAACTGCACACAATATTCAAGGTGAGGCCGCCCCAGTGCAGAGCAGAGCAGGACAGTCCCCTCCCTCAACCGGCTGCTGATGCTTTGCCTGATGCCCCCCAGGACAGGGTTGCCCCTTCTGGCTGCCAGGGCACTGCTGACTCAAGTTTTGGGGTAGTTTGTTATGAGAATATACTGTGGAGGGGAAGAAGCCACAAGTTTTGAAACTGTCCTTTACTTGAGTGCTCTGAAGAGATAGGTGTCAGTAATATCCTTAGACAAAGAATGAGAGAAGGATGAAAACAACACAAAAATACAAAGAAGTTTCCAACTGTTCAAGTCAGAAATAATCTGATGGAAGAAACTATCTAGTGCAGTGGCTAATCTGGTGGTTATGTTCCACTGTGGTGTTTAGGTGGAAGGATGAGGTGGCACTCTCAAACTTGAGTTTGTCTCAAAAGCCACATGGCTCATGACTGGTGCTTCCAGAAAGAGCTTACTGTATTTTGGTATAAATCTCCTAAGGGAAAACCAAGTTTTGAATCATTCTCTGGATGGGAGACTAGTTCCCTCTGAAATGGTGCACTGCACAGTAGTCTGCCTTGGTTCTGTCCACTCTTCATCCAGGTACCCCTGTGGTAGATGTGAGACACAAAATACCCTTCACCACAAACAGAGCTAAAGCAAAAAGTTTTTTTAGTCAGAGAAGGTAACAATATCCAACAGTGTCATTTTGGGGCTGGTACCTTAGTCAGTGGTACGTTGAGGAGATGGGAACTACAGCTAAACATCAAAAAGACAAAAATGGGCAATGGAAAGCCTACCTGGTACTGGCCGATGCTTGTCAGGAAGTGCAGCTTGCTTTGTGTGGTGCATGTAGCCCTTGTGCAATCCACTGCACCTGCAGCATGCAAAGCACTATGCCTGCATTCTGCTGAAAGGAACGAAAAGGTTTATTGCACTTTCTTATGGAATGCATTGCTTGTGTTCATAAAGGTTGCTGATGTGCATGCTGGGGATTGAGTGGGCTGTGAGTGCGAAGTTTCAGACTGTGGGGGAGAACAGTTTTTCAGGAACTGCTGCTATGGCCTGTCTGGCTGCTTCTTCACAGTTAACGGAGAAGGTTGTCTAGAGACTGCCATAAAGGGGAATCCTTGATTTTCTGTGGCAAGGGTGGTTTCAGAAGATTTACGAGCATTGTGAATTTAATTTTAACAGGTGTGTGTGCATGTTGGGCTCACTAAGAGTGCTCTAAACTGCTCCCTCTCTGCTGTGTGGCATGGGGAACACTGATCCAGCACTTGGACCTGACCAAAATCCCCCCTAATTTCAAAAGTGTGCAGGCTGTCACACTAGTAAGTTACGTCTTGTTATGTTAACCTCAGTGACAAAGGGGTTTAGTGTGGGGTTAATGGGAAAGTGCAAGGAAAATCAAGTGAGTGCCCTCATTGTGCATCACTTAGGATCTGGCATATGACTTGGCAGTGACATGCATGGCAGCAGCATGTGTGGTGAAAGTGCAGGGAGGGAGCTCACGAAGTTGAGCCAGGCTCGAAACCTTCACATTACCTTCCACTAGTCCCTCTGGATGAACCTAGATGTCTCACATATTTCTCCATGCCTTTTTGCCTAATGGTAGAACTGCTAGAAATGCTGAGTCAGTCAGATGCTATGAGGAAGCATTAAGAAAGTTACAGGCACATGTGAGCCTTGCTGAAACTGACAGTGACTGAGTTAAACAGGTGGGGAAAGGGTGAATTTCTCGATAGTAATTTTTAAAGTGGGTCTTTAACTTTCTGTGGAAGCACCTGTTAAAGCAGAGGCAGGTGACAGCATTGTTCAGTTTCACTGAGCAGTTGAGTCCAGTGGTAATACTACAAGGGACTTTTGTTTAAATATATATCTGTGTTTTGCTTTTTTTGCTGGGCTTTTTGCTGACATTCATTTCTTCAGTCGGTCTTTTCCTGATGTTAACTGCTGGTACCTTGGACACTGTACATTACTGGCATCAAAAATATTCCATAGGTAACAGAAGTGAACTGCTTGTTTTTAAAGAAAGAAACTAATAAATACAGTACAACACCAAAACAGGAAGCCCTGAATGATACTGCTCTAGCCAAGCCCAACATTGGATGTTGCATAGCTATGGCTGTGGTTCAGATTTGCATCCTGTTTGAGTGATAAACATTTGCAGCCACCCAGGTGAGCAGGTGAGTCTCACCAGGAGCACCACCTGCCTAGTGGCAAGGTAGTCTCTAATGCTGTCCCCCTCTCTTGCCCCTTGCTACTGGCCTGAGTGGCCTCCATGCATTGGAGGACAATGGCAGAGAGGGTTTCTTCTGCATGTCTTGTATTTTTGCGTGGTTGGTTCTTCAATTATCACTTTCAGTTGCTGGCACAGCACCAACGCTGCCTGCCAAATTATGTATTTATCCCAGAGTCTGGTCTCCTTCTCCTTGCCCCACACTGCCCTTCTTGCCCAGTCCGTTGGATTGGATTCTGGATGTGAACAATCAGATGTTTACCTTTAAAAAAAATATTTTTAATTGCTGATTACCAAACACAGAGCTCTTAGCTATAAAATGTTTAACTTGTGCAGCTGCGCTGTGGAGAGAGAAATCTTTTGACTGCCCTTTCCCTATCTATCATCTTTCAAAAGTGTACAGCCAAGAGATTTTCATTTCTTGCCTTTTTATCTTTGGCAGATTTATCCTTGTGCTGTACAGCTATTCTAAACACAAGCGTTTTGAAATGCTCTGAGAGGCCTTATTTTTGTTTGTATCTCTTTTAGAAGTATTCCTAGCTCCATTTGTTCCAGTCTGGCAGGCAGCAAGTAGGCTAAATTTCCTCTCACATCCGTGAATGTTTTGCTTGCTTTAGCAACCACAGGGATAGACTCCTCTCTAGTGTGTTGTTGGTGCAGCTTGAAATGAAAGCTGATTTTAACAAAGGTTGATGCACCTCCATCTCCAAAGGCCAAAGCGAAGAACATACTTTATTTTTAACTGCTCTAAAAGCAATTTCATAAAAGACATTCACAGAATCACACAGAATTACAGAATCAACCACATTGGAAAAGACCTCTGAGATCATTGAGTCCAACCGAGGGGAACAGAGCTGTTCAGTTTTGTTTCCTGCTGCTTCTGGGCTTTATGAAGCTGGTAATGTGGAGCTTGTGCTTTGCAAGTATATTTTGGGTTGCTTGAACTTCTCAGATATCTTGTGTTTTGTAAAGCCTTTGAGTGTTTTGTTTCAGTGCCATTATTTCTATGAATGTTGGTGGTTGTAATTCGGCTACAGAGAAGCACAGTTAGAGAAGGGCTAGCATTCGTGCCCCATCTGAAGCAGCATTTCAGTACTTGCATTTCCACTCTAGTGAAATGGTTAAATTTTGAAAGGTGATTGCAAAAAGGTCAGCTTGTCGATATTTTAGATGGCGTAAGGAAAAACAGGTATGTCAGTCCTGCAAGACTTAAGTGTTTTCATCTGTCGGGCATGGCAAGATTTCTTTTTCTAGCACTATGGGAAAGCGTGGGTCAGAAATTGCTTGCAGCCTTTTGTCTAGACAGAACCAGGGCATGCTGAGCCCCCCAGGATAGTAAGTGAAATGTGCCCTTCCATTTGGCACACCAGCAAAGACCCCACATAGAGGGCTGCTTTGCTAAGGGTTGGTTCACAGCATTGTCTTTGGCTTTGTACATGTCATGCGACTGTGGCCGGAGGTGCCAGCTTGCTCTGGCCCTTCGGTGTAATCTCAGTAGACAAACATTGTTGAAACCTTAGACTGAACTGTCAGCATGAGGAGCGTTAGTAGGTTGAACATAGCAGGGACTCTGCAACTTTTTCAGTGATTGCAGTGGTGTATTAGGGAGGGTTCGAAACATACTGAAACTAGAAAACCATGACACCCTTAAAAGCTTAACAAAAACCAATATTTATTACCAAGAGGTGGCCAACAAAACGAACAAACCCAAAAGGGAGGAAGGAGGAGAGAAATAAGCCCCCAGCATGACCTCCCCAGTTACCCAGCTGTTGCCCATAAAGTTATCTTACCGACCTAGCATGCCTATAATTACCCATAGCAGAAGCTGCATCCTTGGAGAGTCAGTAAGTTCACAAACTGGCAGATGTCCCTGCCAAATGGCAACGTTGTCCTTGGTGTGAAGTTAGCTCAGCTTCCAAGGAAGCACTATCTACTTTTATACAATTAGCTGAGTGACCACAACCTCCCAGGTGTGGCCAGCACCTCCCAGCCAGAGGCCCTCGGTCCCACCTCCCAGTTATGTAAGTGCACCTCTTCTGCGCACGCGTGAGAACTTCGGAAATCCCCTCATACACACACAATATGCTTTAGGGGTCTCTCTTAATTGATTCTGGGGGCCTACTTCATCCTCCTCCTCCTCAAATTCTCCTTCAAGCGACCTTGGAGGAGAATTAACCAATCATAGAACACCAATTAAAACAGTTTATACAGAAGTCCTCCCTCCAAGGACAAATTCACTGTTTTATCAGTGAACTTGGCAGGGAGAATACAAACTACTGCAGGTGGCTGGGGCCAAACACAGACCAAAAGTATCAGCATAAATTCACCCTGGTACATGTGGTAATACTCAATCAGCACTCCCACCCTTCTCTTTGCTGCCAACATGCACCTTTTACTAGTAATTGGGCAGGTGTGTGTGTGTGTGTGTGTGTGTGTGTGTGTGTGTGTGTGTGTGTGTGAATGTATGACTAGACTTGCCCTTCAGATCTGGAGGATCTGTTTTTCTCTTTTCTTGCACATAGCAAGTGACTGTTGAGATGCCTGAAGGTAAAGGTGAAGTGCTGTCAGTGCAAAGCAAGGGTGAAAATCAGCTCAAGGCTTAGATGTGATATAAGGCAAGGGGTAATTGTCCCTCTGGCTTCTTTCTGAGGTTGCAATGGATGTTGCAATTTGCAGCAGGGTGAAAGGGCATCTGCCTTGTCGAAGTCAGAAGAAGTGCTGTCTAGAGAGATGTGACAACAACGTCACTGCTGAGTTTGGTGGTAGTAATTCTCACTACTCCCCTCCCAACTCTCACTAGTAACAGTTTGCAACTGGAAGGAGCCAGCCAAGTTTTCAGACACTAAAAAATGGTGCAAAGCATTAATGCAAGAATACACAATACAGATTTTTCTGTTTTAGACTCAACATACTAGTAAATAGTCAGCTGCTCTGACTGAAGCAGCTTCTTCTGAGATGAGATGAAGCTGTCCAAGCACATTGCCAAAGCAATCCTATTGGAAAAATGTCAGCAGAAATTAAAGAAAACTGGTCATGGCAGTTCAATACACTTAGCCCCTGTATAAATGTCAACATGTTCTTTTTCACCCTTTCTCCTTTTTGTTTGTTTTTTAATTTCTAAATAGAAGCTGCTGTCATCCTCAGTATAATTCCAAAATAGCCCTTCTAGGTTCTGTTTTATTTCTCCAAACAAGACATGACCAGGTATCTGCTGGATCTGCATGAATAGATAAGTGTGAGAGACCTGACTGGCTTCAAATGCAAATACACTCCATGACACAGTTGGATGAATGAGTATCTAGTGTGTGCATGTCCTTGCAAGAATGTTTTCAAATATTAGAATAGTAATTACATATTACTAACTACAGAGTTATAAAGCTCTCTGTTACCTAGATTGTGATACTCAGTTATTCTTGACATGTTTTTCAATGTTTGTCATCAATTATAGGTTATTCATATCTGGAGAGACTTAGAAGAAATTAGATATTGATATCAACGTCCCTGGAATGCCCATAGGGTATGACATTTCAGCTCATATTTGTGGGACAAAGGTGTGGGTGTTTTTTACCCCTTTTATTTTTTATAACGAGCGAAGGCTGTATATTTTCTGCTAGTTTATTCAAAGGCTGGACTAAATGCAAGCACAAGAAAGAATTAGTTGAAAACCCTGTGAAGTTGATACAGTAAAGTATCTTCTGATATCTTTGAAACCTACTGTATTTTAATAAATAGTTTATCATCTGTCATTTAATTGAGAAGGGAGAAGAGAGGAGGAGAGGAGAGTCTGGAGTATCACAGATGGAAAAAATTATATTTTTAAGAGTTTTTACATGTGGTATTATCTTTGGAGAGATTAAGAAGTTTGCCTGGATGTGTTTTTTGGAGGAGGATAATAGAGGATAAATACCTTAAAATAAATTACTATGCTCCTGGTAATTACTTTCATTCATCTGTTTTTACTAGCCTGCATTTGTCCAGGGCCATTTCCCACTCTAACGAGATGAACCAGTATGAACAGAAATGGGTAATTTTGAAAGGAATTTACTCCTCTATTTTTGGTACAATAAATCCAGTACTAATAAAGCATAGCAGGGACAGACTTTAATGAATCACATGGTTTGGGTTGGAAAGGACTTAAAGATCGTGTAGTTCCGACCCCCCTGCCATGGGCAGGGATGCCACCCACTAGATCAGGTTGCTCAGAGCCCCATCCAACCCGGCCTTGAACACTGCCGGGGATGGGGCATCCACAGGTTAATGAAGACATGCAATGCAACAATGTAACAACACATGCAACACTATATTGACTTTTTTTCCTAACACACCCGTTTCTGTTTTACCGGTTGAGTGATTTTTAAAGTCATATTTTCACTTGCTTTACCAAATATTAAGCAGTGTACGTAGCATATTGTTCTGAACTCCAGTTGTCTGAAGGCTACAGTTCAGGATCTGAACCTCCAAGAGGACATAAGGGAGAGTTCTTGAGACTCAGTCCTCCATGATAGATAGAGCTCTTCTTCCAAAGTCTTTTGCATGCCAGCTGCCAGTGCCTCTATATGTAAAACATGAATATTCTGGGGTTTCTCTCTATTTCTTAATCATGCACCATCCCTAAATCTACATGTTGTACATGTCAAATCTTGCACTAATGTTAATAAGAACTATGCTTGCTTGAGAATACACATTTAGCTCTTTTGGCCAAAGCTTTGGAACTTGCCTAGCTAAAGCTTTCATCAGGGTTTTAGACAGTCAGGGTCAGGTTTTATAGATGCTTAGTTTATATGTCTGCGTAGACCTCCAAAGATCCCATTTGGTGCTTGTCCATCCTTTTGATTACATAAATGCTTCTAAGAACTGGGGCCTGGGTTGACTGAGCCAGATAAGGTCAAAGGGACCTTTTCCATGTCCAGCTGTTTAAGCCTCTGCAGCTCCAGTCCCACTGAACTCAGACCTGCAAGCTTTCAAAGTGCAGTGCAGAGTGGCCTGGGGAGGCTCAGTCCCTCAGAACTTCATGTTGCACTGTGACCCACTCCCTGCTTTCTCCATCAGAACAGTAGGTCAGGCTGCTTGTCCTGTGGGGTTGCCACCAACTCCTCACCTGTATGTGGGTAAGCATTATGAGGTGTTGGTCTCTTTGTGTCCTTTCAGGGAACCCATCTCAATAATCTTAAAATGTAATCTATTTTAAATCTTGGTTTAATTTTAATTTTAATCTGAATTGATCAGATGCTAGAGGCACACAGCTAGATATGTTTCTAGGGATAATAGAAAACTTGGATAGAGCATTTCTAATTTTTTATCCTGTGGCTGTTGACTACAGGTTGTTACCCAGTATTTCTGACTGGCTTATTTCTGAATGAAGATCCTTGCTGGTGCATTTCTACGGCAGCTTTCATATTACTTGTTTTTCTACATCATGTCAATTTCAGGTCTAGGAACTTTATTAGGGACTTGTTTGCATGCTATCTGTTATGCACAGTTGGATACAAGCCTACCCATCAAATAATCTGCTGTCTTTATGTTTCTTGTATGTTTTTCAAGTCCATTATCCAAGAACAACTCTTTTTTTCATGACAGAGAGTTTTTTTTAAAGATTTTAAAAAGCAACTGCAGGACAGGATGACAGTCTGATGCCAGTGGTTTAATAGCGATACTTGTTGATATTTCAAAAAGCACATTCTAAGGCAGTTTGAGAATGTTTTTCTCACTGAAAATTAAGCCCTTGGAAAATCATTTAGCATCCAAAACTATCTCTGTGTCAAAAAGAGGGAAAACCTAAACCCTTAAATTCTAGTATAGAAAGTGGAATTTCATCCTCACACTGAAATACTGAGTTTCTGCCATTGTTCTAATTTTCTGTAGGAAACAACTCCCTTGTATTTTGTAGATAGTTAATACTGTGGTTTCACTGACACTATTTAGGCAAGTAGTGCATGTTTTTAATATTGCCATAGTGGCACTATTCCAAATTCCCTTTGGTTTAGAAAAGCCTTGAAATGAAAGAAATCCTACAAATAAAAAATGCAAACCAAATCTGGCACAGTAGAGTCTTTCATCCACAGAAGCCACTTGTGTTTGCTTGTAAGGAATAACATGGAATAGTTAAGTTGTCTGGGCTGGAACTGAAGGCATTGGTTTCCCTCTAAGAAGATGGGAGAGTTTGGTGTTCATAATTTCTATGTAAGTCAATGTTAATATTCCTGTTTTCTTTTTAGTAAATTATGCAGACTTTCTCTTAATACAATTTATAGGAAAATGAAAGGCCAGGGAAAACATCTTGCCTTCAGGCTGTGTATGCTTCATTCTTCTCATTGTAATTTTAAAAGTAAAGAGGGTACACACACTTTGTTGTAAACTCAGGAAATGATGTGTTTTGAAGATTTTCCAAACATGTGGTGCAATTTTTCCATTAAAGAATGATTGTGACCTGCATGCTGAGGCAAATGTTAGTGTGTCTAATATAATGCAGTTTTATATCCAGGTCATCATAAGAAATGGTGTGAAGACAGATGCAATTTTGGAATGAATTTTAATTAACAACACAAAATATCCAATCCATGATAGATAAGCTCCCTGGTAACTTAAGAAAACCTAGACTTTTTCTTTTTTTTTTTTCCCTCAGTGCTCAGCACCTTGAAATCTTATTGTTGATGTACTGTTCAGTAATTATTTTCCAGAGAATGTGTTCTTTCTTTAAAAATGTTCTTTGCTGAATACAGAGCTACTAAAATATGAGAGATGGCCAAGACTGACTTGAGGCTACAGTAAAACTCCCATGTTTTGCTAATCCTAATGCACAGGCACCTTTTCATGTACTCCTCTGTTCTGTCCCATTGGTTGCATGGTGTAGCAGTGTGCATTGCATTGGTGTCACCATCACATTTATGCTGATGTTGCCATCAACACTCATATTGACAAAGCTCATGGAGGCACTGTGAATACCAGGTCTTTACCCTGGCACTGCTTCAGTAGAACTGTTTAACTATTATGGTGTTGACTGGATGGAGAGCTCCTTCACGGTCATTTTTGCCTTTTCACAGAGCAGGTTTTATCCTAGAGGCTCCACATTTAATGCTAGATGCACCTGAGAGTCCCTGCTTGATCATTGCAAGACCCAGTTCTGGCAAAACCAAAAGTAAATAACTTATCCTCCTCCCTTTTTGTTTTGATTCGGATTTTTATATTATATTTTGGTAGACAAAATGTGAACTCGAGGCAAGAGAATCAAGATTACTAAAGGGATCGAAGGACTGGTGACTCAGCTAAAAAATGCCATCTATCAAAGATAATTATACAAAAATTATATGAGTTTAGAGGCATATTTGAATCAGTTTTGGTTTGCCAAAAAGCAGATATCAAAATTACAAGATGACAAAATCAATTAGGTTGGAAAAGACCTCTGAGATCATAGCGTCCAACCTGTGACCAAACACCACCATGTCAACTAGACCATGGCACTGAGTGCCATGTCCGGTCTTTCCTTGAACACCTCCAGGGACAGTGACTCCACCACCTCCTTGGCCAGTACATTCCAATGTTGAATCACCTTTTCTGTGAAGAAATTCCTCCTAATGTCCAACCTAAACCTCTCAAGAGACTGTGTCCTCTTGCCCTATTGCTAGTTGCCTGGGAGAAGAGACTGACTCCCACCTAGCTACAGCCTCCTCAGGTAGTTGTAGAGAGTGATGAGGTCTCTCCTGAGCCTCTTACTCTCTGGGCTAAACAACCTCTGCTCTCTTAGCTGCTCCTCATGAGACTTGCTCTCTAGATCCTTCACCAGCTTTGTTGCCCTTCTCTGGACATGGTGCAGCACCTCAGTGTATTTCTTGTTGTGAGGGGCCCAAAACTGCACACAGGACTCAAGGTGTGGCCTCACCAGTGCCGAGTACAGGGGGACAATCACTGCCCTGGTCCTGCTGGACACAACTGCTGATTCATGCCAGGATGCCATTGGCCTTCTCAGCCACCTGGGCACACTGCTGGCTCATGTTCTGCTGCTCTTCAGCAGCACCCCCAGGTCCTTTTCTGCTGATCAGCTTTCCAGACACTTCCTCCAGCCTGTAGCGCTGCCCGCAGTTGTCGTGACCCAGCATTTGGTCTGGTTGAACCTCATACAATTGACCTCAGTCCATCTATCCAGCCTGTCCAAAATTCACCCATCCAGGGAAGTGACTGCAGTGGCATTATTCCTTGGACAAGTCCGAGCTCATAAAAGAGACATTTGGATCTGGTTCGATGGTTACTGAGCTCAATAGAGTCTTCACCTTGGTAGGTATTAATTAGATCAAGCTCTTCTATACAAATTTGGTGGTGGATAGGTTGGCTGTGTCACAATATCTATTTCTTTCTGTGCAACAGTGGTCCTACCTGTATTCAAGGAAGGAGCAACAGTGCAGTAATAAATATGTCAGAGCTGGAAATGTTCATTTTGTCTTTGCTGTAAAAAGACACTTTATGAAATCAATGGATTGGGTTTGAAAGTGTGGAAAAGTTTAGTGTCAGACCCATTATAACCTCAATGGAAAACAGAGCCAAATTCGAATAAGTGGTAGTTGCACAGTTTTCCAAGGGCTTGAATGCCGGGTGGATTTTGCAGTGATTGTCATTCTTGCGCCATCATCTCCACTGTTCCTAGTGGAGAAAGCCATGAGTACAACTGAAAATGTTTGCCCTTGCCACACTTTTGCTCTGGAGAAGTTTCTACCGTTCTAAGAATAAATGCTGGAATAAACAGTGAGTATATGATTTGAGCTGCCCCAGCTGGATTATTTTTATTTTAAAAATTTTATTTGTATAGAAGCATTCCTAGTATATATGTGTTGGATCATACATACATTTGGTCATTTTTGGCCATTGCAGCAGGCAGCATTCTGAAATGTAAATGTAAATTTAATAGGAGCTCAAAGGGAGGCAGGGCTTGATTCATCCTAACTTCAGGAGGAATCTGGTGCTTTAGGAGTTCAGTTATGCAGGACTTGGTTTCTGGGTTCATTCAAGGCCACATAAAACTGATTGTGTTTTCCCTGTATCAAAACTCTGCCATTTTTTAAAGTGCATTGAAAATTGTTATATGGGAGCAGCCTTCTGAAAACTGGTTGGAGACATGATGAAGACTTGATAGTTCCTTTCTACTCCTTTTCCCTCTCCAGGCTTGGAATATGACGTATAGGCAGAAATAAATCCACATAACTGCACTTAGCACACAGTCGTGCTCATTCAAAGGTACATATATTTGCGAAAAAAAAAACCCTAAACCAGCAAGCCCCGAGCAGTTTTCCAAGAGTGTGCTTATTTATTAAGTTCTGACACGGAGATGCAACTTGAACTGGAGTTGTGAGGCAAGCTAGATTTCATCAGAGGTCCGAGCAGTTAGAAGTGCTGCCCAGCACTGCATGTCGGTGAGGTGAAACATTGAATTTGAATGCAGCTCAGGGAGTGTATGTAGAAGAGGAAATGATTTCCATGGTAAGTCCCTGCAGTTCCCCTCAGTCTGTGTCAATAACCTGGGAGCACATAATGGTCATTGGATAGTTCATTCAACAGTCTGTAAGTCCACAGAACTGCTAGTCCTAAAACTTGCTTTCAGTTTTCAGTCTGAAGAAACACAGATTTCAATCCAGGTCACCATCCATGTTGCGTCTCAAGTCTTATATCTGACTGCAGACCACAGTGAGAAATGTCTGCGTTAACAAAATTAATTAGGTTTCACTGAGGCTTTGAAAGAAATTTTCAGGGTTGCACTTGCTAAACACTGAATAGAAAAAGAGGATTTCTCTGTCTTCACACTACTCAAAGACTATTACTATGTTTACAGTATTTCGTGCTTTCAAAATCCTAAAATCTCTTCTGGGTTCAGCTGTACACTGCTCAGTTGTAAGCAGCGTGGAGTGTTAATATTTTACAGGGTTACATTAGTGCTACAGAGCTTCTGTGAAGCACGTGGCAGAACATGTCCTTTATGGGATATGTGAGGAAGAGACAGGGTAAAAAAATGAAGGAGAGCACTGTCAAATGACCCTTCAGCCACACTGTACAACAGCAAGGCTCACGTAGCTCCTGTTTTAGTAGGTGCTGGGGGGGGGGAAAGAATACAAAACTAGAAGCAGTGGTGCCTGTAGCATTACATTTAGCTTGAGGATGGAGCCCCCAAACAGTTCCTTAGTCCCTCCTGCTGTCAGTGGATGAATCATTTTATCTTGTGAATGAGGCAGGCTCTTGGGAAGCTCTTAATCATGTGATAGTCTTCCACGTGAGAAGGCAAGGGAACCCGCAAATGCTGTCCCAGCCAAATCCTTTTCTCTCTCAACCAACTGGAAGTGTTTCACCAACAAACAGGTTTTGCTGCTTTCCTCTGGCTTGTGATGACAGCTGCAGCTGAAGGCGTGCCACACTTGGCAAGGAAAGCATCTAACCTGAAGACTAGCTTAGAAGGAGCTGCAGCCTTGTGGAGCGAATGTGACAGACAACCATGAAATTTTTATGAATGGGGAACAGCATTAACTGCTGAGAAACATGTGTATTATTTTTTCTTCCTACTACCCCCTGCACCCATCTCTCAGGAGAGCATTCTTGGTGGTTATTGTTGATAGAATCATAATTGTAGTTCATTGTGGGTAAAACTCTGTCCTGCTCATTAAGTAGCAGAGCTCCTAATGACTTCAGAAAGCCCAAGACATAAGCACGGAAGCTCTGAAATACACAGAAGGGAAGTCACTTGCTACATTTAAGTGACTGAACTTATGTAAAATGTGGGATGAGCCTAGAATTGTGGAGGTGGAAAATTAGCATGAAGGTTTTATTCTGTTCCTTCCGTGCATTCCTATTTATTTCTCAATAAATACAGAGATAAAAACATAGGCAAACAGAATACACTTACATAATTTGGAAATAGTGATTTTGTTGAGGTGAAAGGTTGTTTTTCCCTTAAAGATACCAGCTGGAGACTGTACAAAAGTGATAAGGAACAGTGACAAATGAGCATAGCTAGAGGAATTACTCACCAGTTTAAGGATACGTGACATTGCCAAACTGCCTCACAGGCTTGCAGAACTTGCCAGAATTTGTGAGCCTTTCCTCTGTAATATACACCCTTTTGTTTTCTAGAGAGACGCTCAATTAAAAACATGTTTTCCTAACTAAAAGGAGCCATGTGCAGTTCGTATCAGAGATGGAAGTCAACCCCTTTCCCCCATGTAAACTGCAAGACCTAGTTGATTCACACCTTGCCTATAAGGTGTCATTATTTCTACATGCTTGTTTTCTCTCCCTCTCTGCTGCTTCTTGCTTCATAGTCTTTCTTTCAAGTAAAAAGTAAATTCAGTAATATTTGGGTTGACATAAGAGTTTTGTACTCTTGAAGTCTACAATTAGAGAAAATGCAGTGACCTATTCCCAGTCCTTCCAGTCTGCTGGCCTGTTTTGGTTGAGTAGTTGTCCATCCTAGTCCTTTAACAAGTTGATGACATCCTTAGCAGTATCAGTGGAGAAATCAAAACACTGGGGCAAAGAGGCTGAGCTTTAACTCCACTGTTAGTAGGATTTCCCTCATAGGAAATAGCAGAGAAGGTGGTTGATTAGCAGTGGCATGATTTTGGGTGCTCTGTTGCATAGCTGGGGCCCCCAACATTTGTGGACCTCTATCTGGGTTAGACTGCAGCTCCTGCTGAGTCTACTTCAGCATCTTACTTTATGAAAGAGAAATACTACAGGTAAACCTGAATTGATGGCTGGCAGACTTGTGGGAATGCAGCAGGACCTTGTGGGGACCTCAGTACTACTCTACCTTCTCTGGTGAATTGAGACGTGGATTTCTGCTGTTGTTCACCTCAGTCATTTATCAATGCTAAGCACTTGGCTTAAGAAATGCTAGTAATAAGAGAAGGCCTAATATTGTCCATTAGCTAAAACAGTGAATGAGACAGATACACCATGGTGGCTAAACTTCTGATGCTCTCAATCTGTTAGCTATCAACTGTGTTTTCTTACTTTTAAGTAGGAAAAGATAGGTCTTTCAAGAAACGAAGCAGTGCTTCCCCTTCAAATGGTGATGAAGTAACACTGTGGTAAGTTTGGACAGGGTGGAGGCTGAAAACAGAGAGGATTTAAATATTCTGAGCTTCTTTTGCTGGTATGAGAAAGCAGAGTCCAAATGCTTTCGAAGTTTTTTTGAATGTAAAAGCTGTTAAAACATTGCTTCTCCATAAAAACTCTTTAACAGGTTTCAGCTGTTGCAAGATTGGTTTGGAAACCATGCTGTTTAAAATGAGTAAATGCAGGGGTATTTACATCTGTCTTTTAATGTTTTAGGATTCAGGTTTTAGAATTTTTATAGAACTGTGTGATTAGAAAGATTATTTTTTATTATTAACGAAAGTAATTTTTGCATTGTAGTCTTACTTGAGAATCTTTGACTTCTAGAAAATTCTCAGAAGGATCAGTCTTGGCATCATGTCCAAGAGGTTTGTTAATGTAGTCCTGGCAATACTGTTCCCTTGAAAAAAATCAGCATGGAAGTGCTAATAATCAGTAGTGGTAATAGAATTTCAAACACACATGTGTGTGATGCAAGTTAGTCTGAATCAACTTGTCTAATATTACCCTGGTAAGGAAATCCATTCCTAACCACCCAAGTCTGTGAGAGGACAGGATCCCAATAAGATTTCTTTCCTTCTTTACAACAAAATTCCCCCATCACCCTCCTGGAGCTGTAGGTCCACCAAATGCACGGTCCAGTGTACAGACCCTGCTGGAGGACACCCACTTCCCACTGAACACTTCTGCATCATCCTGTTTTTTTCCATTCAGCTACTTCATCCTTCATCTACTGCCTCCTCACCTCTGCTGCCTCCTTTCTGAAGGAGCCACATCACAGATTTCCCTGTTTGCTCTGAAGAATCTCCCATGAGGTCCTAGTCAAAACTCCACTCTATCACTCTCGTGTGCAAGGAGTCAAAGGAGAAAAGGCAGTTGAGGTAGCCAGGTCTTTGCTACCCAAAGGTGTTTGTTCATTCTCTTCGTGGGATAAAGGAAAGGGTTCATACTGGCAAGCTACCAACTGCTATTGCTCCTGGGACTTGCCTGGTGTCAGTGCATCTTCTCTGCATCCTCACAAAGGGCCTGTTGCTACTGCTGTGTGTAAAATCGGGAAGAATTTTGTCTGCATCAAGCTGGCTAAGCCAAGTCCCGTCCTAGAACACAGAAGAGGGCTACTCATTAAAGGTTGCTGTTCCTCATTGCCCTTTGGTCCCCAGGTAGATCTATTATGACAATACCCTGGTTCTGGATATACAGAAAATATTCCCTTTCCCAAGTCAAATGGTGTTCCCCTTAATGCACTGACAGATCTCAAGGAATGGGTTTGCAACAACGCCACTTTCTCACATGGCACATATTCTGTACACATTAGTCATTATAGTGACATGTTGTAAATGAGGTCGTAAATGCTAGAAAAGCCTTAAAACTGAGCTCTTACTTTAGGGTCCAGATAGCTGCAGTGACTTTCCAGTGCCTAGACATGCTTCACTCTGAATTAGATATTTATAGGCTCTAAACTGCAGAAAAGTGCAATGGGAGGCTCCTGTAATGCAGTTAAAATACCAGTGTTATTCACATTGAAGTTATAGCATGTTTTTGCTAGTTACTGTATGATTTCAAAGTTATCATGTTAGCAGATTATTAAGCATGAGTCATCTTATCAGATCTTGCCAGTTTGAATGAAGGACTTATATAATTTCTGAAATGTGATTTAGCAAACAAGAGCAGACTGTCAGCCAGCATCATACTGTCTGACTGAGCAGACAAGTTCCTTCTTCAGGAAACCAGGTAGATAATGATGCGTTTGCTGTGCTTTCTACAGCATGAGTCCCTCTCTGCCGAAGTGCCATTGGCAACTTCTGCTGTGGTTGGCAAACCGAAGACACAGTGCTTCTGAATAACTGTTGTCTTTGGATTTTTAACACAATCTTGACCGTGGCAGTCAACCTTACCTCATTTCCCTGAGGGGAAAACGGTTCTTCAGATGAACTGGGCTTTCTGTCTTCCCAAGACACATCTGTGGTCATGCAGCAATTGAGCAGCTCCATGATATCCCATGGGTTTACACTGAAGCAGCTTCGGACTATATCACTGACTATAGCTTTCCCCCGTTCTGTTTTCAGATTCTCTTCTTTGCCTTGTGTGAGTGTGGTGTTCCTCTTCCGATCTTTTGGTGTTTCTTCTGTGGCAGGGTGCATTGGAAGTACATATCTTTGAATATCTCTCTCAGAAGATATGTGGATGCCTTGGGGGTTTTGACCTCTGTCAAGACTTGACAGTGAATCTTTAAAAGGTTTAAAACAAATAACATAAAAGAGAAGGTTTAGATATTTAAAAGTTGTATGTTTGCAAAGGGGAGCCTTCTCCGGTGCCTAAAAGGCTTACAAGCTGGGGACCTTCTGCATTTATTATACTGCAGAGAGGCTCTGGTCATGTAAGGAGCTTTATGTTGCAGGTCATGCAGTGAGATCTGTACCATTCCTGTGGTTTCACAGAAGCTGGAATTTGAGTTATTGCAGCAGTTGTTCTCTGTGCATGCACTCTGGCTTGAGCTGCTGCAAAAACAAGCTTAAATTTTACACAATTTTATCTGTTTCCTAATTATGTGCTTCTTGCTGTTCATCCATTCCCTCCATGTCATGCTTAATTTCAAAGATGTTGGAAAAATACCTATAAGTTTTTTAAGTATCTAGAAATTCTCATCCTTGCTCCATTCTTGACCCCACCAAAGAGTCACAGTGCCTGGGTGGGTGGAAAGACCCATGAGAAGCCTTGTGGAGAATATTGTAGGCAGTACTTCGTGGCACTAAACCTGCATTATATGGGAAAACTGTTGTTTAAACATGTCTTAAAATGCCTCTTTGTGGTCTCTTTGCAAACACATGCTTCTTCTTCCCAACACCCGCCACGACAACTGTTATCTCCCATGCAGGAATGTCCTGGGAAGGGTGTCCTGAGGTGTTTCTCATTGGTCCTTGTTAACCCCTTCCTGTGATTGGGTGTTCCTGTAAGCCCCTTGAGACTTCTAATTGGTTACTTTGTGAATCCTCCTAAACCCTATAAATGTAACACCCCCAACAGTAATCTCTCTCTTGCCTCCTCTCCACGCCTGGTGTGCTGTCTCAGTGCCTGCCATGGGACCACGTGGGTGGGTGGAGGAGGGGAGGGCACCTCTCCCCTCCAGGCTCAGGACCTGAAACCCCTGATGCTGGAGTTCCCTTTCCCAGTCCTTCAAGACGTCGGAATGGTTCCTCAGATGGAGATGGAACTAGAACTGGGCCTCTCCACGTCGTGGGTGGGGAAAGGGATCCAGAGTACTTGTCCATTTTGTTTCCAGTTTTGGTTTGCACAGGCCAACCTTTGCCTGGTGAACGGGAGCGAGTGAGCAGGGATGTGCAGGCTGCAAAACCATTGAAACACAGCCTCCTCATCTCCCTTGGCACAGAGCAAACTGGCTTTCTGCAGCTAACTGGCAAATGATGTTGAAGAGCAGCTATGTGGGCAGGTAGTAATTTGTGTGGATTTTAGGGAAAGCATTCTCCAGGGGCAGTTAGCCATTGTGTAGCTATCTTTTTGAGCCATGACACGGTTCATTTTGCATCTAAAAATGCTTATGTGGAAGAGGATAGGGAACAAAATAAGGTGTAACATTGTCATGAATGCTGCATTTCAGCTGTAAAAAATGTAAAGGACTTTTCTGCTTATATGAGAATGGAAGTGAAATGAGATCAACAGAAACTCCAAGACTTGTGGGTCCTCTTCACAAAGAACAGGAGAGAGAAGATTAGGAAGAGCCTCCAAACAGACCTGCAGAAATGAATGGAAGTTCACAAATACTTTATCTGTCTGAGGTCACTGAGATGACTTCTTTGGCATTAGGTGTGTACAGAGACACTCAGACCTTGCTGTGATCTTGTGATTGCCATGAAAATGGCAAGTGTTTTTCTTGGAAAATAGACAGTATGATAAAAAAAGCAAAATGTTAACTCTCAGAGCTCAAGGAAGGTTATGGCTTAAATCTTTCAGGTCCTTTGAGTTTTTCTTAAACCTTTGAACAGCTGATGATTATCAGTATAGCACAGTGAAGGGTGACCCTGTTTGATTCTTCCTTATATTGAAAACTCAAATTCAGGCCTTCACTTTGATGCCTCTCAAATTCAGTTGAAAAGGAGATGTTTGATTCATTTGAGAAATGTTCAAAAATTACGTAAAATGTCATCGTCTCTTCAGATCTGGTGTGTTTGAGTTGGTGCTTGATTGCCACCCTGGTGTTCAAGGTTAATTGTATGTTTTAAGATTTTGTTTAATTTTCATTTCCTAGGTATGAAGACACAGTCAACATCTTTTGGGCTGCATTTATACTTTGTCAGAGATTTAAGCTTCAAATCATATTGCCACTGATACTGAACTGACTTGTTTGAAAAGCTGTTTTATCTTCAGTTGTATATTGCAAGGATGTTCCTTCCTTTGGGTTTAGGCTTTTTGCAGGCAGAATGAGGAATGTGGCTGCTTAAAAGCAGGTGAAGTTTTGAGAAACATGTTTTGAAGGACATGAGAATGAGAGTGAAATGGATTTAGCTAAGCTTACAAATGTTTCATTTGCCTGTACAAATGTGGTTGTGCTTTGGGATTGCTGAAGTGTGGGATTTTGCTCTCTGTTTGCAGGTAAGGAACAAGCATGAGCTTGGCAACGTGCGACCATGAGTGCCAGGTCCGTGTGATCTGAATTGCGTCTTCCACTGACTTCCCAGCACCGAGGTGTTGTTGATCCTGTGCTATGGAGGACTGCCTTCACACCTCCTCTGAAAACCTCTCCAAGCTGGTGAGCTGGGCCCACAGCCATGGGACCATCTGCAGCCTCATCCCCAACCTCAAGCACCTGCTTTCCGAGGGGGCCCATGGCAACCTGACGGCCATGTGGGGCTGTAGTGCTGGCCATGCCTACCACTGGCCCCTGGCTGCCACTTGCCGGGCTGGCTCCCAGGAGCGTGTCTGCTTCCAGGACAGCCGCAGTTTCAACTCGGACAGTCCCAGCATGCTGGGTGTGCCATCAGAGGCACAGGCCAGCCCCCTGGAGCGCTACCCGGGTCGGACGGGGAAGACCAAGCTGGATTGCACCCGCACTCGCGACTCCTGCGACTTCTCCTATTGCAGTGAGCCATCGGAGCTGGGTGAGCCTGTGGAGGAGTACGAGGATGAGGCCACTCTCTTCGACATGGTCTGTGAGTCCTCTGTCACCGACGAGGACAGCGACTTTGAGCCGCACCCCCACCGTGCCCCCACCGGTCCCCGCAAGCGTCCGGCTGCCGGGCTGCCCACGGCTGCCCAGGCGCAGCCTGCTGATGAGGGCGGCAGTGACGTGCTCCTCAAGAAGATAAAGCAGGAGCTCCCTGAGGACTACTATATAGTGGCCAATGCTGAGCTGACTGCCGGTGCCGACGGGCCGGCCCTGGCCCTGACGCAGATGTCCAAGCCCAAGCCACAGCCCCCAGCCGGCCCCTCCTGCCTGGTACCCACCAGAGCTGTGCCCCAGCCTGTCGCCGGCCCCGACCCCGACCCCCAGCGCCTCTGCTCCTCCCCGCCCGGCCTGCCCCGCATGGCCCCACAGCGGCCGCCCCGGGGACCCCTGGCTTCCCCAGCACGGGGGGCAGGCAGTGGCCCTGTGGCTGCCCTGCAAGTGCCAGCCACCAGCTCCAATGCCACCACCACCACTGGGAAACCCATCAGCATCCCCCTCTCAGCGCTGCAGCTGCCTGGTCAAGAGGAGCCACCGGCCGCTGAGGAGACTCTCCCATCTGTCCCACAGCTGACTCCAGGTGGTGAGGTGGCTGGCTCGCCCTCAGTGAGTGCTGAGCCTGAGGTCAGCTCCAGCCAGCAACAGTCCCATGCCGTGCCCACCACCACTCCCGAGGCAGTGGTGCAGTTGATGCCAGGTAGGACACTGGACGGGAGGTGAGGGACGGCAGCATTTTGGGGGTGGTCAGCAGGCATGGCTCAGTGAGGGGGCAGCCTGGGAGGATGTGCTGCATTGCATCAGGGTCCTGCTGGCATATAAGTCAGTAGGTAGAGAACCTACACACACTTGGAAGAGGATTTGGAAGACCTCAGCTGAGCAAAGACCATGAGGAAGTATACTGCAGCCACAGGGAGAATGCTTTTTTAGGTCCATTTTGGTTACACTTGTTTCATGGGAGAGAGCATGCAGCCACCTTGCTGTGTGCGTGGGTCAGGGAGGACATGAAACTCATGCACTCTTTTGATGAACGAGAAAGAAATGGCGTCATCCAGTGTAGCCTGGAGGTAGGGGGTCGGGTGTTGCCTTCACCCTGTCAGAAGAGTGACATTGGACATGGAGAGGCACAGAGCACAAGGAGAGTACCAGAAGAGAGGTTTGCACTTCTGTAAATTGTTAAACTATTTCCCTTGCCTGTAAATCAGAGCAGTCTGCAGAGATGAGTATTACTACAGCCTTAACCATGAAATTGATAACAATTTAAGGCATAATAGAATTAATTTTTTTTCCCTTTTCTTGGTGAGAGCACTCATGCCCCATGTCCATAATTTTTTCATCTCCAGCTGCTGTCAATGCACAAAGAACTGGCAAAACCAGATCAACATTATCGCATAAAGAGCATGTTAAAACAGCTTACTTCTGCTGAATGATTATCTGATGTGCAGAATAACTAACTGTTAACTATAGGTCTTCAAGAGGGAGTGGAAATCTTTTTTGAGCAGATTTGCCAGCTCCCTCTTGATGTGAGTGCAGACAGTGCTCACTTTGCTCTTACAGCTGGTGAGTGGTGCCACTCTGGGAGGAGATGTGGGCAGGAGTGAGTTCTGCATGTGCTCCCTTGCTGATTCAGCCTTGGACTGTCTGATCAGAGTACAGCCAAACAATGAAGGGGGAAAACACTGCTTATATGCAGTCCTGGGCAGGTAAGCACTGAAAACAATGACTTTAACAGAGTGGATGATACTTCAACCTGGACATCCTGAAATCTGATTGAATGCTAGTAAAGCTATTAATTGGCAAGAGCCTGCAGATCTTGTTGTCAGATAAAAGAACAGACAAAGTTAAATACTGAGTTTTACTAAGTAAAACCCTGCTAAGCATTAGAAATTAGAAAGGATGATAACTGTCTTAGTGATACCAAAGTATATTCTTCTTTGGGACCCATTTCTGCATGCCTGCATCTTTGAGATGTTATTTTGCAGTAGTCCTGTCATGTAGCATCCCTTGTGGAAATTCCCTTACAAAAATCCATCTGGTTTAGAATTGACTCTATTCAGCTAAATATGAGCGAGGTGGGATGCCTGATGCCATTCAATCCAAATTGTGTGGTAAATCTATTTATTCTGCCTTCCTCAGTTTGTAGTCTGTCATTACTATATATACTAGAGCTGGTTTCTACCAATGTGCCCTTGCAACTTGCTTAGTCTCAAACTTGCAATCTGGGACGACAGAATAGAAACCTAGGAAGAATTTTTTCGTGTTAGGTGTGTGTTATCTGGGAGAGTGATTTACTTTTAACAGATCCATTAAAAAATCTGAAGTGTTTTTCCAGGTCCTCAGAAGCCAAACAAGATCAGCAGTTGTTACTGCTTAGGGTTAAACCTTACAGGCATACATGCAACACTGCATTTTCACTTTTGTAGAGTTTCAAGACCAGGGTTGGTCCATGTCTAATGTCTTACTGTTAGGACAAAGTGGGATTGCTCCTGGACAAATTTGCCCACTGCATAAATCAACCCTCAAAACCTTCTAGTGCGTTTTGCAAAGACAGTGATGTGGTTCTCAAAGTGCTGTCCAAATTCCGCTTCAATCAGTTATGTTCTCTGTAGATAAATTTCTTGTGCTCTTCCAAAAATGTGTTACACAGTTCCTTTCCTGGTATAGTGTTGTTGGCCTATGCTGTTACTCTACTCAGTGGTAGTGGCATTTTAATGAGGGTAAAATGATTGACATATGACTAGAACTTGATACATGAGTGAAGTCTCCCATTTCCATAGAGCTTGCTCCTTTGGGAAAGAAGGGCTGGCATTAATAAATCTTCAAGTTGCAGAAAAGTGAGCAAGTACAGAAAAGTGAATTTATTACAGATGCATAATTCTGCACAGCAGATTCTTGATAAAACATGGAGGTTTGAGTAAAGATTAGATTAGGGTAATTGCTTGTGTACAATGATTTCATTAGGTTGGCTCCTAACAAAGAGCAGTATACTGGAAGTGGTTCATGATATATAAAATTTGAGCTATATTGAACTACAAGAAGATATTTATCTATCCTATGCAAAAATTTTCTGTCAGCTAGATATAAGGATGAGTATAATTCTTATGTAAAAAAAGGCAGGAACTAATTACATCGAAGAGCCTAGAGCTTTTATTATTTTATAGGCTCAGTGCCTGCTTGACAAACAAACAAAGGTTCAGTTGAAAGTAAGCAGGGAATTTAAATTCTCTCTTGTCCCCTCCAAAGTGTTGGTTAATTTTAAAATAACCAGGCCTTGTTCCTGGTCCCATTAGAACTGATAGTATAAGGTCTAAGTAGGCAACTGGTAGTATAAGGTCTAAGATCTGTAGGACTAAGGTCTTAAATAAGTTATGATTAAAGGCTGCAGTCCAACCAGGACTTTGAGTTTTAGCTGAAGTAACATGTCCTTGCATTTGTACCAGCCACAGCTGATAGTTTTCATGCATGCTAATCTCATAGATCATGAAAGTTTGAGTGAGATTCTCCATGAAATCAAAAATCTTGATGATATATGTTAGCTTAGGCCAGTTTAAGCAACATTATGCTTTTGGACTAGTCGCTCTTTCAAATAGGGTTTTATTCCCCCTCTTTTACTCTCTTTTAAGAGTAAAAGGTTTTAATGACGGCATGGTGACAGAATGTATAAGCAAGGGCCTTACAAAGATATTTTCATGTCTCAAAAGAGAGGTGGCATCCCAGTGAAAATTCAGTTATGTTAGGCACTGATTTCTGTTGGGTTTAGGTGTCCATCTAAGCATTGTGGCATATACTGGATTATTTTTTGTTACATTTCAGCACTAATAAGTGGACATTTGCCTGTGAATTTTCAGGTCTTTCATTACCACTTTATTAACAAAGCCTTCAAGAATATATGTATGTACTATTTAATCCTCCTTTTCTTTTTCTGGAAAAACTGAGAGGACCTGCATCTGTTAGGAGAGAAATTTTTTGCAATGATGGAGAGCAGGAAATTTCTGCAATTTCTATTTCCCAAACAGGCTCTTTTGTCCTTTGCTTCTGCTAACGCTTGATCTGCTTTTTTGTCTCCAAGAACCAACAAAGGCAAGGTAGATCACATCAGTGGAGATTGAAGATGAGTAAGAAACATCATGCTTTAGGTTGCAGTACATGCAGCTTAGAGAAATTAGTGACATTTTGATGTCTAAAACCAGGAATGGAAAAGATTTGGTGTTATTGCAGAAGGATATGGAGGAAGACTATGGCTCAGAGAAGGGCAGATCTTGTTTTATATGAAATAAGTTTTGATTCTCAGAGAGGCAGGACTTACTTTGCAAACAGAATTGCTGAAGAATTTAGGAAGAATACTTGCTTTTCACCTGAAAACTGAGGGTGAAGATGTGCTTTGTATTAACAAGAGAGTGCAGCAAGGTATCTCTGGTCCAACATTAGTCCAGCACTATAAATAGAAGAGCAAAGAGCTCCATGAAAAAAAAAATAAAAGATATCAAATCCATATGTACAAACTGTGCAGAACACAAAGAGTAGTGAGATGCAAAGTGAAAAATCATCTAAATAAATTGACTAGGGTTGTTGCTTTTGTCAGAGATGTGGCAAATGATATTCTGTGGTACCATCACAGTGCCACTCACTCTCCTGCCATCGTGGTTATTGAACAGTATCAGCATTTGAATGTGTGCCGTGGTGGATCCTGGTCTGTGGTGAGGGCAGTACTTAGCTTTGCTGGCTCTGATGTCTCTGCTCTGACATCCTCTCCATTCTTTTATTTTCTCTAACTGGTGTGTTAGAATGTCATATAATCAGCTGATAATCAGCTTAGCCTGGTGACTTGGGCAAAGATCTAGTTCTGTTCCTGTGCTCTTGTCACAGGAAGGGGATTGCAGCCTTTCATGATTGGCATGTAACATGGTTTGACTCTTGCTCTGCTCTCAGTGTGGACATCTGTGTTGGTTCCAGGTGTTCATATAAGTCTCTGTCTGAACATGACCATTATAAAATGCAATACATCTGGGGGTTGTCTGATATTTGTGTAGAGCTCTTAGGTGGAATATTTTAAGTATTTTTCTGCACTTTTCTTTCGTACTTCACATGGGGTTGCTGAAACAGAAAGGGAAAGGGACTTGATGGTTTAGGTCAGAGTACTTTATGAGAGTGATTTTCCACTTTATAGAAGGTTGGTACTTCAGTAAATAAGCCTAAGGAAGTAATCATTCCCCTGCACTTGGCACTGGTGAGGCCACAGCTCGAATTCCCTGTTCATTTTTGGGTCCCTCACTCCAAGAAAGACCTTCAGGTGCTGAAGCAACAGAGGGCAACAGACCTGGTGAATGATTTAGAGCATAAGTCCTATGAGGAGTGGCTGAGGGAGCTGGGGTTGTTTAGCCTGGGGAATAGGAGGCTGAGGTGAGACTTTATCACTGTCTTCAACTACCTGAAAGGAGGTTGTAGCCAGGTGGGGGTTGATGGCAGGCAACTACTGACAGTAACTGGATGTGTTCCTTTTGATCAAACTCACGATGACTGTCAGTGACACTGTGGTCTGTTGTAGCTTTTCATTAACTAGGTCTTCATGATGAAAACATCACTTGAAACCATAAAACAATTGATTAATAATATTTAATTAATTGCTTACTGCTTTACACTTCCGGGGGAAATGAAAGAAGAAAGCTGGCTGTCTGTTTTGTTCAGAGAAGGAAAACATTTTCTCTGAACCGTTCTACTCAAGGTCACAAAAAGCTCAATGTGCTGTATTACTGAATTATTTTAAGCAGGAAGCCTATACCCAAAGATCAAGCCTGTGAAAAATAAGACTGTTCATCTCTGATCCTTGAATATCTTGGTTCAGTTTTCTGTTTACACTCACCTCTCTCTTAACTGGGTATCTACCTAATCTCTGCTTTACTACAGTGACTGGTCAAGGATAGCAGTATGAATGAGCCACAGAAGCACTGATGTTTTTGTATGGAAGTAATTTCATTTTGTCCACAATTTGGAGCACTCTTCTGATTGTGATGGGCTCTGTCCTTTAGTCATGTTTGTGTGCCAGGTTATGGTTTGTTTGTTTTTTTCTATCCTTTACTCTTGGCAAATGGAGCACTGCCACTTGTTTGGAACCTGATTTCTCTTACTGACTATAAATCCAAGAAAACAGATTAACAAACATGAAGACTGTTCGTGGCATTCCAGCACAGCACTCATGCCTGCATGCTGATATACATTTTGCTTTTTGCTCACAGATTTCCATTTTATTTTTTCAGTTTGTATAAAGAAGTGGCTTTTTGCCTCTCCTTCCTGTCCTGTGAGTTGCCACAGACCTCAGAAAACTTGGGCAAATAACTTGTCCCATTTACCATTCACTTACACAATTGTTAAATGCATCAGACTGTTTATTATGCTAGCGCATAATAAGATAGCCATATGTACATATAACATACATCCACAACTTATCCATTAAACTATACCCCATGTCACCTCTTACATTATTTGTTTGTGTCAGTTTTGGTATGAACTCATTCAGTAGCAGGGGAACTGATTGTTCATGTCCTGTATAGAAGAACATTTTTATGGAATAACAGTACAATCCTGACAGGAAGACTTTGACCGTGTAAATACAGAAGAGAAATAATAACAATATTCTTAGCAGCAGAGAGGTATTGTAATATGTATATGCTCTCTGAGTAGCTAGAAAACATTTGAAACTCCTCATTTTATTTAAGGAGGCTTTATTCAAGTAGAGCTGCAAAATGTGGCTAAATATTTACTCAATGAAACTATGATAAATTAATTTTAAACATTTATTCAAGGACAGAAATAAATCAGTTGTGCCATGAACAACAGTCTAGTTCCTGATAAATATGCTTTTCTTATAGGTTTGTCTCCTCTCTGTGTAGAATTTCCAGCTGTTCCTGCACCTCTTGGGACTCCTTGTCCTGGCAAATGCTTGGACGTGCCATGGCTAATCATGTGTGTGCACTTTGGTCTGCCAGGGTGTGTGAGCAGCTGCCTAGCAGAGTATCTAATGCCTGGGGCCTGTGGTCTTTCTGCAAGCTGGGACGTATTCCCAGCTTGTTGAGTCTCCCCCAACCTTGTAAGACCTTTGCATCTTTGAACTTCCATCCCTTTCTAATATGATGAGAGTTGTGTTTGCAAAGGTTAAAGTAAAGTTCAAAGTCATCATTTTTTTTTCTGGAGTGTGATTAGGAGAGTACTCTCAGCACAGGCTCCAAACAGAAAAGCAGGCTAAAAGTCCGCCTTAGAAGCTGTTTCACTTGAAGTGTTGAACTTCATCCTCTCTGGAGAACTGTGTAAAGAACTGGTCCTCAATACTGCTTTCTGACCCAGTGAAGGCAAAGGAAATAGATGTTTTAAAAGTGTGCATGGAAATCAGTTTAGCACAAGGTTGTAAATTGTGAGCTCTTGTGGTAGTTTGAGCCACATTAGAAGTCCAAAATCCAATTTCCAGGCTTCCCCCCACCCCTTCCCACAATTTTTCCTAACACTGGAGAGAAACTGTCAGGCCAGAGGCTTCTATAGGGGAAGGGGGAAGTATATACATTTATTTACACAAATAAATACTATACAAACTAAAGGTAACTATATATATATATTACATTTCTATCAGTCCTTTTAAGCCCCTCCCTTTAACTTTAGTCCAGGAGAAGCCTTTTCAGGCTGCTGGGTAACGCAGTCTCTCTCGTGGGAATGTTCTGGGCCCCTGAACACTCCATAACCAACCTTCAGCTGTTTATTGCAGTTTTTCTTCTCACGAAGTCCAAGAAAGTAGCTTTGAGTCTGTTCTCCTCAGTCTGTGTCATTTCTGTTGTATGATCTCTCCCTCTCGGTCTCATATCTCGGTCTGTAGGCTGCTGCAGTGTAGTTCAGCTTATCAAGTGTCCTCCGAGTCAGTTCTCGGCTGCCCCCGGTCAGCTTTGGCGGGGCAACTCCCAAGCTCTTGGCCTTTCTCCAGTTTCACCTGGGATTCTTCTCCCAAGCGTCAGGCCTCCTCCTCTGGCCTGTCTCTTGGCTCAGCTTAAATGCTGAGACTTAAAATCCACCCCCCACCAGCCTAAATGCAGTGGGGGAGGAAAAAGCCCCGTAGCCTTGGCCAGAGGCAGAGTTCGGTCCAGCTATACACTGTCCCGAGCGTCCCGCAGCTGCAGGGGGGGAGAAGAGGGCCTAGCCTCCTCCCTTACCTCTCAGGTGCTGTGAATCTCTTCCTTCACAGCACACGCTCCAAATGCTGCCTCTAACTCTGGCCTAGGCAGAGTTGGGGGCCACAGGGCTCCCCTTCCCCCCCGGAGGGGGAAAGAAGGAGCCCAGCCACCCCCTGGCCTGGCAGACGCCAACAGCAGAACTGCCAACAGCTTCCGGTGCTGTGATATATGATTTTGAGCAGAAGCGAACAACATGGATGGTGATTGTCTCTCCAGGGAACACTGCCCTGGCACCCAGTCACCTCTGAGCTCCCCCCCCGAACTCTCGGGGGGGCCAATCTTAACCCATGACAGCTCTTCATAGAGTTTGTGCCCTTCATAGCCGCTTCACTCTGACTGGAGATTATGGAGTGAAAGGAAAGGTCTGGCTGGGCGAAATCACCAACAGAGAATTTCAGAAATAAAACTGCAAGGTCAGTAACAAGTCAGTTGGAGTACTTTGCTAAATTAAAGATGGGGATGAGAGAAAATATACTGAAATGCAGTTCTTTGGGATGTGTGTGCTGCTATCTGTTCCCGGAAGTAAATGGCACGAGCTGTCAACAGATGCTCTTACACCTGCAATAGATAGTTCAGCCAGAACAGAGAAGGGTAGCTTTTGATTCACTACCAATGACACTTTAATAAAATAGAGAAAAAAATGTCTGCAGTCTCTAATAAGCAATATATCAACCAAGTACTGTCAGCTTGTGTAGAAAGTTCACAGTATGATTTATTATGTTAATTACAGTCATGTGGTCCTCATGCTCTTGAGTCTGCTCATATTCTCAGCTTGATTTAAGGATACTCTTTGGCCAAGACTTAAAGTGCAGCTTATTATGATTAATGTAATAAAATATTTATTACATTCTCCTTTTCTTTGTTTCTCTGCTTGCTGCCCCAGTTAGACTTGCTCATTTGAAACACTGATATAAATTAGATTTCAGATGATGAGGATCTTCATCTGGTTTTAATCTCTCTCTTCAGTGTTATGTTTTTTTCACATCCTTTGTTCTTATTTTCTCTTCTCTCCCCCACATCTTTATTTCCCTCCCTATTTCCCAGCTCTGCTGCTCAGCTGCTGTCTAAAGTGAATCAAAAGCCAGCAAACGTCATAGCCCTGGCTTATCCCTTCAAGATCTCTCGCATTGCTTTCTCAAATACGCTTATTAAAGTTATTTCTTACATGCAATGACATTAAAACTGGTGGTAGGCTGTAGCTGAGAACATGCTAAGCCTCTGGTGATGTGGGGTGGAATGTTTTACATGTTCTACATTTACGTTCTCCTTAGAGAAGACTAAACTGTAAGGGGATGCATGCTTGGGCCCAATTTCTCATTCTTCTTCCACAGGGCTTGCAGAGAGGCACAAAATTCCACTGTACCAAATTTTCCAAAATGCCATATAAATTTATACTTGTTATTTTGTGCAAACCAGCCCACAAGTTAAACTGTTAGCTGAGCAATCAGTGCTTCTGAGATCTGTATACACGTCTGCAAAACTGGGTTTCTCTGAATGAGTAAAGGTGAACACCTTTCTGAAAATTGAAGCACTTAGCTTGGTTATGTAAGACATGGGGGTTTGCCATGAAAATCTGTATAATTTTTAAATTATAAGCTTAGTTCAACAAAGGAGGTGTGTCTCAGATCTTTACGGGTTTTTTCTCTCCGCATTTTTGTTTTTCTTCTTGTTATTTTCTCTTAGCAGCTTATGAATCAAGTCATTGTATGCACATGAATGTTGTTCAGTTGTGCCCCTCTTCCACCTTCAAAACATATAATGACTTAGTCCAGTTTATTGCTACACTACTACAGAAGCATATACTTAGATACAAGGACTCCAGTCCAGAATGCACTTTTAATATGCTTTTTGGATTGGAAACTTATTTGGAAGAAAAACCGATACTCTGCTGAGGATGTGTATACAACACTTTCTGGAGTGGTGCCAAGCCAAGTCCTTTTGGAAAACGAGTGCATCACTTCTGCCATGCATCATCCAGCTTCTAGTTCAGAGGGTAGGTTAGGCAATCACAATCATTCCTTGAATTCCTTCTGCCACAGAGCATGAAAGTAACTAACATACTTTGAAAGGGCAACATTTCTCTATATTGCCAAAAAGTCCTGGGTAAAAAAAGAATTTTATTTTCTAGAGTTAAATATGTAACCTGAAGAAAATAATTGGCAAAAAAATTCTCTTTTCTTTAGTCTTAAACTGAAACCAGTACTTTGAGTTTTCTAATGGTGTTAGCCATGAATTGTATGGAAACTATGAGAACATTATATGGCTGAATGCAAAGATGCATGCTCCACATAAAGCTGACATTAGCTTCACATTCTAGGTAATGTTTTGCCACTTATGAGCTCCAACAGCACTTCAATTTCACCAAACTATCTGATTTATTTAACCTGAGCTCTGAAAAAAAGCAATTATGTTTTAGAAGTGAACATTTTTGAAGAAAGTTTAGGCAGTTATTTTGAAGCACATGGGGTTTTACATTTTTTTAAAGTTTTCTAATATTTTTGGGTTTGCAGTATTGAAAACTCTAAGTGCAACTTTTATATCCTCCACCTCTATGAAGAGTTGAGTCTCTGAATGTCAATTATATAAAGGTCCAAATAATTTGTTTTTATAACCCTCCTTTAAAGGTAATAGCTATGGACATAAGAGAGGAATGAGGCAGGGCAGGTAGACCTGAAGGTGGTTGCAGGCTAGGTTATAATCCAGGTGGCTGACCTGAAACAGGGCAGCTAAAATGACAGACTCCAGTCTAGCTGTGAGCTGAGTATATTATGCCTGTGTATCACCTAAGTACCAGATATATGAATTTCTTCTGTACTCTTGCAAAATACCTTTTGTTTCTGCTGTTCTCCATAGTGTGCCTCAGGGAGCAGCTGTAGTGTCCTGCTGTGCAATGCTGCAGCATTGGGCAAGCCTGGGAGAGCTGGACTTGGTATATTTGTTCCTGACAAATGGAGATGGAATCTGTGTAAGGCACAGAAGAAATAAATCCCATTTTGCATTGCAGCAATTTATGGTAGTGCATCTCAGAGCAGCTTTGAAAGGAGATAGGAAATTGCGTGGCCTCATGCCCTGGAGATGCCACTGTAAGTGTTCAGTGGAAGAAGTCAAATGCGAGGTAAAGATGGCATTCAGCACTTCTCTTTTCCACTGTCCCTGATGAAACCAAAACCAGACAACTAGATGAAGTGGAAATCATACTTTGAACAAATGAAAACATTTTTTATTTAGAAAATGCATTTTTAGAATCTTTGTGCTGCAATGGCTCGTGTACAGTCAGGTGGAGAAGGAAGGAAGCCTTGTAGAAATCGAAGTCCCAAGAGCGCTGCTGTTTTGCTGTGTTCACTGGTGATTTCCAGTATCCACTGCCTAAAAAGGGTGATCCAATCAGTCTTCATAGGAGGAGATAAATTCTTATTTGCTTGTCATAGCTACAAATTTCCTGACATGTGAAGATCATGCAGTAGTCCCATTAAATGTGTATTTTACTGTTGGCTTTGCCAGCAGCCAAGTTGCATCTCATATCTTTTCAAGCTGTTGTAGGAAGAAAGTAGTGAAAGTGAATGCAAACTGGAAACCAGCGCTAATATCTGAGAGAGCATCCACTTGTCAGACCATTGTATACCTTGCAAAAAAATATACAGGTGACTAAACTTTGTTCTAGTGACTCAACTTCATGGAGACCGATGAATGAATATTCCCATGCTCATTTGCTTGCAATCTGTGTCTTTTTTTCTCTGACAGATCTAAAGCTTTTTAATTTTAGAGTAATAAAACGCTTTGCTGATAATTTTTTTGGAGGAGGTCAGCTGAATAGAAGTGTAATTTTTTTTGTCAAAACCCATGTGGATATTAATAAATAAATTTTTCTCATACTACAGATTTTACATGCTGGTGAAAGCCTTTTCTGAAAATGTTAAACTACACAGAGCTTGATTTAATGTAGTGGAAACAGGGAAATTTAACCGTTAAACAGTTTAAAGAATTTAGTAACAACATCAGATAGGTAGGGCAGCAATTCAAGAAAAATGCAGAAACACTTTCTTCTACTTCAGCAATCTGCATTTGACAAGGTTAGATCCTGTTATCCTTCAGAGCTTTGAAGCTGTTAGATGTCAAAAACTAATGAAAGTGTCCATCCAGTCACAGAGTTTTCCCCCCTCTTTTGACTCTGACTCACCAAGCTTAAGCTTAAAATTATTATGGCACAGGAAGTGCTTTATTTGGCCTTAGGACTTCCTAGTGAATTGGTTATTGTTGGGTTTGAAATAATAACATTAAAATATGCATATTTGTGACTTAAGCCTGTGACTGCTGCATGTGTGCAGGAGTTGCCCCAAGGAAGTTAGTCTGTACCAGACAGTAGAAGTGCCAGAAATGTCATTCTCCAAATGTTTAGTTCTCCTTGTCTCTCAGTCTCATGATGTTTCTACAAATGCTTAGAGGCACTTCTTCTGGGGAGACCTTCTACTCTTACCCTCACTCTCACTTTTGGCAGTAAGGCAGGAGAATGGCCTTCACTGGGTTATTCCTGTGATATGGTGATAAACAGCTGTTGGCTTTCTAGGTTTTGCATGCAAGAAAGAGTACTGATACTCAAGGATGCCGTGGTATGACGGTGGCATTCAGCTGGTTCTGACAGGGAAGCAGTAGCACTGCTTCCAGGAGGGCATGTTTGTCAGAGGGTCACACAGCTTTTCCCCTCTGTGACTTGACCAAACCTCCCTTGCACAACAGCGTGACCTCTGCTCACTGTGACTGTAGACTCGAGAGTCGTTTGCCTGCTGACAGTCTCTTGAAACAGGAGGAGACAGGAGTAAAGAAAGGTAGGAGCAGGCTGTGGTTTACTTGAACTTTTTTAGTGGGCTGCATGTGGCCATGTCCCAGAGGCTGGCTATTGCCGCTTTCCAATAATTGCAGAACAGGGGCAACAGCCAACCTGCAAAGTCTGGGGAGTACTTAGCTCCAGCTAAGTATGTGTAGTGATATGGAGATATGTAGTGCTTTGTGTGTGATTAACTAGGCTTTTTCACTTGAATGAAAGCATTTTGGTGGAGGCAGGCCTGCTGCAGAAGCATTTTTCTAATCTGGACACAAATTTGGTAGAGAAGACTTTGGCTAGAGATGTGATTACCACCAAAAAACCCACCTGACTTTTAATGTATGTCTGTGAAATCTCAGTGCTTACAACCCACAGAGTTTAAGACTGTTTGCAATAATAACTCAGGTTTGTGACTCCCACTATTCTTACAAATCTTCTCTGAACATTAATAATCTGCATCTGTCTGTCATGAAAGCAAGAGCCTTTCCCCCACCATATATAATTACAGATATGTCCTTTTCAGGGAATCCAAGTGTATGTATGTGTGCGAGCTGAATAAAACAACCCTGAGTTTGATAACTGCTGATAATATTAAGTCTTGGCTGCATTAAGATCAGATTATGAAAAGATCAGAAAACAGCTGTTTCTCTGTGGGAGAGACCATCTGATGGTTATGAGCTATCCTGGAACACTTGGCTCCCACTGGGTTGTCTGTTTAATCTCTCCAGGTCACTATCTCTTTGTCTTCGTTTAAACTGGAACATCTTAAATACTTGGCACATTTTGAAATTCAAAGTTGGAAGTTTACCCTGGGTCCCACAGTAGGGTGGGTTATACTGGCTTTTTCTACCACATTCTGGTTTTCTTGGAAATGATACTCTGATGTGGGATCAGATAGGAAACACAAAAGCTCCAACCAGGTCCTTTGTGCAGTGATGCAGCTGAGGGGGCAGGACCTCAGGAAATGCATCTCCAAGTCAATTTATTTTTTCATGTTTCTGCTGTAGTCTGTAAAACAGGTAACAGCACTACCAGCTCCAAAGGGTGCACTATGACAAGGAAAAGGAATTAAGAATAGCGTGTCTTGGTAGATCAATGATAACAATTATTTTTGGTTGGTTGGTTCTGACCATCTTACTAGCTGAGAGTATTCCTAAAGCCTAGCAACAGACACCTACAGAAGATCTATAAGAAAGGTGCAAGCATATATAACACCTCCCCATTCTCCTGTCTCCTATCAATTTTCAGCTCAGGCCTTTCTGATACAGAGGTGTTCCCTTGCATTGAGGAGGGCTTTGTGACTTGTTTTTTATGCTTTTACCCAGTTTTGGAACCCATACAAACTGAAGAGTTGATGATACAGTTGATGGTGAACAGTGGAGGTCCACAGGTTTATGTTTGCAGTAGTCAAGGAACTAATGTAGATCCTCACCAATGTTTTCAGTAGTTTCCACCAGGTCCACAGCACATTAAAAAAAATTACAAAAGAACTTCTGGTCTCTATTCAGCAAGATGCAGCAAAGTGAGACAAAGCAAATGTCTGAGAACTGTTACACTGGAAACTCCCTGCATTTGTACCATGCTATGACACATCACCAATACTTGAGTGGTCTCATAGGAAGAGAATAATCCACTGCTACCATTGCAACCTGGATTCAGAGCCAAAGTAGAGGTAGAACTCTCCTGATGTAGCTGCATGAGAAGCTGACCCCATTATTTTTTGCATTTTCCACCTACCTTGTGGAGTAACACACACCACACCACAGCACTGCAGGAATACAGTGTTTCTGTTTCACTCATGTAACTTGGGGAGATCTTTAATTCAGCTTGGGTTTTATAGCTGTTAGCTGCAGATAGGGCAATTTCCTTTGCAGATTAAGGAAAGATGCTGTAACATAAATGACTGACTGGGTGTCACTGCTGTGTTGTGACAGGCTATCCTCTAAGAAGTAGTGATTGATGACATGTATAAAACTGAGCCATTATATGTGGTGTTTATATTGAAATAGTACTTAACATGTGGGCTGTCAGTCAAAGCACTGATTACTTACACAGTTCTATAAGTGGTGGTGGGTGCAGTGAACAACATACTAGATTAAATGTTTGGTTTGGAGCTTTAAAGAGGGTTGTCTCTTTGTTTCCAGCCTGCATCTAGCTGTATTAAAAGGACCTATTCTGTACATTGCCTAAAGCATGACTTCACTACAGGATGCTAGGAGGTCTTTTTGATGCTGACATCAGTATTAAAACGAGTTTCTGAATCAGGCTGGTGGCCTTTCTTTTCCCCCTTGAGCACAGATCAAGCTCTGTGCTCTGTGGCAGCATTTTTTCATGTCTGCTGAAGCCCCCAAAGCAGATGCTTACTTTTCTGTGCTTTGCAGAGGATTTGAGGACCCCTCTCAGCAGGTTTCCCTAAGTGCTCTGGGTGTGGCAGACGCTTTGCAGTGAAGACACAGGACCCGTTTCTGTTCTGCTGGGAAGTCCTAGGGCAAGTCACTCTCCATGCCTCTCTCTGCAGGTGTAGTATGGAGGTGATGGGGTGAACTTTCTTGAGAGTCAGTCTGTAGATGGGTGGGAGGAGAAGCTGTCCAGCATGCACCAATGTTTCTGCGCCACATGAAACACTGCAGGTGGGCTAGGGAGGGAGAATGGGCTACTTTCCTTTCTCTGCTGCCTCCTCCTCTGTTAAGAGGCTCGAAGGGAAGATGAGGAGCAAGTGTCTGAGCCCTGGTGCAAAGCCATGGGTGTGCTACACGGCCTGACATAAGCTTGGCCTGAATGACGGAGAGGCAATGGGAACTTAACTTGGTCTCATAAACTGCTTTGCGGTGTGTATCTTGGGTGGGAAACACCTGGTGAGTGTTACTATGGCACTGTTAACAGGACACCAAAATGTTTGGGTTTTGCAACAAAACAGAACAAAAAAGAACTTGCTTTTTTAAGTAGAATAACTGGATTTTTCCTTCTTTGCATTTGCTGTTACTTTTCTAAAACCATGAAAGTTTATCACATTGAGTGACAGTTCCACCTGTGTGCTTGTAAGCTGCATCCTTGTACAAACAGATATTTTCCTTATGCCAAGAAAACAGTCCTTAAGAACACACATCACTTATACTTAAAGGCTTTTCCTTTTTATCTTATTTTATGATCAGCCAGAAAATCAGCTGTCAGTAACACCTATCACAGTGGTAGCATCTGAATATTGTGTTTTGATGCCATTGATTATAAGGATCTTTGAGTATAGCCGTAGAGAGCAATATCAAGCTGTTTCCAGAATTTGATTTTTCTGCAAAATGAAAAGAAATTGTCACGACTGTAATTCCACTGTCAAGGTACAGTTTGATTACACAGAGAGCCTATATAATCATGTGTTTGATCCATATCTTTGGATGTAAACATATTAACTATGTTTTTTTATTCTTGTCCATTTGTGAATTGCACATGGCTCTGTAGTAATTTAACCTGTCAACACCTTTGTTAGGATGTGCTGCATTATTTTGTACTGTACATTTCTGGCTATATTTATTTAGCTCTTTAAAAATGTGCCTGATTAAAGATAAATATTACTGTCATAAATACAATGCTTTAGTATTTTTTTGTAGAAAACAAAATGAAACCAGTACAACCTCTGGTTTCACAAATGAAACAATTCAGAATATGTTTATTACTGAGACTGAGCCGTGCACGCAGCATTGGGATCTAGAGAAAATCCTTCTGCCTTGCATTTGTTCTAAAAAGCAGAGTACCTGTAATCTCAATGTTTTCAACAAATCTCCATGCACAAAACTGTGCCCCAGTGTCATGAGGAACTCACTTTAGTTCCATATCATACTCTAGTACATCATTTGTGAAACTGAAGTTGGCTTTTCAGACATGTGACAGGTATGTAAAGATGTTTTCCAGTGCTCTTTGTGAAATTGATTTTAATTTTTTTCCCTTTTTAAGGAGATTTGTTTAGGGGAAAAGCACATCACACAAACTCACTGCTTTTGCTTTCTTTTGTCTGTCCCATTCTTCTTCTTCCAGACCAGGATGAGAGAGCAGCAGAGCTCAGCAGAGAGCAGAATGAGAAGACCATTCGCAGCACGCAGACAGCTCTCCGCAATTTCCGAGAGTTCCTCATCTCCAAGTACCCCTCTGAGACCCGTGAGATCTATGTCATTCCCTGCAAAGAGCTTGATGCCTACCTTGCTTCCTTCTTTGTGGATGCCAGACAAAAGGATGGGTCTGAATATGAGCCAAACAGTCTGGCCAACTATCAGTGTGGACTGGAGCGGTATCTCAAAGAGCACAGGTATGGATACAGTATTACGAGGGATAAGGAGTTCAAGAGGTCCCAGGAAGCTCTAAAGCAAAAGCAGATAGAGCTGAGGTGTAAAGGAAAAGGAAACAAGCCACACAAATCCATGAAGCTCACCTTTGCTGATGAGCTTATCCTGCGCAAAAGAGGCTTATTGAGCCGGTACAATCCTGAGGGGCTGCTGAACCTAGTGTGGCTAAACAACACTAAGGCCTTTGGACACTGCACGGGTTTCCACGGGTCTACCCTCAAGTGGGGAGACATCCGGCTGCGGGTGACAGAGACTGGGTTGGAGTACCTGGAGTGGATGGGGCCAGACAACGGAGACGTCAGTGCCAAGAGCAAGAGAGGTGGGACGGACTCCCGGGTGTATGCCACACAGCACTCCCCCCAGACCTGCCCCGTGCAGGACTACAAGGAGTATGCCCAGAGGCGCCCTCCGGCCATGCGCTACGAGGATGCACCTTTTTACCTGTCCATCAAACCCGTCGTCAACTTGGCCGCGCTTCACTGGTACAACTGCCAAGCCCTCGGGAAAAACAAGCTTGCCAAGATGGTAAAGACGATGTGTGAGAAAGGCAACATCCCCGGCCGGAAGACCAACTTCAGTGTCTACCAGAGCTGTAGCACCCTCTCAGAAGCACAGAGCAACCAGCTGGTGCTGATCTGCAATAACTTGAGCCAGCAGGCGGCCCAGTCCATGGCAAGCCACTCTAATACTGGCAACTTCATAGTGTCAGCATCCTATGACTCTTCATCTGACACGGCCTGAAAGAGGGATATGACCTGAACACTTTTTTCTTTTCCTTTTTGTTTCAAACATTGAATTTGTGCTCAATAATACACATCAACTGTGATTGTACACTATTCCCCCCCATAGCCCTCTCTCCAGTGTTAAATCACTTTATAAGAATATATAAATATATAATATATTTTTCTTTTTGCAAATAAGTCAACAGAAATAGTTTAGTATTACTAACATAGTATTTATAGTGTTAATACAAAAATGAAAGGTACTTATGGATTCTAATATAAATGCAGATTTTAAAAGGATAAAAATGGTTCTCAGGCAACACAAGATAGACTGAAAATACCCTCTGAAAATACCATTTTTAACATACATATATTAGTGAGTGTAAATCCCCAGAGAGGCTTACGTAGCAATTCTGTTTCAAAGCATTTTTTCAACCTGGTATTTTAACATGGCCTCCCACTGTGGAGGAGACAGACTTTACACTGGCTGCTGCTTTTTACCTGCTGGCTTATTCTTGATCAGCAAGACCAAGAAATAAGAAATACATCAATGTAAGTTCACAAAACCATTTACAGCATTTTTTGTTTGTTTTTTATTATGTTTTCTGAGACTCATTTGTGCTAAAAAAATCCTGAAGTCAGCTAAAAGCTATTTTTAACTTTTGTTTTTGTTGATTTTTTTTTTGGATCAGAAATGTTGCTAGTTTCTAGACTAAAAAGTGTTGATCTCAACAATATGCAAAAGTATAATGACAAAACCACTGTCATACACATAATTTTATCTCTCTAGGCATAGGTTGTTAGTATTTTGTCACTGTGTGTACATAACATAAAATCTATTGACTCAGAGCAGTCTTTCAGTATTCTAGGAAATGCAACAGTGCAGAAAAATCTGCAGTCTTATCCCAAACTGTACAGAAAAATCGCATCAAATATGTCTTTAGCCATCATTTGAAATCCGCCAAACAAAAGAGAGTGGGACAATAATTTCTACGGAATTAAAAAATTTTATAGAGAATTTAAAAGCTGGCTAGTTTTAAGAGCTGAAATACAGATTTAAATTGGCTACACATCATCTATTTCCATTGCAGACAATGTAAAATGTGCATATGAATCTGAAGGCAGAATTTGGTCCTTAAAGCCTTGAAATAATGAGTGCTGCTGTTCCAACATCTGACTTTGCAATATGATTGTTATTCTCCAAGTATGGGCAAAATACTAACAAATTCACTATTTCAATGAATGATTATAATTCTTGACCTTTAAAATTATGAATGGTACTTTTCAAGTAATTAAGCTTAAGTTTAAGTTCCACAAGGATGTGCTAGGGCTATGATGAGGCTTTAGACAAGTCTGCTGGGGTGATCTGCCTGCTGAAGTCAATGAAATTGAGTCAGCCTCAGCTGACTTCCCCTGGGTGTTGGATCAAACTATTACTGAGGGGTTTTCTTGTTTTGAGATTCTTAATTGTTGTGTTTCTTTATGTTTGTTTGTCTTTATTTCTTCACATTCCTGCATATCCTTCATATTCTTTAGATCTGCAACTGTGCAATGACTTTAATCATCACTAATTCCAAAGAAAAGGTGAAACAAAAGTAGCAAATAGAAATAACCCACCTGGCACCTAAAACCTCTTTTCTGTGTTGCTAGGATGAAATGTTCCTGTGTGTGAGGGAAGCGGCAGAATGTCTGCACCTCACTTAAGCCTTACTGAAGGTCTGATCTGGGGATGAAATAGGTAGCAGATGTGCCACTGGAAAGTCTTAAGTGCAGAGATTTCCACTATAATAAGTATCTGTCCTCCCAGGAAGCTTTGTGCGGGTGACACAACCTGGCTCTTATCTCTTTGTTCTCCACATGTAGCAGGGCTGGTACAAAGTCTGGGCTTCCTATATGCCAGCTGTCCTGGAGTCTCGGCATGCCATGGCAGTGTAACCCCCAGCTCTACAGCCTCCCATTTACTGGTCACTGTCTCTCGGGGCTGTAGGGTAGCAGTGGACTGGTGGGCACAAGCAGTCACTCATATTGCAGAGCCATCATTTTGTAACTTGGTTTTGGAATTTGAGACCAAATTATGGCACTACTGAAGTGACTGCAAGCTGTGTCCGCGATTTTCAGTGCCATGGCAACTCTGACTTGTATGTAAAGGAGACAGAAGCACAAAAAGGCTTAAGGTGAAGGACAGCTGTCCAGTTTCCAGATGAGGTGAGACATCTGATTGCTGTTTGCACTGCCTTGCCTTTCCACAGCAGTGCTTTTAATGTGATACAGATAAAAATAGTTTTGCAAGGCCTGTGCTGCTCTCTGTGGAATTTCTGTGCTGTTTTCCACTGAGGACTCATGCAGCTGCTTAATATGCGCTGGAGTGCAGAAAATCCCATGCCAAGGAGCTCTCTAGGGGTGCCAGGTGAGAGTTCAACCACGGAGCCTGCCTCTAGGAAAGTCTGGTCTCTGTTTCTCCCCCATTGGCACTCATCTCAACACTTCCAGTGGCAGCTATTGCAGGATATGACCCACTTCCCTACATTTCCTTTCCTGTTCTGCAATATGGGGATGGGCATCAGCTGGCCTTGGTGGAACAGCAGATCTCCACTTCCCACCTCTCCTCCCCTGCCCAACAGCCCCACTTCACTCCGAGGAGCAGATCACAGGCTGTGCATGGGCTATGCTACAAGCAGACCTTTGAAGTGCTACTTCACATCAGTGCTGAAATTCAGCCCCAACACAGACCTCAGAAGAAAGAAGACTGGCACTGTTGAGTCTTGAACAGGAAGGTCATAAGAAGCATTTCCTATGACTTTGTAATTCCACATGCTGCCGAAGTTGTTGATTACCAGAGTATTAGGATGGTTTGTGCTGATGTCCAGGACATGCACTGGGTGAGGCAATGTCTCTGATGCCCTTGACTTAGAAGGGCACATCAGCAGCCTTTTCTTGTCTGTTTGGGGGATAAGCTGTGGAGTATCTGTGCTTATTGTGATAGTCTTGATATTATCACAAGGAAGGCCGAGGCCCAACTGGAATTGAATCTGGCCAAGGATTTCGATGGCTTGAATGGCTTCTTCAAATAAATCAAAAACAAAAGGAAAACTAAGGATAATGAGGGCTCGTTAATAAATAGAGGGGTCACCTTGATAACAGAGGACACAAGTTACTGAACACCACCTTCGTGTTGGTCTTCACTGACTGACAAGACCAGCCCTCAGGAATCTCTAACCCAGGATACCAGGGTAAAGGAATGTTGGAAGTCAGGGAGGATTGGGTCAGAGAACACCTAATCAAACTTGACGTCCAAAGTCCATGGGCCCTAATGGAATACATCCATGAGTGCTGAGAGACCTCACTGTGCAGCCCTTCTGAAGGATCTCAACAGGCTGGAGAGATGGGCAGAGATGAACTGTCTGAACTTCAACCAAGGCAAAGACAAGGTCCTCACCTGGGGAAGAATAACCCTACACACCAGCACAGGCTGGGGGATGACCTGCTGGAAAGCAACTCTGTGGAGAAGGACCTGGGGGTCCTGGTGGACATGTAGGTGTCCATGAGCCAGTAGTGTGTCCTTGTGGCCAAATAGGCCAGTGGTATCTTAGGGAGCAATAGGAAGAGTATTGCCAGCAGGTTGAGGGAGGTGATCCAGCTCCCCTGCTCAGCCCTGGTGAGGCCTGACCTGGAGTGCTGTGTCCAGTTCTGGGCTCCTCAGTACTCCTGGAGCAGGTCCAATGGAGGACAACAAAGATGATTAAGGGGCTGGAGTATCTCTCTGACCACACACTGGGACAGATTGCCCAGAGAGGTTGTGGGCTCTCCCTCACTGGAGATGCCCAAGAACTATCTGGGCACAATTCTGTGCTATGTGCTCTAGGATGGCCCTGCTTGAGCAGGCAGGTTGAACCAGGTGACCCGCTGTGGTCTCTTCCAACCTGACCCATTCTGTGATTCTGTGATTATAGGAGAAGTTTTTTCTGCTTTGTGGTATGTCTTGTAATTCCAATTTACGATTAGTGCTGATTGCAGATTGCCTGGCAGATTTGGATGGGGCAGCTCCACATAGACTGCTTGTTAAAGAAGTTAAACATATATGGCCAGGATATGATACTCAAGTAGTATTATAGTCCAAAAATAAATGTATTAGCTTTTAAGGGCATGTAATGCAACATATATTCAGTCTTCATTTGTGGACAGTTACAAGGAATTGAGTGACCACAGCTTATTTAATTACCATTTGTATTAAGACCCTGAAAGGTTGTTAACTCATTGGGAGGGAGACTTAGAATTTAAACCACTCTTGTGGTTTTGTCTCATACGTGTAGAAGAGTAGATGTCATAGGTGCTGCAGCTTAGCTGACAGGGGACAACTAGTTGCTTGTAATTATCTTCCAGTACTCCAACTGAGGGTATCACACCTGTTCCAGCAGCAAATTGCAAGCTCATGACAACGGTGTGCAGCTTCCATGGTGCTAAGACAGAGCAACATGGCCAGGGGCTGTTGCTGCCAACTCTTACCAGCATTCCCCTCTGCCTAAATGAAGGACTGGGGTCTCCTACCATGGCTCTTGATGCTGAGTACCTTTGACCATGAAATCAAGGGCAGCTGGCAAAGCACCGTCCTGCCCCTGTCCAGCACAGGCCACAGTTGGGTGTGGTGGCTGCAGTGAGGCACTGCAGGTGGCTGGCTGCATTCCTGGCTACATCATACTCTGAAGTAAAAGCTGAGCTTTTGCCCAGCTGTAAGACTGTGATTTCCTGGAGCTGGGGGTAGCTGGCTCCAAAAGGGGGCTTGCTTTTCTCCTTTCTTTTTCCTTTCTTTTTTTTTGTGCCACTCACCTTTCTTTTACCTGGTGTTAGAGCTCTTCAGGGAGTGATTTCAATTCAGTAGCCCAGCAGAAAACACAGCAAAAAAAGGGGGAAGTCATATAATTTTCTGCCGACATACTGAGTTGGATCTAGTCAAAAACAGGTGCAAAGCCAAATGGGGAGACAGAGGATGGTGTTCGCCTACCAGCATCATAGAGTCATCGGCCTGGCTCAGCTACTGCATCCCATTGGAAACCCATCAAAAGGATAATGCAGATTGATACTCTTCTGAGTTATTTACAGATGTATTTGATGCCTTGTGAACTATCTACAAGCTTCTGGGAGATTTGCTTAGTGCTACCAAGAGCAAAATTTGGCCTTGAACTTAAGAAAGAGGCAAAGTGCCAAAGCAGAGACCTGCACACAGTGCAAAGGGGTCTGCACCAATGTTTGTGCTGGTTTTCCCACGTGGCCTTCTCACAACGCCAAAACAAGAATCAAACATGGGGATTATATATGGATGTCACCGGATTGATCTAGATGCAGCTGTGCACAATACATGCATTTGGATCTGTTCACGTGATTGCACATGTAGATGGACAGAGCTGTGGGCACTTTGAGTGGCTTAAGCTCTGTTTTATTAGTCACTCATGCATGTATTTGTGATATTGTGGGTTTGCACAGTATTACATGTCTTCATGCAGGTAGTTGGAACTAAAATCTTTGATATCTGGGTGTTGCAAACTGCCTGTTTTATTTTAAAAAATGTATTTATGCAACAAAATGTATTTTTAAGAGCAGGAGAATGAAATACTGTCATGAACTACAATGTAAACTAAATTCCAAGGAATATGTAAAATAACAGCACATACTTTGTTCATTTGCACAATACAAATAATTCTGTGATAGCAGCATCAGGGCTACTGACATAGAGGACAATCTAACAATGAAATCAGTGTCCGTGTTGCACGTTCTCCTTCATAAAAATCAACACTTTCAAGATATTTTGTTTTTAGAAGCCACTGTGCACTGTTATTCAGGCTACAGCATCGCTGCCCTCTTAGAAAGCTGTGTAGAGAATGAGATGCCAGCAGTGTTGTACTGTTGTGTGTCAGTGTCTCAGATGTTTGTGACCGGATCTTGTTCTGTTATTTGTGCAAGCGATGTGAGGTGGTAAGATGGGGATCAGAAAGAGCAGGTATTGTGTCACTCTAGAGCCTGGGCTGCCCTGAGGACTGAAACAGCCTTAAAGGACACCATGATTCTGGTTACAGTAGGTTTTCTCCTGGTCCAGCTCATATTTACCCTTTCTTGTCACGATGTCTGAATACATCCCGTAAGTGCACTGACTGACTTGACTAGCACGTGCAGTGCATGGGCTGATCATTCCTTCACAGTAAGCTGCAAGTGACTACAATTGACTGACTGGTCTTCCTCATCCCCAACATCCCTGCTCCTACCACCATCCCTGATCCTCTAATATTCCCCTTTCCTGGTGTCTGCACTGTGGGACAGGGTGACAGCTTTGTGCAAGGCAGCTCTTGGCTGAGAGCTCCCTCCCTGCCTATCAAGTGACCTTGTGCTTTGGGGATAATGTGCTCAGGGTAGCCCACCTCGCGTTGGGTGTGTGGGGGTTGTGGGATACTGCATGTGGGCACTCTGGAGGCTTGCATGTCTTGCACTCTCCTTCCCTCTTCTGCTTTTTCTGAGAGAACTTTCAAGTCATGACATGAGATTAAATTTGCTCCTGTGTAGAGGACCTGGTCCACATCTGTGTGCTGTTTGGCCCTCCACTGACATCGTTAAAATAGGACTGAGACAACTGAATCCTCAACAGTACTCAACTTCTGGACTCACTCTGTCAGGGAGAGAAGTTCATCTCACATGGTGCAGACAACAGGGTATTGGGGCCCATCCAACTCCCTGAACTTCCAAAGGCAGTGGGAATGTGTGTTAAAGAAGAGAACTTAGAGGACACAGGAATATAATTTGATTTTCCTGAAATGAGCCAATTCATGCCTCTGGGTTAGGGAAGAAAAAGTCTCAGCTGTTCACTATGAAACATGGCAGGAAGTGGGTCTGTACTTGTTAATGAGGGTTCTTAGCTAAATGTCAGCATGAAGAGATGGCTTCTTTGGGGTAGGATGTGTTTTTTTCTTTTCTTTCTCTGCTTTCCTATGTGTGCTGAATCTGCACTCAGTGCTGAGAAGCCATGGAGAGAGGACGTCATCCAACGTAAAGTGTGGCTATATTTCTTGCCACAAAACTTGATCTGTACTTTCTGGTTGCCATGTGCTGAGTCATGCCTTGGTGGTTGGGGACAGTACTGCATCATCAGCTGGTGTCTCCCAGCACATCTGTTTTCTCTGTGCAGAGCCAGCATGAATGTCACTGCACCATTCTCCAAACAAAGAGCCCGGGGGCAGCTTGCCAAGGACACGGCTATCAGCTGGGCATCTGCAAGACAAGAAGGCGGAAGGCTCTAAGCACAACTAAATGATGATGCCTTCCCATGGACAGCATATGACAAACACGTGAAGCTGCGCTGTGTCTCCTCAACAGCTTTTGAAGTCTACCACCCAGGAATCAGTGCTCCACCTCTTTCACAGAAGCGTAACTTCAGCCAGCAAGGGAGTGGCCATTCTGAGGACAAGCTGGGGTTCTCTGAGCCTCCAGTGAGTTGCATGGTTGCACTGCTTCCAGCTTCACTCATGCAAACCAGGTTGTGCCAGTTCTTCCCCACTGCTCTCTGGCTGATGTCTTGTGAAGCTCTGCTGACATTGTTCCCCAGCACCTTGACTCTTCCTGAAAGCAGCAGAGAGGCATTTACAAACAGTATAAAGCCCCACAGCCTAGACACACCTGTGAGCTTATTGGAAAGTTTGACACTATCCACTCACTGGAACATATTTGAAGCAGTGGTGATGTCTAAAGCTTTAATACCTACTCTGATGGGGGGGAAGATCGGTTTGGTATAAAATTTTCTCATTACATGAACTGATGGATCTCTGTCTTAAGCAATTAATTTATTCCCTCCGTTTTCTCACTGAATTGGTTAATGTTAGTTGGTAATGCAGACAAAATTCTTTTTATTTTATTCTACAAATGCCACTAAATAAGTTGTTATCTCTGTGTTGGAAATGGACTTACTGTTTCAAAGGGATTGGGATGCTTTTGGCTAATCTTTTATTCTTTGTGCTCAGCATTCACTACACAGCAGTTACTAGTATCTGAAAAAAACCATATACCTTTTCAGATTTCAATTTGATCTTTTGTAATTAATAGAGGTTTCTTTCACAGTATTTAAGATGCTGGTGAGGTAGGTGCTATCTTTGAAATTCAGTGGGACAAAGTTTCAGTGGGAATAAGAAGAGGTGTTTAGCTCTTTTAAACAATGCTTTGGAAATCAATATACGAGTTCTTTTTCATTAGTACTGTTTTATACAGTCCATAAGTGTCAAGAAAATAACAAAACAGCCAAATGAAGGGAAAAACATCAAGAAAATGCAAAATGTTCAGAACAAAAATATTGTATTATTCCTACACTAGAAAACAAAACTCTTAAAATTAATTTTACAGATACTATCTTTGCCACTTCAGCTGCCTTTTTTTTTTTTTGTGAACAAAGACAGCTTTCTGACATTCCTCATGCCTAGAATTTGATCTGATCCCTGAAGGCTGTAATCTTGTTGAGATGGCCCTCCTTACCATTAGAGCATGTTCTCAACTGGCCTGCATCTTGTGTAGCCCTAAGTAGTCCCTGGTCTGCCCTGCATTGCTCCTGCCAGAATTCCTCATTCTCTTCTATTATCACACATTTAATACACTTACTCTATGTAAATTTCCAGCCTGAAAACAAGCCAATGCAGGAGACACTGCCTTGGTATCCCCTGTGGTGGATATAGCAGGCAAGGCAATAGTAAATAGCTTTGAACTGATTTTGGTAGGGAGACAAGTATCCTAGTGACTCTGAGACTGAAGGTGCACTGAATGATGACTGCAGTGTAAATTGCTTTGTGGAGACCTTTGTTTTTAACCTGGAGCTTATGGTTCAGATCTTGCAAGCTTTGCCTTCTTCAGGAGCTTTCTCTGTGAGAAACTTGAAAGACGGGGTTGCTCTGCCCAAGGCTGGGTGCATGGACAGGAAGTGCAGGTGCAGAAGTATCCAGAGCATTCAGAATGTGCAGACAAAAATATCTTAAAGAAATCTGAAAGCTTTGAGGGGAGGAAGTGGTGAGAACCTGATTTTGCACCTATTTATGGCAAGCTGGGTGGTGTTGCTGCCAGAGAGAATTTGGTGCCAGTTCTGCGGAGAGCTGTGGGAAATGCATCCCGTGCCCTCTGCTCCCACCCAGCTCAGGCTATTATTGCACTTCCCTCCAGGCATAGGACTAGCCCCATTGAAACAGAAGCTCTCCTGAGGCAGGCAGGAAAGGACATCCCTCAGACACTGTTGTGTTGTCAGTGCTTGCTTTTGTCCATGTGACCCATGTGTCTCAGGGTTGTCTGTCAGGGTAGACCAAATATTCCAGACTTGAAGAAAAAGAAGTGGCAGAATATCCAAGTGCAACAAAGGTAGTGGAAAGGCAGTGGGAAAGTCTGGTAAACACAATGGAAGTTTTTGTCTTTTTTATTAAAGAAGGCAGGCATAATCCTTATCCTTTAATATCCTACTTTGTTTTACACTGGCATTAGAAAATAATTTCCATTTTTTTTAATTGTCTTCAGGGTTTAACTCTGACTTCGAACAGCATTTTTACTATGACAGCCCTTGGTCTCATGGTGAGCAGTGCTAGGAGAAACAGCTAAAGCAAGGCTTTTATCTTTCCCTGCATGCAATGTTTAATCTTTCTAATCTATTAACATGAATGTATTTCCTGCCATTTTGTAAATTGACAAGATTAGCACTGTTTCTTTCAAAATAGCAGTTGAAAAACATATTTTGCTTAAACATAACCAAATTTCCACCTAACAATGTGAATTTTCCATAGTGACCAATCCATTCTTAGAGTTAAACCTCTAAGGCTAATGCTCACTCACTGACTTTACAACTTTTTTTTAAGAATAGTTTGTAAGAAAGTAGGTTTTTGTTAAATCTTTTGTTTTGTTAAAAAAATTTCACTGTCTTGCCTAATAATAATAATAACAATAATAATAATAATTCTATGCATTGTGTGATTCAGTGATGTTGTTGTTGAAATGTTGCATGTTTTCTCAATGTTCTGACATTTGTGTATTTATGTGATACTTGTAAAAGTCCTAACCATTGCTGCTATAATTACCACCATTTTAGGTAAGTGAAAACTGTACTATGAAACTGTGCCAGTTAGCAGAATTTTTGTGTGTCATGCTAAAACTCTGCATTCTGCTGATCATTTCTTGTTTTATGACAGTATTTAGTGCCTTCTGTAGAAGGAATCAGTATGTTGTGGTAGATGGGAGATGCCAAACTTCTAATATCTTTTTCTGCACAGATGATCACTTACCAGCTTGAAGTTTAAAAAAAAAAAATGAAAAAGAAAAAAAATAGTATTTAATTGTCCATCTTTCTTTAAAGTATATTCTTAATGATTCTTACTTGGAGAAAAAGAAAGCTTTAATAGAGCTGAAAAGAAGCCATCTTCTTCTGCTACACCTCCTGCAGCAGCAGTCCGATAGCTGGAGGGAATGCATAGTATCCAAATGTTTCTGTTGGTGATGGATCCAGTGAATAGCCAAGCCTCTTCAAGTCATTGCAGAGCATGCTAAAGTTCCATTTAATGACAGCAGTCCTCTGTTCTTGCAGCATGAGCTGACAAGAGTTAGCCTGGTCGAGTGGTGGATTCCAGTTTGTTCTGCTTCTGCTGAAGCCACACATTCCTGCCAAATGAGACTTGGATGAAAATCAAGCCCAAGATTTTTGGTCTTTTTCTTTCTAAGAACATGGCAGAAAAGCCCTGTTTATCAAAATTCTGACATTGCATTTTCAGTTCTCCTTCTACCCTCTGCCTAGAATCTAGCAGTATAGCAAATATACACACTCATATGCATTCATTTTGATAAGATTTTGACAGGCTGAAATTGTATCCTACTGAACATACAATAGAAACAGTCAGGAGGGAAATGTGAGATATTCAGTTCTCTGGTGCATTTCCCAGCCTGGTTTCCCAGCATGGTTCACTGTACCTAGGCTGGTCTTTAAAACAGTGTTTTGTATGGAAAAAAGGAAAGACTGACCATCAATTTTCTGTCTCTACTGAGAGATATAAGTCCATTACATGTCTTGAAAAAATGTTTCAAATCAAAAATAACAGGTTATCAGAAAAACTGCATGTTTGGGAAAATAAGAGTACATTGAATTCATCCTCAGCAGTATTGCTCTAAAGTCATCTCTGTCTTCAAGCAGGAAAAATTACCGCCCTTTTGATGTCAAAAACTTCCCCAAAAAAACCCAAACAACCAAAAATGTATGCCAAAATTTTCAGTGTAGTTGTTCTTTTTTGTGATACCAAGGACATTTGCAAAAAGCAATACTGAAGCATACAGAACACGTTGAAAATCATCCTGTGTAGTAGGTTGCAAGTCAGTACCCCACAAACTGATGAATTTGAAAACCCCAGCTGAAGATTAAAACTTTCCACAAGGGATTAGAAACCTTTTCCAGTGCCTCAGTTCCCGTCTGTTGAAGGGAATTGAGCTCTTTTCAGAAATGTTAGGTCCTTTTATTGTCCTTTAAAAACTGGAAGCTTCTTCAAGCTCATTTTACTAGACCAGAGCCAGCTGAGACCAGTTACAATGTGGTTCTCCACTGTTATGGTTGTCTAGTAGCTATTTACATGTTAACACATGCTACTAGTATGAGTGAAGAGTTTTGACTCCACAGAACTCCTGCCTATGTGACCCTAATATTAAATATTCAACCCATGGTCTTATATCCTGCATTTCTTCTATTTATAGCTAGACCTGAGTCTCCATGGTCCCACCAATTGCACTAATTGTCTTACCAATTGATCTTCCTAACTTCTATGAAAAGAGTCTATTAAAAAAGTCAGATTCCAGCAGCATAGCAGCTCTTTTTTCCCCATCTTCTATTCCATTTGAAGCTAGGTATATCTGCATTATCTTCAGCTTAGATTTGAGCCAGAAAAACCATCAGTGTCCTTTATTCCTACTTTGCACCCTGGACATGCCATTATGGTTCTACAGGTGCGGGCCTGGCAATAGAATTTAGCCTCCGTCCTGTAGCATGTTGGAGTCTCTAGTTGCATTTGTTTGCTTTTCACCACAGTGCATCAGTTTCAAGACACAAACTGGGTGATACTAATGGTGTGTTGCTTTAGATACCACCTTCCAATCACAGTGATTCCTTCCATGTACATAGCATCCATATTATCAGTCCTGTATTTCCTCTTGTGTGCATTTTTGTCTAAAGTGCATTATATTGCAGGATCAGCCTTTTTTTCTCTCTCTTTTTTTTTTGTTTGTTTTTTTTTTTTTTGTTAAATAGCTTATCCTGTGCTGCTGAAAGGATCCAGGAAAGAATTATCCACCCAAACCCCAGTGGAATTTGGGGACTTAGCTTTTTTTAGACCCCTTTGGAAGCCCCAGCTGTAATCAGCTATTTAAAGCGGAGATTTTAGCATGAGGAGTGCTACTTATCTTCCACTCCAAATGCAGTTTTCTGTACACAGGGCACCTTCTTACACAGATCTCTTGCTCCTGCATTTGAGAGATTATATATACAGCAGATTATATATACTTGTCTATTAAGGAGAAGTAATATTTTTGTGCATTTTAATGCATTAAGCTCTGCAAATGTAGAATATCTTGGGGGAAGGGAGACATTACTGGATCATATTCTGAAAACGTGAGTAATATTGTTAACTAGTCCATTTTCAGAGTTACCTGTTCAACCCCATTGTCCTCAAATTACCCTATTTCTGTACTTGCCCAGCAACAGGAGAAAAACAAGCAAAAAGGATTTGCTGCTGTAAATGAAGGAAGATCATAATCTGCTTAGAACCTCAGATCCCCAACAGGTTTGCAGTCTGGTAATTTTTCTACTCATCAGCTGGATAAGTTCTGATGCATATAAATGTCATATTGCCATATCTGCAGTGTATTTTTATGAAGCAAACTTCATACAGGGTAAGGTCCTTCACAGGTGAAGACCAATATGGTCAACAAAGTTGTCACTTGTGTTAGTTGAGAACAGGTTTTTTTGTTGTGACGTATTTTTCTTCTTCAAGACACTGTTCTTTAATGGGGATAGAATAAACAAACGTGTTGTACTGTTGTCTGCCACGTTGTCTCCTTGAAAATGTTCTTTTAGTGTTTGAGTACAGAAGTGCCCTCAATTAAAGTAAAACCAAGAGGTCTTTTCTTTTTTAAATAGTGTTTATGAGTTTCCTCTCTTGCTTAGGTGTCAGATAATTAGGCTTTTGAAAAGAATGTTTGTTCTTATTGGAGTGTGACATTCACTGTTACTGATCTGTAAATTCCAGAGATGTTCTGATCTTCATTGCACTTCACCTCCATTTTTATTCCCTTATGATAATCTTTAACAAGTCTGGTTCTGCTGCATTAGAGATTGGTTTCAGTGTCTGTACAATGTTTGCTACTATTGTAGTGTGACTTGTTATTTTCAATTTTTAAAATTTGTATTGGTACAGCCTTAACTTACAGAATTAAAGACCATTTAAAAATTAATCAAAATAGTCATTGATGTCTGTGATAACTGCATGCTTTATTCACAGTATTTTGTCTGTAATTATGTGTAGCAACCAAGTCCCATGTATTTAATAAATTGTTTTCTGCAAAGTTGACTGCTTTCTTTAATCAAGTGAAAATAATTTACTTGACATTTCGAAGCGTGTTGTATAAAAAAAACCACAAGCTGTGTCTCATGCTTTTCAAGTATGAGTATCAGCATAGCTGGGAAGTTCCCATGGACCTATGGTGCGTTTTGATTAGCAGAGTGCAAATAGGCTAACCAAGAAATAGTTGGTGTCATACCCTCTTTGACTTCTGGGGCTGTGTTTCAGGAAAATATCTAAACAATTGCTTAAGTAAGTCCTTCTCTACTCAGGAATTTACTTAAAAGCAAGCTTGACTTGAACCATGTGCTTATTTAATCTCAATTTAGTAGGACTGAAAGCCTACATCCGGAGAGCCATTTTGGAAAGTCTTTTGAAAGTAATTTTTCCAAACCTCATATGGGTACGTCAATTCCAAGGCATAGTTTGGCTTGAAATTATTTATTTTGCACTCAGAATTTCAGCAGTAAGGTCTGCTCTCCACATAGTTTTGTTTTAATGTTCATCTAGAATAATTAAATGTACATCCAAAAATATGCATCTTTTAAGGCAGTTCTTGTCAGGTCTGAATTTGCTCCACTCAAGAGTGGAAATGTTAAAATGAAAGGGCCAGAAAACTAGAGCTAATAAAGCCCCTATACTGTGAAAGTAAAACATCCCAAATAAAAAAATGCCTTAAGAAATTCCACAGAGCTGCTGTTCATGGGACGATAACTGTGTTGGAGAAGGTCAGAGTGTCTTGGGTTCTGCCAAAAGAACATGAGGAAAAAGAAAAGCTAAATCCCTCAGGAAAATGCCACAACAATGTGTGTTGTTAGGACATAAGTGCAGGATAGTGCAGGATAAGTAAGAGCTAAGTGACACCATGGGTGAGGTATAGAGGAACATGACTTTCACCAGGTATTCTGGGACTACATTTCCATCACCTGACAAATTCTGCTAAAAAAATTCCCTTGTTGATGACTGGGGCTAGTAGCTGGACTGTGCTTGGCACAGCAAAAGGCATTCTGTCAAAGATCCTGCTGTTGTCTCAGTGACAAGTGCAAAGAAAAAACAGAGGCCTTTGGATGAAGAGAGACACAGAAGTGAATTATGGACAGGTGATGGACAGGTGTTTTCATGTCTGTTGCACATGCACAGTAAACCTGTGGGATTAAACTCTATAGCTTGGATTAAAATGTCTTCACAGAGGCTTAAGTTAATGAGTTTACCTTTGGTCTAGAAGTGAGTATTCAGCTGGTGGTTCATGTCTTTAATGCAGATTCAGCTCAGCAAATCGGTAAAGTATTGCTAACTCAGCTGCTTTCACTTTTCCCTTTCTACATCAATTAATTCAGATTGCCACTTTAAGAACTGCTGTGCTTCCTCAGCCTGTGGGATGGTTGACTGTTCTTTCCTCCTGCTCTCACACCCAAGGATAACCAGCAGGTATGTGTGCATGCTGTGTAGAGTCTTGCACTGTCCAGGCCTTCTGGGTAGCTAGGCAAAAAGGACTAAGGAATTTGGCTCAGGCAGTCTGGAGTGCTTCCCCAGCATCTATCACAGAATTCTATCACATCTATCACAGAAGTGATAGAATCTTCAGTTGTGGCTGAATGTATCCGAACATTGTGTTCACAACATTGCTGAAGACTATTATGACTGCAACTGATGCAAAAGTTGCTTAGGAATACTGTGGCACATTGCTTCTTCAGGGAGACTTTGAAGGTGGCAAAGTGGGCCTGTAATTCACTGATGGTTTTCTTTTTAATATATGCTGAAGAGAAATGGAAATAGGCAGCTATCCCTGAAAAGATACACAAGATTTCTTTTTAGTGTAGCCTGATGGCTTACTATGTTACAACCTTTGTTACTGATACCTCTCAAAGAGACTAAGTAGAAAAAAAACAAACAAACAAGCAAAAAAGATGGCTGTGTAAAATGGGTATGCATAAGAAGATATGGCTATTTGTGCATGGACACTTTGTTCTAAGGTCCGAATTCCTACAGAATGCACATGCAAGACTGGCAGCACATGAAACATGCTTATTGCTGCTTCTCCAAAAACTGAAAAGAAATCGCACCTGGAGGAGCTTGAAGACAAAATCCTGCATGCAGCTTGATACGAATGGAGTTCCACAGGGATTGGTATTTGGACTTTAACGTCTTTGTCAGTGACATGGACCGTGGGATTGAATGCAGCCTCAGCAAGTTTGCTGACAACACCAAGCTGTTTGTGCAGTTGAAACACTGGAGGGAAGGGATGCCATCCAGAGGGACCAGGATAGACTTGAGAGGAGGGTCTGTGTGAACCTCATGAAGTTCAACAAGGCCAAGTGCAAGGTGCTGCACCTAGGTTAGGGCAATCCCAAGGACAAGTACAGGCTGGGCAGAGAATGGACTGAGAGCAGCACTGCCAAGAAGGAGGAGAAGAACTTGGGAGTGCTGGTGGATAAGAGGCTCAACATGGCAATGTGCACTTGCAGTCCAGAACGCCAGTTGTGTCCTGGGCTGATCAAAAGCATTGTGGCCAACAGAGCAAGAGAGGTGATTCTAACCCTCTATTCTGCTCCTGAGAGATCCCACATGGAGTACTGTGTCCAGCTCTGAGGCCTCCAATGTAAGAAAGACGTGGACCCCCACTGGAGCAAGTTCATAGGAAGGGCATGACAATGATCAGGGGTCTGGAGAACCTCTCCTACAAAGGACAGGCTGAGAGAGTTGGGGTTGTTTAGCCTGGAGAGGAGAAGGCTCTGGGAAGACCTTATAGTACCTTCCAGTACCTAAAGGGATTCTAAAAGGGAGCTGATTTTTTACAAGGGCATGGAGTGATAGAACAAGGAGGAATGGTTTCAGACTGAGTGAGGGTGGATTTAGGTTAGATACTAAGAAGAAATTCTTTACTGTGAGGATTCACTCACTGGCACAGGTTGCCCAGAGGAGTTGTGGTTGCCCCATCCCTGGAAGTGTTCAAGGCCAGGCTGGATGGGGCTCTGAGCAACCTGGTCTAGGGGAAGGTGTCCCTGTCCATGATGGGGGGATTGGAACTAGGTGATCTTTAAAGTCCCTTCCAACCAAAACCATTACTCTGATTATTCACCTCAGAGCTCCTTATGTACTTGCAATAACTTAGTTAGTCTTGTCCCCATGGAATATGGTAATGAAACAGGATCGGAGAAAAAACCTGCTTGAAATGTATACCCGGGAAAAGGCGGGCAGAAGCACTGAGTGCTAAGGAGAGAGGATACTGCTAACCGTGGAACCATTAACCCTGAAATACAAGATGATGTCTTTCATCTGCATTTGGAAGGAGATTTCTATGCATCTGGACCTTGGTGAGGGGGACACAGAAATGTTCTTGGAGGCTCAGGGTGGCCAGATGTTCTCATGTGCAGAACATGAGCCTGAGAAAATGATTGAGCAGACAAGTATTGCCCATTCTACAAAACAGTTAAGCTGTATCCTCCTCTGCAATACCATCTGCTGTGGGGGGTCACCTCTCCACAACATCTATGTCCTTCAGACTCCTGGGTCTGGAGCCCCTTCTGGAGGAGGGTCTGTTTACACAGTTGTCATCAAACTACTCAGTAGAACAGAAATTGTTCAGGCCAAGTTGCTGCTCGCAAGACAACAGGGAACACAGGCATATCACCTGGTTCATCCCGTGACAGCAGATTGGCCTCTAAACAGCACCTAAAATTCCTGTTCTTTCTGGACAATAGTAGTATCTGCCAGGAGCCTGTCTTATGTGTCAGTGTCTGCTGCATGAGCTAACACAAAAATGAGTAAAAGACAAGTATTGTTTAAATACATATGGAGCGCTAGGACAAATTCATCACTCTTTACACAGAATATTATGAGTAGGAAGGGACCTATAATTAAAGGTGAGTAGACTCTGGAGATTTTAGGAACATCCAGATATTGCAGGTATCTTTACTTCTTTATTTAGAGTAGTTCCAGGGGGGATGTTAGTTTGTTTCCATAGAGGGAGGATGAATACAGACCCCTGGATTTTCTGATATAGTCCCACTAAGATGGTGATTGCTAATTTGAAGTATGAACAGCAACAGGCACTGTGTGAGGAACTGCCTTTTCTTTAGGGGAAGAATGCAGAGATGGATAGAGACATTAGAGCTGAGATCTCACCGGTTTTGATGGCATCTTATTATCTCGTCTGGCAACCCTCCTCTTCTTCCCTTACCAAACACATACACACAGTGCAACTCTCGGCATCAGCATGGAGCAGAGCATCACGTGTCTAGACATTTACCATGTGCATTTCAACTTAAATGGTCTGGCATGGAGCACCCACAAGCCTTCAGATAATAGCACAGTTGTCTGCATAGATGTAGGGGGTGTGCATGTTTTGGCAAGCAAATATTACTCTTTTCTTCCTGTATCATCTCAGTGACAGAATTCTGGCAAAAGGGCTTGTGCCTGCACAGATGGCTATTTTGTATGATTTTGCAGTGTTTCTGCTGTGAGTGTGGCATCAGGTAAACAGAATACAAAGATCATTTTTTTGAAAGGAACCTTCATTGCTGAGGTGCTGCATGTTCACATAGCTAGCCTGCATCTCCTGAAATATGGTTAGAAAATAAACTCTTCAGTAAGCTCCAAAAGAGGGAGACAAAAGGAATATTAGGGGTGAGGGAGCAGGACTGAGATTTAGGTGCCAGATCTCCTCTGTGTTTGTCAGTTACTGGTGTACCTACAGCAGCACTGAGTCTGGACAGGCAGCCTGTGAGTTACACACATAAAAATTCAGTCTTGTGGCACTTGATCCAGAACCTTTCAGTGTTGATATGATTATAACCCAGAGCACCAGTGCTTGCAAAGGCCCTTCTGGATATGGGGTGTATGTTTCTGGCCACTTAATGCTTTTCCAAATTGTGTCTGACAGGTCCCAGAGAGAACTCCTGTCCACACTCGGTAAGGGTGTAGGTTTTATTAGTGTTTCCTGGTGATGCCCCAACAAGTCCTCCAAGTACTTCACAAGATGTTCAGGCATAACTCTTAAAGCATCATTCAGCTGCTGACAGGCAATGGTGGGCAAAGGGCTTTGTGTTTTGGTAGGCAGCAGCTGAAGTCAGTAATGAAGGCAGGATGGGAATACCCTTATCTTTAAACAGAACCCATCCACTGGTGTGGTATTGAACTAAGATTCCAGACTTTTCCAGGACTCCTCCACACTGTCCAAGAATGAAAGGGATAAACTGGTTTCTTCCAGACAAAAGAAAGCAAATTATGCTGAGTAAAAAAAAAAAAAAAAAAAAAGAAATCAGAAGCAAGGATGCTATATTTTCTGCAGGAGTTGAAGGCAGGTAACTCTTGTTCCACCCTTCCAATGATACAACAACCTTACAGATGGTAGGTGATACCTGCCTGCCATCACAAAACCGTAATTTTATTTCATTTTAATTTCATATGTATTTCCTTTTCTGCAAGTACTAGAGCTGCACGCTGCTCACTGCAACCAGCGCTTTCTGATCTGGCTACATTTTCAAGCATTGGAGCAACTCATGCCATTTTTTGTAGTTTATGAAGACAAAGTATCTAGTATGGAGAAAAGGGAAAAGTGATACAGACTTTAATGGACACCACCATGTATAGAGTATGAAACATTCCAGAATGGCCATCTGTGTACCATGTTCTGTTGTGACACTTGACTCACTGTCCCTGTTCAGGACTGAGGTAACACTAACAAGAAGCTGTTACTCTTAGCACTATCAAGTATCAGAATTTAGCTCAAACTAGATATACCAATTTTGAAAATCTGGAATATAGAGAAACTGGGAAGTATGACTTCATTTCTTAGCACATGATAAACCCTGCCTTGGGAAGCCAGAAGCAATATAAGTCTCTGTCTGTTGTTGCAGTTCAATAAATTGCCTGAGTAATACTGGGATTCGAGAAATGGCCACAATAATTTTCACACCCAGGCCTGTCAGAAGTTAATTAATGACTGTGGGATTAATTACAGTGTGATAATTCCAGTGAGGCTGATGCTGTTGTACCCTCCAGGACAAGCAGCATTGTATGGTTAGGCTCTTGATTTTAGCAGGCTGTTTCCCAAAATGCTCTTGATGCTCTCAGAAGTCCTTGGGTAAGCTACCATGAAGCAGTCGGAGCTTGCAAGACGGCAAGCAGCTTGTAGGGAAATGTGGGCCTCGATGTTACTAATCCATGGCCTGGGCAAAATCTGCAACAATAGAAACATCTTTTTTAAATCATATCTTCCCATAGTTACACCTCTGCAACTGCAGTAACAGTTAGCAGTGGCTGAAAAATCAAAGGTTAGAAGGAGAAATCCAACATCTCCCTCCTCTTGACTCTGAAGTGTACCACCTCTTCCTTTTTCCTGCAACACTGAGATGGTTGCTGTGGGGATCACTAGCTCAGTGCATGCAGAACAACCTTCCACAGCTAAATTCATTGGGCTGCAAAATCCCATTAGCTTCAGTCCAGTAAAAAGTAGATCTAATAAAGTATAGTAGATCTAATAAAATTATAGTGGTATCATAAAAATGCATTACTTTTTCATAAAGGGTATTAAATGTCTGAACATCTATAAAAAGATTCTCCATCAATCCTCTACTTTCATTTCCTGCCTGTAAGACTAAAGCTCTCCTTTAGGAAATGCACGCTGCATGTCTTCACTTAACTCCTGGTATTCATCAAGATGCACCTGCCTTTGGTCCACTGAAGCAACAAGATCTGATTCTGTTGTGCCTGACTGGATGAAGAAAGTGGATATGAGTTTAAAATATGATTTGACTGGCATTGCCTGTCCAGCTTGCACAGACACCTGTGGTGGAGAGATGCACTGGCAGTACAGTGTCAGGCTGTATATGAATAGAGTGAGTTTTTCACCAGCCCCAGAGTCAATTAACAAAGGAAAAACCTTTGCCTTTGCCATCCTCCCACTGTTTCTACAGCAAGGCAAGAGATGCTGTGTTACTTCCTCTCTATTACTGGCTCTGTGTGACATTTTTAGCTTTGCGGCAACCTCAGGGTGACTTCTTGTTATGCCCCTTCTGCCACATCTGAGTTTTCAGTGCAAAAATTCATGAGAAACCATCAGGGAAGTTCGTCTTTCTTACATTCTTCACATTTTATGAAAAACAAGTTGGTATTAGTCAGAAATGGTGGCAACATGGCACTAGGATAAGCTACTTTTATCCTCTTTCTTTGTTTTCTAGACTATTCAATTAAGCTCAACAAATTTCCCATCTTTAATTTTGATGACTTCAAGTTCCTGTGTGTCAGTGCTGTGAGCTCCACCACCACCTAGGCCACTCCCTGTGCTCTCAATGTATGGAGACACAGGTGCATGACCAAAGGACTCAGAGATTATATGGACATCACTAAGGTCAGAAAACTTAGCAAAATACCAGGTTTTTTCAGTGCTGGGAGCCAGCCCTATGGCCAAATGAAGTTATCACAAAGTTTAAAAAGAGATGAGATTTCAGCCTTCTTTATAGCCTTGTGGTTTTGGGGATTTTCCAAGTTTTTCTTAATAATCCTGTAACCTTTTCTAATTCGCACCCTGTTTCCTTTATGGTTGAGCCAGGGTGATGCTAAAGATTTTCTTGTATGTAACACTTTGCACAACCTTGGTCTCATGCTCCATGTGACAGAATTTCCCATTGTTACCCTAAGGGACTAAGTGTTCGCACAATTTCTGCTTCTTGAGCATTTGAGGACTTTTCTCCAAAAATGAACTCCCAGAAACATCAGTGTTCACCCCATTCCAAAAATAAGGACTATGGCTAAGGTGCAAAGTATAAAAGCCCCATTCACATTTTTACAACTAAGTTTCTCTGTTAGGTTAATCTAAGACATTGGCAAGCTAAACCAGCTTGAGTGCCAGCCTGATTGCAATACTGACATCTCATGGCTAAAAGAAGCAGCTCCTACTGCTTCTCCTTTTTCTCCTCTTAGTCCTCCTTCACCTACTTTTCCTTCTTCACCTGAAACGTATCCATTTCCCTATGTATGATGTTATTGTGAAAGTACAGAGTATTACACCCAAGTGGTAGGTAACACATTTACCCATGGTCACTTCAGTGTGACTGGAACCTTCATTCACTTCAAAAAAGCCAGGAATTGGTCTTCTTTCTTTTGAATCTGGATTTCTATAGCTGGTGTGACAGTCAAATGCTCGGCATCTTTTGAAAATGAAAGCACTTCAAGGTGTCTCAAGTCTGGCACCCAAATGATGTAATTTGCAAAAATCGGTGGTGAGTTGTAAAAATAATTGCCTTAAACTTTCTTTTTTTCCTCCCCCCCCCCAGATATGGCTTGATACACTCTCTGTTGAGAGGAAAACTTTATTTCAGCTGGAGCGGCAACAAGCCTTTAAGCCACAAACAGAGAAAACCTAGGAGACTTGAAACAGAGTTGGGGACGTGAAATTTGATTATGTGCAATCAGCTTCTATTCTAAGTGAAAGGTATGGCTTTTTTTTCCTACTGTGTTACAGTGCTGTAAGAGGATTGATGAGGTTTACCAAGCCCACTATAAAGACATTAATTTTTCTAGTACTGTATAATACCTTGAAATAACAACTTCAGTTCAATAGGTATATGATTGCAAAGATAAAATAATGGCATTTAATTGTAATTTTTTTTGAAAGACAGTTTCTCCTTCCCTCAGATTGTTTGAATGCTCTTTATTTACAATATTAGATTTGTACGCTCTGTATGTTGTAATATATAGTATTGTTTCTGTCTTTTGAATGATTTTGCATAGCATTATTTTAAAGAAAGCAATTCACTGGATATTGAAATACTGAGTAGCATCAACTTTAGGAGGGGAAACATCTGCTAGGAGAAGCTGCTACCTACAACCCTCAAAGGCTGTGGACATTATTTTCCATTGTCAGAGTGTTCTAAAGAGTCTGCTCCTGAGAAGTCTTGGCAGCCTTTGCTGGAGTAGGCAGAGGATTTTCAGGATTTCCAGACATACTGAAGACATGCATGAAGGAGCTCCTTCTGCCTGAAAGCACACTTCTTCAAGTGTGCATCGTGGGCATTACTTCCAGAGGAAAAATGATGTTTGACTGTTACGACCCATCCCAGAAGGAGAGGGTAACCCAGGTTCTTATTAATAAATCCCTTGGGGTGGATTAGAGTGAATGATCGGTGTTTGTAAACATATATATGTAGGGTTTATTTTAGAACAATTTGTTTCAAAGGTAAACAGGTATGTTGCCATTTTGGGTGTTATCATCTATAGTAATATAGCAATATTAAAGCATCTGTAGTAATATAGCAATATTAAAGCATCTATAGCAATAAAGCAACATTAAAGCATAGCAATATAGCATTTATTAAAGCACAGCAATATTAAAGCACCTATAGCAATAAAGCTATAGTGCTATTAAAGCATAAAGTAAAACATCTATAGCAACATTGTAACATTAAAGCATAACCATCTATAGCAGTAAAGCATTATTAAACCATAGAGATAACACTTAAGGAAACACATAAGGGAGAGAAAGGGAAAGAAAGGATAAGGGTGGAAAGATGTATATAGTCATGTCCCAGTGGATCCAGCGATGAAACCTGGTAGTCGCAGCTTTGATGTCTGCTGATTGAAGTGATGGTCTTGATCTGTTGGGGGGGCAGGGGAGAGGCCCACCAAACTCAAAGATGTTATGAGTTATTATACACTTCCACCACAAATAGGAATACCTTGTACCTCCCCAGGCCAGGGAGTTTTACAATTGATAGTGTCACAGGACATGTCATGAGTCTCTGACATCTCCTAAGACAGTTGCAGTTGCCTGTTGTGTCAGCATCAGTCCTGGTCCATCATGGTCTGACATTTGAGATGCGTAGCCCAGGCTGGATGCACAGAGTTATCATGTAAAGAGAGGACATTGGCATGATAGGAGGGATTCTCCCACCTTGCAGGATTTGCCTCTTCTTAACCTCTTCCCTTATCTGGAAATCCAGTTTGTAGCTTCAGGTATGCATCTGCACCCAGGATAGTTGGACAACGGCACCCAGTTGTCTGATCTGAAGGTCCTTTGGCAGTATTTAGGGAGGAGTGGGCTTTGCTGGGTGAGCAGCTGCTTCTTTTCAGTTTGTAAAAGCCTTTTGGTGATCTTAGAATGTGTAAGGCATTAACTGTTTCAGTTTCTGACACTGACATAATTTTATTTTGCTTCATGGGTGATGGTAAAGTGCATTCCTTGTTAAAAAATACCATTCTGTGCCCTGATGAGCAAATCACCATTTAAGAGCAAGGAAAAGCAGAAGTTGGGTTGGGATAACATTTATTTGTCTTTTAAAGGAGCAGGAAAAGCTGTTTTAACACAAAAAACATTTTGAAGTCTGAGTACACTCAGAAAATCAGACTTTTTGTTCAGTAACTAAATGAGGAACCTCCTTCATAGGTGCTAGAGCTCCACCTGCAGTCACTGCCAGTGAGCAGGCTGGGACCTTCTGGGGGTCATCGGCAGTAAAAGTGGTCATGGTGTGGTTTCCTTAGGCACGAATAGAAAGTATGAAATTCCCAGTAACTCTTCCTCTAATTTCTACAAGGTTTTTCCCCCTAATTTCATTACTCAGTTGATGTGGCTGTATTTGGTGGGTCAGGAATGCTCTGTGCTGGACTCCAGAGGCCTGGCCCTGTGGCAGCACAGGGTGGAGCGTGTCCTAGAGAAGACCTCAGCTCCCTTTTCTGCCCATGTGCCCACCAGGGGAAACCTGACGCTGCAGGAGAGGCAGGCACTTGTCTGGGTTCAGACCTCTGCAAAAACAACTTGTTCCATACATTAGCATAGGGAACATACAGAACAATAGCACTGGTGGGTTTAAGGCACTGTGGTAGGGACTGCTGTGGTTTTCCACGCTTTGCAAAGGACTGAATATTCTGTATGTGAAAACTGAATAAATCCCCAGGGTCAGTAGGTAGAGTGCCTTTGAGTCCTTCAGTGTGTGGCCCTCTTCTTTTTCTCCTGCAGTGGCATCTGATCCCATAGAGGAAATACAGAGCAACAAAGCACTATGTGGTGGGGTTTTTTAATAATGACATAAAGTGAGTGAGAAAAAAAAGCTACTGAGTGAAGACTTGATCTGGATTTTTTCTCACTGTATGTCTTATTCCTTTGCCTGATGTCCTTGAGTTTGAGGATTTGATGTCTTGGTTGCTCTGAAATAAAAGCAGTATCGCCTCTGTAAACTGTGGAACCACTATGAACTGTACTGTTACAGAAATTACTTGAATATGGGGAAGAATATGTGCTGTTTAACTGCCAATTTTTGTCACAGGGAACATTTGCCTATTAGCTAAACTTCTTCCTCAGTACTGATGTTCTTGCCATCAAACAGGACCCCCAAGTTCTTTTCTACAGCACTGCTCTCCAGCCTCTCATTCCCTAGTCTATACACACCAGTGGTGTCCAGTCCCAGGTGCAGAATTGTTAAATTTCATACAGTTAGTGATTGCCTATCTCCCTAATTTGTCGAGGTCTCTCTGCAGGGACTCTCTGCCAGAGAGGGAGTCACAGACATAGAGAACCCATCAATTGTAAAAACATGCATGTCTTTCTACAATGCAAGATGGGGGACATGGGTTAATGAAGATATTGGGGGAGAGGGGATGTTCTTATCTTTTTGAGGTACCTCACCACTGAGAACTGCTAGGCACAGAGAATGGGTACATGGGCAGCCTCAGCACATACTGAACAGAAGTGAAAGCATTAGTATACAGAGATTTGGGTTCTCATCTGTACTCTGACAACACATAACTAGAGGGCCTCAGCAAGGCCTCCCCTTCTGTGACTCAGCTGATGTTTCTGTTCAGTGAGGAAAACCATAGCTACTGCTTGGTAAGGCTATTCCATAAGCTTGGCGACAGAACAGCATAAAAGTGCTGCTCTGCACTTGGAACCACCACTCACTGCAAGGACTGCTCTACTGAAAAATTAAGACATTCCCACCTTTCCCCTGCCATGTCAGAATAAAGCAGAACACTACAGCATAATTGTTGATCATCATTTAACTACTAATGACACAAAAATATTTCAATAGATTTGCCTGCAACTGGAATCTCTAAGTCACCAAAGGATCATTCCTCCTTCATCTGAGTTTTGAATTGTTTTCACTTCCACAGTCACTGAACACAGAAGAATGAAAAACACAATCCCCACCCGTTATGTGAATTACCAGCATTATGAGATGCAGGAAAGCTAACATTTGCTGGTAAATAATGCATTGTATGTCAGACTGGTAAGAACCCCAGCTGTGATTCAGTGTTTTGCTTTGTTCCTCATGAAAATGGTCTCACTTTTGAAAAGCTGTCATATTTATAGGGGACTGCAAGGTATATTTTGTTACTCACTGAAACTATTACTTATGGGGATATTTCTGAAATCAATTTGGCTGTCAGAAGACTATAGTTTATACTATGCTGTATGCATTATGAATCCCATCGGCAGATTTCCTTCTGGCACTTGAAACCAGTTTTGTAGGAAATAGCTGATAGAAAAGAAAAACAGATAGAGTTGGGGAGGGTGAAGGAGACCAGGCATTGGCTTTCATTGCTCTAAGTATCAAAAGCAAGGAAGAAATCTACAGTGACATATTTACATGAATCTATAATGACATGTCTACATGCAATGTACAATTCATACTGATCACACATCACAAAACTGGGAGGCAGTGAATTGTTGTCTTCTGAGCAAGGGAAAAGCCCTGTATTAATTCTATTTGGGTGTGAACTACTAAGAGGAGATGGAACTCTACTCCAGTTTGGCATTATGCTTGTCCTGACCATGCATAAAAATACTGACTGTAATGGGAGAAGCATTTTCCTGATCCACTCTCTGTCCACCACCCCTTTCAGAGATGTCTGTACACAAAGACCATCCATCAGAGTAGCTGCATTCTCTTAACTTCTTCCTTACAATTCATGTGTCATTTTGGTTACCATATGTTCCCTCAAACACAGGCATCAGCATCAGTTTCAGCAGAAGTCCTTGCAGCAGAAGGACTGACTTGACTATCCTTCAAGAAAACTTGCTATTTGAACTGATTTGTCAGGAGGAATCATCACCGCTCTAAATTTGATCATAAGGAATCATCCAGCTGCTTTCTCACACACTCTTCCCGATTCTCAGTGTAAGCTTAAGCAGACACAAGGTGAAAGAACATTGCCTGCATAAGACAACTATTCTTAGCAATACTTCTTCAGCAATACACCAAGCCTTGTTTTAACTATCGTAAGGCTCAAGAGGATGCTTTGAGATAGTCACTGCCTGCAAATTCTGTAAGTGAAGCCATAAAAAGTTGTGCATTGTCTGCATTTCCTTCTATCATTTCAAGCTCATGTTCCCCATTACCTGGTTCATAATCGACACCTTCCCCTTCTTTCTAAAGAGGATGGTAAAAGCCCAGCCTCTTCATGCATTTCTACAAGGCTTGGGTCAGAGCACTAACTTCTCTGCTATGCAGCAAGACAATAAATGACCTCTGGCCTTTATGTGACAAAAGTGATCTAATAAAGGACTGGAGCCATCTGAAGTCTCTACATCAGAGAGGGCTCTGCCTCATGAGCAGTGCTACCCAAGTTGTGTTCCAGGACATGCAAATTACAGCTGGCTTGTCAAGTGCTGATGGCACATGAAGGCAAAAGCAGCATTTACCAACTTTAACTGATTGAACACATCAGTGCAATTAGGGAGTTCTAGGCTAGCAACCTCAGGGAGTGTAATTTCTTTCCAACAGTGAGTTTCATCCAGTATTTTGTGTTCTGATGTAAAGTGCAAATGTAATATCAGGTACTATTGAGCAGTTTCATACCAGTGCTTCTATGACCTCAGCAGTATGAAAATACTAAGGAAAAATAGAGACTAAAAGCCTGTAGTGGTAGGAAACCACACATGGTTCTACAGGCCAAGCTTCTTGGGTTAAAGAGAGCATTTTCCAGAGCCTAAAGTGGTGGGGAAATGGTGAGTGACTTTGGAAAATAAGGATGTGGAGAGAAAGCTTGTCTAATGGAAGAAAAACAGCACAGAGCTAAGAAATAAACTGTGGTTCAGCTCTTTCAGTGCTTCAGTGCAACATCTTTGACCTCTTTACCTCATCTGTTCTCGAGAGATCATGACTGCCACCACTTAGAAAATCTGACCTCACTGTGTGTTAGCCCAGTACTGTGACCTGCTCCCACCCTACCATCCAGCTCCAATACAGACTCTACTCCAACCATCTGTGTTGAGTAGAAAAGCCACTTAGTAGCATACCAAATGAAATAAAATGACTCTTGAGTCATGTGCGTTAAGATACCTTTAAGTACAGAGGTCACCACTAGATTACAAGCCTTCTGTTTTCGTATGATCAAGTTAATGGTCACTGCCAGAAGCAAGACATCCCAGACACTTTGAGGTTCACCCATATTCTAACTAATAACGATTTGAACATGAGGTTCCAGCAGGAGAAAGGATTTTGCTGAAATTACAGTATAGGGATAGATTAATGGGTTTAACACTGATTAATAGTGGAAAAGAAAAAATAAGAGTGGCAAGATAGACTGATCCATCTGACACTAACTGCTACAGTCTGTGGTTTCTAGGATAGAAGCTTCCATATACATAATTTGTATATTTGACAGTTAGTTATATCTACATATATCACCAAGATCTTCACAAGTACACAGAATGATTTGAGGCATTATAACTTACAAATATAACAACAGCTGTGCTAATTTGTCCCCTTTTGAATACCTTCATCCCTGATCCCATGCCCTGAATTTCCAAAAGCAAATTTTTCAATACCCAAAGTGAAAACAACACAGCCAGCAAGTGTTAACTCCTTCAGTGGGGCAACTATAACTTTCCAAAGAAGGATCTTTATTGTTTCATTGCCTAGATCCTATACAGTCTGTACAGCAACACTGAGAGATTCTATAGCTCAAATGGTTAGCAGAGAGCTCCTTTAATGTTAAATTCAACTAAAATATAAAATCCAAACTTTCTGCTGTGTCTGCTTTAACTTCTCCACCTTTGTATGTTTCCAGGCTTGGACTGATTCATAGGTGCCTTTTCTACACTGAGATTCTTCTGATCTTTTTCTTCAAAGCATCTAAGATACTCAGGTCACACTGCAGAATAATGAGTAGTCAGAACAATTTCATAGAGTAGTTACTCTTGGTAATTAAAAAGAAAAAGCTACACAGAGCCAAACATTGAACCTGGAAGTGACTTCTTTCTCCATCGCCCAGAAAACTCACCATAGTTCCCATAACTCACCACATCAGAACCCTCAAAAAAGCACATGGTATGAATACTTCATGTTAAAATTGCACATCTTTAAGCTCTATCAGGCTGGCTCCACAAGATTCTCCTTCTTTAAAATGTTTCAGTATGCTCCAGTTTCTGCAAAGGTCTATACTCAGCAGTGGTATCTCAGAGCAGTGGCATTTTCCTCATACCTGCACCCTCTCTTGGTACTTGTTCTGTACTCATGAGTAATAGAAATGTTAACAGTGCTTATAGTTCAGTAGGGCTTATTGGGTTGAGGTAATCCCCTGCAAATGAAAACAGGATACCCCGGATGTCCCTAAGGAAATTTTTAGACTACAACCCTGGAAACTTCATGGGACACCATGGTTTCTGCAAAGGATGGAGCTGCTTCAAATGGGCACCAATTTAACAGATGCTTTCTGATTTCTCATTCTCACATATGTTTTCTTGTTCTTTTTTATTTTCTAAAACTTGCCTCCATAAGTAAAATAATCAATGTACCAGCATAATTTTATAAGTAAAACTGTGGAGATATAAGAACATTCATATGGACTATTTTTCACTCTAAGGTACTTTATCCTGGTAGTGTGACCACAATTCCAAAATAATTTACCTTAGATCAACAGATTTTCTTTCAGCAGGATGCTGGATCTGTTTACCATAAATAAAAACACCAAGAAAATAAGCAAACAAAAATAAAACACACTGAGTATTGGAAAAGGCATGATTAGAAAAATTTCACCTTTTAAACTGAATTGTCTTTGCAGACAACACCTTCCATCTGAGATGTCCAGAGAACTTATGACTTTTTTAACTTTGTCTCTAACAGGCCTGTTTGAAACAATTGCCTTTTCCCCACTTTAATTCACTTTCATATTTCACAAAACAAGGTAAGAGGCAGGCACACTGTAACTAAAGACTTGAGACCAGATGATACTACAACAGCAAACAGCACGCTAGAAATACCTGCATACAAGGGATCAGGAGAGGGGAGGAAGACTGATCAATGTATCTGATAAATTCATGTCTGTTTTGATGGACAAAAGTAACTTTTGTCTTTCATTACAGTCAAATACTGTACCTGTACACAATAAAAAGAAACACAAATAGTGACAGAGCACATGTGCATCGCTTGATGACTCTGGTTTGGAGGTTTATTTAGGGGAAGCACTGAAACAGGGAGGAGCAAGCCCTGTGCACTTCAAACACAAAAAAGTCTTACATTTAAAGGCAGTTGTAGCCAGGTGGGGGTTGGTCTCTTCTCCCAGGCAGCTATCAGTAAGACAAGAGGGCATGGTCTTAAGTTCTGCCAGGGGAGGTTTAGTTTAGATATCAGGAAGAAATTCTTTACAGAGAGTAATCAGGCATTGGAATGGGCTGCCCAGGGAAGTGGTGGATTCTCCATCCCTGGAGGTTTTTAATATAAGAGACTGGACGTGGCACTTAGTGCCACGGTCTGGTAACCACAGCAGTGTTGGATTGAGGGTTGGACTTGATGATCTCAGAGGTCCTTTCTAACCTGGCTGATTCTATAATTCTACGATTTGACTTTGACCTGACAGAGGAACGGTAATACAGGGCAAAAGTTGTTGTTCAACAACACTACTTCCCCATCATTAGAGCTCACACTCCTGAAAGATAATTCCAAAAATACAGAAAAAAATAGATTTTAAGATATCTAATTCTTTACATATCTTCAAGAAATTCAAGGGTCAGACACCTCCTGCTAGGGACAAAAATCAGATCTTGAAGTTCTGAGAAACAACATTCCTCATTCTGCCTCAAGTCGAGGTAAGACAGGAAGAATAAGATTTCCAAATGCAGAGTCTTGAGTTATGAAGTATCCTGAGGAATGTGCATGTGCATGCTGTAAAGAGAAAAGCATTTGTTAAAGCATAATTCCCTGTAGCACTGACATAATTTAAGACTTCAAGGCTTCTGCAGCATTAATGATTTATTTCTCCCAGTCTGCTCCTCAATTCTGATAGTCAAATTCAAACCCAGCATTTTAGATCAGTCACACTGGAACAGGGCCCACCACGGCAATTAACTTGGACATTCCCTGCTGTTCTTTTCAGCAAATCCCATGGAGGTGGGGCTAGTGGTAAATCAACTCCTGATTTCTCTCCTTTGCCTAGACCCCATGTTTCCACTCCCATCTAAAACAAACTTAGGTCTTGATTTGTGACAGCTACTGCAGAAATTGCCAGAATTGTGCATGACCGTCCCACAACCTGAGCCTGCACGTACAAATAACATGTGACCAGACACATTTTGGTACAACATGGGACACCAGCATTCTGCTCACAAGACATTTATGCTTGTTCACCTGAGGGGGGCAGCTGCTGTGTAAGATGGCTCTGGACAATCTTTGTGAAATCCTACATACCCCTTTCCTGTTAGTTTGCTAACTTACTGGACTCCGGCAATTTACGTGGCCTGCATATTCCTTCCTTCCACCACTAGGGAAAAGCCTTACTGGATATCAATTTAGATTGAGCCAGCAGCATACCCTTGTGGTGATCAAGGCTAACCAGCACAGTGGGCTGCATCATCGACAGCACAGCCAGCAGGCCAAGGGAAGCTATTTGAGTTCAGTTTGAGACAGAAACCGGAGGGAGTTCAACCAGAGACACGAAGAGACAGCTGTGGGGCTGGATGGAGCTCTTGACATCCAAGGAGATGGCCTTTCAGTATCTCTAGATGCAGGGCTGCACATCTAAACCAGGGCCAAGCGAAACTCTGACTGTATCAGTTTACCTGCAGTGCAGCCTTCTGCTGTGCTGCAATGTGCTGTTGCTCAGCATGATCACGGAAATCCTTGTTCAGAGGTGATCTTGAAAGTGCGATGCTGCAAAAAAGAACAAGATGGTATGATACAGACCACAGACAAAACATGTGTCCTTGCCATTCTAGCCACAGATTCCATGACTTCCTCAACTCACGGTTTATTCGACTCATGGCTTGACAATTGGTAATTACTGTTTGGAATTACTACTTGTTCATATAAGAGAAAAAAAGGTAAATGGAGTGACTATAGCTGTATCATTTGAGACATTATAAACAACTTATGCCAAACTACACCTGAAGCGTATAGTGGATTTTGCTCATGGGTTGAGTCCCACTGAAGTCAGTGAAACCACTGGGGTGCAGCATTAGACAATGTCAGCAATTTTTCAAACAACAGCTTGGTGCTTTCAGCACTACTCAGTCACCAAGTGACTGTTCTAAACAACTGTGATAAACAGAAGTACTAAAAAGAGTTCTGCAGATTTCAGTAAAAGAACAGTTCTTTGGCTGCTGGGCACCAGTTCACTACTTATGGTAAAGGAGTTTTTTGTTGATGTTAACTGAAATAATTATCCCCTATTGATAGCTGGGAGTACCTGAAACTGATTTAGCTTATCTAACTCAGCGCAGCATATGTAAGGTTTCAAATTAAAATTTATAAATGTTTTTTCTTGTCTTTTAGATCTTAGGACTTGTCCACCTTCTTAAGCAAAAAAAAGACATAAAAAGCATTCCCAACTCTATATAAGTAATGGATGTAAGTCAGTGAGCACTGCCATTAGAAATGTATCGCAACACAATTCACAACTACCTTTGAAATTGTCACTGCAGACGTGCTGAAAGCCCAGCTCTCCTCAGTCACAGAGGAAAAAGTACAAATGACAAGGGATCCAAGCAAACTCATCAACTGAACTTTCCCAGCAGCTTCAATGTCAACAGCTGATTTAGTAAATGAGTTTTTGAAAAGCAGCCATGCTCATGAATGATCTTTAGACAAATCTACGCCTAAATGCGTAACAAAAGCTAAACAATTCAGAGGATTGTTGCTTATGACAAATATTAAGATCAAGCTTCACTGATGGAGAAAAGTACTACTGAGTTTATTTAAAACAATATTTTCAATTATTTTGAAGGTATTTATTTTGCATTTATTCTATACCCTCTAACTTTTCAATATGATTTCTGTAGATAATCTTAAGGCTTCATCATATGCTGACACTTTTCAAGAGAGGTCTTCTGTTCTTGGATAGACAATTCTTGTGCCAAGGCCAGAAATTATATTAACTCATTCACCCTTACACTGTCCATGCCCCTATAGTGCTTGAGGTAAATCAAGCTCTTTCAGTCTTTCTGCTCTTTCTGCAGAATTTTTATGGTCTCATTTCTGACAACTCTGTGGTCCGAGACCTTTGGCACAACACCAAAAAACCATCAGCTTCTCAAAAATCACACAACAGCCCACAATGCCAAAGCAGAGAGCTTGACTGCTGCACTGTAGATTGCCCCTGCCCCCACGTTCAAAATTAGTAAATTCTAATTATGCTTACTAGAATATAGTGTTATTTTTCCCTAAAGAAAAAAGAAAGTAAACCAGCACTTCCTGAAACTCTCAGACTTGTAATGACGTATGGAAACACTGTTGCCAGGAGTCAGGGGTTGTACATAACAGCACGATATTCTGATTTTCATATCAACAATTTTGCTTGATTAATAATTGCATATAGTTACTATTAATAATTGCATATCTCGCTTGAGAAATCTAACTCAGGCAATTTCAAGTATTATGCACGCTTTTTCAGATTATGAAAGAATTAAAAGTGACCTAGAATCTCTTTGAAAAAAAGCAGCCCTCAGACTGCACTGCACTCACTTCATGCTAACGCAGAAGTTTGAGTATCTCAAATTCTCCACACAAATTACTGCATGATTTTCTAGTTATTGATTTATGACACAAATCTTATCTTTTTGCCTTGTATGGGAGAAATCCCAGTAACAGCCCTTAAACTCAGATTAGATTATTTCACCTTATGGTGTAGAATTATCCTTACAACACAGCATTTTTCATGAGATTATCTGCAGATAAACTGGCTTTGTCTTGCACACAGGGAGTTTCAAGAATAACTTGATCCTGTTGTAATTATTCTTCTCTAAAACACAGTATCCTGAACCTAATGGTCTGCTACTTCCACTCCTCATAGCATTTTAGCTTAATAATTAAATACTTTCTCAGTGCCTGCTTCCTGATTTTGCTTTATCATAGACTTTAGTACACTTGAATAAGCATATCTGCTTCTCCTATTCTCAAATGGAAATTACGTAAACCTAAATTCAGGGTGTGTAAACAATTTTAAATACTAATATGTTCCTAAAGAGCCATGTCCCTCTGCCTTGTTATTAAGGATGGTCAGAAAACACTTCTAATAAGTGTTTGTGTGAGTTTACAGCTCACTTGCTGTTTGCTTTTTTCTTTTGATGTAATCAGTGATGCCCAAAAAGGTCTAAGAACATAAAATACCTGGCTCCAGGGTGATTCGTGGAAGACTGGTTTTGCATAAGTAACTTTCTCTTCTCCTTGTCTAGTTCTGCCAGGATTGCAACCCTATTTTTATTCTGGAAACCTGGTAGGAATGACAGAAAAATATTAGAGATATTTATTTTATATCTGTAGCCCAACTCTAATGTTAAGGAATTATAAATCCCTGTACAAAATTACTTTAAGATAAATACACTAACCTTCCAAGCTTTGTACCCATTTGAAAAGGCTATTAATAAATATGCTTTATTTCTCCTTTTCTCATTTTATAACATGCAATAGCTTCCATAAGCTATCATGCATATTAATACATTTTAAAATAGAGGCTTCTAACTCAAGTTAGATCCTACCCCTTCCCACGACAGCTCTGGAGCTACAATCAAGGTACACGATCAAATACTTGTCTTCCAAAAAAAAGATAAACTTATCAGGTTGTAGATTTAAAATGCAGTCACTGAATGTTCAATTCAGTGATAACAATGGAGTAATATACTCACAGGGCCTAATTTCTCATGTCAATGAACTCAAACTATAACACAAGTACTATGTATGCAACAGGTAAGAACAATCACTAAGTTTGCACACGTGCTTATACAAACACTTACTGTCTTTCATTCAATCTATGCAGAAAGGTTTTAGTATATATACACACTGATGTCCTTACGTAAACACACTACCCTTATTGTGAGGATGATCGCGATGCTGGAATAGAGAAGCAAAATTAAACTGTCTGTACACAATACAAGAACATTTGGTTTGTAAATCATTCTCCCAAAGAGACCCTGTATATTACAGAAGGGGTCAGGAACTAAAGCATTCAAAAATGCCCAAAATAGCTGCCATCTATGTATTTTTCAAAGTTGCCTTCTAAATGAAAATGTGGCAAAGCTACCGTACTTACACAGGATTCTTATACAACAAAGGTTCTCCTTGCAGTCATCTCCTTTACTTCCCCCATACAAAAAGTCAAAGTCATTCCCATTGGAAACTGCTGTGTGTTGTGCCCCTGCCCTGAGCACTGTTTTAGCGACAGCACTAAAACGTGGTAGCCCACAAGCTGTTAAGTCCAGACACTTAAGGAGAGCATTAGCATGTCAAACTAAAATGATTTATTTTCAGTAGCTGCACTCAAAGTTCATTCCCTTTGAGAGACCTTCTGTTCAATTACATAACCCAGTATTCCTTTCATCTGAATGGCTCAATGAAGGAGACAGTTACCAGACAGAAACCTTCAACTCTATATAACAACTTGCATCTATACTGCCTTGCTATCAAATCCTCACCTTTCTCTTTCACCATGCCTAACATAGGCACCCATGTGCCTCAGTGTCTCAGGAGCTCTTGAAAAGAGCAGAGTCTTTCGATTACATATTATAGTGGTTTTATGCAAGGTCACCCATAATAATTTTTACATTTCTTAATAGATTTTTTTTAATTACATTTAATTAACTGCTATTTCTTCTGTCTACTAATCTCTCCCTCCCACATGGCATTAGCTTCACTTAAACTATTTTGTAAGTGCATAGATTCAGGTCTTCAATGTTTCTCCGCTTTTCAGGTATTGTACATTATCTCTTCTTTTGAAGACCTTGCAATTGCAATGAACCTGGAACATTAAAACACAGCTGAATGTGTGGTCTAAAACATAAAAAGGCTGAGAAATCTTGCTAACAAGCTAGGATTCAACATTCTGAGCTGCAGCTAGCCCAGATTTTACCTTCTTGTAAATTCTGGAGACAATGCCTTGACAGGATGACTGAAGCACCTCTAAGAGGGTCTGAGCTTAAGCAACCATGTCTGTATGCTCATTCTACACAGTTTTCAACCAAAAAGCTTAATACCTGACATATTACTCAGCAGCCTTCTGTTACTGCTTGCTTACCCTGAACTCCATAAATCTAAATGTATGCTTGGAATTCAGATGATACAGTGATTGAGGAAAAAAAAGGAGACAACTTTTTAATAAAGGTTGCTGTGAGCTAAAAAAGAAAGACTAAATGTGCTTAGATTTATCATCAAGCAGATGGTATGACTCAGAAAGCCTTGAGACATTTTAAATGCTGTTTTTAAACTGTGATAAGAAAGTGCTGAAGATTCTGTTTTCTATTTTAATATGAATCTTGTTACAGTATCTTATGGCAGAAACTAGAAGGATTCAGAAAAAAAACAAATATTTTTTCTTCCTTTTCTTACCTATCTACTAAGAGCTTTGTGGTGGGTTTTTTCGCTTGACTGTTGTTTTTTTAAAGTAGCATTTTGCTATAAAATTCAGTGACCATCAGCAATCTGCTGTGCTGAAAAAGTCACTTGTTTAAAATTTTTTAATGGTAAGGAGAAAAAAGCCTGCTTGAGAAAGTGGAGGAGCTCATTCAACACGTACATGTTAGTGCTTGTCAGCTGAGCAATGTGAAGTTCCTACAGGTGTTTTAAACTTTTCAAAATGCAAAGCAAAACCCTTCATTTAAAAGTTAACAATGGAGGGGGTGGAACATGAGAAAGCCATTTCATAGAGAAAATCTCGCATCCTTACAAAATAATTAATCATATCTGGCAATATATAAGCAAGACTTTAATTTAGATTGTTCTCTGCCCAGGCACCCAAGACAAACCTGAAATGCCTGTAAAAGTTTCCTACTTCAATTATAAATAGAGTAATTTTTCATCTGTAGATTTGATATGTCTGTTCTGCTTTCTAGTACTAAAAATGTAGACGTCCAAAAAACAAAAGCCATCCTTAGTACAGACTGGATTCTCATCTGTGAAAGGAAGTGCAGATTTTCAAACACATTAACTTCTTAAAAAGGTTTAAGTTTTGACTTCCCTTGATTGGGCTGAGTTGCACTACTATTTTGATTTTGAACAGTTCATGAATATTGCAGTTCATTAATATTCTTCCCTGCTTTGCAGACACAAGAGTCCTGACACAGAATGACTCATTCAAAGCAGCTAAATAGATTATTAGCAGTGTCAGATGTCAAACTGAGCACCTAGATTCTCAGATTACTCTCTAACGTAGACAAATCAGGTCATTTAAAAATTAAACCCTTCTGACACCACTAACATCAAGCATTGTACCTATGCAGGAGCTTAAAGACTACTTGCACCCATGTTCTGCACATGAAGGCATAAAATCAGAGAATGCTGAAACCCTGCTGAGTGATACTGGCAGCTTTATGAGCTCACAGCAAGTTTCACTTTTTAACCTAATCCTAACACCTACTCTTACCACCCTATCTCACCAATATTATGTCAGTTAGTTCTAACTAACTCTGCACAGCAAGAAACAGTATTACCTTTATCTTTTTTAAGTTCTTGCTTTTCATCACTTCCTTTCCCTTGATTTGTTGGTTGCTTCAAATTCACAGTATATGTAATTTTTTTCTAAGATGCATTATTTTTTAATTTGTCCATAGATGTGTAACAGCACAAATATTGCCAAGTATTGCTGCAGCAGCAGTGTATTCCTGAGTACCTGGAAGTGATTTCTGTAACTTAGAAGGTGACTTCCACCCCTCAAAGTATACCACTCTGGTCTATGAGTTCTGGTCTGGACAACACACAGCATGCAAGAATCTATTCCATTTCTTTCAAGTGCTGTAGATAGTCTCATGCAATCAGTTCCATGTGGCACTAACAGCCTGAAGTAACGTTTTTCATTCAATTCTGCTGGTTCTGCTGCACTTATATGCAGCTCCTCCTCAGGAGTGCTCTCCTAAGGGGTCAATGTTTAAAAGGAAGTCCAATCTGCAGAATCTTAACCTTTATAGTCCAAGTCTGTAATCAACAGAAAACTCAAATTAACTCCTAAGAAAATACCTGGTACTGATTAAAGGGACAGGATTAAGTTGGTACAAAAAATTACCAAAATGGTCTACCTGTGTAGAAGGCTAATGTTTAGTTCACCCCTACAGTTCTGCTTGAATAAGTGCTATCATTCATAACCCTTCTAGTGAGTGTTTCAGTAAATTTCTTCCTTTTGTCCACAAACAGGAGAATGAATTGACTGAACAGTACTAACACATATGCCATGAAGCAAGCTAAAAAATGCAGTGTTTGTCTTAATCATTTTCACTACTAGACTGCATCTGGCCAAGAAAGAAACCCTGAACTGTTGTTTGTATTTATCTGTTCCTTTCTAATTTTCCTAGTTGTACTATTTATAGCCTTATTTGGTAATTAAACTTGACAGTGTTTCTAGAATGCTTAGTACAAACAATTTTCACATGGTAATTACACAGTTCCTTTAGTGAGTCTCTAAAGGATATCTCAAATATAAAAACAGATTCCAAGGCTCTATTAAATTATAAGACTCTGGAATGTGGAAGGAAGCGAAGGTATTCTGGGACTAAAATCCCATCCCATCCTTCACAGTAAACCAACCTGTTTAAGAAAAAGCAGCTTTTAACTCTCTATGACAACATTCTATTCCTTGACATGATGCTGACTTGTTATTCACAGAATAAAGCAGGATTTACCACTATGTACCAAAAACTTCTCAAGAGTTAAAATTTGTGAACAGGTAACTATCTGCAATCTGTAGCACTCCTCTTCCAACATTTCACAAAAGCTCAATATCCATTCCAAAAACTACCTTCTTTTCATCAAGTAGCAAGTCAAATGTGTCTTTTGGACACATAAATCTGGTACCCCTCAAAGTATCATCCAGCAACACCCAGTTTTGCAGGACTGCTTTCCCAGATAAGGACTCACACACAGATGTGCATGAAGAAGTCTCTGGCTGCTGGGAAACTGAACCCAGAATTCATTTCCCATAACCAAGTAAGTAAGTGGAGAGCCATACATGAGAAGCTCCTTTTTCCTCAGCTCTTCTATGGAAGACAAGCCTCAGAGTCCCACTAAGGTTTCCAGAAAACACCTCTAGAGGGCGATTTAAGACCCTCCTTCAATTCACCGTGTGACACCCCCCAGACCCTCCTCTGCCTTTAACACAGGTGCTTCAGCTGGATAGATGGACCATTTCCATGTTTTTAAGGATTTTAAGGATGCAATCCAGATGCCTCTTTGCACAAAGAAACATTTAATTGCAGTTAGCATTATGGTTTTAATTGGCTTTTCCTCCTAGGCCTGGCCGCTTTGTCTATCCTTGGACAGATATTACTGCCTGGGTCTTGCTGTTCCCATCATGACCTGGAACGCACCTGACTTCTGGCTGTTCCCTGATGTTGACTGCAAGTCATGTTCAATACCAAGTGTTGGAAGCATCTGAAATAAGCTTCACGAAAATGATCACAGGACCACAGGCATGGCAGATACTTTCTAGTGCAAACATGAGGGTATGTTCAGTAATATAAAGCTCCCTAACCATCAGTGGTCTTTTTCAACCCTTTGATGTGTGTGTGCCTTCTCCCAGAAGGACTGCTGCCATTCTGCTGCTTTCAGCCCCACCTCTCTTCCCTATCCTGATAGTTCCATTAAATAAAATTACAGTTATGGTGACTTCACAACATTTCGCACACAGACTTTTCCCTTGAATACTTAAATTCATTAAAACCTACCTTGTCCTGAAGGATTTGCTGCCATCCTTCAATTTTCAGCCCTTGTTTTATTCAACTGTAGTTCAAATCTTTTAACCCCCACAAATATCTGCAAAACAGGCACAACGTAAGATAGACATACTTCTTCAAAAGAAGAGCCTGGATTTCATTCTATTAGAGATTTTATAAACATGGCAACTGTCAGAAAGCATAAGCCAAACACCGCATGCGCACTGCTTAAAATGCATTATACAGTTTATATTGTTCTGATTGGAACCTTCAGCTTGAAATATCAAGAGCTGTGCTGATTCTTTTTCAGAGTCTAGTAATTTCTATTAGTAGCAATAACAATTTCTAGTAATTTCTATTCTAGTAAGAACAACCTTTAGAGTTATTCTGGAGTTACACACGGTTTTCCCAACTGAATTTCTTCCTGACAACAGGAATGGGCTCTCCCGCTCGCCTTTCTCCCCCGCCCACGACGGATGAATTGACTGTCTCGTCCTCGCCGGGCGGGCGAGGATGCTCCATCCGGCCGGGATGGGCACCTGCTCTCCGTTACCCACCTGTCCGAGGGCTCGGTGCTCCGGCTCCTAGCAGCCCCGCAGCCCTCACCCGCAGCGTAGCAGCCCCGCGGCCATCTTACCCCGGCTCGCCCCGCCGCCGCGCGATCGTGACGCGCTCTCTGCGCGACGGCTCCTCCCCATCCGGGCACTTCCCGTCGCTGCCCGGAACGGTCGGGCCGAGGGATCAGGGTGGTGAGGGGGAAGCACGGCCGCGCTCCATGGATCTCTCCGTGCAACCTTAAGGCTCTGCTTTCCTGCCTCATCCGCCTGGGCACGGGAGCAAGCGCGGGGGCCTCACCCTCGGGTCTCGGTGTGGCGCCTCCAGGCAGCAACACGGTTAAATGGGAAAAAAATACAAGTGGAAGGGAAAGGGTCACAAAATCACTTAGGCTGGAAAACACCTCTTGAGACTGAGTCCCACCTAGGACTGAACACCACGTTAGCTAGACCACAGCACTGAGTGGCACAGCACCACGTCCAGTCTTTCCTTAAACACCTTCAAGAACTGACTTCACCACCTCCCCGAGCAGCCCATTCCAATGTCTGAATCACCCTTTCTGTTGAGAACTTCTTCCTAATGTCCAACCTAAATCTCCCCTGGCACATCTTGAGACTACATCCTCTCATCCTGTTACTGGTTGCCTGGGAGAACAGGCCGCCCCACACCTGGCTACAACTTCCTTGCAAGTGGCTGTAGAGAGTGAAAAGGTCCCCCTTGAGCCTCCTCCTCCCCAGGTTAAACAACCCCAGAACCCCTGACCTCCCTACTTTTTTTTTTTTTCAGAGTCCCACACTTTGAATACAGCAAGAATATTTGGCATGAATTTCAGAAAGGTTTGTTCATGGAACTACTGCTTTTGAAATGTCAGGTAGCAGGCTTATAGGTGAGAGTATCTTTAATTGAGTGATCTGGTCAAACCTGGAGGATAAGCCTTGGTCTTGTAACAGCAAACTGTGACTTTTTGTTTATGTCTTCGTGGTTAAAGTCAGTTTGAATCAAACCAGGCTGAGTAGTGATTTGAACTGTGGCCTGTAGTAGCTGTAGCTCTCATCGTACATAAATAAAATCAATTAGTAAGAACTGCAATAAATAAATAATCTAAAAGACTGCAACAGATGGGGCCAACACTGACCTCTTGATAGCCAAAAATCAGTCACATTGCCTACTTCAGTTTTTTATGCAGGGTTTTTTTAGGACACTAAACAATTTTAATTACATAAAGGCCTTTTTTTTACCAAATTGAAAGATAAGTACAGGAAATCAGTTGTTTTTTTTTTTTTTATAACTTAGTTCGAGGTGTCTCTGTGTAGACACACTTTGGCTTTACCTTTTTAATATTAAGGTTTTGATGGTAGACGTAACAGGCATTTCTGAGCAAATGGCACTTTTTTATGGCAAAGGTGATATTGGATCTGGTTGTCAAACCCTCTGCACACTGCAGAGTAATTTCGTGTGCTTCCTCTTTCTGTAAGTCCATATTATAAGTCTATTATAAATCCATAACCTCATCACTCTTCAGGCCTAGAGTGGAATAATGGCTTATTAAAAACTGTAGGTTTAGTTACAATGGAATTATTTATATTGGTAAAAGCATACATAGGGTGTGCCTGGTGCTAAATGCCACACTAGTCCATTAGCTTGGACAACCAAATATATACATAAATGTTGAAGGCAATAAACCATTTCTTAAGGTGTGCTGCAGCCAGCTATACTAGATGATGAAGAAATAAATTACATTTTGAAAGTGTACAGAATGTATAAAAATCCTGTCAGTATCTACACTAATTGATTAATTTGTCTTAAAATAGTGTGCCTTAGTATTATACACATAGATTCTGTGAGACAGGCAATATTCTGCTACCCAAGTGTGCTGTCTGTCCAAGCATTTATACTTACTTTTCAAACACTAAATGTAAAATTTGAAAAACTGAACAAATTTATATCTGGAAACTTGCAACGTCCAGATGTAGAATTTAGTTACCTGGATCGTTGGCCTGGTAAAACCAGTGTGCCTGTGTGTGTGTTTGTCTGGGTGTGTGTGCGTGTCTCTACCCAAACCAGGGGACAATCTCAGGGAGTTTTCTGTTTGCTTTAAAGCTATGTTAATTAATACTGTGGAAAGCAAACATTGCTGCCATTCCCACATACGAGTATTATTTTCAACTGTTCTCTTTGCATGAACAGATGACTGAGCACCTTCCCTCCTTCTGATTTTCATGTTTCGTTTTGTTTCATTTTGTAATTTCTCATTGTGCCGTGAGAACTGTCGTATGTGCTATTTTTTCCTCTTGGGCGATCTGCAGTCCATTTTATCTAGATATCTTGCTTGTTATCCTTAACTGCTGAGAAGCATTGCGAGTGGAGACCAGCGCAACACCTAAGCCAATAATCCCAACTGGTGCATTTCTCTGCATCGTCATGAGAGGACTGAGGTTGTTAGTGATTCTAGAAAGCTGTAGTTTGAGACAGACAGGCCAAGCTGCTGGGCTCTTTCTGGACAGAGGTAATGCTGTTAAGAAGAATTAATTAGTGGACAGTGGTCCTTGGCCGGGGATCAAGGAAGGAAGAAGTAGCAGGGTGAGAAGGAGGAATCATCAGCAAGGAAACTCAGGTGCAGAAAAGCTGAGACTCGTTAATTCTTTGTTTCGGTATGAGTGTGGTGAAAATTGATTATAGTAACTTTGACCATCTCTGCAAAAACATAGTCCTGCCTCAAGTCAAATGATCCTTTGGCTTTGGGAGGAGTTTCATATCAATGTCAATTAATTTCCTCCTTGGGTTGTAGAAAGAGGAAGGAATGAAGCCCTTGAAAGGAGTGGTGTCTAATCTCTAGTGTTTTAGAATACTTTCATTTTCCCTGAAACTACTCCTTCTTGTTCACCATAATCAAATAAAAAAATATAAAATGTAGCTTTTATAGTGTGTCTATTGAAAAGTCATTACAAAATTTTCAGTTTAATAAAGCTGTTCTTGAACATTGCCTCACAAATCTGGCCATGCTTTTTCTTGAGGCAATATAATGCTGTTTTTCGGGCTGACTGTTCTTGTCACGTTAGAGTAGAGGGAGCTGTGTATCTCGTTATATAAAAAAAACCCCTATTTTAAATTGGATGTGATACTGAATGATCATAAATGTCAGTATTTCAGAATGGCCATGGGCAGTCCTACTCACTAGGCTGAGGTAAAATATTGATTTTCTTTCCCCCCCCCCCCTGCACCCCACTCAGTGAAAATAGTATGTGCAGGATGTCTCCTTGGCTTGAGCCAAGATCTTCCAGAATGCTGCTCTTATTTCCAGTTGGCAGTGCTACTCATACAGAGCCATCCTAAACACCTCCTTTTATTTCTCTATTTATGGTTTTCGTGGTTTGTCACTAAAAAAAAACCCCAAACCCTCAAACAAAGTAGAATGTTTTGAAGAGTCTTTAAACATTTTAGTTGTATTACTTTTTTATATCCACTTGCCTAAAGATACTGTATCCATGTATCCATACTGTCTTTCTCCTTGACTGGATTTCTGATTTTTCATTTGATAGCCATTTAGCATGGGCTTTTGCTTTCTATCACAAGTGCCCTATGTTCCCACTCTCCTTTTTATTGCATCCCCATCAAACTTGACAGCTTTGAAGGCTTTTGATGCAGCAAAAGCTTAGCCGTTAGCTTACACGTGTGTGTGAGTGCTCATGTGTTGTGTGCTGTTGACTTGGAACTGATCCCATCTCTGTAGAGAGTCAATGAGCAGGAGCATAAGATTCAACTGGGTCGGGTCAAAAGCCTGCCCTCTTCAATCTCTGCAGTACAAGACATGAGCTTTAAAAGCATAAGGAAGGAAGGACCTTCTTCAAAAGACAGCTGGATTTTTTTTTTTTTTTTCTTTACATCCTCTAGAATGGTCTCTTGTTCCATATTGGTTTCATATGTGCTTACATGCAGACAGACACAAACATTATCCTTTCCAAGGTAGACCACAGTGGGGAAAAGATAAAGCAGTTGAGGGGAGGCTGTTGACAGTGTGGGAAAAGAGCTTTTACTGCCCTTGACCTGGCAAACCAGCCAAGCCTGACAGTATGACTGTTGTGGCCTCCAGCCTACCTTATTGTTTGTATTGCTTGGATTGTGCTATAGAGAAGAATCCTATAATTTAGGCTTTAAATAGAATAATTAATGAAAAGCAAGTGTGCTTTACATGTTTGGTCTAGTAAATAAATACAACCTGAAGTTAGCCTCCTGATATTGATTGTAAACCTTACTGCCATTTTATGTCTCATTATCTGAACAAGATGAAGATACATTAAAGACAATGTTAATAAACAACTGAGAGTCCTTTTCAGCTCACACTGAGCACTTATAAAGCCATCTGCCATTAAAAAAGCATCCTGAGTGGTATTATTGGAGTAACTGGCTCTTCAAATCAGAACAGCAGTACAAGATAGGTGCTGCCTGTCTTTAAATTTGTAAATAGTCTTCCTACAGGTGACCTGTAGATTCTTTCCTTATTTATCCAAGTAACAATCCAAAGAGGTAGCCTGCAGGACTTTGATTTCAGTGATACAGAGACAGAGCTATTTTCTTCAGAAAAAAACACATGAAACTGGTGACCTTTGGTCTTAAATTGGTAAGATTCTTGATCCCCAGATCGACCATTTTTCTTCTTGCCCAGTTAGCATTACATGCATACCTATTCTGTTTCATCTTGTTTCTGATCTGAAATGATGTAAACATAATAAATAATAGTTAGGATTTTGCTAGGAGAGCATGCCAGTTTTTTCAGGTTAACTTGGGTTAAGACGTGGGCATTGAATAGCAGCTTCCAGTCAACTTGTCATTGATTTTGATTTTCATTGTCTTTTATTATGGTTGCATATTTCATGTGCGTATTGGTTTTCGCTTGGTCAATGTTTAACAAAAAGAAAACTACCAATATAAAGGTCAAGGACAGTATTACAGTCATAAAATTATACCATCACAGTTGGTGGTAAGGAGTAGGAACTGGAGAATGGTACATTACCATGTTTTTAATCACTCATAATTTCTTAGCAGAATTAAAATAATTACTTATTTCACTGCTGGTGTTAGAAAAAAGACACTTTCCTTCCTCAGTTTTTGGCTATACCTCTTGTGCCTGCTATTAGACCCACATAATCCACATGCTCGTGCATTTAGAGGTTTTCTATTTGTGTGTAGAAAACAATTCCTATAACAAGTCAGCTACATAGCATGCCTTTTTTTCTGTTTCGTTTCATGCACAAAAGATCTGGAATTCTTTATGACCTCTGTTGATAATGTGTGAGTAGTTCTAATCAAGGTACAGGAATTTGCTCCCAACTCTAATTTCAAATGCAAGTCTTAAAACTGTTCTATCTTCTGTCTTTTTGAAGTTCCAGCCCTTGAAATCAAGTACACGAGATTGTAGTCTTCCATGTTAAAAAAAAATAGAAACGAGTTTTTCTCATGGCTGAAGAGGAGGCTCACCTTAGTCTGTAGTATGAACTTGCAGAGAATACAGCAAAGAAAAGGCCATCCAGTTGTAGAGATTTTTCAGATTACACATTTAAAGTTAGTTTAATTTAAAGTTAGTTCAATTTTGACATATGATTTATGATTTTTGAACTCTTCTCATAGAAAGATAGAATGGTTTGGGTTGGAAGGGACCCTAAAAATCATCTAGTTCCAACCCCAGTGGACACCTTCCACTAGACCAGGTTGCTCATATCCCCATCCAATATGGCTTTCTTCTCATTCTCAGTATCATAGTTTGCATCTGCTTCTGAAGGTATCTGTCATGGTTAAACTGGTACCTGTATAATCTTTACAGACTTAGTACTTACTAAAATCAGAGAATAGACATCTGTCTTTAGTCAGTAAGTAAAATCTCTGGAGCATGGAACTTCATCCTTGTATACAGGATAATTGAGAGAAACTAGACATAATGACTCCTGTAGCAACACATGTTATCTGAATAACTGAATCTTTCACACTGGAAGGGACATAGGGAGGTCTCTGGTCCAATGCCTTGCTTAAAGGAGGCTCAGACATGAGACCAGACTAGATTGTCTTGAGAATCTCCAAGGGTGGAGACTGCACAATCTCTTTCTGCAACCTGCTCTGCCTCTTGGCTGTCTTCAGGGAGAAAGAATTCTTCCTAACATCCATCAGGAATTTCCTGTTTTGATTGATGTCCTTTGTCTCTGGTCCTCTTGCTATAGTCTGCTGTGAAAAGCCCAATGCTCTCTTGCATTCTCTCCCTACGAGGTACTGGAGGTTGCAATTAAGTGCCCTTGAAGCCACATGTGCTCCAGGCTGAAAAAGCCTCAGCCCCGTGGCTGCTGCTTGTAGGTAAGTGTTCCTGTCATCAGACATCGCAGTGCCCCCCTCTGAACTTTGTCCAGTTTGTCAGCATCTTGTATAAACATCCCACAACTGAACACAGTATATCTGATAAGGTGTAACAGGTGCCAAACAGAGTTATAAACCCTGCCCTCAACCTGCTGCCTGTGCTGCCTGCTGTGTAGGCAGCCTGGATACTGTTGGTCTTTCCTGCAAGGATGCAGCAGGCTTATGCTCAGCTCGCTGTCCACCAAGCCAAGGTTTGATGAGTAGAAGGTCATTTGTACCTGCACAGAGCTAGAATGCCCCAAGGTTTCCAAGTGTTGAAGGTTTTGGGTGTCCCTGACAGGCTTCCTTTGGAGAGGGATTCAGCTAGAAACAAAGGTGGGTGAGGATACTTAAGGGAAAAGAGAGGAATAGCTCTTAGTAAGTCATAAGCCTTTGAAGTACAGGCTCTTGCAAGGGGAGGCAAGGGGAGTTCCCACTGAGGGGAACTAGTTCCTGAGCAGTGGAGCAGATACACAAACCTACCTGCTGCTTTATCATAATAGTTTCCACTTAAGATTTGGATAGTCTAGAAGGTGGCTGAGATGTATGTATTTATGATAATTTGTATTGTTTCCTTTTCCTGATGCATAGATTGTTGTTTCTGAAGTGTCACGAACAAAGAATATTTCACAGCCGCTTTCTCACTGGGGCCTGGCACTTTATTTGGACTTTTGATTGTTATTGGAATTCAAACATTATGTAACATTGAATAGTTATTTATAGTAAGGATTGATTTTTTTCCCTGTGATAAATAGGATTTCTTCTTGTAATGACAGTCCACAGTGTTGCGCTCTCATGCTTATCCTGCTGCGTGGCACCTGGCATTGACACCTGTAAAACTTCCTAGCTTAGCTTTAGGTACTGGTGCTGCACTTTTGATTTCAGTGGATTGTACTTGCCCGGGAAAAGTTAAGACACAAGTGAAATATTTACAGCATCCAAGTCTTGTTAGGTCAAGTCTTGAATGTTTATATTCATATATCTATCTATAGCTAGAAGGGATTGTGACAGTCTCATAGTAATACATCACTTGCCCCAGTAGCATGTTACTCTAGTATGTCTAATTAGTGCTGAGCACATTATTTGCAAAAAAAGTAATGAATCAGACAAATTTAGCTGCTTTATCTGCTCAGGGAATATCTTAAACCAGACTATTATTTTTCATCCATTTGTTAACTATTCTGCAGTCATCAGCACTTTTTCCACGTTATTAAATGTGGATAGATCACGGTGATGAATACATGCTGCTAGACAAATTTGCATGGATCACTTCTACAGGATTTAATATAATATTTCATCTCATTATTCTACAAAAATGCAAGATCTCTCAAATGCAGTGAAAGCGGACAAACAGCCATCAGTGAAAGCGTGTTTCTGTGGTTTGCTGGCCCTACGTGCAAGCATCTGCCTGTGTGTCCACTTGTGATGCACTCCCACCGCGAGGGAGGCCCAGGGTAAGGGCCTTGTCCCTCCCGTGCCCGGCTGGGGTCGGTCCCGCCTGGTGGAGGCGCCGCCGAAGCCCAGCTGCCATCTCAGGCACCCTCCCGCCCACACCGACACCGACTTCAGTGGAGCTCTCGTCCTGCACCAGTTTTCCACAGCTTCCCTTCAAACACGCGCACAGTTAGAGGTCGGTGAACTGAGCCTGGAAAAGCCGAGGAGCTGGGTTGCTTTTCTGGCGCTTGACCCGCCGTTCGACACCGTGCGGCACCAGCGCCGTCGGGGGGCGGTGGCAGCGCCCCAGGCTTAGAGGGTCCCGATACCTCCCGCGGCCCGGCCCGACCCGCCTGGGGCTTCGGCGGGTCCCGATGCCGCCCCAGGGCCGCCTCCCCTCGCCGCCCCGCCGGGTCCTGCCGGGGGCGGCGCTGTTCCCGCCTCGGCCGCGCTGGGCGGCGCTGCGCCTTCCGCGGCCGGGCCGGGGCGGCAGGTGGCGCGGATGGCGCCTTGGAAGGGGCGGGCGGCGGCGGCGTAGGCGGGCGCTGCGCTCGCTCCTCCTCCTCCGCCGCAGCCGCCGCCGCCTTCTGCCGCTCCTCGTAGCGCGGCGGTGGCGGGCAGGCTCTAGCCGCGGCCCCGCAGCTCCTCGCCGAGGCGGCGCGGCCTCCGCTCCCTCCTTCCTTGCCTCAGTCGCTGCCCGGCCCCGGAGCGATGTCGGGCGGCGCGGCGAGCGCCCCCAAGCCCCTCCCGTCCTCCGGGCCCAAGTCGCTGCGGGAGATGCCGCATCCCCTGGCCACGTCCAGCAGCGAGGAGATGGGGCCGGCGCTCACCCCCAGCCCTGACCTGCTCCTGCCCCGCAGCATCGCCGACAAGGTACGGCCCGGGGAAGGGGGGCGCGGCATTTGGGGGGCGGGGGGCGCTGATGTTGAAGACGTTTCTGCCCCTCTCTGTTGCAAGAGCATGGAGAGGAGGGAGAAGGGCTGTGTGTGTCTTGCCACGCCACATCCCTTTTCCCTGCTTCGTCTCCCCGCGGGGAAATAAAGCCCTGGGCGCTGCTGACATCCATTGCAAGAGCCCGGGGCTGCTCGAGCCGGCAGAAGGCACCCTTTGTGAGGGCTGAAGGCATCGTGTCCCTCGCTGTCACCGCGGTGGTTGCGAGAGGCGGTATCTGCCTGTGGCTCATACCCTCTACAGAAAGGTGTAAATGCTTCAGGAATTGCTGCAACTTCTTTGCTATCTCTCTCCTTCCTGAAGCCCTCACGGACAAAGCTTGCAGCTGCCGCTGCTTCCTTACCATCAAGCTTGCCATCAAATGGTCTGTGATTGTCCTTTCCAAGCTGAACTTCTGCTCACTGCTTCACAGCTCTGTAATACGGATAGGATGCTGTTGCAGGAGTATCTGTGCCGACTTTCCCTTCTCTAGATCAGGCTAATGTCCACAGGACACTAGTGGGCTCTGTGAAGTGCCTTCCCCGTGCGTGCGGGCCTTGGATGTGATAATTCAGTAGTGGCAGCACTGAAAACGGTAGTGTCAGTACACCACTGTTGATACATTAGCTGCACTTGCAAGGACTTGGTATCTCTGTAGACAGACTTCCTGAAATGTGTGAGGTAGGATTTCCTGGGAGCAAGAACTGCAAGGGGTGATATTGGCTTGAAGTTTTATAATAAGCAGTCCTGGGCCAGCTGGCTTGTGCTGCTAGTGGTACTGACTTGCTGGTGTCAAGAGGTGCTTCCTCTATGGCTGTTGTCCTGGGGAGCATGGAGCTGTTTCTGGGCAGGATGGATCAGCCTTGGGACTCTCAGCAGTATCTGGCCTGATACACTCCCATGTTACAGAGTGAGTCAAAGTAGCCTGGCCTCTTCCGTGTTTCACCTGCTGCCTGCATCTGTCACGTATGGATTCAGCACTTCTTCCTGCCTGTTTAAGGAGCCCTTTCCTTGAACATGTGCCCACTATTGCTCTAGTGAGAAGCCAGGCTTACCTTCTCTCCAGGAACATGTGCCTTCATCTAAGAAGTTTGTCAGTGTTGATGATCTGCTGAGATAAGGGATATGTGACTAAGGTGGGTGTAGAAATTGTGAAGGTTTTTGTCTGGGATGGCTTGGATTTACTCATGTAACTGCATTCCTGTCTGACCAACCTGTAGCAGTAGAAGTTGGCAGCTGCCTTCACAGGTCTCCTTGCAGCTGAGAAGTACAGTGGTAGTACTGTACTCGCTGTCCATCCACGCTGCTGTGTAGCTGCTGAGAAGCAGTGTTCTGAGGAGTAACTCACACCCGATAACTTCTTCCCTCAGTTGTATTCAAGATTTTTTTTGCTTTTGGAGCGCAAGCCAGTTCCTCTCTGCTTTACTACTTTGAGATATCTTGAGAAGTGTATCAGTATCCCTCACAACATAGGAACAGAAAAACCTCTCTAGCCTCAGGCTATGGTCAGCTAACTTCTTATTGGTAGGAAGGTTCTTGCCCAGTTATTCCTTCAGCAGTAGAGGTGAAGTCTGTCTTCCAGTACCTGTATGTAGTGCTGTGGGCACTTGGCAGCACAGTAGTACCCTAAAGGGGAGAGCAAAAAAGGGCTGTGGTAGGCAATGTTTAGACTTCAGAGCAGTTCAGTAGTTGACCTGGAAATGGCACTAGGCTAATGATCCTTGAAGAATAAAAGGATTTCCAGTAGGAAGAGAATAGCATTCTTTTTTTCTCTTTAGCTGAATTAGCAGAAGCAGCCAAATATCTTATCCTCCTGGTAGAAGGAGTCCAGCTGTTCTGCTGTGTATGGGACGTCTCTTTTTCTGCTCAATACCTCAGGAACTGGCAAGAAAAAAATGTGTTCTTTCCTACCTCAGAAAAAACTTCAGCAAGCAAACAGGTATTCCTGCCTTTAAGGCAAGAGTAAACTTCCACTGCTTGAACTGTCTATTGAGTAGTCTATAGAGTGAGTAGGGTAACTGGAGATAAAATAGGTAACGACCTTATATGTCGTTATTATGTCTCTTAGTCTTAGAATCATAGTATGGTTTGGGTTGGAAAGGACCTCAAAAATCACCTAGTCCCCAACCTCCCTACTGTGGACAGGGACACCTTTCACTAGACCAGGTTGCTCAGAGCTCCATCCAGCCTGGCCTTGAACACTTCCAGGGATGGGGCATCCATATTGTGTAACCTTAAGTCTTAATCTCTGATGGTGGGTCATTAATATTTTGAAAGGCTGGCTCACTAATCAGCTTCAGTAGTTGAGTAACAGAGGGAAGTCAGCATTCAAGTCTGATTTAGGCTTAAAACTCTGCACCTGTTATTTGTTGATTCTTGTGTAGGAGCTGTGCTCATCTGCTCTCTTGGGCTTCCCAAGGGCCTTGCTGGAGAATCTGATGGAGACTGGTACTGCAGAAGTTTTGGTTGAAGTCTCCTGCTTCACAGTGACTCTGGGTCAGTTAGATTCTTTATGGACTACTCTCCTTATCCAGGCCTATACTAGGACATCCCTCTGGCAAGAGGGCTGGTGACATTAGCTGGCACATCACCACAAAGTGGATAACTTTCTTTTCTGTGTTCCTCATGCCTTCTCTGAGCAAATAATTCCTAAACACTGCTGCAGCCTTAAAGTACCTAAGACTGAAATCCTCTGAGTGGAGAAAGTTTGGATGTAAAAGCAGATTGTTTGCTAATAAAGTAGTGCTTCGATTTTTGCTACCACAGGTGCACAGCCTGAAATGTCTGAACCTCTGCCATCACTGCTTTGCATTCTTTAAAGCATGCTTTTCTTGCCTTTTGGTTTCTTTTTTTTTTTTTGAGCTGTTGAGTAAGAACGCTCCTTTATCCTGAGTTAGAGAAACCTGGAGGACAGGAACACCTGCCTTTTGAGTTTTGATTCAAACATGAGAATAATCTAATGGTGTAGAGCCTGTGTAACTTTGAAGTCTCATAAACCTTAGGTTGCTGTTTAAGAAAAGTGGCTAATGCTGTTAGAGCAGTTGGTCATGGGAAAGGGAAGGAAAAACTGAGCTGTTTTCTGAGGCCACTAAGTAGACTAGTCTCAAGTTTTCTGAATCTTGGGAAGAGAGCTGCAGAGCTTTGTTGTCTGAAGTAGTGTCCTCATCCTGACTTGTAGTGGAGAGCAGTTTTAGGAGCAGGACACCTTGACTTTTGACAACATCTTACCTCTTAAATGAAAGGTTGTTTTAGTTAAGTACTTGACTTTCACGGTGATGCTGCAGCAAACATGAAACACTTGAGTTGTAGATACTTGCCTCTGAAGCATTTATATATTGGTCAGGCCTTTCTGTAAGGATCTTTTTATTCCCTTGAAGTCTAATTGCATAAAACATTGTCTTGATACCTGACCACCATCAGCTTTTTTTGACTTTATTCTCCCTTTACCCGTGCTAGCTTTCAAATAAGGAGACAGTTAACGTTGAACCTAAGATACTGACAGTGTTTGTTGTGTTTGTTTTTTTTCTTCTTAATTTTATTTGGTTGGTTTTTTTAACATCAGGTAAGAGGGGAAACAGGCAGGAGAAAACAATTCCTCAGGATGCACAATACATTGTGTTGCAGAGTTAGTTGTAGAACTAAGGTCTTGCTGTTTTAGCTTTTGGAAGACATGCAAGCTAATTGAGGTCTGGTTTTCAGAGCAGATCCTCTTCTGAGGAGGGTAAGACAAATGGAGAAATGTCTGTGGATTTTTCTTTTCTTTTTCCTTTTAAAAAAAAGAAAGAAGTTCTGCTTCCACATGAGTACTTGACTCCAGTGCACTAGTTTGTCACTTTTGATAGGGAATCTACTCTGTGCACTAGAATAAACACTTTGACACTGAGGAGAAAAGACATTATTAATGGACAGAGTTTGGAGCAGAGGTGAGAAGTAGATGGTATTTTACTATGTTTGGATTCAGCCTCACTGAGACTGTGCAAACCTGCTGCTATGTGTTGGAAGTGCAAAGCTGTGCAGAGTGAGAAAGAGCGTTCTGTAGGGTTTACTTCCGCTGTCCTCTAGCTATGGTCCCTCTAGACTTGTATCATGATGGTATCTTCCTTACGCTGTGGTGTTGGCTGTTCTTGCTGTGGTCTGCCTTGAGGCTGGCAGCTATCTGATAAGAATCCCAAGTCACAGCACTGGTTTCTTTCCTAGCAGTCCAAAACCTTTCATATCCCACTTACCCTCGGACTCAGACTGCCTTGTCCTTTTTCAGACATCTCTGACTACTTGATGCTGTACATGTGGCCAGCTACCTGTAACTTTCTCAACTTTTCTTCTTGGAAACTATGCATACCTTGTATTTGCCTCTGTTAGCTCTAGACAGCTGACGTGAGCTTCAAGGCTGTTTTACAAGCAGTATATCAAGCAGCTGTCAGAGCTGATGTGGAATACCAGGCTTGCAGTGAGTGCATGGCTTGAATGTGATAGTTCATGGAGATGGACATTAAAACTCCTACTGCCAGCTTTTGGTTACTAACTGAGAACTCTTGCTTGCATGCTCATCTGCTTCCTTGCTACCACCCTGGTGAATTCCTGGACTTCTTATTAGCACCTGATCGAGTATAAACACTTGATGTGTTTGCTGGAGTGCTGTTACTTAGCACTCATTTTGAAAGGGAGCCTGGCATCTCTCCAACTCCAGAAAGTATACTGAGTGTCTGAAGCTCTACTTCCAGCCTCCTTGGTTGCTATTTTATAATTATTGCTGTTAACTTTATCCGCCCACAGATGAAACCAGTTTGCGTTATAATCTGAAAACTTAAAATAGATCTGCCTAAGCTTCTACAAACCTCTTCCTTCTCTGACAAGATGAGAACTTAAACCATGTATTGTTCTTAAAGGAACCTAGAGGTGAATTCTCAGTTTTGGGAGAGACTCAAGACTGCAGAAGGTCAAACTGAAGTTGGTGAACTTGTGAAACAATGCCAGTATGGATGGGTTAATCTCTGTTTGAATCTACAGGAATGCAAAACTGACAGTCACAGAGAAGTTGAGTATGGAATGCATATCTTCTAGTCCGACCTCCTGGCTCTTGGCTCAGGTAGAGCAGGCTGCTTAGGATGCTGTGAAATTGTCTTGTGAACATCTCTCTGGGCATCCTGTTCCTGCATCCAGTCACCCACAATGTAAAATATTTTTCTCACGTTTAAGTGAAACTCCCAGTATTTCAGTTTATGCCCATTGTCTGCTGTTCTGTTGTTGAATCCACTGAATAGAGTATGTCACCTCCTTCTGTACACCCATCAGGTATTTATCCATATTGGTAAGATCCCCTGAGCATTATTCTCTCCAAGCTGTTAGTCTTCTTTGCCTTGAGGCATATTATTGGCTCTTGGTCAACTTCTTCATCAGTGTCTGTGGGTTTTGGTTTGTTTTTTTTTTTTTCATTCTGCCAAGCTGCTTTTCAATGAGTCAGCCTCCAGCACATACTGCTATATGGGGTTGTTCCTGCCAAGTGCAGAACTTTTCATTTCCTCATGTTGAATTTCATGAAGTACCCAACAGCCCATTTCTCCAGCCTCTTGAGGTCCCTCTGAACAACGCACAAACATCTGGTGTATCAAGCACTGACACAGTACACTTGCTGAGGATGTACCCTGTTCCATCATTTAGGTAATTAATGAAGGTGTTAAAACAGTAGTGGCCCTAGTACTGCCTGCTGGTGTATTCCAATAATGACTGCCCACCAGTTGGAACTTGCGGGATCACAATGCTTTCAGCCCAGCAGTTCAACCAGTTTTCAGTCTCCTTTACTGTACATCTATCTACCTTGTGCATCACCAGCTTGTCTAGAAGGATGTTGTTAAAAGCCTTCTTAAAGTTGAGATGAAGCACGTTAAAGCTCTCCCTTTGTGTACCAGCCCAGTGATACCTTTATAGCAGGTGTTGGGTTGGTTGGGCATGACTTCCCTTAAGTCCTTGCTGACTTCTCATCGCCACGTCCTTCGTGTGTTTGGAAATGGTTTCTAATATTTGCTTGATTGCCTTTCTAGGGATTGAGGTGAGGTTGACTGTCCTGTAGTTCCCTGTAACTGCCTTTATGAAGACAGAAGTGAATCATGTTTCTTAGGCCAGGAAGCTTTTAGGTACAAGCATTTGTCTGCCCCATGCTTCCTAAGCGGGCCATTGGCTCTCAAAGGCTGAGCTTAGTTGCCATCTTGTTTAAGGGAACTCTGTCTCTTCTCCTGTTGCACAGTGTGCCTGCATGTCTGGTAGTTCTCTTCTAGTCTCCTGGTTAAAAGAACTTATTTAAACCTTGCATGGCTTTCAGCATGCCATCAGTGCTTTATTCACAGTCCAGCTGCTGGCTGAATCCATTTTCCCTTCTTTCATAGTAGCAGTAACTGGAACTGCTTTTTGTAGCTATTTCATCTCTCAAACCTGTAATACCACTTGGATAGGTTAAAACCACAGTATTTTACTTCTAGAAAGAAAAAAGTAGAAAAGATGGAGTGCTTTTCTCTTTTTTTACTTGTAGCCGCTCTGGAGCTTAATGGGGTAGAAGTGTGTTATAACAGCACATTGGTGGGCCTGCTTACAGTTGCCTTCACTTACAGAAATGAATAAGGGTGTTTTAATGGTACCTTACAACACAGGTGCTCTAGTAGTACTGTAAAACTCGGTGGACTCTTTATGAAACATAACTTCCCAGTGAATTTCTCTGGAATTGGCAATTCTCTTCTGAGCAAGATGAAGGATAGCTAACGAGTTGGGACAAACACTTGCATCAGCATAACTGTCCTAGTACCATTACTTTTTTAATATCTCCTGGTAAAGCTAAGCATAGCTTCTACTGTATAATAGTATTATTACTTTGTGGGTCTTACTTCAATTTAATGGAGGGAAGGGTGTATACTTTGAGGTTGAATTCAGTGTTGCACAGCCTTCATAATCTTTTCAACAGGATTGCTTCATACATAATGAGACAGAGTATTGAAAATAGATATTCAAAGCATACATGGAGGAACTTGGTTCTTCAGATGGGTTTCAGAAGGATGAGTCTTGGCAATAACTTGTCAGCCATGGTGGAAAAAGTTATGCTTGGTGGTCGGAAAGAATCCTCTGGGCTGCCTGTGCTAGAGTGCTTCCAACTTATCAAGTAGCTGAATGCTTTCTGAACTCCTTCAGGAGTTGAAAGGGATAACTGGATTGATAAAGTAAGTTCTCTTACTACAGTTGCGTGGGCACTTCCTTCTTCTATCAGTGCCTCTGGCAGCATGTCCCTGTAATTAATGGTGGGAGAGGCAGAGAGTAAAGGAATGAAAGTTTCCTATTGACACACTGATCTGGGAGACATCAGTTCCTAGATTAATGTGCAGACTATTGTCTTGGTGTTTTCTAGCATTGTGGTCTACTCTTGTGGTGTCTTAAACAGATGGTCTGGCTGTCATATGACCCAGTCTGCTCCTTATCTGAGTGGAGACACTGGTCTCTCTAAATCAGGAGACAAACAGAGCTCTTACAGTGCAGTGGGACTTAACTTAGTGCTGCTATATGAAAATCTACTTGCAACACCTGAACTGCATCTTTGAGATTGTGACTTGCATGTGCTTTGAGTCTGCAGAAGACAGTACATGGATTAAAAATGGCATTTGGTCTTGTGTATGTCTCAGAAATAACTTCACTGAGGCTTGTTCTCTGCTGACCTTGAGCAAGACCTTAAATGCTGAGCTGTACTGACTCTTTAAGCTGTGACTGACTCGACTGCCTGAGACCCCCAAGTCCTAGTGGCTGGGCAAAACTGCTCCCATCACTAGGATGCAGTGGGAAAGAAAGCTCCAAACTCTGCCTTGTAGCTGGTGTCATCTGGAACCGTGAATTAAAATCTACGAATTAGTAAATTATTGAAAAACTGTGTGGAGCACTTCCAGTTACTAAGGACAATAACTGACAGCAAGGTGGCTACTAGCAATATTGCAGTGACCAACTGAAGATGGGAAAACAAATCCAGTGAGCTGCAACTATTTTAGTGAGTTAGAGTTTCCAATATCAGACCAATTTAAATCACCTTTAAAAAGGGCAAGAAGGAGGACCCAGAGAACTACATTTTTGTCTTATGGTCACATTCAGAGCTTCTACGCTACTGCTTCTGTGAAGCGGTAAGCAATGGGTGAGATATTACAAGTGATGGTGTCTATAACCCTTGAAGACACATTTCTGCTGGACTCAGTTTTGTGGCTCTAGGTGTCTTGGTTGATGACAACTACTATAGAAGCATGTGGGAGCAGACACATTGCGGAAATGTGTAGTACTTCAGTTTGCAGGAAAATGTGCAAAATGTGAAATGTAAACTTGCTTCTTTGTTATACTTCAAATTGCAGAGAGCAGACTACTGTAAGACTGACAACCTCTGCTTGTCTTAGAGTGGTCAATAATATTACTTGTGTAGTGATCTATAGTGTTGTTAGTAAAGGGATGGCTTACAGCACTGAAGGACATGCTTTTATCTGTATTATGAGTCTGTGCTCTGACCTCACGCTGAATTTAAGTCTGAAAAAAACAAACTCTTTTAAACCACCCTGGTGCTGCATGTCTGTTGAGGTTTGCTAGTAGCCTCTTAAACCCAAAAATGCTATCAAGAGATTAAGCTTCTCTCTGTCATGTCTACCAGGAAATCTGTTATTATACTGATTCAGTGCCCTGTCCTCATGGGCAAGTATTGCCTTATAGTGCTTGAATGAAACTCGTGTCTTTCTGAAGGTCCTCTTAGGGTATAAACCCCTATTTTAAACTTTGTCTGCGTAATTTGCCTCACTTTTCCAGTAAGCTTGATGTAATGTGTTCCTTGAAAAGGAATACACTGCAAAGCAGCTTAAGGGCAGAGGAGCCTCTTCCTTGTCAGTGCTGCAGATGGTATCAGCAGCAGGCTCTCTCGGCTAACTGGGTGGTGAAAGCAGTGACATCTGGGAATAGTAAGTGGTAGACTACCCCAGACAATACTGAAACCCGTGCTTTTCTGGGTAGAAGTAACACCTTTGCTGTAGCTTTTCAGATGCTAGTATAAGGCAAATTGTGAGTGAAAATCTTGAATACTGCCAAGATTAAGCTGTGTTTTGGATTGTTGCCAAGAAAATCCCTGGAAATTTTTAATTGGTACTGTTTATTGCCAGTGATCAGCTTGACCACTTCAGGATTTGTGTGCTGACTGGTGCTGACTGGCCTGTTCCTGAGTATACTTCACTTGAAGCCATGTGTGCTAAATACCTGTATATGCCTCAGTGGCTCTTATAAGCCTAGACCATTAAATAAAAGGAGTTTCTCTAGATAAATTAGTCTGTAGATCTCATGCCTTGTTTCTTTTGTCCATCGATCTCTAAAGATAGTTTCCATACTGTGAGAAAATACTGCATGACTGCTTTTTCTGAGTTGCTCTCCTTAAAGTAGGGAGTGAAACAGTCATACTGTGTGGGTTTAGGTTTAGGGGTTTTTTTTTTCCTTCCAGCAGATAAGCACTTTATTTTATCGCTGTGGGAGCAAATGCCTTTCTGCTGGAAAATGCCTTGTATATCAACAGTTGTGATAGAGGGATATTGTTTAAATTGCACCTGCATAAACTATCCCTGAGAGCTTCTCCAAGAGCACGCTCCTCCAGCTCTTCCAGATGTAAACTTAAACCCTTCCCTCTGAATATCTTTGCATGTTTACTTGCACAGTGGTATCTTGTCAGTCTGACTTGCTCTCATGAAACCTCCATTGGTCTTGTCGAGAAATGTTAATGCAGCTCATCTGAAACAGTGATCATGAGGAGATCCACATTGTAGTGTATGCATATTCTTTCTTATTTAAATGACGTATTCACCAGGATGTATTCACGAGTAATTTCCAGTCCTCTATCATCTCTTTCCCTCCTGCTGCTTCCCTCTGTTTCTCCCCAATTCTTTGCATCTTTTCACATAAAAAGAAAAGATAGTACTGTTTGTCCTCAAAAGGCTCTGAGCCAAACTGGCAGTTTGGTGAGACTGGGTACCTAGATAACTGATGAAACTAAGTCTGCTTCTAGAGGGTGAACAGGAGAAGAAACTACTTCTGCATGGTATATCTGCAGAGCCTTAATGCAAAACTGTATATCTCTAGGAGAAAGCAGTTTAGTTTAGACAAGCTTAATAAACTGTTCTGTCTGCAATCAGATATAAATCTGGTTTCTTGGGTTGGGAATGATACCCAGTCATACTCTGGATTCAAATTTTCCTGCTCATGATCTGAAATCCTGGCTGCTGCTTTGCTATTTAGGAGGTCAGGACTCAGATTCTGAAAATGAAGCTTTAAACAAAATACTGGATGTGTTAGACTTGTTTGTTAACAGGGTGCTCTTTACCACATTAAAATAGGTTGTGATGTTTCTGTGCACACAATTGCAGAACCCTTATAACAAAAGGTATTACTGAAGCAAACTCCTTGCAGATGGACATGGAATTTAACAAAGCTAGAGAGGAGAGTAGCTGGAGACTTGACTCAAAAGGTCTGTTCTTTCCTACATATTTCTGAGAACGTGCAGTTTCTGCCATTTGTGGAGGCCTTTGAACTCTGAAGATAGAGCGGAGTTGGTGCCTGGTACCTTCTACTGAGAACTGTAGAAAGAAGAAAGAACTTATAGCTCTGCTAAAGGATACCAATCCAAGTCTGCCCAAATCTTAAACTCTCTTGCTTTCCATGAGGTCACAAGCACTTTTGCACTATTTTCTACAGCTTAGACATAACTGAACTAATCTTGCTGGTCAGTTGCCAGCCTGGCATTTTGTTTAGGAAGATAAAGCTTTCTGCAAGGACTCGCTTGCTTTGAAAACAGACGTGGAAGCTATCTTTGAATCTGAGACTGTTTATTTCAAGAGAGTTGTTATCCTCTGGATGTGTTAAATTACCTTTCGACATTTACCCCAGTAAGGGAGCTGTAAGATGTGGTAAGTGTGCCGTTACTCCTCATGCTTTCCTTCCTGTTCAAAGGATATGGAGAAGTACATGTCAGATTAGTGAGAGTTAGTAAGTCAAAATTACGTCTTATACCTTTGTATTTTGCCTAAGTAATGTCTGCTGCAAATAACAGTCCATTTCATCTTCCAAATGCTTGGCCCCCAAAGGCTTTTGGCCTTTTATGCACAAAGTAGCACAGTAGCATGGCTTATTACTAATATTGAAGGACTTGTCTTAACTGCTGTAAAACATCTGTGAGATACCACTCATGTTCCTCATTTTAGAGTCTAAGCTGAACCACATTTAGTTCAGTGTGGTATTGCACAGTTCCCCTTCCAAACTAAGAAAAGACGACACCCTCTTAAGGACTGCAAGAAGGCAGACTTATAGCCAGACTCTATGAACAGATAGTCTGATGTGGTACTTGACACCTTCATGTAACACTTGTCTTTACCCTGGTGCACAGGAAGGCTGAAACTAAGCTGTATTGTAGCTGAGTAGCTAAAGGCTTCAGCATCAGAGTTAGGAGATTCAGGTCTTGCTGAAAATGCTGTTTTCCAGAATGCTTCTGTGCCCACATTCTGGCTCTGTTTAGCTTGACTGTAATGACTTACAGGAAAACAAACCACAAAGTAAAATAATCCATCCTATAAAACTTGGCTGATGACCTCAGAAATGAGGTGAGAATCCCGTGACCTACATGAGAAGACTTGAAAAGTGCTTGTGTCAAGCAAGTGATGCCTCTGTGAAGCTTGATTCTGTGTTTCTCTGTCCAGCCAAAGTGCAAAGAAGCCCTATTGCAAGCATGATACCTGTATGAGCAAGAATGCTCCCAGGTTTTGAGGGGTATAAAACTGCATGCCATCATGATTAGCTCCTGCATTTTAAATTCTTACTTTTTTTCAGGGATCCTGAGGAGCCCGTCTCTAGGCAGCTCTGACCTACAGAGCAGAAACAGTAGTTGAAATGATGAACACCAGAACAAAGTCATCAGACTCATGGCTTGGCAGTATGCTGTGCTTGGACACCTATTTAAAATATCCTGAGAGCAAACTGATCCAGTCTTTATCTAGTGGCTTTTTGGTTAGATGGGTAAAATACCAGTGGTACTGCTGGAACTTCTGAGGAGAGGCTTGGCCTTGTTAGATTTGGGGGCTTTCTGCCCAGCACTGCAGGGCTCACAGGCTTGGTGTGTAATACCCTCTAGGGCTAAGAGATGAAAATCTGGGCTTGAGTCCTCAGCAGCCAGCATTGTTCTTACTCTGCTGACACATTTTCAGGTAAGAGAAGAGGAATTTCTTCCAATTTGAACTTAGTCTGCATTGCACTTAAAATAGCCTCAACCTAGCAGTCTGATTCCAGATGATTTAATATAATGGAAAACACTGATCTCTTCTGAAAGTATCATCTTGTTCCTTGTGAGTACATCCACACAAAGTGTACTCTCCTTCCAATTACTGGAGAAGGGTATCAGGAGCTGGTGTACATGTAACCACTTAGCCTTTCCCAGGAGGGTAAGTCTAGCCTTAGAAGTTGATTCTCACAGGTCTTCAGTTCTTGTTGAACTAAAACTCCGTATTGTCTTGTTTGTGAATCAGCATAGAAATGTGGTCCTTCTATCTGGGAATGAATAGGATTTTTGGAGTTTAACTGTGGGGATGTTGTGTTGTTTGGGTTTTTTTTAAACCCTGTAGAGCAGGATTTATCCTCCCTTCCGCAGCATACTCCCTTCTCTGCAGTCTGTATCCCCACTTCAGTGCCTTAAAATAGCTGCCCAAGATGAAGTGCAAGAGGCAGGGACATGCAATATCTCAAATTTACCTCAGATGTGTGAGGAAACAAAAGTGACCTCTAATAAACAATGTTTGATGCTGCTGCCTGACAGAGCATGAAACTGAACCTATATAAAGGGAAGCAAATGCCTTTTCTTCCCTTGGTCTATATCTAGCTGATATTGGATAATAGTCTTGTGTAGACTGAGATTTCACTATACAGATGTTCAGTGAGATCTTCTAATGGGATACTATGCTGACAGTCACAAATAAGCTGATCTAGATGGTACTGGAGGATAGAAAAGTGCTTTTTCTTTCTACGCAGAGCTGACCTGTACAGGCCAGTGGAACAGAGCTCTGTACACAAAAAGTACCTGCTTTCAAAACTCGCTAGGATAAGACAAGCACTGAACATCTTATGAACACATCTGTGAAAGCCAAGTTAATGTAAGCTTTTATAGTGTCCTTGGGAATGTTTACATCTAAACCGCTTCAGCTTTTCAGTCACTGGCTGCCATTCTACTGTGACTTACTCTCATGTACTGAAGGCATGGAGATAAGAGTGTTCCAGAAACCAGCTGCAGTTGTTGTGTGGAATTGTTGTCTCCTTAATATGACTCTGTCTGTGGTCATGTCTCTGGAAAATGAATGGCAAAAGCAATGGAACACCCTGAAACACAAGGAGAAAATGTACACTTCTGAAGTGAACTGTGAGGTTCTAGAAACAGTACTGGCCTGGCCCTAAGGTCGTTAAGTTAGGCAGGGATATTAGGGGTTAAGTGCACCACTTGCCTCTAAACAGCAACATTTCTAAATGTCTGTTACTGTCATATAATACTTGTTGAATGGGAACAATGGGCATGCAGCATCATATGGTTTCAGGCTAGCCCTTTCCAGAGATAAGCTTATGTGTGCTTGGAAGGCCTAGCTGAGCCACATCTGCTTCCTTTGTGGATTGCTGCTTAGAGAGCAAAACTGTCTGGTTAAGCTGTACACTTGCTAAGGCAGGATAGGTGAAAACATTCAGTTTGTGGAAGCTGCAGTATTCACTAGCTGCATGTAACTCAGCAGGAAACTGTGTGGTCTTCACTTGACAATACAACACCACCTATGGAATTTTAGACCTTTTTTTAGTCTTTAAGGCTTGAGTACTGGATGCTTTCTCTGGCATATTACTCCATTGGGGGAGGCTGCCATCCAGAAGACTGGATACCAAACTCCTGAAGTTTTACTTTATGTGGATCCAAGCTGCTCTGTAAATGGAGTCTTGGAAAATCTCCTGGGAGAAGATGAGAACTGCTGGAAACTTTCCAAGGAATTTTAAGTCTTGCATACAGACTTCTAGTTTATAAAATTCAGTTGAATTTTAAACTTGGATGAAGTGAGCTTTTTGATAGATTTAGTATCTGTTTCTGGGCAGGCTAACTGGTCAAGGTGTTTGGACATCATAAGACAACAAAATAATGTGAACAGCCTTACCAGAGAGCAGCCTGCATAGTTGGCAAGGCTCATGCATTTCCAGCACAGGCAGTTAGTTCCTACTTGTCTGGCACTATAGGATACCAAACATGTGCTGTTAGAATGTTTCTGATCTCATGTACCCATGAGATTTTGGATGTCTTGAAATTTGGATGTCTTGAGAGATTCTAGGAACTTCTAAGGAATGCATTAAAAGCCTGCCTTGTGGTGGTATTACAGTTGTGCACAAGAGCCTAGTACTTAACCTGAAGGTCTGAATGGCACACTATTTCTGCTGTAGGTTATGATCCAGGCCTTGGTGGACCTTCACCTGACCTGCTTCAGCAGGTGACAAAGCTGTGAGACTGTCCTGAGGAGGAGACTGCCCTGAGGAAGTGAGGGACCAAGACTAAGGATCTTTGCTCTTTAATTTGGAAAAAGCTTTGAAGCTCGAGGAAATCTTTGTGGATGCTCTCTAAGAAGTGAAGAATGTCTTGACAAAACGTGTCCTCCATGCCTGGCTGCTAGAAGCAGCCTCCCTTTCTGTCTGCTGTATGACTGCTCAGATTTATGGCAGACTGACTGTACTGTGAGTAACAGGTGCCATGACAACAAGGCTTTGTAAGCATTGGGTACCTGCTGTGACTTGGACTGCGCTGATCTCTGATAATGCAGATAGGTACTTAAAACAGTTGATGGGCAGCTGCTTGGTGCACTAAAGGTGAAGCTGGTGCTTAAGTCCTGGCGCTGAAGTCAGACTCTGTTATATAAAACAGATAATACTAGCCAATATATCAGATGCTTGGGAGTATGATAGCTATACCAACAGGTAGAAACACAGGTGGCTGCAGATCTCCTTTCCCTCTCGGCGCTGCAGGACATACTTTTCTTTCTGTGGTAAAAGCAGACTGACACAGATGTTGCAGTCTTGCTTCTCCAACTGCAAAAAAAGTCCGAGTCCTGTGAAAGAAAGACAATGCTAATTAATATGACAAGGAGGTTTTCTGCTGATAGGATAACAGCTTGAGACAGATTGCTGGATCTTCTGCTGTGACATTTCAAAGCCTACCTCTTTCTAGCATTAGCATCAGACTTCAGTCAACTGATCCTTCCTCCTTTTAAATGAGGGTTCAGCAGCCTTAAGTAATGTTCCTGGTGCACTTAGCTAGGAAGTTCCACCCATTAAGAAGGAGAAATAGTTAGCTCCTAACTTGGCCTTCATCTGCTGAAAACTAGACAAGCAGTAGGGTCTGATGCCAGCAGTGACTGTCAGGGAGAATCCTGCTGTCCTGGATAAGGCAGTATAGCACGTTGTACACACCATCTGTCCTTTCCCCACCATGGCAGCTGGCACCTCTCCTGATCTGAACCACAGCTGGTATAGAAGCTTTACTTGATCTAGATATGAAGTGTTTCATCCAAGGTAAAACTATCACAGCCTTTAAGACCTGAGACATTCCATAGGACCCATGACTGCAAGAACACACTCAAGTACAATGAAGTGGATTCAAGCCTTCACAGGCTTCTGCCCTGCTTAAAATGTGCAAGACATGCTAGTGTGATATTGTTATCTCCTAACAGAATTGGTGAGGAAAGTTGCTAACTTCATGCAAGTGCCTGCAAGCCCCATCTTTGGTCTACTCCAGGTAGAGTAGAGTTTTTGTATTTTAAGTGGATTCCATCGTATTCTTTAAGCTCTCTTCTGGAAGAATTTTGTTATAAGCTTTTGGGATCTCCTGTGCAACCAGGCTTAAGCTGTTTCTGCAATGTAATTCGTTTCTATACTGGAAGCTTATAATTTGACTAGCTGCAGTTCTGGCACAACTTGTCATACGCTAATGCTTATTGCATATGGGCAATGATGAACTGTCTTTTCCTTTTGGAAACAGAAATGGATTTGTGTGCAGCTACTGTGGTATCCCAGGGTTTGCTTTGCTTTTCAGTCTGCTCAGCCAAATTCTCCTGTCTAGCTGAACTGCAGATTTTCTGAAGCCATCTCCTGTTGCTAATCTTATCCTGTCTTCTGCTTATTCTGTTTGTGTAACTTCAACAGCACTCCTTATCTGCAGAGTTATCATACCATTCCTTCTTCCTATTGTACATGCTCCTGCTACACTGAATCTGAGCCAGATTCCTATGTACTTTGAGCTGTCTACGTTATGTCTGAGCTGGCCAGCTGTGCCATGCTCATCCTGATCTTTTGCTCTCTTAGGAGAGCATTTGAGTGCCTACCTTTCTACTCTTACTCCCCGTCAGTTAAATCTGAAATCTCTTATCTGTTGGCAGCCACTTGTGTGTATTAGTTGAGAGAATGCATCTAAACTCTCTGTTAGTAGACAGTAGTTTAGATCACCCTTTCCCAAAATGTCTAGGCTAAAGCATTATTTTCTCTACTTCATAAAGCAGCCCTCAAGGTGAAGAGCAGCTCTGCCACAGTTCTGCAATACTGCAGCAGACAGATGGCTGTCTGTGAAATCCCAGTAGTCCCACGATGGGTTTCTGACAGTGACTAGTAGGAACTTAGCTGTGTTCTTAGCCATTGTCAAAGGCAGACCTTTGTAAGTAGCTTTACCTTGAGGCTGTCACCTGTAGTTCTGAACCTTTGAAGAAAGGACTGATGAACAGAGAGGGTCTCACCCAAACATGATTGCTTTGCTAAGATTGTGTGTTTTGTTTAGCCACTTGAAGACCCTGTGAGGCTGGGGCTAAGCACTAATTGTATACCTAAACAATTCTAGTTACTGTGGTGCTTAGATGAAGTGATGTTTCTCTCTTTAGCAATAAGGGAAGTCACTCTGGATAAATCTATTCCTGTGGTACTAGTTAAAAGGTGCAAACAAAAATCCCGTCTTCTCTGAAGAGGCATGGATCTTTAGGACTTTTTAATACTGTTGTCAGGTGTTCCCATCCTACATGCTGTACAACTTGTCATATGCTGTCGGCTCCCTGTGCTACAAAACCAGAGCAGAGAACACGTGAAGTTGCTGTGATATTTATGCAAGTGGAGTAACCACTGTTATGGGGTAGTTGGTCTATATTCAAGTGTGAGATTTGAAGGTGTGGAAATATATCAAGTTAGCTGTAAGGCTGGTGGGGGGTTTTTTGTGTTTGGGGTTTTTTTGGTGGGTTGGTTTGTTTGTTGTTCTTTCTTTTTTTCCCTTCCCTTTCTGCCCAGTCAATTTCAAGGAATTGCAGATTTCCTAAACCTTTGTATGTGTCTTCCTAAAATAGCCACTTGCTGGATCTTCTAGCATTTGTCTTCCTTAGGCAGAGGATGGGAATGAGGACCTCTTCCAGGAAAAAGTAGTGTTTTCATTAGAACTCCAAAAGGGAGGTGTGCCTAGACACTGGTGCAGAAGGGTGTGATCAGTGACTGTCCTGTAGTGTGGTGATGGCAGTTCAGGCTCTGACTGCTGTCAGTGTGTTTGGATGTTAATGGACTAGATGGGAAGCCTCTGATGAAAGTTTGTGCTCCTTCTTCTACTGTAGGAATCTCCAGAGGCTGACTGCATTCCAGACAACTGAACTGTTGCCACTTTGCCTGAAGGCTGTCTTATAAGTAGGTCTCTTGATTTGCCTAGCTGACTTGTTTTCAGAGTCTAATTTGGTTCAGTCTCACCAGGAGGTGTTGGTTCAGCAATATTTCTACTTCCTTATGAATAGGAAGCCGGTTGCGCCATACTAAGGGGAGTTAATGGTGGTAATTTGCTTTCTCTTCAACTTGTAGAACAACTTAATGGTCAAAGTCCAGACCTTAGGGGATTGCTCGGGTATCTTGGAAAAGGGTGATCCTTGGAGCTGCTGGGGTAAATACTCTTGTAATATATCAGTGAAACTTGACAGTGGCATCTTTGAAAATACTGTGCTTTCCCTTGAATCTGTTAAACTTATTAAAAACTTCCTTTTTTTTCCTCTCTATTACAGGATCTTAGTCTGCCTAATGGCACACCTGTGGACACTTCTAGCCCAGCCTCCTCCTCATCTCTCCTTAACAGATTGCAGCTGGATGATGACTTGGATGTGGAAACTAGAGACCTCTTTGTTACTGTTGATGATCCCAAAAAACACGTGTGCACCATGGAGACGTATATCACATACAGGGTTACAACAAAGGTACAGAGCAACATTCTCTTTCCTAGTACTTTGTTCTTTGTGGAATCATTTTAGGACCTGTTCTGGATATTTATATCTTGTATTGTATTTTCTTATCCTAACTTACTGTCTTTTGGTACCTTGTGAATATGTTGAAGATGTGACTTCTCTTAGCAGAACAATTACTTCAGTGTATGAAATTGCAAAAAAACTTTTAAGGTGTCAGCTTAAATTTTTTTGTTTCTGAGTCCTAAATAGAACTGTTTGTAAACTTGCAAGGCCAGTTTCTTTCATTAACTTGAAAGTTTGTTCATTTAGTAATCTGACACCCATTTGGTTAGAGTTCCCTTAAGGGGAATGTGCCTTGTTGATTCACTGTTAATCATCTTGCTTTTCGTGTCTCTCCTTTTCTGAAATGCTTTAAGCTTGTTGCTTTAAGTGTTTATCACAATTCCTCTATCGGCCATTTAACTAAATCATAATCTTGATCCTCACCTGTAAACTGGCTTCCATGCAGTTCTGGTTCAGAAGGCTGTACAGCTGACAGTAAAACTGAAGTAGTTTAAGAACACTGCTACCTACCAAAAGAAATACGCTAGAGATTTTTTCAGCATCTGTTGTAGTTCAATCATTAATGAAATCTTATTATGTTATTTGAGATGAGGAAGCCTTTACAGGCCACAGATAACTTTTTTTCAAAATGTCTACTCTGAAGTTCCATTTCCAGACAGCACGTGAGAAAATGTAGTTTCTCTAAAGCAATAGCTACCTCTTGCTGCATACTTAACACAGTCCTGTCATTCATTCTTGCTCTAAGAGTTTTGCAAGAAACACTGTATCTTAATGACTAAAAATACTAAGTAGTATTGTGGGAAAGTCTTCTTGGTTTTGTTTTTTTTTAACTTGGAGCAACTTAGCCTTCAACTATTACTTGATCAGAAGGAATGATGCATCTCACAAAATGAGATGCAGCTGTCCACAGGCAAATGGCTAAAATTGGCTGACATTGTTTCTCTCTTAAATTAAGAACTGACTATTTCATCAGTATAAAATAGCTGTATATAGTGGCACCCAAATAATGTTCCTATGCTTTGAAACCTCTGCTCAAGGGTTCCCTTCATTCTTAAAGCAGAACTCTGGAATGTGGCTAAGGTATTTACTGTGTTTAGGTCAGATGTATTACCCAACAGTGTCTTTTTTTTTTTTTTTTACATTAAAAAAAATCATCCTGTACTTCTTGTTTTGCATATCTACCTACCCGTCCATTAATACTTGTTTTATTTGGGATCTCACTGTAGCGCATAAATCTGCTATATCACAGCATTGCAATGCTATTATGAAACTGCACATGATTTATTCTTCTCAATCAGCATGAAATTCTCACTTCTTTGGTTTTATTATTATTGTACACTTCTGGCTAATCTCTAAGGTCAGAACCTCTAGAACTATCTACCATTGTCTAGGAAGACTAGCAGTCTAACTCATTCTTGCCCTACAAACCAGGCTTCTTCGATACCAAGCTAATTGCCCAATTAGACATTGCAGTTGAAAGTACTAATTAAACATAGCAAAAAAGCTGCACAGGAATAATCTGTAGAGGGCGATGAGGAACCGCCCCAACACCTCCCTTGCAGGAAAGGGGTTCAGGACCTCTAAAGAGTCTCTCTCTGGTGCCTCTGAATGAGGAGGCAGGGATGGCTGTTCTGTTTTTCTTTCTCCACTGAAGAATGCTTCTGGAACCTCAAAGGTTTGGGTAAATAAAGGTCATAGAGTGAGTTATACTGAAGACTGAAAAGCAGCAGCCTGAGGTGCAAGAGGGGAAGCTGATGCTGTAATGTGTGCTTGTGACTGTGACAGGACACCAGCGTGCAGAAGAGTAAAGACTGACCACAGTCTTGTTTGTATTCATTGTAACAGCAAAAAAAAAAAGAGAAGTCTTGCAGTATGGCCCAGACTTTTCATCTGCTGATACCTTTGTCAGCAGGTGGTAGTGACTGAGGAAGGGACAAAACAGTGGCTTGCAGAGGAGCTGAGAAGAAAACTGAAGATTTTACTTGATCTTGCTTGTGTCCTTATTTTCACAGCTTCCTAGTAAGAGCCAGGGTAGCATTCTCCAACCTGTCTTCTGGACAAACACATTAAAAGAATGTAATTGGAATCCTCAAACTAACAAGGACAGTGATTCAGAACTGACTGTCTTGACACTTTCATATCCTGTTTTCTTCTTGCTAACAGCAGTTTCCTTATACAGGGAGACTAGTGAAACCAATAAAGGTGGGTGGAAATTGCACTGGAACTTAATTGGTCTTGACTGTGATGATTGAAGTGTCTTGGATGTTCCTGATGATTCATCTTAGACTGCTGTGCATTCTAGGGGGATTTGGTTGAGCGAATCTTTGCGAGGAGGGAGGGGGGAAAGGAAGCTTGCCCTTGTGTAGTCATATCTCCTGAGGGAAACATAAGTAAGCGTACTTCTAACTTCACTTTCACTGTGCTTTCTAGGATGGCAAGGCCGCCTTCTGTGCCTTTTCCCATGGAGGTCTGAATAGCTGAGTGCCATTGCTCAGAGTCATGCAGTTGCTCTGCAGGCTTGAAGGGAGAGTCTTTCAAACCAATCAATATTGGAGTCTTGTTTTTGCTTTCCTGTCCTTTTTCTCATGTTTCCAGTGCACACATTGGTTAGATTACTTGGGCACATGAAACAGCCTGATTTCCTAGAGAGGAGCAGGTGAAGGGGATGGGTTCTCTTTTTCAAACAGGCTAAACTATTCAAGGCAAAAGTAATGCTGAAGTGCTAAGAAAACAAGCCTTGCTCCCTTCCACTCTCTGCCATTGTCCTGTTTTCTAGTTGAAGATTTTGCCCCAAACTTAAATAGTAACATGGAGGGGAATCTGCAATCGAGTAGTGAGTAAGAGACTAGAACCAGGGTACAAAAGTACTTTCATATAATCATCACAGACTAGCTTTAGGTTTGGCTCCTAACTCCTTCCAGGAACGACGAGGATCTTACACAAGACCTGGTGATTGCCTTAATACTGCCTCAAGTCAAAACTATTCCAGCAACAGAGGTAAAAGTGTCTGTAAGACTACCTGCTTTCCAGCAAGTAAAACTGAGCCCAGAATGCTGCAGTGCTGACTTAGTGGAACTGTGCTGGAATCTTCAATAAATTCCTGCAAATGTCTTGCCCATTATTTTTTGGGAGGGTGAGGTCTGCCATATAAGTTTCTCAGCTTCCTTTGGCAGAGACATATGTCCTTGTGACATGAGATTTATGAATCCAATCCCACTAAGGAAGCAGGAGGAGTTTAACTGTGTCAAAAACATAGACATTTCACTTGCTGCCTGTTAAGGAAACTTCTCTGTCTGACTATCCAGGAGCCACTCTGGCAGTCACGCTTGATCCACTTGAGCTGGAACCAAGGCCCCTTCCCATGTAGGCACCCCACACTCACACAGTCAGACCAAGTTTTTCCATACCAGTTTGGCCCCAAGTTTCCCATAACTGAGTCTCAGACGTCTGGATCCTTAAAATAGTTTAATCATGGTGCAATAATAAAATAACAGCTCGAGCTGGTGCCTCTGAGGAGGGACCCAGAACTAAGGAGCTCTGGTCTTTTATACCTTCACAGTCTACACGTGTGAAATCCTCGGGGTCAATGGCCCCTGCTGTGTCTCTGTGTCTGGTCCCCTGGCTGGGCCAGAGGTCCCCAGGCCCTTTGTTGTGTAAAGTTTGGTGCCAGTTCACAGCCTGTTGCCTGGTGCTCCTACCACTCGGAGCTCAGCCTGCAGCTGTGGCTGTAGCTGCACCTGGAGCTATTTGCACTGAATGTGTTCTTCAGCATTGTCCCTGGATGGTGGCAAGACCCTCCTCCCTTTTGTGTGGTCTGGAAAAAATTACTTGTGCTAAGCTAATAACGGTTTGACCTGAGATCCAGATACTTTCAGCATTAGTGAGGTGTCATTAAAACCTTGAAGGGCCTTTATGTTCTGCCCAAATAATCTTTGAAAAGCTTATTTGCTGTCTAGATTTGACAGTCTGTACAGTAAAAACTTGAAAAGATGGTGTCGCTGTATTTTCATCTGCCTCCCTCTGAGGAACAGAACTGGATATATGGAAAACTTTGCAATTCTGCTTGCGAAATAGAGGCAGTAGGACCAGTTTGCTAGAGGTACACAGTAACTAATGTAAAGTTTGTGCACTGGAACTTACCCTGCTTTCCTACTCCTAGAGAGTACCTCTACAGATTTCCTTAACTGTTAGCAGAATACTGGTTAATAAGGTTCTCAGTGCTAACAGATGGGAGACTTTACCTTCATCCTCATACTGCATGATAAGGTACTGCAGTGTGTAGTCATTCTCATTCTCGTCCATTCACTGTCAGGCCTCTTTTAAGAGGCTTTTGGGCAGTGACTACCAGTTCACAAAAGCTATCCCTTCTTCTAAATAATTACTCTCCCCTCCCCCCTTTTTTTTTTCATTTCAGGTTGCAAGGCAAAGGTACAGCTGCCCAATTAACAGAATAATGCTGTGAACACCACTGGCTGATGAGGGCTGTCCGTATGTGCATGAATTATCTTGTTTCACCCTAATGCCATTCACTCTGTTACTCCAAACAAGCAAAAATGATTCATATGAAGTCTTAGAAGTTTAATTTCTAGTGTGGCACTCTAACACATTAGTAAATAAGCTGGTGTTACTCTGAGGGGTGGCTGAGTAAAACACAAATCTGCAGTGGATATCTACATCTTGGTAGCCCCTCATCACAACCACAACTGCTCCATTGGTGAGCGTTTGTTATGTTAGTCCAAGGACTAACCTGTATATCGCTTAACCATAGCTAGTAGGTCAAAGGAGGGAGGAGCTTATCCTGATTTCTTCTTTTCTGTCTCTTATGCCTTCCTCTTCTAGAAGGTAATAACATAGGTAATAACACATTAGCATGCTGTTTATAATGTACTAGAGCTACTGTGCTGTTACTAGTGTGTTAAGGCTGCCAACTTCCCCCTAGAAAGAGATTTCTGGTCTAGAACTCATACAGGATCTCTAGTGGTGATTGGTGGGAGTAAAGTACAGTAACTGGAGAGTTGGAGCTACTCAGAAAGCAAGTGAAGATATGGATTGCATTTAAAATCTGCTACTTGACTTTCTGCAAATATGTGGCAGTTGCTCTCAGTCTGGAAGTAAATGCTGAGTGTCTGCTGGAATTTATCAGGCAGTTGTAGTGGATAGGAGTAGCAAAACGAAGTGCTGGTCTCAAAGCTCGTTCAAAGCTGCAGTTGCTGCTGTGTTCCCCAGAATGTGCTGGTTTTGGTGTCTCAGTGTAGACATATAGTGTACAGACTATTCATTGCAAGATGGTCTTGATGCTACAAGTAACTTAAGTATACCTCTGTATGGGACATAACAATAAGGGCCATCTACATTCTAATCAGGGCTACTGCTGCCAGGCTCTTTAGCAGATGCTCCTAGTTGGTATGCAGTTTCACGAGAGTGATTTTATGCTTACAGTATTTGCTGGGCAAGCAGCCCCACTCGGTCAGCCTTCCAGACTGTGGACTACTCAAGGACTGGATAAAACACTTGGCAGTAGTTTCTCTGTATGCTTACTTTTTTCCTCAAACTTATAATGGCAACTTTGACTTCTTGCCCTAAAGAATAAAACTTCAAAAGATTTATTTTAATGTACTGTTATATGTACTAATGTACTAATCAGGCATACACAAACTTAATGTAAACAGACTGGTTTCATCCTCTTGGAAACCAGCAAAAATCATCCTTCATCAAACCTCGCAGTGGCTTATGTTCTAATCTTTTAGACTTCAAGGAGTGTGATAAGCCCATTGCTTGACACAGGGCAGTGGTGAAACGCTTTCTCATCTGTGGATAATTCATGTCAAAGAATAAACACTGTCAATAAATATCTTTGCTTTTAGGTCTTGATAGTTAAAGTAATCTTCTGGGAATGAATATCTCACACAGTCTTCCTTGCAATCTTGTAACTGCCAAGAGAGTGGTGTGGTTCTGTCTGCTCTGCAGACTTCTCCTGTAAAGTTTATCTGAGCAGAACATGTAAAAAAGTACAACAAGATCTTAACATGTCAGCTTGAAGTAATCATTTTTCGTATTGCTGGCATTTCCACTGCTTGAAAGTCCGGAGGATCTTTCTCTTATGCTGGCTGCACAATTTTGGGGATGAAGACCCCCTCCAAGGCTTGTCTGGCTTCACCCTTGCTGGGGGTGGCTGTACTGCATTTGCTGCTAGTCTCTGAAGTGAGAGGTTTGGTGTACACTAAGTGTATTCTGTTCTTTTCCAGACTACACGAGCAGAGTTTGATTTGCCAGAGTATTCTGTCCGTCGGCGGTACCAAGACTTCGACTGGTTGAGAAACAAGCTGGAAGAGTCTCAGCCAACGCATCTCATTCCCGTAGGTAGTAAGCAAGTATCTGCTATTAAGGACAGTTCTACATTTGTCTTCCAAGGGTGATATTCGGGTGATTTGTCTCTAGATTTTAAAAACAGTACTTCATTCTCTTTGAGTATTTAGATTTAAATATGGTACTTTATTGTCTTACAGTGGAGTGGGAAGAGCTTCCCATTCTTGACTGATTATGAAGCTTAAGACTTTTCTGGGGTGGCACACCTGAGAGGTGAGCTTTGGCAGCCTCCTGTAGGGCAATATGTGTGGTGACTAAATTTGTTGTGACATAAATGGAATGCACTTCATCTGTTTGCTCAGTTTTTACTTCTGTATTTCAGAGCAGCTGAGGATTATGAAAAGCCACACAGGTACTTCACGTTCTTAGTTGGTTTTCAAGATGGCCTTTTGAGCTGGTTTTACAGAGCAATTTAAAACTATTTGTGCTAGCACTTAATAGGGCTGACATTTGATAGCACAGATTTAGAAACCTCAGCCTCTGGCTTGGTAGCTATTGCATGCTTTCAGTAGGCAGAAGTTTATTAATGAGATTAGCTAAACTGCTGCACCCCTTTTTGCTGAAACCGGCAATCTGACCACCTTATTTGACGTGAAGAGGCTGATACTACCTTATGTGATATGTTTTTTGTGCTGTAGAAGACGTGAATAGGTAGGAAACCTGTGAGATCACTGCTTTCAGCTCTTTTGAACAAAGAATTAAAAAAGGCTCATTGGAGGGGAATTGTCAGGAAATAGCAATGCTAGTGGCATACTTTAGCTTGCCCATCTAGGATTGAGGTGAGTGGTGTGGTGGCATTTTCTCTGGTCTCCCTCCCTCAGCAAGGACTAGGCTGTGTGAGAAGTATTCAGTTAGGTTGCTCTGGCTTAGAGTATTATTTAAGTCCTTAATTACTCTGGGACTCGCCTCTAAGTGAAATAATAGCTGATTCTCTCAAAGATAAGGAGTACTTTATAATATCATGTGACACCACTAACTGGCAGCAAATATGCTTACTGAGGAGTAGGGAAAAGAAAGACAGTGAGCTTCGGAGACTAAGATGGAGACATGCAATATGTTAGCTGCCCATACCGTCTTTTCTTGCTTCCTGTTCTCTGAACAGCTGGAACTATTGCAGTTAAGTTTTACAGATTCTTGAGTATGCTAACAGACTGCCAGTCCTGCCTGAAGGCTGCAAGGCAATAAATAATAGTCTAGTAGCAGAAGGTGAGTCAGTCAGGGAATCAAGCTCCTTTGCCGTGACCTGGAATTCGTTGCACGCAGAACAGCAAATTTGGCATGAGTAGCTCTAATACTGGATGTGAACTGGCTGCAGAGTAAGGAGGTATCTTAAGTACCTTTCTTCTAGAAAATTTGGAGGTATAAGCATGTGCTGCCCTATTGGATACTTGAAGACATTTCTGACTGCAGTGAACTCTGTTCATGTGTATCTCAGTAGGAAAAATAGACTATTAATGTGGAAGACAATAAGGTAGATAATTTACACACACAGTTAAAACAGGATGTTGGTTACTAGCTGTGTGTACTGACTACTTGGGATGGACCTCCAAAAGCCTAAAATCGAAAGGACTGTAACTGCTGCTGTAGCTGAAACCAGGTTAAATGGCAGAAGGCTTTGTAATAGAGGTGCACTCTTCTGTGGGTCTCAAATGCTCAAACATTAGTGGTTATTCAGTGCCACACTGAATGTGTTTGGTTGAACTAGGATTCTTTAAACCAGTCTTTCAGTTTGTCCTTTTCTTCCTGCATATGGTGCTGAGGTAGTGACTTCCTAGAGTCCCAGATAAAATTTACAAAGCAAAGGAAAAGAGTTCCTTCCTACCTGAAAACTAATGCACTAAGCACTATACTTCTGAAGTCTAATGATAGTATGCCTTAAAATGGTTTAATTAGCATGATTGATCTGAATGCTAAGCATAATAAGATAAGTCTTAATTAAAATACATTCAGCTGTGTTGCAGCTAAGTCATGCTGGCTGTGCTTTTCAGCAGGTACAATCTTCATATATGTCCCGCATCATCTGGGATATGGTGCGAAAGGATGTGTATGCAGATTTTCTTTTTTCTTGAATTATTTTTGTCACAGATTTTAGATGACAGACTCTTTGCAGAGGAGAATCCTATTTCCTGAATTGGGTGAAAATGACTGTCATTGCTAGCCTAAGAGTAAGCAGATTGTCTGGATGGACTGCTTCACAGAGAGTGAAAGGCAAAGCACAGTTTAAAAACTGATGCTAATCTTAAATTCCATACTGTCTGGATAGAACAAAAGCAGATCTAATGGTAGAACCACTCTTAAGCTTAAAGAGTTATCTTCCATCTGAAGTAGGTACTTTGAAGTCTGTCATTTAAGTGTAACAGGAGGGACTGTATATAACTAGCAAGTCTGGAGACAGCCTCAGGCTTATATGTTAAGCTGAACTGCAGAAAAGAAGGGATGGACTCAAAGTAGTAAGATACAGGAGTGGATATGTTGTCAGACCTTTGTCACTTACAGAAGCATACTCAGGAAAGTTGTCTCTGAGAGGTGACCAGGTATGCCTGTACTTCAGAAAGGATCCAGCCTGGACTACTCAAGACACTTGCTGTGTCAAACCTACTGGTCTGTCTCTGCTCAATGTGGTGCTCTTACTGAGATTATCAGCCTTTTACAGGAGGGCCCTATTCAAAAGCTCTAAATTGTTCAGAGAAGGAGAGGGGAGAGTAAATAGAATTGTCAAATTTTCTGAGTTTATCTGCTCTAGGCAGCCTTGCCTTAGCATTGGGTGGTGGGAGGTGTGCACGCTGCTGTTGTGAATAGTGTGTAGCTCTTCTGACATCTCTTTAGAGCTGGATCTTGAACACAGATAGCAGTAGGGGGAACAATCTAAGCTATGCTACAAGTACTTTGTGTGAGTACTGTATGGGCTTCCCTGGTGTGACTCTTAGCTGAAGCCACTCAGTAGAATTGCTAGCATTAAACCAGACCAACTAAAAGATAATTCCGAGCACGGCTTGCATCCCATCTGATGGATGCTTCCTGTTAGCAAACGCAACATTTTGGTTCCTGTTAGCAAACACAGCATTTCAGTTCCTGTTAAGACTGGTGCTTGATTGCTTTATTTCCAAATAGCAGAAGCAAGTTTTTGATCTTTTGAATCTTGTGCATTTTGCTTATCTCTGACAGCCTCTTCCTGAGAAATTTGTGGTGAAGGGTGTTGTTGATCGCTTTTCTGAAGAGTTCGTGGAGACAAGGAGGAAAGCATTAGACAAGTTCTTGAAGAGAATAACTGATCACCCAGTGCTTTCTTTCAATGAGCACTTCAACGTCTTTCTCACAGCCAAGGTAAGCCAGTAACTTGCAAATACAGTCCTTGACAGGGACAAAAAACCAGGAACCTTTGCAGTCACTTCTGAAGTGAAGGTAAAAAGGCATTAATAAAACTAGATGTGCAGATCAGAACTTCCCCTAAAATACCAGAGAGTTGCTGGGAACCCTGAATATTGTGTGTGACGGATCCCTGACAACTGAGTGGATTCCCTTTGCTTGGAGGGAAGAGGAATCTGGTCTGCAGATGGACAAATTCTCCAGACTTGCTTGTTTTGTAGCTGTGTGCCTAGAACATACTCCTATTATGCCAAAGATGTTCAAAATTTAGAAAATTGTAGACTTCAAAATCCTTTTCTGGGGAGGAGGGAAGCCAGGGAGGAAGAGAGGTCTGTCTTGCACAAAAGCTTGCAAATTTCTTGGCTTTTTTTTTTTGTCTGTGCTTTTTATACTGCTTGCACTTGCTGCCCTCAAAACTAAGCATGGAGGCCTCATTCTCATTTGTTCTCAGTCAACAATTTCATGCTCATCTTCTGCATGACTCATGCAGCAATGGTGCAATTTTCTTTGGCTTTCTTTAGAACTGCATTTCAAATGAGACTGAAGGCCTGCAGTTATGCTCGGGTTTGACCGGATAGGTGAGGAAGGGTATAAAAGCACATCTTTCCAATATCACATTAATCTAGCTCACTCAAATATGGTGTTTAATTTGAGCTCACCTCGGGCTCATGCTCTCCTTGCTGTTAGTGTGAGAATCAATCTCCAGTGCTCTTTTATTTCACCTCCATGATGAACTTAACTGCTGAAATAAGCCAGAAATGCAGAATTTGTTTAGCATCGTGATAGTTAAATGTCAGATAACTGTGTTCTTCTTTTCAGCTGTCCAAGCATGATGCAGCTTTCTCAGCTGCTTAGTCTTCCCCCGCCCCTGTAAAACGAATGTCAAGGGCTTTGTTCTCAGCTCTGAGCAGAACTTGCCTAGAGACAACAGAGCATGCTGGGAGGTGGGAGGACAAGGCACCTGTTCTTGTGACAGTCTCTAGTGTTTGAACTTGCTCTGTTGGAACAGTGAGGTGTCAGTTCAGTGTGCTAGGACTCCAGACTTTCGTTACTACAGAAAGTCATAAGATCACCTTGTGGTTGAAAAAGAGAAACCAGGCTTTTTTTCAGGTTCCCTGCTTGAACCAGTAACAGACCAGAATGCTTGAGAGAGTGAGTGAGTAATTTTGAGTTCAAGGATCTTTTTCTGGTGCCTGCTTGCAGGTAGTGCTTAGGTCATATGGAAAAAACAAGAGTCAAGGAACTACTCCATTTAAATGCAAACCTAAGTTAAAATTATAGTAGCTGCTAAGATGTCAGGTTCTCCTAATCAGACCTATGTTTGACTTATGTTAAGTACTTGGAAAGAATACCATAGTACATGTTTTGAAGATGGCTGCTGGTTTTGTTTGGGTTTTGGTGTGTTTTCTTTTTTTTGTTTTGTTTTGTGTTTTGTTTGTTTGTTTTTGGTGGGTTTTTTCTCTTTTTTTTTTTAAAGAAGGCTTTTAGTGTAGTCCATATTAGCATGTCTGAATTCTTGACCTCTGTAGGTCTACTTGGTTTGAACACATCTCTTCCCCAGGCTGTATAGGATAACCTAGTTACAGCTCCTGTTTTGAGATGTTGAATACTGACCCCTGCTGGAAGCAGTCAGTCCATGCAAAATGGACAGCGTTTTTGCTTACTAAAACCATTTTTTTCTGATGTACTGTTAAGGTGAAATCCCTTGAAGATTGTAGGCAAACAACCTTGTTAGCATAGGTTATCTGAATGTTGGTTTGTGCAAATATGTGAAGCGGTAGTAAGGAAGCTGAGACTTTCTGTGCAGGTAATGTAGCTACATCTGACCCAGCCTGAGCTGCAGTCTGTCTTCCTGTACTTTTTCTGTGTACAGTGTTTGCCTGCTCCTATCTGACCACACAGCTGGTGTGAGGGGGCTGGTTACTGAATGGGCATGCGGTATGTAGCTCTCTACTAGGTCATCAGAACCAGCTGGTGCATTTGCATAATACTAGTGCTGTGGGCTATAGCTTAGAAGTATGTGTGGATGAATGATATGAGCTGTTTTGGTGGAACCAGAGCTGTTAATGTGGCTACTTCCCTGGTGGCAGTACAGGAACATGGGCAAGCCTGGCCATGTGCAAAGTTGAACTACTTAGTTATTTATACTGTACTTCATACCATTCTCCTGGATAGTTTATCTCCATCTAGGGGTAGTTTTGAAGCTGTGCTCAGCTGTACAGCTTGTACAAAGCGAGCCTTTGTCCAAGGCTACGTGTCATGTAGTCTCTTGCCTTCACAAGATTTGATCTTGACTTCATTGCATTAATCTTCCAATGGGGAAGTGAAATATTTATAAACATGCTCTGTTTTGTTTTTTAATTCCTAGGATCTTAATGCCTACAAAAAGCAAGGAATGGCATTGCTGTCAAAGATGGGGGAATCTGTCAAATATGTTACAGGAGGCTACAAATTAAGAAGTCGGCCACTGGAGTTTGCAGCCATTGGGGATTATCTAGACACATTCTCTCTAAAGCTTGGTACCATTGACAGAATAGCACAGCGGATCATCAAAGAACAGTTGGGTAAGGACACAAGGTGCTCTATCATAATACTTCAGTCTGAATGTTCTGTCTCTTAGTCCAGTTGATAGCATTGATCAAGACAATTTGCGTTGATGATTCTGGTCTGTAATGTCAGACACAGAGCAAAACCTAATGCCCCTTCCAGATCTAAAACAAGCCCAAAGCCTAACACAGTATTCTTATCTTATCCCAACTCTCCAAAGTTGCTCTTTTTATACCAACCTACTGTCTTACTAGAGTTATTTTTTGATAGACTTTTGGAAGGTGGAAAAACTTAAACATTCCATCTGGAGGAGTACAGATGGAATTCCTAGACGAAGATAACCTTTTACAGCTTGTCTTGGCAGAACCAAGTTTTACGTATGTTTAAAAAACTGACTTCGACTACCATAAAGGTGCAAGAGTCTTTGTATTGGAGGTCTGTAGAAATGGCCAGCGAAGAAGGAGGCAACTTGAACCTGACACCCATGCAGCCATAGAGCTCTGTCTATTAAGGTGCCAACACAACACAAGTCTTGACTCCTTCTGAGGGTTAATGTTAGTCAAACTTGGTGTAAAATTTCTCCTGTTTGGTATCAGTGTTTGCACATCTTTGTGCCTTGCTCTTACTCTGTTAATCTATTTTTCCATCTGCTTCTTGCAGAATACTTGGTGGAACTACGAGAATATGGACCTGTTTATTCAACCTGGGGAGGGCTGGAGGTTGAGCTGTCAGAGCCACTGGAAGGGGTGTCTGCCTGTATTGGAAATTGTTGCACGGCTCTTGAAGAACTCAGTGAAGACATGACAGAAGACTTCCTGCCTGTGCTTAGGGAATATATATTGTATGCTGAGTCAATGAAGGTAGAGAGAGCCCTGTGGTAGAGAGCGTTGTCATTGTGTTTGCCTGGCATGATATATCAGCGGGTTTGTTCTTTTTGACAGCGAGAAATGCTGTGGGAAAAGCGTGGAAGTAAATAATACATTAAGTAGGAGGATGTTTCCATAGTCAAAACAAAACTAGGTGTGTTTAATAGCATAAATAGCATTATTGGTCTGCTCTGCTATTCAGTCAAGCTAAGGTCAGTATTGCAAGGGTGCACACAAAGTGTTGGAGAGCTGTTCCTTCGTCAGAGTGGCAGGTAGTACTTTATAGGAGACATCCTGTGGCTGCCTAGAATCTTTCCTTGAAGTCACAGAAAGTCAGTCATCCTCAGCTCTTCACTGTAGGGTCAGTGCCTGGCCCTACAGAATAGACAGCATTAGCAGCTTCTGTCACTTGTATGTAGCAGAGTTGGGTGCCTCCTTTCAGAACCATGTGTTCAAATGACAGGCACTGCTTCCTCTGTCGTCCCCAAACCCAGACAGGATGTTGTAAAGTTAAGTTCTGCATACCAACTAACCGCTTAAAGATGGTATTCTGTGACTCTTAATCTCTCTTAAGAATTTGATGCTTATGCAGAAGTAATAAAACTTATTTTAATGTGGGTTTTATTCCCTTCAAGTTAAGGAGCATTGGTAATCAATCACATTGAATGGGGGAAAGAACTACTGAGTAAACTGCACTGAGAAATGAAACCAAAGACTTTAGTTCGTCTGTTAGAGCCTTTCACTATATGCCCATGGTACAATGTGTGTTAGCTGTCCCTCTATAGGGTACTAACAGACAAGTTCCTTCTGAAGACTTTCCACTTGGAACAACTGTGCCAAGGCTGTGATATGCACTCCTTCACAGATCTTGTAAACTTACAGTCTGAATATGATAGACCTTCTCTTTCTTAATCCTAGTCTCATCCTATACTTCTCAAACTGAGAATTGAAACAGATAATTTGCAGCTTTGTTTTTCCAGCTTCAGGTGTTTAATTGTATGTCTCTTGTGTAGCTGAAGTGTTCTTGCAGAAGGCTTTTCACAAATTCCCTTAGTATACTCTTTGCTTTTGTCACTATAGTATTGACTCCAGCATAACCAAGATGTATTTTCTTTACGAGTCTATTGACAACAAAGTGTTGCTGGAACAGTGTGAGCTGTAGGAAGCCTTGTCTCAGGATGTTGGGACTGTAGGAAGTGGAGGTGGGTGGGATGTGCTTACAAATAAACAGTGTGAGTCTAGTAATTAAAGCTTTTAACTCAGAACATCTGGCTTTTGATGCTAGAAATGCCTTGACCTACCAAAGATGGCATCTGAAGGGTCAGGCTGATCTGTGAGAGGTGCTTTTCACAAATGTAGGAGGGGAAATTTTTTTAAGCTAGAAAGCAATGGTTTCTTTAGCTGAAGAGGTACTTTGGGCAGTTAAGCACCACTTACCACAGGCAAAATAGCATTAAAAATTTGTGTCTAGTTACATGTTGGCTTGGAGACCGTGCCGTTCTAAAAGGGCTCTAAAAGGCCAGCAGGTAGCCTGACTGTAGTAAGTGCTGTTTAACTGCCTAAAGTACCTCTTCAACTGAAGAAACCCTTGCTTTTCAGCTTAAACATTTTAGACTGTTGACTTGACTTTCTAGGACCGTAAAAGATTATGCTGTTTAGTGTCCAGCTTGGGCATCCTACTGGCTTTACTCTGTCTGAAAATTTGAAAATCAAGAATAAAATCTACTGTTAGCCAAGACAGACTGTTCCTATTTTCCTTCCTTCTCAAATGGCAAAACTGAACTCTATCAGATCCTACGAAGTACAGTTTTCTTCTGCTAGAAAGTACCAGTCTGTTGCTGTTTCTGCAGTGAGCAGCTACTGAACTGTCTTTGCAGAATCTGTTAACATTAAGTAAGTAACTGTAAAAGAAGGTTACGCTTGGAACGCAGGAGGCATTCTGCTGAAAGGGCTGTCCTCTTCACTACTAGTGCAGTTGTCTTCATCAGCTCCTGTGAGGGCTACTTGTGAAATGAAAGTCTGTTTTGGTCTTTCAGACCACATCTTTTGGACAGGGTACTTGGTGACAGCAAGTCTTTAGGTACTAGGAGTTCAGTGCAACCTTGATAGCTTTCTCTGTTGCACACTGTACCCCTGGTGTAGGTATGAGAACCTGATCTGTAGAGCCAGTCTCTAGCTGGCTGAATGTCCCTCAGAGTAAGAACTGCTAGGTTAGAGGTGAAGAGACCTCAGTGTCTTCAGGAGCATTGTTGTACCTGAGGGGGACAGCCTGAGAGAACTGGACATACGGGGGCAAAGCCCAGTAGTTCTGGTTGAATCAAATATTGGCTGATTTGAGGGAAGCCCTGTCTCTGGGTTTGTTTGAAAGATTTGTGAAAGTGGGGAGAGGCTGGAGGTATAGGCTTGAGATAAACTGTGTGCTGGTAGTGTCTAGGAGAAACCTTTTCCAAATTATTCACTCTACTCAGTGCTTCTCAGGCCACACCTGCAATACCGTGTTCAGTTTCTGTCCCTGCTGTACAAAAAAAAAAAGTGAATTAGTTGAAGAGGGTCCAGAGAAAGGCTACAAAGATGATCAAGGGACTGGGAAGCCTGCCATGTGAGGAAAGGCTGAGAGAGCTGGGTTTGTTCAGCCTTGAAAAAAGAAGGCTTAGGGAAGATCTTATCACCATGTTCCAGTATTTAAGGAGTGACTACGAAGATCATGGAAGCTCCCTTTTCACAAGGGGAATGTCCCTGGTTACTCCCAGATACATTCTGATTGCACACAGTAGGAGAATTTTCACAATGAGAACAGCCTTTGGAATAATCTCCTCAGGGAAGTGGTGGATTCCCTAACATTGGACACTTCTAAGATCCAGCTGGACAAGATCAAGCTGAGCTGTCTTGTCTAGACTGTGCTTTTGCCAAGAAAGGTTGGACCAGATGATTATTGAGGTTCCTTCCAACCTGGTATTCTATGATTTTATGACATGGCAAGAGGACATCTCGAATTCTGGTGCAGTGAGGCCCCTTTCAGCAAACATGTGGTGCCACATGTTTTGCTGTCCATTGGTGTTCCCCAGGGAGGAATGTGCAGAGGATGGACTCTGCTCTACATAATCCAGGGCTGATATTAAAATCCTGTATGAACTCTGTATGCTTAGCATTGCTAGACTGGCTTATCAGATGATGCTATCCCCAGTGGTGTGTTTGGGCATTGCTTTTAATGCATGTTTAAAGCAAGCACTAGATTAATAGGTAACTGTGTCTGTAAAGGCAGGCAGCAAACAGAGTTCCTCTTGTGAGGTCTAGTCACAGTATGAAGCTATGTGGTGTGCAAATAGGATTGGAATTGAAATTTGAGAAAGAAGACTGATGGCAAACTCCTGAAGCTCTTTAGAAATATGGGCCAAGGTGGAATGTTTCAACTAAATACAAAATGGAGGAGGACCTGCCTTGCTGAAACTGAGCTAAGTCTTTCTTGTTCAGGGAGCAGCGATTTAGTTCTGTCCTGAAATAACTGAAGTGTGCTGGATGAGTTTTTTTCTGTTTGGTGTTGGTTTCTTTTGTTTGCTTGTTTGTTTTGTTTTGTTTGTTGTTTGGTTTTTATTTATTTTTTTACTTTTTTTGTCTCTGAGACCTTAGCACAGTCCATGCAAAACTTCTACCAGTTAAGTTTCAGGATACTTGATGCAGAGTTTTTCATAACTGCTGCTAAAGCATTAGTGCATTGATCTGCAACTGAAAGGAGATTGCCTGGAGGTGCCAGAGGAAAATGTTGTACAAGTGAAAGGGAGGGGATAGTTTTCTCTTCGCTTACAGGTCGACCAGTATTGGATACTTAAAACTGTATTCAGAAGCATATTGTTAATGGTCCACAGTGGATGGACATAAACACTCAAGAAGAAACAAGACACCTGTCCTTTGAATCGTTTGCCTCTAATTGCTAATCATTGGCCATTCCTGCTACAGGTTCTGCTTCCTGCGTGCACTCCAGGCTTCTGAAGGCAGAATACAATTGCTGGAGGTGGTTGTTTTTTCAGAGAAGAAAGTTCAGCTGACTCGGGTTCAAGTGGCAGTAGAAAGTAGAAATACCTGTTAAATCTCTCAGACCTTTGTTGCATTGGTAACCTCAATCACTTAAAGGCCATCCCACATATTTGCATACATTTCAGAAAGAAGGGGAATGTTGTGGTTTGTCAAGCAAACACATTCAGTGGCATGCTTGATTCATCCATGTGGAGACAAAAGGGAAGATTAAGGAGTTGAAGGTGAATTTTTCAGGTTTTCCCTGTTTTTGTTGCCTAAACTAATAGTAACTTTGTGGATGGGGTGCTATTCCCATTTATCGTGGATTGAGCTTTTATAAGAGTGTTGATTGCAACACTCCTGGCTCTCATCTAGAGCAACTGCACTGTTGACCTTTTCTTGGCTTAAGAGGGAAGAGGGGGAAGATGATGATTAGTAGATACAGGATTTGTATTTCTTTAATTAGGAAACAGATGTTGGCTAGATTGGCTCTTAGAGATCTGACTACTCTTTTGAAAACAGATTTCTGGAGGCAGCAGTGGACATGGCTAGTCCTACTTTACTAGCCATGTCAGAAACTGTTAGAATGACTAGTTATCACTTCGTCCTAATGGGGTAATTCCTTCTGGGTGGCAACAGGGGAGACTCAAAGTGTGAATTGGCCAAGTTAGCTGCAAGAGAATTGCAGATTTACAGGTGCCTTAGCAGTGAGTGTCAGCTGACTTCCCTCTGAGCATTTTTAATAATAACTTTGCATCAATTGAGTAATTAAAAAATACTAGTTCTTTGTGAAGACTGAAGTAGTAAGTTGCCTGCTCTTGCCGACACAAACTTGCTTATTTTTAGTAATATATTCCTAAAAAGACCAATTCCTGTGGTTATTTTCAAATTGTAAGACTGTGGTATTACCGTAGTGGAACTCTTGTGGATGTAGTACAAGGTCTTTGGCTCTGTATTCTGAGAGTACTCTGCCAAGAACATGTTTACTGCTTGTGAAACTCTCCTCTCTTGATCAGTTTATTGCTTTTCAAGTAAATTGTGCTTTTTGTAATTTTCATTTTTTTTTAAATTAAACCAGCAACCAAACCCCCTAAACTGATCTAAAATAAAAGCTTACTTTTGTTCTAACATGAGAATGTAACAGCTTGCTATAAAGAATTCTGAAGAGTCTTTGTAAATGAAAAGGGAGATGTAATACCTTCTGTGGTGGTTTTCCTGTATCTTGCCAGTGCTGTTGTCTGTCTGCTGCTTGAGGATATCAAAGCTGAGTCCTTGTCAACTTTGATGCTTTTGTTTATATCCTGTTCATGGTAATAATAGGTGAACTGATGAATACTTAGTCAGGATTATGTTAGTGGTTTCATGGCAGCTTCTATCTTGCATGCCTACGGCTTGTCCAAATGTTGAATTTTATCTGACCCTGCCAGCTTCTGGAGAGCAAGTACTCTTTGTTATTAAAAACTACTCCCTAAATATTGTAAGATAGGACAAAGTAAATCCGAAAGTCTGACTTTGGACTGAATTTGCACTTAACCTGTATCACTTTGGAGTTTCTTGCAGGCTGGGGGAAGGATCAAGAGGATGTCTTTCACAGCTGTCTTTTCTCTTGCCCACAGAATGTGTTGAAGAAGAGAGACCAAGTTCAAGCAGAGTATGAAGCAAAACTGGAAGCAGTAGCCTTGAAAAAGGAAGACCGTCCAAAGGTTAGCACTCCAAAAAACCAGCTTACGCTCACACTACTTCCTGAAAAGAATGGAGAAGCGGAACTTGCTTTTTCTGGGTCTGGTGGCTTCTTTGCAATATAAGCAGTTTCTAGCAGAACAGAAGTTTGTTGTTGTCAAACTGATGTGAAATAAAGACCTAGGTATGAATGTATATAACTTGTCTAGCAACTTCTGATCTTCCACAATTCAGAGCAGGGTGACTCTGTAACACCTTAACAGCCAGTAATTGGTTGGAGTGTTTAGTAGCAGGGACTGAAGCAGTGGTAGAACAGTCCCTGGTGACTTAGCAGTATGTCAGCTAGCTGAGTTAAGGTCCTATCCCTGGCACTGTGGAACTGTATTATTCTAGGACACTGGTTTTGATTGTGGAAGACTGCAAATTTTGCCACTTCTGCTAGGGAGCTCTACTTCTGTGATGCTGAACAGACACAACAAGTGTCACTAGGTGACAGGTTTTGGCTGGGCTCCATGCAGAAGCAGAGCTGTGAACTGACATGCTTATGCTGACACCTGCTTCTGCACGAAGCAGGGTACAAGAGACTTTTCTTAAATCGCTGCAGGTTTAAATGGTGATGACAACAGGGTTTGTTCCCTTCCTCTGCTTGGAGGTTTTTGGTTCCCCTTACATTTGTATTAATAACTAATGGAGAACTTCCCAGTATTAGGACTACTTAAGTAATCTTACAGGAGGTTCACATAATATTTTTAAATCTAAGAAGCTGAAGAGGATGAGAGCATAGAAATGCAAACTAGTATTTTCTGATCTTGCATCTCTCATGAACTTCAAATAGTGGTGTATTAGGTGTTTTGCAGTGTTCTTGTATTTTGGTCTTTTGCCTGCCCCACTGCTGGCTGCTGTGGTATGTGCTTTACTTCCTCAGTGTAGCTTTGTATAAGCAGGTATTCTAACAAGTTGTATCTAGGATGGAGGGAACTAAATCTAGCATATCCAGCAAACCAGTTGAGGTTTTTAGGTGTTTGACTTTATCAAGATCTTGTTGCAGTGGAATTGCTGAACTTTGGTAATCTCTCACCTATTAAAAGGCCTTTGGATCTCATATCTCAGTGGGATTATTGTGTAAAATGCAGCACTTAAATAGCTGTCTTGAGAATTTTTGAAGACCTGCATCTCCTCTCCAGAGTATAAGTGTATTTTTTGGCAACTCCTTCTACCTTTTTTGTAACGTCAGTAGTTTTGTGTCATTTATAAGATGAAGTTGAACAAATTATATAGAACTCCTTGCATGTTCATAAAATATTATCTCATGGTTTTCAGATCCTTTGCGCCTGGAGGAAGTGCCCTTGTCTGTAGGAGCTGGTAGCTCAGCGCTGTGCCTAGCACCGTTCTTACATTCGATGTGGTCTCTGGCTGTGACTTGCTGGAAACTAAAAGCAGGCAGAGGGTCATGAGCTGCAATTGTGGAATGGCATTTGTGTTCCTTGTACTTGCCAATTTGGTAGAAATTATGTAAAATAACCCCAGACGAAATCTTACAGGGGAAAAAAAGCTTAGGTTTGGATCATGAGAGGAGGGCCTATGGCTACTTGATAATCTCTTCCACTAGAGGGCATTCCAGGCCTTGCTGGGCACATACCCAGGCTGGCATCACAAAGCTCTTCTCCTGTCATTAGGTCATTCTCACATTGAGATCATCCGTTTAGAGCTCGCAGAAGGCTTGTAGGGCTGCTGTAAATGTCTATTGGGAAGTACTGCTCAGAATGCTGGAGCTTACACCAAAAGCATAATGATTGTGGTGCTTAACAGAAGCATCACAGTATTAGTGCAGAGTCTGCAGCCTTTCAGTTTTTAGCAAGTGCAGTGGTGAAGTGCTGCTTACCCACTTCTGACCCATGCTGGAGCTGATTTTGCAGTAATCCACCAATGCAGTTGTTGTGACCCGCCGCAGAAGGGGAGAGTCTTGGTCTATTGGGGCTGGGGTAAGCCCTCCCACCAAACTCAGAGATGTTATGAGTTACACACTTCCACCACAGGTGGGAACACCTTGTACCTCCCTAGGCCGGGGAGTTTTACAATTGATAGTGTCACAGGACATGTCATGAGTCTCTGACATCTCCTAAGACAGTTGCAGTTGCCTGTTGTGTCAGCATCAGTCCTGGTCCATCATGGTCTGACATTTGAGATGCGTAGCCCAGGCTGGATGCACAGAGTTATCATGTAAAGAGAGGACATTGGCATGATAGGAGAGATTGTCCCATCTTGCTGGATTTGCCTCTTAACCTCTTCCCTTATCTGGAAATCCAGTTTGTAGCTTCAGTTATGCATCTGCACCCAGGATAGTTGGACAACGGCACCCAGTTGTCTGATCTGAAGGTCCTTTGGCAGTATTTAGGGAGGAGTGGGCTTTGCTGGGTGAGCAGCTGCTTCTTTTCAGTTTGTAAAAGTCTTTTGGTGATCTTAGAATGTGTAAGGCATTAACTGTTTCAGTCTCTGACAGGAGTGAAGGAGAGGTGTGGTTTCCTTTTTGTGAGATGAAGTTCACCTCTGATGACCTAATTTCTTCTGTCTGCCTCAAGGGTTTAAAGTGTGTTAGTCTATCGGAACAGTAAATTTGGCAGTGCAGAACTTGAAGTTGACCATATGTATTTACAGAGGGGAAAAAAGCCTTGTAACATTATCTATTTCCAGAGAATGAGGAAAGTAGAAATAGCATATGCTATTATTTTATATTAATATATGCTGGATTTTTTCTGCTTCAGAATGATTTGTTACTTGATCCTCTAGAATTTTAAAGTGGACATGCCATCTGTACATGACCACACAAAATTATAAATGTGAGGCACACTTAGTTTTTTAAGAGAACAGAATCAATGTGAAGAGGATTATGTGTAGAACTTCTTATCATATGGTAAGGTAACCAGACTCCTGAATATACACTTTTATACTCAGTTCTTGCCTGCATATACATCTCTCATAAGTTGAAATGGATTCACTAAAACAGTCATGGGCCATTGAAGAGTGTGTTGGAGTTGAAACCAGTTATCACGTTGGTTTTGTGGTTTGTGGAGTTTTTGAGCTATTCCAGTAGCTGAGAAGAGACATGGGTAAGAAAGTAGCAAGTTCCCAAAGTCCAGTCTGCTTTCTGCCCAGCTCTTAGTTGCTAGCTAGTATTTAGTGTCTCTACTGGTAAAAGTAGATAAAACCATCAGCATTGATGTCTTTGCACTAGTGTTTAAACACTTTATAAGGTGTTTAAAACCTGTTAATTAGCTTAAAATTTTGTTTCAACTACTGAGTTGCAAATAATGTTCTGGGAAGCCACAGTTTTGTAAGGAAAGGCACTCCTAAACAGAACTGCTGTTGTGCAGACACTGCTTTCATGTGGAGTGGATGAGGAGGATCACAAGGATGCCTGTGGAGACTTACATGGAGTTAATTGCTGTTGTTCCTTAATGAGAGCATATGTGACCCATTTGCTGACCACTGGGTTGTCCCTGTAGCTCTAAATTCGTACAACCCTCTCAGTCTGACCTGCAGGAGAACTTGCTGTGAGAAAGAACAGATTTTTGTATAGCTTCATTGTGGTTTCAGATTCTGGAAGAAGCAGCAGCAAGCTGGTGAGTGCTTAGAAGCTAACTTAATTGCATTGGGAAATCTTACTTGGTTTGACTTCCAGACTTCATGAACCTTTCTCTTGATAGCCTAGCCTTTCCCATTAAGCAGAGTACTTAAGATGCAAGGCATACTTGCCTTGAGGGGAGCATCATCTGAACTTTCCAGCCATAGGCTTGGTAGTTCTTGTCTGAAGCTTATGAGAGAACTTTGTCTGGAATTGTAGCAGTGTGAATTCTATAGCCAGCAGTGCTCAGACAGGGTGGGGGAAAAGGCTGTCTACTAACTCCCAAGCTGCCTGTAGTGTCTGTTCAGTTGTTTGAATGAAGGGGAACTCAAATCCCATGAGTATGAAGAACTCCTGTGTTTCAAACAGCTTTATTAGAGAACAGATCTAAGATCTTCTCTGAGTCAATGTAATACTTCAGTGATCACCCCTTACATCCTGGAGAAGCACGGTTGTTATGTTTCTGCCTAGATGGGCCACCTTGCCAAACTGCAAGGTAGTAGCACACCTCTAGCTTCCTGTAGTCACCTATGAAAAGCTTCTTACATAGTCTGTTCATCTTCTTCCTTCTCTTAACACCCTTCAGAGAAAAAGGGAGTTTACTGAAGGTAAAAAGTTCTGCAAATGTTCTTCATTTTGCCTTTTGCCTTTGTGCAAGTCACAGCTTTCAGAGCAAAAGTTTACTTCTCGTGTTGGTACCACTGTGCAGGGGTTTCCTCTTCTGAGGTCATGGGCTTAGTCTGCATGTCCTTACAGGATTCCTCTCTGTGTGGACCATGCAGCATAAGGAGAAGGGAGAAAAAGGTGTTCATGGGCTTCTTGCTTGAAGAAGCACTTGTAAATTGTTCCTATGATTGTCTAACATGATGTTAGTTAAAACATGAGCAAAGAACACCATCTTAGTTGGCCTAAAGTGCATGCACTTTGGGCCAGCAATTGCTGTCATAATCCACTTAAATCTCTACTTGATTTGCAATAGGCTGTCCTTCAACATTTCTCTCATTGTTTTTGTATGATTGTGAGCCCAGTGTTGAGCCCAAAGGTATATGAGCCAGTCCAGAGTAATGATCACTAGTGCTTTCCAGTTAGGAGAGGCAGCCTGTAAGGTTAAAAGTGGAAGCTAGAAACTAGAGGCTTAGGAATTTTATTCTTCAGTTCCTAAGAGAGAACATTTAGGTTTCTTATCCAGCTTTCTGGATAAGCCTAAATGTTGATTATATTATACACACTGGTGTAAATTGGGAAGTGCCTAGTGCAGCTGTAAATGGGAAGGAGTAAGGTTTTCTGTGGAGCTGTAGCCAAGCTGCTCAGTTTAAGCACTTGGAACTGAGTCTAGGTACTTACACCAAATGCTTTTCCTCTTCGTGTGCTTCTAGCAAGTGCTTCCTCCACTTGCCTCTATATCAGACATGGAGATGGAAAGCACAAACAGCAAAAAACAAATCAAGCAATCTCATATCCTCTCTAGTTCAGAAATGTGGCTTGTCTCCCCACAGCCATAGCTGAGTTTATTCAGGGTAACTCCCGGTGAACCTACCTTTTCTTCTGTGGTTTTGCTCAGTAAAATTAGCTAGTTTGAGCTAATTCAGCAATCTAGCACTCAATGACAGTTTTAATCTGCTTTTCTTTTGCTGCAGGTACCCACAGATGTTGAGAAATGTCAAGACCGAGTAGAATGTTTCAATGCTGACCTGAAAGCAGATATGGAGAGATGGCAGAACAACAAAAGACAAGACTTTAGGCAGCTACTCATGGGGATGGCAGATAAAAACATCCAGTACTACGAGAAGGTATGTGTCACTGTTGGAGCATTGGCAAAAATAAGAGAAGTTTTTTTTTCCTACAAGGTGATGATGATTCTTCAGGATATCTTCACACTGTCTTGAAGATAGAAATATTAGACATCTCAATTAGTTCTCTAGTGCTATGGAAGCTGCTCTTTGTCATCAGCTTAGTGTAATGAATTGCTGTTCATGGTAAAGTCATCTCTGTAGGACTAGTGGTCAGCTCTCAAAGAGCATTTCATCATGCATACTTGTCTGTTTTGCACTCTTGAACAAATTACTGAGTAGCAGCAGTGGTGATGAAAAAGACCAAAATTGCATGTTCTAGTAATACTACCAGAGTAGAAAAATCTCTTGATTCTGCCTTTTATGAACAAAACTACATGAGTTAATACACATCCATGGACTCATATATAGATTACAGTTGGTATATATAAATTATTCTAGTCTCTGTTCCTTTGTGCATAGTTTAGTCCCTTGTATGCTAGTCCTGAAAATACCTAGCCAGGTGCCTCTGCTCTTTTTCAGTTGGTGCATGTGTACCTGAGGTTTGGTGTCAGATTTTTTTACTTTTTTATTTTTAACTGAAAGGGCCTCAAGGCCCCATTTAACTGCAGATACTGCCAGTCTAGTTTTCCTGCGTGCTGGAGCAGTGCAGCCCAACGCAGTGGTTGATATCGTAGAATCCTAAAATGGTTTTGAAGGGACCATCTAGTTTCAACCCTCTGCTGTAGGCAGGGGCACCCATAGAGCAGGTGGCCCAGAGCCCCATCTAACCTGAAGTAAAACACTTGCAGACATGGAGCATCCACAGCTTCTGTGGGCAACCTGTTCAGTGTTTCCTCATCCTAATAGTAAAGAATTTCATCCTAATCATCTAATCTAAACCTGGCCTCTTTCAGTTTAAGGCAATTCCCCCTTGTCCTATCACTACAAGCCCTTGTAAAAAGTCCCTCTCCAGCTCTTTTGTAAGCCCACTTCAGGTATATTAAATATTTAGGACATATTAAATGCTACTAGGTTCATGCATAGCAATGTACTTCATCTTGCCTATTCGTTTTTTCCACATCTACTTTACAAGCTTCTTCCTAGTAACAAGCTAGGTTACTTCTCTGTGTAGGATTAGTATGCAGTACCTTTTCCCCTTCGATTGTCAGTCATGTCAGTAGTTCATAACTAGTCCCACAGAACTTCCTTCATCCTGGTCTCTTCTAAGGTGCTGTGGAGGGGGATATTAAAGACTCTCTGAACATGCAGCAGTGCCTCTGCAATTGACATTTAAATCTGTTAGTTTTGCTCTTAGCGAGGAAGCTTTTTTGGTAGGAAAGCATGTAGTCACTTCAGGGTACACAACTAGAAATAATTACTCACCTGCAGTACAATCAGAAAGGTTAGAAGGAAGATGTCTCACAACAGTAATTTGTGGATGTCAGAGCTGGTGATGAGTTTACCCGTTCCCAGCGTTTAATAATAGGGATTCCATGATCAGTTTGACTTCTGAGCTTTGAGGTTGAAAGATAGTAACGACACACAGTACAAGGACTGAAGTTAAGTACACGTCTGGGCAAATGACTCCAAAGCCTGAAGTGACTTCCTAATAACCCAGAAGCTAGACTCCACTTCTAGTTTACTATACTAGGCACTACCAGTTTGTCATTCAGTGGAGTCAAGTCCCAGAGCTGTACTGGAATACACTGTGTCTCAGAACTACCTTCTCTAAATGCGTGGGTTTTTTTCAAATAAGTTTGCTGGAGGTAGTCTGAAATAGCTACCATTGTGTCCCAATCAACCCTACCTCACAGTAACACTACAAAGATGTACATTTCTACTAGCAACAGTTTGTCTGTCTAGCTGAAAGCTGTGGTGTTCTTCAGCGTAGAAGAATCTAGATTGGTGTTTGGAAATCCCAGGTATTCTGATGATTTCTAATGGCTTGGGCCAGCTGACAACTTTTGAAAATGTGAATTTGTTTAATTTGTTTGGGAGGTGCAGCCACTCTAACACTTTTTTTTGCTGTTTGAGATTTTGGTGGTTTTTTTTTTATTTCTGTACTAATCTGTGAAGACCCAATAGGTTTTCTTCAACTTGCATTCTGGTGACGTGGAAGAGTTAGTCAGAAGTTACAAGAACTGATGTAAAACCCATTTGTTAAATCTGTATTTCTTTCTTCAGTGCCTTACGGCGTGGGAGTCAATTATACCACTATTGCAAGACAAGCCAGAGACCAAATAAGAAGTACCTTCATGGACAGTCTAGCACTTCTACACTCAGTACCACTAGACATACTGGAACTGTATGAAGGACTCTTTTTTGTCAAATTAACTGAAATGACAGCTGCACTTAAGCTGGAACAGACGCTCTGAAAACTATTTGAATTTTTTTTCCTCAATTTTTGTGTTTAAACTGGGGTATGTTTCATCTTTTTGAGTTATCTTGAATGGTTCCTTCTTTATCCTAAGGAGTGATTGGGGTTTCATAGTGAAAGTGCATGGGGATCTTGATAAAACTTACCTCTCTAGTCTGGAAGGAACTGATGAGTGGAGCACTAAAAAGATGAAAATAAAACTCTACTGCAAGGTGCCATATGACATCTTTATTACCATTCTGTTTTGTTTGCTAAAAAAAAAATAATAATTATTTCTATGATACTGTACTCCCTAACCAATCCTTATCTTTTTTTTTTTTTTTTTTAATAGACAGGGAAAGGCTGGGAAAGAATATTTTCTGTTTCACTGCAGCCCATATGCTCCCTCCGAATAAAATGGTCTCTGGAGACTTTTCTGTCTGGGGGTTGGTCTGGTCTTAGAACATACCACCACCACCCACAGATAGCCTGTGGTGCGAGCATGAACTGTGGTTTTTGTGAGTGTGGCATGCTGTTGGTTCCTACTGAGTATCGTTGTTTACCTTGGTGATTATGAAGTAATGTCAGTTGGCTGAAGTGTACTTGTGACTGACTTGGGGACTGGGATCAGCCTAGCTGCAGGAATGAGCTGAACAGCAGCCTTTCAAGGGCCCCTTTTATGGGAATAGTGGAGGAAGTACGAGTCTTTAACTTTTCTAAAGCTAGCTCCAGAAGTTGCACGGTGCAATTCTCTTAGACCATGCTTTAAATATGGGTTTTACTAGAGCCTCTTCAGGCTTGGTCACTTAAGATGCCTGCTGTAATAAAGGTAGGACTCTGCTTCCTCTCCCCGTGTGTTTTTTTGCAGCAGCCAAAAAGTGTCAAATGTTTGCTTCCACCAAGCATCAGCGTGTGTGAAACTTGCTTTAAATGGCTTGGTGGGAGGTAGATGGGTACCCTGGTAGGTACAGAGTGTTCATACCTGTCTCTGCTGAACCACATGGCAAGTCTTTTAAGAGACTACTTTCGTTACAGATCTATTTTCTTAGTAGTTTTTATTGGCCTTTAGAAATGTAACTGCTTCTGCAAGTCCCTTTTTTTCTCCTTTCTCTTGCAGTCCAGCCTCAAGTAAATGCCGATTTGGTGTTGGTGGCCTTAGGAATGCTGATGTGATTCCCATGGTCCTAGAGTCTTGATTTAACAGCATGCAGATAAATCTTTTTTAACCATCCTAAGGGTGGGGTTTGGGGCTTGTATCAGTGTAATATTTAGATTTGAGGGAATAAATAACTCAGTGCTTACTGTTAAATTTTAGTGATTACTTGATCTCGGTTAACATTCTTGCAAAGAACCTGAGCAGTAATTGAGAATGTCCAAATTCTGTGTTCTCCTGTGACAACCTATCAGGTTTGGAATTTGTCTGTTTTGGAATTTGTCCCTTCCTAAACACCAAGTGAACCTGCAGCCTACTCAGCTTGTTGGCTTTATAGCAACTCTCAAGATGAGTTATTGCAGTACTGTGGTAGCTCTCAGGCTAATGAGGTGGTGCTCTCTGAATGAAAAAGTCAAGTTTAAGACATTTTAAGAGGTCTTCCTTTTTGATTCAGCCTTCACTGACAACTCTGTGGTACTAAACAAACTATGCTTCTTGTTTTAAACTCAGTTTGTCTATACACTTATGTGGTGTAAATGAGAACTCTGCATTAAGTTATTGTTAGGCTCAGAATAACAGACTACTCTTGTTGTGCAAGGGAAGTACTTAGGGGGATCATCTTGAAGCAGTCTTTCCTTCTAGAATAAGCACTTGCATACTATCTAAGAGTGTGACCTTCAGGGTTACAGTCTTCCCTGTTCTCCACAAACAGAGATCAACATACTTTTGGAGTTGGGTCCTGTGTGGTAAATGGAATTTTGTAGTTGACTCTACAACATCACTGGGAGTCAAGCAAAATATAATTTGAACTAATACTTAGTCAGTGTTCCCTCCATCTTATTAAAAAAAAAAAACAAACAAAAACCAGCAAAAGATGAGTAGAGAGATTGGTGGGTTTTTCCTACAGGTGGTTTCATCTGATGCCTTACAAGACTGAGGTCTTGTTCCCACTTAGTTTTATGTCAGACTGAAGTGGGTGTTGATTCTGGGGAGTTTAGCAATTAACATCAAAGCTGTGCATGAGAAGCATAATGGACGTGGAGAGTACCAAGTGAAGTTGAAATCAACATGTAACTGTTAAGGCTGGAGATGTTGAACATAAGCTTAAATTTTATTCCATCTGATGCCACCGATTTTGTGGTATGGTTTTTAAACTCGTCCTCATCCAAAACATGTTTTGATTTCAGACAAATCGCTTTCTGGCTATGCTGCTGGAAAGGCAGGCACACTTTGCACTTCTCGGAGCATGTGGCACTGTGGCAACTGCAGGTTGATTTGGAGAAGAGGCTGGAACATGCATGTCAGGCAGTGGCCACTAACAGGATATATTACATGGTCTGAAGCCTATACAAGGAAAGTAAAACTTCACGTTCAAAAGAGGAGTTCTCTGCAAGAATTGCCACAGTGTAAGAATGGTGTGTAGTGGTGAGTCTCAGCTCCTATGAGCTATGGAGTGGTGTCTTTTTATGAAGAGCTGTTGTTAAATCACGAGGTAACTGTGGGAGAGGCTGTGAGGTGTGTGGAGGATTCCTGACTGTGATATTTGGGGCAGCCAAACATGCCAGTCAGGAGAACTACAAAAGTTACAAGAAATTCCTCTTAAGATTTACAGAGTAATACTTGTAAAGCCTCACATAACTGCTGCTAGTGGGAGGTTGAGACCTGAACTGCTAGAGAAACTCATGACATGTTATCCTGTAATTATTACAGGATATGAGTCTTTACTTTGGATGGCCCAAACTTACATGAGATAAGTAAAAGGTCTTGGTAAAGGGAAGCAGGAGTAGTGCGGAAGCTTCATCTTTGAGTAACTTCTTGAGTGTTAAGTCACTTAGATCACCGTCTGCATATGCACCAAAATGACATCAAAAGTAGTTGGCACCCTTGTTGTGAGCCTTTGTAACACATGGTTTCTTCAGCAGTCCTTAAATCAGCCCAGCTGTCCTCTTAATCCACAGCCAGGCCAGGGTCCCTCTTGGAGGATACTAATTCGCTGCTGTCCTGGTTATTTTTGGGGATGTTTGTTTCTTCTCTTAAGTGGCACCAGCACAATAAAGCACTTGTTTCTGTGCTCAGTTATGGACCATGCATTGTTCATGTATATCTTTACCAGGCTCTAAATCTTGCAATAAATATAGATGTTAAAACACCATGGCTTTTTCAGGTACACATTGAAAAATGAAAAGGTGTAGCCCTAAAGACACAAACTATTCTGATATGAATTGTATTAAGGAATAAACTATGGATTCTTCACTGAAGTCTGCTTGGATTTTTGTTGCACTAATGCTTGTTCTAAGGATAAAGTAGTGTGATAAGTGGTAGAAAAAAATATCCACAAAGCATGAGCGGCAGAGACAGTTCAGTGGAGGTACTGTGCAGTAGCCTTGCAGCAGTGGCTCTGCATAGCCTGTTCATGATGCATGTTGCTTCAAGTGTCCTGCAGATGCCAACATACAAAAGAATCCCCTCCCAGACCAGCAGGGACTGTTCAGTGTTTCAACAGGAGCCATGCTTTTGTTAAAACTTGTATAATTTAACTGTATATGGTTATGATTAATGTTGCATACTGTTTAAAATCCTGGTGCTGATAACCCTTGAGCAAAATTGCATAGACTAAATTAGCTCATTCGATGTTCAGTCATCTTAAATTCTGAAGGTAGAACAGTTTTTCCTCTGGTATATTAACTTTTACTACAATAACCAATACGTAGGGAAAGTAGGGACTTTTTTTTAAGATAGGGGAGTTGCTACTACTTTGAGATTATTTTTGTTTGTTTGTTTTGTGAAGTAAAACTGGGGATCACAGGAATCAACTTGCCTTCTGGCAGACTGAATGTTGCATTTAAAAGTTTTTGGGAGTGCTGTTTAACCAACTTTACAGACTAAAGTGGCAGTGCTTAATTCTGTGCTTAGCACTTTGAAGTCTTGCTGAGGTGTCTGACTCGTACAAATACTTAGTAATGAACTGGATAAGTTTTAAGGTTGCATGCCTAGGGCACAGTATTTGTGCAGAAAATAATGCACTTTCCAAAGAGGTAGACGTAGATCAGCCTTATATAAGAGGCATGCTGAAACAATAAAGGCTGGTTGCTGTCTACACTACTTTGAAGGTCTTGGTACTCTATGCTTTGAAGCTAAACCGTTTCCTTAACTCTGCTGCTGCTGAGATGTATCCATACCCTCAGATCAAACAGCAGGGTTGGGGCCAGTGCCACATTCCCACTGCACAGGGAGGCAGGTTGCTGACAGTCCTGTAATAACAAAGAGCCAAAGGGCTTTTGTCTGTAGTACACAAAAATAATGAAGCACCGTCCTTGTTCTCATTTCCTCTGTGCCTGCATCCGTCTGTCCCTCCTTAAGGTCTGGAGAGTTGGGCCATGCAGTTGAAGGTAAGCTGGCTATGAGCCTCACACATTGTGTTGAAGGGGTCAGTGGTGGGGACCAAAATGGTGCTGGCTCATTATCCAGACTTCTGGTTTCAACCTCTGTAAATCCACTCACCAGAACTAGAGTCACTGTTCATACTGTTTAAAAACAAAATGAAAGCTGTGAAAAGACTTGTCTCTGTGTGAATTAGCTAGTAAACAATGTAAAAAGGGAAGGAGGCTTTTGTTTCCTACCAGATTGACCAAATCTGGTAACTGTGCTCTTGTTCAGACTCGCAGGCTAGGAAATGTTGTCTTGCCTTCTGGTGCTGGCATGTTTCTATACCCTTTCATATATCTCTGTATACTTTGTGCATTGTTTACTATGGAACTAGTATTGATGGAGAAAAACATTTTGAGGTAAAACTGTTTGTAATTCTCTATTAGCGTGTACATTTTTTTAAAATGCACCGTCTGTTTACCTCAATTAATTTAATGGAATGGACCAATAAATGTATTAAAAGAGGACTCCTTTACTTAGAATAAAGTTTCATTTTTTGCAGCCTTCACCACTGAAATTATGTGTGTGCTTATTTTGTTGAGCAGCTCACTATCTTACTGCAGAAATACCCTTTCCCTAAAATCTTATTCCGCAGTTGATTTAAGTAGAAGTCCTCTGTTGTTGCATTACTTCTGCTACTGAAAGTGAAGCATGGAGCTGAGGAAAGATGGCAAGTGTGTGTGGAGAGGAACTGGGTGGCAGCAACCTCCTCAGAAGATGGGGTTGCATAGTGAATAACCAACTTCTTGCTGCATCCCTGCTTGAACTGAAGCTGCCCCTGATTTGCCTCCAGATTATTTCAGTTACTAAAGGTCTTTTAACTTCCCTTTTCTTAGTCCAGGACCTTGGAAGCCACTTAATCGTTGTTAGTTCAATTAGTGTGTAAGCAAACACATTCTTTTGAGGCATGCCAGACTTTTGACTCATGTTTGGATTTATCTGACATTGTCACATTCTAGTTGCTGTATTGTATGAGGTTCCTTTCCAACCCAGATTAAAGATGAGGTAACAAGGTGACTATTGCCTGGTATCGGTGTCCCTACACCTCCACAAACCTGTAGGAGTAGTGTGCTGTGCTTACCTGTTCCTAGCATGTTACAAGAGCAGCACATCCTGGTGGTGTGAGCTGAAATACCAGCATTGGCTCTTGAGTCTTAGTCCTGTGAGCTCTGTTGCAGGACTGTCCAGGGAGAGCGGGACAATTTCCCAGAAGTCAAGGGCACGAATATCTGTTCCAGGAGTGTTTTATTGTAGGAATTACTAAAAGTGTCTTAATCTTACATCTTTTTATGATGGTATTTCTGTATTTAATGGTCTTTTATGTGACGTTATTTGGCTGTGCTGATTACATCTTCTGTAGCACTTGGGAGAGCTGGTGTGTCCTGCTCATGGCTGTGTGCATGTTCTTTGTGGCTCGCAGCCCCCTGTTTCATCAGCCAAAGTCACAGAACTGCCCTGAGGTTTCTGAATGAACAGAAAGGAAGGAACTAATGGAAAACTGATCCTCTGTTTTCCCCTTCCATACTGAATGGTGTGTCTAGAAACACTGTTTTCATTTCTAACGTTTATTGTTGTCCCTCTGTGCTATTGCTACTTAGCCCAGCAGAAAGCAGAATGCTCTAGGACTGCTAGTGTGCAATAACCAATGCACGTACTCTACAAGATGAGGTACTGCAGAAGTAACAAGGAAAGCTTCTTTTTCTGAGTGAGCTTAGTGACTGAGAGGCCGGGGCATGCTGTGAAATGGAAATACAAATTATATGCTTTCGGTAATGTTGGTAACTGTGGGGACTAACGCTTGGCAAACCTTCCACTTCGGTAGCTTAGAGAGTTGATAACAACCAAAAGATGCCTGTCACTCAGTCAGAATCTGAAGGGAGCCAGTGGTTGAACGTTGTTTGATGGCCACAAAGCTGTAAAGAACAATAAAAATGCAGATGATAAAAAAAATTAGCAAAGTACTTTCTCAAACTGCAGTTTGCTTTCTCCCCATCTATATCTTAAACTTTACTGGGGTACCTGAAGCTGGCTGAGTGCTAATGTGAATCCTTTCAGTGATTTGCCAGCCTCTCTTGTGTACAAACAATGAGATTGGTACCAGTTGTCACATTTCAGACTTCAAGTCCTAATAACCCCTAATTACAGGAACCAGTATTAAAAATTTGAGTACCAAGCAGTGACTCCCTGTTAAACAGAGGATTGTGCATAAGAAACAACTCCTTTGTGTCTGGGAAACGTGACGAGGACAAGCAGAGCCAGGGGAATGATGAGTATGATATAGCCTCTCCCACACTAGTAGTCCTGCTGACACCAGTTGTCGAGTGTGTTCACAAGCCCAGAAAGCCTTTGGTGCTCTGGATAAAACAGGTGGTGATGTAAGAGCTTTCCTTACTGTTCCTTTTTCGTTTCTTCCTCTTTAAGTGATACCACTGAAGTGGGTATACATAGTGCCTTTAAACTTTCTACTACTATATTTTTTTAAATCATAGCAAAGCATAGCTGAGATTTGGAGACAGATACTTCAAAAATTCTGGAAAAGTAGATAGAGATGCTATTTCAGCCTTCTCTCTTCAAATTAAGCTGGTTTTGCGCTTAAAACTTGTTCTTGAAATTATACCTCTCAGTCACTCTGTAGTGGTACAGTTGGGCAAAGTCAGTGGCTCAGAAAAGTAACCATTTCCTTCACTGTGGTAATGGTTTCTTTTTGAAAGAAAAACCTGAGGGAAACTCAGATTATTGTTTTCTATCACAATGAGTAAGTAACCTGTAATGGAATTTTTAAAAAACATTTTGCTTTGTGTAGGATTATTCTTTCATTCGACCTACTACTATTTTCACAGTATCAAGCACTTACATCTGTGTGAATGCATTGTTTCCTGGGATTATCACTTAAAATCTGCCAAGTATTCATGCTACATTAAGCAAAAAAAAAAGATTAAGGAAACACTGACTAGATATTGCAACTTTCATTCTTTGAATGTCCTGGATATTTGTCAACACCTTTCTGCAAGTTTCTTTGTTTCTTCCAATTTTTTTCATTTTAAATTCAACTTTCTTTTCCCCACCTATATTATTCGCTTTAGACTTAATATCAGGAAGCACGGAGAAAATATAGTGTGTCCTTTTGAACAAAGCCTTTTCTATTCCTTACCTTAAAGGGAGAAGACTCAGGCAGCCAACTAGAAAAGACAAAATGAAGCAGAAGCTGCTGTACCAGTTCAGTGTGTTTTGATAGATCTTGTTATAGACTGTAGATGTCACTACTCCCGTGATGACTAAAGACAGCTGCAGCAGGACAAACACCTTACCTGTAAAACAAGAACATAGTTTGTTATTGGGGATTAAAAAACCGGCTGTGGTACCTCTTCACAAATCCAGGGTCACAGCTGTGTGGAAGAGCAATGTGGTCATTGCTTCACAAAATACCAGATGACATGAGCTTGTATCTGCTTCTGTTCTAGACCACAGTTAAATGATTTTTCCTTCTGTTTGGTATAGGACAAAAGATCTAGCTGGAAAACGGCTTGAAGAGTCTAGATGTAAAGGTAGCTGCTTAGAAAAACAGCAATAAACTGGGCAATAAGTGCTCCTTTCCCTAGAAGGTAGAAACATCTTCAGGACAGGAGAGACTTTAGTCACAGTCTGCTTCTGCCCTAGGCCAGAAGAGTGGGCCACAGGGTTGAAAGGATGATAATGCCTGAAATGGGGAGGTATATGTGATTTGTATGATGGTACCTTCAATACACTGTTGTAAAATATATTTTACAATTTCGTAGTAAATTTTCTAATGGAAAAAAACTCCTGCTGCTATGTTCAAAAAATTCTAGTTGAAACAGCTTTTTCTAAGTGTGTCTCTCATGATAAATGGGTGAAGGGGAAGTAATGCAGCCTGGTTGGGATGTGCAAACTGGGAGCAAGATCAGGGCTGCATGCTGAGCTTGTTGCCCTGGTAGCCTTTTCCTCCATGAAAGGAGATGAGACTGCTACCAGAAGGCAAGGGCTGCTCTGCTGCAGGGTCCTGCTTGAGATCTGGTCTGCTGCTGTCATCAGGTGCAGCCCATATGGTTCATGGTGGAGGTTTAAAACAATGTTATGATTAATAATAATGATTAATTGGAATGTGAGCTGTGCTCTTTGTGTCAGGTAGATGGTTTTGCTACAGTGCACATTGAGGGAGCACAAGCAGTAGGAGTGAGCTGGTTACAGAACAGTGTTGTGTTCCTAAGGCAGAAAGGACAGGGTTGTGAAGGATGGCTGTTTGGAGGACATGGAGTAGTTGGGGGCCTGTGGTGCTATTTGAACATGTGTCTCTTGTGTCTAAATCTAGCTCATTGGTGTAAAAATCGTACCTTCAATACACTCTTGTAAAATATATTTTACTATTTTGTGGTAAATTTTCTAATGGAAAAGAATTCCTGCTGCTATGTTCAAAAAAGGGTCCATTTTTATGCAAAGTTTATTCTTTGTAGTTAAATCATGGTCTGACAGGAACAAATTGCCAAACATGTGGAAAAACGTTTGGAGAACATAAAAAAAAAAGATGAAAGAAATCCATCCTTTCCAAAACAGTAAGTAAAAGAAGCCAAATATAAATGGTGTGAATATCACAGTGCTTTAACTCAACATCCTGGTGCTCTTGGTTTTCCCTGGAGTACTGTGTTTTTGAGCAGCACCTCAATTATTTTCCCTGCTTTTGACCTACACACTGATAGTAATCTTTCAAAGCACGTGCTGAAAATTCTGCGGATAAATGATGATGCAAGCAAGAAGATTGGATGTGACAGTCTCGTCCTGCAAGTTTCTCTGCTCCTCCCTTCCCATTTGTGGTATCATCTGTCCTGTTATTATTACACAAAGCACAGATTGCAGCAATAACTTACCTTTCTCTTTGTGGTCTAGGCTGAATGAAGAGATTTGTGGGGTTTTTTGATTGGTAGGGTAACAAATACTTACCATAGGATGATCCTTCGACATGCTTGGACAACATGGACCTGATGGTTGGTAAGGGGATGAGGGCAAAGAGCATCACTGCCCGTGCTGTAATGCAATGAATTTGTAGTTATCATCAGTACCTGCTCTTTGTTACCTAGCACAGCAGCCACTGCTTTTGAAGACTACATGCCTCTGGCTTGGGCAGGCACTTTGCTTCTTTGCTTCGTCTTTTTTGTCCCTTGAGTGCCAGAAAGAAGTAGGTCCTTGCTTCAAGACAAGGTAGATAAGCCACCTCTTGCTCCCATTAGCAGAGGTACTTTGCCCAAACTAGACACAGGCTTTGGTCTCGGCCGGACATCCCAGAAGAGATGGAATATAGCACTGTCCTTAGAGATAGTAAGGATGGTGATTTGAGTCTAAGCAGCAGACAGAGCCCCTAGTACTACACAGCCTTGACAGGAACAATACCTTTATAATACTACAGTTGTCTTTTATCTTGGCACTTCTGGCTTGCAGTATTTTAGGCTTTCTCTAGTGTGGAAATTTATAGGTAGCTGGAATTACCTTCCTGTCAGCAGAACCAGCCTCAGGGAAGACTTGGTCCATGTCTAGTGTACCAAGATGCTTCTGCAATGCAGTATCTTCTGCAGTGCAGTAACACTATACACACTGTATAGCAGCATGTGTTCATGATGATGAACAAGCATTTTTTTACTTTGTTTTTTTTTTTATCTTTTATTCCCCATCCTAATTGCCTAAATAAGCAAAATCTCTTAAAAATTTCACTTAATAAGTGTTTGGCTTACTACTCAAATACAATATTCTGTCATCTTTCCGTCTAGAATAACTTTGTTTAATTTTCAATTTCTCATTCCCTGTGGGGGCAGACAGAAAAAATTGCTTCAGGCCATTTATCTTCATGTTTTTTCTGACTTTCAGAAGCAAAACCTCAAAGCCATACAATACATGATACTCTGTCAGACATTTCTGCTACAAAAACCCAATTCTTGGGTTTTATTTTTTGTGTTCCGTCAAGGTTACCTCCCAAAAATAAACTTGCCTTTCGTTTATCATTGGATGCCACCCCGTCTATTATTATCAGTCTCTTGGTCATTTATATATAATATGAGATTTGTAAACTACATTATTACGATGTTTTAGTTGCTAAAGCAGCTCCAATGTTTCATTAAGTTTCCCATCAGCCATAAGAGCCTTCATATGAAAAAAATAAATCCCATCTTAAGATGTTTGCTTAATAGGAAGCCTTTGCCATTTTGTTTCTGGCTCACAAGAAGCAAGTGTTTCCCAGTGATATGGTGATGTGGTCCAACTAGTACAGGGAGTCAGCAGTAATTCCCATTCCCGCAGAGCGTGAACATTGTTTCCCTGCTCAGATCTGGTCTGTGATCAAATGACAAATTACAAGTCAACTGGCCTTAAACTAAGCCTTGGCAGGAGTATATGCCTCCTCTGGATGTTGTAGGGTGCTGAGTGTAAGAGTGCAGTGGGAGATGTGGGGAAAGGGTAATAATAAAGTTCTCTTGCATATTGCTCATGCGACGGTCTGTCTAACTCCCTGCTTGGAAACCTGTGGTAAAGCAGAGCAAAAAGCCCTTCCAGTGGTGCTGGAACACCCCTTTCTTGGGGTGCATTTGCTCACGTGAGTGGCTGTTTGACTCACCAATGTAGAACAGGAACGTCCACTGCACGAAGGCCATGATGAGGATGCCAGCACTGAACGATACTACTCCAATCATGATCATGGTAATGTCCCTGAGGCATCTGGAGAATACAAGTACCCCTAGGAAGCTGGTGATGAAGATCACGTACCCAGCAGCATTGCCATGGCCGATCTCCACAGCATTCCAACTTAAAGGCTCCCTGAGCAAGAACAGTGGGAGTATGTTCATTGCACCAACTACGGCAAGGTCATAGAGGATTGCTGCCATAAAAAGCAGGATGATGATGAGTTTCGAGGGGGATATTAGAGAGGAGCTGCTGCACCCTGAAGGTTGGGAACTCCCTGTTGCTGTTGCTGCTCCTGTATGGGCTGGTAGCTGGCTACCCACCTCTTCTGCACTCTTAGCTTTGGCTGGGCAGGAGGCTCCTGGCTTGGGGACTGTCAGGATAAAAATACTGTAGAGGAGGCAGAAAGCATAGCAAGCGATGCTGCAGCACACCAGCACAGTGCCTTCTCGATAGTGGTCACTGAAGCCAACAAAGAGATAGCCAGATGCCATGCTTCCCACAAACCCAGCGAGGCCATACACCAGTTCAATAATGATGAGCCGCAGAGACCTCCTGCTCTCGGAGGAGCCCAGGGATCCCAGAGCCATGATGCCTGCCCAAAGCGTGGTGAAGCCTCCCGTCAGCCCGTTGAGGGCAGCAGCCCCATACATCACCTCGATTGGCCAACCCAGCAGGATCAGGAGGAGCAGGAGAGTTTTGGAGCCCAAGTAACCAAGAAGAGGGAAGCAGATGGGGATCTTCCGATGTATCCTGTCCCCCAGCTTGGACAAGCCGTAGGCTGATACTAGCGGGCTCAGGCCCAGAACAAGGTTGTAGATGATGTAAAAATTGGAGACAGCCTTCTGCTGAGCATCTTCTAGTGCATGGGAAGGAGCAGTGCCATTGGTCTGGTTGTAGTAGTTTTTCACCACCAGCAGCAGAGCTGTGTCGTAGAAGGCACTGGCCACTTGCGAGCTTGCAACCACCGGTTCAATCCATGTCTTCATTGCCATCATTCCCACCATGCTGCTGGTCACTGCCTCTTCTTGGAGAGAGCTGCTTTCAGGGAGATGCAGAGGGGGAAGCAGCTCTTCAGAAGCTCTGCTCTAGAGGCATGTTTGGAGACGAGCAGCAGAAGGAAAAAGAAAAGGTCTGCCAGGCTGCACAGGATTGGAGAGTTGTGCAAGAGATGATCTGGCTGGGAGGATATTTGCACCTCGCCTTGCTATGTATACGCACACATGCACATCCCTGTGCTGCTCTGAGCTCTGGCTCACGCAGGAGAGGCTTTTGTACAGCTGGAGAACACCCTGCACTCGCTGACTGCTGCTGCTCCTCTTCCTGGTTTAGTTTCAACAGAGGTCAGATGACCCGGGGGAATTTCTCTCTCACAGATTAGGAAGTGAAAATGCCCCGATCAAGTAATTGCTGTAATTTGGGGTGGTGGTTTGTGGGTTTCTTTGGGGTTGGGTTTTTTTGAGGTTTTGTTTGTTTTTCACTTTTTGACATCCTTCATGTGTCAGAGGACTCTAAAATAGGCTGGGGGGGCAGGGGATGGTTGTGTGCCTATTTGTTAGGTAAGTTGTGAATTCCCTTTACTGCTCCTTTTCCTTTCTTCTACATCATTGGCTCTTTTGCTTTTACCTGCACCTTTTTTCCCTGTAGCTGCATCATGCCTCTAATGTCATTGTTGTTTCAATAATGCAGTCAGGAAATTACACGAAAAAGAAATTAAAAAGTAAAGTCCTGTTTTTGGTAACTTGTCTCCTATGGCTGCACTCTGCCTGCTGCGTTCTTTGGCTTTACAATGTGGGAATTTCTAAGAGGAGGAGACAAATCCCAGTTTATCCAAAGGCATCAGTGACTGCTATGTCCCAGTGATCAGCCAGCTGAGCTGGAGGCTTGGATGGGCAAAAATCCTACTCTGGGAAGAGTTTTCCAGCCCCAGCTCCTTGGGGTGATGGTTGTGCATCTCTGCAAGTGCTGACTCCACAATCAGCTTTGCATCTTGAAGTCAGCTTCCAGTTTTGCTGCTGCCTGAGGGGCAAGTGAAATGACCCACTCAAGCGGGGCCCTGTGGCCATGACAGGGCTGCAAGCCAGGGGCACGAGAAGCTCTTGGAGCAGGATATGGTGCAAGCAGCCTGCCAGCTCCAAGGAAGATGCTTGCAGTCCCAGCTGCAGGAAATACTTGGAGGATATTTGGCAGTCTCAAAAATGCTTACTTAAATGATAATGATCTCATTCTGTACTGGTTTAATGAATCATAACTGGCAGAATCACAATCTATTCTAGGAAGATTTATAGTCATTACTTTAAAAAAATAAATTAATGATTAATTTGAAAAAACAATGGTAAAACCTCCATCTGTTGCACTCTATTGATTCAGGTGACATTTACTCAATGCAATCGGTCAAGAGGTTCTTTTTTTTCTCTCCTTGTTTGGTTGTGCAATAATTTTTGGCTTATATTTCAATTCAAGGAAAAAAGTCCAAAGATATAACAGGGAAAGGAGTAGGGAATTGTATGCTAGAACGATTTGCTGCTAGACAATTTCAGCTTTACCAGAGAATCTATTTTTTTTTGTCAGACCAAAAGACTCCTAGCCAGCTGTAAAATATATTGTGGGTTGTTCCAACAGTTGCCCTTTTTCTTTTCCCCATATTAACTGCAAAAGGTGTCTAGTTTCTTTAGTTTTTATTAAGAAGTGGGACAAATATTTTTCTGCAAACTTTGGCATATTTCCAGAGGATGGAAATTCCATACAGCCTTACTGAAGACCCCAAAGCATCAGCCTGTGACCAGTTTAAGCAACAAATGCAAGCAGAGGAATTGCCACATTTTGCTTCACCCAGGGAGTCCTGAGTCTTCCACCAGAATTATGAGGAATGATAAATTTCCTTGTGCCATTCAAACTTCAATTTGGGACATCTTGGAGTGCAGAAGTATGTTACAGGCACTGTACTTGAGGGACTGCAGATCTGCTCAACTGCTACATAAGGGATATTTTTCCTCCACACTTTGTTGCATATACAGATTGCTTGGCTTATTCAGCTTATTCAGGCCTAGGTAGCTAATGGGTGGTACTAAATGATCTCGACTTACATCTATATTTCCAGGATATTCTGTGCATTCATTCACATTAAATGTACCTTTTAGAACTAGTTCCTGTGGAATGATATAATTCCATGTCAGTAATTGCAAAAGAATAAGTGCTAAAGTAAGAGTTTAACCCAGACTCCAAAATTTTTCCCACTGCAAAACACTTCATGAATACCATATTCATTTGATGCTACAAAGTTTTCAAAGTGACTATTATCTAGTAATTTTCCTTAGGGCTCTGTTCTCATATTACTAATATTTATAGGGACATTTGCATCTACTTTAAAATATGTTTGTGCAGCATAAATGCCATGAAGGTTTAAGAGAGTGGCCCCTGACAAGCAGAGACTATCCTAACAACAAAAATACAATGATGTAGCCTGCCAGAAAAAGAGCACATTGTTTTGTTTTAGGGCATTCTTCTCCAGAGTCATCCTTTCTGGGGGCCCACTAAAGACCAGGTCAGCACCACGTTTCACCAACTCTTTGATATTTGTCAGTCTGGCCAAATAGAGGTGTTTGATGTGTCCCTGTGGTGATGTTATACATTCCTATGCAGTATTCCTTCTTTTTTTTTTTAAACCATTTATGGCTGTTACATCACTTTGTCTTTCTGAACAGAGTTGCTATGGGGATATCAGTGTGCTGGGGAACCTGGGCTTGGCAGGTACTAGCATTCTGGAACTTGGTCTTCAGCACTCCTCGTCTGAAAAGGTCCTTTTGACATCCAGGACTGCAGTCCAGTGTGGGCAAGTAAGCCCTCTTCATCTGCCTCACCTAAGCCTGCTAATAGGATCTGTGATTTACAGTCCCTGTCTCCAAGGTGGTAAATCAGCTCTTTAACTCCTCCTCCTCCTGCTTGGTGAGTGCAGATCATCCCGATGCACGCTGTGGCTATGTGGCAGTAGCAAAGTGGGGAAACATGACTAGGAACTGAAAAGTGCCTGAGTCTGAGCCTGGATGGAGCTGCAGTCTCATTACAGCCCCAGAGAGATGGAGAGCTGAAAACACTCGGGAGAAGCAGCTATTTCAATAATGGCCTGTTTTCCTTCAGAAAATACTTCTTCATCATAAATGACCACAGATTGGAACACCAAACCACTCTGTGGCTTGGGAGGTTGTCTTCCTCAGTGGCTGTCGTTTAATTATATGCAACCTGTGTCCTCACAAGGTATGCGGTTCTGCTCACAGAGCTCGGGGAGATGGAGGGAGAGTGGAGGCTGGATGGAAAGCCAGGGGCATGCCGCAGAGGGAGCAGCTGCTGGCAGCTGCTGCATCGCCACAGGGACACGGCATCCTAGTTCAGAGCTATTGTCTGGTTGGATCCAAAGCCACTGATGGTAGAAACTGATGTCTGGATGTAAAAGGCCACCCAGCAGCCTTATTTGGAACTCATGATGCTCGTGCCAGTGTCTGTAGCACAAGAGCTGGTAAGTCCACCAGCTGTAATAAAACACAGGACCAAGCCCTTACAGCTACACCTTGAGGTGCCTCAGACACCCTGACCTCTGGGCCAGCAGTCTGGCATTTGGGAGTCACAGCACCATCAGACGTGTTGGGATCATGTGTGAAGACGTGCTCTCCTCTGCTGCTTGTGGGAGGAAAAGGAAGCCCAGGCCACAGGCAGTGGGAGCACATGGTGACTTGTTCCCCCACGCCTTGAGGCTTCACCCACTGCCCCGCATGAACAGAGTCCAGGGCAGTGTGCAGGCTACAAAAAAGCTGGAGAATGGATTTGCTCCATGGAGAGACCTCTTGGGGTGCACTGATGTGAAGCATGGTGAGGAGTGGTGACCCCACATGAGGTAGGGAGGTCTACCAGCCCTCCTTGGAAGAGGCTAGCAGCCCCTACCACTTCACCACTGCTTTGAGAAAAAAACACACCATCTTTTGACAGATGCTTATTGCTGAGTTGAATTTTTTCCTTTAGGTTGAGGAATTTAGGCAATTAATAGTCCTGACAGAGAACTGTATGCCTTAACATTAATCCTCTCTATGGAAGCAGGAAAAAAAGGTTCTTGCAGTACCTGTGTCTGCCTGATCAGCTGGACCACAGAACAAATCCTGCTGTCGTTCTTAGATAAGCCACAGATAATCTTTGTGCTAAATTAATTTTTTTTCTGTGCACATCCCCTCTTTTCATTAATATTCATATTTTTTTTTAAATTGTTATCAAGGTATTTATGTGTTTGGCATAGAAGCATTGCAAAGTTTAAGAGTGTGTAGGCAGCAATGGCCTTGAGAAATGGAATGAAATAAACTATCCTAGAAATACAGCATAAGGAATCCTGTGTTGTATAAAAGTGGATAGTCTGGAAAAATGAAATAACTGTAGCAAAAAGATGTTTATTAAAATTTCACTACTGAATGAATTATAAAAACCTGGTTCAAACCCAAAAAACTGCTCACCCTTTCTCAAGTGCTCTCCAAAGCTATTTAGAAATAATTTTGGTGGTCTACCTCACATTTTTGTTTTTGATTGCAAAAGTGTATAACTATGGTGAATGGGTACTGAAAATCCTAAAAAAACACATTTAAATAATAATTTTTGCAAAAAGACATTAAGAGTAAAAGCTCTGTAGAAGAGTAAATTTGACCTGGGATTTATAAGACTGGAGAGGATCTGGCTGGTAAGTGTGGACATGAATTAGAGGAAGACTATACACAGCATATATTGGAAAGGTTAATATGGCAGGATAAAGGAGGAAAAAGAAATAGTAAGTCACTATCCTTAGGAGTGAGGGGTGGAAAGAAAAAAGAAGAGCAAAGGAAAGAGAAGTGCTTATTTCTGTGGTCTGGTAGGGCCTTTGCTAGGTAAGTAAGCCCTAGCCAGGTACAGTTAGAAAGAAGGAGTATCACTCCATAAGCCTGAGACTCTACAGAAGTAAGAACAGCAGCTGGCAGAGGACATCAGGACAGTGAAAAGGGCTGAATCCATCCCATTTTCCTGGCTGAGAGATGGAAACAATCAAAACCCTCATAAATGCTTAAAAGATACAGGGCGTGCTTGGTGCTTTGTGTAAGGCATAGTGCTTTTTGAGGAGAGAAGGGAAGGTGAAACGTTTTTTTAAATCTTCTGGAGACACCCTTGCCTGGTAATCCAGACATTTTCACCTGACAGATCTCAAGTTATCTCAACTTGCTTGGCTAAATTTTTGGTTTTTGGGCAGGTAGAGCAAGTGACAAAGGCATCACCTGCTGTAAGCCCTCAGTGATATCTATCACAGACATTCTGAGCAGGCAGATGGCAACTCGCTCCTCACCACCTCTCTCTGTTTACTCTGCTGGGCTAGGTCCTGAGCACAAAAATTGTCAAGAAAGATTAACTATGGTTTTAGTCATTTGTGTGCTCAAATTTTCCAAGATATTTTATGCAGACCGTCATGTCAAACACATTCAGTCATTTGTTTAAAAAGAAAAAAAGGCAAAACCCAAGAAATGGCATACACAACCAAAAGCTGCCGATGCTGTGGCACACTACAGTGGCATTTATAAGCCTCACCACCCTCTTTTTTCCATATGGCAGCTCTTCCAGCAGGGGATGTTTACTCAATCTCTACAGCTCAGAAATTAAAAACATAGAAAACTTGATAACAAGCTCTCAAACCTTTCCTTGATTACAGAACACCATCTGAATCAGGGCCAGGCAGGTCCTCCAGGGACCACTCATGAGCCCCTCAGCACAGCTGGTGGTGGGTGCAGAACCTGTCCCAAGATGTTTTTGGGATACAAGGTTGCAGTGGGATACAATGACAGTGCCCACCATTATCTCACTGCAAACAGTCCCCAGCGCCAGCTGAGGACTTCTGGGCAACCCGATGTCATAAGGCACAGCAAATAACAGGGATAACCCTGTTTTTAATGTTTGCTGTAGCCACACCTGGCTAATTATCCAGCTTGCAGCTTTGAGGGTGGGGACACTTGTTTTGACCTGGCAGGGTGAAGCAGTCCCTGAGACAGCAGGGAAAGGCACCTCCTCCATGAGGGCAGCTGGGAGTCTATGGGGGACCATGTCCACACACACTTTGCTGCAGGACACTAGTGGAAAATGGCACCAACGGTGTAATCTTCAGACAAGAGAGTAGAGTTGTACTGGGGCAAGCTGCAGCCCCAGTGCTGGAGAAGCCCTACCTGGAAAGCAGCAAGGGCTGCTGAGGTTCTGCAATCCTGTGCAGAGGTGTTTTCTCCACTCAACACACAGGGAAGATGGGTCTGTGGTTCCCAAGGCCCACAGCTCTGCATCAGAGTGCTCCAGGAGAACGCTCCAGGCTCTGGAGAAAGCTCATGTAGATAATGCATGCTACTTTGGGGAATTTTAGCTAGCACCCTCCCAGGGAGCTAGTGAGTGAACAGCTGTGGCAGATTTTATGTGTTCTTAGGACTCCACTACATGTATAAAAAGCCATTGAAAAAGGCATTTAAGGGACTTAAATATTGTGTCTCTTCTTTTCTCTGTAGGGTCCTGTTGTATATGCAGGAAATTTTGGAGTTGAAGAGGGGTATCAGGTAAAAGGCACCAGGGAAACAAGAAAATCCAGGGAGCTTTCCAGCAATATTGTTGCTGCTAACTTTTTTCCAGGCTGCATTTCTTCAGTGTTTAACAAGCACAAATAAATAAATAAATAAATAAATAAACACACAAATGACAGTTTTAAACTCTGTGGCAAGACAGCTGCTGTTACTGGTGTTTGCTATTCCCTTGCCACTTCATTTCAGCATTCTGGAGTATTCAAAGCTTTCCTGAGCTAAGACTTTGCTTTTGTGCCCCATTGTGCAGATGCTGAATTGGTCATACTGGTCAAGAGCAGCACTGCTTTTTCCCACTACAACCTCTGTGTTTCTTGGCAGTGGTTTCATACCTCCTGCTAGCTGCATGTGGGCAATGGGGACATCTCCCAAACACTTTGCCCATTTCAGCATGGCTTTGCACAGTGCACTTGGTCTGCATGCTGGTGATGCTCTTGAAAGGAGGGCTGCCAGCTGCACTCACCTCTTGGAAGACTGCTAACACCTGATGAGCTTCCCAGTTGTTGCAAGACCCAAGACACTCTTGTTTACTGAAAATCAACAGGACAGCTGAGGGTCATGTCAAGACCCTCTTGCCTCCAGAGGACCATGCTGTTCTTGCTCTGCTGTAGATGAGCTTGCTTTGTTGCTGCAGGGCTTGGACCATGCACAGGTGATGTGGGCTCTTGCCTTTCATTGCCATATGTGATGCATTTCCACACCACCACTTTCCAGGGGTCAGTAGCTATCACCTTCAGGGATTTTATGTTGGAGGTCACCTCCAAGATGCCAGTGGGAACTATTAGCAGCTAACAAGTCATATCTGGCCATGAGCTTTAAGGCATCCTCTGCAGAGGACACAGCCAGGGCAACCTAGGACAAAAGCAGATGTCTAGAGAGTAAACTGAGCTCCTGACATTTTAAACCACACTGATTTAATATTTCTATATGGGAAAGGAACCAAGAGATTAATCAGGATTTGAAAAATAAGTGCTCTGGGGTACTGAAATGCTGTTTTGATCCTTTAGTGCTGGGGCATCTTGATAATAAATTCCTTGGAAACATCCTGCAAAGCTTAGACAGACTATATTGACATATCTTTTAATTTATACACTCAAAGAGTCTGCATGTCAATAAATTATGAGGCTCATGAACAATGATATCATTCAACTATTTCCTGATTCCCTTCTGCTGAAGACTGACCCAGCAAACAGTGGCCAAGAAGGAGAGCAGGACTGAATCTTGTCCTGTACCACTGCAGTCTGGACCTGGCAGCAAGTGAGACCTATGCTGTAACAGGCAGAGGGTTGTTTTTCTGGTTTCCAGAGAGCTTGGGTAAATATGCGTTTTGCCATACACTTTCCACCCCTGCTCAAACACTGCCTAATTGTGCTTTCAGCTGGCTTCAGGAGTAGCTTCCTCCAAGAAAAACTCCCATCAGCCAGATTTTTCCTTATTTATCTTTCTGGTGTCGACTGTTCATACCATTCTGCTCTGACCAGCATTACATATCTTCACTTTCTTTACACGTGAAGCCCCACAACTTGAAATTAACTTTTTCTTCAAAGGCCACCCTCTCTACCCCATACAAGCTCAGTCTGCCTTCTCTTCAGCAGTTGTTTTCCTCAAACATAGCATTAAAGAAAAGCTGAAGTCATGCCCTTTTGGCATGAGTAATGCAACCAAGAGAAGGTTTTTGTTTCACCTGACTTTCTCCCAACAGCCTTTCAAGTCAACCCCACTAACATACATCATTTTATAGTGTATTGGCACAAGCTCAGTCCATGAGCTTCCAGCTGACTAGCCCTCAAAGAGCAAGGTCCTTAAAAATATATAGGTATCTAAGTGCTTTGGTACATTTGGATTTAGTCCATTTAAGGTTTATCTCATGGGTCTTGTTTATCCATCTTACATGGGATCGACAATGGAAAGCTTTGGCAAAGAAGTATAAATCCAGTTAAATACCTGAGCAGAGGAAACCAGCCTGGGAGGGAGCCTTGCTGGAGGCTGATGGAGCCCTGCAGTGGTGGTCAGTCAGGGACCTGTGGTCTGGCCCAGGGACCTGGGGACTTGATCTGGCCAAGGGTCTTTCCAGCACATGATGCTCAGAGGAAGCAAAGTGAGACACATCTCTGTGTGTGGGAACCATCTAGTCTTGCTGCCCAAAACCAGCCATGGGTGTTGACAGCATCATGGGGAAACCAGAAGGGAATAGGAGAGGACAAGGAGGTGGCAGGGAGTGGGAGAGGGTAATACTTTGAAAGTCTGGGTCCACCTTGGGCTGATGCTGTACCCCAAAACCATCTCCTAGAAGCAAACAAGCCCTATCAAAGAGTGAGCAAGTGCCCTACTTTAGCACCTTCCTTCTTTCACTCCAATTAAATAGGGCTGAATACTTTCTGCCACCTCCATGCAGTGTGGGGGTGACAAAGCTGTCCAGCAAGTCAATTCCCATTGTGTGTCTGGGAACTCCACCTTTCTCCATGGAGATAATGCTTCTCAAGGACTGGAGCTCTTTCCTCCTAACTGGTTATTTGTCTGCAACAGTTTTGAAGCCTTATGTGAGTTCTGTGAAGAGCTGCTTCACCAAGCTTGTGTCATTATCCATGTGTTTTTGCTAACATTTTCCTGGTTTCTTGTGTTTCAGTTGCAGCTTGAGGACTTGATGCCCATTTTAATGTAAAACTAAGAGACTTCAGATTTCTCAGATATTACCGAAAGAAGTGCTTGTGGGTACCATTTGTATATAAGCATCCTATATCACTCTGAGTCACAGCCTCTTGTTGTCAGTGACACCCTAAGGGGGAGAGCATCACCCTGGTCTGTCTGCTGCAGCTCAGTAGGAAACCCTCATGATTCTGTGGAGCTTTACCCAGCCTCCTACTCTTGCCTCCTGCCCTGCATACACCTTCCCAGACAGCACCAGTTCCCACTGCAACAGTTCAGTGCAACAGGGCCCCACGCCACGTGTTTTATGTGTCCATCCACAGTCCTGCACCAAGCTCCCTGCCAAGGTCACACAGAGTTTACAATTGCTCCCAGCACGGACTGGCTGGTAGGGCTGGTGTGCCCTGGGAGCTCATATAGAAAGAGGCATGACCAGGGTGCTAGGAATGCACGCTAAGCACAGTGGCTTTTTCTGGAGTCCCCATCCCAATTGTCTCTCCTTAGGAAGCTTGTGAGATGTGCCATGGCTCCTCCTGATCTTTTGCTGTCCCCAAGAGGGCTTGCTGCATTACTAATACAGGTACTATTGTAGTGGCCTCAGCACTGAAAGGGCCCTGAGATTGGTGTATCAGTCAACATGTCTGTCCTGTGTATTGGCTGCTTCCAGAATCTGGCTTCCAGGGGGCATCCTTGGAAATGAAGGTCTTACCATGCATGGCCAGTGCAATCTGCCCTCCAGATGTCACTGCTGCCACACAAATCCACACTATGCCATCCTCCCCATGCAGTCTGCAGTAATGGAGAATGTGATAAAGTAGGTTTTCTTCCTTCATTGATTTTTCTTGCCACTGCTCCCACACTCTAGATTGGAACAAGGCCTGAATCTTTTCCCACTCCTGGTGGCACCCCACCCTGCATTCACTGCAGAGATGACACATGTCTGGAATGGAGGAGGAGCTCTCACATGCTTGCCATGTTTAGTGCTTACTGTAAAGGCTCTCTTCCTGAAGACCCTGTTGATAAAGCAGTGGGTTAGGTTGCAAATTAATCAATCTAGCCAGAGCTGGCAGCATTCTGTTTTTTCCCCTGCTGTTGCTGCTTAGGTTTTTTGGTTTTATTTGTTTTTTGGTTGGTTTGTTGTTTGTCTCCCCCCCGCTTCCCCATGCTACTGCTGATGTGACAGGATAGCCCCTGGCCCTCAGTCTTGAACCATATGAAACACTGGGATGCTGTTCAGCTTTTAACCTGGGAAGGAGTGGGGGGCTGGACCACACTCCTAATAGTTTCCTGCACTGCCCATCTCAGTAATTCAGTAACTAAAACATAACTGAAAGTCATCTTTAGTGCTAAAGTTCATGCTTGTCTTTGTAGTTCTGGTCCTACCTGGCCCTGTCCCTCCTTCTTGCTACAGCTTGTGGTGCTCTGACTTGGGTTTCCTTTTACTACAGACTCTGTTTGTGAGGTTTATTTCCTGTACCCACTTAAAACAAAAAACACTGTAATGAATGTTCTCTCTCCTTTTAAAGCAGTTTAATCTAACCTGACTCTGCAGACAAGATCCTTTGCCTCTCCATTTGCTTTCCCGTTGTGCTGGGGCCTCTTCAAGCCACCTAAAACTGACAGAGGTGCAGTATCTTCACCTTCTCTGGGACTACAACAAAAATGATAAAATGGCTCTTTTATAGCCACTTCGTAAAAAAACCCTACTCTCAAGTGTGGCACATGCCATTTAAGCTATGCAATGGGGTGACAGCAATTTTAAATGTCCTCAGTGTGTGTTATGAAACAGATACCAACAGCTGATAACAGCAGAATGCATTGCAAAAATTCCTGAGCTGCTGCCACCCGCTGGTGTCACTGCCTCAGTTTTGCAATGTCGAAATTCTCCCATGCAAAGGTCCAATTTCCATTTTTAATTCACATAAAACCCAGAGATCCTTAGGAGTTCCTTTTCCCACTGTGTCCAACACACCATCCTTCTTCGCACAGAGCAAGGAAAGGCAAATGAAGTCAGAAAGCCTCTTGTGTGTTGAAAAGACAGCAACTCTTTTCTTCAAAGACAGAATTGGTAGATAATTTTTCAAGCTTGTTCTCTAGCCTTTTTCTTGACTTCCAGTCTTATTTACTAACTGGAAAATAAATCCGCATCTGACTTTTCTCTGTAGGCATTTCTGATACTATCTGCATAAGGAGAGGAGGGCTGGTGTTATGGGAAGAGCATGAACTACATGCCTGCACTTTGCCCAAGCCAACTCCCACCAAAATCACAGGTGTCCTCTGCCACCTCCCATGGGAGGGTTGTAATTAAATGCCTGACTATTCCTAGCACAGGAAGGGGCAGAGGTTGCCGTGAACCTTTCTAGATCCCAAGAAGCCCCTGTGGCTGACCTGCAGCTTCTGTGCACCTGGTGCTTTGGCACCTTCCAGCGCCCCGCAAGGAAAAGTTGACAGCAGCTTCCTACCAGGGGTGAGAGACGGGATCTCCCCTGGTCTACACATCCATGAAAGGGGGGACAGGGGGATGAGGCAATGGGCAAGCAGTTGGTTGCTGCAGCCAGGTGTCTGAGAAATAGACAACTGGCTGAAACAGTGTGCTTTGCCATGCAGGACAGCGGGGTTCCTGGAGGTGCAGAAGGAAGGTAAGAAAGATCATGAGATTCCTCACAAAGCAGATTTGGCCTCTGCAAACCTCCACAAGCATGCTAATGGGACAGAAACACTCAGGGATGCTCTCGTACCTGCAACTGAGTGGAGAAAGATCTCTCCCATCTCTAGAGAGACAGACACTTGTGGCCGGAGCAGAGAGATTTCTCTGAACAATTTTTCCTGCATTTCTGTAGGCCTTGCTTGACATGACTTCAGAAGTTGCAAGACGTGTAATGTTTATAAGCTGTGTGAAAATATGCAATGTTTATACTTGTTAGCTGTGTGTTTATAATGTTTGAGAACATAGTATGTTTATAGTAAGAAAGTCTTGAGAAACTGGAGATAATGAAACACCTGCACATCTCGGAAAAACCCTAAAGGCAGATCAATAGAAAGAGCTTTGCATGCCAAGTATGATCTTAGGCCGCATGGACAGAGCCTCAGATCCAATAAACCGAAAGCATGAGACGCGTGCACAGACTGAGCTATCCAATCACCTTGTTTTGAGCATGTACCCAGAACAAACTAAACTGTATAAAAGTTAACTCATTTCAATAATAAATTGGACATTGCTGATCACACTGATTGTCTGCTTTGTATCTGTACTCCTGCCGTCCACAGACACTGAGTCAAGAACAGGGGGAGAGACCGACCGACTGCCATGGGAGGTGCGACTCAGGCCACTCTCTTCCAGCCACATGCTGCTTGCAGGGGCACACCTTCCTGCAATAATGTGAAGAAACAGGCAGCTTTATAGAAACACAACACAGGTTTCTGTTTTAATGAGAAAATAATTATATACTTGCATTGTAGGCCTCACAGTCACTATAAAACAGAAGCAGGATAACATTTAAGTGGTTAACATACAGAAAGCCAGGTATTGTTGAAACTAGTTGGTAAGTCATGACAAGGATGCTGCCTTTTGGCTGCCAAACATGTCACTGCTACTCTATTTTCCTTCAGATAATGTCAGTACAGAGCAAGATGAAGCCCAAACTGGCAGCTTTAAAAACGAACTGTTCAGAAAACCTGCACTGTAACTCCAAACTGATTATGATCACAAATGCTAATGCTTAACTATTTTTCAATACACAGTTTCATTAAAACCAGTCTTTGCCACGGGAAAGGATCTCAGCGTTTCTTTTGTGGAGACAAAGTTAACTCTGCAATAGTGCTCTTTTGTTGCATTTGATACAGTCATATATAGATAGATATGTAATACTGGCGTATACTTATAAACACCTAAGCTTGGTAGCATGCAAATCAAATAACAGAGGCAAAGAAACTGCATCTCACTCTTGTTACCACAGCACTGAATGTGCTGCTGACTATAGGTGTCCATAATTTCTGGAAGAGAAAAACTGCCGGGTGGAAAGTCTGTCTGTCCTGGACTGATACATGCCAATACTTCTGTTGCAGGGGTCGAGAGCAAATACTTCTATCGCAGAGAACTCCTGCCTGGAGTCTCCTCACCGCCACATCCCCCTTCTAGAGGAACAATTTAATTTTCACTTCAGGCCAATTGTAGCAGTATGGGGGGGGATGTGGCAAAGCATGAAAAGATGCCCGACAAAGAGTGATCAATGTCACTAGCTTCCAAAGAGAGAGCAGGGGGGAAAAACAGGCCTACAGGCTAAAGAACATACTACCACAAGTTCCTGGGAAGGCATTCCAGGGCTCAACCAGCTTTCAGGAGTAAATATTGGAGGAAACTGAAAAGCGCCATTTAATGCAACACCACCTCAGCACAAGTGCAGAGGCCATATCCTCTTCTCAGGAAACTCCTTCTTCCCATTCTCTCTTAATCTCTCCCCAGAGGTGGAGGGAGCCAGGAATCTTCTTGACACAGATGTGCAGAGCTCACAGATGCAGCTACATCATGTATGGTCTCACTAGTGCTGCACTGGTGCCACTGCTTTTCCTACAGCTGTACAATAACGACCCGCCTGCAGATATTAATCACAGTGTCGACTGCCACATCTGAACAACAGGTCCCCTTCATTAGGTATGTAATTCCTTCACAGGCATGGTGCCTCCTTGAGATAAGCTTGCTGCCCTTATCACAGTGAACTCTTGGTTCAGCAGCGTTTTCTTCTGTTCAATAGCACTTACGGAGACAACTGACAGAATTGAGTCCATGGGTATATACAATTGTATTTGCTACAATTCCCTGAAAATAAGCCTCCAAATTATATGTGTCCATGGACAGAAATCACGTGCTGAAGGGTGGTGGTGGTGAATAATTTGGTTGCAAGCTCTGTGTTTAAGAAAAGCACCAAAAGTATGTTCACAGTATCGGTACTCATTTTAAATGAGCTCACTGTTTCAGGATAAAACAGCACAGCAGGTCATGAAACCAAGGAAAGGCTTAGGGAGGACACAGTATCCTGGCTGATGATTTCTTAAAAATATGTCAAAATAATAACTGACTGTAAAAAAGACAGTATTCTGTATAGAAAAAAGCTCGGTGTCTTTTTTCCCATCACCTCCCAAACTTGTTGGTTTCTAGTCCAGAAATTATGGTTCCCAGTTGTAAAATACTCCTATTGTATTGCTTGGTGATAAGAAAGAGTAAACCCGCAGCCTCTATACTACATACAAATACAAAGCACAAAGAATTAATACCACATTTCTTTTCCTAATCGTCAGCTTACAAAACTGGTCAATACTTTGCAATTGTGACTCATGCAAATACCATGTTGGGTCAAATTTTAATATCACAAATACTGCATTAACTCAGTGCCTTATTTTTATATCCCCTTTCGGAAAAAAAAAAAATCATAACTCACAACTATAGCTGGTATAACAGCTTTGGAGAAAATAATCAGTACACACACTGCCATACACTTCCTGGTATGCCAGCCTCACGCACACACCCGCACACACACACGCACACGCGCACACACACATGCCCACACGCGCACACAGAACCACACTAATCCTTCACTGCTGATCCCAAGCCTAAGCAATAACTAAAGGCTCTATGGTTTGCTTGTAGCGCTGGAAACACCTGCTGAACGGCAGAAGTAATGTTTTCTTCCCTTGTCTGCTCTTCCTTGCTCATTCCTTCCAACTCATTATGCCCTTTAGCTTTTTTGTTGCCTGGAAACGTGAAGACTTCCACAAAGCACTCTACTTCAAAGGCTTTTTACGTTGTATAAATATAGTTGAACACATAACTATCTTTTTTCTTTATTTCTTACCTCTTTCTAGGCCAGAGTCTGGCTTAGTTCAATTATTGCCTCATTTAAAAATTAAATGTCCTTTATTATCCCTTTCCCACTACCTTTCTGCTTCAAATTATCCATCTTCAAAGATTTAATACATATGCCATTCTTTTCCCTCCCCACCATCAAAAAATAGTTGTCATCCGCTAAATACAGATTTTCTACTTAGAAACTTTGTTGTGTAAATATGCTCTGAGAACCTGAAGTTCAGGTGATATTGCAAGCATATAGGATCCTAAAGCTAAGGTAATCCATTTGGCTTAGCTCTCATCCCCATCTATTCCACTCCTAAATTGTGATGGCTTGTGTTTGCAACACAAGGACTGTTTGACTGAGTCTGCTGGATTGTATATTTGCAATAACTGCCTCCCTGTTTGTTGGGTTTTTCTCCTTTTAAACAGATAAATTACTAGAAAGGGGAGCAGAACCCACCCCCCCAAAACAACCAGTCCAACCCCAAACCCAACCCTTCAGTGTCCTCAAAGAAACAGAACAGAGGGCAGTATCTTCGTGTGTTGTGGCTGGATAAGAGTATGCCGAATTAACGCCGACGGTCTTGATGCAGCGGCTGTGGGAGGCAAAGGAACTGCAGGAGGTTCTGACAGGAGCTGCTGGGTGGACAGTGATCCTGGGGGGCAAGGCAGGGCTGTCAATTCGGTCAGCACGAAGCACAGGTGTGAGCCCTGGCCACAGACTCGTCCATGACAACTTCCTGCCATATGCCTGCAGCCTATCTGGTCCACACAGGGACAATCTTGGACACCCCCTTGTGCCCACCCCCAAGAGCTCCCACCCCCTGCAGCCTCTCCACTGCATTATTTTCGGAGGGGAGATGGAGAGAAGAAGAAGGGGCTATTTTCTAGGTGTGTTCTTCCTGTAACTTCAGGATTGCCCGGAGCAGGATCATTTCTGTGTCTATGTGCATCGAGTTTCTCGTGTATTTAATAAATATTGGACTAAAATGCTGCTGCTTTCATGGTGGGTTTTTGTGTTTGGGTTTTTTTTTTTCTTTCTTCCTTTCTCTTTTTTTGGTTCCGGCATGCCTGGTCGCTGTCTTCACACTGCAGTGTGGTTATTCATCCTCCTCTCGGTTGGCATAAATGCCGGCTTCCCAGCGCAATGCCAGAGCGCTCTTCCTGCGGTTCACCCTGGTCGCCTCCAGGACCTGGTCAGGAGAGAAAGGGAAAGCACAGGGTGTCACTCAGCCGCCCACAGCCCCTGTGTAGGGGTGTCCCACACTGTGCACCTGGGCAGACAGAGACCAGCCAGGTAGGCAGGGACCAGCCAGGTCAGCCCCTCCCACAAGGCTCCCAGTGCCGCACCTTGTGCAAGATGGGGAGACTCATGCGATGAAGCACTTACTGATGTGAAAGTGGGGGGGATGGCACACAAGAGCAAAGCCACACCACAGGAGGACAGAAGTGGTAGGAGTTGTCTTCTGGGGAGCCCCAGCTGCCCTTTACCAGCCCAGCTGCACATTGCCCCATCCCAGGGTCTTGGTCCTCTCCCTAGAGGCAGCTGCAAACTTTCAGTACCAGGAGCCAGCAATCAGCAAACAGTCCAGAGGCTGTTTTGGAGCTGCACATGAAGCCCAGAAAGCAGCTGGCTGCCTGTTTTAGCACTTCACCCTCTCAGGCAGAACTAGGCAGCACCCACCCTGCCACCCTCCCACCCTGCATCCTCTTCTCCTGGTTTTTGTCTTGCAGCTAAGGCGCTGTGATCAAAGTGCTCTTGGAGTAAAAGGACATTTACACAAGGAAGAACTACAAAACCTGGTACAAGATGGGCTCCAATACATTTATATGTATTTCATATGCACATAGTCACACACGCAGATACGTGCACACACTGGGTATGTATTGTACATATGCACACACATAATTAACTAAAAAAGAAACAGTTTTAATACGTGTTTTAAGAAACTTGGAAAGAAAATTAGACAACACCAAAAGGCATCATTGCGATGTGTGTCTCATGTACTCCTCAGCATGGCCGTGGGTGTTTTCCACACAGCAGATTAAGATATAAAGGAGTCTGGAGCCTTCTTATAGAAGCACATGACAATGTTATTTTCTGAACAATACTGAATTAACAGCTCCATGATCAAATTACAAAGCTGCCAATGTTCATTGGTCTCAGTGTGTTCTAAATCAGCCCTCCCAAAGAAGCAAACTTTTGAAATTTTTAATGTTAAAAAGAATTGTAAAAAATTCCCACAGTTAATACATGACTCTTCACTGAAACAATGCCATCCATCCCGGGTCCCTACTGCTTCCTGCACAATCCTTGGCTGCAGAAGAGGAGCAGACCTTTCAAGAAAGGATAATGCTATTTCATTCTTCTGTGTAGAAAGTCAGATGCAGTGAGGACTTATGCCTTGACTGGAATAAAAATAAATAATTTAAGACTAAAGAAACTCTTCTTTCAGATGTGACAAGCTGTGTTTGGAAAAGTATAGAGGTACTAGGCTCCTGTACAGGCAGTATCACAAAATCAGCTCTGAACTGCCAGCTGAAATTACAGGTCCTCGTAACTTTGCTTATGGGAATAAGAATGCACTACTGCATTTAAACCAAGTCCTAGACCTCCTTTCAGGAGCTGAAGATAGGGTGGAGTTCTGCCAGTGTTAGTATTTCTTTGCCCTCCGGGTTTCTTTTGACTATGAACAAGTCAAAGAACTAAAGGTAAAATTTAGCCAAGAGAGAAAAATTTTAACTAAAGCTCTATCTCCTTCTCAGCACTGACCAAGGCTACAAATCTAGTCCAGGTCCACTAGAGGGATTTTTTTCTGAAATTCTGCCTGAAATCATGCCTCCTCTTTCTGAAGGGCAATCACCACCAGAAGGGGGGACAAGGCTGAATGGTTTCTATTCTACCCAGTAGAGGACAAATGTGATCACAAACCTAACTATATATCATGGCTAGGCTTCGTGAACGAAGATTTAGGAATGCTCTATCCACGTTTGTTACAAGCAGGCTGGTGGCTTATGAGGCCAATACGAGATAGTATATATATATAAAAATAATCAAAATCAGGAAAAAATTTGTCTGAGACATCAGCCTGTAAACTGTGTACTGGAGTTATTCCCAGTGAAGGGAAAAGGACCACCAGTTTAAATTACACGTCTGGGACTCTGAGTGCCTGAAGCAAGAAAAGACAACCCAAACTGAACAATGGAGAAGCGAAACTGGGAAGAAGCAAAAGTTCAAACCTAAACTGCCACTATATACTTAAATGAGATATGCTGAATTTGGCCTGTAAAAATATGCCAGCTGAAAATAATATGGATTTTACATAATTTACAACAATTTCTAGTCAGTGGCTTCCTTGCTGGAAATCACAATATTATGAAGGTCCCTAGTGATGGCTTGCAACAGTCAGGACCCTTGAACACTGAAGATTCCTGCTTTCGATTAGGCAGCTTGTATTTGTCTTAAAAGATAGCAATAGGGTTTCTTCCATTTATTCCTGGTCTGCAAACATGCCCAGAGGCTTGTCTACTTCCGCAAACATTGCTGGTTGCTCCAAGCAAAGCTGTATCTAGATTTGTATCAGAGATACCACGCAGGCATTGAATGTGGACTTCAGACTTTGCAGGAAAACAAGTAGTGATGTCTGGCTCAGTATTAAAATAGCAAGCCTTCTAAATGGTAGAGCATATAAATTAAAGGTCCTTTTGAATAGTTACTCCAGAATTATTCTTCTAATCTACTGAAAAGAGTGACCTAAAACAACCCTTGTTTTTACAAGGCTGTGTCAGTTTTAGACCCGCTAGAGGAAACAGTGGCATAATTATAACATGCAACTGGAATGACTGAGTGGGGAATTGGGACTCCTCAATAAAGCACTGAATTCATGACCCAGGAAGCTGCTTGCCTAAAAAAAGGAAGCAATATCCATTTTAAAGTTTTTTTTTGGCAGGTATCAGGGCTAACCCTAGACCCATCATGAGTCCAGCACCAAAAGCTTTCCACAGCAGGTCAAAGAAGCAAAGTCTTTTGCTTTTATTGTTGTGGCAGTTTTGGGGGTCTGTAACACATTGCATTTTGGCCATGTTACAAAATGCTACCTTAATGCTTCATAAGTGCCCTCCTTGGTGATGCCCCACATCAGCTCAGTGGATGCAGGCAGGGCAACCCAGGCAGGACCAGGCTTGGGTGCTCAGGGTGTCCTAAGGCAGCCAGGGTTCACAACTGCACGCAGTAAGCATATTCTGAAAATCAGAAAGATCATAAAGCAGACACTTCACTTAAGGTTATGTTTCTTCAGCCTGTGAACTATGCCCTAATGATAAGGCCACGTAAGTGAAAAAAAGCAATGTTACATAAAACCTCTTATTTGAGAGAGGTGATTTAAGTACTGGCTGCAATAGGACACGAAGAATTTGGAGAGCAGAAGCAGGTGTGAGGGAAAGAAAAAAGACACGTAGGGCTGTAAGAAGCACTCTTCACCTCTCTGCAAAAAAATTGCTGTGTGGATCTTGTGGTTGCAGCTCGAGGTCTCAGTAAGAATTGCAGAGGGTTCTTTCCTCATAGATCTAATTTATTTTTGAGAATTTAAAAAAAATAAAAAAATTTTAAACAGCTGCCACTGTTAGGTGTAAGATTAATTTTTCTATCTATCCTAAAGATGGAGACCAACTTGTCCTGAGTTTCCCTCCAACACATTTAACAATAATTGATCTCTAAGTGCCAATAAAAAAAGCAAAACAGATATATGCTTTAGCCCAAAGCATATTTATGTCAACCACTGAAGTTCTCTGCATAGTCAGAAAACTGACTACTATCCAGTACAGGCTAATATTTATTGAACACTAGCAGCAAAAGTGATGTGCAAGCAAAAAAATTTCTCTGGAGCTTAATATTTTACTGATTCTTCCCATCTGGACCTCGAAGAACTGAAAAAACCCAAACCAAACCAACCAACAATCAAAAACCAACCAACCAATCGATAAAAACCCAGAAAATGCAAAGGTCTGGGTGTCTAAAATCTATGCGTATGATGCAGTAAAGTTGCTGCAGCATGTCCATGGAGCACACTGTGCACAAAGACACAGAAGCACAAATTCAGGGAACAGACTGCTTGCTCCTGCAGATGTGAGCATTTCTGCTCAGGAATGATAAACTAAATGCTTTAAATAAAACTGGAACTATTGAGAGAACATCTATTTCTCCAGTATGAAGGTATTTCCTTTACTGCACTTACTTAATCTATTCAGTGAATACACTAGGAACAGGGTATGTGAGATTAAAATGTGTTTACTTGAAACAAGACAGAAAAGTATTAAATTCTTGCTGGTCAGTATTAAAACACAAACCGTATGCCCCGTGCCATCTAATCTAGTGTGTTGGTTTTGTTCTGTAACATAAAAATTTTCAGCAGTAGCCTTTAATGCTGCATAAATGTCACCTAATTGCAGTTATCTCCTACAGTATGATTGGTATTTAGGAAGCTCAAGCTAATGTCCTGTAAATTTAAATATTCATATAGCTCTAAGGCCAAAAGCAGAAGATTTTGAGGATAAAAACATCCCATATATGGGCACACACGTAAGTCTCTTTAAAACAGCAGACGGATGTGCTTTTAATATAGGCTGCAGGGGTTTGGGGGTGATGCAACCACATCGCCCTAATGAAGCAGGATGTAGTTTGCTGCACGTAGCTTAACTTCAGCAGTTACTGTGCCTTGCTGAGGGGTTGTTTGCTGCTTCCTGGAGTGGAGCTGTCAGGCTGACTGCATGGAAGGCCCTGCTCCCAGCTGGTGCAAGCACAGCTGGGACAGCTCCACTGCTGCCAACAATGGCTAAAATTGAGCCACCTGCCTGCACTGGAGTGGATAATGGAAAGCTGTAGTGAACAGGAGACACAGTTCAGCTGTGAGGTCAGTAGAGAGTAAGGGCATTTCATGCTGTTCCTTCTGAAACAACTGCCTGGCTTCAGCTAAAGATTTCCAGTGAGAACCATATGGTTTCTTCAGTCTGAGGCTAGATGCTGGGGATTAGCCAGAACACATACTCTTCTTTCACCTGCATACAGAACTGCTGTGTCCTACAGCCTTTTTTATTTCTAACACTTTTCGCATTCACGCACATTCACTTCCAGTTCCTAATTCCTTGTGTCATTATCATTATACAGGTGGACACAAAACTTTTCCCAGCAGAAGGCCACAGGCTGGGCATGTAAAATCTATACCTGAGCTTATGCCTTTCACACAGCATCAAACACTCTGATCACTACTTGCTGTTTATAAATCTTGACTTAGATTATTGTGCAGATATTATGGAGGAGGAGAGGCTCAACTTGTGTTTAAAATCATCTGAAAGCACACTGCTCTTATACTGATTAACTCTCTATAAATACTCTACACAAAGATCAATCACTGGCTTCTATCAGTGAGATAAAACCCACACTAAATTATTTAATGAATAGGAAAGACTTGACTTTGCTTTACTCTCCAGGACAGAAAACATTCATGTACTTGCCTTGAGGTAGCTGATGTGGTCAAATATGTTATGGAATACGAAAATAGTGGAAGGTTCATGTTTATAAAAAAGTGCTGATGTTGGATAAATGAATGTCAGTCATTACCATAATCCGCACAGAAAATTACAGGCAACTGAAATATCCACATTACTAAGCATCTTGTTCTTAACAAACATTGCAAAAGTGTTACCTGCTCTTAAAATTACTGCCTTTGGCAAAGTCCAGCTTTATAGGGATAAGGAGTGTGCAAGTTCTGCCTTGCTAAAATACTAAATGTCACTCTAAATACCCTTTCCTTGGTAGGTCTGTGTTTCTTCTACCCTGAGACCAACACTGATGCTAAGCTGTGGGAGTCTGATCAGTCATCACATCACAACGGACAGGGACAAGGACAGGATCACAAAATGCAGCAGACTTGAGGCCATGCACTTGACCTGACTCTTCTTCCACAGCTGAAAGGTTGATGTTCAGGTTCTTCACAAAATACAGAGATTTCAACACATTGTAATCAGAAACAAAGGAAAGCCACGGCAGTTTCACTCAGTATCTGAGGGTGCTTGGATCCCAGGTTTAGCTTTGCCCGCTAAATCATAAAAGGGATTAAGGAGAAGTTCACATTTCTTGCCTCAGGAATGTTCAAGTCCTGGGCAACAGCCCCCATTCCTTTAATTACAACCCCTCCCGTGCCAGAAATTGTAACCGGAATCCAAGGGTTAGAAAAACCAGCCACACAAATATTTGCGGATGAGAGACATGCAGGAATATCACACACACACACACACACAGGCATCCCGATTTTGATATGAAATGGCACTGGCACACAGTATGAAAACACCAACTGCAGCAACATGCACTTGGAATCACCATGCAAGAGGAAGCAAAAATAAATAAGCAGTTGAAAAGTACCTCAGAAGTAACCTTGCTAGACAGTAATTTACAGGTGTACTGGTAGAAAGGGAAAAGACCAGCATTAGTACATTGAACAAGCATGTTATAACTAGGAAACAAGAACAAATTAAAGAAATTGCAAGAACTGGCACATTCCATAGTATAAGATTTCAAGCAACTTGGTTGTCACAAAAACAAAAACAAAAAAGAAAGATTACTCAGTTTGGTGTTATTTTAATGACGTTGCTTGGCCAGTCTCAGTCTTGTTTACCATCAGTGCTTGACTCGTTCTCTTGCTGCTGCTTTTTCTCTTTTACTCATCTATTTAAACCCTGTATTGTAACATATCCTCTGGAAGAAACTGCCCCCTTTACTGAGCAGTGAAGTTCTTCCAAGAACAGATGCACTTGATTTGCCCTTCTGAAAGGCAAAACCCACAAGCGCTGGACAGAGAGGCCATGTTGTAGCCACTGAAGCCAGACATAAAACAGGGGCTGGTGATGCCTGAAGGAGAGACAGGGTAGATGTCCTATGGAAACCACTCTCCTGTCTTTTGATGTGTCTTATGTAGGGAGAAAATAAATCTCTATACATCAATACTGCTGGTGTGCTCAGCATGAGAGGGAGTTTCCATGGACATCAAACCTCTCCACAATTCCATTCAGAAGACCATGGCTGCTGTGCCATGGCACCTTGACTGCTCCCAGTACTCGAGTTCCTGGTTCCCCTGGTTCCCCTCACTCAGAGAGAGCAACACTGAGCCACATTCAGCTCTCTGGATGTAATGCTCCAAGTGGCAGCTGCCTGTCTGGTTGTTAGTTATGCTCCTTTCCCCATATATTTCATGTATTTTTAAAAACAGTCCAGTGATTTCTCTTTTGTTTCTTTAGTTACAGAAATCTTTTTTTCCTGAGAACACTGATCAAATGTTTTCTGCTGACAAATCAAAACTATTCGTTGTTTAAATAATAATTGCTTAGCCTGGCACGTAAAATATTAGCTCAAACTGACAGTGGTACAAGCGCAGCACTTCTTATTTAAATTATCTTTCCCTTGTCAATGGTGGGAGTTGTTTACCAAAGGAGAGCGGAAAAAGGCAAGGAAGAGAAACAAAACACTCCTGCTGTTCCGAGGAAGTTGTCCCTGGCTGCTACAGGACACAGATCTCTAATAGGATTTTGGGTGGGCAGCAGCAAGAATGTGAATGTTGTTTGGCTTTATGCAATGGGCTTAACAGAAGAGGAAAATGACAACAAACCTCAACACTGCGGGATTTCAGTGTGTGCTGGGGCTCTGTAAATTCACTTGACAATTCATCCCAGAAAAGGATCTATCTCCCCCAGGGTTGTCTGACTGGCACCAGCGCTCTGGCAGCACATCTTTGGGCACTTTTGGGCCACTTTAGCAGCAGTGGATAGTCGAGCTGGCATCCAGAGCACACCTCTTTGGTCAGACACTGCCCAGACCAGCACTCTGTCAGGACATCAGGGCTTACTTCAAACTGCAGAGGAGACCAGGCAACTGTGGCCAGCCTGCTTTCTAGGGGGCACATGTGCCGCTCTACAAGCATCTGAGGAGCTGCGCTCGGGTAAATGAGCAGAGGGAGTTAGATGTAATGACATCTTGCATATCTTTACTGTGCTACAACATGCATTACAAGTAGAACGTATGTGACCATCACACCAGTGGGAGAAGATTTCAGCCACCACTTCATGGGCTGGGCAAGTCACCTACACTCTTCACAAGGGTGGAGGAAGAGAGTAGGGTGAGTGAGAGCTGAGTGTTACCCCTCTAAGTAGAGCAGCTTCTCTGTTGTGCTAAAATTTCCAGCCACTGACAGACACTCAGTGTGGGATTCCCAAAGACCAGTTCTAGTTTGCACAGTTGGAGTTTTATACTCATCTTTTTTTTCATGTTCCTCACAGCTTCTACAAAGGTCGTGAGAGTTGTGACATGTGCCCTGCAAGCCTCTGAGCACCTTCAGAGAGAGATCCTCTGGAGAGATGCCAGAAAACAGCACTAACTGGAACAGGTGAAGCCACCTAATTTCACTGGGTGCTTTGCAGAGGAAACCAGAGAGCAGCTCCTTCCTAAGATGCCCCAAGATGCCCCAAGATGCCACTGCCACTGGCTTCTGTGCACAAGGCATGCTTCTGTGCACAAGCTGGCTTCCTATGTGGCTGCAGAAGTGTGATGGACAATGAAATCTTGTTTTTTAATGGTCTCAGTAGAATAACAGACCAGAAAGTTTCTGGTATGCACTGGAGATTAATCTATTTGCATTTTAGTTAGCCAACAAAAGTGCAACAGTGCATTCATTCTAAGTATGTTACTGTGCAATATTTACCAATAATGATTAAAAAAGCTGCCAGACTAGTGCAGTATTCATGTTACAAACCTTCGCTTACTTCTATACTCCTAATGAGACCCTGCAATTAATGAACATCACTAGAAAGCAGTTTGTTGGAGCATGAGCTCCTTGGCACTGTCATTGTTCTGATATCTCTGGGAAATGCCTGGAGGACTGTGGCTGCTTCAGCAAACACTGCGACCATTCAAGAAGTTCTATACTGCACTTATATCTCACTACCTTCTGCACTCACTGCCCAAAGTAATAACAAGTCTGAATAAGAAACAGCTCATGTATTGTTTGGAAACATGTTGTATAATAGTTGCTTCTGAATTTTGATACTTCCAGCTACAAAATTCATAGCTCTTCTTATTAGTGCTTCTAATAAAGAATGCCTTAATTGGTTAAACTCTACTACTGTTTGTATGGAAGAAAAACAAGTCCAGCAGGAAATAGCAAGCTGGCTATTGAAGGATCCAAGTTTTTTTTCTGAGACATTCCCAGTCCAGTTCCACAAGAAGTGGTTTCTGGGGAAGTTATCAACTTACAATGAATCCTGAGCACAGTGGGATGGGACTTTGTGAGTCTACAAACACAGGTGTGAATACATGCTTGATCCAAAAAGTTCAAAGAGTAACTAAAATAAGCCATTGGAGGGTCTTGGTGATGTGTGCATTTACAGAATCTGATAGTTGTAGTGCAGCTATCCACTGCTCTTATTATTGGTTAACTTAACTAAAATGAAATCTGAGTTGCCTTTAATATTTGCAGTGACACTCTCTTCCTCTCCATTGGCCCCCATCCTCCCAGATGTTTCGAACATCTGCTCCTTACAATGTGTTAAAATCCTTACACACTTGCAAGGTGATTTGAGCAGATTCTGGTGAAATAGTTTTTTTTGTTGTCTGTTGGTTCTTGTGAGTCATAGTCTGTATTACAGAGCAAAAAGTGAGAAGGAAAACGGCACTTACACTGCTGTCGTCCATCCTTTCTCGTCTCTTCGTTTTGTGTGTTTCATAATCCTCCATCAGGGTCTGCATCAGGTTCTTGGGTCGCTGGGCTCCAGCAGACTCCTCGGATGGAGGGTCTGACTGTGAGACAGGGCCTTCGGTGGTAGGGGATGGAGGAGGCTTGATCTTCTCTATCTTCCCTGCAACGATATGAAAAAGAATGATCCTTCCTAAGCTGAGGATTCACAAGCTGTTTACCAAAGATGACAGCTGGAGAACCATTTTCAGCAGGGTTTGAATGAAGAAACAGTTTGGAACAAGGTCCGTGAAACAATCTGACAAATCAGGATGGTCATGGACTTTAAAACCACTCTCCCTCTTGCTGTAATCCACTACACCAGAACACTATTCAATCTTTTTACAAAACCTAGAGGAGTCACCAAATGACACAATGTAAGCTTTACCCACTGCCGTTGTTCACAGTAGTATCTTCTTGAACTACCCCTGTTCCCTCCTACAGGATACATTTCAGTTATTTGGAAATGTTTTTAAGATTCTGGAAAACTGCAAGATTTTTTTTTTTCTGGTTCAGACAATACAACACACAGGGACCATGCACAAGACATCCAAAGAAGGTATCTTGTTAAGCACTGCTGGCTTTTTCTCTTTTTCTATCTGCTTTGTAAGCAAGAAAGGTTTGGGGTTGATCCCTGGTGCTGCTCTCCCCTGCAGTAGTTCCCTGCAGGCTGCACAGGCTGCTCCTGTAGGGAGACCTGAGGCAAAACAGGATCAGGTCTCTGTCCTATAAACCCTTCATTCAGGTAGGGCTCTTCAGTCTCCTGGTGGGAGGAAAGTCAGAGAGAAGTCAGGTTTCTCTCTAATTGTGCCCATTTCACCCCATGGAAGCCTGTTTTAGGCACAGTGACCCCAGAGGTGGGTAAAAGGCGTATCAGAACAAGGAAACCACTTCTACAAGCTGCAGGAGAGCTCAGGGGGTGAACAACCCATGCTCCTTTGGGAAGGACAGTCTGCCTTTCTGATCGCCAGGTACTGGTCTGGGCTAAGCTACCCACCTTGTCCTGGTAGGAAGAATGAGGATGACAGTGGCAGGTCATAGGAATAATGTGCCAGGGTTCTCAGCTATGACAGAAGAAAGCAATACTGAACCAAAATCAGATTTCCTTTTCTATGGGACCACCATCAACTCCTTGAAATATGACATTTCAATGGATGAGGGAAGAAAACCAAACCAAACCAACAAACAAACAAAACTCTCAAAAAACAAAACAAAAAAAGGAGAAAAATACTCACTGTAAACCCCTTAAAAATAAGTGAAGTAATCAGAAGGATAATACAGATTTTCATGAAACTCACTGCTGAGGCAAAGGAAAATCCTAGCTGCTCCTTCAAAAAGCATCATGACAGTGGCAGCCACTAGAGAGCAGCCTTGAAACCTCCTGCAAAAATCAACAGCATTTATTCTTGAAGGAAGAAGTGAAATCTGAGTAGACACTGCAGAGGTGTTTTTACAAGAAATCTCCTGGCCAGGCTAGTTTCATTTCTGATCAGTGTTGGAAAACCCAGCATGACCAGTTTCTCGCTACAGGCTTATCTTAAGCTGGGCAGTGCAGGGATGAGGTTGGGAATTCATCCTCCTTGTATCACCCTACCAGAGAGTGGAGGGGGGGTTTCTGTGGGCCCAGGTTCTTCTCTGGGTTGCATCAGGTTGTCTTGCTCCACAGACAACCAGGAGTTACGCTGCCAAAGCAGAGGCCAACAGCAGGTCCTGAGCTGCCCCGCTGCACCCATCTGTGACTGCTCCACAGGAGAGAAAAAAAACTACTGTCACCTTGCCAGTGAGGTCCAGAGGATAAAAAAGTGTGGTGAAAATAAAAGGCCTGACTGAGGGTCAGACATCTTCCTGTATTACTTCATTCTTACACTAGCAATGGCCTTAGATGCATGCAAGTAGTGCAAAAAGAATAAGAGTTCTCAGATGTCTGCCCAACTTCTGCTTTCCCCTAGGGATGTAGGCACATCACAGGATGCTCAGACTCACGGACAAGCCTAATGGCTGAAAAGAGCTCCTTCCGCTCCACATCACCTTTGGGGATCTACATTTTATAAAGAGGGTATCTCCAAGGAGATCCACTGCCCCTGGCTGGAAGGCCTATCAATTGTCATATTCATATATTCACAGAATCATTAGTGTTGGAAAAGACCTCCAAAATCACTGAGTCGAACCTTTTTATTATATGTATACTTATATATTGTATATGCATACACTGTATGTATATGTACACATGTATGGATACATATATAAAATAAAAGGCTCTAGCATCCCAAATCTACATGTACACGTTTACTGTTTACTTACAGATATTGTTGCCATTTTTTAAGACATCTGTATAGCAAAGAAAACTTTTCAAATTAAGACACTTCAGCAAGATAGATTGCTTCAGGAAACCGGTCTGTGCTGGAGTCAGGGGACAGCTGAAGTAGACAAAAGAAAAGGTCCCTCTGGCAATATGGAGCCATTTAAGGTGAAAGGTGGGCTTCTTTGCTCTTCTTGAACACCAGGTGAGCAACACAAATAGGCAAAAGCACAAACACACAAACATTAAATAAAGAACCTCTCAAAGATCCTTTCACTTCACAGACATTCTCCACTACAGAAGGAATAAAAGAGCAAATGACAAATGAGCTGGGTTTGTATGCTGTTAAGGCACTCCTGGAAGTGCTCACGGGATGACTGATGAGCACTCCAGAGGAATCCTTGAAGAGAATGATGAACTTTGCTTTTTTTCTTACCGGTGCCTATAAAGGGGGGTAAGGAAACAGTATTTCCCATAAACATTTCTGCTCTAGCCTTTCTCAAAATTCTGATTTTAAAAAGGAGTTAGTGCATATGTATTATACCTGGTCCTTATTCTTTACAAGCATACAAGGCATTAAAAATTTTGCAATGGTCACAAATATTAAAAATATCTTGCCCCAAAGTTTCTGCCTCTCCTCCCACTATACAAAAAGTAATTTCAGGCTACGGTTGAACCTGAGAAGCTTCCTTAGTGTAGGTACTTATCACTGAAAAACAGAAGTGAAAAATAGTTTTCAGGCTGAAGAGGCTCTTCTGACAAAGGCTTAAGTTCCACAGCTGCCACGCAGGATAAGAAAGTAGGTAAAAGAAAGAAAAAGACAACACACAGACGTCCCTCACTATTTGGAGGCAACAGTTAGCTAAAATTTAAAGGTATCTGATTGCTTGCATCTCTAAGTTGCCACTCTCCCACTTGGCTTACACCACCCACTGAAATTAGCTCATTTAGTGAGGGCTGAGGACAACAGAGGATGACTAATTGGTGGGCAGCTCTCCTTGATGGGTGTGCAAGTGGGTCTGAGTGCCTGCATATGAATGCAGGGAGTGCAACGTGCCTTCTGCCTCGCCTGGAAACACTTTAGTAATAAGCACCGAAAAGGCAGACGTGACAGCTTCCCAAAGCTTCTCCTAGGCGTAAGCTTCTTGTGTGAGCAATTTCCCTATACCTCATCATGAGACAGCAAGATTCACAAAGGGTTTCTCTCCAACTGAAAAGCCTTCACCAAACCAAGACCTCTCATGTAATGATTTTCACACCTCCTCTGATGAACAGGATTACCTAGACCCAGGCACTACAGAAAGTTAGATACAAGTTCTTCATAGTCTAAATTACTCCTAATAAAAGGAACATGGGAATTACATCACCAAACTTATGCTGAATCCTCTTGTGTCACACTCTCATCATCCTGCTCAAATAAACTATCAGACAGCCCCAACTGCTCTGCCCAGGAGAGATGCTGTACCATCTATACACTGTAGGAGGAAACCACTGGCTTGCTATGCAGCTGCTTGTGCCGTGCCAAGTGCAGCAGAAGCTGCAGCAAAGCAATACAGGAAACTATCAAATTTAAATAGAGCTCCATAAATATTTTGGGACCCATGAAGACTATCCATGTAGCCATACTCAGACACTTTCTTGCTTTTTCTTGAGTTTTCTCACTCAGGAAATCCAACATTTTGTGAAAGAATTTGCATAGGTTCTTCATCTTTACCTTTCCAGAAGTACTCTGGACAAGTCTTGTCCTGTGTGCACATTCCACTGAAATTACCCTGTGTCTTGACCGAGTGAACTGAGGTGGGTTAAAAGGTTGCTTCAAATCACCCCAAACAACTTGGAAGGACACTTGTTAGCACTACAGAGGTTTATTACTGGAAGACCTTTTGGACTGTGCTGGGTGGTTGGCAGACAAATTGAGTGCTACGGTCAGCCGTAGGAAAGTTGTATTGTCACAGTGAGTAAAACCAGCCTGTTTGCTATCTAAAATAATTACAAGTTACTTCATACATACACCAACACGAATGGTGTTAATCTTCCACATTTCAGTAAAATTACAATGCAGTTCACTGCAGTCCTTTTTTGTGGTTGGCATTTCTGTTATCCACCTAAGTATCCATATCCACAGCAGTGAAGAGCAGCAGGAGTAATAAATAACCACGGAACACCTGGAGTCCTAGTAAAGCTACTGTGCCCAGACCACCAGCTAAAACCAACCTCATTGTAAGGCCATTGCTAATTAAGTTAATTATACCTCCTCAAAAGAGTTCTGGTGACTTTACACTTCCCCACTTAAAGGTTTAGAAATAGATTTTTCAAATTTAGACTTGACCACTTAATCCCTTTCTGCTGAGGCATCTTGATGTTAAAAGTGCCAATTCTTTCTTTCAGAAAGATAATTTGCTGATGAAAGTACTTCTGTTTCTTTTTTATTAGTAGTAGTAGTAGTGTTACTGTTATTTTTCTTTGTGAAACTAGATATTCATTTTACAGTATGTAGTGGGTTTCTGTGGCTGGGTTTTGGTGGGGGGGGGTGGTTACAGGAGTGGCTTCTGTTAGAAGCTGCCAGAAGCTGCCCCTGTGGCCAATGCCAGCCGGCTCCAGGACAGACTTCCTGCTGCTGGCCAAGGCCAAGCCAATCAGGAGTAACAGTAACACCTCTGTGATAACGTATTTAAGAACAAAAAGTTGTGGTGCAGAAAGAATTCCAACCTGGGAAGAGTGGAGTGAGAACATGGGAACAACAATGCAGACACCAAGGTCAGTGCAGAAGGAGGGGCAGGAGGTGCTCCAGGCACCAGATCTGAGGCCCTGCAGCCCGTGGTGCAGACCATGGTGGAGCAGCTGTGCCCCTGCAGCCCATGGAGGACCATCGGGGTGCAGAGACCCACCTGCAGCCCATAGGGGAGCTCATGCTGGAGCAAGTGGATATCCCAAGGAGGCTGTGACCCCACGGGAGCCCCAAGATGGAGCAGGGTCCTGCCGGAGACCTGCGGCCCGTGGAGAGGGAAGCCCACACTGGAGCAGGTTTTCCTGGGTAGCACTTGCGGCCCCTGTGGGGGGACCCACATCAGGTCAGCTCATTCATGAAGGACTGCACCCCATGGAGGAGTGACCCACGGGACAGCTGTTTGGGAAGAGATGCTGCCTGAGGGATGGACTCATGCTGGAGAGGTCCATCAAGGACTGACCTCTCCCAGCTGTTATCTCAACTCATGAATCCTTAGCTGTTTTTTTTCTTTCCTCTGTCCAGTTGCAGAGGGAGAGTGGCTTTAACAGGTACCTGGCATCAGACCAAGGTCAACCCACTACACAGTACCAGACACATTCTACAGCATAATCCTTACTGTGTCCACCAGAAGCAGGTTTTTTTTTTTGCTCTGTAAATCACCTCTGTAACTGGCTGCAATTCAGCTTTACAGCCAGACTTTTTTGCCTCTGATGAATTACATTTCGCCTCTGTTTTTGCAAATATTTAAAAGATCCTGTAAATATTAGAAGTAAAGTGGCTGCAATCTTGCAAGGGATTGCATGGTATTCCTCCTCCCTATTTTTAAGGGCGCCTGCAAGCTTTAACTGCAGTTCAGCTGGCTAAAGGGACAGCAAGGATGAGATGAGATGAGGTTACACACCCTGAAACACTAAGGGTGCTGAGCTGATGTACTCCAGCTGAGAGCTATGCTGAACACATCTGCTGCTCAGAAAGTACTTAAAGCAGAAAATTTAAGAATGACTTTGGCAATGCTCTTTGTGGTTTTTTTTGATCAATGACATTCTTAAACATTGCCACATATTCATCTTTTCCTAGAAATTACTTCTTTGCCTTGTCACCAGCTGCAAAATGCAGTAGCTTGAGTCATTGGCTAATAGATTCGATTTTCTTTCTTGAACGTGTGGCAGTTGGACATTTTAAGGGAAACTGTCTGGAATGATTCATTATAAACAGAAGTTTATCATTTTCTCTAGAACATAGCTTATGACAAACATTTTTACAGACACAAAGTAAATGCCTTGTTGTGTAGAGAAAGCAGAAGTACACTGTTTTCCCAGATGTTCCATTAAAACAAGCATTAGTGCCAGCAGTACTTCCAACACCACCTGTGAGTAAAACACAATCATATCATTTTGAGCACTTTCAGCTACAGATGATGCTGTTTTTGAGAGAGGTCACGAACACACCTTTACGCAATGAGTCCTCCTGGCTGACGTCTGTGGTGCCCTATATCTCACATCTTGTCAGATATTGCTCAGAACACCTCAGTTTAGAAGTGGTTCCTATTAAAAATGCTGTTCTGTAGGAGTAATAACAATAGCACTCCAAAGAAAGGATTGATATCTGCTACATTTTTTGGCAAAACCCACAGATTAAAATAATCCCCTTTGCAGAAGAAACAAAACCAAGTATTAGCTATTTATGTGTTCCATAACATTCCAAGTTCACAATCATACGGGTAATGAAGTAAATCCAGATCTTACTCAGGCTTGCCATGACTTTCAAAAGAAAATGACCACCACTAGCTCATGTTTACACCAGTGGAAGTAAGGACACAATCTAAATACTCTGAGTAAAATGAATACTTCTTCACAACGATCACTGTTAATAAACCTCTTAAGTACTTGCAAAGCGTATGTAGGTATATGCTTATAAAAATCACTACATAGTAAGAAGCCTGGTATGTGGGTTTTTATATTTTTTTTTTCTGTATTATATTAAGAAGGCATGAGTGCTTGATTTTATTTCTTGAGAAGGGGAAAAGAGATATGCTCAACTGCAATGAATGTCCCCACAAGAACTCAGAAACTGATCAGTCAGAGGAGGACTTCTGACTCTATTAGGTACTTTGCTTGTGATGCCTGTTTAATTCAGTAGTGAATGACACCAACTGAAATACATGGCAACTCATGACTCTGGAGATCATTCTACAAAACAAAGTTCATTAAGGCCAAGAAAGACCTGAAAACAGAAAGCAAAATACACAGAAAAAGAAATCCAATTCAAAACCTCAAAATCTGTGAATCTCCACTACATTTGCACTTCCTTAATGACATGCAAGAGAACAGAAAGCCGGTTAAGAAAGGCCTTGTATGTTTGTCTTTCAAATAGCCATACAGCTGCAAAGACTGTTGCTGTCCTTCCCTGAGATGATCTTAAACTACAGTGAGTGGTCTTAGCAGCACAGGGATAGACATGTCATCCTACAATCAGTGTGGCAGGGGATGAATAGAGCACAGTGTTTAGTAATAATTATCAGCATCTCTAAGTTAATACTGCACTACATTTGTGAAAAAACAGAGCCTTCCACAGGTGTGCTCTTGAACTGCAAGGCTGTCCTATGCAGTCCTCCTGCCTGCAATTTCCTGGCAGACGAAGTCATGACCCTCCCACACCCTGCAAAACAATGTTTTCATTCAAAAATGACATAAAATTAAACCATACCTGACCCTTCAGTCACATTTCACTTTAACACTTTGGGCACTTACCTGGTGCAGTTTTGTAAGACACGGTTCTGGTGGGCATGGGTGGTACACTCTTTGTAACAGGGCCTGGTGCCATTTGCAGACCTTGCCGCTGCCTCTTCAGCTCCTCTTCTCGCTCCTGGGCAGCTCTGATCTCTTCTTCTATCATCGACAAAGTTCGCTGTTTCCTTGACCGTAACTTGAAAGGGCCTACGGTCACTTCAGGCTCCTGCGTGGCCAGGATGGAGGCCGTGCTCCTAAGCTCAGCTGCCTCTGAATACTTGCTGAAATAGCTAACTTCATGTTTGCCTTCCTCCACAAGGAACGGCTGGCTGGCTGAGTACATGGGTGACTGCTGCGAATTCTTCCCTTCTCTGAGTCCTGAGTCTTCCTCTTTTGAAGTCTTTGGTATGGTGTCCCTTTTTTCTTGAACTGGTGAAGACACCTGGGGTGGCTCAAACATTGGGTTCTGATGCTCCTTGGAGGCTGGAGCTGGCCCAGTGGTGGCTGGCTGCTCTTGGACTGAGATCTCTTTCTCTGCTGGTATTTCTTCTTCCTCGCAGTTTCCTTTATCCTCCTGCTCAGCTATGGCTTGTTGGATGGCGTTTTGAACAAGAAGGCCAGCCTGGTACTCCAGCTGGTCATCCATCAGCATGGAGTCTGCCAAGGCAGAGGAGGGGGATTCACAGCCTGGGTCACTGAAAGACTTGGAGATGCCTTCACTCCTACTCTCTGCTGGAGTGTCGGCCTGTGGGGTCTGCGGCAGGGAGAAATCTGCCAGCAAACTTTCCTGCAGGGCGCTCATGGTCTCATTGGAGGCACCACTGTCGCTTATGTTATCCATGCTGAAGTCATTAGAAAGGGTCTCCAAGACAGTGGTATCCTGAGACCTAACAGACAAATCATCCAAACCTGAGTCAAGCTCCTCTGGAGGGGAAGAGGTGCTGCCTGACTTTGGGAAGTGGTCTAGAATTCCTTGTCCATCATCTTTCACCACTGTGAAGACCGCTCTTGCACTCATGAATTCTCCATCCTCTGTCCACAGTTTTGAGGCTGGTCCAGCTCTGGGGCTATCACTGCATGGTAGCTCTCTTGCCGTGTCAGCCACAGTAGTCTGGGCACTTTTGTCATCTTCCGAGGCACAGGAGACTTTCTGCGCTTTGACAACTGGGACATTGTTACCTTCTGTTTGCCCACAGACAACAGGTCTTGTCACAGAGGACATCGGCTTGTCCACATATGGAGAATTGAGGCTTTTGTAGAAGGGTTTGATGGAGAACATCTTGGGTGTTCCTGACCGCCTCGGTGGGGCCTGACCCTGAGATGGACCTGAATGCTCCATCAGCTGGAACTGCTTTCTGGCAGCTGAGAAGTCAATTTGCTCAGTGACGATATCCTCTTTTTTGATATTGACTGACTCTGGGGCTACAAAGGAGCAGCTGACCTGTTTGGGGGATGCTGGTGTTGCACCTTGCTGCTGCTGTCTCTCCTTGCGCTCCTTGTACTTCTTGTGAGATTCCAGATGATCTTCATCCAGTTGATCCTCCAGGGGCTTCTCTTGAGGAGGGTTCCACCATTTGGCAGCAATGTTGGGGTTCTTCTTGACAGCCTGGCTCTTAATGAGTTCCCTTCTTTCCTTTTCAAGTTCCATCATTTCTTCCGATTGTCTCACTTTGCGGACTCTGTATTTTTCCTTTTCTTCCTCATCTTCAAAGAGCTTTGAGGGCTTTTTGTCTTCATGGAAGGCTCGCAGTTCAAACTTTGCCTCTTTCTTAAGGGTTGTAAGAGTTGTTTCTCCGTCCTTAGAGGATCTTCTAGAACTGTTTGAAGAAGTGGGACTTCCTGGCACCTTCAGACTCTCCCTAGTGTCTTCTTTCAGTCCACCCAAGGAATGGCCATTAGATTTCAGGTTCTCATCTGTTATGCTAGCTTCACATGCCTCAACTTCCAAGGCTGCCTGCTTGTCAGCTACATTTTCTTCCCTTTCACTGGGTCCTGAATCTTTACTGACAGTAGCAGATGCTCCTGAGCCATCCATAATGGAGATTGCACTTGGTTCAGGGGAGGATGTCCCATTAAAGGTACTATCTGCAGCAGAATCGCAGCAATTTGCTTCCAGCACTTCATCTAGGTATCTGATCTCCTTAGCAACTTCACTGTCCAGAGATTCGTGCCTTTCCTTAAGTCCATTGCGGCTGGCAGCAGAGGAAAAAAAGTGGGTTGGATTGTCTACGGGGTGTGGTGAAGCCACTGTGGTGATGCTTTTGTGTTCAGAAACTGGAACTTCAATTTCCATTTTCTCTTCCTTTGTAGCAAGCACAGTAGCTGGCTCCAAGAAATTGGCACAGTTTTGGTCTCTGTTTTTTCTCAACCGGATGTCATCCTCAGGGATTCTGGAAGATTTCTAAAATAAGAGAACAAAACTATGATGAAGTCCTAAAAAAACTCACCCAATTTTTTGGGAGGTAAACACGATCTGAAAACCAAATCCTAGCACTTCTTAAACTTGAGATTAAGGCATTCCCTCAGAATGTGAAAAAGCAAGGCAAACTATTAACACAAAAAACAGAATTTATCATACCATAAACTGGAAAAGGTATTAAAACAACAACAAACTTTCATTTAAGGATCTCCCATCTGCTTACCATCCTCACTTAGTCATTTTTTCATGCCTGCATCTTGATATGTGACTAGGACTGAGCTCTGGATTTCTAAGTTAATACTGACTTGGCAGTTTAGACTTTTCAAGGATTTGCACATGCAGCACACAAGACCTATGATCTTGGTATTTTAAAAATGCTTTCCACACCTAAAGGAAATCTCATAATGCTTCTACAGATGAAAAGTATTACTGCCCCTGCTTTGCAGAAACAGATGCTTATGTGCAGGAAAGTGATTCATATCAAGTTTGGAAAAAGGATGTGGCAGGGAATGCTCATTTTTTCAGTGGCTCAATCCTGGTCATCAAACACAGGGTAGAATTACATGGTGTTGAAGAGACATGGGGTCTTTCTCCAGCCCACACGGCAACCCACACACAACTGGACCTGAGAGACAGGAAGCATCTGCAACTCCCATGGCATGAAGATCACCACAAGGAGCATGACAGGGACCAGAGTCATGGTCTCCTCCCTCCCACTTCTTTGATCTGCAGCGCAGATGCACTGGATTAATATTTCTCCCTGATGTGTTGCCTCTGCTTACAAGGAGGTTACTGAAAGAAACACTATGTTCAGGTACAGTCAGATTTTACTGGTCAAGCAGCCTAATGAACTTCTGTGAGTAAAGTCTGAAGGAACTTCCAATTCCATTGGCAACATACCAATTAATTCCTCAATAATTCTATATTGCAAAAAGGAAAAAAAAAAAAGAAAACACCCAAAGAAAAGGAAATTTTAAACATCATTCTTCAAAAAGAACTTGCTAACTCTTGCTAACTTCCTACATCATGAAAACCAAAAGTGACACATCTATTTACTTTGACTAACTTTTTAAAACAGAAATATGGTATCTGAGGTCTCTGTTTCCCTTTCTATGTGTGTTTCTATGTGTGAGGCATGGGCTTGGAAAGCAAATGGCAATGATCAAACCCTGTGAACTCAGTGGCCACCAACAAGGGCACCATTGTCTGCTAGTCACCCCCGCCCCCTGCTGTCCCTTATCCAGCATGCTATTAATACACACTGCAGCAGAAGATGATCAACAAGGAGCACAATGGCACTTACCAGTGACCTGAACAATCACATTGCTGCTGGATTTACATAGGCAGTCAAATGCATTTGACACACCTTAAAGAATTACAGGCAGTCAGCCGGAAGAGCTCTTTCTAAAAACACTCTGAAGATCTTTCTGTCTAATTATGTAGTTGTACACGTTTGAAGACACTGCTGGCTTCAGCCACTAGATAAGTCTCTTCTTAATGGTCCTTAAACATTGGAAAAATCTTTAAAAACAATCAATCTGCTTTTGTCTACATATTTTACTCGACACACTTTACTGGTTCTGCTTGCTTCACTTCTTCACTTTCTGTTGAACTCAGAAATACTCCAGCAAAGGTCTCTAGAAGCACTTTTCTTAAAGCATATTGTATTTTTCGTCATTTAAATATCTAAATGTGGCCATTTTCTTCTTTAGTCCTATTAAAGATATATTCAAGAAAGTAGATGTTCTGCAAACAAATACAGAACAAATATAAAAAGTCCTTACTTTTTCAGGTGGGCACAGAAGGAATGAAAAAAATCATAGATACGGTTTCTTTTAACCTGAAAGGGCAAGAATTGCACTTGATCTGCTGGCAAGGCTCCACCGACACAACCAGTACTCAGGTGACTGGATTAAGACTGCAATGTCTGTTTGATATCTGGGTTTAAATCTTCCCTTCTTGACTCGCGGGTGCAAAAAGGAGTATGTTGGTTCCTGGAGCAGCGTGTGCAAAGTGCAAGACCGATGGCTGTCCTCTGTTACACAAACCATGGGTACGCAATTATGCTCCTGCTAATATTTGCTTCTAACTAAACTGATCAAAGCCACTAATGATATTGGTAGGTAACTATGTGTCCTCTGCAGCCACAGGAACATATCGTCAATGGACACAGAAAATCAGTGGCACTGCTGCCACTGAAGCACATCTACCTGAAGAGCCAAACCAGACTAAAAGGGTCCCCTGTTCCCGTGCTTCTGGTACCTCCACTCATGGAGCTGGGAATATAGCCCTGGTGGTCCCAGAGACTGCATTCACTAAAGCATGTCTACTTCCATCACTGCTTTAATGTATGAACCACTGCGGATCACACCACACCTGGATATTCAAATTAGATGACAGAACCACAGGTACAGTGTTCTACTTAAATCTCTTAGCCAGTAAGAGCCTATCCTCTCATCATAGCTGCAATCCATAGCTCACAAATAAGGCACACGCACAGAACTGTCTAATCAGGGCACGCATTTGTGATGGCATGTAACTCTGAAAGAGTATGTGTCTCTGCAATTAGTGTGGCACATGTAATTATGTAGCAAAACAGACAATTATGCAGTAAAAGCTCTGAGGAAACATTTGCTACTCATTGGAGGAGGCTTTCTTTGCTAGAAATTAGCAACTGAGCATGAAGAAGGGCTCCTGGAATGGCATAGAATCCAGTGAGGAATGCTAGGAGAGGAAAAAATACGATTAAGAACTCACACAATTTTCTTCCTCAACACATTCCGGCAGAATCTGGGGACAGCTTTGTGAGGTCATGGCAATGAGAGTATGCTCCAAGCACTCCTGTAAGAGCAGAGTCAATCTGCTGATTCTAATTACTTTTAGAACAGAACTGAGATAACTAAGGATGAAAGCAGCTGATAAAAAAAAAAACTTTTCAAGACAGCCCAGGCCACAGAGCCTGCTCAGGATAACTGGCTGGGTGTGGGAGAATGGCACCTCAGGATGACGACACCGACACCGTGCATGGGAGGAGGCTTGGAGGAGGAGGGCGGTGGGACACACACAGACCCCCTGCCTCAGCTGTTTGGCAGAAGCAGGCGAGCTTTGGAGGGGACCGCTTTTGCTCCTCAGCGACAAACCCCCCACACCAGCAGCTTTGTATTTGCCGCCTACAGGGAGGAGGCTTTTCAAAGCCTGCACCATTACAAAGACCTGTGAATGGGAAATGGGCTGCATTCAATCCTAACTGTAGTCAGCAATACAGCATTCACAGAGATTCCTTTAAACTGCTCATCTAGACCCAGATTTTCCAGAAGTTGCTGTTACATTTACACAACCTCTGAATGTGCATTCATTTCTGTTTAAGTCAATGCAACGGGGTAATTAGAGTCACTTCTACAATGCTGCTGCACTTTACTAAACCACACTTATTAGCAGCTTAGAAAATTATTAGCATATTTTCTCTTTGGCTGAATTCTTCATCTACAAAAGTGTAAGTGTTTGGGAAATCAATTCTTTTAGAAGGAAAAAAATGTGGGTGTGCTACTAGCAAGACCCAGCAAACCTACTGCCAGTGCCTTCCTTTGTTTGATGCAACACAAAATGCCTACGGAAACAAGGGGGAGGCAATCCTTCTGAGCCACATCAACATTCTTCCGAAGCAACAGTGGTTGTGGTGAGGACGGAGAGGAAAAGAGAAAACAACTGAGAAGTTTTATGGTTTAAGAATCTAAAACAGCTTCCTCATTGCACGATCCTACAATCACTCCAGCCAAGTTTCAGGACAGTTTTTGATATTGTTGGTCTCCTGGCTTCATTTGCATTGTCAACCTTCCATTTCTTCAGCTTTCATCTTCTTTTGAAGATGTCCTGTATTTCATCTGCTTCTCCTCCCACTACCTGGGCACTGAACCAGTGTTTTGTTCAACCCTATCCCCTCTGCTCTTGGATCTGACTCTTGGGCCGACCATACCTCAAGCAGTTTTAGTACTAAAACCACATTTGCATGTGGCTGACTGGCTAATCCATAAGTCCTTGATGATGTCAACCATCTTATCCCTCTCCACCTACTGTCTTGGCCTGCCTCTCTTTGCAAATGAGAAGGAACCAAATGATGGATTTGTTAGGAGGCTGACTCTGGCAAACCTTCAAGAGAGCAGCTGCTTTCATTCATCTCACCCTTTGGTCACCAGTCACCACCTGCGTAACAGATGGAGCCAATCTCAAACACTACAAAGATACAAAAATCAACTGCACATCTGTGCTTCTAGACAGCCCTCTGGTCCAGGGACAAAACTCCTAGCCAACACAGATATTTCTCCATGCTTGCTTGTGACAGCAAGTATGGCTTTAGAGAAGTCATTTTCTGTAGAAGGATGGTAAGACATGGTGTTGCAAATCGTAACCATCAAGAAAAGCCTAGAGTTGTATGAGGTGGTAGCACCCATCCATCACAGCTCATTTTCTCCGCCACACAACAGGTGCTCATACAGGAGCCATCATCCCACCCCATCCCAGATGGGAAAGGCAGCCCAAACCTCTGTGGCAGCTCCCGTCTCACAACGGCTCGTGCGCTTCCTTCATCCCTCCCACGGAAGGCTCTCATGGGGCAGCTGCCACCCCATTCACCTCCAAAAATGTGGTAATCCTCCCTCGTCACTGGAGGGACAAGAATGCACCAGTGGAAGCCTTTGCAGAAAGCAGTCTGAAGACACAGGCCAAAGTCTTTGTGTTTTGGAAATTTTCTGTTGAGGGGAGCTAAGAGAAAGCAGTAGCTAAAAAAAAAAAGGTTCAGAAGATCCCAGAACTGAGGCAAAAACAGGGATATAGATGATGATGCAGAGTTCAAGGAAAGAAAGGGGATTTCTATTGACATTCCCTACAGAAACCATTAATCTTCATTAAAAGAAAATCAAACCCAAATACAAACTCAAAGTGTTGCCTTGTTCCTATGTAAAAAGGTCTCCTTTTTTCACACTGTATTTTATACTGACACCTAAGGGTTTTCAAACTACTATGGAAAGTTTTGTCCGGAAAAATTACAAGTTTTCACTTAATGAAATAAAATTCAAGTTTCAGAGAAAAATAAATCCTCAAATCCTGTAGTCAAATTTTGAATTTAAGATATGTTAAGGCACGTGCTGGCACTACCTTGAATAGTTCCAGTCATAATCCTATTTACACACAAAAAGCAAAACCTGTTCCTCTCAGAGGAATAGGTGCATTACACTGTGCATTACACAGTGTCTTCAATACACAGACCAAAACCATTTCTGGTAACTGAAATGTGTAAGTGTTGAGTGTCACAATGACATTCTCCATAAGCAGCTCTCTATGCTCTTCAGTGACTATTTTGAGGTAGCCAGACAGTACAATTTTTTTTTTATGGAACGCTGGCTTGTCTCCTAAGCTCTTCAGAAATCACAAGGGTACATTCTAAAAATCAATGCAATTTCATACTACTTCCCCCTAAGAAGCAGTGAAGGGCTCTTTTGGAATACAGACAGTAATAAGAGATGTGGTTACTTGGACAGTTTGCTGTGTGGCATTTTCTAAGTGGTCTTCCTATTTTGTTTTCTCATCTGTTTTAGAGAAGAAGTTGTGATTGTATTTGTTCAGGAAACATATGAAAAGCTTTTTCATTGCATCTGAGCCACAGGCTTCAGCTTCCCCATGTGATACACTTTAAAGCTCTTTTATCAAATCAAACTCCAGTCTTCTTTTGCTGCTGTAATAAATTAAAGATGGATAAAACTATTAATACTTTAATGATAAACATATACTATATGGTAGGATGTTTTAATGATGAGCCCATAATCAATTGATACTGTATTTTTCCAAACATGTCTCTATAGCTCCAGTATTTTCTGTGCCCTCAATGAGAAATAGCCTAAGTTTTTCCTGGGTAAGTCAGGATCCAAATTTGGAATAAACCATACTACTTCCCACTAACTTCAAGGTATGTAAATGAGAAGCAGTTTTCTACAGGAAGGAAAACACCTGATCCTGTATGCCAGTTTTTTCCTTTGCTTCCTGTAAATACAGATCTGGTCTCTCTGCGAAGAATTTGCAACCCAAATGACTGGATTCCACCAACTGCTATAGGAGCAAGAAAAACAAGTATCTTCCTTCTTTAATGCTTGTGCAGCTGTTGTAAAAATGCAACAATAAAAGGCTAACTACTTTTTATTAAATATTTTGATTCCTGCAAAGAACTGTAACGGCATGAAGCACCTGTATGGCCAAAGTTACTTATACAGAAATTAGTATTTAGGGACAAAAGGCTGCTAACTTCTGAATAAAAAGAAATATCACTTCTGATAAAGAAAAAACATTGCAGAATTTATCAGAGTTGTGATATGGTTACATAGCTGGTAGAAAGGAAAGCAATATATATTCAAGCGGTGTAGACTTGGATACTACTCTGTGTGGGGCTGGTTAGTTTTGCTATGAAAGCGCCGTTCCATTCTACAGTAATCAAGACGCAAATTTGAAATTACAGGAAGCTGTGATTAAACTTTCCTTCAGAAAGTGCAGCACCTTTTGGTACTTCCAGTCTACACTCCTACCCACACCCCATTTTCTATCAGCCACACATAGGGAGAACCAGGAGCTTCAAAGCACCCAAGAAATCAGTAAATCGGTGATGATTTCAGGTACCAGAACCTGCATTCAAAAGGCCATTCTCTTGTTCTCTACACTGTAATGTAGGTCAGCTTGAAAGCACAACTGAATTAGAGCAGTAAATGCATGCATAAGAATGCTGTTCATCCAGAAAAATGTGTTTTTATCATCACTCTCATCAGTTCAAATCCCACTTGTGATGGTCCTTTCAGTTCCAAAATGATTTCTACCTCAAAAGAAAAATGCAACACCAAGTATTTTTCATATTGCTTCACTCTATTCCGTAGGACAGAATGAGGAGCACTGTACACCCTATGTGCAGGGATGGGAAACAAACCAATGCTGCAGAGGGACAGCACTGGACTCAAGGTCAATACAAACCATGTTTATGTGTTAATCAACCACCCCACCACAGATGGTTAGTACTTTTTAACTTCGTTACGCATTTTTCCTAAGGCTTATTTTTCTGTGGCTTGTCTCTAAAATCTGCCTTTGCTGAAACAAGATTGAATACTTCCAACAGCTGGGATACTTGATTTAAAAAGGTTGTGGTGCCAAGTCACTTAAAATGGTAAATATGATCCACTGAAGCAGCCTCCAATGCTACCTAAGGAAATGCAGTGGTTTGCTGGAGAAATAAAGAGCACTGGATCCAACTATCACATTTACACACAATCAGAAAATTATCCCACAGCCTAGCAGGGAATGTAATGCATGATACAATCCTTAATTTCTTCTTCACAGCTGAAGGTCACAGATGAGGTCCTGTGCCATGAACTGTTGCACTTGCAGAGTCCACTTGGACAGGCTCCCCTTAGCTGCTGATAGTGCATCTGAGCTAAGGGCTCTGTTGTTAGTAGCACTGACACTCAGCCTCTGGTTTGATATTAAGTGAATGAGGAGAAATCCCAGCTGAATAAGAACAAGAAAATGTTCAGCTTAAACAGACTGCCCAATACAGATACTGAGCTGAGCAGAACACGACTTTTGAATGTATGCATAAAAAATCAGTTTCACAAAATGCTGCAGCTGAAATCTGCACAGCACATGTCGAGGATGGAACAATTGCTCTGATAAAGCATGATCTAATCCCAGTGGGGAGGGGAAAGGACGGTAAACTAAGCCTTGCTCTTAATACTCTCTAACCCATCTAGATAATGTCAGCACAAGGAAAGAGTGACCTTTCTGGTCACTTGCACAGAAAAAAAAATGAGGCAAGGGGATTTCCAGAATTCCTTAGTCTTTTCATTAGGTGCAAGGGGGTTCTTGTTCCATCTAAAGAATGGATCTACAACCCTCCTATGTAAATGAGAGATCTAGAGAAAAATAAAGGCATGTTAATCATTTCGGTGCATGAGAAAGGGACCTCCGGAGGAAGGAATTTGGGTTAGGCAGGGGCAGGAGGAAGGTAGTAAACTGAGACAAAAGGCCAGGCAGTTCATTTGCTCTCAGAGCAGATCTTATGGTTGCTAGGAAAACTGGTTTAATAGATGTGAGGAACAGAGATAAACCTGCCATAAACACACAAATAGGCTTTCTGAGATATATTAGTATTACTAAAGTCTTCTGACGATACAGATTCTTTCACTGGCTCATACAATTCTGTAAACCTGTCATAAATGGCAGCCTAAACAGCATTTTCTGAACAAAGATAGATGATCTCTATGCTGGAGCTCCTTCACCCCTTACTTTCAAGGGCAATATAGAAGGAACTGAAATGCTTTAACAGAAGCAACCTCCTACAAACTTTTGCAAATAAAGACTAAGATAATTTTTCTCTTTTTTTATTTCACTTCTTTGCTGCAGAAACACCAACTGATGGAGATCATACTACTTTTAACTATTTCCTAAAGCTTAATAAATATTTGCTGCACTTCTGAAAGGCACGGCTGCTCAATATCTACTGGAGTTTGACAGTCTGGAGTGCTGCCACAGAGGCTATGCTGGGCTAAAGGAGCAAATTGTGCTCAGAAATGTAAGGCTAAACATCTGTTTCTTTGACAGCTAAAGAAGGTTAAGAATTATTATTGATGTTTTGTCTTTATCAAGAGGACTTGTTACAGCTGCTCTCATCCATTAGATTAAGACCCATCACAACAAAATCTCCTTAAATGAAGGTATGCCTACGTAACCGTGCACAGTGCAGTGTGTCTCACTCAATAGTACCCTGCTCTGCCAGGAGCACAAAGAGCAGGACAGTGTTTACTCACTGCAGGCCTTGGGAGGGTTAGAGTCTGAGGGCTCAACCAGTCAGCTGGCTTGAGCACTATGGATTGCTTTCTTCAGTTTTTCAAGTAAATGGAGTTATTTTAAAGTTAGAGACCCCTAACACTCTCTACTAAGAGAGTGCATGTAGTGGCTTAAAAAGGTCCCTGTTTATAATTAGCTTTACCCAAAATGTATTTTAGGCTGTTACCTCCAGACTCAGGCAAAAGCAGATCACTGGAACATTATAAAAAGAAACCTGAAGGAACATGAAGAAAGGATATCTACCCTAGTCTTGGCTCAAAAATCACTTGATTTATGTAAGTGAAGAGGGGGAAAATATGATGGTGATCAAAGGATGTAACTGAAGCCTCTGCCAACAGCTGATTTATACACACAAGTGGGGAAGAGAAGCTGCTTCCAGCAAGAGCCTGGCACACCACCTCCCCTGAGTCATGCTCTCCAATGTGTCACCATGCCCAGAGTTCATCAAGGAACTACCACATAAAAATGCTTTCACTCTAGTCCCTTTTTCCAGAAACACACCACGGATTAAACAACGCTTGGGGTACAAGCGGGAGATTTTACACAAGAGCCAAAACCTTGTAACTCTAATGCACTGCAATTCACAAGGTTCTTCTTCTAAGGGCTTGCATGTAATTTAATTTTCTGGATGGCACACGTAGAAAAATACCCATCCAAAGATGCACACCTGCAAAATGAAACCTGCTATCATTAAACAATGAATCCAACGTAGCCAGGATGATCAGGGGACTTTGCCAAACCACTTCAATAAACATCCCACAAGTAAATAATACTTAACAGAAAAGTTAAAAAGAAAAAAAAAGTTGAAATGACTACAGGGTCTATAGAACAGTTTTGCTAGTAAGAGGCCAAATTCGTATAGTCTGTAAGAAGGAGGATGTTGCTAAATTCTCCACATACCATTGCTGTCCCTAGGCTATAAATGTGACCTACCATGTGAGTGTGGTGTTGTGAACAGTTAGCAGCTTCATCTAAGCTTTGCACATAACACAAACTAAGCATTACAGTCATCTCACTATCTCCTGCAGGAGAGTGTTTCATTGAAAGGGAGACTTGGATAGGATTTTTTTCCTAATTCCTTATTTGGGAAAAAGGCAGTTGAGAAATTCCTGGGAGTAAGACATCTCCTTTCAGCACCTACTACTTCCTGTCCCTCTGCCCCTGCTCCCCTCTCCTCTTCCAAGCAAAAACTCATTACTCCTGCTGAAAAGTCACTGATTAAATGACCTACAGCACATCTGGACTACATTAGGCTATTATTTGATTAAGGCATTCATCACTTGCTCTTTCAGCACGTGGAGAATTAAGATAATGATGGAGGAAAATGGTGTTAACTGAACTGGCTATTCCCACTCAAACTGGTCTGCTTGAAAAGTCCTTCAGATTTCTCAGTTCCTCACTTATAGGTTCTTTTTTACCTAATTACAGGAAAATTAAATAAATAGTGGTTAATTCATTTAATGTTGGCAAGATCATTAAAGCCAATTACGCTGTTACATTAAGGGTTGTATTTCTCAGACAATTTGCTATCTGATAGGAAATGTCTGCTTGGAGGTATTTTAAACAATCATAAAAAGGCTCAGCATTAAACTGCAAGCAGCACCTCACATTTCTGTACAAACAGAAGTTTGACACATTCCAGATCAAATTGCTTTAGAGGAGAGGGGGGCAGAGACAAAAATGGCTTCTCAAAAGAGTATTGTTTACTAGCACATCACACAAGACAAACTCAGTTTTCAGTATTTGAAGTGACTGCATAAAACTTCATCTATGGAGCCTGTGTACAGAAAAACAAAAGCACAAGGTAGAAGGAAAGATCATGTCAACTTGGCTTTCAGATGCTTTCCCCTAAAATATTCTTCCTCATTTCACAGGAGTTAAGGAATGTGCTATCCTGGCACGTGCACTGAGGGTTCATCGGGAATGATGTTGCTGCTAAATGTGACTGCTCATGGTACTATGTTTAATTTCCTTCAGTGTTAAACAACTATAAGATGAAGCTGAACAGACACCCTGAAAGTGTCTTTATGAGCTGAAGTTTGCTATACAGTGTCAAGAAGGATAACACACTCGACGAGTGGGAAACATACCCCTCCACAGCAACTAAAGAAGTCAGCCAGAAGACTCTCTGCAAGTGCTGCCTAAGGAATATACTCACTGCATGTGCTGCGTGGTTTCTCTAGTATCAGATGCACAGGATATACAAAAAGTATCTTTCCTCCTTGGAATCAATATTCTTCTGTATTACATCTATGTAGAAAGTTGCAAATTTCACAAAGCTCTGCCTACTGCTTGCAATGAACAAACTAGCTACAAAGAATTCCACAAATTTGTGGTATGGTAAATACTCCTCCCGATATTGAATGATAAAGGCGCAACGAAGATACATGTCACAGGTGAGAAATCTTAGCTTACCCTTACTCTGTTTCTGTAAACTCTGAAGCAAACTCCAAATATGCTGTTTTCCACAAAGGCCTTCACTCCTTAAGTCACATTCCTTCCCCTACTCATTAGAGGACTGATGTCATAGGTTGAGGGAGGGCTTGCTCAAAAAACAAACAAACAAATAAAAAAACCAAACAAAAAAAAAAAAAAAAAAAAAAAAGAAGAAAAAAGGAAAAACAAGAAAGTAAAAAAAGGAAAAAAGGGAAAAAGAAGAAAGAAGGAAAAAAAGAGGAAGCCCACACCCTCAGCCCACTCACAGAGAGTCTCTTTTAAAGGAAAATTCCCGTTCACTCTACTCATAAGGAGCATGACTTCACTTAACCTGTACGGGAGCCATCTCCTTAGGGATACTTTCAAAAGCACTGTGTTGGCAACAGATCTTAACACATGTTTTCAGCTAACATAAGCAGGGGTTTACTGTTGTAGGTTCATTTTTTTTTGTTTGGTTTTTGGGTATTTTTCTGGAGGGGGAGGGGGTGGCTGCAGGGAGGTCCACTAACCTACAGCACAGCATGTGGCTGGCTTAGTACTAGGAAGGAGGAATCGCATGAAGGGCTGCTGTGAAAGACACAAGTTCCAAGAAGTAACCAGCAGTATTTTTTACCTACAAGGAATAACAAAATGGCTGGACTATATTCTTTCCACAGGAGAGGCTGCAATGTTAATTGAAGTGCTTAGGGCACCTTTGGTAACATGTTTCAGAAGTCTTAGGTCAGAGCAGTGGTGTACAGCCTGTATGAAAAGTACCAGCCAAATGGAAAACAGCTGAATAGAAAGAATGCAAAAAACCCCCATCCAATTTTAGAGAGGAGGGTGACCAGGAAAGAAAGCACAGTGTTTTCTACAGTATAGTACTTGTTTATTACTGCTGCCTCTGGGCTAGTGACATTTGAGTACCCTTGGATTAGGTTTCCTGGAGGCTTAATAGTTAAAGCTAAAAACATGAGCTATGCTGACCAGATATCCCCTGCAATGGGATAACTTTGGGTTAAAATGGCTTGAATTCAGTGTCAGACATGTTGCTATAGATGATACAGTTTAAGGGCTGAAAGCTTACCTGAAGAATAAGATACTGACTTGCTTTCTTACTACTTCTAAGGCATCAGCAAAGGGAAGGCACAGCCATTCTTTACCAGCAATGATGAAAATGAACAGCAGTGACATTTTTGACAGGAGAACCCTTGAAGGCAGTGGTAGCTCACTTCACCAGATGCTCCACCACCTGCCTGAGCCACATTAAATGAGGCAAGTCAGGTCTCTACAGCGTTAAATGGGCAGGTAAGAAACTCTGTCATCTGTTGAATGAATCTATGAAAACAGAATGTAAATAAGGTCTCACTGGAAAAAAAAAGAAAAGGCACTCAACATTCCTGTCCTAAAATAAAACTGAGTGGTTTTGGTGAGCCTAAAGTGACAGAAATACTGTGTGCTTTCATATACTACCTCCTACACTGTCTGCACAAGGAGTAGATATTATAATACATTAGTTATAGATTTCACAATATTAGCTATTTTTATTCCCTTGGATCATCCCAGAATTCTACACTATCAAGAGGGATAGGTGTCCAACAGAAAAATAAAATACTGTATTAAAGTATATGGATTTAAAATGCAATTTCTATATAGCTGCTTATTGATTAAATAAAAATTTTAAGTAACCCTGCTTCACCTGTGGTCACCGAAGAAGAGAAAGGTCAGAAGATACTTATCTTCCATACTCTTCCTGACACCAACTGTCTAAAGCCCCACGAGCCTGGGAGGCCACTGGAGGACAGAGCTGTTACTGGAGCACTACCCAGGTATGCAGGAGATGGAGCTCAAGACCCTTGTTTGATAGAGACTCATGGGAGTTGTCCATTTGACATGCAAATACTCTGTTTTCACTGAAGTCTAAAGGAGTTGCACTTGAAAATATCTTTTTTTTTTTTAATTACCTGTTTCTCATACCAACTAGTTTTGAAAAACAAGAATGACTTGTCCTTAACATATTGGTATGTTTCAAGAATGAACTGGGCTATTAGTAATGATGTGTGTACAGTATAGCAGTGTAGCTTTAGTAGCAAAGGCAGCAGATACACACTGTTAAGCCATCTTTTGCTAGAGCTGGCCTCAGATAAACAAACAAGCTTTTCTCCCCTCAGGAATTCAGACCCACCATTACTGTCAGCTTTAAATAAGTTGGGTTTTTTCTTTTTTTTTTTTCCTGTTGGTTGGTTGTTCGTTTTGGGTTTTTTTCTTAAAGCCTTAGTCTCTCCTGATACAACCTCAAGTTTATTTAAAAAAAAAAGTTACAGTGTTCTTGGTTGAAGCAAAAAGCATGAACAGAAACTTGAAATGGTTGACTGATCAAGAAATAAATAAAAATGCAGACATTTAACTCAAAGTGGTCCAAGAACACTTTAAAATTATTCCTCCTAACTTCCTGAAGTGCAAAGATTATTGACATCTCTGAATTTTAAACCAATACATGACTATAAGCAGTAAGCCCTGGGGGCCTCTGCATCATGCCATACTGAAATGCAGTAAGTGTATGAAGATTGAAATGTAGTGGAGAGACTATATTAGTATCCACCAAACAGTGAGCAAGTATTAATTTCTGGAGACATAAGGAGCAAGATTGTAAAAGATAAGAGTGCTGGCCTCAGTATCTGAGAAAAAAAGGGACCATTATGAAGTGAATTAACTGTTTCAGACCCTAATTTTCCAAATTTGCAGCAGTAATGCACATTAAATGCAAGGATGCTGGGTTTCATGACTAAATCAGTGTATATGGAAAGCTAGTGTAAGGCAGCAACTCCTGTTTTTATTCTGCAGATCTGAGGATCCTTAGGTCTACAGCCAAACTTGTCCATCAGAGTGGCAGGTCATATGCAATTTCAGTGCTGAATAGCCAGAAGACTGCCCTGTCCATGCCACAAGGCCACCTGTAGAGGCAAATGAGATGTGTAAGCTATAGCTCAGCCAGTCAACGAACAAGATGTAGGTTCACAATGTTCTCTGCAAGGGTGTTGTGACTTTGGGAGACCTCCTCTATGAACCTTAAAGATACGTGATGAGATCTGAATCTGAGGCACAGTCTATGCTTTGAGTGTTTCTCAGAGAAGCCATCTCAGATTTTAGCAGCTGGGTGCAACTTGTGGTTACGGTTAAACACAGATTCTTTAAAATGTGGCAGCAATAGTGATTTGCAGTGTTATATCTCCCGATTAAGCAGTAACAGAATTATAGTGGTCACAAGCCCTTTCAGCTACCTCAGGACACAGATGCAGCCCAAAGACCACACTGGAGATAACTGCACCACTGAAAGCACAGGGTCATTGCTGCAATCTGTTGTAAAGAGCTAATTCTGTTCTTTTAACATGTTGTTGGAAGAAAAAAAAAAAGAGAGAAAAAAAGGAGAAAAGAGAAGAAGAGAAAAGAAGAGAAAAAAGGCAAGGCAAAGGCAAAGGCAAGGCAAAAGCAAGGCAAGGCCAGGCAAGGTGGGAAAACGGGAAAGGGGAAAAAGAAAGAGAAAAGAGAAAGAAAAAAGAGAGAAGAGAGAAAAAAGAGAAAAGAGAAAAAACAAAGATGGGTTTCTCTTTATGGAAAGTATACACAAGCTTAACATAAACCAAGCAAATCCTCTTGTGCATCCCTTTCCTGTTCAGGGAGTAAATACCCTGCCTGACTTTCTGAGTCTGTTGGACTAGCACCCTTATGTGACCAGTAAATTTAAGATGTGCAAACCAGAAGAAAAAACAAATATCAAAACTATTCCCTTACCTCCTTCTGTATCAATGTCTTTCCATAACACATATCTCACTGGAGAAAGTGCTATCCCTCTCCTCTGTATCACAGCAGAGTTGTGTGCGCATGCAGGAAGGTCTTATGGGACCAGAGTCACCATTTCAGCTCGTTATCTTCAAACTGTATTATCTCCACAGACAGCTCTGTCTTGGGCAGCAAAATGAAAAGTGCCCCAGAAGGCTGGCTGCTTGAAGAAAAACTGGTGCTTAAGCATGCAATTGCTAAAGTTTACTAACCATTTTAAGGATCTCCTTCTCATTTTCAACACCTCCTCTGCAAATCTACCCTTAACAAACCAGTGGAGGGTGAAATATGGGTGGTGAACATCAGAGGACATCTTGTGCAAAGAACCAGAGTAAAACAACAAAGATACAGGAGATGCAGTAAGGGTTTTAATGCCAGCCTGTCACTGGTTGGTTTGGTGCTTTGTGGCTTTTAAGTGAATTGTTCTATTCTTCTGCTTTCTCTTCACATAAAACATTTCTGATCCCGTTGCATGGCCTCACCAGCGTGGGGAGATGCAGGGAGCACAGGTCAGGAGAGGGGGAGGCATTTTTCTGAGCAGGTTCCCATCCACCCATGATGCCAGTCCAATCATGTCTGCTCACAAGCTGAGTTTCAATTTTTGGCAGAGGTGGCTCATAGCAGCCACAGGAGCCAATCTGACAAAATTCCTTCTTGCAACAAATACTTTTAAAAAATAAATAGTTTTCTTGAATATTTCCTCATGTTTAAGGGGCTATTTGATAACAAGCAATTCCAAAGAATTTTATCTGGTGAGCAATCTTAATTGTTCTTCCTCCTCCTTTTACGGAAATCAGGAGTTTTAAACCTAAAGGACACTTCTGTTTATTTTAAGAGTACAAATTGGCTCTGTCAGTTTAATTTCCCCTGGTGCTGTAACCAGACCTGCTGTTTTTTGTATAAAGCCAACCTGCATGAGACAGAAGTAAAACCAATTTATGAGATATGCTGCATGGACAGTTTGCTCACACCTCAAACCTCTCCTTTCCAGAGCAGACCCCCCACCTGACACCTGTATTTCAGACAAAGTATTGACTGCTGCTGTAGCAGCAGGAGAATAACTGCTCAGCATGAATTACACAAGGATGGCCACCAAAATAAATTCCAATAGGAAACTGTGACATTAAACCTTGATTGGGGAACAGAGGGCTTTAAAATTCACTAGTGCTTTGCATTTTCTGGGTGATTTGCAGTGGAAAGGTGAAATAGGGGGAAGGGTCCAGTGCCAGGCTCTGGCACTGCTTGCTGTCAGGACTGTGTCTTCTTATGACAGAAAAAGACTACAGCTTCTTCGGAAAGAAAATGCCTCCAGTGTGTACTTGTACTTCCATCAATGTCTACTCATGCTGGCAGCTGGGTTGGGTAATGTGAGTAGGAAATGTTCAACCCTGTTGAAAATGAAGAGTTTGCGTTCAACCCAACTCAAATAATACCTGGAGGCCCTCTCTTGATGCTATTTGGATTAAAATTAATTTCCAATGCTAAAACTGGTCTTCATTCTTATTCCCATACTGAACAGGTAAAATCTCTTAGAAGAAGTGTTCACGCTTGACTGCTCTGAAAACTGGGGCTTTGGGGGCATTCTCCATTCAGAAAGAAAGTGGCACATGGCATGTTTAGTACTCCCATCACAGCAAAGATAAAATACCTTGTCAAAATTATCAGGGCTGGAGACATAAATGCCAGTCAGCTGACAGTGCTATGTGTCACAACAGGATGATGTCTGGAGAAATAAGTGAGAAAGGTCATACAGCATCCCACTTACTTGTTTTCCTCAGATACTTACAGTTAATATTTAGCTGTTCACCTCCTTACTTACTCTCTCGCAAGCAAAAAAGGAATCTGAAATGACGACTTACATTTGTTGCAAGCCATTTATAGGGGGAAAGACTTCCTTTCCTCTGTCGTCTTCTCTCTACCTTTTCAGTACCTCTCAAAAACACTGGCTTACCCACGTGCTTTTATTGTGGGTACTGAGGTGGGTGAAAACTCCACAACCTGTGCCAGCAGATGTGACCACTGCTACCCACTGTGATTCCTGTGGCATTGTGCTACAGTCTCTTCACCTCCACTCTTCTGAGCTTTAAAAGTGTTAAGCTCATTTAGGCACCCCTCCCCAGAGAGGTGTGCAAGCAGATGAGCGACTCCTTAGTGTTAAAAGTGAGGTAACCCAAGCCAGCCTGACGTGCACTCACAACAAGAGTAGGACACCACTTTGCTCTGCTGCAAGCCAACTTCAGCTGCTTCGTGCTCCCATGTGTGTGGCGTGCACGGACACCAAGGGAGTAACTGAGCAGTCCTCTATCAGTTGCCCAGTGGGAATGGTCCTGTGCAGGCTCTTGCTTCTCCTTAAATGCAAAGTGATTTGAAGAAGCCTCCTCTGGACTGATTTTAAATGTTAGCACTTGAGATGACCTACATACTAAGGCTGTTTCTCAGGTAAACATAAAAGATGACAAAAAAAAAAACAACACACAAACCAAATCATTCCCCAACCACCCCAGTTAAAACAAGCAATTTATTGTGGCAGCAAAGAACCTGTGCACATTGTTTGTTTTGATTTGTTTAGATAAGGTGGCTGGGAACAAAGATCATCAGGAATTTTGAAAAAGCTGATAGAAAAATGTTTGTTTTAAAACAGAACAAAATGTTTAGGTAACTCCCAGAGTTGCAAGTTGGAGCTTTGCTTGTTAAGACCAAATCTGAGCTTTTTAACTTGGGTGCTATCTTTTAGAGTTACATGTCCTGCACTGGCAAAAGACAGGGGGATGTTCAGGGTTATGGGAGACATAATTTCTTCAGTGGAGTCAAACTTCTTCCCATGTTTACAGAAAACCTTCTGAATTTTGAGGGAGCTAGAAGTCACAGTGAATATTCTTCAGGCTGTTTGCAGTTTACCTGGGGTTTCAGAAGAAAGTCAGGCTCTCAAGAGAGCCTCTCATTACCCTCTCTGAATATGTTAAATAAAACAGACTTACAGTAAGTTCCTCTAAACATAATCCAAGAATATGGGGTTCTTCCAGATGCAGAGCTGCTGTAGCTTTGAACAACACAGTACTAACTAAACATATATATAGAAAATTAGAAAGGAGAGATCCTAACAGTCTAGGAAAAAAGAACACTTAGCTGCAATAACAGCACTCATTGCTATCTGCCATCTACCTAAAGGAGACCAATAAGAAACATAGGGCAACTTATCAACATAAACTACATATGATTAGTCTATTACAAACCAAGAATCAACATTACAAAATGTCAAACAGCCCCAAGCTTAGAAAACATGTGTATATTTCAAGTTGCATTTAATGCTTCTTTTGCTGTAATTACTCAGCTGTTATTTCTTCTATACTTAATATTGGCAAATTGGTCATAACACATCCAATTTTGTTGCACTGCAATTGATTTGTTTCATTAATAGGGTAGCTGGTTTTGATTAACAGGGAAGCTAAACTTCACAAGAGCCCAGGACTGCATTTTCCTTGAAGAACAGCTGTACACAGCTCAGGAGATGCAAGCAGACCCTTTCTGGTCTAAAAACACAGTTTAAGTTCATTCCACAAAAACCTTCAAGAAATCCATAATCTTGCTTTCCCCTATGACTCCAGAAAGGTGTGGGAAAAGCGAACACAAGTAAGATGTGTGCTGGTCCCAGCTTAGGTCTCAGACATATAACTAACACAAATAGAGGATGATGCCATTAAGCAAGACTACACATAAACTGACAAAGATAAGCCCTGTGATGCTTAATCAAATGAGCCGGGGTATATCAGGAAACAATATGCATCTTTAACTACAAAAGAAACACAAACATGCATTCCCTGATCACAGCCATGCTCTAGCACTTAGAGGCAATTATCTGAATTTTTCTAGTAATGTCTTACTGATAAGCTTGTGTCAAGGCACTGGCTTATCTTCCTAGTCATTATGAATTTCTTCTAATGCTCCCTGCTAAGCTTCACTGAATTGATGGCACTGTGCAAAGAAGTGTAGATAGGATTGCAGCATAAAATCCTACATAAATTCAGCATTAAAACGTATCTCATTCTTCAATTAATTAATCAGTGCAATTAATTAAGCTAGTGAAACTGTGATACAGCAAAAATTCCCGTGAAATTCAGCATCCCCCCAAAATTCAGTATTCCCCCTGAAATTTCACTGCTTTCTGAGACACCAGGTTCAACTATAAAACTGGACAGGAGAAAACACAAATAAGCTTGCTGACAGTAAATGGACTGAAACAAGCACCATGTTCCACTATAAGCATACTCTTCCTGATGCAATAATATTTTCTTATTTAAAAAAAATGCTGGGTTGGAAACATCTGAACTCTCTTGCATACTTTGGAAAGGTAGGTTAAGGAGAATGCTGAAGGAGCTTTACCCTATTGGGGCAGAAAACCCTCACAAAGACAAGAAATTTCCAAGCAGCACAACTTGTCCTAGGTCAAGGTAGATGCTCAAGTTCACATAATCAGAAGAAAAGGTAAGGCACTCTGAAAGTCAACACATGTGCAACACATTGCAATTACTTAATCCTGAAGTCTGCCTGTGACTATGAAACTCATGTGTGCTTTAAAGGAAAAATCAATTTAAATGAAAGATGTATAATACCGAAATCTTATAATAGCAACACCTCTGTGGTTTGAGCCCGTTCATCCTGCCTCTGCCCAAGGTAACTTCCCCTAAAGTTCTGTGTATGGACACAATGCTGAAACATGGCTCATCAACTGTCCAGCAGACCTCCTGCTTGGCATTTTCAAGTGTTCAGCTACAATCTGGGATCATGTATCAGTCTCAAAACAACATGCTGTCTCTCACTCCAGTCAAACATCAGCACTGAGGCATCTGTTTTTAATTCCCTCCTCCTATTACAATAATAGCAACAATAAAATCAACCCATAATGATTTCTTGGGCTCAAATCAACTGCTCAGCAAATCAGGACTTTAACAATGACAAGAATGCAGGGTTTTAGAAAGCAATAGCAAATGTTGTACTAGCCTGTGTCCCCTGTCTGCAGCTGTCTGTATGAGCAGTGAGAAGGTGTCTCCAGCAGCGATACACGTGGGGATTGCAGTAATCATAGCTGCACGGAGAAGGAGCTCATCTCATCTTCTTCATGGCATATATCCATCTAAATCTATAAATCTATATATGTAGAAAGAAACAGAGAGGGAGCAGTCCCCACTGTGGTAACTCACTGTGGAGCCAGAGGATGACTTTATGTGGAAGCTTCACCTCTTGCATCTGTGCACATGACAATATATGCTATCTCACAGCAATTCTTAAGTCTGGGAAAGGCTGACCAGCTCAAAGTGCTTTTCCAACCTGTAGTCCTGTATGAAAATATAAGTCTTCACAAAGGCAGCTGGAGAAACATGGGATGGCATGACAATTTCATGTATTAAGAATGCAATTTGGAAAATGCAGGCACAAGAAGAAATCCATAAAGCCCATCTTTCTTTTGCTGTTATAAGGATGATGGGCAGAACAACACTTTGCATATAGTCCCACCCACTAGTACCTCAAACCACACTGTAGGCACCCACCTGCTTCACAACATGCAGGAAATTACCTTCATTTCACAGAATAATCTAAATCAGTATTTTTTAAAACATCTTCCTTAGGAGACCACCTTCCTAGTACATTTTATAAAAGCATGGAGGTTCAGCCACCGATGTTCTCCATTAAGGCAGTCACAAAACTGGGACAACCTAAAACTGGAGAAATACTTGAAAAAACAACAAGCATAAGCAACGTCATATGTGTGACTCACAGCAAGGAACCAAACTTGTGAATTAGATGCCTGGGCCTTAATGCCTTAGGTGTAACACTGGACCCAAGACACTATAAAGCCCCTGAGATTTTACCCGGGAGCTGCTGGTGAACAGTTCCATGACATCACTTCCTCTCTCCCCACTCCAGATGTCCTTTTCCTGCAATATATAAGGTAAACTGGCCCAAAATTCCACCACAAAATTGTAACATGGTCCAGGGGTAGAGGCAGAGCACCTTTAAACTCTGCTAGGAAGGGCTGCATTACCACCCTGTGTATTACTTGTGGAGCACCACCAAGTGAAAGGTAGCCACCAAAAGGGGAAACCACGTGAGAAACCACATGACTCATGCCTCTGTTCTAAGATTATTACTCTAGCATGAAATTCTGACAAATTAGTCCATTTTGAAACTTCCTCTCACCTTTCTACACATAGACAACCATAGAGAGGGCATGGATGATTGTCAATAAGACACAGTATGGGGCTTGTGAGATATTTCTTATGACAGCTGTTTTTTGTCCACCAAACTGAACACCCATGCTGCAATCAGTCCTTTTTTTGGGTTTTATATTGATCCCTCTTCCTTCCATAACTGAACAGATACCCTTCGAAAAGGGCAACAGTGTAACCAGGGAGGACTCCAAGGAGTCCCTGGTACCATCTGCCTTTCTAGGGTCACAACATTAGACCATGTATTAGCATCACTTTTATGTCTCACTGCCACTTCTGTGACTGACTGGTGAGTGAACGGGTTTAGCTTGCAGGAAAGGGTTAACACCAAGATTTGTTTTGCATTATTAACAGATATTGTAAAAGGACTGGAACTGTAATCTCTTTTAGGCTGAAAGCCTGACATTTGGAGTACAAACTGTCCATTTGTTTGGTGTTTGCATTAGCTCTTGTCTGAACAGGATTCTGTGGTCATACAGCAGACTTGGGACAAACCTTAGCTGCCTACTTTCTTGGGAGCAGCTGCAGAGCCAGGGGAAGCGACCAGGGCAGTGGGAGATGCAGCTGAAGCAGCCATGAATGCCTGCAGCATCTCATTCAAAACTCCATCCCCTTGCTGTAGGCTCCTAAAACATTCTTAAGCACCTGTCTAACTTTATTGCTCCCAGGTAGCTTCTCTGGTTTTGAAGCAGGAGTTTAGAAACTCAGGATGCTGGGAAAAATCTCAAGCTGATTTCCACATAACAAAAACATCACAGCAATCTCCGCCTGCTCCTCTACCCCCTCCCCACCCCAACTGACATGTCTGTTTTGATGGTTTCCCTTTCTGACTGGCAGGTTAACAAGAACTTGGTGTTCAAAAAGAACTTTCATGAGGAGAATAAAAATATATTTTATTTTTCTCTTTATGTACTTTGTAACTCACAAAATGATAGACAGCAGAGTTGTGTGTACTCTATGAGGTGAATATCATTTATCAAAGTTGACACATTCAAAATAAGGCAGGGACTTAAATTAGTTATCATAACTAGAAAAATAAATACAACAGCTAATCTCAAAACTCAATTTGTATTCCTTATGATGACCTAAAGCTGGCAGTACTCATCATGTGAGATCCCCGAGCTATAAATAATCTTAGCTTAGAACAAATGAACATTTTTTACATGCAGGACTAAATGCATTACGGTTTTCTGGCAGAACAAAAAATAATACCAGACCAAAACCATGTCTCATTTTTAAGGAAAAAACGCCAAGCCAGTAAAGCAGACCTCCAAAAAAGGAAATCTCTAATCTACAAGTGCAAGTACCCAAGCATGTCTCCAACCCTTCTCATTCCGTTTAATAAGAGAGGAAACCAGGCCACCAGAAGTTTACAGACTAATGCAATTACAGGGTGGCTCAATAAGCACTGATTTGTCTGTTCTCTATGACATGCAAGATAAAGCTATGCTAACAGGTCTGGTTTTCCTTTCACAAAGCTGAATACTTATGAATCAATCAGAATGGATGTTTTTCAGGGGGGAAAGTAGCATTCAGTTGCTGGCAAATATATGAATGACCGTCTCATAGCTATTTTTAAGATCCATTAACTAACTAAATAATTGGATTTACCTATAAATAACAAATGTATTTTCATCAGATAGCATTTAACATTTCTTACATCACAGGTGAAAAAAAATCCTCTTAGCAGTATTAAAAGGCAAATAAAATTAAACTCATAAGCACAGTACCACTTCAAAATCACCATGAACTTTTCAACAGTTCTGTGAATACAAGGATACAAGTGTACCATCAAAAAGTCACTCACTGAAAAAAAGCTACTTGAAGAAAAACAAGTTGTTTTGCTGTTTGCAAGTGGGATGAACGTGGGAATCGGCCTTTCTTCTGGAATGGTGAGCGGCAGTTTGCACATGGACAACAGCAGAGATCTGGACCAGATCCAGACATATAAGAAAGCAGAGCTCATTGTTTTTTGGAACCGCAACATTGCAGACGAGGCCCTTAAAACAAAAATGCTGGAATCCTGATGCTCAAAGTAAAACTCCCAGAATCAGTTCCTGACACCTTAACAAGTGGTTTCTAGGACAGATAGATCCAGGCATTACTGATGTGTATGCATTCAGATTTAAATGATGAATTTCAAGTATTCCACTTGGCAAATCTGGGATTGTCAAGGTCCCATCAAGAGGAAAAACAGAATATACACTAGAAGGCCAATTCAATCACTAACTTAACATCTAATGCTTGAGAATCTCAGATTCTGAAAACAAAGGAGGACAGTGCTACTTAATTTTCATCAGAAACTATATAGGAAAGTTACCCACACTACTTCAAAAGTTTGCTGATGGCTGAGTTTAAAACACCCACACCACAGTCCAAGGACTGACATTTCTCCTAACTAAGGACCATTATTATTCACATTGTTGACTACGAAGGGAAATACCCAGCTTGCAAAGGGATAATTCAGCTTGACCTAGGCCGGACCTGAGTGGGACCTCTGGGTTGTTCTCTTAGGGCATGGAAAGACTGTACTGTTCTTCCACCAGAAATGCCCTTCGTAGCATCCCAGTACTCTGCTCAGTGGAAACCATCATGCTTTCCTACACCTTCCAACTTTAGACTCTGTATACATGCATAAAACAGTATTTCATACTATGTCTGCTGATAATTTCAGGAAACACATCTGAACAGAGCTTTGCTGAGTAAGTCAGCTAAGCAGAAATTACCCAAAGGTAATATATATGCCTTCAATTAGGGAACTGTGAACATCTCAGCAACAAAGTAATAACATGGCTAATGTACTTATCAGTGCACTAGCACTGACATCTCTTCTTACCAATTAGTGTCTCAAAAAGGATAAAGAAAAGATCATAGCTTTGTGAGGTGATTTGACAGCTGGCTATTACAGAAGCACTGCCAAAACCTGCAGCATAAATAAAGGTATGTCTTCAAAGCCAAGCTCACCCAGACATACACACCTCTATGCTGCATTCCCCATCACCACGCCAGTTAGTACACAGATACCTCATTCCTGAGTTTGGGAGAAGTAGCATACTGGGCTAGTAACACAGGCTGGAGTCCATGTGGCTCCTGGGTTCCTGCTGTAAGGGATGCATGTGACTGCCAATGGTCCTCATCTGACCCAAAGTATGAGGATGCACATCTCTGACGTCAATACACAAGTCAATTTTGTAGCTGAAGTGGCAATAAAACTACAGCTTCAAACTACGCTGAAACTGCAAAAAGAACTCTTAGCCAAGACACTTCACCTCAGTCATTTCATCAGGAAATCTGATTAATGCTCAGCAGCTTCTGGCACAGCCCAGATGTGGACCTCAATGTATGAGACAGTATGCTAGTTTTGAAACAGCATAATAACCCAGTCACAGCCTCTGGACAGAGCTAAGCAAAGAGGTGGACACATGAAGGCAGGGTGCAACATCAAGTGACAACAAAGCGGAAGTACTAACAATGAAAAGCAGAGGCCATCAACATTACTATTCTCAGCCACAGGTGTGTGCTGGCATCACCAGGGTAAGACTTGAAGGAAGAGAGTGAGAAGGTTTTTTAGGTAATTACAGAGACTATAATTAAAGCCATAAGCCAGAACTTCTTACAACCTCACAGGTTATGCAAGGTAAAAAAACGAAAAAAACCCAGTCACCCAGCAATCTTCAGACAAAGCCAATTCCTCAGAGAAGAAAGGAGCTCAAGACACTTCTGCTTGCACTGGGGAGTGGTCAGGGAGACCACAAGTAAAATAATGTGTATCTTCGAACAGGAAGATCTTAGCAGTGAGTATAATTAATGAAGGGAACATTTTAATAAAGGCTGTCATTAATGCTCCCTTGCAGGATATGTGGAATCAAAACTGGATGTTTTTCTAAAAGATAAACTGTACTTGAAACAATAATCAATTTAGGGAAATCCAGTGGTCTATGTCACTATGCCAGTCATAATGTGATCACAGCTTTAGACTTTATGACCCACGAATATAATGAGTCATGAGTACCAACAGTACTGTTCCTTCCTCCAGTAAAGTGTCTGATGACATGACGCCTAGATGTGGGTGGGTTATGATTAAGGATATATTTTACTGTGACTTTGCTCAAGAACTTTTTTCCGTGATGAGTGCCATGGCGTGGACAAGTTGTTCTTCCAGGAATTATGATAAAAAATTGACTTCAGCAAAAGCTCCATCTTTTTGTATTTATATCCAGGTATATTTTCCCAGCACAAAACGAGCAAGGATATTCTGATGGGAACTGGAGACAAGTTTTAATTATTTAAAATTTATACCAAAACAGCCCAGAATAAATTTATGAACACGTCACTGAAATCTGGTTTGTACTACTGCCAGAAAATGGCAACAAAGGTACAGAGCAATATGCTTAAACATACAGTTATAACTGTGTTGAAAAGGGGCCCTGAAAGTCCTTCTCACTGAATGAGGACAGCAAACACAGGGACAGCTCAAAACAGATTTAAGACACTTCTGGCAGACAGCTTCTGGTTACAGGTCAGAGAAGTTGCTGATATCATCATGGCTTTTTTCCCCAATTTATCCCATTACTACCTTTCTTCTGCCATATCCAGTCTCCTGATCATATGAAAAACAAAGGATAGCGAGTGCTTCTATACCTTGAGCAGACCTGTGTTGCATTGGGTCAGCATCTAAAGACTAAAAACTAAGACGAGAAAAGGAACTTGAAGTGGAAACACTTTTGAAAGTCAGAAGGGCATCATGTAGCAACAGAAACAACAACCTAAGAGTGGTTTAAGTGTAGCACATAACAGCGTGACTACCAACAGCAGAGATTAAATGACCCATGTTACTATAATAATGTGCACAAACAGGTATTGCTGGCACTTGATGGAACTAAATCTCCCTAATCATACATCAGTAAAAAAAATTCCATTTGCTCAGATGTCATTATTAAAGTCCCAGGAAGCCAAGAAATGCCAGTACAAAAATGTGGCTATATAGCCCTTTTTCCTCATGTTTTTAAGCTCTCAAAGGTGAGCCTGTCTTTTTTTCCAAGCTTTTCTCTGCTACCAGAAGGTGCTAGAACCTTTTCTTTACTTCTAAAGAAAGCAGAAACTCTTCCATGCTCTTTCAGTCACATCAACTCAGGGTTTCAGCAAAATGCTAGCTTTCCAACACTCAGAACAAAAAAACCTGGCAGTACAGAGAGGACAGAAACACATCTGCACAAGCAAGTATCATCGAGCCATGCTAGGCATTCACTGCTCATTCTTTTTAACTTGTAGGACACTGAGGTCCTTTGCTAGGATCTTTTATGCTGAGAAGAGGACTGGAAGTACCTGATCCAAACCTATGCAACTGGAGTCATCGTCTGCTAGCACATAATGTTAAGTGTAAGTCAGCTCCTCCTAGAATGCTTTTGTATTTACTTGCTACCAAGACAAATTACCAGTCTGAAAACACCACTTCAGTTGTAAGACAAGATGCTTATTTTTCACTGTGGAGTGCTACTTATTTGCCTCGGAACACAGGTTCATATAAGGGCTGGAGACTTACGTTAGATACTGCTCTCAAGCATCTCCTTCCTGAAAAATGCCAGGAAATTGTATCAGCTCTTTAGTCTGAAGAGAAGCGGGCATGAGTTAATACATCTGAGTCACCGAAGACGTAATGAGAACACTTTTGGTTAGGTATGAAAATATTCTGGCTTTTTTTGCCAGTTTTTTTTTGGTGGTTGGAATCCAGGAACCATCAGCTAGAAACATATCATTTGCATGTGACAATAACGAGTATTTCTTCCAAATCTTGCTTTTACTACATCACATAATAAAATACTAAAATCTGGAGATGCTAGAATTAACAGCTGTATCTGTGAAAGAAAAACACCACCCAGCCCAGCAAAATGCACCTCAACAATATTAAAGGATCACATCTACTTTTACTGACCTTTCCAGTTTTTTTCTGATCTAATTCAAAACAATTTAGTGCAAACATACAGCACTTCACCATTCAGTAAAATTCAGAATGCCAAACCTGATAGAAAAAATGCAGAACTCCAATGATTTACAGTCTTTATTTGTTTCTGCTAGGGCTTATGAAATCCTTCAGACACACACCTGGAAAGACTGTGCCTCTGCTTTAGGGAATTTATGTTCCTGCAGTTCCTCCTCACTTCCCAAGGGCTTAGCACAAATTACAGCTTTTTAAATGAGCAGCATTCATTAAATCACATTACCAGTACTGCTGCGGTGCCTGATGTGCCTCTAATGAGTTTTAGAACAGTTCTGCTATGTACCATGAGACTAGAGACAGCCCTGCCTTGCCACTCATCATACCTGTGCTAACTCCAAAGCCCCCAGCAATAACGTTTTGGTGAAACTTCTCCACTTTTGGTATCACTATAAATAATGCTTTCAAACTACTGTCACATTATCTTTGTACACCCAGCCCTGCACTAGTTGAAATTAAGGACAGCTTTGCCGTGGACTTCAGCAGGAGCAGGCTGTAAGCCTGAATGCTGACTACAGCTTTCATGCTTTCAAGCAAGTCAAAGGTGAGCTGGACAGTCTTCCAGGCATGAAATGCTAAATGGTGTCTTCGGCTGGACCACAGGCTTACCTAGAAGAAAAAATACTGCAGCCTTCCTCCAGCAAGGTCAACAGTATACTCTCATCAGCTGTCTAATTAATATGATTTTATCAATATTAATGTACAACAGTACCTGCATAGGCAAAAGGTAACGTGAAACTTATCACTGGCTTGACTAGATTAACTCACTGCAGCAGAGAAATGTAAATAAGAACAAACCCAAATATTTGTATTAAACTGTATTTTTTTTTAAACAAGGCAGATTTGTAAACAGGGGGCTATGGACAGCTTCCACATCATTGCCACAGCAGAAGTTTCAAACTGTCCTAGCATTACCCAGAGAAAGTCCTGTGGAATTCAGACTTCTGAGCACAGCTCTTTGTAACATTTTTCAGCTTGATCCTGGACAGTTGTCCATCCATATGTGTAATGAATGCATGGGTAGGTGGACAGCAGACTACGATTGCACAGCCTGGCATAGTCATTGCAGGCATGACTTCATCTATGTGGGGATGCAGTATCCCTTTTTCGGAAGAAGCTATCTATGCCTGGTTTTTAGTAAGCAATGATGGAAAGAAAGCTGAGGGCACCACCTATTTCAATGAAGTGGTCACCTGTCTGAAGGATTTCAATTAGAACAGAAATATACGTATTCATATCTAAGTTGGTATCACAACTGCAACATTGTACTGCAAGGACAGTAAATACATTTAATCTTTTAACCTTCTTTTGACAGCGAGTGGGCACTTGATTTCATTTGATATGAGTGCTCCCCAGGCACCCTATTTAATTTTTGGCTTAGGCAATACCCTGAGCTGAAGGCCAGAGACTGAACTGCAGCCAATGCTGGCAGCTGGCATTCTGCTTTCTGACAGCTTAATGCATCTGAAATTTATTATCATTGCTCTACTACTTGAACAGCTCTGAACAGCATAGAATTCAATGAAGAATGCCATGCCTACAGGGACCCACCGGACACATGGCCAAATTTTCTTTTCATCTATGGTTTCTGGTAATATACTGGGTGCCTCACATATGCTGTAACCTATGACTGCAGAGCTGCCTATGTTAAAATAGAAACAGGACAAAAAACAGGACTTCATGGCCTTTCTGAGTATTTTTTCAGTAAGGCTTGATTAAGACACCAGGGGGAAAAAGAAGGGAGAAACTTCTGCAGAAACAGTGCTTAGATAATTGCTAATTGTGAAAGCCATATATTGCAGACTTATATTTATCCAGCAGTAGGCTTTTATAATATAGTAAAGAATAGTTAAAAAACTAAAATCTCTACTGGAGGAGATCCCACAGCCAACTAAGAGCCCATTCCAGGGGGGGAATTCGCACAAACTGGAGCACTTCGGAGGCCCTGTTGCCATCCTTTTTACAGCATAAAATCCCACCTCCATCCCAAAGAAGATTACGTAATGACTGATAAGTGATCTATACAATCTGTATAGTTTGGATCCTTTAAGATAAAAGGATTTAAAAGGGAGCAGTCAAAATGGACTTACCAACAACGAATTCAAACTGTCTTTCTACAGAAAAACAGCTGTGTACATAGACCTTGCTCATTCTGTTTCCAAGTATGTGTCTACAGAGATTTATAAAAAAAATATCTTTCTTCAAAAATCATAAAAGTTAGTGAGATGCAAGTATTTCTAGTTTTAAGAAAAAACCGGTGCAAATAGCATTTTAATTTTAATTTGCCTCTTTCAGAGAGGGGGCAGAAAAAGAAAAATCAGAGACTACTATTTAGAAACCATAATTTTCAGTATTTCATTGTAACTTCTGAGCTATAAATCTGTTTTCGAAGTTTAAGGGGATTTCTGTCATTTGGCACTTTTGGAAAGAAAAACCATACCAATATTTCAAGAGTTGTGATAAAATCAGGAGAGTTGAGGAAACACAATAGGTATTTTTGAATTGCAAACGAACTCTTTCATATTAAATGCCATCAGAGACTAGTAGACTGGTTTCATGGAAACAAATGCACTGCGTGAATAAGTGTACAAATAATGACAGGCCAAGTTGATTTAAGTTTACACTTTTCAGATGTCAATCTTGCCCACAGTTGCTCTACTGCTGCAGTTAATTGTACTTTCATGAGTCCTCAAGGCTAAAGGTTTTGAAGAAAATCCAATTTGGAAGACAACTAACAACTGTTAAACAACTAGAGTGACTCAGAATCAGAAGTTCTGGGTTTCATTTTCTTATCTGCTGCTGACTTTATGCATGACCTTGAATAAAATACTTAACTTACGCAGGCTGCAATCCAACCTTAACATGCATCTCCTAAGACTGCTATGAGGTTTAATTCATTAATCCATGTCTATAAACCTTTCAGAAGCTTAGGGATAGAAGGGGGTATTGTTAAAATTATTAACAATATATTCCCACATACAGAGGTACACAGTGATATACGTTTACTGTATGAATAGAAATGCAGAAATACACAAACATTCACAACATGCTTTTCCATAACTACTTCTGACTTGTTCCCTCAAGTAACAGCAATACGGAAATACACAATGAAGGAATGAACACGACATATCCCTACAGATCCTTCACTTTCTGTGTAGGTAGATCTAACATTCCCTCCCCTTTACAGAACATTCTTACAATTACAAATTATGGTTGTTTAACAATATTATGAAAATAAATTGTTCTTACCCTCAGACCCTGCTCCATGGACAAGCAGAGGACCTGCCAGGGTGCTGTGTACCTGAACATGTTTGGCCCCTTTTGTAGACAGACAAATAGCAAAGGCACACAAGTCTCTCAAATCTCCTGGTTGCTTTGCATCTGAGGGATGCTTAAATGAAAAGAAATCTTTCAGTTGTACTCTTCAAGGGCCAACCAAGCACACTCTACCACAGCGTTACAGCCATTCCACTTGCATCCCGAGGAACTGAATAACTAATTCAATAAGAGGCTTTTTTCTTTGGGAAGAGCTTAGCTCAAACTCAATTAGCATAAATAGGATGATAACCTTTGAACCTCCTACTCCTCCTCCCGAAGGAGCTGATGGACAGCATGTCATGGCAGAGTCGCTCCTTCCCCTTCACATCTTGACTTTGTATTTCCATTCCTGGCATTAGACTCTACTTCTCAAGTCCAGAAGCAGCTATCACAGACAATCTGTAGCTTTGCCTTTTTTAATTTTACTATTACCTTTTAGCCTGACTGAAAAACAATCCCTTTTCCTCCTGTCAGGAGAGATTCCCTTCTCTCCCTGTCTTCAGCATCCTGACCTCCACTTGGCAATTCGCATGATTTTGCTGAATAAATTCACACAGAAGCTGCTATAATCACTCTCATGATACAACCACTGCAGTAAATAAAGTTACCACCCTAAGTGAGACTGAAAGGTTTTCTCCAAAAGACCTCTGAAGTGAGGTCTTTGCAACATTGGAAATAAGATATACTGCAGCCTTGCCTGTGGCTAAATTTTCCTTAATGGGTAATCGTTTTTTCAGTTAGAGTCCAAGGCCCAGTCTCCAAGAGATTAAACTGGTAAAGAGTAAAGCTCTATCATTTTCTACATTGATGTTATTTCAGTGATGAACTCAAAAGGTACTTCTGAATCCTACTGCCGCTCAGAAAACAGTGGGATGCTGTACACATAACACTGCTACATTTGCTTTTCTTTTATGGCAGTTGTTTGTATGCACAAACCATCACAGATGCAAATCCAGACACACAGATCAAGTAACTAGGTTTCCCTGTTTTTTTTTCTTTAGCTTTGACAGAGGAAGAAGAAGTAATTTTAGGTTTATATTGACTCAAATCGGACTAAGTGATCCTCAATATTTTAATTCCAGTACCTGTACTTCAGCAATACATTACAGGGATGCAGGAAGAAGTGTGTAAGACTTGTCCCTACAGCTACTCCTCTCAAGAGAACTGAGACTGTGCATAGCACTGCTTCCCCCTCAGCTCAATTTACTGAAAAAAGTCATAACCCAGTTCTGTGAGTTCTACTGGGGCACAAATACCAGCAGAAGCTCTCTCACAAACGATTGTTCTCTTAAAAAACTCTCTGAGAAAATGTATCTCCTCATAAATATTTTGTCTTTCTTGACAGTGAAGTGGCAGACAGCCATGAAAAACACCTAGACAGGTACTAAAGTACTGATTTAACTAAGTACTTGGCAAACAACGAACACACACGTGAGCTCTGGACTAACATGGACTACAGGAGTACTTCAATTAAAACACAAAATAGATGAAGTGCCTTCTGCTGAAGTAACATTAAGTGACTTCAGTATGGCCAAGGGTAGAACTGTGGATTTTGATTAAAAAATGGCCACTGTATACATCCTTTGAAGCTTCCCATGGCCAGATTTGCAAACAAATGATGTGGCAAGGAAACAAGCCCGTCTGCATGTACCTTCTTAATAACTTTCTTTTTTTCTTTCCTTAAAAGTTGTGTGCCTTGCTCATTACCTATATGATGACGTCTGTATCACAGGATTTAACTCTACAGTTAAATAAGAATGTAGATACAAAATGGATCAACCTAAGTACTATGATACATTTCTGCAGACTTAACAGTGAATTAAGTCCGCAAAAAATACCTGAAGCCTAGGAGATCCTAAGGAAAATCCCAATGACAAAATATTTTGCCTTAATATGGAATATTAAACAAGCTTCTCAGAAAGAAGACCTCTGATCTTCAATTTTCCTAGTGGAAGAACTGAGTGCTCTTGAATAGCTCAGAAACTGGTGGCTGAAAATACTCTGATATATCAGCCATATTCAGAACAGTTAATTAACTGTGAACAACGCATTAAAGCTGCTTTTACATTTTTTGCATTAAGAAAAAAAAATTCAGGCAGATAAACAATTAAAAAGGCATATTCTGAACTATTGTGACCTTGCACCCATACAAATATAACTTGTGTCTTTTCTGCAGAAGTCAGCCCTCTTTCTTCCCTTTCGTTCTGGGCTTTCCTCCCTCTTTTTAATTAAAAACCCCAGATTACTGAAACATCTTCCCCCCATAGCCAATTTTAAATGAGAGATCACAGAGCCACTGATGTTAATATAAACATTCCCATATGAAGATCAGAAAGTTAGTGCAATTGTGACTTCTGTTCAAGGAGAAACATCGAACAGACAGGCACACTAAAGGGAGGCCACAGAGATATGACTGTGCCATCTGAGCAGGGTCTATTGACAGGAGAGTACATCCTAGTGAGCGCCTACTGCGTTTGAAAGCCCATCATTCTTCCCTTTTACCAGAAATCATTAACACCAGGAGAGACCTTTCCAGGGCTCAGAAGTCAAAATACTAACCCTCATAGCATTTCTCCCCAGCAATTTGTTGTCAGAAGAGTCAGGGTTGAAATCTTGGAAAAGGTAGGCAGGATTTACAGTAGCGATGCAAAATGCAATCAGTCCTTGGAGGAGAATGCAAAGCACGTACCAATAAATATCACACCCACATTCTGTGGTTTGTGTTTCTCAAGCAAGGGTCATTCGACTTCCTGTGAGACTCTGACAGCACAGGATTTACTAGTGCTGCCTTTCTACTCCTCCTTTTATTTCCCAATAAATCCAAAGCCTTAGGATAAGGTTAAGAACTCATTCAAGCTGATGAAGCCAGAAAAGTTGTTTGTCTTCCAGTTGTCCATGAGCAAAGAAGATGAGACACTGCATCAAAGAGATGAAACTTCCTTCTGTGAAAAATGTATGTGTGTAAAATATTACACTGGAATTTATGAGATCAAATCCAATCCTAGGCTCTGATGTCTTGAGAAAAATCACTTAATCTCATAGTGTCTTTTATCAGGAATGTGTTTATAGCTTATTTTGCGAGTTGTGTGCAAGAAGTATGCTCATGGGGACTCTTGCTAATTTATTTCCTTCTTTGAAGACTGCAGAAATAATCTTTTGTACAACATCAGTGAATGAGAGAAGTACACATAATGTATCTTCTTCCTTTTGGTATCCAACGAACCCAGGAGGAAAAGACATCCAAGATTTTCCATTTCTTTTTTCATTTTACTCCCCATCAAACTGGTTCACTGTGTTTTCCTGGTCTCTCAGTGCCCCACTGAAAGGCTCGTGCAGAGGAATGTATTGTAGACACAGTCCCAGTAGTGTGAGGAAGACCTCAGCTTCCCTTCCTCTGCTCATCACTTCTGACATTTGACACATTTGAAATTTCCTCAGATGCCTTTGTTTTTGTCCATGCTATATGCAATATGCAAACATAGAAGTGGTGTGAGAAATAATGCATCACTATGCTGTGTTATTCCCTTACAAGAGGTGGAAAACGACTTGTACCTGTTAAGACAGAATGTAGCCTGGCTGGCACAGGACACTGCCATATAGGAGCCAGAGGCTCTCTCAGACCTGGAAATGAGCACTCAAAGACTTTTAAGGTTTGACAATGCCAAAATACATGGTCTGATGATCTAAAAGTTTGGGCAAAAGTACTAAGGAGTCTAACCCTGCCTAGTCTCAACCTGTAATTATTGAATGTCATAAGCACAATATTGCAAAAACAAGAACTGCAGAACTGCAAGATCTCAGACAGCACACCAAAAATATGCAATATCAGCAATAGGAGAAGCCTGTTTTTTCCAATCACATATCCCAAAGCCTAAGCAAATTTTCATCCACAAATGGAAAAGCTTGGAAAAAAAACCCACAAAGTTTTGTCTGGGCCCTGGATGGGAAGCCTGATGCATGCAAACCTAGAAAACATCCTGTGGCTTCAAGAAAGAAAGTCAACTGATCATGCACGTGGGCTGATGACTGGGTGCTAAGCCCAAAACACTGGAGTTTTTTCTTACTTTTTTTTTCAGACAGTCTAATAAAATAAATTGTTTCTTCCTTCAAAACCCATCTCCACTGTTGCCTGGCAAACCTATGTGGAAACAACACTGCTACTAATATTGAATATCCATCCTTCTTGAAAAAAAATACCATCTCTGGGAAAACAAGAGTGTGTAGTGATTACAACATCACCTAATATCAGGAGTTCCCAGGATTAATACTGTATTTCAGTAAGAGCATGGGCAAGAAGCTGCCCGGTACTAAATAATTTTCTCAATACTTAGAAAAACTTGTCTCATGAAGAGAAAAAGACTTTTTAAGAATAATTTATGGAAAGACAAGTAATACTACCTAGGTGGCTATGGGATTGATTAACACTGCCTGGAAAGATTAATTCAGATAAACAGCAGAAACTTGAGGAGCACAATTTTTCTACCTTTTGTTTGAAAGGAAAAGCAGTAAGAAGGAGTGTTAGAAAAGATAGTTAGAAAAAGGTACTTTGTCCAAATGCTCTGCAGCTATGCATGAGTGTGACTCTTGACTGCATTTCTTAGAAGGAATGTATGAGATCATGAAGGGTAAGATCTTAACAATCACTGGTTGCAAAACTTCCTTTGAATACATCGATCTGTGCACTAGAAATAACTAGTGATGATAGTGAGGCATGAATTGTTTTCACATCATACAGAAGATTACTTGGCTTGGTGGAGATTTGTAAGAGCTTACTAGTATGTTGTCAAACAAATCCTGCCACCAAAAACACAGGAAGAAGACATCATGCAATCCCCAGTCTAGCTCTAGGTTCTCAGCAACCTGTGCTGTAAAGGCATGGCTCAAAACAGGAGGAATTAAATGCATACTGACTGCAGTATGCAATGAGCTTTGGACTGGGCTCATTCACTGGTACTCACATGGCTCTCCCTAAACAGGAAATCCTGAATTCTCACTCATATTTTCAAAACAGACCCAACTGCTGCTTGACCACCTTTTAACCTCTGAAAGACCAAAAGCCAAACACTTTTACAAATAGGGAAGATGACAAAAATCCTGAAACTATTACCAGAAGAGGAAATTCCCTTAAAATCTTCACCGTAACTGGTGGGTGGGGGAGAAAGTATATATACAGGGAGAGATATTCCTAACTCTGAGACACCCAGTGTAAAAAGAACAGGAGAAATAGAAGGTAGAGAAGGATTTATGTAAATTTCCTGTCCTGGAAGATACTAAGTGACTGCCTAACAATATTCCTTTTCACTTCTCTAGGTAATACTCCAAATGTGTCCCTGGGCTGTCTACATATGAGATTATGCACTAACCATGGAAGTGCAACCTCTTGTGGTTTAGCAGAAAATATCACAAGCATTTAGATAGTAACAGCTGGGATCATGTGTAACTCACCATGGAAAAACAGCCTTTTCATTAACCCAGCAGCACTTACAAGAGTGCTGGCACTGTGGTTTGATACTGACGCAAGGAGAGCAGGCAGCCACAGTCACACGGCGGCTCAAGTCAGTCCAAAGGAGTTGCTGTTATCCTGCTCACCTCTGCCCTTGCCATGCTGGTTTTGGTTGTCTAATGATATGGCTGAAGAGTAATCTCATCAAAAAAGGGGGAAAAAAAATGATTCATATCTGTCTGGATTCAAATTCCAACTGAACAAACACACACATTACCCAGCATAAATTGGCACTGCAGTTTCCTAGGCACTGTATTTACCTGGGATGGCCAGCTAGCAAGCCACCAGGTCAGCATCCCCCCTCCTAATCCTGTGAAAATTGTTCAGTTCTTAGTTTGAAGCAATGTTTGTGTGCACTTCAAATCCACATATGTGCTTTCCATTTGTATTCTCAGGCCCTACTGAAAAATTGCTTCAGGAAAAAATGCATGTTGAGAATGAACTGGTAGAAGAATACAAGATTTTCTGTGTCAACTGGTCCCACCACCTGTCATGGCAGGAAAGCATGTCAATTTATCATCTTCATGAAATTACTCAAACTCTGTCTTAAAATCAGCTAAGAAAATTTGTTCCCGCAATTGCCGTGGAAGTGTTAGTCTGATCCTAAAGGCCTGGCTTCTAGGTTCCAGTCTACATCTACTAATACCTAGTTCATCTCTGTTCTTTTTCCAGTATTGACCATTTGGTCTAGTAACCTACTGCCCTTCTTGGTGTTTCCTCCCCTGATGCATATATAAACTTTTGATATATCCTAGTCTGCAATTTTTTAGACTAAACAAGTAAAGCTCCTTTAATCTCAAATTGTCAGGCCTTCATCTCTCGGCTGTCCATGCAGACCCCCCCTGCAACCACTGCAGTGTCATGTCCCTATCCCTTTTGGAAATGCCCTGACTGTTAAGTAATCATAGCCACAGAGGGAAGAAATCCTCTGTACAGCCACATAAGTAAAGACAGCCCTCAGGGAAATCCCTGGGTACATAAGAAAGGTATTTTTAAAGAAAGCATGCACAGCAAAAAGAGTGCATGACACAGGAGGTGTGGGCAGTGGGATGACAGTGCAGGAGACTCTCACAGTTGTACTAGTCTCATCTGACAGGATTATACCAATTAAAAGATGACAATAGCCACAAGCAGATGGGCATTTCAAATACAGACGCCTTCTCCAAAACTGGTAGCAGCAGCAACAGCTGTGCTGAAATGGCAATGAGTTAATGCACCAAGAAACCCAGAAAGTATGTCGTCCTTCCCAAACTTACACCTGCTCCTCTCAGACAGGCCGACACAATTTCTTACCCTCTATTTGTCTTCCAAGCTCAACCGACACTGAGCTAATGAGTGAATGATTAAGCACCAGCCCATGCTACTCTATGCTCTGGATACGATTACCAAAGTTACAGTGCCAAGCTGAACGCTTGCAGCTCATTTCCTTTGCATGAAATGGCATCAGAAGGGAAAAACGAAACTGAGGATGCTCACGCAGCCACTTTGTTTACATAGGAGAAAGTTTCAGCAAGCCAGTAGGGAACTCAGGGAGAAAATCCCTTCTCCCTTTGCACTGTACTCTTTCTGATGTTTCACGTTGGAGCAGTTGGTACCACCACAGCCACAAAATCGGGCATCTCTCAGACCACAGTTCCATGGCACTGCCCTGCCAAGCTTAATTGCAGAATGCAGTAATTGTCAGAAATATGGATCCAAGCTTCCCTGGATTGAGCATCACATCCCTCACACTGCTACCAGCACCGTCCCCTGCCACCTCCTGGCCCCGCACCAGCTCCATCCCTCCTCGCACCCCATTCCCTGCTGCGCCCCGGCCCCTCTGCCAGCACCTCTTCTGCACGGCTGAGCATGGATGGGGCACTGCTGGCACAGCATCAGGCAAGGGAGCGCAGCCCACACAGACACTATCTGCAGGCATTCAAAGGCTCTCTGCCCTGCTGATTTCAGGGCTACACAATCTTGTGAAGGTTTAACAGAGGTTATCCATGGACAGGGGCACGGATCTTGGCACTTCAGAACAGCGCCCATTGGCACACTTTCCACTAGGGCTGAGAAACTGGGTATGAAGGAAAATTTCTGCTCCTTTGCTGAGTCACTCTCTCTCACCCTCCTGAAACTTCTCATAAAGCCTGTATCTGAGTTCCACGTGCATTGATTTTTGCACTACACTGGAACGAGGCAAAAGGGAAAGAAAGAGTCCCAAATGGAAAGCCTTCAGCAGCCCCAGCCACATGAAGATGTTCCGGTTCACCAGCTGTGGAAGGAAGTTCACCAACCATATGGTATGGTTTATTACCGCTTCTGTATTACATTTTCTTTTCTTTCCTTGGGATTAGGAATAATACCATATGTATTTGTGCCAAATAATGTGTTGCATCACACAATTAATTCATTGGAGAAAAAGGTAACAGTTGAAACATTAGCCTGAAACTCATCTGCTTTTCCTTGGAGCAGGTAGGTTTTGCATCTATACGCAAAAAATACAAGTAAGTGGGCTATAAACATAACTTGGACAAGTCTGGGTAGTGGGGACCAGCTCCACTCAATCCAAAAATCCTTTCAACTTGCAATGTGTTAGCCTCATCCCTCCCAAGTCCTTCACAGCTTCTTCCTACTTTGTTTTGATTTTATTGCAAAACTCTGTCTTTTACTGCCTAGGTTTTGTTCTTCCAGCAGTGAGCTGCCACAGCTAATGGTCTGTGCCCTGCTCAGGTCTTAGGAAGACAAGCTGTGACTCCAAAGGACATATTCAAGCACTAATCCTCAGGTAAAGACCACTGCAGAACCACTGGTGGATAGGGAACAAAAAGGCTGCATATAGAAACATATCTCAAGAAGATACCACCATGATCTTGGTATCTTGGTAAAAAGCAGCTGGAGAAACATCAATAATTCCAGCTGTGTCAAATTCTTACCTGTCAATTAATAAATATTACATTTACTCAGCTTTGGTCAAATGTCTCTTCAGGTGTATTAGGTATTTTATGTGGAGTTTTGATGAACGCTTAGCATTGCCTTAGCCTGCCCTTGTCATTCCTTCATTTTCTATCAATTCACAAAGTCTTGCACCATTTTAAATCTCAACAGCTACAAGAGCCTCCTATCATGTGCAAAGCATTCAACTGCCTAAGAGCACACTCTTTTCCTCTAATTCTCCGAACAATGATTCTTTTCTTCCGCCTTTTAGCCCAAGCCCTTTAAAAACAGTGAAATTTTGTAACTGGATTTGTAAAAATCCCCTTATTTTCTGCTCATTAATTAGTTATAATGAAGCACCATTTATATATAAGCTATGAAAAGTTACTGCCCTGCCTCTTGAACCCCTAGAGAAATTCTCACACTGAAAGCTTTCTACTGCAAGACCTTCTCTGACAATAATTATGGATGTCTGTGCATAGACTCCCACTGACTGAGGCTGTGAGACAGTTGCACTAAGTGACTTCACCCACTTCCACTGTTTCCAACAGTGTTTCCACACAGCACAATTTGAGTTTTCTTTATGGCAACTCCAGTTTTCCCTTTGTGGCATTAATTGTGCTCAAGGAGTGTCTGCCCAGGGCAGGCAGAGGCTGAGTTTGTCAGAGCTTTCTCTTATACCATATGTCACTGCTGGAGGGCACAATTACAGGAAGTAACCTTTGGAGGGGAGAAGTAGAAAGCTGCTTTGGTGCACACACCCAGTAACACGCAGAGGTATGTGAGTGCTCACACACAAAGAAATGTGTACGCCTGCATTGGTGCACAAGGAGATACAATCCTGACATTTGGACCCACAAGTGGGTTTCTGGTGCACTGTTAACAATAACTTCACATTGCTTGCACAAAATTTCACTTTGTTCCTGCTGGGACAGGTAAAGGCTGCTATTGTGCAAGAGTCTCAAGATATGGAGCATTTCCAAGGATGAAAGCTCTCCAGTCATTTGCAACTGCCTAGAAACCCAGCAGTGGGACTAATTCCTCAAATAACACCATACCATGACCCCTTCATGGCATAATTTGTTACATGCTGCTTTTTTGCCCACACTGATTAGCCACAATGCATTAAGACAAAATACCTGCTACTGGTATTTAACCAGTAGCCATATGGTTATTGCATCAGCTCCTCCATCCCGCTGGGTGGGGTGTATGGATATGAGCAGTGGCTATGCAACATACAGCCAAAAATGCTTGCTTGGCTCAAGACACTGAGCCCAGTTGTGCCTTCCATAGCGGGCTGTTATGTCTTCAACTGTCATACGAGCACATGCAAAGAGAGATGTTGGTAAATTAAATCTAAAATCCCAGATTCAGTTCAAGATGTTACTTCTGTCCAGTCAACAGTTTTGGGTTGAGCTATGATGTTGTTTGCAGGCCTTTTTTATCACAGCTTGCAGCTGCCATTCACAGTGAGGGGTGAAACAGAAACAGAATGAAGATCTGCTAGATTAGAGCAACTCAGATAGAGAGACTGATCTTACCTATCTTTCAAAGACAACCATAAAAAGACAAAACTTGGTGGTGCTGCAGACAGAGAGATACTCTTGTCCTCGGAACACAACTACATTTCACTTCAAGGTATTTTCTAAGGTGCAAGAATAGACAACTGCTAAAGAACCAATCCATGAAAGCTTGACTCTTGAGTCCTGCAGCTGATCATACAGCTATGCTCATTTGAAACCAAATATATGCATTTTAAAATGTGGTAGTTAAGACAATAATCACTAAGAATAGATTAAGTATAAGGCAAATATGAGTTCTTTAATGTGGTTTTCAACTGAAAGGTTACAAAGAAGAAAAAGGTCAATTCACCGATTTCCTTAATCTCAAATGCAGCAGCTTTGTGAGTTGTTCATACATCTCTTCAATCTATTTCAGAGACACTTCTGCCCTCGTGCAGGAGAGGGTGTTGTGCTCCTATTACTGTTGCTGTTGTCAAGGAAAGCAAAACACCAACAGTTGCTAATGTCAAGTAATTTGCAAACAAAACTGAAGGGTAGGTGAGAGTCAAAACTGTGTGGAAACAGATGTTTTACAAACTGTAGGACCTTCAGATGTAACCAGCCAGGGTGCTGGCTGCAAGCAGCAGCCCACCTCTCAAGAGTCAAAAGCAACATTTAAAAGGAAACCCTGACACACCTTGATTATCATTGTTTAGGAGCGCCTTGTTAAGCCAGAAAGGAAGCAGTCATTTGGTTTCTAAGGACCATCACCAAACAAAATACCATCTAAACAAGATAAACGTAGCAGCCTGAGCAAGTTTCTCTGCACGTAACTCCACCTAGGAATTTCTCTTACGAAACTGGGCTCTCCCATGCTTCTAGATCCTTCTGCTGGGATAGACTCAGCTTGAGGGGCACATTTCCACTGCTACACCACTTGGGTGAATGAGCTTAGTGGAGACGTGCAGATTCATGTTACTGTAAAGTCTGCACACCAGGCTCTGACACTCAGATGGTGCCCAAGCCAGATCTTGCAGAGTGACCTTGGAGGGAGAAAGCCTCTCCCTCCACGGGGTTCATCTGAAGAGCCCTTCTCCTCACGCAGTGCTCCATGGGCACTGTTCCAGAACGCCGAGTGGAAAGAACGCATGGACTGCGTAGCAGTGAGCTGTGCCAAACCCACACAAAGGCTATCCTGAAGGCACAGCAACACTTTCGCACCCTCTTCTGCTCACCCACTGCTGTTCTCTGCCTAGAAATCACTGGCTTCCCTCTGCACTCCCTATAAACTGCTTCCAGCAAGGTATTCTCCATATGAAGCACATATTAATGATACTGCACGCAGCCTGGGAGAAATGCAACCTTTTTGCTGTGTAACAGTTCTCTGGTGGAAGCAGATCTACAGAAATGTCTTGCAATACAAGGTCAGGTTACCAATGCCAGCCTGTGAACACAACAGTGAGCAGCATGCAGCAAGGAACCACCTGCATCTTTAAAGATAGTAAAATTACTTGACTGCCACGATATTCTCTCTTAAAATCACAGAATCACGGAAACTTTTAGGTTGAAAAAGACCTCTAAGACCATCAAGTCCAACCATTAACCCAGCATTGCCAAGCCTACCACTAAACCATGTCCCCAAGTGCCATTTCCCAGCTTTTGATGTTTCTTCAGTGGTTTCTTCCCTATGTTAAGGAAACAAGCCCCTTCCTGAGCAACCATCCAACCCCATTTCATGTAGCCTAAAAGCCTCAGACAGAGATCTTGCCCAAACAGTATCTGCTTCCCATTTTCATCTGTATTTATTCTTTAACAGTTGTGGCTTGTTTTTAATGTTGCTTTTACTCTGGTGCTTTTTGTATCAAGTGTGGCAAAGGAAAGTTAAGGTCAGCGCAAGGCTTCCTTGTGTAGTTAACTGAAATGCTTTTCTATTACAGTCAGGCAATAAGGTGTCTGTCTTCAAATGGTGCTGGTGAGAAAAAGCAAGACATGGAAGCACATGAAGCAAAGTCAGTGTTTGTGCTCCCCTTGGAGCACTTCTCCACAGCTGTCATTGAACCTAACTTATTTCCTTATTTCTAGTAGGTTAAGCATGGAAATCTTCCTGGGAAAAAAGTCTGCAAGAATGGCTCGAGTGCTTTCTCTTAGGTTAACACCATACTCTGTGGCATGAGAGTGCCAAGAATTTCAACAGTCTGGCACGCTGTGGATGTGGTGATTCCTTTCTCTGCATCCCTATGAGGTCTTGTTTAAGGGATGGAAGCAGATGGAGGAAGATCAAACTGGAGCAAGTATCACAGACACGTAAGAGCCAAAAAGAAACAGACACAGTGAATTCCCTTTAGAGATGAAGGCTGATATTAAGACTGTGGAGGTGTACAAGCAGGGAAATAGGGAGCAAGCTGGCTAATTAAGACACAGCATTCATAACATTCAGTTTTATCACTGTATGTAGTCTTCACTAAGATATGAAAGAAATTCAGATAACTGGAAAGAAGCATTTGCCATTGCGCAATTTAAAGTTAAAACCAAACCAAACAGAAAATACAACATGATTTTTGGCTGGTCTGTACCTATTTGTGGGGTTTGTACATTCTTCTGACAGACATTTTGGAGTATCCTGGTTCTTTATGGCTGCCTGAGTGCTGGAAAGTGTTCAGGGAAGATTTAACTGAGCTGATGCAAATGCTGAGCACAGACATACTGCAGGCAGACGGTGCACTGCCCAAGTCACTGGAACAAGGGGGACAATGTTGTTCACAAACAGAGCAGGCACAGCAGACAAAGTCAAAGCTTTTAAGATGGTGCATGCATTGAGGAGAGTTGGAGAAAGGATGTGTTTTGATCACATCCTTTTCTGTATGGTGGCTAATGAGCTATACATAAAAAAAGGCAGTCTGTTGTGCAGCTGCTTTCTGGTTAAGGGTGGCCTCAGGGCATCGTACAATGAAGGGCAGGGACTGTGTGAAATGCTTTACAAGCATTTCAGCCACCTGTTTAGGAGGGGCACTTAAAATTGTAAGGTATGGGCACATAAGACAAGTCCTCCAGTTCCTCTATTATCTATTTATCACATCGTTGTTAACTCTTCACAACCTGCTTATCAGGATGATCGACCTGGACAGCACTTCATCGCACATTCACATAATGGAGTGATAAGGTTGAGCACAAGCAGGTCTGTTTGCTGAGTCAAAAGGAAAGCTATTCTGTTTCACTCTAAAGGACAATTATCAAAGGCATGTTCATGCAAAGGGAAGACTAATTATTTGCACTGCAGGAAGGTGCAGAACTCTGTCCTGTGTTTACAAGCAGCAGCTGGAGGTGCTGCTACTTCTCCTGCAAGGCAAGCTGCATTGTGAGCAAGCACAGGGATTTGTCCCAACTTAAGCAGCCTGAGTGCATCTGATCTGACAGAGACCCATTTGAGGGAGAAACACAAAATGCTGTGCCCCAGGACTCCCAGCCAAACCTGCTGAGAGCCTGTTAGCCCATCCCCATTTTTCTAATTCTTTGACACTCTCCCTATCAGGACTGTTAATCCCTCCAATTTCACTGGCTTTTTCTTATTTTCTTCCTGCTCAGGCAGAGGTCTCTCTGCCAGAAGTAAGGGATGCTGGCTGGTATAGCTTAGAAGCACTATGGGAAGAATTCTTTTCAAAAGCACCAATATCAGTCAATTCTGCCTAATCCATAAACTCAGAGTTTATCTCGTTGAAACTGGGTGCAGAACTTCACCTGACTTCAGTGGGAAAGGCAAAGGCACTGCTGAGATGTTAAGCATCTTTGCAAAACCCTCACCCCATTTTATACAGTACAAACAGGCACAGGCAATATGAACTTGAGTACCTGTGGCACTCCTAGAGCAGACACTCCTAGAGCAGCGTTTTCTCCACATGAAAGAAACACCTGAAGCAAGATTCTAAAAGCCATACCTCAAGATCTACAAGAAAACACAGGTGCTGATCCAAGTAGTAATGCTACTTCCCCTCACCTGCCTCCTTTCAGAGGTCAAGTCCTGGGGGATGCTCGTTTGTTAATACTGCTAAAAGTCAGGATGAAGGTCCATCCATGTTAAATAGCAGCACACACATGGTTTGCTGTCTGGGTTTGTCCTTCCTCCCCACACTACATCGTCATACTAAACACTGCTTAATTTTCCCCAAAGGATCCACAGTGTAAAACCTCCCTTGATCTGCAGGAATGTGACTGACCTGTGTGACTGACTTTCAAGAGAAAGTGGGGAGGCATTTTTAAGTGTGATTAAGATATTTTAATAAGTAAAAAGTAAGTGTATTTCAACACAGAAGGACTGTCCTTAGTGACAAATGCTCTACTGTTCTCTGCTCTCATGCTGCATTTTACCTTCGGCATCCACTATAATTCCTTAAGCTCCATTAAAAGAGTTTAAAAGGTATATATTACAGTTATATAAGTCAAAAAGAACATTTTTCACATGCCTTTAAAGAAAAAGCATATGTTGGTTTTTGTTATAAAAAAGTATATATGCTAGGGAATGACCGGTATAAAAACAGAAGGAAACATTCTTGAAAAATTACATTAGGTAATGTATGAGAAAAAAGTTCTTACTTAAAAGAGCAACTGCATAAATATCTGAATTGTGACTTTGTTTATATTAAATTCATTCATGAGCACAGTACAAAACCAGTAACCTAGGAAAAGGATGGATCTTCTTGAGACTTTTTGCTTTGAAGACATAGAACAGTAAGACTAAAATGAAGTAACTCTGCAGAAAAACACATATGCGTATTCCAAGACACAGTTAGGATTTCAAATCAGTTAAATCAAGAGGCCTAAATGACGAGGTTCACTGTTTCTCACAAACTTACCAGTCTTGATAGGAAAATACTTCCTCATTTCTTTTTTTTTTCCTCTTCTTCTCTCGGGTCGTATCAATATAATAGTTAGATCTCTAAGAACACTTCATCTCATTTTCTCTGCCCCACTTTCAATCCCTATCTTAGCAAAACTGCCTTAGGACAAGCAGGTAAGGGTAAGTCCAAAAACGACAGGAGAGATCTTCTGCCTGTCCTTGAAGTGCACTGCTGATCTTTCTTGCCTGTTCAAGTGTTTTCATCTACTCTTCTTTAAGATTAAGCTGACAGTGGCATGAAACAACTGATTCTTTTCCTTTATCCTTATTTTCCTTCTTGTTCATTTTCCAATTTCAGTCTGCCTTAGACCATACACTTTGATGACTGTGTCTGCTTCAAGGAAAACACCACTTGGAACTGCAAGGGAAGCAGAAGTGAGTGACTGAAGCACAGCACCACCCCCCAATGAACGGGGTGGGAGATAGGAACATTCTTAATATTTATGTCTCAGAAGAACATTCACAACATAGACTCACAGTATAGACTAATTCCTCAAATTGTCTTCCTTGCTTTGAAGGTCCTTTCAACAAGGCACAAGCAATCAAGGAGCCTCTGAAAGTTCCATGCTTCAGTGCTGGTATTTAAGGAGCTTTAGTAAGTGATTTTATTATTTCTTCTGGTGCACTTCTATTCTAACCCTTTATCTGGAATGAAGTGAACTATCTTTTAACATACTTTTAAATCTTGCATAGCAAGGGGCACACACACTCCTCCTGACCAGGAGGCAGCATGGAGTTCAGCTGCAACATGTAGGTGATAAGCAGATGATTTGTGATTAAATCCTTCCTCTAGGATAATGAGATAAGGGAAGCATTTGCTCCCTGATTTTCTATGCAGTGATTTTCAATGCAAAAGTGCTTTTGTAAATCTGTAAGTGAATCACAATCTTGAAATGCAAAAAGGTGTGCTCTGTGCTGAAAACAAAGGCTGAAATGAAAGGCTGGCAGTGATCTGTCTGCCACGTTTGCAAACTTCTCTGGAGAAGGTCATCCTGTATGAATTAAAAGCCTGGTAATTTGGTTTGATGGTTCAGCATAGGGGGGTTGTACTCTCACTTAGCTTCTTCCAGTCACAAACACCACAGTAAAAAGAAAAAAATATACATAGACAACGAAAAGAAAGCTAAAGATGCTCAAGGAAGAAATTAGAAAGGATTAAAAGGCTGCATCAAGCCATCTAGAGAACCTTCCACCTCTTCTTTGCTTGAGCCATGTGACAGCAATTGGAAGTATTTCTTACAGTTTTAATACTTCAGTGTCTGATTGGCAGCATTGTTCTTGCCCATCTTATCTTCATAAGACATGGGAAGATGAGCTAAAAATTATACCCTGAATATGGCAAAACCATGTTTAACTCTGTTACCGAGCTTTAGCAAACTCTTTTTGGACGAAGCACTGCTAGTAAGTTGGCTTCTTGTGGGCTCTCCAGTACACATGGAGTCTATTCCAGTACCCATCTTTCTGGAAAAGGCATCCAGAAAAAACCCAGTGTACCATCCCCAATCTGCAAAAAGCACTGTTCCCACTAACCCATCAGGTCTCACTTTAGAAGACTGAATTTGCTTGATAGAGATTAAATATATATACCCTGATGTCTCTTGCACTGCTTAAACTATTATCTCACTGTGAATCCTAGTCCTGGTAGTTCGTGTCCTCTAGATCCTGTTGGCAGTTTAACTATTTTATGCTGCCTGCCACACTCTAAACAATTCTCCAATGAAATACTACAGACAAAACCCTCTTCACTTTAAAAGCTCCTGTAAATTTCCAGTGATTGCTTCCACAACAGTTCTTCATTCCAGTAAAACAATGAGCAACCAAAACCCACTTCTACAAAGGCCATTTGAAACAGAGAGATATTTCTCTCATGTTGCTGCCTGTGTCGTGTGAACCTTTCATGTTGCTAAACACTATGGCACGGTGTTAACACATACCTTCCAATGTTCTCTTCCGGACACAGCTGCAATGTACCTATGCACCATGTAAATATGCAAAATATCACCTTTAGCTGCACTTGGCCCTGAAACCTCCTCACTTACCAGGCCAGAACAGTTAAGCATCACATGATGTGAACTTTGGCATGCAAAGGGAATGCTTATTTGCTCATACAACAAAGGACATCTAAATTTCGGTTATGTGGCAGAATATGATTCTCTTGAAACCAACAAACACTAAGCTGCGCATCTTAATTAGCTTGTCTTTCCTCTTCTCATTATATTCTTATCCCTGTCATATTTTGCACACAGATCTGGGAATGTGACAGGCACCAGAAGCATCTCCTATCACCTAGCTCAAAAGACTGAAGGGGCAGAGTTGCACACAGAGAGATGAGATCCTTTCATTTTGTTTTACAACCAACGCTCTTTGAAATGTGTGACAGGGAAAGTGTCTATGGTCTCACTGGATGACACGGTGCAAACTGCTACAGCCATTCACCCATTTGTAGGCAGTGGGGGATGGGTGTTGCCTGTACTCATGAGTGTCTCCAAAGCAGCCTGCACAACCCACTCTTGCTTGAACCACCTGGCTAAGGGGCCTAATCTTGACCACTCTCCCTGCAGAAGCAGAAACATTCAAGCCCTCCCTATTCAATCCACTTGACTTGCCATGAAACTTATCTTTTGCAGAAAGGGTCAGCTGTAGGTTACGTAGACTTACTAGCAACTGCTATAACTGTTGATGGCATTTAGTCAACCCTGAATTCAAGAGATGTAAGGGCCCTTTCAAAACTCTTCCACTCCCCTGGAAGCAGGCACCAGGAAAACACTACTCTTGGTCTGCTATGAACAGGTATTTGTTCAAAACACTCAAAGGTAAAAGATCCATTAACATTCTTGCATAAATTCAACAGTTCGCTCCAACAAACTTATAAAACCCTTTTGAAAAAGAAAATAATAAGGCAACCCAAACCCACAGGCAATTAAGCCTTGCCTAAGGAGACACTTCCAATGCTACATTTTTCGAGTGATGTAATAATAAGAGAATATTGAACAATCTGATGCACTTTACAATTCATATGTGTAAATCTAGTGTAATAATCAGGTCATAAATCCTGAGGGCACACAGAGAGCAACTAAGAAAATGTTCCATGAGAAGAGTCCAAACTTACCTCGTGCAACTAAGCACAGGATGTTTTATCTTTAAGGTCACCTCAGTGACTAGTTATTCCATTCTATTTTAAAAACCCTATATGTTCCTAACCAGAAATAAAATTTTCTGCAAGACATCTGCTTTTAGGATGCCTTAAATTAGAAGAATCCTCATGTGCATCAGGAGTACTTCATTAAAACCCAGAAATCAACAGTGTGTAACAGTATATGGCCAAGTTTAGCTCTCCAAACCTGAAGCACAGTAATAGAAGCTGAGAATTATATAAGCAAAAGCAGAACATAATCCAGAAGGTGTAAAGATAATATTATGGAATAAAATCAGGTTTATAACATTAAACATATGCAACCAAATGATTAGTGGAAAACCCAAAGGCAAAACACGTTGTCTTGACCTATTTTTGTTCTCAAATGTATTTCAAGAACTGTTTCTGACTGTATCTTTAAGTAAATTTAGAGATTTTAGCCACATGCCATAACTCTGGGTCTCCTATTTCAAAAACAATACAAAATGTGCATGACAAGTGCACAATACTGTATTTTAGCAAAGTTTTGCCCTGAACTGAGTAAGACAGAGGTAACGAGCAGGAATTTTCTGGGAGGTTGGTCTCACTGCCTAACATAATGACAATATGTGACAACTTGCCCTCAGTTCATATATGCTTGCATCAAGAGCATGTTGCAATTTTATCTGTTTGAGGGACACTTACAACAAGAGGACACGCTAGTATTTCACTAAAAAAATGCAAAGAAGGTTAAAAATACTCATGTACACTAGTGCATGAAAAGTCCTAGGTTGCTTTCATTTCAGCCTTTGGTCAATGGCTTTGCAGCATTTTTTCCTGTTCCAGTTTTACAGTGAGGACACCCAAGAGTCTCCCCATGTTGCACTGAAGGCTCTTCAAGGGCTGAAGGACAGACAGAGACTAGTTATCTTGGGGCCCTCAGGTGTATCAGATGCCAAACCCATCTCTTCTAAACCTGCCATGAAAGGCCTGTGGATCACTTTTCTTGCAGCCTCCCACTGCAGAGGGGGCTCTCTGGGGTTGAGGTGGGAACGACTGAGCTGTGTCCCACTCTCTGCAAGCACTGAGACACACCAGCAAGCTCATGTACAGTCTGCCTGCAATCAAACAGTTAGCCACACTGCTCAGTGACTTTTCTTGCTCAGGTCAGATTCTGCAGCAGATGATGCTGGATTAATTACAGCAATACATAATTACAACAGCATGCCAAGTTGGCAAAATGTAAACTCTTTGTGCTGCAGTGTCTCTTCTGTATATGTGTGTTTCTGTAAACAAGCCATTAACCACAGAAAAGAGGGTCTGATAAAAATCCCCCAGTAACTCATGAGGGATTTCCATCATAAAACATGCAGTTCTGTGCACACTGAGATGTGAGTCCCTCTTGCTTGATTAGTAAGAACAGGTTGGCAGGTGGGACTGCAGGAAAATGAGGCATGACTCAGCAATGACTGATTTTCTCCTTCATCAAGTCTGTGTTTATTTAAGTTGTTTAAGCACTGTCCGGCATTTTGGTGAAGAAGGAGGTATAGGGAATTTAAAGTAGTACAGTCACTAACTGCACAAGGAATAGTCACAGTAGCGATAGATATAAAAATACTTCAGCCGTACTATTTTCCAAGCTACAGAAGACACATAGTTAACAAAGGTTTTAATTTTGTTCTTGCTACTGATCTAAAAGTGGGATACAAAGAAGATTTAGTTTTGCTTTTGCAAACTCATGGATGAGATTTTAGTTTGAAAAAATCAAAACTGAAGTATCTCTCATCTTTCTTCCACCCAAACCCAGCTCCTGAAGTCGATGAGGTTCAGACAGAGTTATTTTTACTTACTTCCCTATCAAAGTATTTTACAAGTTATTTGAGATTTGTGATTGGGATCCTGCTACATAAGAAAGTCAGATTGTGAATCACTGTATTTCTTAACTTTGCCAGAGTACCAGTAAGAAAGGGCATCTGAGATAAGTATTTCTTGATTTATTTAATCTGCAGCTAGTAAAATAACAGTGTTCCAGAAAACATGCCATTTTTAAGTCCTAACCTTTATTTAAAAAAAAAAAAAATAGAAAAAAGATGGCAAGCTGTGCAGGAAGAGAGCAAACTGTTTTGTGTTTCACAATACAAAACACATTTCTTTGAGCCTAACAAAAACATAATACAATTTCCTCTGACAGGTTTTATCTTGCATTTTCCCATATATGTAAGCTGATTTTTTCCCTTTTATCTAATAAAACAAAATTATTAATTTTTTTAAAGCTTAGAATAGTCCTTTTTCTGGGAATTGGACCCAAACAATGTACACAAGTGGTATACAGCGCCATGAAGACACATGGTAATAACAAGACACCCAGAGAAAGGCAACAGGTGATACTGTGGTCACTCTGGAGTTGATGAGGTTTCTGCCATTAACCAATGACTAATTAGGGTGTGGGCTTTACCCAGTGTTTCTGCTGGTCTCCAGAGTCAAGCAGCAGATCACAGACATGAGTCAGTAAGTAGGGAAGATGGGCAGGTTCCTCCAGCTCTACACTCACCTGCTCCTCTTCAAAATGAAGCGACGATATTTTTTAGTAGGGGTGGGGAGGGAAAACAAAACCTGACATGGTATTTTGCTTTTAAAACCTGCTTTCTAAGCATTCAGTCCTGAAGTTCACATTCTCAACTTCATACAAACAGACATGTATGTCCACAGGGCAGGAACAAGAGGCTCAGGCTTGACACAGGTTTGCCTTCAGTTTGAGACTGTGAAGACACCCCAGCATTTAAGTTGTCCCAAATAACAAAGATCATTAGCTTTAATTTTATTGTCTTCCCTCATCAACATCTACAGCTACAGTCCTCAACTGAGTTGCCTTTATCTGAAGAGGCACGAGGCACGTCAGAATGAAGAAAGGCCTCTCTCAATCTCAGACATTTTTAGAGCAGAACTGTGCTATCATGCAGCCTTGCTGATAATCCTCAAATCTATACTGTTAATGGAAACATCCTATTTGTATGAGGGAAGTTTGCAACAAAAGCAGGATCTGCCCTCTGGGATTCACATGTTCTCGCTTTAATTAAAAAGAAAATCCCATTAAAACTTGCCACAGCCACAAGTGAATCAAATTAATTAAAAAAAATAAATTTGAAGATGGGAACAAAACTGGTTTTTATGAGGTAACAATTGCAGTTTAAATCTGTATGCTTTTAATAGCATAAATTAAAACTTAGGACTTTGAAGTATTTTCTTCAAGTCTCAGGAAATCCACTTAAGTAGTGTAACTTTGAGTAACATTGTGCCCACTAAATCTGTTTTTAGGTTCAGTTCACTTAAAATGCACACATGCTAATAATGGTCATAAAATTTTTACTTCAGACGCATAAACTGTTTAAATACTTAGTTCCTTAAAAAAACCCTGAACACAACAACAAACCCCAAAGCAGAAAAAAATCGGTCTACTTACAAATGAAATCACATCTGGGGCATCTTTGTTTTAAAGCTTAACAACAACTGAGACAGGATGCGTTTGCTTTCCATTTCTTACTATTAAAGAATATGGGTTTGCCCTACTGCTGCAGATGAACTTTGCAAGGGTGTACAGTTGAACTAGGTGAATGAATGATGGCAGAAGATTAGACACAGATTAAGTTCTTGATGGCTCTACTGATTGCTCAGTAGTTCACATGTGACTGAAGAGCCAAAAAGATTTCTTAAGAGAGGGAAAAGAAAAGCATGGATGGATGGTCAGTTTCTGCTTCAGCTGGTGGAAGGAAAACGTTGCATAAGCAACAGAACGGCAGTTTTAGAAGAGCATCCAACAGTCCCATGGAGGTGTAAACCACTGCACTTTCTGGGGCAGGGGTGTAAGCTATTCCAGTAAGTGAAATGGAGAACCCAGATGTGTCCCTGGGGAGGAAGGCTCACTTCCCGTTCAGCCCACTCCAGCCTAGCTCCAGCGGCCGTCAGGGATGTGGGAGAAGGTTCGCAGGGTTCCCATGGCAGCACAGCCTAGCATGAGGTCATGACAGGCTGGGAAGAGGCTGTCTCTCATATCTGAGGGCAAACTCAGACTGAGGTGGGTATGTCTGCACACAGTTTCAATCCCCCAGCCACCAGTTCCTTGCTTGTTCCATCAGCTGCGATGCCAGTTGTGCCACGATGGCCACAGCCTTGGTGCAGAACAAGATATTAACTTAATTGAGCAATGACTTGACAGCTGTATCTTCAGTGCAGAACATAGTATTAACTTAATTAAGCAACAAATTCCTAAACCAGATGAAAGCTCTGACAGTGGTCCAAGCTCTGCTGCATTATCAAGCAGCTGAATAAGCTCCCCACTAACTTTTGTCATGGTGGAGAGAAGACACAGCAGGGGTGGGGGTTGTGGGAATAACCTCTTCTTTTGCATTACTGAAACTAGATGTTTAGAGTGGGAAGATGCTGGTGCACTGTGGCAAGATGAAAACCTCTGGATGTGGTTTTTGACCTGGCTCCAGATTTTGCCAGCTCATATGTCAACCCTACTTACGTTTCCACATCCCTCTTGAAACTCTTACACACCATGACCATGGTTTCATCTCTCCCTGCTCTGCTCAGGTAGCCAAATTATTGACAAACAGCACTATTTCCAAAGTTTGTTAGTCTCTTCCAGTGAGGAAAAAGGCACCATGGGAGCACTCGCAGTGCTATAACCCAGCCATGCCTTCTCCAGCTGTTAGGCTTCCTCCCAGACACTCCCCCCTGGATGACAGTCTGCATTCAGTTATCTGCTGCGGTCATTTCCATTCTCAGCTATGCCTTCCATATATGTTCTTTGTGCTAGACTTCCCTGCAGGCAGAGCAGATGACACGATCCTTAAAAAGATGAGCACATCCAAAGGGGTTAAAAAAACCCACACCATGCAGTATATATGTATGAAGTGACTCAGGAACACAGAAAAAAGCCAAGTATGAGATGGTGCTATCTCCAATTTTTGTCTTGGCTACAAAGTCCTCTTCAAACTAGCCAGAGGTTTTAAGGACTCCAAACTTTATTACAGTCTCATATGAAAGTTTGCCCAGCTGTCCTTATCTTCAGATGCAAAATTTCTTTCACCTCTTTCTTTCAAAAGCTATGCAAAGTACTGTTCCTTAACACATCACTGAAAATGAGCAAATGCTGGCAGTAAGCTTTGGTACCAACTCACTGTGGGAAGCAGCAGGCTGCAGACCTCTCATTCTCATTCTGCCTCTACCACTTGTGTCCATGTACTCTGAAACCTCATACATTGTAGGAAAGGTCCCAACAACTTGAAAAAAACCCCATAAACTATGAACTGCCTGCTCTCACCTTCCTCATAATTTCTGGTTTTATACTCTATTTCTGAACTTATTCATAGTCAAAACCATGAGGTGAAACAGACTTGTGTGTGCCTCCTTTACAGAGGAAAGAGGATAAAAACCAAAATTCTGGCAGAACAGTGGTTCTCCATGTGGATGATTGCTGTTGCATCTGCATTCATGACAAAATATGATGTTTATGTTAGATGTGCTCCTCTCAGTGCCTCCCTGACAGAACTGCTCATCAGATTTGGGTGACAGGGCTGGATACTGGCCGGGGACACAGCAGAACAATCAGCAGCAAAATCTGACACAATAAATGGCAAAGAATCCTGTCTGCTTTGCAAGACCCAGAGAGTGCTTGAACGGAGAAGAAGCATGCTTGTAAACTCAGAAAATTTGACAGAGCAATGGAAAGCATTCCTGTTGGTTCTCAGAGCACTGTCTCTGTTTATGGCACATTTTCTGACTTATGGCTCTTTGCTTTCTGACCTTGCAAAAAGGCAGCATTAGGGAGGGAGAGAGGAAAGGACAGGGGATCTGCTCATGCATGCCAGAAGGCAAAATCAGAATCCTATGAACAGCAAAAGAAACATGTTATTATCATTCGTTAACACAGTAGGAAACATACATGATAGTTTTTGTAGGGAATGGATTATGGACCGTCTATTGATCCATTTCACCCTGTGTAGAACACGAGCACTTCTGATGGGCATAAGCTTGGACAGAGTGCTCATGCTGCATTCCTTGACTGCTTTTCTCTCCATGGAGACACAGCTCATTTGGGGTATGTGACATTCCCTCCTATTCTGTGCAAGTAATTTTTCATTGCTATGAACTATCTCTTGACTGCCTGAAGTGACAAAAGGTGCTTGAGGAAGAAAGTGTGAGCCTCAACCCCGAGGATTAAAACGGGGCAATGTTGGACCTCATGGGTAAGTTTTAAATGTGTACAAAAGCCTAAGGAACAGTGACCTCCACAAAGATGTTATTTCTGCCTTCTGCAGGTGAAGAACCAACAATTGCAAAGCACATTTTGAGAAGAGCTGACAACTCATTGCTCTCTTTCAAAACTGACTTAAGCAAGCAAGTGCTTTTTTCCTGCTAATGCCTTTCTCCTAGACCTTCCCCTTCCTTCTGTCACCCAGTCGTTCCTGTCTACCCCTCCACTGACATTTCAGTGATGCTCTAGTTTTAAGCAGTGTGTACAGGTGAGTCAATTCAGACCCAAAGACCTCAGGCAGCTTGCCAAAGTCATGCTAATTAGCTGGCTGAGCAAGGCATATATTAGCTTTGCAGCAGCTGACAGATTTGACTTGAATCAACAACAAAAATGCTGCCACATGAAGCTGAAGAGTGCACATGGTAAGAAGTCAGCGCAGAAACAAGCAACAGAAGATAATTCCGTCATCAAAAAGAATCAAAGTTAATGGTAACTAGGTCAAATTGAGATTTTGTTACATATGGCTTCTGATCACAGTACTATTTACCAACTGAACTAGGGAGAATAATTTGAAATTCAAGTGAACACAAACTCAGATCTAATTTCAAGGAGAATTTCCACCTGGAAAAGTTGTGAAGAACTGCTGGCAAGTAATGGAGGAATTGAGGACTAGTAAGATTCCGAGCTGGAAAATGTATGCAGGACAATGGTGAAATTTCCAAACGGCAGAGGATTAAATCTAATTGGATTTGAAGTTGCAGATAAAAAGCCTTAAGTTTCAAGGCAAGTGAAACCGTATTTGAGTAGAATCCTCTCCATCACTGCATTATTTTGCTAACCAAGCTAACTGCCAAAGTTACATGTCCACAACTCCTTACTAATTCAAACTTGTGTTGTTCACTGCTCTACCCCTGGGATTTTCAATCACTTGTGCAGTGCTGTCCCACATATTTTCCATTTAGTTTCTGTTGACAGATGTCAACCTCTAAGATTTTTTTTTTCCTTGCATGTTCAATACTGTCCCAGTTATGCATCACCAGGGAAATTTCAAAAATTTTCCAGTGAGTTGTCTCAATTGACTAAAAAACGTACGGGTCACACGATACAACATTTTCTCCCGACTATAGATTCTCTCTATAAACTCAATCAGCCTTATTTTCCTATCTATAGCACTGAGAGATCAAAAGCAGCAGCTGAGTGGCCCTAATCAGATTTTAGACTAGGCTGCCTCCTTCCTCCCTCACCAATTTCAGCTTATCCTAAATCAGTCATGCCATCTGTAGGGGAATGGCAATTAAATTTACCTGAAATCAACAGAAAACTTCTTGTTGGCTTCACTCTTCCATCACAGCCTCAGCTGCCTGTCAAAACTATTGGGAACCCTTCCAGAGTACAACACACCATGGACACAGATAATTAGGCAACTCTTCTTTAGAATGAAACTGGCTTTAAAGAATATGCTGAAATGGGTATTAAATCAAGGAAACTTCAAATGCTGATAACCAAATGTTTGGCAGACACATCCTTTTCCAACTGCATGAGTGTTCTGAAGACCCAGCAAAATGGTGTACCATGCATACATGCTTTCAAATCAAAATACTCATCTGCATCTCTCTAATTAAAAAAAGCCATTGGTACTCAACAGCAGGCACTGAAATATTAATCAAGTTGTACACACACAGCTGTAGGAAGAGAGTTGCACTGACATGGAGACCCCTTTACACATCTGCTTCATGTGGTCAGTTTCATGAAGATGATGAGTTGACAGGGAAGTCATATGTGTGGGAAGGAGCCAGACACCATTAATTTTGTGACAGTTAGCCTCTAAAAAGGAAATTAAGGGGAAACTTACTTTGAAATTAAATAACACTGCACCCTTCGTCTGCAGGAACTCCTTGCAAATTGCTCTCCCTAAATCTTCTCTGAGTCCGATTTAGTCTCAAAATCCCCTTGCTTCAGTACTTATTTTAGTTGAACTTTTGGTACATGATGTGCTGGTTTTGGCCGGGGTAGAGTTAATTTTCTTCACAGTGGCTAGGAAGGGACTGTGTTTTGGATTTGTGCTGAACACAAGGTTGATAATATAGAGATGTTTCTGTTATTGCTGGGCAGGGCTTACACAGAGCCAAGGCCTTTTCTGTTTTTCGTACTGCCTCGCTGGCAAGTTGGGGGTGCATGGGAGGCTGGGAGGAAACACAGCTGGGACAGGTGACCCCAACTGACCAGAGGGATATTCCATACCATATGACATCATACTCAGCATATAAAGTGGAGGGAAGAAGGAAGAAGCGGGGGATATTTGGAGTGGTGGCCTTTGTCTTCCCAAGTCACCCTTACACGTGATGGGGCCCTCCTTTTCTGGAGATGGCTGAACACTTGCCTGCCCTTGGAAGCAGTGAATTAATTCCTTGTTTTGTTCTGCTTGTGTGTCTGGCTTCTGCTTTCCCTATTAAACTGTCTTTACCTCAACCCATAAGTTTTCTAGCTTTTACCCTTCTGATTCTCTCCCTGATCCAACTGGTGGGGGAGTGAGCGAGTGGCTGTGTGGGCCTTGGTTGCCAGCTGCAGTTAAACCACAACACATGCAAATCAGGTAACTGAAATACACCAATTCGAGAATTTTAAACTTGTATTTGTTCATATTTTTGCAGGATATAGGTGATGTTCTATAGCTTCTGTACTAAATCCAACACCTTGAACTTAACCTGCCGTGTTCCTTTAAACTCCTCTTCAACAGATCAAAGCATCTGATAGTCAACAGACATGCTTTAGGAAAGCCATAAGAACTAAGTACAAGATAGTGTTAAATCATTTGTTATCCGTGTGGCTCTAGAGAGGCTACTGCAGATTTGAAAACTTGTCCTACCACAGTTACACCGAAATGGGATAAAGCCTTGAACTCCCATTTTGTTTCAATTATCACTACATTTGGCAACTGAGCCACAGTCAAGGTAACAAAATGAAGGGGCTTTGGATCTCACTCTCCATGCTTGTATTATCCTTGAATTTTCATGGCAAGCTGAAAATAATTGAGCGGGCAGGTGACTACTGCCCCACAAGTCAGTGCAGATGTGGCACGGCACACTCTCCCCACCCATGTCAACTGGGGCAGCATGATTAAAGCTAGCAATTAAGAGTACAAAACAATTAGTCTTCCTGACGTCATCCTACCCTCAGACTGTGAGAGCTTCCTTTCACCCTGCCTCTGCCTCACTGTTTTCTTCCAACTGCTTCCCAGGCTTCATCTTATGACAGCTTCAATGTAAAGTAACACAAGGCCAGAATCATCAAAAATGCTACATATTTTAAAGTATGAATACTTGCTCCACCTGCAACAAGGAATACCCAGTTCTAGCAGGTAAAAGTCTGGATAAGCACTAAAGCAGTATGCTTGGTTCTGCCCTGCTGCAATGGAAAAAAAAAAAAGCTGGAAACCTTTGAAGATTCCTTTAAACTTGTGTGACTGGCTGGTCCCAAAGGCAGGGATACAGTTGACTTCGAAAAGTATGGCCACAAAAGTGAGAGTTAACCCATGAGGCTGAATTTAAAGACCTACCCCACATTTTACATCCTTCTCCTCTTCATGCACGGAAGAGAAGCTGACTTGTTAACTAGAGTTAAATCAAGACTTTTAGAAACCTCAGCCTATCAATCACAACCAGTAAAAAATGTTTTAGGTTTGAAGTTTACTGGAACGAGTACGTAGAGACAAGATGATTTTGTTCTTTGTTGGTACCTAGCAGCCCTGTGGAGTTTATTGGTTGCAATGCTGTCTACTGAGCAACATGCTGTATTCGCTTTCTTTATTCTCTACTTTTTCTACTTTAGATTTTGGGACAGAAGCTATATCTTATAATGGCTCTATATAATTACTTAAATCCAATTTCCAATCTTAACCAGGGATGTAACGAGGAACTATTAATAATATTTAGAGCAGCATTAATCTATCCCTGCCCTTTCACTTGAATGGTAACAGGAACTATACCATCAGGGAAATAAATTTAAGACAATTTGAATTTTGAGAGAAACATCAGAACAAGAGCTTGGGATCTGCATTGCTGCAACAGCTTGTGTCTGTGGGAAATCCCGCGGGTACCAGGAAAACAGGAAAAGGTGGGATGATGGGCCTACTCACAGTCTAGTAACGTAAAATACACACACAGGACATCACAGGACTCATACCCAGATGCTGAGCAAGTGCTTCAGTGAAAGTGACTTCAACACAAACTAAAAAAGGGTAAAGTCAAACCTAAGTTTAGGTATCTTGCCTGATAAATACAAAAATGGAATATACTCTACCCCACTAACACCCTTAAAAAGCATTTTCACATTCTTCAGTGGCAGTCAGGCTGGATCAGGAATTAACTTCTCGCACTAGGTGGCAGATGCCAATGATACTTTACTTCGTTACGAAACCTCTAATAAAAAACTCAAAATGCTCAATACGTAATTGATACTGACTAACAAAACCAAGTTGTAGTCATGGTCCTCTGAAAAAAACCCAAGGCTCTGCTCTGTGTGGCTTCATTGTTTTGCCACTGCAAACTCATCTATCTCCTGGAATAATTAACAAACTCCATAAAGAGTACCATTCTCACTAAACTATAAAATTAGCCAGAGGAATCTCTGAACCTTCAGAAGGGAACTTCTTTTTGGAATTAACTGAATTGACTATGCTTTAAATTAAAAACAAACTAAGAACTAATTTTTCAATTCTGAATGAAACTGAAACCTTTAGAGTGACAGCTATATCTTTAAAAGTTTTCACTAAAATCACACGATAATATCCTGAGGAAAACTAAAGCTACTTTTTTCCCTCTCAACAATATCAGCTTGCAGCTCAACAACACAAGGGTGGAGGAGGAAATTCCTTTATTCTCACCTTCCCAAAAAAAAAAAAAAAAGTTCCTTTTCAGTAAGCTTTAGTACAATGAGTTTGTCATCAATTGTTTGCAGGAAACATCTCACATTTTTTTCTTCTATGCAGTGAGTTTGATCGCAGCAGGTCGACTTAAGCTTATAAAGGAAAAAAGCAAATGAGAGGCAAAAGCTACAATCACATCAAAAATCATAAATGCCACCAATCTCAGTAAAAGTACCCACATAATGCTCTCAGAGGATCCAAGCAATTATAACTACATTTGTTTGTAGTGATAACACAAGACCAAAGCAATTTAAAAGTGAGAAAAGGCATATGTGACTCCATCAAATAACAACAAAAGTAGTGAGTAGCAACAGCTTACTCCATTCTGAAAGAACGACAAATTTACCACCACAAGGAAGAAGAAAATAACAGCACATGGGCAGCATTCTCACTGTAAGCTGGGACTAACAGGGATTCATAAATATCTTTTTAATTTTGGTTGTTAAAAGGGTGGCGTGAATAAACCGCTTGGCCTGCAGCAACAGTACTGCAATTGGCAAGAGCAAGAATTTAAGAGCAAAAATTAAACATTTACTCTTGCTAATTTCTTTGAGAGGTTTTCACTGCTGAAAAGATATTTCTGAATCTGCTTTCTGATGCTTCTTCTCCTGGTACCTTCCACTGATGGGGAAAAAGCCAATTGCTGCTCCTGCTTGGAAAGCTCTGATCTTTCTCTGAAATAATCAGTGGTAACACAGTAATACCGATCTGTTTGAGAAGGTAATATTCTAGAAAGAAACAGAAAGGCCTGGATGATCTCTGCTTTTTGGTTGTTTAAATCAACCTCTGAAGATGATTTTGACAGGTGGCATCCTGAGGCCTTACTCTGCCAAAGCCAGGGTGCTGCTCCTGGTACACCCTTTGGTAAGGGGAAGCAGCACTGCGGGAGGAGACCAGAAGTAAGGTCAAGCCCTCAAGGTCTCCTCCTGGCTTCCTGTTCTGGATGAGTGTTATGCATGCCATGTATACCTATCTGATGTTGAAAATGCAGATGCAGGAGCAAAGTGATACCCGGTAATTGCATCCCAGGAAGGCCTTAGTAAATGCAGGCAGGATCTCAGGAGCAAAAATACAGTTCAGTTAAGCTGTCCAAGGCACAATATGAACAACTCTATGGTGAATCAGACTGAAGGACTGTCATGGTGACAAGGGTCAAAATCTTTTTCTCTGCCACACTGCCTTATCAGTTTTAACACTCCAGCAGTATGGACACTCCAGCATAACTCCAGCAGTTATGGACACTCACTGGGGTACAGCAGCAGCAGAACTTCGTTCAGCTGATAAGGTACTCGTGGGTGCTCCTACCACTGCTGTCACATACCATACTGCTTTTTAAACACACAGCTTATATGAGCAAGAAACTGCCAGTAACAGCTGAACACTCAGAGAGCTTCCCTGAAGAAAATCACTCAACCTTCCTCTCCACCTCACACAAATCAAACAGTGACCAGAGCTGGGAAGGTTTAGGATATGTATGCTTTACTCTTATTTAGGCTCTTGACACCCAGTCCCAGAAAACACTTAAAAAAGAAACGTATACACCAAAAGAACAGAAGCAAGACAAGAAATAGGTTAAAGGTGGTGGGAGGGGAACAAGAGACTGGGAATGCTGGCACTCAGGAAGCAAAAGGGAGACAGACATTGCAAAGGCAACCCAGACTGGAAAATACACTGGTGCAAGAGCTGCTTGCTCCTGCTGAACAAGGGTGTGAGCCAACACCATTGCTCTGGCCAAACTGACTTCCTTGGTCAGTCCTCTGACAGAGTTGCCTGCTCCAGGGGAATGATGTTACTCGCCCCCTCCTTCCCATCACAGATTCAGAAGAACTAGGACCCTGCCCTGCCATGCCTAGGAGAGTTATTTTTTGTTGTTATCCTTCTAACAGCCAAACCAAAGAAACTCTGGCAACATTGTCACAGACTGCAGGAAATACTGAGAGAGACTAATAACATATTTCTCTGTTTATCTGTGTTTGTTTGCAAAGACAAAAATCACAGGATCTTCTGCCAAACCATAACCAAGAGCATTACTGAAAATTTGGGCCTTGGGTTTGAAGGTTTTGCTGTTCTGGAGGAGGAGTAGCGTATATCAGAGCTTTTCAGAGAAGGGTATAAACCTTAGCATTTGAACAAGAACAACAAAGGCCCCAGAGAAGTTATTCTTTCAGACTCGTCTGATCTTTACAATACACTCTAAATATTTTTGTTAGTTTTTAACTCTGCAGCCCAGGAAATGTTTTAAAACTTTAAAGAAAAAAAAAATTACCATTAACAAGCCAAAACTTGTTATCAGTGAAGTTGCTCTATAGTTAAGTAAGACAGGATTCTATTCATTCCCTAGGGCTTCCTGTAAGCTGAAGGAGAGAAAAAATTGGTTTCAGTCTCATGAGACTTTTTTTCCTATCATATATGGTAAGCTTCATATCAAGCCCACACAGTCCAAGTAAATATGAATTTACTAGAAAAAATAAACTTCAAATACTGTTCTACAGCATGAATTACTGATGTCCAGCAACAAAACAGACACACAAAATCTGTTTCACCAAACCAATGCTAACTGTATCACCCAGCATCTAGTCCCAAACGCAAAATGCAACAGAGCAGCAGAGATCTGTTTCCATACTGCCCAGCTACTTAGAATGCCCAAGGTCCTGTCTGACTAGGAGGGACATGAAAAATTTTGTCATCATGATCGTCCACAATGGATCTCCTTTTTTGCTGGAGCCCACCACCATGTTGAGGAATGAAACCATCAAGTCACTATAAAATCTCAACATCATGCCTAGCAAAGTGAAGCTCTCCTGCTGTGAAACCGAGTCCCCTTCTCTTCTTTAAATAATTCACATATCCCATCTCAAACTTGTATTTGCCACAATAGGAACTGCAAGCCCTGTCTCATTTTTTTATTTCTCCTCCTCCCTTTTGTCTCCAAAGGAAATACAGTATTCATTCCAGCATCCAGAAAGAAGATTTAACTGGTATTACACATTTCCCAACACAGCTGCACTCTGGCTGACTCCTGATGCCAGCGGGATGTTGGGCAAAGGACCCATGTACATACAGGCCTTTTAACTATGAAGTAAGTCTCCATTCATAAAATACGCCCAGCCCATTGTGCCCTGCTGGTATACTCCTACTTAACTCACAGGTCCTGGTCACCTAAGAATGCATAGTCAAAGAGCTGGCAAAGTATCAATAGAGGTAACTTGGCATTTTGGTGTTCAGATGTTCACTGTTCACTTCCCCAGTCTGGACCAGAAGATGCAAACTCTCAAAAAGAAAGTGTGAGCAGTGACCCCTGATCTGATGTTTCACACTTTTTTCCACAGAAGTATCAGCATTTGCAGAGTGGAGCACTGAAGAATCAATTCCTCCCACAAAACTGAGAGGGGAGCTCAACCTGGGCCCAACCCTTCTGTTCTCCAGAAATCATGCACTGCAACATGAGTGCTGTCCATGTGCCACAGACCTATTATGAAGAAAAAGGTGGCACATGTGACATTGGCAGAAGTGCTTTAGTCTTTAATTACCTTAGATTCACTGCATCTTCAGATGAATACTTCTACAACTTGGCCCCAGTTTTAAATGCTATCTGGCTCTCAACTTAATGAATACTGACATAAATCACCTTCTCTCCCTCTCTTTCTTCCACATTACCCACTATTTTTTAGTAGAAACTGAGCAGTTGATGTGACAAGACTTTTTTTATTTTTTTTTTCTTTTTTGCAGCTGGGATGCTTACCAGTGCCTAACCAGACACACCCACACATGCTACCATCTGCACCTGCAGGATCCCAGTTTTATTCTTCATTCTGCAGAAACATGTCCCAGAGGCATGGGAAGAAGAATGCCTAAAAAATACCATGTACATGCTCCTCTGCCCTCACGCATCTACACCCCAGGGAGTTAGTGATCAGTTGTTAATACCCCCTTGGAGTGTCTCTCTAGGAAGTCCCTTTTTCGACTGTTCACACTTGCCAAGAACTTAGGGTGTTGGCTTGATTTCCCTTCAGAAAGCTTGGATAATACAGAGTCTTGGAGCACGTAAGAGAACAGTCCTATCATCCTCTTCTTCCAGAAAGAAAACACATTTCCAGCGGGAGATGGTTTAACACAAACCCTATCCAACTCGTCACAGCGAAGTCACGTCCTTTACCCAGGCCAGCAGGATACACTGACTTGCCAGAGTCAACAAGAACAGTAGGCAAGACACGCCTGAGAGCTGAACTTCTGAGTTTCCCACATATCTCACAAGAAGCAGAGAAGAATTAGGCAATTCTGCTGTTGAACTGTTGCAGCTACACAGATGAAACCCCTGAATAATGGAGAGGCCTGGGGAATGAATGATAAGCAGAACAGCTTAAAAACTTTTTATTCGGAGCAGAAGGCATTTGATGACATCTGACAAAAAGACATGAGCAAGAAATGCCCTTATAAGAAACACTGATTCTATTGCAGGTTCTTTTCAGCACAGTTGATTCTGAAAGACTGGTTTAGTTTGGCTCAATCACTAAACACTATTTGGGATCCAACTGTGATGCTGACCAGCAGCACCCATCCCCAAGAAACCAGCAAAACCTCTGTGCAATTAACTGCCACTCAGTGCTAAATTCTGGGGAGTACTGCTTATGTGCTAATAGTGTCACAAACTGGTTCCAGGCCTGCCTAAATATGCCAGTAGCTGTTGTCCACTTTCCAGCGACAATTCCAAAAGTGATTTTTTCCCCCAAGGCTGATGCTCCTAGAAATTTCAAGATTACCTGAGCTCCCCACTGCTATCTCTAAATTAATTAGATGGAAAATGATTTTTCGAGAAGTTTAAGGGCTTAAAATATATCCTGGTAAAAAAAGTCAACTAATTAAAAAGTATTTTTAATTTAAAGTGAGAACTATTCCCTAGAAATCTATCAATATGCTTTCTGAGCTGCGATACCATGCCACTTCTGTTCTCATTAACCAAGTTGATAAACACATTTTATACATTACAATGAACATAAACTTGGGCCTTACAAATATATCACTCCAGAAAGCCAAAGAGGCAACAGGATAGGGGTGTTGAGAGTGCCCATCCAAAACGCTGTTAAAAAAGGTCTTATTTTCAGAAACTGAATAGGCACTTCTTCAGTCTATGCTGGCTCCTTTTTTAAAGCATTTGATGTGGAACAATCCTAATGCCAAAGAACTCCAATTCCAAAGTCTGGCTGCTGCTCTGCTTCCTCAGAGCTGCTGTTCACTAGCTATTCAGAGGAGACTCAGATGGACTTGAGAATCAGTGAGGAAGAACAAGCTTTCATTGGCAAGAAGATATGTAAAGGAAGCTAATATGTCTCTGTTTGACATTTTTAAATTAAACAAAGTCAGGAATTGAACCAGAACAGTATAAGTGAAAGTAAAGGTTATAAGCAGGCAAAAGATCATAGAAAGCATCATGGAAACTGGGAACATTAAATGGATGCATTAAAGGACAGGCTCAGGCATCTATCATATGAAACTACAACATCTAAAGCAGCTTATTCTGTGCTACTCTTCAGATTGGACTAAATGATCAAAATGGCTGGTTTGACTAAACCCATTTCCAGTGATATACTAAACCGGTGTGTTCACAGAAAAATATAGAATTGCCATAAATAGTTTTACAGTCAATGATCTTCAGGGCCTTTTCCAACCCAAATGAATCTACGAAAATACACAGATAAAGGGAGAAGTCAGACCACAACTTGGGTTCAATTTTTCTTTTCAATGATCCACCAGCAGCAGGAGCAAGGAATAATGAAGGACTGGATCAGCCTCACTGCTCTGCCAAGCACAGCCAAGCCATGCCAGAACAACGCTGCTGGGAACATGCCCTGTTGTGTTACACACTGTGAACAGTTGAAACAAGAGAGTGTTGAGACCTGAACATGTTTGAACTCTTGTGGTTGCATATCCTCCTCACACACCTGGTCGTCCAGATTTTCCTTGATACTTTGGTCACAGTCCCTCTCTCCGTGGTGAGAGCAAGCTGTGCCAGTCAAATACATCTTGAAAACACAGGGACAGCGGGAACATCAAACCATGGCACAAACCACGGCACAAACCACAACAGTCTGTTCACCTTGCATGTACTTTAATTGTTTTAAAATCAGGTTAAGTGATTTTGTGGGTTTATTGATAGTAGTTCCTATACCAACATGTGGGTTCTCAAGAGCATTGCCAGCAAAAACCTCTTCTTGCACTCACTCTTGGGGCAGCGTAGCAGTTAATAGGGAACTCTAAAATTGGAAATAAATGACCTATTTCTGAGGAAAGTTGATAGAATAATATTTAAAGATTTGAGATTGGCTTCACATTGTCTTTCTAACAAAGCTATAGGAGCACTGCAATACATTCCTGATAGAACAAAATTAGCGAGGCAAAAGATCTGTACAAAAACTGCTGGTTAAATCTCACCTACTTTAACAAAAATAATTTTTTCTTCTTTAATTATGTGAAAACTGCAAGCTTTATTAATAGATTTATACTGATTTAATTAATTTGCCAGTAGAGTTTGGTTCATGATTCTAATACACACGTACATTTCAGCGAGTTCTTATTTTTGGTCTGTCATTTTCCTGAAGTCTGCTCAAGAAAAGTAATTTAAAAAAAAAAAAAAAAAGGAAACTTCTTAAAAGTGAAACTTTTCCAAAGATGGGTGGATCTGTGTTGTGTATTAACAGTCCTATTAAGGAATTATTCTCAATTGGCACTACTAAACTTGCCCCATATTTAACGAGACACAAAAATAGGGCATGTATACAGATGGAGCTGTATTTTTCCCTGGAGTGCTGGGGAAAAAAATGGCTGCTATTAAGCTCAGCTCAAACAAAGCTGGTGTCACTGTTCCAGACAATTGTTGGATTTAATGATTAAAAAATAACATCTCTGATGTCAAGCATCGGTTCCTGAGAAGAACTGTTAGGAAGGAAGCTGCATATGTCCTCATGTGCATCTGCATTTGCACTCAGGCCCAGTCAACAGTCACACTTAGTTACTGGGTGATCGAAGCAGTGGGGTTTGTGGTTTTGGTGGCAATTATTTGTTTCCTTGCTTGGTTTTGTTTGCTTGTTTGTTTTGGGGGGTGTGTGTGTGTCTGTGTGCGCGCGCACACGCGCGCATGTGTGTGTTTAAGACAGTCCAGTTCTAATGTATCACCAATTTAAAGATATTTTGCAATTACCATGGCAAAAGACAGTTTTTTGCGCTGTTTTGTTAAAGTGGTACAGTTTAGCTGCTGGAGAGGGAATAAATGAGATAGATATGAGCCACATTTCCCTGCACCCACTACACCCTTAAAAAGTTTTCCTGATTCATGCATAAATTCTATGAACAGATGGTATATAAAGCAACACAAAAAATGTAGAATAAAGCTGGTAAAACAAGAAGCACCCTTCCCTTCCAAAGTACATACAGTAATGTGAATTAAGCAATTTATACACCGGAAATTCTCTGCTCTTTTTCCTTTTTAACACCAGAAAAATAGGAGAATAGGAAAATTATGATGCGCAGAGCCACAAAAGAAATCAGTGGAATCAACAGATTCTGGAAAAAAAAAATCCAGATCTTTAGAAGCACCCTTTCCCCCTGGATCATGTTTCATCTCTTTAGTCAATTAAACAAAGATGGAAAGAAAGTTCCAAAATGAACAGGATATGTTTTTGTGATTCCGTAGCACATACTAAGGTTTTCCCCAGCACTTGTGCAGGTCTTTTAAAGCAATATTCCTAACCTTTCTGAAGATGTATATATGTTTTGAAGGGAATTTGATCCTTTTTAAATGCAATATTAAAACTATCACTTTTGCAGTACATTGCATCTAAGTCTCACACTAAGCAATGCAAGACTTGAGTCTTGTTACACTTAAGTATTTTAACAACACATCTGAGGAATTACTCTACAGATACAGTTCTGCTTTCTCCTGTAGATCCAGCATCTCACTGTCATCAAATAAACAAAACTGAACTCTGAACTCTCATTAAGTATAAACTTAAGTCAAATGATCTTCTTTTAAAGTTAAGGATGGCATGATTTACAGTTGTAATGGGTTACTGAAGATTTACAGCTGTAATGGATTACTGAAGATTGTTCATCACCAAAAATAAGCCCACAATTTGTGTTGCTAACCCAGAATTTTAGTATGAAAAACGTATCCTCTTTTTTGTTAGTTTTGTCATAATACCAGAACAACCAAGTACTGTGAATGTGATTATTTGCAAAATAAGCTTCCAGTAACAGCTGAAATCACAGTTTCATCACACTGTGTTTAAGCAAAAAATGTAAAAAAACCCTAAAGATCTTCCAGTGTAGAGAAGAAGAAAAGAAGAAACAAGAGTTCTGTTTTACAGGTGGAAAACTTTTGCACTGAGGATTTAGACTTACTTTTCAGTATGGAGTGAGATACATTTATGGTCTCCTGAAATTACTGTGAGCAATGCATATTTTTTAAAGCTTTGTACACATTTCAATACTGATTTACCAGGACTCTCACCTGATGACAGAAAACAATATTGGAAGGCCTTTGAGATGCCATTGTAGTCAACATCTAGACTCCTGGTTAACACTAGATTTCTTTAAAAAAAAGAGTCTTCCCAATCTGAGATGACTGACTCTCTAGAAAAACCTTTCACATTTCCTGGAACATAAGAACAGTTAATGCTACCAATTCCAACTGGACATATCTCATTTTCAGGTGGCTGAGATGGAAGCCACCTCTAATTGACCTACCCTAGGAGAGAGGAAGACTGTAAGGTTTTTGGTTCCTCACTGAAGATCAAACCACATAATCATTCTCCAGTCCTCCTCCATCAAGCTGTACTGTGAAATACATTCTTAGCAGCAGAAAAATCCCAGTAGGGAAGTTCACAGAATATGGACCTTGCTCAACTATATTCATCTTGACATAAGTAATTAATATTTATGCTTCTCAAGGATGAAACAGACTGATTCGGAATACCTACTTACTGGAGCAATGCAAGCCAAGAAGGTCTTACTATTAGTTAAGCAGACATAACCTAAAATTTTGGACATGGCAGAAGAAAATGAGCACCAGTTGGCATATGGCTCAAAGAAAACTACATAAATTATAAATATAACTGCATTTGCTGGCATTCGTTCAGTGCTGCTGCTATATTTGAAAATTAAACTTGATTTTATAGAGCTGTATTCTAGCGGTCTAGGTCAGCAGTCAATTAAAGAACATCCCTTATAGGACAAATGCAATACTCAGGTAAGCCAGCATCATCATAAATAAACAGTCCAACTTTTTCCCCCCCGTAATCTGAAGGCCAAATTATTCCATACCAACTTCAATGAATTGCTTCTAGTGGGTGGGAGTATTGGAAAGGACTTTTCATCAATGAATTAGGAGTCCAGAATTTCCCAGGGAAGCTTCATTAAGTTTTGGCATTGAAACAAACACAAACCATCAGCCTAAAAACAGGAGGCAAGCAATGAGAAGTTGTATGAAAAGTAACACAGAATTTAAGATGGACTTTAGGCAGCCAGGACAGAGGGTGCACATGCGAACCAAGAGTCCCTTCACCAGAGACTGCTAGGAGAGACAACTGCCAAAACTTCATTTTTTAAAGGGGGTGAGGGGAAGACAGACCATTTTGGCAGTCTTTACAATCCTCTTTATCCCACAACTGTAAATGTAGTAATGGCTGGTCAGTTGAAGTCAGAACTGTCTGAGAATCATTACGGCAGCACATCCACAAGAGGAAAATCACACTGTGAATAGTAATAATAGGGACGGTTCTAGATGTTGCATTATGTAGTTCTTCTTGCCTTGCTATAAATGGAGTATCAATAGCAGTTGCTAAATCAGCAGGTGTTTCCAGTAGCAAAAGTGAATTTTGCAGTTTAGACAAGACAAACCAGGCACAAATTAAATTATGATCAAAACTATATACCAGACTGCTTGGGATTCTGCTGGGTGTACTTTTCATGCTCTAAGTCATACAATCCTGTATTCTTTACTCAGCCAAAACTCTGGCTGAAGTCAACAGGAGTTTTGAGTAATTTAAAAGGTCTGCACACACCCCTCCATACAGAAGCTGCACATCCACTGGGAAGGGAAATAACCATCAGTTGCCACAAAAGCTATGTCTTCCTGGCACTGTTGTAAGATATCTATAAATACGGCTTAATTTACTTAAGAGCTCACCTGGGACCTTTACTCTTTGGATAGTTACAGGAAAACTAATGCAATAAACCAATGTAACAGTTGTCTAAAGCCAGTATCTGTGTGTCACATTTTAAATTTGTGAAGCCTCACTTTGGCAGAGGCCATAGCAGGGCTACAAATGGACTGGCATTCAGATGTAAAATGAAGATAAATCGATTAAAAACACTCAATATTGACTGGTCAGAAATACTTACAATGAATATATTTCAATGAACACAATTTCAGCTATAACTTCAACCCTCTGCTGTTCGCAAAGACATAAAAGCTATGATTTAAAATACATGAAATAACTTGCATTTTTAAGGAAAAAAAGAAGTTGTGCACTACAACAGATACTGATGTTTATATATACACCTTCCTTGGGTTCCTGAGGCTGCTGAGACCAGAAAATGTAATTGTGAAAGTTAAATAAATCCCTGCCAGATAGGCAAAACCTCTGCAAAACACTTACACAGCATGAATACAAATTGACATACCAGAGCTATGAGACAATGCTAGAATCAGAGAATACCACTACAGCATTAAACTGTTAATCACTGCTCATAATAAAACAACATGTTTGTTCCATTGGTAAAATCACAACAAGAGAATATGCCCTCTCTCTTCTAACATTAAGCTGGTACTTACTGCCCTAATGTACATCATCTAGGAGCTGACGGGCAATTCATCTTAAGATAAAAACCAAACTTCAGTATGATGACTGCCCTTTATGGCTAATGATTAGTGTTATCACAAACTCAGACGCTGATACCCACAATAGCTGCCTGCCTGCCCACCTCTGTAATAATTTCAATAACTTTTTCGGAAGAGACGCCAGTGTTTGAGAAGTTTTGAGGATCACTGCAGTGGCCTTAAGCAGAGGTCCAATAAAAAAGAATATTTAAAACTCATGCATTGTTGTTACTGAGTAATTTAAAAATAGAAACGCTTGGAACAAAGATACAGGAGATTTTCGGTTCGCAAGGGGGAGTCCAGCAAAAATTGAGATGGCCATGAGAAAAAACACACTGATTAAAAAATAATTACGTCACTGGTCTCAGGATCCCGCCGAACCCCCTCCACGCCGCCCCTCCATCCTCCCAGCCCGGCCGCCTCCCGCGCACAGCGGCCGACCCCCGGGAGGGCGGCAAAGACCCCCCGCAGCCCCGGACCACGGCCGGGCGGGGTCAGAGCCGCCCCTCCACCTGCGGACACCGGGGGGATGCCCGCCCAGACCCGGCTCTCCGTACCCGGCCCCTCCGCTCCGTCCAGCACCTCCCGGCGGCTCCTCCCGCCCCAGGGGGGTGTGCACGCGCGGGGGCTCCCGCGGGCGCGAGGCTGGCGGGCACAGCTCCCGGGGCTGGCAGTGCCAAGGGCAGGAATCTTCCCCTCCAGCATCCCCTCTTCCCTCCTGGCTCTTCCCTTCCCTTCCGCGCATCTGCATTCTCCCTTCCTCTCCTCCTCTCCCCCTCCCCGCGTTTCCATCTTCCCTCCTCGCCTTTCCCCTGCCCCTCGTGGCATCTGCCAACAGCCCACCCCGCCTCGCGTTGCCTGTCCCCCTCTCCCCTCTCCCGCCCGCAACCCGCCGAGGGCCAACTTGCCAGAGCCGCAGCCACCGTCGCCTCCCTTCCCTCGGCACTCGGAGCCGCGCTCGCACACACACACACATACTGGACACACAGACAGACAGACAGACGGCCGCACAGACACGCGCATCCTCGCGCACGGAGGTACCTATCCAAATCGCTCCCGCTCCTCCAGCTCGCAGCGTGCGCTGCCAGCTCCGCGCGCAGCCCCGGCACGTCGGGTCCCCCTTCCTCCTCCTCCTCCTCTTCCTCCTCCTCTTCCTCCTCCCCCCCTTCCCTCCCCGCCCGCCCCCTTCGCCGACGCCAAAAGAGGGGGGCAAAGCCGCCGCCCGCCTCGTCCCGCCCCGCCTCGTCGCGTCCCGTCCGTGCCGTCTCGTCCCGCCCGTCCCGTCCCGCGGGGCGATGCGCTCCCCGCGGAGGCTCCGCGGCCGCCCCCGCGCCCCCCGCCCGCCGCGCTCGGGTTACCCTGCGGCTCCAGCCCTCTCCTGTTACGGATGCCCGCGGCGGGCGGGAGGGGAGGGAGCCGAGTCCGGGGGGGCCGAGCCCCGGCGGGAAGGGAAGGAACGCGGCCTCCGGAGAGTGCGCGGGGCGGGAGCTTCACGACTCTGGCAGCTCCGGGGGTTTCCAAACCGCGGGTTTCGGAGTGGGGGTTTTCTTGTTTGCTTTTGGTTTGATTTCCCCCCTCCCCCCCCCCCCATCTCCTTATTGGTGTGGTTTGACAGCTTTTTGGGGGGGGCTTTTTTTTTTTTTTTAATAGGTAGTGGAGCTGCCGTGGGCTTCTTCAATGTCCTCTGGAACCCAAATATGCTTCCAAGGATTCCCATTGCCATCCTTCCTGTGAAGGAGCTCTGCCTTTTATTTGTGGTTTCAAACGGACTTAATAATCTCCTCAGCTCCTGTGCTGGAGATGAGGAACAGCTAACCCTCTCTGCTCATCGGTTTGCAGACCTCCACTGTAATCATTTTACATCATTACTTTTCCTGGCTGAAGGGTTGTAGGTTGCTCATGGGGGGGGCCTTTGTCCCTAGACTGTTCTGTACCTCCTATCATCCTCGATGCCCTGTTGAGCATGCTCCTCATCTAATAGCTCTTAATTTGAGTTTAAGAAATATACAGTATTTAAGATATGAGCAAACCATGCATTCATCCAGCAGCACAATGATGTTTTTTCTTGACAACATTTTATGAGGAACTTTTGGGCACAGGAGGTGATGTTTTTGTGGAACTGAGAGTTATCATCCTGTGAGTTTACTCATGCCAGCTCAGAGCCAGCCATTTTTAATGACTTGTTTCTCCATGTGCCTTATTTCACATTTACCTATACTGCATTTCTTATGCTGCCCATTCAATTTCATAGTGTCATTTCCTTATGTAATTCATCAAAATCTTTCCTCTTAGTTCTGATAAATGAATACCGCTGATGAACTTTGATATTTGACTCCATTCCCAGGTAAGATATGAGAACATTGAACAGCACACCTTGCAGCACTGACCCTTGCAGAACTCCACACTATCCAGCATCTCCCTCCATTGTGAGAACTGGTGATTTATTCCTGTACTTTGAATTTTATCTTCTAAGCAATTACTGAGCTGTACCAGGGCTTTCCCTGTTGTTGTTACTGCTTAGTCTCCTTAAAAGCCTTTGTCAACAATCCTTTAGAAACCTGGTCTGATATGGAAATTAGATCACCCTTATCCACACTTTTGTTGACCCTTTCAGAGACCTCCAAGAGGTTTGTTTAAGGCAGGACTTTACAGAAGCAGTGTTGTCTCAGATAGATTGCATAAATCCAGGTGTCCTTTAGCTCTAACCCAATTAGCATCTCTTTGTTTGGACAGTACAGTAATGAGGTTTGCAAACCTCTAGCTCTCCACATTCTATATTGAAGTTTAGGATCAGATTTTATATCCTCCACTCTTCAGGTGCCAGTGTTTTAAATGGGATGTTACATGCTGCTATTGATAATTTAGCTGCTACATTCTCTGGTGAGATGATGCTCACACAGATGCTCACACAGAGGCACATTGCTACCTGAATGCTGTGGTAGTGAAAAAGTCATATAATAAAACCTAATGACATAAGGAAACTGAGGCATACAGAGATAACTGCAGACCCGTAAGCTGGTGCTATTAATGTAAGTAAGCAGCTTTCCTAATAATCAACCAGATGTGGCCAGGACCCTCTTTGCAAATACATGTGTCTGAAAGCACTCGAGTATGGTACAGATAAAACTCCACCAAGGTCTTTGACACAGGAAATTGTGCCATTCTATCTATTGGCAACCATCTGTTTTCTCTCTTTGATACTTTTTTGTAAATCCTCTGAATCAAGGATGGGCTTCTTTTAAGCATATTTTTTACTTACCAAGAGCATGGGGCACAGGAAGGAGGAAGGGAGACCAGTTCCGAACAGAGGTGTTTTAGCTGCACTATCTAGGAATGTTCCCAGGAATGTCTGCAATTCAGCTTCCTCCCCACATACAGGACTCCTACCTTTTGTCCTTCTAGGATATGGTACAGGACACAGTGCAGGACACAGGCTAGACCCACAGTACCACCCCATTCAGCCTGTTTGCAGAGAGCAGGCAGGAAAGGTGCAGCAAAGGAAAGGTGCACCTGTGCATGGACAGGCATCACTGCTTGTGCCCTGCCCTGCAGCTGTAAGAGTCTGTACTCCCACAGATATGCCATCCAAATGGCAATGTGGGGCTGTGGAGGAGAGAAAGAGGAAGAGGAGTATGGGGGGTAGCATCCCTTTCGTATGTTTCACAGGTCTGACCATGTTTGTTTTTAGAAACTTCAGCTGCTGGAAACAAAATAAGCCAGAAGGGAAATCAGAAGGGAAAGAAGGAAATAAGTCTTTTTTACTTGTGAAAACCTTCAGAACCATGCAAAAAGGTCCTCTACAGGCCTCAGAATCATAATTAAAATAAGCATAGTCCAGTCTCATGCTTTCTAAAGGCCTGAAGTTTTGGAGACTGGCAAAACTGGACTGTGGAGAAAAATCTATGGTGCTCATAGCAACAAATGATGTTATACTGCCAAAGGGGGAATTTCAGAGCTGCTTTTCTTGGGTTCACACCCCTCTTTTGTTCCAACAATTACCTTCTGTCCCTTTCCTGCTTACTGGCCTCATACAGGATTGGACTGAACTGTCACACAGTGACAGTTCAGTGACACAGATTTTCTTCCATTGGATAAAGCAATATCACAAATGAGACTGATACCCTCCGAATATTTTTTATTTTCCATATGAGAGGGATGCATTTACTTAGTTTTTATTAGGTAGCACTAGTCTAATATACCAGAGAGGAAATCAAATGTGAATTCACTCTGTATATTTTAGTGAGTTTGCTTATTGCTTCTAATACATATTTTCAGTGGTTGCAAGAGCAGAAGAAAATCATGGATAAAAGTTTGTTTTAAAGATGCAGTTTGTTAATGCTCTGTAATTTTTTTACAGCATTGCAGAGAGCTTCAGGTAGGGGGAAAGAGGAATTATCTTTGCCAGAGTACAGCCTTCCCTTATTTTTACTGTGAAGTTAAAAAACTTTTACCTAAATAATGAATTGCAAGATTAGTTGGTATTGTCCTAAAAACTCTGAAAGGAGGAAGAGTATAAAAATAGCTGCATTAACCCGATATTTGTCAAGAAAAAATGGTTATTTTTAACACTCAAATGACAGTTCCTCACCCGTTATTCTATTTCAGGCCTGCTTTGTGTGCCTGTGAACTGAAGAGGTATTATCCCCAGTATTACATCATTTCTCCTCCAGTGACTGACCAGTTTACATCCCAACACTGTGCTGAACATGTAGGAAAAATTGACAAAAACAGATCCTGAGATTAGTGTGACGTCTTGGAAAACCTCAAGGAAATGCGACTGCATATCTGAACTTCTGCTTGCAGGGGACTGCAAAACTGAGGATGTTTTTATACTTTTGAGCCTGTGGACATGAGACTGAAGTCAATGGTAACGGCAGACGCTCAACATCTCTGAAAACTGGGCCACGTGCTTATGTGAGACCCTGTTATTATACAAAAAGGCTCTTATTTCTACTCTTTTTATCTCTGCCATATAAGCTGACCTAGTTTACAATCTGCCTCTGTACAGATGTGTGCACTTCCATGGGCAGAAAGAGGGCAGAACCATTGCCAACAGAGAGTGCCTGGAGTTAGGAAGGGGAAGAGACACAGGGTGGCTCAGGATGGGGAGATAAAGAGAAGGGAATGAAAGACAAAGATGTTTGGAGGAGAGGAGAGAGGAATAGGGAGAGAAAAAAGCGAAGCTGTATGCATATCTGCTGCTCCTGCTTTATGCAGGAGACAGGAGCTACTCAGAGTCTTTGCTTTGGGAGCTTGTCAGTATGTGGGAGCCTGGTTACAATAAGGCAGATTTTTTTATTGTTATGCAGTGAACCTTCAAATGGAGAATAATTCAAAGGGGATACCTCTTCCTATTGAAAATTCTTTCAGGTTGCTGTTTTACAGCCCAGCACACTATTCTTGTTCTCTATGAACTCCCAAAAATGCTGAGAGCAATGCAGAATAAAGAAGGGAAAGAAAATACTGTGGTAATGATGCTGAATATGCCAGGCACTTCTACAACATTTATAAAATGAAATGCAGTCCCGAAAGGTGATGCCTGATATGGTAGACTCCACACTGAATTTACTGAATATGAAAAATGAGTTTTGCTTGGGATGCAGATTTTTAAGTGTGTTAGAAGGCTGTCAGAAATTTAGTGATTAGATTAATTTTCTTGTGATTCTGGTTATTTCTCTGACTGCAGAATAACATGCAGATGAGCTGGATGAGGGAATGCACCAGCTTGTAATAATGTGTGCGAGATGAAAATGGTACTTCAGTGTATTCTCTGTGCATTTATAAAGCTAATAAATGCAGAGATCCATCAGTCAGTTAGAAGAGCTGTAGAAAGTTTGGAGGTCACATTCATAAATGCTTTATATTTAGTGCAGGGATGAAATGTTGCGAATTACAGAGGCAGGGAGCTGGTGGTAGAGAACTGACTGGAGATCTCTGTTCTATTCCTGGTGTTACCGGTGACTCGTGATGCAAGTGAAGGCAAGTCAGTTTCCCTTATTTATCTATATGAGTTGAAGAATTTTAGGACAGGGACTACCTGTTAGTGGGAGGACCTCAGCTGTGGTAATATGAACAGTTCATACATATTATGAACTTTAAAATTCTTTTCTGAAGTTATTCACCTGACTAACAGGCACATTTACACACGTCTATTATGTGGCAGAATACCTTGGCAAGATCTCTATCAGCAACTAGCTACATGAGTAATCTCATTGACTTAATGCGACTCCTTGAGTGAGTCATGTTTTAGTACTCGCTCCATAAACTGTTTTAGTCATCACTGGCTTACAAACTATGTGCATAGCCCTGCCAGGACTTACCACGCAGTGTAGTGTTTTACTGCAAGCAATTCTGTCACAGGAGTAATACCCAGTAGTAACTGTGTAATCTACACCCACATTAAGAAGTTACTCTGTTCTGCAATTGCAAAACCAGCCGAGTTTCACTGGCATCATGTTATCTTTGATTCATACAAACTGTTAGTGCCCCTTCACAAGAAATTCAAAGAAGTATTCAGTACCTGTGATATGGTAAGGAAAAAAATCTATTTTATCACAACATGCAGGGGTACCACTGCAGAACTAACTCATGGCTCTCCCTCCTTCTGGAAAATGCAGTCGTTGCAAATCTGGAGCTGTAAGTTTTCACTTAAAGTTCTTTACAGTCTTATTTCAGCTAATGTTTCTGCTTTGATTACTCCTGCCTTATCTTTGTCTCTTTGTATCCCCTTCCACAATAGCCCCTGTTTCTTTCCTCTGTTGTGGGCTTTGTGACTCCTTTCAGTCTGCTCCTTTTCCTAAGTGGAGGAAAAAAAATCCCATTCAGTAGAATCCCTCTTTTATTCTACAAACCCCTCTTTCAAGTCATCAATAACATCAACATAAGGCAGTCCTGAGAGATGGCTTGCCCATGTCCAGCTTGCCTGATTGAGCCTGATCTTCCCCAGGGGCAGGAAGTGTATCTCTATATATTTTTTGAATTACTGTGTACATAGGAAGAGCCATATAAATATAGCACTACTTGTTACCACAGCATTGCATATTCAACATTTATATCAACTGCTGGGGCAAAATAATCACAGACTACAGTACTTCAACAATTATGTACAGTTGCATATTGTTCCTCCAACTGAACAGGCATAGCAAAAAAGACTTAAAGAGCAGTCATTATTTTAGAAATAGGGAACCTCTGTAACTGTTCTGTACAATATTTGAATAGCATATTCTCACAAAGAGCATTTGTTTGTGAACTAAAGAGCTTGATCCAAAGCCCACTGGAGACTCTTCCAATGCATTCAATGAGCTTTGGATTAAGTCCTTCCTGAGGAACAGATGCAGGGTTTTATTCACTACTATTGGAACAATAAAAATGACAAGACAAAGAATAAAGTTGTCTGCAGAGAATAAAGCACTGTTGTCCTGCAACAGCTTAAATACATTAGGCTCTATAGTTAAATGAAAGTCCTGTAGAGTTAGTCAAATTGTTTGTGCAGCTGATTCACGAAATATACAGTCCAGAAATGTTTCAGTATCCACGTATAAACACACAAACGCAGCATATTTCACCGAGTATTCAACTTTGTAGTATTTGCAAGGACTGAGTTATACACATAACTATAAATTCTAGTTGCTCAAGCAAACATAATGCAGAAATACTTTGTTGCCATTAATCATCAAAATTGTGATGGAAGAAAGAACTGGAATTTTTTTTATGCCATACCTCTTAGATGGTTCTGAAGTGTTTGCTGAGACCTCAACTAGAAACAGGCTTTCCTTTAGTAAGTTTATCTCATTCAACATAGTGATTTCTGATCTGGTCCATGATGTTATCAAAATGCAAGCAATAATGAGTGTTAAGGTGCAGAGACATTTGCCCCTCCAGGAAAAACTGGGGCCACCCAGAGTCACCCCAAGATAAAGAGTCAGATAAGGAGATAAACAACTCTGGGAGACACAGGAGAGTAGACTGAAGTAAAAGTGGCAGCAAATGAGAACAATTAGCAGAAACTAAGCTGGGTGGGAACCTGGGACTTGCAGCAGAGACAAAATAAGAAGGGAATCTGAGGCTTTCAAGAGGCCTTTGTAGATCTTGTGAAGAGATCTAGTTGTAGAGAAAGAGTGAAAGCTATGTTTTTGAAACACCTGCATGGATTTATGTAGAAAGTAGAAACTGGGAAAGAAGCCTGGATTAAAACAGGTTGCAGTCCTAGCAAAAAAGACCCTCATAATGAATATGTGGAGAGGCAGATGAAATTTGAAAGAACTGAGGAGCTGGCAGGGTCTGGGGCAAGAAAGTATGATGAGCAGAAAAGGATGTAACACAAAACTTTTATACCAGGAAAGACAACAGAGAATGAAAACCTGACAACTAATACTACACAAGGCTACTTCTGTAACTATTAAAAATATACCGTTTAAACTTTACCTGCTCATATTGAAATGTTCAAAATGTTTTCAGCTCCCCAGTAGCAGCCTCAGAAACAAGTCAGTCTTCTTAAATTCTGTGCATTCAATTACTAGGCAAAGGCAATACGTTCCTTGCTCCAGTTCCAAGAATTAACTAAATGCAGAAAGGCACATTTATCATGCCATCTTTTCCTGGAGCTTTGCTGCAGATATGCTCTGACAATAATGGAGAAGAGAAATCTTTCTGCCTTTGCTTTTACTTCCCTGATGGGGAACACTATCAGCCCGCAGTGACTGAAATCCCTACTACATAGAACAGCAGGACCCTCTTGCCATACTCCTAACATTTTCACCTTTATGCAGCTACAGTCTTAATGAATGGTCCTGCAAATTCTCGATACCTTCCAGTACCTTTGCTCATTGAAGTACAAATCTTCAGCAGTTAAGCTACCAAGCCTTCCTTATACTCAAGGCTGGATGCTTGTTCCTTCTGGCACTATTACAATGGTGTTAAATTCCACAACTGGAAAGTGTCATCTGCTACAGGGTGGATAGCAACACTAGAAATGATTGAGAATACCAAGACTACCTGAAGGTTCTCAGAAAGTCTGAGACAAGCGGATAATATTTCAAAGAAGAGGATAATAATTTCAAAGAAGAAATTCTTTGTCTCATGACAGATAGTGTGTATTTTTCCTCTCACATTTTCCTAAAGATGTGCCTCTTTCTTGAATTAGAAATGGAACAGGCACAATGACCAAACCCATGGCCAGCCTGAAGGACTGGTTGTCCCTGCAGTAAGCTGAGATCTTAGCTTCACTACATTTTCTGATCATCAGAAGTGCAATCAGGCAAAATAAAACTATGATAAGACAATATGAGAAGCTGATAGTAGGTCTGCTGATTAAATATACACAGTATTCTATATGGAAATCCAGCTCTGCACTGCAAAACTGCTGTGCTTTTTAATGTCTAACTAACATGCTGTTGGAGAAGGCAATCTTATTTTCTTTGAGTATGGAGGTAGGGGGGCATGTCTTACACAGGTGCCAAAACTTGACAGTCTTGTTACTTTGCTTTGACAGTTTCCATGAAGATTCACAGAAATAAAATTACAATGCCAGAGATCAAACGTAATGTCTCCTATCATTTTGAATGACTGACGACTCTCTGGTTTCCCTGACCAATGCTGCTTGCCTCCATCATGATACAAAGATGCACTTGAGAGGAATTAGAGGAAATAATTGGAAATGAACTCTTAGCTGTGTGCTGTGACATGAGGTACAGTGGCTCAGATGAATCCTCCTCTCTGTCACCCAGCCCAGCTCTGCTGACTTCAGCACAAGGTGAACTTCAGCCAGGACCAGGGATTGAGAGTGCAGCCTGGGAAAGCAGTGATGAGAGCTGGCAGGAGACAACTGGGGAAAGCATCAGCTGCAGAAAATAAACTACTTTGCTCTTTGAAGTTGCCTTGTACCTTGCCTTGGTGTTGTACTGCATACTATGTCTGAGTTTCAGCAGCACCCCTTCATGGCTGGCATAATGGCAAGATATGTCTGAAACTGCCTGAAGGGTCAGGAAGAAGGGGATATAAAGCCATGCAGGCTTACACTTCAAAAGATGACCAGGAACTTTTAGTGTCTGGCCTCACAATCTTCAGATACATATACTGTGCAGGAAGAGCATTTCCATTATAAACTGATCCAGAATGCTCAAAATATCAAAGCCTCTGTCATTTTGAGATATCTGTAAGGTTTTCATCCATAACATATTTATGGTAGCAGGATGAGAAGGAGGATGAGGGGAAGGGGTGTATCCTGGATCTGCTTGATTTATTTTTTGTTTGTTTGTTTGTTTTTGAGCAGATGCACAGTGAAGTTAATGAATCTTTCCAGAAATTTCTGGACTCAACGAGGTTCTTTGGTGGTATAATATTTCATAACACCAATGAAAAAACAAAGTTCTATATCTCTGATAAAACACAACAGCAAAATACTAGCATTCTTTTCACTTCAAGACAAATTCTTTCAGCCTACTGCTGATCTTTTTATGGTCCTAAAGGTTTTGTTGAAATTAGAAGTTGTTCACCAAGATAATTTCTCAACCTCTTGTACAGCAGTAGTGCAGAAGAGCCAAATAGTGTTATGTACATCTTCTTCCTTGTTACCAGTCAGCAGCAATGATGGTGGAAAAATAAAGACAACCAGCTGCAGTTTATGCTACTCCTACACACATACACTTTTTTTTTGAGCAAAAGCTGCAAGAATGGCTCAGTAATAAAGTACATGATATTCTGAACCTGCACTCTAAAAAGAGCTGCAGGCATAACAGGATGTGTTTTAAACGCAACAATGAAGAGGCAGCATTTTGCTGTTTAGAAAAAAAGGAGGAAACATAAAAAACCTCTCCAAGATCCTTCATAAACTTTGTCTTGTCCAGCAATAGGTCCAGTTTGGCCAGTTCTGAACATGTTACATGGAGTGGCTCTTTTGTATGACCACGTTTTTCCCTTCTTGTGAGGGGGAATGTTGCAAGTGTAACATTTGTTTACTGATCCATATCCTGTCTTCACTGGTCATGAATGTCATTACCTATTAGATGTAAGAATTTTCTATGCTTTATTAAAAGCTACACAAATTACCATTGACTTGAACCAGACAATCAAGAGCACAGCCAGGACCTAAGTGTACCTTGTTGTTTCTTTGTTTGTTAAAGTTGAGAGGAACTTTACGATGGCCCAGATCTCCCCTTGGAGTAAGTAGGATATTGAAAATAACAGAGATTGAGGAATTATCTTTCCTGTTTCTATTAACTGAAAATCTACTTTCTCTTGACATTATCTAAAGAATATTGCAACTAAGTCTGCGTATTTTCAGAGTTGATCTAAAATTGATAGTTTTCTTGTATGAAAATAGCATTGCCTGTTTGACATTTTAGCAATAGAAAGGAAAATCATTTTGGATTTGTCTCTCTTGACAAATGCAAGCTTAGAAGAGTTTATATCCAGCTGCTCCATATAGTCTTTGCCTCAAACATCAGGATCATCCCTTTCACAAATTGTTATCATGTTATTAAAGAAAATTTCAGCTCTTTGTCATCTGCTATCCATGCAGGTAAGGATACTCTCATGGACTTTATTGACCTTCCTGTGCTAGCACTTTGCTTATTCTGCTCACACTGCATTAGTGGCAGCACTGAGTCAGCCTCCCTCTTACAAAATTCTGTCATTAAACTTCCTCCCTCAGCAGGGGGTCTTTATTAAAAAAAAGAGACCTCTATTTTAAAACCAAGGAGGAAACAATGCTAAGTCAGATTTTGTTCTGCGTGATGTTACACTCCCATGCATTGGAAGTACTGTGTTATTAAAGCAAATTGCAATCCACAGTCATTTTTCCCCCCTCTTCCTTAAGTATGACCTTAACTTAAGCCAGAGAAAGTTACAGGCTGATTAAACTCTCAGAGATTTCCCAGCAGCCCTGGAGGTCCTTCTTGCGATATAGAACTGCCACAAAGTGATACTACATTGAGCAGGCACTGATAGAAACCAGGGCAAAACATCTGGGAATGCCTGTCCAAGTTCATGCTCCAGCTGCAATCAGAATGATTTAAATATCTGATTTAACCATAACATGAATGTTCCATTTTGACTTCTTTGCATTATCAATTTGAAGCTTACTTTTATTGCTTGTATTGTAAATTGTTTCCCTAAGGAAAGGTAGATTCTTATTGACTGGTATCCCCAGGGCCATATTAATTTGCTGCTTTATATAAATTTAACTTTCAATTTGGTCATTGTTTTTGATAGCCAAGAGTGTGAAATTTTGTGCTATGTTGTCCATTCTAAACTGTTAACCACATGTAGTCAGATTCATATTTGTTATTAGCAGATCTGTTTTGTTTTGGTATTTTTTAAACATCATCTTATTTCAGCCCCTTTGGGATTTTATCAGCACTTAAATAAAACCTGGATTTTGAGAAAATTAATTTTTTTCTTAACAACTAAAAGAAAAAAGTTAATAGTATAAGAAAAATCAAAATATGGGTTTGTTTACATTTTTGTCATTAATAAAAAGAATTTTGCAGATGCTGGTTTTAGCTGATTATTCACCATGGCCTTTAAGATCTTAAAGCTAGGTGGTGTGAGGTTCTCACACCAGTTTTTGCTCATAGACCAGAAGAAGAAATAAACTTGCTGCATTTTTATCTTTAAATGCTTCTCTAAACAAAGGGTTAGTTATTGGGCTAAAATTAACTAACTGTAATTAAAAATAAAACAAAACAACAAAAAACAACTCTACTTTTATAGCAGATATATGAAATATGCTTCATCAGTCTGATCTGAACCTGTTTAACTGCCTCGTTTGCTATTTTAATTTAATTTAAAGTGTGAAAGATTAAAATAAATTTAGGCAGTAATATGGGCTACTTATATTCAAGTTTGCATCTTTATTTTAAAATGTCCAATCTGTGATAAAAAGTTTTTGGAAAGGCCTCTAGTTTTTAACATGGTCGTTTTTGTCTCCAGACAAAAGCTGCTTCATGTTCAGCAATATCAGCCACCCTGAAGATGAATGTCTTGGCCCTGCAGGAATTCACTTGCCTATTCTCTGCCTTTCCACTCTCAGTATCTTGCTGACAAATTCTTTTGCTGCTGTTAAAAACACATGATCTGCACGTGATCACAGTGAGAATGACACAGAAACAGGAGTATTTCCATCACGGCTTTGCCAGCAAAACAGTATTTTTCCACATGCCACCCAACCACACCAGGTTACCAGGTGAGGGCTACACTTCTCAAACACTTACCCTCCTCATGCAGACCAGCTGCTTGAACAGAGCTGTCCAGCAGATGAAAGGAGGTGGGTAGCAGTAATTGCAGAGGGACCTGAGGAGAACATGCAAGGGAAGACGGAGTGGGGGATTGACTGACAGTGAGGGAGGACAGATCATTGGTTTGACTCCATCTTCTGTAAACTGCCAGGATTATTTAACAAAACCTTGCAAGAGATTCACTTTTACTCAAAATCCTCCTAATCTGAACCATTGCACTGGACTTCCAAATAATTAGAAAGAGGTCCTGTGGTAGCCAAGTGACTTCAGTTTACACCAATGGGGTCTGCTGTGCAAACTGCTCCCACCATGACAACCTCCTTGCAGCTGAAGATATGGCATGTTCTCCTGAGCAGAGGCTGCCACCAAGCATCATATTTGAGCACAGTGCAGATCCCTTTGCCTCCCAGAAGGACGCAGTGAGAGGAGACTTACCCCTGCACCCTCTTTGGCTTCAGAACTTTCACAGGAGCATGATGCCAGTGGGTCTCCCAGATGCATAGCCAATCCTCCTGCACCTACAAAACCAAAGACATTTATTGCCCATGGGAGAATATGCATGGCTGAGAGGTTGCTCTGCTTTGGATCCATTTCTACCTGCCATGCTCTGTCACCAGCCTGGTATCTTGTCAGTGTTGTTAAAGAAAGCGGAAAGGGTACAAAAATGATGACTGAGAAATATCTTTGCCACCTGGAGACAGCTCTGCAGAGAGGCAGCCACCTCTGGGAGAAAACGCAATGGGTGCTCAGTGTGTTGACACAGTGTGCTATGGAAGGACATGTTCCATTTCAAACTGCCCAGTGGCCATCCCTGTCCCTAGGGTGGTACTCAGTGCCAGGGCTGCCCTGCTCCCTGGTGGGGGGTGGGATGGCCCTTTCTGCCAGGTCCAGCCGTGTCATCCCCAGAGAGCTCCAGACACCGGTTGCTCTGTCCTCACCAGTGTTGCTGTGCTGAAGGTGCTCACACCATCCCCTGGATGAGCTTGTCCCATCTTGGGGAGTAGCCAGAGGACCTTTCATCACTTCTGTGTATCTAAAGGGCAGAGTAACTAAGAGCACCTAGGACCCTAACTAATTGCATCTCATTAATGAATGCTGTTTGTCATCCAGGCAGTGGATGACACTGCTTATCAGGTGATACCAGGTCACAAGCACAGCTCGCAGGGCAGCCTGTCAGTCCTGTCTGGAAAAACCTCTGTACTTTTATTTCTACATCAAGTTTAAACCTTGAATAAGATAAGAACATATTACTGATTTCACCTTCAGGGACAATCTTGCTTAAGCATAGCTAGCTACAGACAGCTGCTTGATTGCTTTTGGGATTTCCATAGCAATGGCAATAATTGCAATACATAATGGTGGATTAGAGTCAGATTAAATCAGTGAATACTTTCTAAACTGCAAAATTAAATTATAAGGGTTACATGATCTCCTCTATAGAGGAACAGGATGTATAAGGACTTGTGTATCATCTCCAGTAGCTCTGTTGAATGTACGCATTCACACTGAGAATACATTGAATAATTTTCCTTGTGCTACCACGACATTGTGCACACCTACTAAATTTGAAATAGCCTGAAATGTCTCTCCAGCCCTTGGTCAATACAAGGATAGTTATTCATGCCCTCTGCTGCTACTTCACTCTATAATCTTGAGTGTGTCTCTTCAACCCACTACTGTTTATGTATGTGCCACAGTTGTGTTATGATTACTTATGCAAAAAGATCTGTAAATCAGAGATGCCCTTTGCTTATTTGTTGCTCCAGCAGACAGTGGCAAATGCTAACAGTGCTAGCTTGAGCTGTAGTCTACCTATGGATATGCAGAGACACTACAGACCTGTATCTTGCTCTCTAACAATTTTGGCTGGTGGCAGCCTCAGATAGACATCTTTTACTCTGGAAGAAGAATATTAAAAAGTGCCAGTGAAACTTATATGCCAAAATCCTTTATGTGCTTTTAACTTTTTCTTGCACAGGTTCTTTGGAGCTGATCCCTCCTCTTCCCGCATGTCAAGCTATAGTGTCCATGTAGTCCACAGAGCCAATAGGTAGCCCTCACCAAGGTTTGAGAACTGCATTAAAATCAGTGTAAGTGAGTAGTAATGAAATTGGGACCTTTTTTCCTTGTGGTCTCCATACCCTGGAGAAGTCCACGAAATCAGAACTCTAATCCTATAACTTTAACACAGGACTGATCCCTTCTTCATCTCTGCTGGGGTTCCTACAGAGCATTGCTGCTTGTCCTGATTTCTTTTTTCTGGTGGTTTTTTTCTTTCCATCTCTCTTGGATAGCTTTATTCATGCTAATTTCAGGCCAAAAGGATCCCCCTTGTTATATATCTATAGGACATTTTAACATAGTGGGCCTCTGACTGTCTACTGATATCTATATGCTCTCCTGCTATCCAAATATAGATATAAAATAGACCTGTGTGCCATTTTTTTGCCATTTCACTAGAACTTCTCTTCACACCCAGGCTGCACTGCATCTTTTTCTGCAGTGTATTTGGAATTGTGAAGCCTTCAGCATGTAGTCCTTGAATGGACACCACCTCATTACCTGGTAGCTGTAGGAGTGGATCAGAGGATGTGACCAGTTGTCACTGAAGTCTCTAAATCTATATTATAAATATTTCCAGGACTTCATGCCCACTAGATTTAGTCTGATTCTTTAGAGTGAATGTTCCCACAGAGTCAGAAGGAGTAATACTTGATTAAAATATTTGTGTTTACACTAGATTTGAAAAGTATTGAATGTGACCTTGCAGCAGAGTTTATGGTTTGGTTTCCTCCCAAAGCACTCTTGTGTGCAAGTCAGCAGTCTCATCATGTAGTGTGAATCACTCCACATCTGAACCAACTGCAAGTGTGGTTGAGGAGAGAGGGATCAGTTCACTAAAAACCATGCCACTGTTCTCTGACGAAGTGCTGATGTATGTGCAGCCTATGCCCATCAAGAAACAGCAGTCTGGTGACTAGGATGCTAAATGGAGGTGTGGCTTGCCTAATTTCACACTTGTGCCACAACTAGCATTCTGCATAACCCTTGGAAGGCATTGGCATTGTCTTAAGTTGTCCACTTGTAAGCGATACTCCCCATTGATGTGGCAACACATGAAAGATTAAGAAGAAATCATTACAGTGGTAATAAGTGGACTTAAATAGAAAAAAAAGGTCATGGAAGTCTGAGGCCTAGAAACTAACACACAAAAGAAAATGATATATTACCCACAAATCTCACAAAATAAATAAATACCATAAGCCTGAATAGACTTCATCTCCATAATGTATTTGTTGAAAGGCCGTATCTCCTACAGCGTGGACCTTGGACTTGATTTACATGAAGGACATGGCAATTTTATAATCACCCTTAGATTAAAAAAAATAAATATTTGAGCATGTTTATATCCATGGACATGTTTTAAAGGCCCAAATAATACCAGTTCCTGCTGCCATTAGCACAGCTAAAGTTTTACATCTAATTGTCTGTACAGCAGTGATGAAGTAACTCAACCGGAACAGCTGCAGGGCAGCTCCATCAGCACTATTGGGGCCCACTGGCTTTTCATCCATCTCTGTGCATGCTAGCTTCACCTCTGTGTATCACTGTGCTGACTTGTTTGTTTCCTTTTATTTGCTGTTGATTTCAACTGTGAATAGGGTTTGATGGATGACAGGAGTTTTGCAATAAAGAGGACCAAATAATACAACAGGAATGAAGCTGAGCTAATAGTCTCTTTCCTTAAGAGATGTATTCACACAGACTTGGGAGAGAAATCAAGCTGCAGACAATTAGAAGGAATCTGGGCTCTCACCAGCATCAGCCAGGTGAGAGAGGAACAGGTGTTATCAAGATAGGAAGGATGAAATTTGAGTAAGAGTCAGCTGTCCAGTTACTGGTGATGTATTTGGCGGTCAATGTGTAGAATACGGCTGAAAAATAGAGGTACTGATGAGGTATCTGGAAAATTGCTGTGCACACCCACTCGTTGTTCTTATCAAACAAGGGGAGACTTTAGCAATTTGTTCCTGAATCACAGATCTTCATGATCAGCACTGTGACCATGGGGAAGCACCTCTGATTTGGTTAGCAGTGACCTGGGGGCAGTACACTCGTCTCAAGGGTCCTTGCTCCATCAATCTCTGCCAAATCCTTTGGGTTTCTGCTCTACTTTCACAGAAGCTACACAGAGAAAGTAAACTTTAAGGTGCAATTCAGCTACTGAAGTATGTCAACTTTCTGCAGTACCCAAAGCCCTCTTAGAAAATCCTTCATAAATGCAAAACTTAGCCAGAAACTACAGACATAGGGTCTTAGTTTTGATATTTGTTTTAGCAACAGAGTGCTCTGTGTTTTCAGCATACAGACTCCATTGCTGTGTTGTTAAGCTGGTGGGAAACAACTCCAAGCCTTTTCCACACAGCCATTAACACTGTATCCATCTGAAACCTGGCAGCCTACATCCTCTTGCCAAAGAAACTGGTGCATTAAAGGGCCAAGTTGTAGCATAAGAGGAATTGAATCAGGGAATAACTGTAGTACAAAGATTTGTTTCCTTAGAGGAAAAGGCAGATAAAGCACTTAAGGGTATTCACCAGGAAAATTAAATCAATCCTTCTTCATTTCTCACAAGATAGTAGTTTTTATCTGGCCTAATCAACTGTTCGCTTTCATGCAGATGGAACAGTTTAAGACTTATTATTCTCTTTCACTGAGGCAGGTTTCTTGTGGGAGCAATTCTAGTCCTTTTCACTGCCAAAAGGACACATTACTGCTACCAGTTTGGCCCTCTCTCCCTCCTGCAGGGTGCTTGCATCCCGGGTCTACTGGCTAGTCTGCTGCTCACCAGAGTGACTCCTGCCCTGTTCAGATGGGAAGGAAACAGGTCAGCTCCAACCACATAAATCCTGGATCATCACTAAACTGGCCCACTTGGTCTTGAATAGGCCAAGGGAGCAATTATTAGAGCAACCATTTTCACTTGCCTTGAATTACAGGAATCCTTGCTGTTTCTCAGTCTGCTTTCTTTCACCTACATAAGACTTGTCATTAAAAATGAAAGGCAAACTACGTCCTCCTGTTGATATCTTGGCAGTGCCCAACTGAGCCAGCAGACAGATGCCACATTACACTACAAAGTAGAGTTTGTCACCAATTATTCTTGTCATTCAGACAAATAAAATCCTCAAAGAAGGAGAGGGAGAGAAAAAAAAGAGATACAGTCTACGAAAAAAAGACCTTTCAGCAAGAGTGCTGACGTTTATTTATTGAACCACTAAATGGATTGGTGGTTTCATGGTGTTCAGATTGGGAGAGGTCACATATCAGCAGGAACAAAAAGTCATAACTTAAGAGGTGAAGAAAACCGCTCATATCTGTTTTTTGCACTTACTTTTCTTTAATTAATACTAGGTTTAGGCCTTGTATCCTTGCTGGATTTTGAAATGATAGCAAGGAAACTTTCTTACCCTTTAAAAAATGTTTTGAAGGCTCGCCTCTAAGAGTTAAGAAAATATTTTAGTCTCAGTTTCCATAGAATTTTCAGTCTATTGCAGAGAGTGCTGTAGGTGCCCCTTCTCTTGTGATGTGAGTATCTCTCTGATAGCAATTGTCTTAAGTACACTAGCTCATATAATGTGTTTTTCTGCATCTGATAATCATGTTATTCACAGGTGTGGATGCACAGGTTATAGAACTAATGGCACAAATCTCTTGCTAGTTGGCTTTTCTTTTCAAAATGATTGGGTTTTTTCATCTTTCACACTGTGATGTATTTTGTGCTTAAATACATATAAGACAAAATAGAAATAAGACAAAAATCTCCCTAATAGGGCTAGTAGGAGGAAAGTCACACCTACTTATACCCCAATTAAACTTCCATTGGTGGTTGCAGATCTCCATCACTGAGATGGATTATCTCTCTTCAACTCCGTCAGGCCTTCAGGAGTGATTTGAATTAGCCCAGTCTAGTAATATTCTTGACACGGCTTTTGAATATTTCAGTTGCGTGGGAAGAGATAGCAGCTTGAGAGGCCAGTTATATCTTCAGCCATTTACTAGAATGTCATGCCATACCAGTCTCAAACTTCGTCCTTTATTTGTTTTAACAACGAATTTCTACCTACCAAAATCACTTCTGGTGACCAAAGTGATTAACTAATGTTGATTCTGACTGTGTGTGTATTTACTCTCAGATTTAACTCTGCAGTCAAAATCCTTTTAATAGTTAATTGTAGTACCATAAAATAGCTGCAAGTATGCAATGAAGTTCACAATTTCTGCTATGAAGCAATCAAAATGCCCTCAGAACCATAATCTACACATATTTTGGAATGAAACCTTAAGTATAGGCCAGCCCTAAAGTTAAAGCTATTCTAAGAGAATGAGATTGCAATGTTACTTAGAAAATAGCTTCCAGTCCCAGCAATCTTTTTGACAGTGAACAGCTTTTGATGGAAGAAAGAGAGAACCACTAGTTTTTGGTAGAAAAAATGTCTGCAGGAAATAAGCTAAAACTCTGACATGAATTGTGAGGTTCATGCCTCCCTCAGGGGAAAACCTGTGAATTTTGTTTCTTTCATTTGTAATAAATTGCCTTGGAGTACATTCTCTTATTGGAATTACTAGATAAGAAGGGTGTTCTTATATCATTAAAAGATAGCCTCCTAACTTTTTCTAGAGTTAGTTCCTGTATGTCACAGCAGTGCAGCCAAATGACGAATTCATTGTCTTGCACAAGGGTTTAAAAATAGCAGACAACTCCTTGAATGATATGAGTAGGTAAGCACAAGTGATTAATCCAAATTCCTTTTTAATCATGACATCTTAAGCCTAACTACAAGAAAGAAAGCAGAAGGTAGCAGAAAGATTATCTGCTACTGATAACCATTCTCTATGAGAAGAAAGAAAAGCCATCACTTACAGAAACAGCACTGAAAGTCCATGTCTTTAATGCAGTGGAGACAAACAGCTTGTGGTGTTCATCTCACTGCACCTGCATAAAGGATTTCTTGGGCCCAAGAAATGCATGTGTGTAAATGCATATGTGTAAATACCAGGAAGATGAGCTTCTAACCCTCTCAGCAGAGTCAACAGAAAGGACTGCAACAGCTATGTCCAGTTGCCTTAATTGTTAAGTCAGACAGTTTATCTCCTCTCTTCATCATATTGATCTTGGCCACACTGAGGCAGACAAGGTATATCTTTATGACCCCTTCTGTTACCTGAATTAGACATGCAATTGCATGTACCAACAGTTGGGAATGCTACCTATGTACACAGAAGATGCTGTGGAAGCATCTCCAAAAGTCAAAAGTGGCATGTGTGCAGTTAAACCTACTTTCCTCTTAATTTGTCATTTCCTCTGACATTTAGCAGCAGACAGGACATTTCCTACTAGTGGATACCACTACTGAAGTAAATGGCTGTGCCTTTGCAATGCACCTCATGGAACTAGGAGGAAATCAATCTCCATTTTTCAGCTGTGTCTTTAGATGATTTTCCAATTATGCTTATCTGCTTTTTCCTGCAGTGAGAAACCAGTCTGACTCAAGATGGTGAAGCCTTATATGTGTCAGATGGTGTTACTGCAAAGGGGGTGGGACAATCATACTCTGCTGATATTTAGCTGCAGGTAATAGAGTGCATATGAGAGGAACTACTGCTATCAATTTTCCTCTCATACCTCACAGTCACCTTCTTAAGAGGTGACATTTTGGATCTGGTTTGCATCTGGAGATCTGACAAAAATATCAGGCTCACTGAAGGTGCACCACAAATGATAGAACTGTATTCCTACCTGTGGATTTAGGAATAAACAGGTGTAGCTTATTCTGAACAGCCACTTCCTATGCTGCTAAAAGAAGCTATATTACAAGATTTTCACAGGTAATCCAGGAGTTAAACAAATAAAAGGGGTTTTATAGCATAAGACCCTGAAGAAGTAATTCAGTCCTTGACAAGGCAACAGCAAGATTCCTGAGTACACTGAGTGGGCTTGTGTGCCCAATTAGATTGTCATGATTAAGGGCCAGACAGCAATGAGGCAGACATAACCCAGACTGACTGTGATCTGGTCTAAGGTTTGATCCCCAGTTTTGCATACTTTTGCATTACATTTTGCATACATTTGTGCTGTCAGTTGCTTTGAAGAAATATTCAATTTTTCTGTCAGAAAAATCTGTATTAATACTTTATTGCAAAGTCAGAACTGTCAGTTTTGCTTAGTAGAAAATGGTATTAATTAATGCCTTGTCCCTATCTTCTGTTGTGGTAAAGAGTAGTGTGCCAGGTATGAAAGAATCCATCTCAATCCTGCAGTTGTACTAGACACATGCTAGTGCAAATCCTGTAAATTCTGCAATGGCAGAGTCAAATCTTGCTAGACATGGCACATGAGAGTTGAAAGGTGCAGGGAAACTGGTGTTTTTATGGCATGAGCCATGACAATGCTGGAAAGCTACATAATCCAGGGGAGCGTACCCTTTCAGGCCAGATATTGAGTTCACCTGAAGTTGAGGGTAGATCTACTATCTGCAAGAAGAGATCCAGATCACTGAACAGGGTTGGTAACTGTGTAGACAAATTAAAATCACTGTTTGATGTAAGGTTAATGTAATCTGGCTTTTGACAAAAGGACACCACAGATAAGATCCAGACATTTAAGGATGAAGACACCTGTCTTCACCTAAACTTAGCTGTGCTGCATGGTAATAATTTTCAGTCATTTCAAAGGAAGTACTTATAGAGTAAGTTACTGCTCAATTAGAGAAGATGCATCAGCCTCTGGCCTTTGTGGATAATCTTAGAAAATTATATATAATTAGGAAAAATTATAATGTTTGCTTTCAAAGTACTATTTGTTTTCCCAAAAAAGCAAACCGTCAGGCAAACGTAATACCCAGATATGATATATCCTCCTCAGTTTTTCACATATCACCTCCCCCTTTAAAATAGGTAGTGAAATGTTTCATTTTCTAGCCACAACGTTCAAAAGAGGCATGACTCGTTGGTCAAAACTCCAGTGATGTTTCTTATTAAAGCTATGTGCTTTAGAGAGTTCAATAAAGGATTGCTTGGCTTCCTAATAGAGGAAGAGATCAAGTGCTTTGAAAGGAAAAGTCAAATTAAAAAGAAAATAAATTATGATTTTGGGTTCATGATGTTAGGCTATGTTGTTCACATAAAAGATTTCATATTTAAGGACAGATCACAAGTTAATGTGCAATGTCAAATGATGTCCTATCCATCACCTTCCAGACAATACTTAGGGCATTCTGAGAAGTATTTAAACAAGCAACATTTCATGAGTACTTTTTGAGTCGTGTTGCACAGAGACGGGCTAACAGGATAAAGACTGTCCCATGCTTTGAGAACTCATGTAAAGACAGCATCCAGAAACGTAAAGCCTACATTCTGCCTGGGAGTCCCTCCAAACCTCCACATTAGTAAACATGATGGGAAATTAAAGAGGTGCTTTCTCTCTGCACTTCCTAAAAGAGCACAGGCCAGCCATGCATTCCTCTCTCAGCTCTTCAAAGTCACAACATGTGCTCCTTAAAACATGCCCTGCTGATGCAATGCAAAAACTCTGACTCTTGTGTCTGTGGTATGCTAAACATGGCTCTTCAAGGGTAGAACAAACAGCTACAGCACAATCCAAAGTCAATAAGAAAATGCTGGTTGACTTCTGCAGGCTTGTGGAAATTATCAACTCTGCTCTACGTGTTCTCTCAGCTGTTTATCTGTCCTGTGACATGCATTGTCTAAATTTCAAATTAAAAACATTACTGAGGCAATGAAAGTCTTTAAGCACTTGCATTCTACAATGCATCAAAGAACAGCTAAGGCTAATGCTTTGCTTTTGATAGCTGTGCTTGGATTCAACTTTTTGGAGCCCAATTACTTTAATTTACAGCACTCTCATTACCTGCTGGGGCAGAAGTCACATACAAGGCAGTCTCATGATGTGAGAGGTTTCCCTGTCTGATGAGACAGTCCATCTATGCAGGCTGCACCAAAGTGGAAGCTGATGCATGGACAGTATATGTGACTGTGGAGTTTTTGTGGAGCTTGAATCCTGAGCCTAGCTGGGAGTATGCTAAAGCTGTAATAACCAAAACTGACCTCCTTTTAAGATGTAGCATCTCCCTTTAGCTGTGCTATTTATTTGGTTCCCTCCGTTCCTCCTTAGCATTCCTTAGCGTGAACATAGAATAGTGTTGATTCAGTAAAGTGTCTTCCTGAGAGAATTAGCTGCCCTCTTGAGAAAATAAGCAGTGCAGAGCCTGTACCACGGTAGCAATAAACATTTTTTGCAGCTCTCATCTTGACAATAAGCCCATAATACTAGTGGAACAGAGCATGAAGAAAGCATAAAATTACATCAAGTTTTCAATTAACTTTCATATTACCTGTAACTCAAATACTTATTGCTTCTGTGCTACAGTTATTACTTGCTTTTATAAGATTTTAAAATAACATTTTAAAAAGGCAGCCTGTCCTGTAGAGAGATTCCAGCTCTGAAAACAAAGAGCAGGAAATTTCAGAAGGTTTCAGGGTAAGCACCCAAATGTCAGACTGCTCTAAACCATTCCTGTTGAAATTTAGCAAGTTAAGTTTCTTGTGAGATTTCTAGGAACTAGAAATGTATTAGAAAACCTCTTTTTGAAAGAACTACTGTGCTTTCATGTCAAGTCTTGCCTGGAACATGAAATTGTTGAGATATAATGAATAGAGGTGTAGGTTCCCCTCCCCCTTTTTTCATTCTCTTTAAATGATAATCAAATTTCTTGATCCTCAGCAGCTCTCAATTTGTGAATAGTTCAGTCTAAGTTCAGTTTGTAGCTGCTTCTTCCTTTATTCAGACTATTCAAATATTCTCTTCACAATGTGCACCAAGTAACAGATAAAAGCAACTGTCATGCTTAATTTATTTTAATAGTGTGGGTAGGTTGCTCGGATTTTCCACATTTCCGTCTTCTGAGAACAGCAGTGAGTCTTCTAGTTCAGTAAAAGACAGTTTCTAAGAACAGAAGAAATGCCCCACTGGACTGGAAAAATTGTCTTTAACAGAAGCAGGAAGAGACTTCATACAGGGAGAATCCCTGTACCAGTCTGTATCCCTTGTACTTCCTCCAGCATCACAATCACTAGATTAAGAATGTCATTGAATGACAAGACATTTCTGTCTTGTCCCTTTATATGTTTTCTGAATCTGTTAGCCCTTGGTTTGTTAACATGGAGACATTTGTTTGTCTGGGTTTTTTTGTGTCTTGTTTGGTTGGTTTTTCCTTCTGCATAACACCATCACCATCTACATGGTATCTGAACTACCATATTTAGCACTACCAGTTCAAAAACCTCTAAGGAGAATAGACATTTTGAACATCTAAGATATGACTGTAAAGGGATTGAATGCTCAGGAATACAAACATTCTCAGTCTGAATTTCAGACCACCTTAAAAGAACCTCTCATAGTATCCAGAGGCAGAGGCAGTCAGTGTAGTCATAACTTTCAGGAATTTTAGCCTCCAGCAATGTTTGTTGCAGAGAAAGGATCAGCAGAATAGGTTCACACTCACTACGGACACCCAGTTTAATAAGGAATTAGGTTAGCAAAGAAAGACAGATGGCAAGAGCAGACAAGACAGTTTGAGACCTAAGGCCTAATTCAGCTCTGACACAGCTAAGCTGAATGGCCATTGAAGTCAACGACATGTTTACGTGTTTGTGTCAGGGCTGAATGTTCCCCTGTGTTTAACAGAAAGAGCTGAATAGTTGACTTCAGATAGATGTTTGGGGTTGTTTTTTTTTTTTTTTTTTTTTTTTTTTTTTTTTTTTGAAAAGCGAGTATGGTCATATGAAATTGTTGATGCTATCCCAAAGCTCAGACTTTAAAACCCAACAGATTTAATGAGCAGAGATGTTTCCTGCATAATGCAAATGCAGCTGAAAAACAGTGCCTGGCCTAGGGCTTTGTATATACATAATGGAAACTAACAGATGGGGACGTAAGCAGAGGCTTGTTCAGTGCAACCTTAGTTTAATGGGACTATGAATCCTTGTTCCCTGAATCTGAGGTAGGTCTTTTTTTGAGTTTCTACAAGAGTTGCTGCTGAGCACCCAACTCTTCTTAGAGTTATACTAGGAAGCGAGTTCATTCTCTAAGTCAACATTCGGAGAAGAAGCACTGGAAGCTAGCATTTCACTGTTCCTCCTTTTTCCTTCTGTCTAGGTGCTTTCAGCTGTAGAGGAACTGAGAAACAATGCTGGGAGACTAAAGAGTTACCAAATAGTCTCCCTTTGTCTTCTCCTTTCTAATGGGTCAGTTCCAATAGCTCCTGGTTTGTAATTTTTTATTTTATTTTGGCTTAAATTAAAAGATAGATCTTATCCTAGGAAAATGGGATAATACTTTATGTATGCTGCTATGTAAGTACATCTCTGGCTAATGTGGTTTAAGGCATATTGATTCCCCTGTGTGCCTTTGCTCAGGGTGCTTCTGCTAAAAATCAGTAACTTGGGTGATTGTTACTGGAAAACTGTACATTAGTTGAGACTGAGTTACCAAAATGTTGCAGAAATTTGGAAAAGCAAAGAAAAAGAGGACAGAAGACAAAACACTTGTGTTCTTGTGGTTTTGGTTTTTTCTTTCTATCCTCCAGAAACATCATCAGAACACTGCTTATACAAGGAAGCAGTAAAAGACGCCTCTCTAATGGGAACAGTCATGTTTCTGCTATGTAATGCCATGGCATTTCCCCCCATCCTCTACTAGTGCATCAGCACAAAGACAGTCATAAAACAATGGCAGGTAATTTTTCTTTGGCTTTGGGTTAGCACACACTGCAAAACAGCCTGGTCTATTAAATAATGAGAACTGACTCTGTACCTAACAGCTCTCAGTGCCAATGATACACATTTACGGAGCAGCAGAAGCTTTCCTCGTGATGGTTGCTGGGTCATTGCTAGACAAAATGTTTGCTGAAGGGATACATCAGCAATAATTGTATATACAGGAGGTTTGGGGTCTCTAATTGTTCCCACCCTGGGCACTGAAGCACACTGTGGGTGTACAGGTTTTTAACAGGGGTCCTTGCAGGTGAGAAACGGAGTTGCCCACCTGGTAGCTCTTCTGTTCATGACTTGTCCTCTGTGCATGCATGGTAACAGTGAAGAGACACACTGGCATCAGAAAATGTTTTTATCTGAGGAAATGGTTCAGCTACCACATTGTAGGAAGCCACTTTATTTTCTCCTGTCTTAGTTCCTTATTTTTCAGATGACAGTGATAGCACTTCTCTGCCTTAATGGGATGCCGTTGTCTTAAAATACACATTACATGCTAAAATATAGCTTACAGCATCTTTTGCACTTTAGTCGTTAAAGACCACTTCCATTTGATTCTTCACCTACTGCCTGGAAATAATGAGGGATGTTCCACAAATACTTAGGTTATTTGATACTTTAGTAAAATCAAGTGTACCAGGTCAGTTGCACAAGGCACACATGCTATGTGCAAGATTCTATCACTTTGCTCTTAAGTTATCAAGTTGCCATTAAACTATGTTCGATTCTTAAGAGAGGCCTAACTTTACACTAGGTCAGCTTCCAAGCCAAGACTCATTTGTGTAACCATTTTGGATTTATCAGTGTGTCCGAAAACAAGAATTATAGTCTGTCGGAACTACATATTATTTCCAAAATGTGGTCACTTCCATTATAGTAATAGCTTTTGATTAAACAGTTTCTGGGAACAGTTCTTATGTTTTTATTTGCCCTATAACCCCTCCAGTTCACTTCTACCAGCAGCTCTACTATGTCTAATATATCACCTCCTCATTCCTCATCTATTTTACTAGATGTTAATCTTGATTAATTTAAGATCTATATACCTTGCAGTTCAGACTGCACTGCCCTCTGTCTTACTGATACATTAATTCATAGTACTGTACAAATGACAGTTTTGATTCAATGGAAAAGAGAAACTGTTAAAGAAGAACTACTTGTATTGAACCACATAGCCTTGCTGGTAATCAGAATTAATTTAAATGTCCTTACAACTTTTCTTTAGACAATTTGTATTTTCAGAAGCTTTGGAGTTTGAGCTTGCTAATCTCAAAGCTAGGCGTGACAGATGTCACTGCAAAATCTTAAAGGTGGGTCAAGGAGTCACATGGGCTAAAGTCTTCATAGGCAGCATTTTAAGATGTAAACAAATGCCAGGTAATGTTTTCTGCATACCTACTGTAGGCTCTCCCTCATGACTGAGTTGGAAGTTCTTTTTTCTTAATATGTCTTACATAAATATTTGATATGCAGACTGAACTTTCATATCTCTTTAATAGGGGAAAGGGATTGACTACACTGACTGTATTAATGGAATTAAAAATACTTTTTTACATTGGGAAACTTTACAGGATATTCAGGAGCTTCTGGCAACAGAATAGACTTTTCTTTTAAACTTAACTTCATGGAAAGCCAGTATATGTAATATTAGTATATTGATTTAAATTTATTGCTTATGTAAAGTAGTGCATCTTTCCATGTAAATTTTTTTAGGATCCGGGCCTACAAAGATTTACACACACAGTTTCATTGTGTATCCTGGTCCCAAGAAATCAGAAACAAGACTCCCTTTGATTGCACTGGAGCCAGGACTCCAGCTGTTGCTTTCCGAGCAGGCAGTACAGCAGAGCTGAAAGTTTACCAGATTTTTGTAAGATGTAGGGTCTGAGGCCAGACATCAGAACTTTTTCACCCTTGCCCTATTCTTGCCATATTTTAGGATACTTGTGATTTATTGCCAACAACAACAACAACAAAAAAGTGAATCCTGTCTCAGTAAGCTTGAGATTTGATAAATTTGAAAAACCCAGAGGCAAATACTAACAAAAGAATACACTGCTTAGAATTAATACCAAATATTTTTTTATAAACTCAAGACTGTATTTGTCGTGTCAGGAGTGAGGGATGTTGTCAGCTCATACAAGAACACACACGCACACACACGTTCAGAATTTATGCAAGTATAAAACCACTCATGACTATGAGGTCTGTGGTCAAGCTCAGCTCAGTCCTGAGTCCATAGTAAAGGCAATGTAATCTTTGAGATTGACTGAAGCCTTCAAGACAGAATTCACAAGGGCTGCTACAGCAACAATTTTCCACAGAGAGCTTATTTTTAAACCTAAACGGCAAATGAGAGGGAAGTTCACATCTGGAGGCCTGAACTTGCTCGTTTTTATTCTGGCTTTAGCTGACCTTTCAAGTCTGAGAATTTGTTGAGGTTGAGTTTGGATGTTATATGTTTGAACTTAATGTTATGGAGGCATTTCATCTTTGCCCACAAGTCTGGTTAATAGTGGGTATGATGTGGACATAATGCTCTGTACAGCACAGCCCTGCACAAATTACACTAATGGATCCACACCAAACCACAGGTGCTGGCCCACTCATTTTCTAGGGAAGCCTGGACCTAGGTCCATCTGTAAATCATAGGGCTGTCTGTCACCCTTGTGCAAAACCTGTACTTTGCCTAGCCCTGAAGTTTTGGGTTGACACAGCTCCTGATCTTTGTGGCCTACGCTTCTCTCTGCTCTGAATTACGGGGACAGCAGACCTGTGCTTGGGCTGTGGTAGCTCTGACTTGGAAGGCTTGCAGTGGACTGCAGCACAAAACAAAAAATGATCAAAAGTAAGCTTTTCTATGTGTTCCCCAGGTTTACTTTTACCTGTTGAATTATTGTAGACTAGATGATGTGTTGGTTGCTGTCAGGAAGTAAAGACACTGATTTGTAACTGGTATGATGACTTCCTGATGGACCCTCCAGGTAGGCTTGAGCCTAGACCCCACGTTCAGCATGAGTGCTGTAAGATTTTGTCCATCTGCTATTTATTGTGCTGCCTGGTGCTTCCTTATCTTCTCAGACTGGGAAAAAGCTGCAAATATTCCTCTTTTTCCGTTCTCACTGGACTCTCTTGCACCAGTAGGTCTGTTTGCTCCTTGACTGACTTGCCTTCAACTTAGGTGAGCTGGCAGCTGTCTGCCATGCCTTGCCCAATGAGACACTTGTCTGTCTTTGTCTGACCCCCACTGCAAGAGCCAGAGTTGAACTACTAAAAAAATCACCCATCTTACCACCTGCTGGGGAGTACTGATGACACTTTGCTTCAGCAGAGACAGAATCCTGTTCCCTGCCAGTGCCAGGGACAATTTTCTAATCTATCCTCTTCATACACAAGGGCCCTGAATTATCTTGTAGTAATATCAACACTTTAAAAGCACCATGTGTATATGGACAGAGAGTGCTAGTTTACCTCTACCAAAACACACAGATTTTATTCAAAAAAGCATTTCCTTTTAAGGACAAAATTAATTGAATGGAGCTAACATCTCTGACTTGGTGACTGTGTTATATTCAGTGTTAAATTATTCATACTGAGAAAGGCAGAAGCCACCAAAACTACTTTACAGCCTGATGGAGATAGCCTCTATAAACAGTAATAAATGCTCACATCGCTACCTTAACACAAATGGTGTCTCCACCTGAAAAAATACACAGCAGGTGTGTTGAGGAAGAGAGCTCAGGTGACTTGAGTGAGGGATGCAGAGACCAATGGCTTTGAGCAGTGATGAGATCTGCAGTTTCTGGCTTTAACACTGCTTTCTACTTTCTGATTGCTTCTCACATCTGAGTCCTCTCTAGAGGGCTAGGGGATTTACAAGACATTTTTACACTAAGATCTTTCTGGCAGAAACATCTTATATTCTTGCATAAGTCTTTACTACCAGATTTGGTAAGAAAGGGAAGATTTATTTTGGGGTCAGACATAACATTTGGATTGAAGTTCCTTTTCCTGCAAACATTAGTATTGTCTAAGGCTTTCAAGATGCACACATGGCACTGGGAGAGTAATTTGTACCCAGGGGAGGATGAGTCCTCTAGCAGCAATTGCTCCCATCAGTTGTTTGTTTTTTTTCTGGAGAAAAGTTTATCTAGGAAAAAGTTTCTTTAGAAACTTTTGCATCTGTCAAACAGTGTGCTAGTCTTCATATACATGGCAATGGATGTCAGACCAGAGTTCTCCTTCCTGGTAGCCTCAAGCTGGGTCAGAATGCTCCCCACTTCAGAGATATTCATGTGGTGCATTAGTACTCAAATGAGTGCTGCGCAAATATGTGTGCAGCTGAAGTGAAAGAAGCAGCGGACAGGAGGGAAGGGAAAATCAGAGAGCTGTCCACAGTCAGCAGACACAGGAGCATCATCCAGTACTTACAATGTACAGCTGTGGGTCTCTTGCCCACAGTTAGCTCTTCATTATTAGACACAAAACTTGAAATTGTAATGTGAGCCCTACAGGCTTCATGTAGGAGTGCTGTGCTGGGTGGAGCCAAGGGAAATTTCCCTTTGACTCTGAACAGCAAAGTTTCTGCAAAAAAATGAGCTCTGAGAGAATGAAATCACATTGAATTCCACTAATAATTTTGTACAGAAAAGTTGAAGGGAATGTTCTGGTAATGTCATAGCAATAATTTTATTCCATATGAGATACTGTTGTAGGGGGGTTTTTTTGTTTGGTTTATTTTCTTTTTTTAACAACTGGTCAATTCAGAAAGTCTCAGTTTGGGATCAGCCTGGTTGAATCCCCTGCTCTGCTTTTGATTATTCATTTTCACCAGTGAAGCAAAACATTATTATTTACTCTGCTCCAATCCTGACAGTGTTCTCAGCCTCCTTCAAGAACACCATGCAAGAGAAGTTTTTGCTTCCTTCCCTTTTCTGACCAGCACCATCCCTGCTTCCCATGCTTTGTAGGGACCACACATGGTTGGTTTCCAAGCCCATTGGCAGTGGAGGGTCAAGAAGATATTTCTGCAAAATAGAGGTCTTGGAAGAAAAGGGGGTTATTTACACAGAAAGTACGACCTTCGCCACTGCAGGTTGAGCTGGACCAGTTAATTTAAAGCACTTAACTGCATTTTGTAGAATGATTTGCATTGGAAAGAACCTTAAAGATCATCTAGTTCCAACCCCCCTGCCATGGGCAGGAACACCCCGCACTAGACCAGGTTGCCCAAAAGCCCCACCCAACCTGGCTTCGAATGCTGCTAGGGATGGAGCATCCACAGCTTCTCTGGGCAACCTGTGCCAGTGTCTCACCACCCTCACAGTAAAGAATTTCTTCTGTTTAACTAACCTAAATTACCATTCTTTCACCTTGAACTCATTTCATCACTATCTTGCTCTCAGCCTGGCACTGTTCTCCAAAAATGGTGTTTTCTTTACAGGATGGCTCATCTGTGGGAGTCTTCTGCTCTTTCCAGATATCTTGGGCTTTGTGAAAAAGTCTCTAATGAAATCAGATGATACAAGCAGATCCATAGAAATAAATTTGGCTACGCATGTTAGTAAATTCAAATACATGGCTAGTTCTTTTCTGTTATGGCAGAAAATGTCATTCCTGGGGATTCAAAGACTTGTACAAGGGTTAAATTTTCCTCCAACATATCTTTTACAGGTCTGCTCTCTGGAAGTATCCTTTACTTGTTACTGCACATTTTTTCTTACCTATTTGAGCAACGTGGCTTTCAGCAACCTGTATCACAATAATTCAGTAACCTAACTGCTTAATACTGGAAAAGCTTATTAGCTTTTCTATAAACTCTGGCCAAATTTTTCTTGACCTAATTGTACATAGTTGAAAATAACTAAACATGTAAGATGAAAATTAAGGCTGGAACTTGGGTGGGGAGTTAAGTGCTTTTAGAGTGAGTAATATTGGAATACACCAACACCAGGTACCCCCGGCAGTGTAACTGGAGTGTCAACCCCCATTTGCTGCTGCAAGGAGATTTGCTATTTGAAGTTCTGCCCACAGCGGAGCCCTTCCTGAAGAGATTTTGTTTGTGTGCCACTTATTTTCTTTATAAAAGACAAAACAGTTGCTTCTCAGGTGCTGATAGTGACAGGTAGTGCACTTCAGAATAAGGCAGGTATGCTTTCTTTGGTATCAGCATCAGAGCCTGTGTTCTCCTTCCTGATTTTCTCTTTCTGGCACTGGTTATTTACATCTTGAAATCTCTCTGGCAGTCAGAGACCTATCTTTAAAAATATTATTGCACCAGAGAGGATTTTTCAAACTAATTTCAATACTTTCCTTTATTTCTAGTGCCGGGTGACAAAAGTCTGCTCTGACTTCCCACACAGACACTCTGAGTTCAGTGGGCTGGTTTGGGGGTAAGGTTCTGACCCAGAAAGCACATGTGGCTTTTTTTCTGAGGGGCTTTGTGGCCCTGCTTAAAGTATTTGCAACTGTTAGGCTGGGAAAGTTGTCCTTTGAATCAAACTGAATTAAATTCCTTTTAGTCTATGGATTAAAGGAGGACTCTTCTTGATGTTGGATGAGAGCAAACAGTTACCTTCCTTTTATTTTCACTTTCAATTAGAACTTTTAAATACCCTAAACATTGTCTACAGCTTTAAGCCCCAATGTTTCCTCTGTAGGACTTGTAATTTGTGAAGAAAATGGAGACAGGCAGGCTACAGCCTCCGTGGTAGGTCCTGCACTTGTTTATATTTGTCAGATGTTTGGCACATTGTGAAGATAAATCAGTAAATTAATCACAGGATTTCCAGCTTTGTGAACTCTGAATCCTGATGTATAGAATCAGTGAAGAAAATAAACAGTGTGTAATCTTTCAGTAGCTTCTCCATTTGTCTTATTATCATTTCCTCATTGTATTTAACGGTGTTTAAGAATATTGTCTGTAGTCTCATAAATGCCACAGAAAAGGGGACCCAGAATACCACAGCATTGCAGGTCTTGTACATGCAGCTAGAGCAAGTATTTTCTAGTTTTCATCCTTAGCCAGGAATCCCAGAAACTACTGTTTATCTTCCTATTTCTTTTAAATTACAGCAAAGACTCTCCTCAAATTGTTTGACTCCATGAGGTGGAGATTCAAAATGGAACCCAAACAGCACTAGATTTCCAGCACAAGTTGTAGAAGGAAAAACAGAAATTACTTCTCTCATGTTAAGGGCTACTTTCTTCCCAGGCTGGTATCTATCTTAGTTAACCCTTCCAGTTTACTAATCCCCTGATAATCTCCAGCTTCTGTAAAAAAAAAAGACAAACCAGCAGACTGAAATAGCAGCAATGGAGAATTTCCAGGTGTCAGCCCTATTCTCAGTGTGCAACTGCATGTGGTATTTAACAGATTCATCACTTTACCACATATCACCAGTAACTTAACATAAACAGTATATAATTGCCTAAGTTGGTCAACAGAAGGAGGGACCTATCTATATTTATGAATCGCTATTTCTGAAACAAAAAAGATGCTGCTAAAACTTAGTCTGTTAAGAAGAAACATCTTATAATGCAACAAAAACTGAGCACCACAACAATCTATTTAAAAAATTGTCAGGCTTAAGCAATCTCATTTGCTTTAAAATGAATTTTATATGTACCACACTCCAGTGAAATATAATGATCAAGACCTGCTGCTACTTAGCAGTATCCTTCCTTTTAAGCCATGGGATGTTCCCAAACCACAATGAAATGATGTCTAGAGTTAACCACACCAGCTAAAGTGCAGTACAGTCATTTTAGCATGGGGTTATGCTCAAGTGAATAGATAACCTCTTTCTCAGCAGGGCTGATTAGCTCAACCAACTCTCCCCTGCTCACAGAAGCTACCATATTGCTGCCAGTGTTGAAGCAGACTCATCTATAGCCAGAGGAAATCTGTAGCCAGTGATGCATTACATACAATGGAATTACTCAAAAAGGAAGCTGAACTGATTTGTCATGTCTGAGAAAGTGACCCATTTTTGCATACTTCCTTTTTTTCCTCCACCTGTTCTTCTCCCTTTGTTTTCCCACCTACAAGCAACCAAATGTGTTACAGTTACGTCCTTTTTTTCCTAAATCATGGCAAACCAATCATTCCCAGCAAATGCATGATGGCTGTGAATTGCCTATTTTTTTCTGGTTTGGCAGTACTGCTACAAGCAGAACCACTTCAAAAACTGTAGCAGTGAGAAGACATTTTGTGATGCTGCATACCCAGAGTATACCCCACATTCCTGTAATCTTGTGGCAAGCACCAGCAGACGCATGACCACAGCTGCACAAGGCAGGGTAGTGCTAATTATCCTAAATTATAGATGTAAAACATATGGAAAAACTTGGACTCAGAGAGGATTTTAGGTAACTGTGCTTCCCATCTAAATCAAGGGGATGATGTCTCTATATACCTCCGTAGATCTGCAGATGAGGGACTTTTTGTGAAGTCATGCTGAACCACACAGAGCAGCAGCAATAGGAAATTATGTTTCCCAGGACCTGAACCAACATTTTTACTAATGCTCAGTGGGTCCAGAGAGCTTGCTTACTAAAACCAGGAGAAACTGCTGTGTATAAAACACAGGAGCCAATTCCCTTCTTTCTGAGGCAACTGAGTCCCGAGGTTTGCACGCCAGTGTCTGAGCAGCAACACAACTCCTCCCTGCCCCATACTTGGAGTGACCTAATCTCTCTCTCAGCCAGCTAATTTTTCCTGCTATTCTTTTCTTTTGAGAAGTTTCCTCCTCCAAGTCTGATATAGCAAACTCTATTACTATAGAGTTTCTCCTTCCTTGTCTCATCTGAGAAGGTGGTCTCTGTCAACTAGACACTTGTGACAATAAAGCAGGTAGTTTTTCTATCACAAGTAGATGTGGGAGATGTTTTGCACAGCTGTGTCATATGTTGTGGATTTGCAAGCTCCCCAGAGAGACCAGCCTGTGTTCCCCCCATGAGTAGTTACAGAGAATTCATATGAGACTGTGCACAGTGCAGTGGACATCTGAGCAGCGCATGAGAACTGCAAATGGAGGTCTTGGAACAACAAAAACTGTTATTAACTTCTTGACCCTTTTTTTATTATTCATTCCTACAGTTATTTGTGTTATAGGTTTCTTCATGTAACCTCAAAAATATTGTAATGTGAAGTAAGAATTGTTGCAGAGTTGGTATGAGTTTTGAGGCATCAAGGGCAGGTTGGGCAGGTCTTGCAGGAAAGTAAGGGGATGTCTGAAAACGAGCTATTCCATTTCTACCCCCCAACAAATTCCTGAAACACCTTGAGTATTGAGTACTCAATGCTAAGTAAGCGCCTATCTTCCTTCTGTTACCAGAGGGATACCAAACTATTAAAATAAATGAAATAAACCAAAAACCTGAGAGGGATGGCCTCACTTTTTTAAGTCACTGACCTTCACGGAACCACTGCAGAGGAGTTTCAGAGGACTGCCATGCTATCTCACCAGTTTCTAAGCATTTTATTAAAAAAAACCCAAAAACAACAAAAGAAACCCCAAACCAATCCAAAAAAACAAAATTAAACTTCCCTCCCCCTCCCCCGTAGAAATTTCAAAAGGGGAAATGCATGGAAATATTTTGTTTCTGAAAGTTTAGTAACAGCAGTGATATTAAAATTGTCTAGTCTGTTTTTGGTGTCTATTTGGATGACTCAGTTTTGTGCAGTAGAAGAATTATCAGCTGAAAACCTTCTCATGGCTATGAAATAAAATGAGGTGAAAGGAAAATAAGAGTATATCACAGGCCATGGTATGCACCAACAGATGGAATATATACCTGATATGTCCAAGTGTCCAAGCACTAGGTTAGATGCACATGATAATGCCCTTGTCAATTCATGGTCTTCACACAGACACTACTGATAACTCAAGTTCATGGTCCATCCTTTTGCCATGTTAACACACATTCTGAATTAGGAAGGTATTTGCTAAACTGAAGAAATTTATACAATTATGATCACTTCTCTCAACTGCATTCTAGTCCTTTGAAGACTGTAACATACCGGTTCTCCAGGCATTGTCTTCATGGACAGACAAAATTGACTTTCTGTCACTCAAACACAAGTAGGAAAAAAACAACTTGAAGCCCTATTTACTGCAAAATTTTCAGGTCTAAATTACAAAGCAGCAAAGCAGGGCCATTTTCCCTTCTGTGATGCTAAAAAGGACCATATTGCAAAGGCCTCTGCATGTGTGTGTACATATACATTTTATCCATATGGCTTCTGGGTGAAAGGAGCAGAGGGTGGGTATTTATGTAGCAATGGGCAATTTGTGGTGAGTTTCTTAAATGGCTTAGTTTAAACTGAATTTTAAACTTCTGAGAAGTCGGCTTATGATGTCAGGCCATGTTATCCACCCTATCATTGTTCTAAGTTCAGGTAAATATAGTATCTTGGGGGAAAAAAACTACATGAGAATTTTTTTCTTTTATTCCACCCTTACCCCTTCCCCTGAAGTCACACTTTGTCAAGCATCTTCCAGTCCTGATATAGAGTGGACACTGCCTGTGATAAGCCCTGAAAAAAAATTGCATACAGTTTACTTTGGTAACCTTAAATTATTCAGTGATTATTTATGGGGAATTACATATGCTGTATGGAATACTTCCCTCAGTTAGGAAATAAGTTGACTTGGAACATACTGCCTTGCTGACCAAACCCAATCTTTTATCTTCTGCAAATATGAAAATATACCATGTGATCTTAGAGCACAGGGTCCAGAATATGCTTGGCAAAGTATCATGTGAGAAAGAAAGGAAAAAGAGAAATGAGACAGTAACAGGTACTGAGTTAAAATGTATGAAGGATCACATAAAAATAACAGCTGCAGGGCACAGCAGTGGAGGAAAGGAAAAAAAAAGACCAACTGTGGAGTTAGTACTTTAATTCTTTTAGTGAGAGAGGCAGCTCCAGTGCGGTATGTCCTTGAGATCACACAGTATCTTGAAGAGTGGTAGTTAGAGAGAAACACAGTAAAAAGACACAGAAGTAGGCGCAGTGAAAAGGCAGATTTATTTACTAGTAATACTGTACAGAGAAAAAAAAAAGAGAGAAGCCACAGTTACAGCATGGCTGTTGCTGGCAGTGTTCTTGGTTTTTTATTTTGGTTTTTTTTTGTACTCATTTTTTTAATCTGAAGAGAAAAACATAACCATCAAAAAGTACACTTCAGGTTACAAAGTACAGCAGCTATCCCCAGCAATTCTAATCCAGTGTTAGCACAGCAGTTTTTCCCCAACAAAATGGGATTTTATTTACATTAGCTCACAAAGGAAGTGGGAGACTAAAGCTTAAAAAAAATCTCAACCACAATCTACATTCACCATAAAAGCTGCATTTTACACAACATTTTCTTGAACCCCTATGAAGAGTCATTCTTTGTCTATGGAGTGAACGTAGTTGGGAGGGGAAGAAAACCTTCAGAAATGTGTTCTTTGCCTTTGTCCTGGCCTGTTCTTGCTTGGCTACCTTTGCTGCAGTCAGATTCAGTGGTCACGGGAAAAGCAAAAACTTTCAAATGGATTCATCTCCTGTATCTTCCCCTAAGCAGTTCCTACATTCGTACTTGCAAAATAACAGGGACAAAATTTGAGACCATCATCACTAAAGCACCTTAATCATAAATACAGGCTGATCTTCACACATCCTCAAGGCTATCCCTAATCTGCACAGTGCTAAGTATGCATTACACTTCCAAGTATGTACTTAGTGTTAGTGAAGCTTAAGCTCCACATTCAATTGGGACTTCATATTGTTGCACAAAACCTTCTTAATTTTTGAGTTTGCCATGATCTGACTGGCATATTATCTATACTGGAGGGATACCAGTAGATTCTTGGAAGCTAATTTTATTGAGAATGCCTTTGCATGCTGGATCAGTCTCTGGGGAAGTTCACATTTTCTCCTGGGTCCTTTGCCTTGCCCATAGCAACCTGACATATGGGAGAGCGGCTTGCCTTCTGATGCTGTGCAAACTGACTTCTGGCAGGCTAGATATGTACCATATTGAGCTCATATGAGTTTGAGAAACTTAGTGTGTTCCCAAAGGAATAGTTAGAGATAGTGTGTTCCCAAAGGAATAGTTAGAGAGACAGTAGATTTACTTAAATAGCGAGATTTTAATGGAACTCACTGTTTGGGCAACACACAGGATGCCAGATGAATAGATAGGAGAGTGCTCCTTTAATATCAAATACATCCTAAGAATCTAGGAAAATGCAGGAAAATTTCCAAATGCTGAGGACAGAATACCATCATTTCTTGAGACTCACACCAATAGGCGTAAGGTGTTTTTTAACTCCAGTCTCTACTTTCTTCCCCCTCTTTTTTCTAGGAGACCACAAAAGGGTAAGCAGAGGTATAAGGAAAAAAGGATCAGTTGAGCAACAGTGTCCAGAATGAGAGCAAGTACAGAGACAGGGGACAGGCAGTCTGGAGCAGAGGTGTGCAGACGGAAAAATTTGGAAATAGAACTTACACTGTCTCTTTTATGTTTGTTTGTGTGCAGGTATGAAGTTCACCCCCACCATCTCCAGGCAGTGGGTTTTTGAGAGTTCCTGAAGGATGTTTGTCTCCTGTTAAACACAGTCAGCAAGGAGACCATGCTCTAAAACCCTCTCTGCAGAAAAGTGCACCAGTTTCACAACATCATTAAAAAATCTATCTGACTAAACTAATGAGAAGACACAGTTAAAGCAGCATAAGCCTTGTCTGTAGCATATTGCTTAAAGACTAAACCCTATACACATTTGTGCATGTGCCTAAATTTCACTTGTCTGGGTCATCCCATTAAATTAAAAAGGGCTACTTGGGTGCTTGATGTTATGCTTATGGCAAGTCTTTGTATCTTACAGACAGGCTGAATAGATATGTAAGGTCTAAATTTTGGTAAAAGTCACTAACATACCAAAGCAAGTTAAAAATGCACAAATATACCCAAACTGGTGAACATGAGTTACTTAGCTAATTCTAGGAATTAATTGTTTGTTTGTTTTCCAATTTCAGAAGTAGATAAATTCTTAAAACAAACCCCTAAATCCACCTTTGAAAAGAATTTGGGAAACAAATGCAGGAAAGCTTTGCAATACAATAGCAGCAAACCCCCACAAAATAAGAGAAGCATTTGCGAACTGAAGGAAGGGACTCAGAATTCTTCACAAGTTTGCCTTTAAGAAAAGTGGTCTGTTCTTAATCCACTGGACAGCCTAAGTGGAACCACCACAGGAAAAAAGCTATAGATTTTGCTAGACTGTTTGAACCCATGAGGAAAAAGGCTCACTTTTATAATTGTGAAATTTTAAATACAAGTGGAACATTTTTAAGAACTTCATGCACCCTTGTCACTATTTACAAGCTAAGTTATTATAAGTTTATATTACAAGTTGGATTTATATTCTTTTTGGACTAGGTGACAATCCATTTATATTCCAGACTGAATAAATTCAGCCATTTTATACAACTTACTCTTTTACATACAAAAATTACAGTCTATATTTTTGTTGGATATTGTCATAGTCTGCAACTATTAAGCTCAAAACCAAAGTTTACTCTTGCTGCTGAGAAGGCTCATGAAACACAATCTGAGCAATTCTAAACTTTCCAATAGGCAGAAAGAACTGGTTGAAACTTAATGAGTTCAGAAAAAAATGAAGAATCCATGTCTCAGCCTGTGGGAAAATCCTCTACTTTGTCCAGATTAGTTTGTTCAACCCTTTCCAGTGGCATAATCTCTTGCACTTTGAAATCTAATGTTGGATAAACTATGACAGAGCTAGAAAACATTAGTTCCCTATTTAGCCATACCTCTCTGCTGAACGTAGGTAGCTATTGCCTACCATGTTGACTTTCTAGGTAAAGAAATTTGTCTAGCTATAGAAAGCATAGGTCTACTTTTTTTTGTAAAACACATTTACTTATTTAGCTGTGTTCATAGCAGGTATATTGGATTCTACTGTTCTAACTTGACTCTTCAAAAAGTGTTAAGATCCTTCTTCCCGGAGAAAATTGTGGTTAGGTCTACAAAAGATCCCAAGAAGCTGGGCATTGTCATAAACATATGAAAAAGTTGAAAGGCTCAATGTCATGGGAAGGATGGTATTCCAAAACTCAATACCCATTTAGGGTTTGTCTCTCATTACAAAAATATTTATTCCTTAAAAAAATACACAAATGTAATATACTACATTTTCTATTATATCCCCCCTACTTTCCAAGTATACCATTTGGATGTTTGACTAAGTTAAAAGCCAGAACACCATTTATTTCTCTGGCAACTCAATATGCTATCTTTCTGCTCATATTAGTTTGTGGTATCTTAATAATTTTAGGTGTGAAGAATGAGTAGTGAACTTAGGTACAGTGACAGGGGACTAATATATTAGCTATTAGGGAAGTCCCACTAAATGTTTGCTCATGGATACCACTGATGTGGTAGCAATGCTGACTCAGGACCTGATCCTATCAGATGCTAAGCATCATTTTGCTTTGTGTTTTCTCAGAAGAAGCAGAGTTAGCCTCTAGGATTACACCAGCTTCGGCAAACTCAGCAGTGCATGCAGTCTGTACAGGTACATAAGAAGCACCCAAATCATACCCTGTGTTATCATTCATGCCCTGATCTTGCAGACACCTACACACATTCTTCCTGCAAGTAGTCCTGTTGACTGAAACAGGTCTACACACAGCACAATTAGGCATATGCATTTTTGTTTGCAGGACTGATGTCTCGTATTGCACCAGTAGAAGCACACTTCATGGAGAAGGGCTTGTGCACACTTCTCTTGCTGGGGATTGAAAGATAATGTTGTGTTTATACAGCTTTGGAATACAGCCTGCATTTTTTGGAAAAAAAATAAGGAAATGAAAGCTACAAAAAGAAGAAGGAAACGCAAGAGTGCTAAGGCAAACTGTCAAATGGCACATCATACCTACTTTGTCATTCATTTAGATAACATCACAAAGGCAGACCAGAGGAGTTCTGTAAACACATATCATACAGTACATCAGCCATGGGAAATCAAAAAAAGAAAACAACCCTGTAATTCTTTTCTTTCTGTATTGATATTCTAGTAATTGAAAGAGATTGCCTAGCCACTAATCATAGCACTGTGGTTTTTGATTTGTGTTTTTCTTCTGTTTAAAAAAAAAGAAAGAATGGAAGTAAAATGCAGTGGTTTGCAAAAGTAACAGTCCCTGAATGCAAACAAGGGACGACATGGAAAGTGGGTTTATAGAAACTTAGAAAATACAAAATATAAAAAATTTCATAGTTTACTTTTTTCCCAGTCTAGGAAAAAATATACTGAAAAGAGGTTTTTTTCTTTGTTTTTTTCTTACAAAAGTTAAGGCGAGCAGTTTGTTGTGGCAAAATGCTATCACTGAACCAGTTTATGACTTTACTTTTTTGTATCCCCTCATGCTGAAACTGAAAATATACATGTGATGGCATAAATTAAACAGACGGATTTTGCTTAAAACAACACAAAAAAACCATCCCATAATGATCCTTACAAAACTCTCCCTCTGCTTGGTCGTATAGCAGACCTCTTCCTTTGCTCCTGATTGTGCTTGAATTTCCACAGGCAGCTTCCTATCCAAGAGTGAGGGGAAAACCGACCCCTTCAAAGCCCAAAGCAGCCCTGGAAAAACAGTTTACATTCATCAGCCTAGGCTAACGCATCTGAATTCCCCTGTAACTTGGCTGCAGGCTAATGGCTAGAAGGGACAAGATGATGTCCAGGCATGGCTGCTGCCTTGTGGAGGAGAATGATTGGAGTAAGCGTGTTTCAGATAAGGTCCTGTGATTTCAGACCCATTTGCTCCTATTTCATGTTTTTCCTGACCTCAGATGTGGAACTGCCTTTGAACTGTAAAGACAAACCCTATGCAGACAACCCCCGTGCAGACAAACCTTTAGCTTTTCTGGATCTACCGGGGCCTGATAACCATGGAGTTAATGTGAACACATAAAAAAGACTGGCCTTCCTAGGCACTCAATGATAGCTACAAGTACTGAGCAGTAGGTATTTGAGAGGTTTAAGGTTTAAGGCTTGTGCTCTACTTCTAACCACTAAAGGGCCGCTTCCGGACTCTCATGTGCCACCATCTCCCCACCATGTTGAGCCTCAGATGGTGCAGTGGTCTCAGACACGTTCTGGTCCCAGCGTGTCCCAGCAAGCATCTCCCAAAGCTGGATGCTAAGGGAGTCATCCCCAAACTGCTGAGTCGGTGCTGAACCAGAAGGTCGTCTGACATGGGAGCATATGGCTGAAGGGATGGAGGAACACAATGGGTTAGGGTAATATGACACCTCAAATTTCCCAAGCAGCAGGCTTTTGAGAAAAAATGTCCATATGGCAAGAGGAGCTGCAGGGGGAAAAAGATCAGGCTGTGAAGACACCTTGAAGCCAGGGTGGCTGTGAAGGTGGCATCACACCCAGAGAGGCAGTGGTGAGGAATGAGAGGAATGGCCAGGCCAGGAGGAGGTGGCTAGGAGGTTTTTTTCTGAGTGTTCCTGGTGAGGTGAGCAGGCCCCAGAGTGCAAGAACTATTGCAAAGCGTGCCCAGCTCCCATGTAATTCACAGGTAGATCCAAGGCAGAAAGGGCTTCACCCTTTGTGTTGCAGTGCTTTGGGGTCCTAAAATATGCTTGAGGACAGTCTCACTTGGCCACTCTGGACTTTAAAACTCAGGGTCTTGTTTTAAGAAATGTTGAGGTTTGTAAATGTTTAGCATATCTGGGAAAAAAAAGAAAAAAAATGGAATTCCCCTTCCCCAAAAACCACAACCCAACCAAAAAAATCCCAAAACACAGGCTGCTAGTTTCTAACAGACAGCCACCAGACTTATTGTTGCAATGTGGGGCTCTGTGGCCCTTCCCCTCTTTGATAAAACTTAACCACCTAAGCCTGAGTCAAAGGATAACGTGCAGAGCTTCTCTAGGTGAGTTTGGTCCTTCTCCCATCCAAAAGCCCCCAGGGGGAGGCAAAGGGAGCATATGGAAATCTATTAATTTCTGCCTCTGTAGCAGATACGGAGGCCAGCAAAATTTCTGCAGGTGTCAAAGAGGTGAGGCTGTCTTTTACTACTCCTGGTTTATTTACTACTTGTCTTTTTTTTTCTGTCTGACAGTCACCTGGGCAGTGGTGAGAAGTTTCATTGACCAGCTCCATACTGACAGCTGAGTGACCTAACATGGGAACTACCTTTTGCATTTTTTGTTTGTGTAGGTTTTCAGTGTGCCTCATATTACCACCACTGTGAACAAGTGTCTTTTTTACTGGCACAGAAAGAAAAGAGTACAGAGCAGGAACTGTGTTTAATTGGATGCTCTGAACTAACAATTAATGCAGTAAAAGCACCATCCAAGAAAGAACAGAAATATCATAGAAACCACCTCAGACTGAAAAGAGGCTTTTTGTTGTTTTCTCTTTCCTTTTTTTTTTTTTTTTTTTTTTACTTTTTTTTTTTACTTTTTTTTTTTTTTACTTTTTTTTTGGTTGCTGTTAAATGATTTTTAAAGTCTGATAGTTTCAAAGACACTTCAAAATAATCTTCAGTACTTGTTCACACTATCAGAAAATATAAAACCTGATTTTTAATCTCACCTGTGTAGTTATAATTCCAGACTAACTCCAGTAGAGTGAGTTAAGCAAAACTGGTGTAAGACAAGAATCAGGTTCATAATATCTCACCATGAAAAATCTGGCTGCTTTCTCTGTTAGAAGAATCAAAAAGCAAGAAACAAAGAAACATCTACTGACTTTGGATGCCTTCCCCTTTTTACATTTTCATCTGGAGTTGTTTTTAAGAGGCCTGATTTTCAGAGGTCAGATGAAGAATATTGTACTGGAAATCAGGTCTCCTTGAAGTGCCCCACATTAGAAAATGAAGCATCCAAAACCACCAGCAGTTTTTGAAAAAGTTAGTTTCGTGGCTATAGGATCGTCTCCAAAAACATCTGCTGTGACAAAATTCCAGTGGGCCTCCACAGGAATTTTACCTGGACAAGCAGGGCAGGATCAGACCCATTGTCTATCATTATGTAGGAGCACTGAAGGTACACGTTGTGAGAAATTACACTTCCCTAAGAATTACAAAATAAATCTCTGGCCCTGCCCCCATTCCCAGCACTGAGAATTTTGTCACTGAATCCAGTAGGAATAGGGTCAGACTGTGAGAGAAGTCCACTTATATTCTAGGGAAATAGAAAGCAATATCTCTCATCTGTTGGAGTTCAGCAAGAAAACTTCATGTATAAACATTGGCAGAGTTACTGAAAGGCAAGTAATTAGATCAGTGACTCCATTTCTGTTGGTGTGACAGCTTCATCTTTTTCATGTCAAGTTAATTTCAACTGTAATTTTGGCAGATGAAGTGCATATACAATACTGTAATCTGGAAGATTTATATAAGGCAAAATCATCATTCATACATTTTCTAGAAAGAATGATTAAGGTCCACTTCTGGTATCACCAATAAGCAGAAATGGCTGATGGGTTTTTCTGACACTGCAAACTAAACTGGAAAGTTACTATAAAATGAAACTATGCAAATTTTTTGGGAAAGACGTGTCTGAGTTTTAGTAAATTAAACAGTAAAATGATCTGAGCCTTCCCCCAAGAAATAAAAAATAAGACCTATAAAATAATGTTTAAATGTGATTTTTCTTTAAAAAGAGAAGTAACATTTTTTTAAGGCTCTCATATCTGGTGGCTGTGAAACTCAGACTCCCACAAAATCTTAGGAATCTGATCAAGCCTGCCAGATATTCAAAGAAAAAAAAAAGTTAAAAGTGTTTTCATTATATATATAAAATATATATAAAAATCAAATAAATACGAAAACATATGTTCCATTTCCCATTAATCTCTCACTCTGTAATATTAAGGAAAAAACCCCCAACAATAACAACAACAACAACAAAAAAAAGAAGCAGAAAACCCCCAACCCCTCCCCAAACTCCAAATAGTATGTCTGATGGGAAAATAACCAGGCGTTCCTCTTCCTGAAGAACTAGAAAGCAAAGCAACCCAACTGCAAGGCAATGGAGGCATTCACTTCCAGTTCACAGTATTGCAGTTAGAAGTACAGTGAGGTCTAGGTAAGTGATGGAGCAGGAGCTGCCTGGAGCAGGGAAGGAGGAGGTGTTCACATGACAATACAGCATTGACAGCGCTTTTTCTTTTGTGTACCTGGGGCAGCTTCCAAGGGCAGGCTCTCTTCCTTCCCCTCAGGAGAGGAGGGCTCTGTTGTATCTGACAGGGGCCTGCCAGAGACCAGCTCAGCGGCGTTCCCGTCCATGGTGGAAACGTCTGTCACTGTCTTCTCCCGCAATGACTTCTCGTCGTCCTCATCAATCAGCACAAGCTCTGCCTTGATGGTCTCATCATAGCCCAGCACTTTCTTTGTCTCCTCTTCATCATCGATGTTCTGGTAGCCCATAAATATCATTGTCACTGGCTGATCTGCACTGACCTCCAGGGTTTCACCACCACAGGGTTTATCTTGGGGCTGAGGGTTCACAGCATTTCCTTTGATGGATTTGTGTACCATTTCCAGCTTTGCCTCCTTGAAGAGCATTTGCTCCTTCATATGGCTAAGGCTTCCATCGGCTACCACATTTCTGTCTGACACAGTCATTGTTTCATACCCTCCTTTTACACTTGATTGTCCAGCTTTTTGCATAAGTTCATCTACGTCCTTTGAGCTTAATTTATGTACTCCATTTTCTACCACTGTGCCACCAGAGTGAACCTCATAGACTACCTTGGAACCATCATCATAGACTTTGAATCCTCTTTGATGGGCCTCATCTGGGCCAACAGGTGAAGCAGAGACAATCTTGGTCTCTCCTGTCTGTTTGTCTTTCTCCACATTAATTTCCATGGTGCACAAAGCTTGAATGAAAACAAGAGAGGAAGTGCATGTTACAACAAAAAAAGCCAGTGAATGGTTAATTGCCAAACAGACAAAGAAAACTATGGTGCCCCTTTTTCCTATCTCCTGCTGCTAAAGGGCTAAGCGGTCTACATTAGAGGTGGGACGCAACACTGTGGACAGAGACAGTTATTACACTGTGGCTTTTTATGCAGGTGGAGGCTAGGCATACCTGTGGCAAACAGGACCTACTCTGCCAGCTCACGCTTCATGGAGCTGTCTCTGATCAATTAGGAGCGCCAAGAGGTTAGGTGTAATTTAGGCAAAGGGAGGTGACAGCATGCAGGTTGCTTTCAAACTTTCCGGTCTGAACTTGCCTCAAAATTCAGAGAGAACCTCTCTACTCTCTCCTTCTTCTCTGCCATCAAACTGCCAGTTAGCTGGTAACAAGTTTTGTTTGCTGCATGTAATACCCAGACCACTTTATTATCAATGCTTGTCCTTGCTTAACTCTTCCATCCGTAGCATTCAAACCATTTTAGAGACGTGAAGAAACATTGTTTATCCCTGGTCTACAGGTGGGAAAACAAAACCACACAGGAATGGGATAATTTCTCCCACAGGTGTGTGGCAGGGCAGCTCTCTCAGCTTCCACACCAAGACATTGACAGTGACCTCTATTTCCAGAGTTAATAGAATGTACAAAGTGGCCAAGAAGTGCTTCCTCGTTTATGTGAATTAGGCATTAAGCACCATTGCCAAAGATGAACAAAAAAGTAACAATGAACTGATTTTCAAAGTCATGAAACAACAGGTAAAAACTTGTGTGAGGGACGTTGCTTTAGAATAGCAAAGGAGTTCTAGCAGGTAAGGATGCATAATGAGATGGAAACTGTAGACCACACAGTAGGAATAGACAAGCAGTCTGCTCCAACATCCATTTTGAGATACAATGACATCTCACTAGACAGCTTTTCAAAGAAAAATGTGCAAAGGTCTCTCAGATTTTCCAAAAGAGTTCATTTGTTTAAGCATTCCTTGTGTGCACAGAAAAACATTTTGGCTCCTAGACAGACATCCACAGACACTTTATTACAAATTACCACAGGTAGTGACAACTGTTTGTGAAACTTACAGTGATCATTTCCATCAATGAACCTCAAAGGCATAATCATGACTTGTCTTACCTGGGGACACCATAAATGGGAATCTTTGCTTTTTTTTTGATTTATTTTCAAGTGAGTACAGAATATCTTTGCCCCAAGAACTAATAAGGTTGGTATGTTTGTATTTAAAAAAAAATATATTTTTAATATATTATATTTTTTAATATATTTCCTCTGTCTTTTTATTCACACACGGTAGAATTATTTTTCCTGTATCCTTAAAGCGAAGTATTTAATCAACAATAGGAAATTTACCACGACGTGCATCATGATGCCTCCTGTAGTACTGGACAAAAAATTCATGTGTTGCTGAGTGAATGCATGCTGTTCCCTGTGAGGTGGTCTCCTCTGTCCCCCAGGAGTGCAGTCTGGTAGGCAGCCCAGCCAAATGGGGGGTCTGGCCATCTACATGCTGTGTGCATCTGCTCAGACCTTGTTCAGCCCTGACAGGACTGCTTAGATCAAGTGCCACACTCCACAAACACCTGCACGGAGCTGGAGGACAGAGATGCCCATGGGTGAAGGAGCATTGCTGCCTCTGAGAGTGAGGCACTGCTGAAGACTGGAGTAGGCTACAGAAGCAGTGATCTCATTTTGGCCATTAAACCCTAGGGAATTATCCCTAAGGACTGTGTTTTACCACTGCTTTGGGAGGTTTATGGACTAACTGTGTCATGAACCTGAGCACAGGATGCCCATTTTCACAATGAAGTAGGGCTACCTGTGTGAACCGTGTGGCCATCCCACAGCAGCCTGAGCAGGCAGGAGGAGGCTGTGGGGCTGAGAGCTGAGCTCTGTACTGAGGCGTGCAGCAGGGGACTGTGAGGCAGCTGGCACGGATGGAAACAGGGGAGATTAATGCTGGAAATCAGGAAAAAACTGTCATCCCAGGGCTGGTAGCAATTAAGCCCCTAAGCAATTGCTCTGAAAAGCTGTGGCAGACTGCACCATGGTGCAGCTCAGAGAGCAGCTGGCACGGAACACTTGCTCGGGACTGTCCCAGCCCAGGAACTGGTGCACAAGTGCCCTTTATGTCTCATCCAAGTACCTCTGCCCTGAAGCTATTAACAGAATTTATACAGATAATGAAACAAAAAGATGCAGGTGCCATGGGGGTTGCTCAGGCAGATAGTGATTACACAGGTAAAAATAGGGGTTGGCTAGCCTGTGGTGAAGATGCTAAAACTGAGGGGTTTCTGAATGGCAGACAGTTTGGCTGAAGCAAAGCTGAACCATGAGGCAGCAACAGCACATTTAGAAAATCATCTCTGGTAAGCAGAAGTTCCTAATTTGTTCTGAGCACAACAGCCCTACAGAGAGGGCACCACCAGCCTACCAACTGGCCACCTGCTACCTTCTTGGTTAGAAGCAGCATCCTGAGCTCCCCTGGAGCTCCTGTGCTTCTCCTCTTCTTTGAAAAATAAAAGTATTATCTAGGACATGACTTTTCAATAAAGACTGATGATTCTCCTGTGAAGTAGTTGAGAGCCATATATTTTTAGTGCAGAAGAGCATGCGATCTGCCAGACCCTCCCAGTTTTGATGCACAAATTTAGTTCAGTATTGTGTATTAAAAAAACACTTGTACGGTGGGCATGAATTTAGAAGCAGATAGCAAAAATCTGACAGTTAAATCATGTGGACCTGACCATATTTGAGTTTGTGATCTCGAGGAGTATGAGCCTGGGAAGGAGCAAAGTCAAGACCCTGAACTTTGCAAAGCCAACTTCCAGCTTTTTTAGGAGTTGGTGAATGAGATTCCCTGGCAAACTATCCTTAAGGACAGAGGGGCTGACCAGAGCTGGCAGCCTTTTAAGACCATTTTTCTTAGGCCACAAGAGCTCCCTATCCCAATGTGTAGGAAATCAAACAAGGCAGGCCAGAAACCAGCATGGCTAAGCAAAGATCTGCTCCTCAAACTGAGGAGTAAGAAAGCAAGGTCTACTAGTGGAAGCAGGGAAAGGTGACCTGGGGAGAGTACAGGGGTACAGCTTAAATGTGTAGGGATGGGGTCAGAAAAGCCAAGGCAAAGCTGGAACAGGATTTGGTAAAGGAGGTGAAGAACAACAAGAAGGGATTCTATAAGTACATGGGTCAGAAAAGAAAGGCTAAGGAGAGTGTATGCCCCTTGATAAACAAGAAGGGTGAACTGGTGGTGACAGATATGGAGAAGCCTGAGGTACTCAAAGAGTTCTTTGGCTTAGTCTTCAATGGCAGTCGGGCTTCCCACTTCTGCAAAGTCCCTGATCCTCTCGGTGGGTGTGAAGGGAGTGAAGTCGCTCCCACTGTAGCTGAAGAGTGGATTTGGGATCACTTGATGAAGCTGAATAGCCACAAGCCTATGGGACCTGATGAGATGCATCCCAGCATCCTGTGGGAACTGGCTGATGTTCAAGGCCAGGTTGGATGGAGCTTTGAGCAATTAAGTCTAGTGAAAGGTGTCCCTGCCTATGGCAGAGGAGTTGGAACTAGATGATCTTTAAGGTCTCTTGCAACCCAGGTCATTCTATGGTTCTATGTTGTTGCCAAGCCACTCTCCATCATATTTGTAAAGTCAGGGCAGTCAGACAAAATCCCTGGTGACTGGAAAAAGGGAAACATTACTCATATTTTTTAAAAGGGGAAAAAGGAAGAACTGAGGAACTACAGACTAGTGAGCTTTACCTCTGTGCCTGGGAAGTTAATGGAGCAGATCCTCCTAGAAGATATGCTAGGGTATATAAAAGATAAGGACGTGATCTGAGGCAGCCAGCATGGTTTTACTAAAGGCAAATCATGCCTGACTACTCTGGGGGCCTTCTATGATGGAGTGATGGCAACGGTTGCCAAGGGAAGACAGACACCATCTATCTAGACTTCTGTAAGGTCTTTGATATAGTCCCCCATGACATCCTTATCTTCAAACTGGAGAGACATGGGTTAGATGGATGGACTATTTGGCGGATAAGGAATTGGCTGGATGGATGCAGCCAGAGAGTTGTGGTCAATGGCTCTGTGTCCAGGGGAAGGCCAGTGATGAGTGGTATCCCTCAGGGTTCTGTCTTGGGACCAGTGCCCTTCAATATCTTTATCAGTGACACAGACAGCGAGACTGAGCACAGTCTCAGCAAGTTTGCAGACGACATGAAACTGAGTCACGCAGTTGACACAAAAGAAGGAAGAGATGCCATCCATGGGGACCTGGACAAACTGCATAAGTGGGCCCAGGAGAATCTCATTAAGTTCAACAAGTCCAAGAGCAAGGTGCTGCACCTGGGTCAGGTGCACCTTAATACAGATCAGGAGAAGTCATTGAGAGCAGCCCTGAGGAGAAGAATTCAGGGATTCTTGTGGGTGAAAAGCTAGACAGGAGCCAACAGTGTGTGCTTGTACCCCACAATGCCAACCACATCCTGGCTGGATCAAAAGAAGTGTAGCCAGCAGGGTGAAGGAGGTGATTCTCTCCCTCTATTCTGCCCTTACTCTACCCACCTGGAGTCCTGCATCCAGATCTAGGGTCCTCAGCACAAGAAATATGTGAACCTATTGAAGCAGGTCCAGAGGACGGCTGTGAAGATGATCAAAGGGATGGAGCACCTCTCATATAAGTACAGGCTTAGAGAGCTGGGATTGTTCAGCCTGGAGAAGAGAAGACTTTGGGGAGCCTTTATTGTGGCCTTTCAGTAACTTAAGGGGGCTTATAAAAAGGAAGGAGAGGGACTATTTTTATGGGCAGATAGGGACAGGACAAGGAGAAATGGTTTTAAACCAAAAGAGGGTAGGTTTAGAATAAATGTTAGAAAGAAAGTGTTTACTGTAAGGGTGGTGAAGCACTGGCACTGAGCGCCCAGGTAAGTTGTGGATGCCCCATCCCTGGAAGTGTTCAAGGCCAGGTTAGATGGTGCCCTGACCAAACTGATTTAGTGAATGGCATCCCCACCCATGGCAGTGGGATTGGAACTATATGATCTTTAAGGTCTCTTCCAACCCAAACCATTCTATGGTTCCATGGTTCTATATTTAAGAAAAGTTGCAAGATACAATTTTTATCTATTGTATGGAGTACTGACTGGTAACTGTGCCTTACTTATTAGGAAAACTTTGGGTAACAAGTTCTACCACTGCTTGGAAGACTCTGTCCTAGAAAATTAACAGGTGTGATCCTTTTGTAATTCAAGTCTGGCAAATCTGCTTAAGCCACTGTCAACATTTTATTTTCATTTATTCTACTGTGATTTCAGCTGCACTGTTTTTAGATATTGGGATAACATATGGTTTGCGACCAACCCAGGGATCACACTGAAGCTACTTGTGCAAGTAAATGCATAAATTTAATTGAGTTTCTTAGAAAGCTGTTCACCAGTGAAAGGCATTGCCATGGGAGAAGTGAAAACAGAATCCTGCTTATCTACCTGTGTGCATGGTGTTTGTTCTTTATGGGAAAACCTAGTAGCCCCTCTTGTCAAAGTAGCTGCAAAATAAACTAATGTTGATATCTCAAATGTTTTTATTTAACCAAAGTTTATTTACTGCTAAGTGTAGTCTATTAACAGAATACAAAACTCTCTGACAATAGAATTGAAACTGAAAGTGGTACTTGAAGATGACAACCATTATTCACTAGTACAAGTTTTCTGCACAAGCTTTAATTGCAATGAAACATTATGCAGTGCTTCATGACAATATCCCAATGTGCAGACAGAAGGACCTAACTTCTGCCTGTTATGTGGAGGATGTTCTTTAAAACAAAATCTTAGACTTTGAGCTTTTTTAAGGCAGATGCTTACAGCCCACCTTTGAGAACATATGCTGGTGCCTTTTCTTTAACCTATTGCACACACACAATACACTTATCAAGGACTACATTAACAAGGCTTCTGAGTCATCCAAAGAATGAAAGAAATTACTGCTTTCTTGGTGTTGACAAAATGGCAAAAAGCACACAGAAGAGCTTGCTTTTAAGACAGATCAGGGTAAGCACTGGTGGAAGGGAAGATTTTGGAATGGCTTGCAACAGGACTTATGGAAAAAATACATATTTCATAGCTGTATACAGTATTTTAGCTGCAGACATTGCTTTGCTATGCTTCTTAACCCACTCTTCAAGTAAGCCCCTTTTCATCCCACCCCTTGGGACACCTCTTAAGTAGCCACCAACAATTGGGTCTTGCGATAGGGAGTACATTGTTTAGAAAAGAAGGATTTTGAAAATAGTAAAAAGGTACAGCTTTTAACAATCATGTTGTTACATTTAAGACACATACTCAATCTGAAAATTAAATGTTAGAAAATTCTCTGTATGACTCCAAGCACAAAACATGCCCACCTTTTCCCCAAGAAAAAAGAATAGCATACAAAGAAGTATAAAATGACACAAATATTTGAAGCATGTATTTGGTCTTGTGAGTCCTGCCTGTCTGTCTCATTCATCTTAATGAGAGTTGCATGCGTACAACAGAGACAAAACCTTGGCCTAGATACCATGTATTTGTATTAGCAGAGATAGAAAGAACTGAATGTTTCCATGTGAAAAAAAGGGATGTTTCCTATGCTACTTGTATGAAGTTGAACTACATTGTTTTGAGAGTACTCACTGCAGTTCAAAAATCCTTGACTTATTTACAAAATACAAATCAAGCAGCATTTCCTGGCATTTAAATGATATCGGGACACCAGACTCATTAATGTAATATAACAAAAAAGTTCATGGCTACTGGACTGATATTATAATACTTTGTTCCTTGAGACTTACCAGCTACTCTGCTTGCTCCGTCCCACCCAGGAACTGGCTCTCCTGTTCGTGAATAGAGGGTTGGGAGTTCAGGGATCTGGGAGTAAATGTAATTTACTGCATCTGGTGTCAGAGAACAGGAAACAGTTAGATTCGTGCTACGAGCCCCAGTGGCTTCATTGCTTAGACAGCAGAGTGTTGTCAGCCCTGACAATAGTCACTGGAGCTTTGTACTAGATAATCGGATCAAAGCAAACAAAGTGCAAAGTCACTGTCCTGTGATTGGTGTTCAATAGACTAGCTGAGGCAGGAGGGATTGGGTCCAGATGACTCAAACCTTATGTCAGATGAACACATAAAATTATTTGTCAGGAGGTTCTGGATTTATCAAGTCTGTGGCCTTTAAAAATGGGTGTGGGATGCAGTGGGGAAGGTAAGGAACAAATCTAATGTGATACCCAGAATACGTGACTTTTCAAATAGAGATATAAAAGCCTAAAAATGCTAATGTTGACTGAATAGGATGAAAGAACGAGTTGTTTCCAATATTACTGAACCAGCATTCGGCCTTTTGTTCTTAAACCTGAAATTTAGCTAATAATGAAATCACATATAGGTATTGATGGGGTACCTGTTTTGGTCTTCAGTAGGTATTATGCTCCTGCCAGTGCTGCAATGTCATCATTCATTAACAAACCCCGAATAGTAGAAAGCTATCATAAAGGATTGACTTGTTTTACATTTGAGCTTATGGGTGTTTATCAAAATGTAAATATGTTCTTTAGAAGAGATATTAACCAATTTAAGAGTATTTCCTGGTAGATATGTTGTGGCTGGGTTAAATATAACTAGATAGCATTTATTGTTCTGCTAGAATTGAGTGGTTGAGCTAACAGTAGAGCTCAGAGGAGAGATGTACAAACAACTAACTTAAAGTTCAGGCAACAAACCAAAATGAAAAAGAAAAAAAATAAACTAACCCCATTCTTTCCTATTAAGTGGAAATGTTTTCAACTGTATGCAAATGGTTAAATTTCTGTTCAAACATAAGATTCTGTCAGGTGTGAAACAGACCACTCTTTTTCTGCCAATGATTCTTTGCCACTACAATGTATAATTTGTCAAGCCCTTGGTATGGCCTGGTCCATGTGCCAGGGTAGGAGGCAGAATCTGCCTTCCTTGAAGCCTCTTATTGCTATAAGCAGGTAAGAAAGGTTCACTAGTGCAGACCATAAAAGTGAAGTGGTGAAAGGAGAGAGGAAATGAAATGTCCTGTTGTAGGCTGCTTGACTGCACCCGGTGAAGGGAGATGCTTTCATCATATTCCCTATGGGCTAACACCCACCCCAGAAAAAATACCTGCTCGGGATGGTGTCCTCAGGAAGGACATATGTGCCACATCTAAGCCCAAAGCCTACTCCTTTGGCAGGAAAATTGGGCCTAGTATTAGTGAAAGGGTTTTACTACCATAACAGTCTGGGGTGGCCACCAGTGCTACTGGATGCAGGAAGATAAGTCCCCAAGAAGACACTCCATCCCTCCACGGACCACTCTAAGTAACTCAGGTAAGGAGGGTCCCTTTCCCTCTTCCTGGTGTCAGAGAAGGATGACACAGAGGTACAGTGCAAATTCATTCAAAAAACCCCATGAAGCTAGTATATGAATATGTTCAATTTATAGCAGATGATTTGGGAAAAAAAAACCCAAACCAAACATCAATGAAAATGTTATTCACAGAATCACAGAATACGCAGAGTTGGAAGGGACCCACAAGGATCAACAAGTCCAGCTCTTAATGTGGCACAGGACCATCCCCAAGAATCACACCATGTGCCTGAGAAGCATCCAAATGCTTCTTGAACTGTGGCAGGCTTGGTGCTGTGACCACTTCCCTGGGGAGCCCATTACAATAATTTCATATTTCAGTGGACAACTGGCAGTCTTGGCAAATTTTTTTTATATTTTCACTGCATACTGTATCCTCAGAGTTTTGTATTCACCCCATAGAGTGTACTTTTGGAACAGTCATTTCAGTACACACTCATTCAGTGAGTTGAGTAACAGACATATTTGTCCACACGAGTGTAGTCAATACAGACTTGTGCTGCCTAACCAATCATCTTTCTTTTGCAGTTGATGAGAATCAATAGGCATGGCCCTAGTGCCTGTAGAGAGAACTGAGCATGGCTGACATCCAGCAATAAACAAAATCAGTTGAACAGCTTGATGATGAAACTCTCACTTTGATGCTCTACATGTCTGTGGACCTAAGTAAGCTGGTTTTTTTTTGCCTCCCGCTTTAGGAGACAACATCTAGCTAAGTGTTATATGCTGTTAATATTGACTCAGTTTACAAACTTCTCTGTATGTTACTTAGAATAAAATATTTTAAAAATTAGCTTCAGGGCTCCAGACAATCTCTCATTGTCCCAAGAAGGGAACACCAGGACAGTGGTGCAATTCTCGTGTAGTTCCTTCTGAAGCTGGTGGTGTTGTCACATTTAAGAAGTGGAATATTTGACTAGAAGAAGTTGGGGCTGGTTGATTCTGCTAGTTCCTGTTTTGTGTTGTTATCTCCCACCCCTGCCCCCAAACAAAATAAACCCGCTCATTTCCCTTTATCTCATTGGCAACAAGGTCTCTTTCATTTAACACCTTTTAAAAGAACATAAACAGTTAATATTACATGGAATGGATAGACGCAAATTAGCACTTTGTTCACATGAGAAGTAAGACAGAACAGAAATAAAAACATTTGAACAGACTGCATTCAATATCTTCATTTCAATGTTTGATAAATTATTAATATCTAAGGATGCCATAAAACAAGTCCTGTGGCTTTTTGTACTGCTTACAACAAAATGAATTTTAGGACTATGGCAGTCCTCCATACTAGTAGACACACAAGTGCTTGGGAAAACATATGGGGGCACGGTAATCATTCAAGGGTTCTTGCACAAAACTAAATCTTCAGAATTGCTCAGAATAGCTCTCACACAGAGGCTGGTGGCCAAAAATCAGGCAAATTAATTTTCCAAGGGCTTGGATTATCTTTAAATAAAGTCTGTTTACTACTAAAATTAGCAGTGGGTCTTCTGCAAATACTGGCTTCCAGAGCAGGGCTGTTCCACCTTCAAAGCCCTCTGGGGCTCCATGGGACTACATCAGAAGGAGCAGAGATTGTGACTCTCCCACCATGTTTGTAAGAACACGAGTGGAGGTTTTTCCTAAAAACTGAATAGCCTGGCTCTGACTTAGTGAACCACACTTTAAACAAATGAACTTGGAGGTTAGGGTCCATAGTTGTGTATCCATAAGCAACACAGTGGATAAGTGCACCTACCAGAGCAGTAAGGAATGCTTCCCAACCCTTTCCAAAGGCAAGACACCTAAGTTCAACCACCTCAAGTGCATGTATGCCAATGTATGTAATCTGGGCAACAAGCAGGAGGCATTAGAGCCCTATGCTCATGTGAGAGATGCCACAGGAATCACGAAAACTTGATGGGAAAACTCACATGACGGAAAGACAGAGTGGATGGCTACAAACATTTTCAGAATGATAGGAAAGGAAAAAGGGGAAGTGGAGGTGCACTTTATGTGAAACAGAAATTTGCATGTATAGAGGAGAGCTGTGGAGATCATACCAGTTCTATTTATGACTTAGGATCATGATTATAGGGATCATCACCAAGGGGAATATTATGTACTGACCTCCCAGTCAGGATGATGAAGCCAATAAAACCTTGCTTTGGCTGCTCAACGAAGTCTTTGGGCAATAGAACCTGGGTGGCCTCAGTTGCCCAGACATTTGTTGTGAAAAAAAAATTATGCACATACCACCCGTCAGTTTCCAGGAATGTACTAAGGACTGCTTGCTGCTATAAATGCTGGACATGCTGACTAGGAGCAGCACATTGCTAGATTTACTGCTTGCAAACTGGGAAGACTTCCTTGACTTACATTGGTAGCATAACTACCAATAATACCTTGGATACAGTGAGAACAACACTGTGGAATTTAAGGTCCTGCTAAGAACACTGAAGACGAGTAGTAGAAAGAAGACCCTGAATTTTAAACAAGCCAACTTCAATATGCTGAGCCTGCCTCTGAGGGATTCCACTGGAAGTGTCCATGGAGGTCAAAGGAGTTTGTTAGTGCTGGGAGTTATTCAAAAGTGACTGCTGAAAGCACGAGAACAGTCCATCCTCTACAAAGGAAAATGAAGGAGCCTAAACAAAAGAATACCATAGCGTAACAATGAACCTTTAGGTGTAATAAAAATAATAATAAAAAACAGCATATTGGCTTAGTCACTGAGGACTGCAAGCACTTTGCTAGGGGGATGGAAAGGTGCAGTCAGGAAAGCTAAGGATCAGCTAGAACTGAAGTTTGCCAAAGATGCCAAGAAGAAAGGGTTCTTCAGATTTGTGAGCAGTAAGCAGAAGGAAAGACATAAACCCATTGCTAAGGAGGGCAGGGAAACCAGTCACTAGAATGGTGACAAGGCAGATGTTCTTTGCCTCTTTTCTTTTGTCTCTTTGCCTCTGTCCTTACTGACACAGCTGAACCCCAAGTCACAAGATCAAGTAGTAATGACAACACATATTTACCTGCCAGTAGTGGAGGAAGGGCTGGTCTGCAAGGGTTCAACACACAAAAATCTACACTCCAGGGTGTTAAGAGAAGTGTCTGACATTTTTGTAAGGAGACTATCTATAATATTTGAAAGTCACAGAGACCAGGGGATGTCCCTGATGACTAGAAGATGGAAAATGTCATACCTATCCACAGGAATGGGTCAAAAGAGGACCCAGGAAACTGGAAGCACTATGGTCTTACTTTGTCCCCTGGGAAAGTGACAGAATGAGTACTCCCAGAAACCATTACAAACCAAATAAAGCAGCTGATTGGGAAAAGCCATCATGGATTTACCAATGACAAATCATGACAGACTAAACTGATCACCTTCTACAACTTAATAACATCTGTTGATATGGGGAGAGCAGTGGATGGTGTTTATTTAGACTTAAGCAAAGCTTTTGACACTGTTTCCCACAGCATTCTCCTGGCCAAGACAGATTGGTTGAGTGATCTGTGAAATGGGTAGGAAACTGACTCACATGTTGCACTCCAAGGGTGGTGATAAATGGTTTTTACTCAGGTAGCCAGAGGTGCTGTAATTGAGGCAACTATAGATGGAGACTGAATTAAAAAACTATGGAAAGCCTACAACTGAAAACCAATTGCTGGTGAATTTTTACAGGACATGTGGAAAGCACTTTTCAAAGATCTGTGCTTGACTCCTCTGACATGCTGGTCTGTTTTACTGTTGGGCTGTGCAGCTGGTCAAGATCAGAGGAAAGAAAACCAAAAGAATCTCTAAGCAGTGTTCCAGGTACTAACCAATCCAGACCAGGTTTCCTGAGCCACATCTTTGACAAATATATACTAATACTTACAAAATTCAAACAGAGGTTTGTGCAAACTGTACAGTTACTGTAATTGTGGCTTCTGTATGTTGGCTGAAGTAGCAGCATGTAGTTTGCGTACAACTGGCCATATATTCCAAAGAATGAATTTACCCCTAAGGCAAATTCAGCACTCAAGAGAGTTACATCAGATCTTATTATTTTGTATATACATGTAGCTATAAACATACACACATGGAGTAAGAACTCTGTCCTTTCCATTTGCTTGTGATGTGCGTGCAGCATAGCACCACAGCATGGCTGGTTTTGACTGCAGACCTGAGCGGCGAGAAGTGATGTAATTCTTAGCATCATCTCAGCCTTTGTTTAATGGAGAGCTTGTTGGTGGCAAGCCGACACAAAGCTGGCAGTCACAACTGGAAGTGACAGGGCCACAGATCCCAGCATTTCTCAGCCTCAGCATTTCTGATCTACTTTCTCTCACATGGTGATTTATGTAGGCAAAGTGTGTTTGTACCTGGACAATGTGGAATTTGTGTTAATTGTGGCTAGATGATTTCAAGCTCAGAAATGCTCGTTGCCAGACACAAGTCTTTTTCCTGGAAAGGTGGGAAGGACACAGAGTTGTCACTTGATTGGCCACTGGTGCTCACCACCACTTCTCCCCTTCCCTTGGAACCTTTGCTTGGACCCCTCTGGGCTCTGAACACCCTATATTTGTGCTTTCTGCACGCTCAAAATCTCTGTCACCACAATATATATGGCACAAAAAGATGCACAGGGACACAATGGCGAGATAAATCACATTCTATACTGTCATTGCATTCAGAATAAAGGGAGGGAAGGATACAGAACAAACAACATGAGATGTATGGCCTTGGGAGTCTTTCAGAATGTGGCAGCAACCGAAGAAATTGCTCCAACAGGTCAGTGTTAGTTTGTGTCTGTATTTTACAGAGCCTTCCTGTGTCATCCAACAACTCCTACCATTTTCCTCTGCAGCATGTGTTACACATGGTTGCCAGATAGATGTTTGATCTGCTGCAACAAAGCAAGTCCTAGAAGTTTTTTGAAGGAAGGAAAAATTTATGGTACCAAAGTGCTCACAGCTAGCTATACACATTTTCTTCCTGCTCTGATCAGTTACCTTCACAGACTGCTGTCAGAGAGCAGAACAAAGAGGACTGGCTCAACTTGCACCATGTGAAGATGTACAGCTGCATTGTGCCCGCAATGGGAGGGCTAAAAGGACAGTTTGCAGCCTCAGTCACCCACAGAGGAGAAGAGGACGACACTACTTAGAGGATGGCCTGGCCTGTCTCAGCCCACAGGGACCAGTTGCTGAGAGGAAGAGATAAGATACATATAAAACAAGTGGTCTAGAAGAGAAGAGGGACCACTTCACCCAGGTTTATTCCCTGCTCTTTTTGCTTGTGCATTTATTCTGGAGTCACTTTCTTTGGTGTAGTTTTGCAGTTTTCTGTTACCCTTCAGAAATCACTAGCTGTCCTTACTGCTTGTTCAGTCTGTGAGGAAGGGATCCACCGAAAGCAGGCAAAATCTGGAGAGCACAGGGGCTCTTTCTGAACCAAGTGAAATACTACATTGCTGCATACCTTCAGGGAAACAACCACTTCATAGTTGTTAGCTGGGCCTTCCTTTGATTCCCTTTCAATTACAACACACATGAAGAGGTAGAATGTACCTTGAAGGAGTCATAGAAGCTCCTGTGCACTTTGTGTGCTAATTTCTGTAGGCACCATTCCTTTCTTGGAAACTTACCCACAACCATGGTGTAACTCTGTATAGGTACGAAATATTTGCCATTCTTGATCTGTATTTACTTTGTGGTAGCCAATTTCAAATGCTCAGAGGGAAGAAAGACTAAATTCTTACCATGGAGCATACTATCTAGGACTTTTTTTTTTGACAATGGGATTTAATGAAAAACTTGGATTATATTGCTAGGAGAAATGAAAATTTCTGAACTAGATCTTTGACTTAAAAGGAAAACCTCCTTACTAAGTAATATTAATCACCCCCCTAAGACAGCTCCAAGTCAACTCATACACTACACAGTAATTTCCACTGTGTCCCAGTGTTTTAATGTTGGGATCATCATATATATTCCTCATCTATACTCACAATACAGTTGGGCATGGCTTTGACAGCAGCTGGAGGAGGTAGTCTTAACCTCAGTATTTTGAATCTTGTCATTTCAAAGAAATGTGCTGAGAACGAGGATGTGGTGCACAGATTTATCTGCAGATGCCTTAGCATGATATCCTTCCTGGGTCCTAAGGGTCCTGGAGTGGCTCTATAAGGGTCATTCTTGCTTCCTGGGAACCATCCATGTTATTTGGTCACTCGGACACCTAAATTTATAGCTCAGTATTTAGACTGATCACACATAGTGTGACACTGAGTTAATATGCGAGGAATTACTACATCCTCTTCAACCCATGTGAGGTTTTTCTTCTGTAAGAATTATCACGCTGAGAATATTGTTCATCAGTGAAGTAATCTATTTTTAATATTAATATCTATATTAGGAATAGTCCTCACAGTATTTAACAGTTTATGAACAGAACATGAGCACATACAATGGAGAATATTGACCACAGAGAGGTGAAAAGGAGTCTGCAGTGCTGGTCTGTCATGTGGTGAAAGGGGTCAATAATACAGAAACTGTATTATGTCTGTTTTAAGTTATTCATGCTGTTCTTTCCCTTTGTGTTTGCATAAGAAGAGGTGGAACTCTGCCAAAGCAATACTGTTTTACCACAATAGTGATGTTTGTGCTAGCATTATAGAAATACCAAAGAACAAGGTAATGGCTCTAGCAATAAATCAGAAACATACAGCGAAGGAAAGAACCCCCAGTCTTTAAACCTTTGCAACAAAGTTATAGTAACAACTCTTGTTAAACCCAAAGCTATACAATAGTAAAAAGGCACTTACCACCATCCTGGTGGGAGAAACTCTGTGAACGGAAAAAATAGAATGTTTGGTTAAACCTTTTTTATTTGGGATTTAATTTGCATGAAGTCTTGATTTTTATGCTAGATTTGCTTTTATGGTTCTATGTAATTTTTAAATGGGTAACTATGGTTGTGGCTCCTAGGATTTTGATGCTGTCATAGACTGGGGGAGAGGGACATGGTGTAATTAAATGGAGAACACTGCTTTATGTTGCAGGTCGTAATGTTCAAAAGTGGTGTTTGTAGCAAATGCTACTATTTCTGGGTGCCACCAAGAGCAGGGAAGTTTGAAATACTTTTCAGGATGCTGCTGACATTTTAAAGTCGGGTCAAAAATGCTCAAATTGTTTCCCTGCAGATAAGCTAGGGAGAAAGCTTCTGAAATCCCTCTTCAAAAAAAAAGCTGGAATGGAAGGGCAAACCCAAATAATCCAACCAAAAATAACCTGATGCTTCTACATCTTTTCTTGTCTTGTTCATCCTGGTTTGAGCTACATGCTCAGCAACTGCCCTCAGTCTTCCCACAAGTGCATAAATTATAACTGCTGCTTCCAAATGGTGCTTTGTTTCAATCTGTGCCTGAGTGTCATTTTTTTAAAATACCTTTTGCAAGTTGTCGAAGGATTTCTCAGTCTCCTTTAGTTTCTCCAAAATTACTTGTTCTTTGGCAGATATTTGGGACTCCTCACTTTCTAATTTCTGTATTTCTTGTTCCAGCCTGTAGAAGACATACAGACACGCACATACACACAAAAATAAAATATGTAAATATTATTTAAATGAGATATCGTTTCCTAGGTATTAATTGGCATTTCAAATGTCATCAGGAACAATTTTGACTCTTGTTATTCACAATGGATTTCCTAGCACATGAAGGGCACATGGATTATTTGTAAAACAGATAGATCTATCTAAAAGGAAAACACTAATTACCTTATTATCCTCCTCTGCAAAAGCATAAACAGATTAACTAAAAATATACTTCAGTATCCCTTCACCCCAATTCCTGTAACATCTCTCAGATATCTACTTTCATTTTAGAAATCACAGTGCAGTCAGTACAGGATATAATGAATATGCAGTAATAATTAGAGAAATAGGTGTCTTCTTCTAATGCTTCTGTACTCCAGACAATGAAACTGGAAATAGTTGTTGGAAACTGGTTGTCAACCAGTTGTGTTAGGAGTTTTGCTTGAACTAACACTTTGCCCACTCCCAACAATAACCTTTTGGGATATCTACCCATGTTTTCTACTGTTACTGCATGAAGCTGGGGTCCCCAGTGACTTCGGGTAATAAAATATATAGAAAGTTCAAAAAATAAACTTATTTTGCCAGGCAGTAAGCACTCAGTACTTGCTTTTCTTGTTGAGACCTAATGGTTGAGATCTCACTCTAAGATGTCTTGATGATGATATGGGATACGCTTTTGTCAGGCTTAGATTCTCCATTACTTTAGCTGAAACCTCCTTTTACTGACATGATTTATGCAGACGCAGGTAATCCCTCTTCCTACTGTCTCCTCCTTTCATGTATGCTTCCTCTTTATTTTCTCACTTTTGAAAAAAAAAAATCTCTATAATATAAGCCAAGATGAACACATTTGAACAGGGATAGTTACTTGAAACTTCCTTTGTCTACAGAAGGATCTGTAGCTGCTCACAGCTAAATGAAACATATTTCCTTGAACGTGACAGATCAGCACTTCCTAGTACTTTCCTTACCGTCGGCTGGTTGCTCCTGCCTTTCTGTCACCATTTCTCAAGTGAAGGATCAGGGCACTGATCCAAGCTAGAGGGATGTATTTTTGCTCTTTCCCAGGCCTGCTCTGCACAGAACTTCACTAATGCTTGATCGAACACAAGACAGAGAGCAAGGAGAAGGTGACGTAGGGAGGAGAGAAGGGGGAATTGCTTCTTTCACAGGCAGCTTGAGTTGCTTGTGAAATTCACATGTCTAAATATAGATGCAGGGGTCTAACTTCAGGCACTCACCTGGAAGATTTTCCCTCACTTTCTAATTCTGTGATGATGAAAGGCGTGTGGCACTTTATGATAATGTTTTTCATTAGAGGAAGGCAAAAGTGTCACAGGATCAAATTGTTGCAGATGGAAAAAGGCAGATTTTGCTCTCCTGAAGTATATGAATGCTAAATAGTCTCAGATTTGTGATGAATTGTCAAACTGCCATTTTTGTCTCTTAAAGGTAAACCCCTCATCTCCAAGTTGAAATAGCCTAATTGCAATAATTTTAAAATGAACCCTTGGAAAGTACTGTTACAATCCACTTAATCTTTTCTCTAAATTAATATAACAACATAAAAATGCAAAAACGTTGAAACAAAATATTTTGTTCTGTTGCAATGAAACAATTTGATACAGGATGAATTTTCCTCCTCATGTTGTAATTCAGGGAGAAATTTTTCAAAATACACAGTTTTATTTTCACTTGTCTTCCCAGGAAATTTTTTAAAATACCTAGTGAAGTGAAAAATTCATTTGTCACTCAGGTTAGCCAGTGCCATGTTCTTGCTAAATTAATGACTTTAGAAGTCAACAGGTAGGTGGCTTCTTTTCCTTTTCTATCCCTGGGAATGATTTGTAGATCCACAGGCATTTGTACCTTGCTAATAAAGACATTTGAAATATTCTGCTATGCTACCTGGTGAAAATAAACTGTGGAGCAGTGTGAGTCAGGGCTTACTGGTGTATTTCTGTTCTTTCCCAGTGAGTCACTAAGCAGCATTTTCAGGATGCATGTTCTATAACCTGGTACATTTTGCTTGCTACATGATGGGGGAAGAGACTGAAAAACGGGAGTGTGTAGAAGTCAACAACAACAAAATACATTCTTTCAAATGAACTTAATAATGAAGTTAATAATTTATGGTAGTGAAAACACTGTGAGTATGAGGCAACTCAATTGACGTAAGGTTATAAGCAAGCAGACTCCTTGTAATTTGGGGTGATAATAAGTGCACCATTTTTGCGCACCATTTCAAAACTATAAAAAGTTTGTCGTGAATTGTTTGGTCTTCAAGAGAAAGTTTGCTTCCAACATGCATATGGTTACACATGCACATGCACCAATTGATTTGATTTATATTTTCTGACTTTTTGACTGCTTGCTCTCTTATTTCTACTTGTTTACATCTCTTTTATCCTTCCCTCCTGGTTCACTTCCTCAGTTTCTTCCATTGTGCCACGCAATCCTTACCATTAGAATGAGTTGGGCAGATGAGACATTAGGTTACCCTGTTTTGACAAGACATCTAGTGGTTCTGGGTGTTGTGGTGTGTCTTTTTTTGTTTGTTTGTTTGTTTCTATTCTGAATCCCTTCTTCAGTTCCCTTTAACAACAACTTACTAATGGGGAAAAGGATGGAGACAGAGCTACCAGGATTTAGAAACACGGGTCAATCTGGTAGGAACAGAGCTACCCTACGTTAGACTGAGTAAGAATGCATAAAACTCATGCCATAGATGCAAATTGCCTTTTCCTCACTGAAATCAGTGCAGGTAGACTAAGAGACTCTCAGACCCTATGTAGACTGGACCTGAATTTCTAATCATAGCAGGAAAAATAGGGATCATTCAGGAGAATGTACCTGTTACATAGCCCAGGGGTCATATACCAAGCATTGATACCCACAGGAGGTTGCTTTTTTCCCTCAATTTTATACCACTCTTACTCATACTCTCTAGGCCTAAAGGCTGAGGCACCTCTGCTGAGGTACTGAGGTACTGAGAGATACTCAAGGTCACAGTTTTCACGTGAACCATTGTATGCAGTCTTGAGTAAACCATCTGGGCACCACAGATCTCACTGGCAAACTTGGATCTAGAGTCTTCACCATTTCTTTGGACTGCCTTTTTATGTATAGATCAGCAGTACAAAAATTTAAATCATAATGCAAACCAAAGGTTGTTTTGCATGTTTATTTTTTTTAGTGATATTCATATAATCAGAATTGCCAAGTGATAAGGAGAACTGCCTGCTTTTTTTGGTAACAACATACAAAAGAGTCATGCAAATTTGGTCTGAAAAATAAATGAAGTAATATTGCATCTGTTTCAAGCAACATGCTATATAATGGCTTAAACAGCACTACATCCATTCAGAGCACACACGTACACGTGCGTACATTTACCAAGTGCTTATATTTTTCCTGTGTGAATATTAAATAACGTCCTTTTTTTCTAGCTTAGTTTAAAAAGGATATGCCTTAATTGTCATATGACACCTGGCAAGGAAACCTTGTAATTCCCTTGTTCCTGACTTCTTGGCACATTTCAGGCTGGCTTTTGAAAGATGGCCACAACAATAAGGCCAGTTATATAAATAACTACAATATCTGAAGTGTTGTAGGGAAGAAAATTAAGAAGAAAACTCAGAATCAGATGAGGCATAAGTGGTATAAAATAAACTGTTACTATTGCTGCTATATTGTCCCAAGGAGTTATCTCATTACTGAATTTGCTGAACTGTTTATATAAAAAGAAAATTGGGTCAGGGAGTCTGGAGTTGCTGTGGCAGGGGTGTGGGTTTTTTTCAGTGGATGTACCCAGAGTCCTATTTCTCCAAATATCACAAAAACAAGTGGGAGATTTTACCACTCAGAAAGCCCAGCCTGCATTGCTGCTAGTCTATCTGTCCTGCAGTTTTCTTTAATGGATGCCATAAGCACCCCAGGGGAGCTGAGAAGAACTTCCTGTGTAAGCCAGGTGATCCTTCTTCTCATGTTAACAGTGCCACCCTGCTGTGAAGGGGAAGGAACCACAAACAGCTGAAGCGATGCTGTCTTTTGGACCGCATTTTGCTTTTGTTTGGGGGACCCTGATTCCTTGTTTAGTAAGATCACACACTTGTTGGATAAATAGCCTGGAAATTACTTTGGGAGGTCTCTAGCCCAACCTCCTGCTCAATGCAGGCTCAGACATGAGATCAGGTCAGGATGCTCATGGCTTCTTCCAGTTGGGTCTTGAAACTCCTGAATGGCGGGGGAAAAATAATTTTTTAAAGCTACTTACAGGCTTTCTCTTTTAGAGTCTACAGATGTCAGACGTGATGCCCTGCAAAAATTCACACCAGAACTGTTCAGTACTGCAGGGGAAGGGGATGTACCAGACTGCTAAAGGAAGTCTGGTCTGTGTGTTTAGTGGGATTTCGACCTAAGTGGGCAGCTACACAAGTGTAGACAGGCATCCAGTGCAGCTTCTGAGAAGATCAGAGGCATAAACAGCACATGAATCCTCCTGTGGAAATGCTGGGATCAGGACCAAAGGACCTGTCAGGTAGCACAGAATAATTTGGAAGACAAAAAGGGGAGTTAAGAAGAGAGATCTAAAAGGTGAAGAGGTAGAGGGAGAGGTTTGGAATTGTGGTATGTGTACATGTGCATTTACATTTTGCTGCAGTACCCAGCAAACATTGTGTTTGGATACAGGACTCTATTTTGTGCTCCAGCCTAAAGGCAATGAATGCACTTTCTCTAAGTGAAGGATTTGCTCTGTTTCCCATGCTGAGATGTTGAAACCCACAGACTTGGCCTGTTATTTTCCTCCCTCCTGAAGGAGGCTGAGGCTATTCTTACAGAAGGTGCCTTTCCTCAGCCCTGGGAGAGACCCTGAGCATGCTCCTGCAGGGCAGTCACACAGCTGGTGCAGAGTCACACTGGTTTGCAGCAGGAACACACAAATCCCAAGTCAGCAGAACTCTGCCTGAAGAAAACAGCCTCCTCTATCCAGCTAATTAACTCTGGCAGACACATGACTTCTAGAGATACCTACCTTTGGTTTAGCAGTGTTTTGTTTTTCGGGGTGGGATGGTAACCAATTATAAACAGGGAGAACAGCTGCAGGTTTATGGACCAGTTTCTTTAGCCTGTGCTAACTCTGCATTCTGGGTCGTACTTGAGAAATACTCACGCAATTTCTGCAGTAAACATAGAAATGTAATAAAAATTATGTCTGCAGCATACAAACTGGCATGTCAGTGGAAAAAAGAACATTCATCTATACTAATAAGGAAAGTGTACAAGTATTCAAAACTTAAGAGAAAAACAGGAAAGACCTAATCAAAGTAAACACTTGAAGGGAAAAGGTGACCAATGCTTATGTAGTGTGGGGGACAGTTCAACTGTAAGCTGATTATTTTGCTATTGCTTGATTGATGCCATAAATCAACCTGATATAAAAGACACAAATAAGGCATGAGACTGCACATCAGCAATTTGTGCAAGGTCTCTCAGAGCTGAACATCCGGAGGTGTTACAGCTGGTATTAAAATGGCAGATTCAGAAGTGGAATACTGCAACAAACCCCTGATGCTTACAGAAGAGAAAGTTAAACACTAAGTTTAGGGATAACTGGGTTTGCCTGACGGGAAGCACAAACTGTGCTTGTCTCTAGGATTTTGCCCTCAGGAAGCTTTTGACCACACAGCAAAACTAGAACCCGAAACCTTACACGCAAAGTCCACCCTTCTGCATGTACAGTTATGTGCCTTCTCCTGCAAAAGTGCACTGCCAAGAATGTTCTACTCCATGGGCCTCTCATTCCTATTTCTTTATCTCTGTAAAGGTTTTCTGGGGCAGCAGGGTACCTCTTAGCTCACCCTTGGAAAGGTTCAGATTACCCTTGGAAAATGAACTTGCAAGGGGAAGGGGTTCCCCTGAAAGATATGTAAATCTTGCATTTAAGTCTTTTAAACCAGCACAACTGCATCCCAGTCCAGCACCTCAGCCATTGACAAACTTCCTATATCCATATCGACTGTCAAGCACCGGCAACCTGGCTGTAAGCCAACATGCCTAAGAAACTGGAGCTGAAATCTACATGCCACAGCCATGAACAGTACCCTTCATCTGCTGTAGGGAAGCAGATGAATCCTTGGTTTAGTTTCCACATTGGCTTAGTTTTCTTAGCAAACACCAGCAGTTGTGCTGAAGGCAGTTGGACCATTTGTGGATGTCACTCTATATCGACACACAGCCACTGCTGATGGCAAAAAACCTGCTTCATTTCAGGTCTGTTGCAGGATCTGAAATGGGATTCCAGAGTTAAGTAATTCAATGCCTTTTAGTTTAGTCTTTCTGCGCTGCTCACCCTTTTTTGAACAGCTCACTCTCAAAAAGGAAAGTTGGCAGTGCACATCTTATGATTTCCAACAGACTGTTGTTTACAGAGTACAGCTGCTAATCAAGAGCAGCAAACTTAATTAGCATCTTTGAAAAGGTAAAACCTCTGTGACTTGAAAAACTGGGAATCCATTATTACCAATCAATGCTTGGATATGAGATTCAGGCATGATGCTGAATGAGTTGGTCTGGTAATCTATACAAATCTTCCTGAATACAGGAGAAGGGAAACAATTCCCTTCACCAGGCAAAAACTGCTTCGTAGTACCAGCTGACAAATTTGGGATGAGAATAAAAACTCTAAAATTCACTTTGTTGTCTGAAGTGTATAAACACATACATAGAGAGAGCAGTATACAGATATTTTGCATCTGCCTGGTGTAGGACGAAGTTAATCCATGCTATCTTGAACAAACCAAGGCTAGTGATTCAAGCATTGGCCACAAGATTTCTAGAGCTCATCATGACAAGGTGTAAAACACAACAATCATCATCCTGAGTTAACTAGTAAAATGAATGCTGTCTGCTCCAGATGTAGAAGGCTTAGTGTCAATGTGATGCAAATTCTTTGACCTAGAGTTGAAGTAGTTATACAATTGAGTCCAGTTCCTCACCAAAGCAACACTGTTTGTATATTAACTTTTGCCTATGGTTTGCCTGATACAGTGTTAAATTTCCCAAGCATGGGGACTTCAGCGCTCTGATGTGACTTTTCCGCTAATTTCACTTTTTCACTTTTTCATGACCTGCCTTTTCTCTCCTTAAGAAGGATGTTATCTCACTCCAGTATGATTTCCTCATATCACCTAAACACAACTTTTTGGCCTCATGGCATTTTCAGCCTACACTTGTTTTTAGACTTTTACAAGTGCAACCCTTTCTAGGCCAGGTTCATTCAGTCTTCTTCAAATGGGAGATGTCTCCAGCACGGGTGAGACTGCAACCTTGAAAACTTCCCAGTGACTCAGGAGAGAGCAGATCACTGACTGGAAATCAGTGAATCACTGTGCCTTAGATGATAGGACAAACAGAAACGAAACTTTACTCACAGTATCCTGGAATGCCCAAATAAGGAACAATATAATCTCAGAGAAGTCCTCGAGAATTAGATAAGGGATGTACTCAAACAAACAGGACATAAACTAAGCTCTGTGTACCCAAACAAGATAAAATAAAGAACAAATGTAACAGTTTTTGGTGGTGAATCACAACGACCCTGTGCCTGATCAGCAACTGAGGTTAAGACTACAAAGACTCAGAAGGACCAAAGAAGGACTTCCAATAGGGAAGTGACTATGTAAAGCAAAGTAATGAATACATATTAAGTAAGCCAGACTATCTAATGAATATGTAAATAGTATGTGGAATAAAAAGCTCTGTCCATCTGTTTGGCATGTTTGTTAGATGACGTCCAGCATGATGAATAAAGGAGAATGCCCTTTTGAACATCTACAAATCGTTGTGAAGAAGTTTGTTTTTGCTGCTTCTTGGTATTGTTGAGGTTTGCCCTTACAACAGAGGAGCACGTAGCTTGACCCTCCTTTGGGAATTGGAGGGGTAAAAAGTTTAAAAAAAGCCCTGTTCTGAACCCAGTCCATTGGCCACCAGCCAAAGAGGTGAAGGAGTGGAATCCACTTATTTTCTCTGTGCTTATGGATCTGAAAACTCCTATATGTGCTCCTGACTGGGCTCCAGAAAGGACCTGGCAGATCTGACCAAGTCCCTTGATTTCCCTGATCAATTGAGTAAATACAGCTTAACCTGCTCTGGTAGCATCTGGCTTCTGAATCATCCAGCTTCTGGAGCATTTGTGTTTAAAACAAATGGCACAAATGTCCACAACTGGTATAAAATGCTTGGGTTGCACAAAACCGGACATGCAGATCTTTGTGTCTGAACAGACATGTAGTCACACTAGACAATGTACAGGACTTAAACTGCAAATACAGAGGGGTATCATATGTGGTTCATTGTTTGGTACTCATTGGGATGGCAGGAGAAAGGCAGGGAAAATAAATTAGCCACCTTAGAGAGGTCACATCCTGTACTTTGCAGTTGAACAGTGAAGGTGCAAAGACTTGTGAAAGACATCGAATCCCAAGTAAAATTGACAGGAAAAGCACCAGGAGAGTTGTCCTGGGATGTTTGAGGACACACAAGAGTACAAGGGACAAACATGCCAATGTGGCTATCATAAAATCTTCCCCCTCTCCATGCTGTGCTTTGTCCGTACCATTGAGGTGTACTCTAGGGGACTGGTTGGGCACTTTGAGCACAGAGGAGAGCCTCCAGAAAGGCCATGACTGTGGTGGGAACTGGGGTCAGAGGGCATGTGTTGCAAGATGTGGTTCAGGTGAAAGAGGGCTGCACACGCATTCCCCCCAGCACAAAGTCTCTGTACACAGCAGCACACAGACAGAAACTAGAAAAGCAACACAGGTGCAGCTAGCCCTGTGAAAAACAGTTTGTTGGCACATCACAGTTATACACATGAAATTCATTTAGGTTTAACAACAGATGCCAGCAGTTCAGCTGTACAGTGGACTGCATTATTTATATCTTGGAAGAGATCCAAGAAATAGAGGGAGAGCAATCAGAGGATGACTGTTGAGTGTTCGTTCTTCCATCGTGCAGCACTGCTGGCTGCTGCAGAGTTACCCATGGTTAGCACAGATGTATGACCAAAAGGAGTGCATGACCTTAGCAGCACCCATACTTGTGAGCTGCCAAGGAAGGAGGATGTTTTTCTGCAATTCCTGTACATACTGGTATACTGGAGATGCACATTCAGTTACCTAGCATCATTTACAGGGAAGGTAGGATGACCGGAAAATCTCCACCATCTTTTTCTAGTGTAGTTAAACAAAAAAAACAAATCTAAAAGTATTTGCTCTGAAGAGATTTCAGCCTTCTATGTACAGACTGCAAATACACTTTTTGTCTCTGATTCACAATGTTAGATGAGAAATGAGCTGCTAAGGGTCATGAGCTGCTCAGAACATGCAAAGACAAACAAGAGCAAGGCAAAGACATACCTCAGAAAAGGAACTGGGGGTGCTGGTCTACAGCCATCTGAACATGAGCCAGTAGTGTGCCCAGGTAGCCAAGACTGCTAATGGCATCCTGGCTTTTATCAGCAGTGGTGTGCCCAGCAAAACCAGGGAACTGATTGTCCCCCTGCACTTGGCACTGGTGAGGCTGCATCTCAAATCCTGTGTCCAGTTCTGGGTCTCTCACTTCAAGAAAGACATTGAGGGGTTGGAATGTGCTCAGAGAAGGGCAACAGAGCTGATAAAGCGTCTAGAACAAAAGCCTTATAAGGAGCAGTTGAGGGAGCTGGGGTTGTTAACCTGGAGAAAAAGGGGCTCAGGGGAGAACTTACTGCTCTCTACAACTGTCTGAAAGGAAGCTGTAATGGAGGTCAGCCTCTTCTCCCAGGTAACAAGTGATAGGACAAGAGGAAATAACCTCAAGTTGTACCAGAGGAGGTCTAGATCGGATATTAGGAACAAAATTGTTCACTGAAAGTTTTGCCAAGCATTAGAACAGGCTGTCCATGGAAGTGGTGGAATAACTGTCCCTGGAAGAGTTCAAAACACATGTAGATGGGACATGTAGATAAGAATACTGTTTAGTGGTGGGCCTGGTAGTGTTGGGTCAAGGATCTTAGAGGTTATTTCCAACCAAAACAATTCTATGATGCTGTGATTGTATGACACTGAACTTACACCTCTCAGGTTGCAGTAGAATGGTCATGAGGATAATTTAGCTGCTGGAAGGTGGACCCTGTAACCTCCAGGTTAAGTGGCTGTCCACAGCAGAAAATTCAGAGAGATGTCACCTCAATGTTCATTTTCTATCCTTAATTGAAAATAATGAATGCTTCTGGAGGGGCTACAGCAGAAATGCCATGAAATTCTAAAAGTTCAGAGTGCAGGCAGTGCCGCATTGAAAAGCAAGATTTGTAGTAGGCTGGGTTTAAAAGTAATGAAGTTAGCTAGGGCTGGAGAGCATCCTGTCCTCGGGCCGCTGCAGTGAAGGGCAGGGGCAAAGGGAAAAGTACAAGAGTTGTGCCTGGCAAAGCTCAAGAGCATGCTTGGAATGAAAGAAAAGCTTTTTCCTGGTACAGGCTGCCTTTCCCTTCCTGCCTCCCCTCCCCCTTCTACCCTCCTCTCCCCATCCCCCCATTGGTATTTCTTGTCTTCCTTGAATTCCTACACAGGTTATTTCCATACTGGACTCCTGCCCAGTCTTCCCTCACAGCTGAGACAGAGCAATGGCTCCATCCAAAGTCAGTGGCAGCATGTTTCCTATTGCTCACAAACCAGGATTTCACTCCTAGCAGGGTTCCCATTTGGTCTGTTTTGAATCCCTCCTTGTTCCCACTATGCCTAGGTTTTAGCAGTATAGGAACACATGCAAATGACTCCTTCATGTGACAATCTGATCATCACTGAAAAGGTGTTGCAGTTATTAACTAGGAAAGCAGTGTTGACAAAAGAAGCAAACATGGGCTAGAGCTATCTATTTTATCCTTCCTGTAGCCTCCAGCAAATAATTTTGCCTCCATTTCCCCATCTTGAAGCAATACAATTTGCCAATCCTATGGGCTCCAACCATACATCAGACCATGCTTATCCCTGGTAGATGTGTTAGCTGGTACTATTAATTATACTCACCGTACATGTGAAGTTTCCATGATTTTGGTTTGACTTGACTCAGATTTGCCTCTAATGACTGTATGGGCATTTTAAGGGACTTCTGGTGCAAACAAGGCATTTTCTATTTGCTTCCTGCTGCCTTGGCTTAAAATGTTCTGTTTCAAGGACCATGGTTCTTACAAGTCTACTTGTTGCCACAAGAAGTGTTGCCCAGCATCCAACATTCTGACTTGAGGTACCCCATGTGATTGCTGGAATATAGTCTGAGAATAATACTAGAAACAAAAATGGCCCCCAGAAAATTCAGGCTGAAAACATGAAACCCCAACCAAAATACTTTAATTGGTGTGATGATACCTTCTGCTGTCCTGCGGCTATTGAAGCACAACTGTCTTGAAAAGCTGCAACTTACAGGGATCCCATCAGCCTCCCTCAGACTTTTTTGAACAAATCTTTCCTCTCTCCTTGCCTTTTATGTTGTGCTTCATTCATGACTGCCTAAATCTGTAAGTGCCCTCAGAAATCCTTAACAAAGGAGTTAGATGGTATGTGCAGCTGACTGTCAGCATGCCTCAGGCACTGAGTTTTATTAGGTCCCTTTATAAATTCCTCATATTTAGTGGACCTCACAAATACACAGATCCATTCCCCTGCACTGCTGCCAAGAGTGACTCGGACGGCAGGGACAGAAAAAGAGCAGCAGGGCAGGAAGGGGAACACCCAGTAGGAGCCGTTACTTATTTTGTTTGTTTCTTGATACAAACAGTTTCTCGGATCTGAGCTTTGCAAATCTGTCCTCTGCTGTCATTCACTTACAGGAACCCACAGTTCATTTTTCCAGGGTGAAGGATGATGCGAGGCAAGGAACGTGCCCCATGGGAACGGACAGACTTTCCACTCGGAGCAATGAAGGATGCACCAAGCTGCTGCCACCCTGAGCATGATGACTGCAGCTCCTGATCCTGCTTCATCCATCTGATCTACCTTAGTGCTTTTATGTTGTGTTTGTTTGTTTATTTGTGCTGGGCAGCAAGCATCCCCATGTCCCAGAAAGCCACTGGAACAAACATGGCTTCACTGTGGAGAGGTTTTGTCCTGGTGGGGTAGCTCCAAGGTTATCCAAAGTGCTCCTGCTGAGGCAAATCAAGCCAATCAGGAAGCCCCCAGAAACGTGGACTGTGTTCAGCTTGTTGTTTCCACCCTTAGACATTTCCTGCCATTGTTCTTGTGATTTTCTTTAAGTGTTCACTGGGCTGGTGGGTGGTGCTGCTACTGCCGGCAGGGGTTTTTGGGGAGGCCTCCGTCCTCTTGGGCACATGGAGAGCTCTCTGCTATTCCTTTCACAGACTCCTACTACAAATTTCTGGCATACAAGTGCAGGGAAGGTGGAGCTGTGGTGGTAACTGCAAAGCAAAGTTCCTTTTCCTGTTTGCTGTGCTAAGCTGGACAAGAATGTAATCACACCATAAAATGATGAATGAATTTTAGCTCTAGACGTTGCTTACCACCCCTGGAGAAGCAGAAGGTGAGTAAGTAGGTGGAAGCAGGAAGTCCACAGCATGATGGGATCCATTGAGGGCTGTTGAGAGCTGTGGAAATACTTACTGTATTATAGAAATTGAGTGCTCCGGTTTTACCTCTGCCACCCAGAGCCTGGCTTTCGCTTTCCAAGAGTACAGAATATCAACTACAATTGTCTAACCCCATCACACCACTAGAGGACCAGAGGAGCTATAACTATCCAGGCCTTCCAGAGACAATGCCTGTATTCAATTTTTTAGTTCTCTAAGTTTCATGATTAAGTTTTTAATTCATCACATGCATCTCATGAGTTTCTACCTGCAGTGGGAAGGACTGAGAAAAGTTGGATGCTGTACTTGGCCATGGTCCAGTCTCAATTGGAAATCAAAGCAAACCAGCTCCTAGACCCCCCCAGCTGCTCAGGTAAAGATGAGCACATCTTTGGATTTCATCTACAGTGTAAGACAACTTTCTGTGCTGTAGAGAAATTGTGAGATTGAATTTGTGCTTGGACATCATCTCTAATTCTGCAGAGAGGTCTCTGGAAGTCTGGTGTTATTACTGAGCTGTACTGGTGAAGAGACCCAGCTACAGAGCTATGTAAATGAAGAAATGGGTGAGAAAAATTGCTTTGATATTGCTTGGGGTTCACTTTTCCAGCCCTATGCTCCACATTACCTAATATCAGCCACACCTGAGATATTGCTGTCTGAATCCTCATGGTGACGGAGTGCAAATAAAAAAAAAGGGAGAGTGCATTTAATAACATGACAATGCCCTCCTTTTTATTCTCCACGATAGATCATAAGCCCCCCTTACTGCCTTATAAGGTACAATTTTAAATGTGCAGCACTGGAAAGTTTGTCTTGACTTTGCGCTGCATGTTTGTAGTAGGAGTCAGCTGATGGCTTCCTGCTTGTGTGGGTCTCAGAGGGGTGAAATTCTTGATCCTCAGACTTCTCAAGCAGAGTTTCCAAGTCAGAATAAAGCAGACAGCTGGGCTGATTTGGTTTAGGGGAGCAAAAACCAGACAGTAGAGTATCTGTGGAACAGGATGGGTTATAAAAAGGTATTATTTTCCTTTTTGAGAGAACTTCTATAACTGTGCCATAGTCTATTTTTGATGGTTGGCCTCAAGCTGACCATTGGTCATAGCAGAGAGGTGGCACGGGACTGCCTTTGTAAGGGTAAATATCAAAGAGGAGAACCTCAAAGCACCTAGCAGTGTGGTAACCCTCTACTTTCTAACAAATTATTTTGCAGTCAGTTCATTATTCTTTCTGCAGCAAGAGGAATAAAGCCAAGCATAGCCTGATGGGTTCCTGGCTACGATCCCAGGGAGGGGCTGGCTGGTCATGAGGAGCTGGCTCACCTTCTGTGGTTTCAGTGGATTCCATGACTACGCAAAACCATCCTCCCAGAGGTCTTCTTGCCTGTGCAAACCATCTCTATTCCTGGAATGGTAGTATTGAGGGATGGGGTAGCAACGAGAGATGGTCCACATCACATTTCTGGAAATTCCTGCTGGGTAACTTGAGAAAAGAGGCTAGAGTTTTGCAGGGATTTCTTAAAGCCTAAGTGGTTAATTTTGTCTGGTTTTGAGTCTCGCAATATTCTTAATCTCAAGTATCCTGGACAAGAGAAAACCTCAGCTAAGTCTTGGCAAACCCATAAACATTCTTGGTTTTTTACCTATACAATTGACCCTCTTGTCTCCTTTTTGTGCCTATTATGTTTTTCATGTTGGTATTTGAACAAGGCATTCAAATAAAGCAATTCTTCTAAGAATAGGCAGTAATAAATGTGAGACCATTGTGAAAATCTGCTTGGGTTTACAGCACGGACAGATAATTTTAATTTGCTTTGTCTAAAACATGAGACCAAGGGTAAAGGCTTCACAAGTACCCATATTATTGAGAAGACTCAGGCCCATTTGTCAATTTACTTCATGCAGGTAAATGTGCACAATCTTAGGACGTGGGAAGTTAAGAAATTACTGTCCAGTTTTAAGTTACAAAAGATGTCAATAGGCACCTCCAGGGTTTTACAAAAAAAAAAGGTTAAAAATTATAGAGGTGCTCTTGAAAATGAGATGTAGGTACTTCTGAAAGTTTGTCTCTGATTTCCATGCCAGTTGTTGTATAGCTATGAACACTTCTTCAACTTCAAAGGGACTTCATTTATGGATGTTTATAGATGAAGTGTTAGGGCAGTAGATGATACAGCAGTATTCAAAGCCTTGAATTTAAACAAGAGAGATGAACAGGCATTAAGCTTTAGGTGTGTAGGAAGTTCCATTGGTTTGAATAAATGAATACTTGGATGTAAGCACATGTTGAAGCGTGTCTGACTCAAGGCTAAAAGGGTAACCACAATAATGTGACAGCTCAAAATTAGGAAAGTTGTCCCAGTGCTTTGAAATGGGCAGACTAAAAATGAAATTAAACTAAAAAGGCCTTATTTGAAATAAGTCATAGAAAGTGAGAGCAACAACAAAATTCTGGGAGCTGGAATGGCATGAACCGCATTATGACTAGAAGTAGGTGAGGGCAGCTGGAAGTGTAGGCTGTCAAGATGACTGGCCAAAGGCTGGCTAGTTAGTCACTAAGTGCCAGATGGACACCACCAACTGTCTAAATGATTTCTCCCTCATTTGTAATTGGCCTCAGTTGTGCCTGATCTCCCTGGATCTGCCGGCAGTTCTCAGGTCTGCTGTTGACAGCCCCCTTGGTGTACATCCTGCAGCCAGCATGCAAGCTCCTGTCAGCATGACAGTCCCTGAAGGTGCTGTGGGTTTTCTGGTCATCCCCTACTCTAACAAATTTTGCCTCACTGGCAGTGTGAAACACCCACATCACCATTTCATTCCACTCTCCTTTACTTTTCTCTATTTTTTTTTTGTCTTCTCATATTCATGTCAGCTGTTGTGATCAGTCACAAAGAGGCATTTTGTGATGTTGGTACAGGACTGCTGATATTTGCCATCTTACACTATGTTAACACTGGTAAGTAGAACCACTCTGAAGATGCAGCTTTGTGCCCAAACCACCTTTTGCCTTTAAGCTTCTCTGGCTTTTCCCCCATGATCCAAACGCACAGTGAGTGGTCTTGCGGCCTTCTGGCTACAGAGCTGCTCTGGTCTCTGCTCATTGCTCCACTGTGTGCATCCTGCTATATGTTTGGGATTGTAGCATCAAGATCAAAAAATCCTCTTGTGGAAAGTCCTCCCGCATTTTCTTGTTTCTGCCTTCTTCACTGACATGTCATCTTTGGGAAGTACCAAAGTCTTGAGGCCAAAAAGTCCTTGAAACACTCAGTTGCTGCGAAACAAGGAAATTACTTTATGTTGAGCTCCAAAAATTCTGCATGGATTGACTTGTAGAATACATGAACCACAGTTTAGATGGTGAAACATGAGCTGCCTGATTCAGGCTACTTTTGGATGCCTTGAAGTTTGAACATAAAAATGGTAGGAACTAATACTTGCCTTGGAAAGGCTGGTTGTGCAACAACCATGGATGCGAACGCTTAGCCGAGAAGGTGGTTGTTGTCCCACGCAGAGCGCTCAGTGTGTGCTCTGGTGTTGCAGAGGATGGCTCCTGCCCTGGACTGCAGAACAGCTCTCACCATCATGTTTTCACAGCATTATTTCTGCCTATGGCTGTCTCAGGTGGGTACCATTCAGACAGAAAGTAGAAACTGTTTTCAAAAGTACCAGGCAAACTGCCTCGCCACTGCTTTCTTGGTGTTACAGTCTGCTGGGAAGGAAAGCAGAGGAGGGGTGCTACTGCTTTTGAACAGGTCAGTACAGTTGCAAATTTGAAGAGGTCCAACATTCAGTAGAAAAAAGATGCAGGACAAAGGAGGGGAATGGTTTTCTCCAACAGCACACCAGCAAGAGCTGGGTAGAGCCATGTTCAGTTTATCATGTCCATGCACATGATGTAGGTAATCGTGGATGGGTTATTTTCATCCAGAAATTCAAGTCTAGCTGTTGTAGCCTGTCCAACTAATTTGTCAGCCAAGGACTAGCAGATAACTCGGTGTATCCTGCCTGTGGTGACCCCTGGGAAAGTGGCTGAAGTTGCACTTTACCCCACATTTGCAGAGGGTTGCTGATGGGCTATAGCTCATCACTATGGCTCATCTGAACCATGGTAAGGTGTGGCACTCTGGTAACTTGACTGTGACTTTGAACCCTTCATTTCTTGCTGTTTCAGACTTCTACCCCTGAAATTACTATTGTAGTAAATACCTGCTTGACAGTAGTGTTCTCAAAGACTGTAGCCAGGGAGACCACGAAAATACTGCAGACAAATGCGACTTTTTCAGAGGGGTCGCTAAATGTCCAGTGCCTCTTGCACAACCCATAGTTATTTCTCTTTTTGTATCTCCTCTTAGCCCTCCCTCATGCTTTTCCCAAAAGACTGTTTGGAGTCACAGATCACAGTGCTTGCTTAGGAGAGTTCTTTTCCCTAATAAGTATATTACAAAAAGCCTTCAGACATACATGCTAAATATACAGCCATGGGCCTAGGGAGCAGTGCAGAATGGCACCAAATGCTAAACTTACACTTGTGCTTGAACACCAGCTTGTACAAACAGTATTACTTAGAAGGTCACACACTAGCTTTCCTTTCTGCTTCCCGTTCCTGCTGTGTGCCGTGTGGTGTGCTTTGATAATCGGAAAGGATTGCTCCACAGGCTGACAGCCATGGCCCAAAGGACAGAAACAGAGCAAAAATGAGAGGGGTCCAGGTCCAGCTATTAAAAAAAATAAAAGGGAAAATAATAATTAAAAAATTCCTACCACTGCATGCATGAACAGATTTTATAGGGTGGGATTGCTGCAGGAAGAGCTTTTTTGCAGTGTATGAGGCCATCTAGCGAGCTCGGGTACTGTAACAGCTCCACTTTTTCCGTGGCACTCTTTGTCCTGCTTGTCCCCAACAGGAGACTTCACATGCCAGCTGCCAGCAAGTTATGCACACACACAGATTCTTCACTGAAACACGAAAGGATGAAAACGTCTGCAGGAGGAGAAAGAGTGACAACAGAAAGGGCATGGCTGATGCCAGGGAGCTTAGAGTGCTGGGTTTCTGCATCAAGTCAGAAATCCAGCTACACTGTCAGTGGAAAGGCGGTGTGGTGTGCAAGTTTCCACTGAATCCTGTCCTCAGCTACAAGAGCTGGTGATGACAAAGGGAATTGCTCAGCCAGAGGGCACTGCGGCAATTGGCGTGGTGAGAAAACCTTGTGAGGAGCAATGAAGTGTAGGCTGCTCAGTCTTATGTAGTATTTTTGCTGACAAACACTTGGTGAGAGGCAAAACAATGGGAAAGTGTTAACAATTTCAAGATCTCACTTGTATTTTGCATGATGCTGGACTGGTAGTCCTGGAAGGGAAATTGCTGCAATGCAAAGCATTACACCTACCAAGTCCTGTCATGGTGCTTTGCCTCTGAGTAGACCGGCCTGGTTGCCTGTGGATGAAGAACCAGCCCCATGCTGCCCAGTCACTCCTCTGCATCTCCTGTGAGCCTGCCAGGTTATGAGAGCAACAATAAATGTGGGAATTTTGGTAGCTTTTTGTGGCTGCTCAAAGAGCCCTTGAACATAACTGAACATATGTCCAACTCCAAAGCCTATAACCAGTGTTAAACTGTCCTGGTACAAACTATGGTTGCTCTGCCAGGGGTACAGTGCTGAAGAACATGAGCACAGGATGGTATTTGGGCATTTTAGGTGCCAGCATGTGACTTCTGTCTCCTCAGTGACACTTTCCACTTTCAGCAGAGACACGAGTTTTTATAGCATGTCCTGTTGCATCAGAGGTACCTCAGAAAACTGGAATAAAGAGGTTAGAAGATCCTCATCTAGTGAATGTTAGTTTGATCTCATTGAATGCTGGGAGCCAGGTAAGCACGCAGTCCATTAGTTTATCTACCTTCAGCTAATAAGTGCATTCACTTCCTCATCTCTTGGAAAATTATTTGATCTTCTTGGACCTGCCTCAAGGGTGAATTCTTCATGCCCACCAGTCTCTGGAACAGCTATAAATCTGGAGTTTGGTAATTGTAATAAGGACAAACTGTCCTACATTCTCCTAAATAGTCATTGAAGCCTTGATCTGCAAATGTTAGGATACCAATTTACTTTTCAGTGTGTAATTATTAGTCCCAGTGAATATGAGTGTGCACATCTGGAAACATTTACTATTTCAGTATGTGTCTGTATGTGTCTACACAGGCTATAGAAAGGAGAAACAAAACATAATTAGTTTTGTAGCCTTGCAGCCCACTGAATACAGTATCATCATTGCTAGTATCAGGTCCCAAGCTTTGTAATAGCTTTGCAAGGGCATTAGGACTTGTCAGGCCCCCTCTGCACATGCCCCCTTTGTCTTACTTCTGCACATGTCTTTGTAATAGTATGGTGTAGCTACCATTTTCCAACAGCAGTGCTAAGCAGTCTTTTTCTGTAGACGGAAATATGTATTATCCCTCTGTAGTGATTCTGTCCAGAGGAAGACAGGCTCAGTGCTCAGAAAGATAGATACAGGGTGCTACAAAGAGAAGGATGGAGTGGAATGATGAGAGAGGGCACAGGCTGGCCCTGGAATCCCCATAGCTATGAGCGAGTTTGCAGCGGTCAGATAAAGACCTAGAGCTGAATAAAACTGCTTCAGGAGCAGCAAAGAGAACAAAGAACAAGAATCAAAAGAAGCATGGCCAGCAGGTCAAGGGAGCTGACTGCCTCTCCCCACATGGCGTACTGCATCCAGCTCTGGGAGCCCCAGCATAAGAAGGATGTGGACCTGCTGGAGCAAGTCCAGAGGAGGGCCACAAAAATGATCAGTGGGATGGAACACCGCTTCTACAAGGAAAAGCTGAGAGCTAGGGTTGTTCAGCCTGGAAAACAGAAGGCTCTGGGGAGACCCTGTAACAGTCTTCCAGTTCCTAAAGGAAGTTTATAAGAAAGATGGTAATGAACTTTTTTTTTTAGTAGGGCTTATATCCCTAAGACAGGGGGTAAACTAAAAGAGGGTAGATTTAGTCTAGATATAAGGAAGGTTTTTTTACACTGTGGGTAGAGAGAAACTGGAATAGGTTTCCAAGAAAATTTGTGGATGCCTCATCATTCTGAGTGTTCAAGGCCAGGTTGGAGGGGGCTCTGAGCAACCTGAGCTAAGTTGAAGATGTCACTGCTCATTGCAGGGGGAGTCGGACCAGATGACCTTTAAAGGTCCCTTCCAACCCAGACTATTTTGTGATTCCATGATTCTATCTGACACATATAATACATATATAGCAAATTTAACACGGAATTACAGACCCATGAAGAAAGACCAAGGTATAATTGGTGTCAGAAATTAAATAAAAACTGCTTCAAGTAGACTCCAAATTGATGAGAAGAAACCATCAATGTCTACATCACATTCTCCCTCGCAAAGGGAAGAAACCCTCACAATCAACATAATATTTACCCTGATGAAGAGCTTGAGATGGTGATGACTTGCCATATATTTTATCTCTCTCCAGCATGGATCCAAAGGGGTTGTGGAAGAGTAACTCTAAGAAGAGAGAAAGGAGCAGGTACTAGGAAGGCATAACAGCTATAACTCTTATTCTGCACACTTTTTATGTAATACTGTTCCTTTTTCCCTTCCTATAATATTTTGACTGATACTAAAACCAATTCAGTTGCTAGATTGGTAAGATTCTGATTACCTTAACAATAAATTCTTGGCTTGGTTTAAAAAACCTGTTCATTTTTCCTCTTGACAATTGATTGAGTGCAACTACATCACATTGTAGATGGGAGTTGGTGGATGTCTATTTGTTTTGGTTTGGGTTTTTTTTTTGAGGGGGTTGTTTGTTGGTTTTGTGGTGGTGTGTGGGGCTTTTTTTTTTTTTTTTTTTTTTTTTAATCAGATGAACTTCAGGGAGAATATTCAGAAGAGTCTGTTTTCAAGGGCTGATTTTTCTAATTTAAGGACAGAAATAATTTTCTAGGCCTCAGATTGAAATTTGTTTTCAAAAATTCTCAAATACTGTAAGAATACAACAACATGTGAGTTTAATGTTACTATTAGTACACACACTATTTCAACCTATAGAGACCACACTGAAATGCTACTTTTGGATTGAGGTTGGTTGTTGGATCTAGATCTAAACTAGAAGATTAGAAAATAGGTGCAAGCCACTGCCGGTGGGTAGAGGAGGAGGAAACTAGTAAGTGTTGCATACAAATAGAAAAGTTTCCAGAAAAGAGGCAAAATTTAGCTTTTTACTACGGTTCACCTTAAAACACTTATTTGTTCTTTTTATTGATTCTGCGTTGTTTGAGTAATGCTTCCTTGCATTTTTACCTCCAAAATGACCATAATTTTGTATCAGGGAAGGTATTTTGAAACAGAAAAGTTAAGTGTTAAAATATAACATTTCTACACTAAAAAAAGGTCCATATTTTTCTGTCCATTGAATTCAGCAGATGATTTTGGTGTACCCTGTTTCATATTTATGGAAAACAATGACTTGGCTTGAATTAAAGTTCTCATTTCCTGCTCTTTACAGTGTCCTCAATCCAGGAAGCATATTATACAGATGTCAGATTTTCAGGTATGCCAACTCACACAAAAAGGCTACATCACTCTTTAAAATTACATCAGGCTGATATTTCAAAAACCTCAGACAACTGTGAAGGCATGAGACCACATATTTCTTATGGAGCTTTTTCTCATTTAGAGATTCACTGTTATATCCTTATAATTATGGTAGGATTTGTTACATGAAAACAACTTTCTTGTATTGCATGTTAATGAATAGAACACATCTTCTGTAACACTGCCAGTCTTTGGATTATTTCAGTGGAGGACGGATGCATTTTGTTTTCCAGATTAAAGAGTGGAAACCATGATATAACAGTAGCATTGTTTGCATATAAATAAAATCCAGATTTTTTTCTCAAAAATATTTTCTTCCTCTACCATTTTTTTCTTTTTTTCTTCCAGAAGGTTTTATTGCTTAAAATCTTTCATGTGATTTGTCACTCCTTAAGTAGGAAAAATTCTCTTCTTCTTTAGGAGTCTGAATAACCACAGTTCCTGAATTTAACTCTCGGGGATACTGTTATCATATACATATGATAATAGCACCCAGTGGGTGCCATGGGCATAAAAACTTGGTGGTAGATTTTAGGAATACAGACCTTTCTGGCATTGCTACTGTAATTTCAAAGTAATTTATTTTTATTCTAGCTAAGGCTGCCTTCTTAATATTTTTTTGCTAGTATTCATTGTAAGGTAAATAAATGCAAGCCATCATGTTATCACATCAGAAACAAAGAAGGCATAAAACATGGTCTTTGGGACCTCATACTTGCACTAGCAAACAAACAACCTTTAATATGAATCCATCTAAAGTTTTCTCCTGCAATCCATGCATACATCAGCTTTTGCCTGGCAAAGAAGAAGATATTTTGCTTTAAAATATGGCAAAAAGAGAAAGCCCATGGTTTCATTTTCCATGGGTTTACCTTCACGGAACTTCTTCCCCTGAAGCATCCCCTTGGAGATTCTCAGGAAATATGACAATAGGAATGACTCGATTAACAAATGGCATCTTCCCTAATCTTAGCAAGATGCCAGCTGCCATTGTGCTTCACCAAATTAGAGAGAAGACTCCAAGCCCTCAATCTGCTGCACAGGTGAATATATATGACAAGATCAGTAGAGTTTTCTCTACTATCCAACTAGTAGGTCATCCATATGACTTCTTTTAGTTACAAACCTAAAGCAAGCAACCTTTCCACTGACTATTGCATCAGGACAGCCTCACCTGGAATAACTTCTCATATGATGCCTTTCACTTGGAAAATACAAAGAAAAGGGAGATTTTTGTATATGCTGTACTTTCAGTTCTTGCCTACATCTCCTTGGTTTAAAAACAACTAGACAAATCATACATTGGTGTCCTATGGCAAGGAGGAGGCTATTAATAGCTCTCATCAAAACTAATCACACAGTCCAAAATATGAACTTTTCAGCTGTAAATGTTATAATAGGGAAGATGATATTCCAGATGTGGAGTTGGCCTGTGAGCTGGCAATCTTTGTCTTCTGTATCTTAACTCTCCTGTGGTTACAGACATCTAGGAGACAGCCTCTGGGCTGTGGTGAGAGTGTAGCACTGGAAATGATGTATAGCAGGCAGAAAGCTCATGTTAAGACACACACATTAAGAAGAAAGTTACAGCAGTGATGTGAAACCGTAGCCAGCTGCAGGGCTGGTGCATTGTAGGGTCATGGTGGTTCCCCAGAAATGGAAGGAAATGTTTATTAATGAGAATTTTAAAGGGATACATTAATACAACAAATTCCTAGAGGTCAACCAAAAGGATCTCTAATATATGCTGAGCACGTTTCAGTATAATGTGTGTTATAATCTGGTTCCTGATTTTCACCAGATTTTTATCTCGAATATAGTCACACTATTTTTAAAGGAGGAAATAACCTGGTGTGAATCTGGATCACTTTTAGGAAGCACTTTAGTACAGTTGATTTTATTTGTGGATTATTCATGTTATCTTGGTTCATTAAAAACATTTTTCATTAAGGAATATGTTTGAAATATATTTAAGCCTGGCAGAAACCTGTGCCGAAACTTTTGCCTGACCTATGGCCACTTGCAGCACACTATGCTGGTGTGGTCTTTGCCTGCAGACCAGCAGTGGGGTATGTCAGCAAGGCACTCTACTCTCCCTCAGGGATGGAGCAGCAGGGTTTTTTGGTGAGGCTGGATGCTCTGTGCATCACTGCAGCCTGTTCCCACGCCCCACTGACCAGTAGCCGACCTGTGTGTCTCACATTCAAAAATAGATGCAATATACAGCCTCCTTCCATTTTTAGCTGAGGAAGTGAGGGACATAAAAGTACTTTTCCGTGGTAAAACCTAGCCTTCCCAAGGATGTTTCTTAATGGTTGCAAACAGCTGCCTGCTCTCTGGGGTGGGATCCTGACATTATTTCATGAAGATTGGGTTATATAAGCCTCAGTACTTCAGTTAACTGTTTCTATTTTGGATGCTCTGGTCAGGATCTAGTCTCCAGTACTAAAAAAAAATTGAAAAAATCATGCAAAACCCATGTGCTTTGACATTATGATTACATTTCCATTTGGAAGCAGATATGAGGTCAGGCTGCTGCTGGCCCTTCCCATGTCCTCAGAGGGGGTTGTATTCAGAAAAACCTATATTCTATAGAAGAAATGCTTGAGGATTTTGCTATTCTCAACTTAAAATTGAGGGCAGTGGAGGGTGACATGTTTAGATAGAAAACCACCATGCAGATATAAAAAAAGACATGTAAGGGGGTGTCAGGTAGTTGTACTCTAAGGAAAGGTGATCTGATAGCATTTAGGACAGGAGCCTCTAGAGAAGGCAAGCACAATCCCACCACAGTAAATACACAATGCCATTCTTTGTTTGCCTGTTGGCACACAGACAGAACCACAGAATCATAGAATCACAGAGTATGCTGAGTTGGAGGGGATCCACAAGAATCATTGAGTCTGACCTCTAGCCCTGCACTGTGGGACACAGCCTTGTAAAGCAGCATTTCTTCTTTCCATGTTGGGGCACCACACATTCTCACACTGCTCCTCCTCGTGCTTAACATGACACATGTCAGGAGAGCTATTCTATGTGTAGAAACTGCTTTTGAGACAGGACAGAACAGGGAGCAGAAGTCATTACTGAAGATCAATCCAATGAAGATGACTTCTCTGTAGGGAGGAAGCCTTGTGATGCTTGAGTGGCTGCTGAGTGGTCCTGTCTCAGCTGTGCTGCTGGAGACCACAGTGCTATCACACCACAAAGGCAGGAATGCCAAATACACATTTGGGAACTGGAAGGCAGCCTAGAGAGGGGATGAATAAGGGGAAGAAGGAAGAAGGCATTTCCACATCTCCATGAAGCAATATGGGATCAATCACAGCTACACTATTGCTAAAAGGAGAGGGAATAGATCAATAAGAAGCACCATGGTCCCTAGCAATGGTGACTAGCAAGAGCAGGCAGACAGTTGGATCCCCCTCCTGGCTTCAGTATCGACTTCTCCTAGGTCCCTTTCCACGAGGTGCCTGTTCTGTCTGTGCCAATGGCAAAGGCACTGGGGCAGGACTGCCTGGTGCCGCACCTGCACAGCGTTGAGCAGGCCAGGACTGGTACCATCAGGGAGCCACGGAATGGCTGCTCTGAGAGCTGCAAAGCAGGAGGAAGAACAGGAACAACAACTTGCCTGTGACAAGATTAGTGGTATCTTATAGGTTAGAAAAGTAGCTTAATGAATTCCCTGTTGCCTTGGATGTTTAACATGCTCTACCAATAGCAGAGACTGTAAAATGCTTTTGGCAAATTCTTAACAGAACTCTGGGAGACAGAAGGGAAGAGATATAACAAACTACCAAAGGGAAGTACAATACTCTTAAGAGTATGTATGGAGCAGCTATTGTGACAGAAAATACATATGTTCGATTTTCCCTGCAGACAGAATGTGATAAGTAGCTGTTAAACAATTATGCAGTGTTCATATGCAGTTAAGCAGTTGTTTTGTTTCACTCTGGAAGTGGCTTTATATTTCTCTGATCATAGATTGGTTTCTGTCATTACTTAGAAGTATATACCATTCTGAGATTTGTGGGGTTAAAGGACACTGAAACATGATGGCATATGGTTGGTGATTTCCTGAGAAGCATTATTTCTTTGGAAAACATTGACTTAAATATAAAATGCCTATGGGAATGTATCCATTTCTTCTTAATCTGAGAGGAGATTATCTCAATATTTTGTTTCTATGAAGCACAAACATTTGCTTTTTACATTACCTTCGACAGATAAAAACTGATAAAAGAGTTCCAGTTGCAATGTTGAGAATGTTTCAGTCATATCAAAATAAATGTTTGCAGGAGGTCAAATAATATTAATTCCTCTCTTTCATAATAGTTTTAATAAACTTATTTTTTTGTCTGTATTTGAGACAGTGCTGAAATTTCAATGTGTCAGAATTTTCTCTAAGATAGAAATTTTAAGTTTTGATCCATTCAAGTAATTGCTTTATGCTACAGCTTCTTTTATAGCTTCAGCTTCTCGTAATCCTGCTGTCTGAGTGCACAGAGTCTAAAATTTATGTTTTCTGTTCCTCTTCACAGATATCTATTCTGACTCTAATGACAAAGGATAAAAATCCACAGCCTGTTTCAGACTAGTGAGACAATGTAAAATTATTTGGAGAACAAAACTGAAACTCTGGATACAAACCAGCAGATATATTTATGCCTTCAAATAAGAATTCTGAGTGACTCCAACACAAAAATATTTGGCCAGCTAGTGAGAAGAACAGGAGTGGAAAGAAAACTCCATCATGATTTCAAGAGGTTGTATGGGGAGCTGGCTGGCTGCTTTGCACTGGTAGTCTATCCAGTTCTGTGCCTGGCAGCAACTGTTCCCAGGTATTTCATGGAAACGTAACAAAAATTCAGTGTTGGCTTGCATATAGGAAAGTATCTTTCATACCTAAAATGCAAGAAGATGGCTGTGTTCTACACCATAAGAGCCAACACCCTTTACTCCATAAATCCCTGAAGATTGTACCTTGAATTTTGCAAAACATGCCACAATGATGAATTTACAAGTGCAACAAGATGACTGTTCATAATGCAAAAAAATGGCTTTCCCCCCTACCAATAATTTCCTGATTTGGGTTTCACAGCCTGTCAGTTGCTGTGGTGAAAATCAGTTCCTTATCTCACTTCTCTGTTTCATTTCCCTTCTCCAAGAGAATTACAGAAACATAAAAAATAGTGCAGCTTTCCCCCTTACATCGAGTATCTCAAACAATCTCAGTCAAGCCCCTTCCTTGGGGCAGGAGCAGAGATCCCTCTGGGGCAATTGACAATCTACTCCATTGCTTCACAGTGCTCACTCTTGAAAAAGGTCTGTGGGAGAAATGCTTCATTATTTTTTTAAAGGTCTGTTCTTTTGGCATTTTAATACAACTTCTCTTGTGTCTGGAATTTATTTCCCTCTCTTTCTAGCTATTTTCAAACTAGTTGGAGACATTATCATGTCCCTATTTAACTTTCTTTTCTGGAAATAGTTTTCTTTTGCAAGTTGTGCATCTTTGTGATCAGAAAGGGGGAGAAAAGTCTGTGAGGGGCTGGATGTAAGTGCTGAACCCCAGTGGCCCAGAAGAAGAGGTCTGGGCAGGTCCTTAATGTCAGGCTGTGTTGGCTGAACTAGCACTGCTCCTGATGACTGTCTCTGGCCTCATCTCACAGACCTAAAATGAGGGACATTCCATGGCCACTCCAGTGCTTCACTGTCCTGATTGCTGGAAGGACTTCCCTAACGAATTTCCATTGCCAACACTTAATCACAGTAGTTGCTGTTCCTTCTACTGTGAACACAAAGAACAAGTTATTCCTTTTCATTGTGATGGCTGATGAAGTATTTCGAGACCTCCTGCCTGCATAAGACTGAGCAGTCTTTCCACGTAGACCATGTGCCCAACTACTTCCATTTTCTCCTCCTGATTTTCTGGTAGTCTGAATTGTACTTCCAGTGCAGTACCTCAACTGCACATTAATCTAAGTGAAACCTTATTAATGATCAGCAGAGGAGTTTTCTTTTATGTCTCATTACCTACATACCAATGCAACTTTACAGCACAAAATCCTTGACTTGTGTCCAGCTCCTTATTCAATCTAATTCCCACATATTTTTAGAGAACAGGGCTGACAACCACAGCCCACCCTGTCTGCACAGTTGGTTAGGCCTGCCCAAGGATAAAATTTTGCACTTGCCTTCTATTGAGTTTTCAAGACCATCTCTAATTTGCAATTACCATACTGTTCTTCACTGTGTGCCCACAGGTTTGATATTGTTTTTAAGTTTAATAAATACAGCCTCTACTCACAAACCTTTTCATCACCTAAGGTGCTAATGAGAAGATTAAATGGTCTCAGAAACAACATAGAGTCCATTAAAACTTATCTCTTCAATTTTGACTGAATAGTTTCCTGACAGTGTTGTGTCTCCCTTAAAAAAGTTTTGTCTAAATCATATTTCTACTACTTGATTATAAAAGTATCAAAGTTTCCTTAATGTCAAGATAAATGGCATCCTCAACTGATGTGGAGCTATAAAGTCTGCTTAGATGCCTGTCAAGGAAGATGTGTATCTTGGCAGACCTTAGTCGATAAATTTAAGTTGTTTATTATTCACTATGTAGTCTTCTAGACAACCACATATACTTCTCTAAGGAATGAAGTGAGGTTGGTATCCCCCAACTCCTCTTTTCCCTGTCCCCTTGGTAAAGTATAAGCCTGACAATTGCTCTTCCCTTGAACAGCCCTTTTCAAGATCTCAGAGAGAAACCATCTGAGATGGTTGCAGCCAGATCTCCAGTTTATGCACAGATCTCACCATGCTTGTGATCTGAAATGAGTTTGATTTGTCACTGTACTCTCCAACTTGCTTCTCCTGGTTCTGCTCTGCACATACCTTGTGCAACTGCATTTCTCATCCAGTTGCAGCACACCTTTCCAGTAAAGACTAAAGCACAAAAAAAGGCTCTTGTCTCAGCTCCATCTACCATCTTTCATCTCTGTGGAACAGGAGATCAACATTTTCCTTTGCTTTCTCTCTCCTGGTATCACTGCCACAGAACACTTTCCTATTACAGTACAGGACGCATTATGACTCTGCTTTTCTGGCTTTTGCCTTCACCTGCTTTTGCAACTTTATTCAAGTTAGGTTTATCAAACTAAAATAATTTCCATTTTCTCTGAACTTTCGTCTTTGCTTAAAGACAAGGAAAAGCCAATGACTTAGCACAGTAAGTCTGTTCCTACTTCTCCTCTCTTTCTTCTGGGCCAGTTTGTGTTTTTATGGTCATACATGCTATATAACTCCTCTATCCATCAAAGCATTCAGGTATGAAATCTGTTGAGTTTATTGAAATCTGCCTACCCCAAATCCATTATTTTTAGTTTGATTTTCCATTTGTAAGTCACAGACTTCCTTGTTTCATGGTCATCCTAGAGGGTCCCTAACATGTGTATCTTGTGGGATCTCACCACGGACTAACCACTCTGCAGAAAATCTGCACAGTTAGCTAAAAGATTTATTCATGCTCCAAAGATTTGCTTCCCTGTGCAGGGTGAGGTTAAGATAATTAATATTTTTTTTTTTTAATAAGCAGAGTGTTTTCATGACTTTCTTTTCCTGTAAGTGTTTCTTCTGCTGGATTTATGAGGAGATGTTACTAGTTAACTAAATTTGAGAATGGTGATTGAGTTTCAGTATTTTTCCAGCATCATTAGGGTATCTTAGATGCTTTTGGTTAGGAGAAAATTAATATGCAAAAGCTATTCTTTCCTCAGTCAAATCACAGCTTCTTTTTAGATAAGCAAACAGCAAAACTACAGGAATGCTAATCAATGTGGGACACAAAGAACAAAGACTTTCCTTCTCTTCTGCAAATCCACCCCCCACTTAATTAAAAAATAGTCTTCCTAGGAGGATAATGAGTAAAAAGAGGGGAGCAGGAAGCAGAAGTAGAGAGAGCCAAAGGAGAAGCCTGTGCTGAAACAGAAGGTATAATTTTGACATTTTCTGATTCCTTCTGGAATCATCCCATACCACCTTTGATGCATCTTTTCTGGATTAATATGACTAATCTGTGTACTCCAGCCCTCTCCAGCCATGCTCACACATGCTGGGCAATGCCTGAAGACCACTGAGGTCCCTGCTCCGTGTGCACAGATAGCATAGCTGTCAGATACGATGGTCCACAACTCCACAGAGTAAAACTCATATGCATGGGTTTGCAAATCCCCCACTTTGTGATCCCTGGGAGGAAAGGAGGCAAAGACACTAGGGCTAAAGCCTGGGAAAGCTTCTTGCTCTCCCCAGCACCCTCTCTGCTGGAGTGGCAAGAGCATTCCTGTCTGCTGCCTTGGAGAGAAGCAAGGGGGAACGGGGTGAACAAACCACTGATGGGTGCACAGGGAAAGGAGGGTTTCATCATGGAGCCATGTCATGTTGCTGTTCAGAGCTAAAAGGGAATTTGGTGGTGGAAGATGAGAGCAGGAACCCAAATGTTGCCTACAGAACCTGGCTGCCTGCCTTGAAGGCTGTCTATAAGGCAGCAATGAGAGCTGCCAGAGCACTTTTGTTGATTTTGAAGGTGAAGCTTTATCATTTCATCTCAATTCTCATTGGGAATCTATCTTCTCTGCCTGCCAAGGTTTTCCAGTTCTTTATTAAAGGTAAATTTTTATCCAGAAAAAAATGGACTCTTGTTCTCTAGGAAAAGATGGAGAAAACAAATTTTTCAAAAGCCTAATTATGCAAACCCTCTCAGAATAGTCTCACAAACACATGAATCAGCATCCCTGGGGCAAATGGACACATTGACACATTTTGTACACTGTGGGCTATTTCCCAGCTAGCATTCCTCCCACAGTAGACACAAAACACTATTAATTGCTTTGGAGGCACTTTCCTATGAAGGAAAGAAAATCCTTCAAAGAATTACATAAGACTGGACCATGTTCAAAATACACGTGTTCAGATGAAAATAATCACTCCTTCAGAAATATGCATCTCTACAATTTGTTCTCAGTACATAGAACAGCATGAACTTTTCACCAGTAAATCATAAAACCTGACACTTAGGTAAAATCAAGATTTTTCATGTCCTATCTTAATGTCTAGCTACTATCAGGAAAAGCTTCTTTTACCAAAACCATCAGTTTAATCTAGCACAGATTTGCATAATGTTTAATTTGTCCCAGATATCTAGGGGCAGAACGCTTCCATCAACGCTGCCTCTGTACAGTCTTAAACATCCACTGGTCAGATTTTGTGACCAATACATCTGTTCTAGAGCAAGCAGCAGTCACAAGTATTGAGGCCATGTTGCTGAGAACACAGCTGCGATGGGCAGGGCACGTCTCCAGGATGAAGGACCACTGCCTCCCTAAGATCCTGCTCTAAGGTGAACTTGCCACTGGCTGCCGCAAGAGAGGAGCCCCGAAGAAAAGATACAAGGACTCCCTGAAACAACATCTCAGCCTTGGCCATATTGATCACCAGAACTGGTCTACTCTGGCCTCCAATCGGGAGGCCTGGAGACACACCATCTATAACGCAGCTGTCTCCTTTGAGAACACACGCAGGATCACTCTCGAGGAGAAAAGGCAACGCAGAAAGAACCGTGTATTGCAGAATACACCATCTAAGGAGTCTTTCTGCTGTGCCTTTTGCAATCGGATATGTCTGTCTCGCATTGGCCTCATAAGCCACCAGCGTGCCTGTAACAAACGTGGATAGAGCCTTCCCAAATCTTCGTTCGCGAAGCCTAGCCATGATGATTCCACTGGCTACTACAACTTCTGAGAATGTCTTCAAATACTTTTTGTGCCAACTGGAAAAAAATGTCACATATTAAATTTTTCAATGAACAATTTCAGATATCTATAGTATATGTTGCTTCCATAATGATTGTTCTTTGAAAGAAGGTAATTCATATTTAATTTACATTTAGAAAAAGGTGTTTCAAAGCCTACTTTCAATCCATTTTCAGCTTTGTTCACACTTTAGGATGTGCATATATCTAATAAAACAACAAGCAGTTTAGTTTATTTATTATATATCTAATAAAACAACAAGTCAGAGATTACTAAACATAATCTACCTCTTTCCTAACCAAACACTAGCTATCATTATTTCTTTTCTTTATTGCATCAAATCCTTTTCAGCTCAGCACCATGTAAAGCAAAGACTAAAGACCTTTCAGAAATGCTGGGTCATTGCATCAGGTTTTTCAAATGTCTTCTCTTTTGGGAGATGAGGTGGCTCAGATGGTGGGCTGCTAAGATGGAAAAATATCAAGGTATTACTCATCTTATTCAAGATGCCAGTATGATCTTTGTAGTCTGTACTGATGCAGTGAGTGGTAAGACAAGACACTCAATGAAGCTGTGAAATGATTAAATACCACCACTCTTAATGAGAAAAAAGGCATTTTCAGGATAGGTGATTCTGCAGCTTCACCATACAGACACTACATATGATGAAAAAAGCACTGGAAAAAAGGAAGGAATATGAGACACACTACTTTGCCTGAGGACCGATGTTTCACAGCTCTTCCTGTACATGGATACTATTGATCTGGTAATCTTCCAAAAGAAAAGCTGTATTATCTTTTTTGCAATTGAGGCAAGTCAAGAACAGTTTCACTGAAGACAGGAAGTTTGAAATTTAATTCAACAGCACTCCTGTGCCACAAAAACCTGTTTCCCAAGGAAGGTCTGGTGGTGATTGGTGGAGGGCCTGATGAAGCAGGGGTCTACCAAGTAGACATCTATAAGAGACATCCTGTTCATTAAAAGTCTTCATTTGTCACACACCCTGTTTAAGCAGGTATTTTCACTGCCTGAGGACCACAGTACACTCTCCTGTCCTCTATTTTCAGTTGAGAGGGAGAAAGTCAGGACATTCCATTCTCCTTTCTTCTTTGAAATGCTTGAAGAATGAAACAACTTGCTGTTGTTTGCTTGTCTACAAAATGCTGTGGAACCGTAGTTTTCCAAAAAGTAATGTGTAGCAACTTATACAGCAGGCAAGAAATCTGTTTGGTCCTGGCATCCCTGGTAGCTTTGGGCACTGTAAGCCAGGACATCAGATTGCAGCTCTTGTGTATATTGTTTACTGCTTGCAGAAATTAAAGCATCTGTCAGCTATCACATTCCCATTCTGAAGAGAGGAACAAGTTGAGGCATGGATGAAGAGATCTGTTCCAGTTTAGCTCTGAAGTTCTTTCTCTCTTGTATCAGCTACAACAACTTTTTTTCCCCTTCATGTGATATTTCAAGCCTGTCTCTTCTGCTAGGAAAATGACAATGAAGAGAGAGAGCAAGTCCTCTTTTGTGTGTGAGTGATTTTGGGCAACTCTTACATAGGGGACATTGGTCTAATCTGAAACGGTTTGAAAATATTTTTTGTTCATACGCTGTGAATTTTAAATAAAAGAATTTAGCAAACCAGTGTAACAAAGGAGGGTCTCTCTGGTACACTGGAGGTTTTTCTTTACTTTAGGTGGTATCATTTTGACTATACTAATCCCTGGCAATTGAAGATCTCTGAGTAGAAACAATGCACTAGCAACACTAAGAAAAAAATAGCTAATAAGAAGAAAACAAGTTCTCAAAACTTGTTTGTGTGAAGCAGACTTCAACTACTGGAACTTGTTTTCAATTCATCCTTCCAGAGAATTTATTCGGTTTTCAGGGATTGCTGTCCAGACCAAGCTGGACTCTTTACCTGACACTTGATGCTACACATTCATGAAAGACTTTCCCTGATAGCCTCAACAGGGCTAGGAAAACAGGACAATTTTTCTCTGACATAGTTTCAATACAATTGATGTTTTGCATTTGTAAAGCTAATTTTAAGTAGCAAAGAGCAGAGAATTACATGGGGTTTTTGTATGTAGGGTGGTTGCTCCAGAAACTACTTGTTTAAAAGATGATAAAAGGAGTGTTGACCACTGCTGCCTGCCTGGAAGATTACTAAAAGTTATCCTATCCATAGCCTTAAAACTGGTCTTTCAGTGATGTGGCAGTTACTTGCAGTCTTTGGCAGGCAGTAAAATATTTTAGGTAGTGCATAAGTGAAATTACAGTTATTGCCTATGAAGAAAATAGAGCTGAGGATCACCACGTTCTTGGCATGGTGACACCCTGCAGTTGCCAGACACCACAGCTCTCCTCAAAGGGTGATCCCAATGGGGTAAGGGTTCAAAGGCATGAGGCATTTCCCTTGTATATTTTGGGACATATACAGAGTATACGTGCAAATCCTGTGGCAGCTCCATTGTTTTCTCTTGCTGCAACATTTCCTAAAGTCAGAATGATGTTAAGTTGGCTTTTTAAAATTTATTTATTTTCTCACCTGAAGATCCTATGGCAGTAAAACTGGACTGCCAGTGTAACAGATATGAACCACTCCCCCCCCACCCCCCCGCCATTAGGAGAGATATCTTATTCCTGGGAGTAACTTCTGAACAGTAAGCTTGATTGTCCTTGCAGGACCAAGTCAATGGCTAGCCCTATGTGACCCCTCTGGAATGGCATTTGAAGAATATTCTGGTTTCCCAACAGGGATGCTGCAAGCAAGATGAGACTTACACGCCCAGCTCTGATGGTGATACACTGTTGCTCTGCAGCAGCTGATGCCTGGAATGTATTTCTATATTTGGGAGCCTTTTCTGTCTTTTGGGCATATTCCAGGTGTTCCAAGTCATAAAGCTCAGAGATCATCAGACAAGTCAGAAAACCTTTAGCCTTTCGCTGTGACTTACTAGTATTTCATATTCCCCTTCTATTCTTTTGGAACTGAGAGCTTCATCTTCAACTGAAAGTCTCAGCAAACCTGACCTGGGTTGTTATGACTGTCCCTTTATCTGATGGACCTAAAGAAAAACATCTCACCGCAAACGAGGCCTGCAGCCCATTTCCTGATTGCAGTGTGGGTTCTTGGGAGGATCACTTGTATAAAATTCGCTGTCTTGATCAATAAGGACTCTTAAATTTAAAGAGTGGAAATAAGGCTGAAGATGGACTCACATAAGGAAACGGTATTTCTAAATAAATTTTTAAAAATGCGCAAAAATAAAAAACCTTGTCATATATGGCTAGGATTCCAAGACTTAATTAAAAGTTGTTATTTGACATGAGTATTACATGCTCCCCTACCATATGCCTACCTATTACCGGTAATGCAAGTTTACTGGAATATCTGGTCTATTCACATTTTGTGCAGTTCAGGTTCTGTAGGCAAGCTCATGTCTCCCCAGTGGGTTTCCTACATATTAAATGTCCTTTAAATAACTCAGCTATAATTCCACCATTTAGGACATTTTCCCTGGGCTATCATCAAAAATGTCAGGGTCTGTGCTGGAACGCCTTCTGTTTCTGGTGTCTGTTTGCACAGGACAAGCCTTTCTTCTGGTGTTAAAGAGTCCATCAGTTGGCTACAGACTTGACTTATTTACATAATAGATCACTCGAGCTTGGAAAACCTAGGCTCTAGTTCATGCTTCTGGTCCTCACTTCCATTTCTAGTGACGGTTTGTCTTGCTGACTTGCATTATAAAGTCTTTGCAGCAAAGAGTATATATTACTGTGCACAGCACCCAGTGGGGTTATGGGACCCACCTAGAGATCCAGTAGGAATCCAGGATTCCTGGATCAGAGTGACAGCAAGAAAAAAAGAAGAAATAAAACAAGCCCAATCGTTAATGGGCGAAGGTAAGAAAAACATCAACACATAAAGGAGATGAACCAATTGTTTAGGAACTGGATTTTGACAGCTGAATTAAAAAATAAAACTCCTCCAGGAATTATCAACTAAAGCTACTCATTTAATTATGCAGCTGTGTCACACCATGGGCCTGAGGCACTTAATGCCATGTCTTCTAAAGCACCAGATCACAGCTGCCATTGCAAAACAAGAGAAAACTGTGAAGAATTCTGAAGAGCAAAAATTCAGTCAGGATTCTAAGAGGCATTCGTGAAGTTCCCTTCATACAGTGAGAAGCAATTCCTGTACCAAAGAGCTCAGCTCACATCATGCTAAAAGTGTGGGAAAGATAATAGCACAAATGAACACTGGAGTATGAGATATGGAAGAACTGCTGAAGTACCTTGCTTCAAATAATGCAAGAAATCATTGGTAGAGGCAAGAGTTTAACCCAGGGGTAATTCTTCACATGATCTAATGGCTGATTTCTTCCCTTGAGGCAATTCCCAGGGACACACTCTGCACCACTTACATTGCCTAGATGAATGCAGGATGCAAAGACATGGTCCCTATGCCTCTGTCCAGTAGTAACTGACTGCAAACTATTTCATTGAAGTGCTGTTGTTGCCTAGAGGGTAGGCTGTTACTGAAAACTTTTTATTTTAGTATGTTTCCTAGTACAGAGGTAGGTGTACATGATGACAATAACCTCTGCCTACAGAACTCATTCCATTTAGGTGTTCAGGCTTTTTGCTGATAAAAGCATGAATCCACAAAGGGAAGCTTTGCTTGTATAGCTGCATTAGTAAAAATGTTCTAGTACAGAGTTGGCATAATTTAATAATCTTTTGCATGGAGGACTAAATGCATTTCCTGGGAATGGAACAGCACGAACATGGTAGTGCTCTGCCAGATCCTCCAGACCAGTTACAATCTACAGCTTTTTGAAATTTCTTTCCCTGGAAATATTCTTTCTAAGTAATTAATGATATTTTAAAGTCATAATCCAAGACTCCAGTTGCTTGACCTTGCTGACCAAACTTGGCAACACATAACATGCTTTGTTCAGGAGTCCTAATTAAGCTCTGGATGTTCATTACATTGGAATACCTGGTAAAGCTCTGCTTTATGTGACCTTAAACTCATTTTTTTTGTTGTTGATTTTGCAAAATACCTTTGATTTTTCCTTATTTTTCCCCTTGCTCCCCCCTATTGCTTGGCAGTGCTCTTGAAATCTCTGTTAAGTTCTTTTTCCCCTGTGGCAACAACAATAGGTTAAAGCATACACCATGCAAGTCTTACTTTGAAATGGTTTTAATCCATGTGCATTTGTTGTATAAATTCTCTTTGTGTCTCCACTTATTACTCCCTACCTCCCCCCAGTACGTTTTGCTGCCCCTGTGCACATCTGTCATACCAAGTCAGTCTTCTACTTTGAGTTTATAGTATTCTGGTGCTGGGTCCCACTTCTCAGTATCTTACACTACAGTCACATGCCACTTCAGCCTGCAAAGCCCCTATTTGTACAAGCATGTTTTACCTTTGTAACATGCTGATCCGAGTGCTCTGAATGTCCTTCATCGTTAATTTGACCGTATCATTCATGCGTTATATTCTTGGATGTCTATAAACTTTTTTCCAACACACTGAGCTTCCCTGTTACTGCTTGTTTGCTTTTTTATAGTGAGACCATGATACGTTTGCAAGTAGACTACTGTCTATTCCTGACCATGCCTCCTTGGGACTTTTTTCTTCATCTGCACATTCCCAATGAAATCCATTACACTCATTCCTTTCTTAACCATCAGGATCCCTGATTGCACATCCAGTCTTTCTTTGCCTTATGTGGACCACCAGCTGGGATTTGCATTACTTTTTGCCTTAGAATTCATATACTGTAGCAGTTAAAATTCCCTACAGGGAAGGTGACGTGTTTTTCAGACTGCAGATTTTTTAAAATCGAGGCTCAGACTGGCAATGTCCACTGGGTGGCTCCAGACACTGCACCTTGCTTCTCCTCTAACTATACTTCTACCTACTCAGCGTCTATACTGCATGTTCTGACCTCAGAATGTTGTGTACACATGTGCATGTTTACCCTGCATGTTCTAGCCTCTCTATGTTCAGCACATGAAGAGTGGTTTGGCAGGGAAGAGTGAAGTCCTCTGATTTAAGGTGGAGACTAAACGATCCCTGTAAAGCAATAAAATAAATTAATGCTGTTGCCTAGCTTTCTGCTTGCTCTTTGTAAATATACTCTAGGTTTGTAATTTCTTTCAAGATTGTGCACATGTAAGTTAACTCCACACAAGCTTGTCCTCCTCTTACAGAATTTCCATAATTTTATTTTTTCCATCCACCAGCTGCTATATGGACTAACTGCATGTAAGGAGCTGTTTCACCAGTACTGCCCTGTGTTAGGGCTGGTGTATAAGGAAAGAAAACCAAGCAGCCAACTCCAGCAAAGATAAGCATAACTAGGAAAGGAATGGAGACAAGTCAGTGTTGTTTTAGCCCAGGCAACTATCTCACTTGGCATATGATTAAGATTTAATTTGAATGTAATGAAGTCAACAATTCCTACTCTTCAAGCTATACTACAATCTGCTGCTTCAGGAAACCCTTGTCAGTTCTACTAGGCTTAAAAGAGGTATGAAGGTCTTAGATGGCTTTCCATACAGAGGGAGTGTGGATAATCCATGTGCAATGACATACATAAGATGTATACATAAGATAATACATGGATGAGAGGAGATTTCCCCATCTTTCTAACAGCATCAGATGGAGAGTGATGTGCATTTTTTACCCTTGAAATGTTAAAGCCAAGGAGGCTCTGGGGTTTTGCACTTGATAATCTTCCACCAGGTCTCATCTACTACAGCAACACATACCCAGCTTTGTACAAAATGTCCACTTTATTGAAAGGCTGCAATTACTGAAATTTCATTTTTCTTGCTGAACCTGAACCAGAGGTAGTAATCGACCCTTTCACAAGGGACTGCAGCATGTGATCTATTGTTAACCCATTTAGTAACTGATGGTACTTTACAAGTGTTAGTTTGCCTAAAAGAGGTGTCCTTGAAAACCTGCTTCTGTTCTTTATGAACATGTCTCTTAATCTATAGCATACTGACATGGATGAAGTGTCAGAATCACTAGAGGTGGAAATCCCTTGATCTATAGAGGCAGGGTTTTGGAATTTCTTTTATATATGGTTCTCAAATTAGGCAAATGGGTGTCTCTATCAAGGTCCATATACGGTACACGTATTTAAGGAGAACATAGGTGAAGTGGAGGGAGTGTGCTCGAACTGAACAGTCAATCCTTTTCCCTATTTTATAAGATGCATAACAATCATTAAATAACTACAAGCTAGAAATGCATAGGAGATGTGAAAGACCCAGAGACTGCTTACTACTAAACACAGAACACCAGCATTAAAGCAACTGTTAAGGCACTGGCATGTCATTCTGCTATTTTAAGTATGAGCTGAGTTTCAGAGCTGAAGTAGTAAACTGTGTTATTATTTTTAGTGTTGGTTTGTAGTTTCTTTTTTTTTGTTGCATCTAAATATATTATACCATCTAAAAACCCCATGAAACCTATTGTCACTCAGCAACTCTTAGCTCATTGCTCTTCTGAGATCATCTTGCAAGTCCTGAGAAATTCTCTAATCACACTGCAGAGCAGGTTCCTTTCAAAATCTGAGATATCCTACTGTTGAGGTTTTATGCCTGGTTTTGTTTTGGTGTCTATTTTTCTAGGAAATGTATCACATATGAAATACATCCCAGCAAGACCTCAATGGGAGGTAAAGGTTATGCTGTTTTGGAAACCATAGTCCTTAAGGGTTGCCAAATTGAAATCTACAGAGCTTCAGTATATAAGAACTGATATTGATCAGTTTTAGCTGAGAACCAGACAGAAGACTTGGAGATGAACAGCTGCTCCTGTGAGGGAAGGTTGATATTCCCTCACAAGGTGAGCAGAATTTGAAGATACTGAGTGGCTATGATGAGACATTCTAGGTAAAACCCAAAAATGCTGAATAAACAATGCTCCTCATCATTTTTTCCAGCTGCTATCAGTGTGGAAGTTGCAAAACAGGATGCATTGTTCTCTGCACTAGCATAAGCTTCAGAAACCATTCATATCTCTCTGAAGGCTAAGACTGAAGGGAAATGGATGAGACCTTGCTAAGGAGAGGTTTATGACACCTCCGGTCCTGACTTGCACTATCTACTCTAGGGGAGGTCTGAGCAGCTGGTTTCAACATCAGATGATCCTTCTTCTGAAGGACTGCAGACTGCAGTCACATCTGTCTTATGTGCTCTCTGTCCCTCTGTCATGCAAAGACTATTAGTGACAGTCCAAGACAGACTGAATTATATTCAGAGTTACCAGTCTGATACATGCTAAGTTTTTATCCTGGAAAGAAGATGCAGGATACAAACATTGGCATCAGAAAGAAATGAAAGACTGGGCACTGGAAAGAGAGAAAATGCTAAAGGTACAGCAGCTGCAACAACCTCAGCTGAACCACGAGCCTGTATTTGCCAGACTCTTCCATGAGTAGAGACTTTAGTGTAGACTCCATCTAGCACCACAGATCTGTGAAATGCTCATAATCTATTAATAACATCTATTAATAATATTTTATATTCTTCATATCAATTCTGCTTGGTGACACTTTTCTTCTCAGGGCCCAACTCAGACTCTTTGACAACACTCAAATCTGAGTATTTACCTGGAGAGATTCAATTGCAGTAATGGAAGAAGAGGACAATTCTGCCAGCTTTGGAGAAGTTCTACTGCATTTTGGATCTGCTTCTACTTACATTAAGACTTCTGTCTAATACCTGATAAGCAGACTTAGGTCAAGCACAGTAGAACAACAGAGAGCCTTGCACAATCAAGGCACATTTTGCCTGAGAGAGGTGGTGACATCTCTCTTCCTCCAGCACTGGTCATTTCCCTTGTATGCTTCCATACAGCATCTATTTTGGTCCTCCAGGTCCTTTTCTTGGACAGAAGCTGTGCATCTTCTGCAGTTCCTCTCACAGGCATCTTTCAGTTCAGCAGTTTTTTAAAATACTTTCCAAGGATTTTGTTTGAAGAACAGCAGCACTCTGAGATGGGAGCTGGGAGGGAGGGAGATTTTGTGGGCATTTACTACCTGCTCTCATCAGCAAGGCAGCAGCAACCAGTAAAGACGTGCTTGTCCCAGGAAAGAGCTACGGTCCAAAGCACAGAGCTTCCCCTCCCATCATTAACACTGGAGCTCTCCCTCTGTGCTGGCCTATCACGGAAAAGTTTTCTCCTAGAGGTGACACATCTGTGGCTCATAACCAGCATGCCCAAGGGTGAAGCATTTCAGAACCCCAAAGAGCTTTTGTAAATGTTAGAACCTTGGATATGCTGACAACTGAACAGGCCTGAACAAAGAACAAGGGATACATGTATACCTTGGCTGCTGTCCAGTATTGCTTCACCCCCAAGAGCTGCCACACTGCCAAAATGCACAAGTGTCTCTTATCTGTGCATTTTGGGAATCCAGAATCCACTGGCCTAAGCTGCCTGCCTGGCCCACATGCCCAAAAAGGCTGCTCTGTTAAAGCAATAATTTTTCACCCCTTGGAGTTACTGGGTTGCTCCTCATCCAAGGTGAACAGATGCACTGTTGATTACTGAAGGGATATGCCACTTCGCTGAAGATTTATTCCAGTGGGTTTCTTCACTCCAGGAATCACAACGAGTTCAGTTCTGGTATTTCACGACAGTGTCCATTGTCAAGTATGGAGATATGTTGTCACAGAGTATTTCTTGTTTCCATGATACTCAAAAGCTTCAGAACAATGAACACTCTTCACCTTTTGTAGTAAATACAGGCCACCAGCACATCCTATAATTTAACCTACTAAAACAAGATAATTTTGGGGTCATTTAAAACGCTGTGAAGGAACTGCAGGCTTTGGGTGGGCTGCTCTGCTCTATGAATACTGCCTGTTAATACCCAGATGTCAAATGCCAACTTTCCATTCACTGCTGTGAACAAACTAGATTGTCATGTGGTAAAAAATAACCATGGGAGGCATGCAACACGTTCCAGGATTTGTTTCACTAGGTTTGTGATTTGGAGAATAAGTTTAAGGGAAGGAAAAAAATTTTCACTAATCTTTCACGCATTTACTATCATTTACCCCACATCTAAGGTAGGTGCAGAAAACAGATCACTTTTGCACTGCGTAACACTGTGAAAGAAACTCTGAAATGTCTACTTCCCTCTAACATTGACCCCAGATCTTTAGAAGAACATAAAGATTCTAAATAGCTTTAAAGTTTCTCTGTTCTTTCTAAGTACAGTTTGTGTCAGGAGATATCCAAAATCCAATGGCTTCACTCTGCCATTGATACAATGCTGCCACCAATCTTCCAGCCAAGTTTCAAACATTTAATAATGTCATCCCACTACTGCCAGATCTCCAACCCACTTAAGACTCAATGAATACTGAATAAGGAGTTTAGTCTTCTTGTTAAGCCCACTGGACCAACCACTTTTTTAAAGAAATGCAAGAGACAAAGGATTTTTACATGGGGCATCTTGTCTTATTCTGAAGATTGAAGACAGGAAAGCAGGAGTGCTGGAAATCCAGGACCAAACTTAATTTAGCTCTTTTGATTCCTCTATTTTCACTTCACATTCTTGGAAACAAAGGCTGTTTCTAGTGTTCATACATTTCAAAATCTCTAAACATATTAAAATAATCCCAATTGTCAAATCATCATTCTGCCTGTAATCCACCGTCACACCATTCGTATGCCTGCATCTTGTCCTCATCTTGCACTCCCTGGTTTTTAACTTGTAGGTACATCATGTACTTCTAGGTCCTCTTGTTGTTAATTATCAGCATAATGGTAGTATTAAATTATTTGTATTGCATTCTTTGTTCTGCTTTATTCCTGTTCTTGTGATGTTGATATTTTTTCCCTTGCTTAGCCTGAAGTGCAGCGAATTGCTGAGTAATGTAAGCACTCTTCTTCAAAATGGTTTTGCAGACAAAAGAGCTCATTAAATCATTGCACTTACTCATACCTAAGTTGCATCATGTACACATGTCCTTGCAAGCTACAAGCTTAAGTATATGATTTCTTCTATCATGATGTCATGGAAGCCTAATAAATAAGAATCAGTCTTTACATCCATGCATTTTTACTGCCTCAGTTGAAATTAAACAATTCCCACACAAAGGAGAACTGGGTATACTAGCTTAAGAATAAACACTACAAGCATGTTTACATCTTGCAGAACATATGATTTTAGTGGGAAAAATCACTTAAAACTGAATTAGAGAAAGAAATACTCTACCAAAGCATTTTTGTTAAGCAAAAGACCTTTAAGACCACCTAAAACCCACTACTAGCTCTCCTGTTTCTCCAAGGTAGACATATTTGCCTTTCTGGACAGAACAGACCTACATGAACCCACATCCTCATTTAGGAGTGTTAGTCTGGTCTCAAAACACCATCTCCTTCAGTTTTCTGTTCCAAGCATCACAGTTCATTCAGCTTGTCAGACCTATTGTTTACAGTGGGCCTGCAAACAAAGATAGCTATTTCTCTTGTACTACAGCTATTCATGTAGTAAAAGTAGAGATGGAACCTTTCTGAGTGCTTCAGTGTATGTAGAAGAAATGGTGCTCTCTATGCTGGTGATGGGATGTTCTGCTTCAAGAGAAAGGGAATGACTGCATGTTCTTCTTTGTTAAAGAAGGGTAACGGGCACTGGCTGCCAGCAGCTGCCAGACTGTAAGGACCGAAACTCGGCTGTCAGCAGGAAGGAGTTTGATGGGATTGAGCAGCAGGCCTTGGGCAACAGGGGCTGAGAGAAATCGCATCACCTGAGGACCAGACACTTCATCACAGGACCTGTTAATATTTTGCTACGTTGATTGTTCTGTCTCCCTCAGCAAGACATAGAAAGATTTTGTGATGATGTTATCAGACCATGTAGAAACCCCTTTGTTCTCCTCCCCCTATGTGGTCCTAGCTAAGGGATAATATTAACCACTTTTGTAACTGTAGCAGAAAATTGTGTAATCCTCTAGTTAGTATAATCCATCCCCTAGTTAGCATAACCCGTCCTCCTCATTAACATGTCCTGCCTCCAAGACCCTTAAATTGTGAGACACATGTTCAATAAATATTCCAGTTTCTAGCCCCGAATTGGGATTGATTAGTTATTGACCTCCTACACTGGACATTGAACATCATGAATAAGCTTCACCCTGCTCCTAGAGTAAATACAAAAGACTTCATATATTTTCCAGCATGTGTGTCACAAAAACTCTTCATAGACATATTGATGCTGCAGCTGCTCTGTGCTGGGATGTACGATGCAGTGTGGCTCTAATGAATATGCAACATCCACAGCACAATGGTCATACAGTCCCCTGGCATCAACACTATGGTTGGTCTTGCAGTAGTTTCCCACCCTCCTGGTGAACCAGCTTAGTCTGTCCTCTGTCACCCTCATTGGAAGGGTTTGGGCTTTTTCACAGGGTTCCTTTGGACAGTACATAGTGGACTTCCAAAGGGCCATCGAGCCCCTTCAAATGTGAACAAATGAACTGTAATCCTCCCTTCTGATTCTCTCCTGGGAATGCAGAGGGAAAATGTAGTACATAGGCAGTAAAACAATACTTTCAGGATGAGTCCTTCTACTTCACTCCTCTGGATAATGTGCTTGACATGTCTTTCTTCTTCTTCCCCCTTCTACAGCTCTTTACCTTCTCAGCCTATTTTGATGGGCTCTGGATGAGTCAGTTGTCACGGATGTAAATTGCAAATAGACTAATGACCTCAACCTCTACTGTCTCATCTCTACAGTTCAGATGTAACACCTTCTCATTTAAATTAAAATACTTTTTTACTGTCTTTGGAATTCCTCTTAGAAAGACAACAAGGAAGTTAAGCATGTTAGCAAGGCTGTCACACAAACATCCCTTCAACTCAGGGGCAAGCAGCTGACTTATTGACAGATAGGTGGTCACAGGAGAAGAGAGCTCTGTTACTTTCAAATATTCAAACATTTGATTTCATGGTTGCATTTAAGGAAGAAAAAAAAGCAAACCATAGGGACAAGGTTTTACACAGTTGTTCATCTTGCATTTTGGACTAATTAAGCAAAGCAGGTTTCATTGTGTTCAGTGGTGGTAGTCCTATAGTTGAAACTAGGCACTATCTCATGTGTTTTCCTGAATGGGGTCAGAACACTTAGCACCTTGCAGCATTCCATACTAGATGAAATATGTACCTATTTCTGAAGTACGATCAATGTATTTTTTCATCTATGACATTAATTTATGAAGTAAAATATCATGTAGTATAGGAAATCTAAAAAAATCTTTCTTGCCTTATGTTACCACAGATGTAAAAGAACAATAGGTATTCTTAGATCAATTTCAATTAATAGCAATCACAGGTCAGAGACCAGTAGCCTGAAGCAATTCTAACATTCATGCCGATCTACCACTTCCACAGAGAAGTCATTTAGCATCATCCAAGCTTAGGGTGGATCTGCTTGTGTGTATCCCCAAAGAAACAGTCTCACTGATTTTTTAAAAAAATTTCATAAGAAGCCTGTCATAAGGCAAATTGAGTTCACCAGATTCTAGGTTAATACCACGGCCCTTAGATGACTGGTCCTATTTGCTTTTTCTCTGTCACTTGTATGCCTTAGATGACAAATTTGTAAAAGCTGTGTTGCCAAGTTTTACCAACTTTTGTCAGCTCAAAAAACTCTAAATTGACATCAGCTAAATGGTAGAAACAGCTCTGGAATTTCTTCTGTGAGGAATAAAAGCATTTTCCTTCTGAGGTTTAGAGCTTATTGTTTGTGGCAAAACAAGGGGAAACACAAAAAAAGAGGACAAATATCAACTCAGACTGTAATGGTAAACTGATAAAAGGGAATAATTCTAACACCCAAACTTTGCTTCTGAAAGCAGTAGGTATTTGATCTGCTGGTGGCATCTGCTGTTGCATTTCAAAAAGTCATTTGCACCAGTGAAAAGTGAGTGCAAAAGAATGCTGCTCCCTTTGAACTCCTTTTGGCTGTAGGAGGTGTAAAGCAATGGAGAATCTCTCGAGTGTTGATCAAGTCATACATGTGTATCTGAAGAGGCAATTCAGCCTCTTTTTAACTTCCTCATGAAAGTAATCCATAAAAGTTGATTAAACACAAAGATAACACAATGGCTCTATCTTACAAATCACGGACATTTAGGAGACAAATTTTGGGCATGTTTGGCTGTACTTGTGACTGCCTCTTACACTCTTCCCTGGGCGGCTGCCATCAGCTGCTGCCAGAGTTGGGGACCCAGGAAAGGAAAGCCCCCAGCCATAACAAGAGTGACTGTTCTTAGGCAAAGCTAAAGGCAACTGTCTCTACCTGTGTATGTTTTCTTCCAGCTTTTTCACCTTCAGCTCATCCTCTTCTGACTGCCTCCTTCTGGCTTCTTCCTCTTCTGCAGAGCCAGCAGGAATTCCCTGTAGCAGCCATTTTTCCCGAAGAGCTTTTGACTGTAAGGTAAAAAAACCCATATCTTAGGATCAGATTGAACAAAAAAACATCTGGATATTGAGAAGGAGCTGCCTTCACTTCTGAATATTAGACTGTCCCCACTGAATTTCTGGTTACTGCCTCACCCTGCTTGTTTAATCCAGCTGCAGCTTCTCCAGGAGAGTTCACTAGTGGAGGTGCACTGGTTGGAAGCCATCCTTTACATAGCACATCTGTGTTCCCTGTTTGGCAGAAATCCTGCCAGAGGAATGTGGCAGATCAGTTGGCAGACAGGACAAGCACCTGTTGTATCAGGAGCCCAAAGCTAAGCAGGACTTTGCCCCTTGGCAAAAAGAAAACTGAGATGTTGGAAAAAAAGGTCAGCCAAGGGACTAACCAAACATGTCCCTTGCATTGATCAGTAAAGGGGAGACTTAGTTTTGAATCTGCAAAGTGATTGTCAATGCTAGTTCAAGGAATCAGCTCCTCTCCTGTGAAGAGGAGTTAATAAGGAAATCATCAGTTCAAGGAAATTGGATTTCAGAGGCAACTCCAACGTGCATGTGTGTCTTTTCAATGCCATGTTGTTGTTGGAATGGAACTTGACTTGAGCAATCTATGTATAAAGGGAAAATATTTACCACCGAAAGCAGGCTTCCAACCTTGCCCAAAATAGAAAGATTTTTGACATGACAGACAAGGCTTTCTGGTTAGTTTTTGAGTGTATTTATAGACACAGTATCTACGCACAAACTATTCTTGTCACTCCATAACCTACTTGACATCAGGTAATTAGATTTTAGTAAGACAGCAGACAGAAAGCAACACAAAACACACAAGCAAATGATACTTTATAAATTACTCCACCTTTCACTGACTTTAACTGTGCTCTGCATGAGAGGATTTTTAGGTGAATTTAAAGCGATATCTATATAAATTAGGACATCTGCATGACAGAAAAGGTGTCATGCTCTTGTCCCATGAAGTCACATTCAACAGTTGGACCTGCTGGTGCTGGTGACGTTCTTTACCCAGCTGAACTCAGCTTTGCTCATGGCCTCCAAGGTGTTAGTTCCCAAAACATTAGGAATGGCTGTCTCCAGCCACAGCTTCTGCAGTTTTCTACTCTTTTTGTTGGCTTTACCATCTGCTAGTGTTTTCTGCCACATTTCATGGGCTGGTAGTGAAATTTTTCTGTGCCATCTTTGCTTTCGTGTTCAAATGAGCTGATTACTGGATAGAATTTTCATCAGCTCATTCAGACTCACTGTGCTATTGAGGACTCCCAAGTCATCACATGTACCAAGAAGCAAAGTGAGAGAGCCAAAGATGGATTTACAGCTCTTAAGGTGCTAAGTATTTAACAACCTGTGCTTTGGCATTTAAAAAGTCTCAGTAGCACAGCTCAGCAGGTACCTGCTGGGCTAGATGTAGCGCAAAGCCTTGTGAAGTTAACTGCTCTTCTGCAAATGGCTGACTTTTCTTTGAAATGTGGACCAGTTGGATGAGGAATTATGTTGCTGCATGTATCATATTTAGCTGTAGTCTCGAATCTACAACCTGGAGTGATACTCAGTTGGAAAAAAACTCCCAAGTTTCTAAAGACTACACTCTGAAGATGAAGGCAGTCTTCTCTGTTTTAAACCTGTTTTAGACGTAGCTCCAGCAGTGCTAATAAAGCCTTTGACGAAGTGCTGCTTGAACAGCACTGAAGACATTCAGTTAGCAGTCACTCCTCATTTGCTACAGGAGGACAGACAAAATTCAGGCGTATTTCAATGTGCTTTTACAGAGTCTTCATGCTATGCTCACACATGGAGAAGCCGGTCCCTTCGGTACAACTGCTGTACACAAAATACTTTGCTGAGCTTTTGTTTTAGTCTCTGTTTATGTGAAATACTTAAGCTACAATATCACATGGTTTCATTCTTGCAGAAACTTCTTTTTTTTTTTTTACCTATTAATAGCATGAATTTGAAACTGGAAAATATCAATGGGATTTTTAAAAAGACATATTTAGAAACAAGAATGCTATGATCTACTAAAAATCCTCCCTCTTGGGTGAAATGTCAGCATATTTTATATAAAACAGGAAAAGTGGTAGCTTTGATGTTTCTGACTTTCCTTTTTAAGATGAAATTTAAGGCATTTGTTAAATACTATACCAATGAATTTAGACAAGAAGGTCAGGAAATGGAAACACATATAAGAAGCATTTCTTATAATGCAGAGAGTCTATCTGGCAAGCTGTTGAGCTTGTGCATATTTATACACTCACTGCAAATACAACAGGCTAACAGGCAGGTCCACACCAGGGGGTGTTGGTCAAACATCTTGCCATGCAGGAAACATTTTCTCCCATGCCAGATGACTGGCATAGTGCTGAAGCAGTGGGCAGGGGTGGAAGAATCTCTCACCTGCTTTGAGCAAACATTTCCCAGGGCATTTTCATCAGAAACATGTAGGGAAAGCTCTGGGACACATGATGAGACCAAGGGTAGGTAGGGCACAATAGGTAGGGCTGTGCTGGGTGCCTAGGCACAGCTCCTGAGTACGAGACAGTCTAGTGAGGCAGACAACATCAAGAAAGCCCAGACAGATGCAAATGAGAGCCAGATGTGGCTTGGAAACAAAAGAGTTTGCTGCCATCTGTCCTCCACAGCCATGAAATTTGGGTTATGCTTCTTAAAAAAAATCTTATCCCAGGACGAATAGGAGGTGTTTCTCGAATGTGCTAAAAGCAGAGGGCTTGCATGAGGATGGAGCCCAAAAATACCTATCTGTATGAGCTACCCCTGCTCAACAATGTTGTGCATTTGCTTTATGGTCTGTGATTTAAACAGCCAAAAGCACTAGTATTTCAGCATTGCTTCTTCATTGTCTGCTTTAACTCTCTACTGCATCTTGGAGCTCCTTTATGCACCAAAGTTGTGCTGTCAAAATTGTAGAAGGCTCCAAGAGTGGCCTGACACTTCACAGTAAAAATACAGGTATTTGTACAGCTCATTCCAATACTGAAATATGTGAATATTATGAATATAGTGTTGTACTTTCAGAAGGCACTGCTTTATTGATACAGCAACAGCTATGCTATGTACAGTCTGGTGTAAGTATTCCTTCATTTACTACAAGAGAACAATTTGTTCTGGGTTAAATCCTTCAGCAGAAATTAGATCATGTCATTAAAAAGGCTCGCTGTTACTGAACTGGAAAGGGCACTGATCTTGCGATGCTCTAGATAGCCACTACTCTCAGGTGATTTGGTTTGTCTGCACAGAACTGAGATTGAAAGATAACTGGCAGCTCCACTCTGTTTAATTTGTTAAAACTTTGGAATACAGAGTGGCTTTTGCACCATGAAAAAAGGAAAAAACCCAAGTCACAATTATGTGAAGAGAGCATGGTGAGGGCAGAAATAAGTGAACAGATGTTGGACAGGACAGAAAGAAATCGTGCCAAATGTCTGAATGAGTAGACACAGTGTTGACCATAAAAGTAGTGCACAGCAATCTTACGTGCTATTTATTCCAGTTTCATGCTTCAGGACAGTAAAGCCTGAGGGCTTTAAGTTGTTTACTTTTAGTGCTAGCAAGGAAATAACGCATAGCTTCTCAAATGCACTCAGAATTAATGCTGTATGCAAACAAAATCTTTACTTTCAGTAAAGCTGCATTTTGCTTTAATATTGCATCAAAAGTTTAAGTATCAGGGGACATTTTATTACAGCAAGTAAAACTTTTTAGCACCCTTTTCATATACCATTATGCCTATTCCATGTCACTTCTTGACTCTCTGCTTTGTGCAAGTTGATTAATTCTAACCACCGGTCTTGCTGATTTCGAACCAACTTCCGTAAAGTTTCTCATATGAATAACACATTTCCAGTCCCACATACAGTATGACAGTGTCTTAACTTGAGACCAGATGCATTTGCCAGACTTGCTATTTGACATTTTATGACAACATAAAAACAGCCCTTGCTGTACTGCTACCTTTTAAGGTAGCTCCTTCAAAGAACTCTGGGTGTTTTTTGTGTTTGCAAGTTCTTAGAGGGGCAATCAGTACTACCTCTTCCTGAAAGCAGTGCTTGCTAAAGTGGAGTACTTTTCTGTCTGCTAGGGAATTTTCAAGGAAGATGATAATCCTGAGGAGAAACAAAGTTCAAAAGTTGACCCAAGACAGCCTCATCCAATAAAATGTGCTTGCTCTTGAGAAACATTTCTGGATGTGGACTATTGAGGGTAATGATGGTCTTCTCTGTCACAGAAAACAGGCAATAATCACAAAATCAAAAAATACGCCGAGTTGTAAGGGACCCACAAGGATCATCAAGTCCAGCTCTTAGCCCTGCACAGGACCATCCCCAAGGGTCACACCATGTCTTTGAGAGTATCATTAAAATGCTTCTTGAATTCTGTCAGGTTTGGTGCTGTGACCACTTCCCTGAGGAGGTTCTTCCAGTGCCCAACCACCCAGTGGGTGAAGAACCTCTTTCTAATCTCCAACCTAAACCTCCCCTGCCATAATGATCCCTGATGTAATTCCACTGCAACCGATAGGACAACATCAAAGGCACTTTTACTGAAAACTTTGCCAAATTGAATTTTTGCCAAGTCTTTGCATTTTGAGGCTTGAAGATCATGAGACATTTACAAATTATAGTGGAATTATTTTTTAAAATGAAATTATTTTATCTCTCTATGCATTCAGTATATGTCTTGAAAAAACATGAATTTAAAAGGTTAGTTCCCCATATTCTCAAATCTGCATATAAACAGCCTATGCCCTACTAAAAGAGTGCAACAGACCTCTTCTTTTACCTGTCAGTGTGAGTCAGATATTACCCCCAAATACACCCATTAGGGTGTTAGCATAACTGGCTGCATTTCAGATTGGCTCTTTGCATTTCAGAAAGTTCCCTGAGTATAAAGAGGGTGAGGTTTTCAGGCAGATCTGGAACTCTGGAGGCAGCAATGAGCCTGACTTCGCTGTTTGGCAGCTACCTGGAGCCCCCATCCAGGGACTGCAGGTTTGTCACCCGCTGGATCAGTTACAAGAGGGAAGGATTCCCAGGGCAGCAGAGCCTACTCTGCTTATGCATGCTCACAAGCATCTGCCCTGATAAAACTGAGTTTGCAAGGGACACAAGTGTAGGAATGACCACTACTAAAACTTTTCTGGGATTGCTCCCTTGTCCTGCCTACCTTGTTCCTGTAGCCACTCTGAATACTGCATCTCTTGCTTGCCATATTTTTGTGCAGCTTCCCCGGTCATCCAGCTGGCCCTAACCCAGCTAGTACAGGCTACCCAGCATGTCTGGGTCTGACCTGCTGATGCGCAGCAGTGTTGCCAGCACTAGCAAAGAGGTTACTGGGACACGTACTGAAATTATAGAAAGACTTGTTCCTTTGCCAGCAGGCCTTCCCTTGCCTTCCAAAAAAAAAGACAAAAAAAAAAAAAAGATTATTTGCATGGCTGCAGCATAAGCAGGCATGTTAGATGCCCTTAACCATTTATGACTAAACACGCAAATGCAGAGAGGAGCTGTAGGCATAAGCTGTATGGGCAGGTAGGTCCATCTAGAAATAAATAGCTTCTCAAAATGTATTCCTGAGTGATGCTGTAGTATTTAATCTTCCATTAGGCGAATGAAACAGTCTGACTCTGTCCAGATTGATGCAGAGTTTTGCTATGTGGGTTTTCATTGTGAGAGAATCTGCTTGCAAAACAAAAGAGAGGTGTGGTCCTCAGCAAACACAAGAGATTTAACTCTGCTCTGCTGCAAGATGGATGTGGCCTTGTATGGTATGACTGTCCCTGGAACAGGACAAGCAGCCATTTCCAGCTTGCTGGTATGATCTGGTTTTGCATAGCAGCAAAACTTTTTGTTGGCTTTCCAGTTATCTCAGACACTTGTTTTAGCCTAAAGAGCATGTCTGCATGATAGATGGATATGATTCAAGGATTGCCCAGATTAGGGAATTAAACCAAGCTGAAAAACTTGCAGCTGGATTGTAGTCTTTACTTCAATCACAATGCCATAGCTCACATAAGTATGATTCAACAAAAAAGCTATGATAGCTGGTGAAGCTTAGCCAAGCCAAGAGCAAATAGCATGTTTATAAAGCAGATTAAATATTATCCTGCAGAGTTGCAAGGTTGTTGTTATTCTTTGTTCAGGAAATGAACAAAACATTTCTTAGAAATATGTTAAGGAAGTGATATCTTAAAATTTTTTTAAGGAGCTTACATTTAGTCCAAGAATTGCAAAGATTTTTTTTTCCAGCTTATTTAGATGTGGTCACCACAACTGACAACCTTTTGTGACCAGTCATTAGAGACTGATGGCTTAACCTCTTCCTAAGCTTCTTCTCAGCCACACAGGTACAGGTAATTGTCCGAGTTTTTCCTTTTCATAAAACCCTTACTGCAGTGGACCACCAAGGCCAGGATCTCCAAGGCAGTCTACTCACCAAAGGGACTAGTGCTCTGCCTGTCCCCAAAGACCCCTGTATCCTCTTTCCCTATAGCTCCTGGAGTAACAGAGTTTTGCTAGTGCATCAGTGAGTCACCAGGCTGGGGGTATAAAGGGGGTGCATATGAGGAGATGAGGAAATAAATAACAAAAGAAGCAAGTAAGTAAGTAAATAAAGACAAACAACAGACACTATTATAACTACCACATGGAATCATGACAGCCAAAAGACTTTGCAGAAATAATCTTTCCCTCTTGTTTGCTTGCTGTAGCTGGTACATTTGACTGCCCTTCAGCTCCCCTGAGTATTTATTCAGCCACTGCTTTTTCTCAAAGCACACGTTCAGCACAGCAACAGAGCAGACAGGAACACGTTAAACAGTGCAACATGACTGCAGAAACGGGTGAGGGAAGACTGAGAAAGTTGGCATGATTTGTGCTCACTTGGGGAAGGGCTGCATCTTGGCTTGGTGCCCCCATGGTAAGGCAAAGGGCTGTGACAGCACAGCTTCAGTGTGAGCTGGAGCTGCAGATGTACAGAGAAAGCATGGCTATGGCAAGCGATCTGAGGGATGGGTATGATGATAGCTATAGATAGCTTCTTCATGAAGGTCTTGTGCTTTGTCTGCTTAAAAACTCACAGGAACTGAAACTGCAGCTGTACGTAAATGCCCAATTAGGAAGTTTTGCGGGAAAAAAACATCATTCGGCTTATGTTTTCAGAGTAAACTTCCCATTCATTAGCAAGATCACCAGTGTAAATATTTTGTGTGCATTGCTTTTAAATTGTTCAGGTCCCATTTATTTAACTTTGTAAATCAAGTAGACAGTTGTTTCCACACAAAGATGAAGAAGATGAACTAAAACCCAAGCTGTTTTGGCTGCAAGGAAACCTACCACAGCAAGAGACATAGTCAAGACTCTAAAGTAGACAAGAAGTTTGTGTCTCTCTTGTTAGATCATTCATCAGCTACAGAGCCCTGTCTGTACAGACTAGTTTCAGTGAAGGGGATCACAGGTAAAGCACGATACAAGGTAAAAATTTCTAATAATCATTATAGAGTTGAGATGAAATTGAGGCGAAACAAAATGAACAATAAGGTGACAGTTAAGTCAAACGCAGGTTCTTTTCCTCATACATTTTCTAAGCATCCAGGCTACCAGGAAGTTTCGCTTGAAGTAACAGGTGAGATCAATCACGCATATACCTCAGCTGGAGAGTTGGGGGTTATGTTGGAGAGTTAGGGTTTATTTTTCAGTATGTCTCTTTAGGAAGTCATTTAAAATTTCAGACTTCTTCATGGCAAGATGATAATGATGGCTCTGTGCAATTGTTTGGTATCTCACCTGTGGCAAGGTTAAGCATCATGATGAGAACAGACCATAAACAAGCGCCATTGACTGCTGCAGGGGTGAGGAGAGGGATGAGGCGATGGGCTGTCCCAGCAGTGCAGGGACACAGCTTGCAAAAGGGGATGCTGCAATGACAATGGTGGCCTGACCTCAGAGCAGGTTTCCCAAAGGAAGCGTGGGATTTCTAATTCTGGGCAGAGTCCGAATGTAATGGGATGAGGATGGGCATGGGACAAACCTGCTTCTGTTGGCAGGAGCACAAGGAGACCTCCAGGGTTGCCTCACACATAAATTATAACTCCATGAGACCTTCTCTGATTCCCAGAGAATTTTGGAGGTGGAATAAAAAATAGCTTCAAGCTAGCTGAAGTTTCTGGACTTCATGTGGCTGGACTGAAAAAATTGAATAAGACCCCCTTTTGCAGATACCCACATGAAAAGAATTGGATCACACTTACACCTCCTGGTGCCAGAAATTTAGGTATGCTTTGGTTTTCCCCGAGTGTTCGCTTCATTTTTTAAAAGGAAGTAAAGTATGGTTGTGAGAAAAGTAAAAATAATTAAAAAATAACCCTTTTTGGAATAATGAACAGTCTCAGATTTCTAAAATTGTCAGATGTCTTCCCCCCAAACAAATAGGCTTTGTAAGTTATCATCATTACTACACAGCCACAATTGTTTTTACTATTGTCTCTTGAAAGAATAATTTCTTCTCTAACTTCAATCTGTCCTTGGCTTCAGTTTATCACTCCTTTCCACACACACATGTAAGTCAAAAGAGGCAAAAAGAAAAGCTATATTTCAGAGATTCCTTTCTTTTCTAGTCTTAAAGTTTTTTACATTCATTGTTTTAAAAAGCTGGATTCAAGTAATGTGAACTCAATTTGAGCATGTTTAAGGCCATTGGGAGGCTCTGGGGTTGAAGTAAGGTAAGCATCCTTCAACTACTTTGACATAGTTCTGGCTAAAGAAAAATCTGCCAGAGTGGCTATGAAGTGCTAGAAGGACCTGGTTACTGGTTAAAATATAAGTGCCAATTTTGATGTGTTTCAAGGCAGTCCTGCCTGTATGGGTTCATACCAGAATAATTACAGTATACTCAGTTGTGTTTCAGTGACGTGAAAGCAGATAAGAAACATCTGTTAAACGACTAAAGCTCTCATCTTTCTGCAGTCGTCAGTTTGTGTAGCTGGTCTGGATATTCTATTATGACTAAAAGATTATAACTGGGGATAGTTACTTTGTTTTCTGACTATTTGAAAAAAAAAAAAAAAGCATACAAGGATTTTTTTAAAACCCTCCTTTCAAAGTGGTACTTCTCAGCAAAGATATCTTAAGGTTTCGTACTCTCTAAGAAATACAGATAGAGCAGAGCCCTAAATAGTTATGCTGTGCAGTCCTATTCCCTCTCCCACTCCCTTTGTGGCTTAATAAATCTGGATTTCTCTTCTGGATCATAAAACAGGTTAGCAGAGAGGCAGAGAGCCTCTCAATTCTCAGTTTAAATCCTAGTGGTAGACAAACTTCCCAGGGTAAGGTGGGCATCAGCCCAAAGGTGCTAATACACATAATGGGACAAACAGGGGTCCCCTGTGCTCTCAAAATACAAATTTCTCTCCAAATTAGCTTAAACCTCTCCATGCCCCAGAACTTCTGATAAGACTCTCTATAGACAGACAGAAGTGGCCTCATGTTCACAAACCCCCCTCATGGGGGACTTCAACCACCCCGATATCTGTTGGAGAGACAACACAGACAGGGCATAAGCAATTCAGGAAGTTCCTGGAATGCCGTGATGATAACTTTCACCTCCAAGTGACAGAGAAGCCAAGATGGAGAGGTGCTATGCTGGATCTTGTTCTCACCACCAAGAAGGGACAGGTGAGAAATATGAAGCTCAAGGGCAGATTGGGCTGCATTGACCACGAAACAGTGGAGTTCAAGTTTCAGGGAACAGCAAGGAGGGTGCACAGCAAGCTCACTACCCTGGACATAAGAGAGCAGACTTTGGCCTCTTCAGGGATCTGTTTGACAGACTAACATGGGATAAAGCTCCGGAAGAAAGAGGTGCCCAAGAAAGCTGGTTGATATTTAAGAATCACCTCCTCTAAGCTCAGGAGCAATGCATCCCAACAAAGAAGAAAATGCCAGGAGGCCTGTGTGGATGAACAAGTTGCTCCTGAGCAAACTCAAACATGAAAAGAAAGCCTACAGAGAGTATCAGCAAGGACACTGGCCTGTGAGGAATACAAAGAGATTGTTCAAGCACCCAGGGATCACATTAGGAAAGCTAAAGCCCTGATGGGATTAAATATGGTCAGGGACATGAAGGACAACAGAAAAGCTTCTACAGATATGTCAGGGATAAAAGGAAGACTAGGGAAAATGTGGGGCCTCTCTAGAAGAAAACGGGAGTCCTGATCACCTGAGACATGGAGAAGGTTGAGGTACTCAATGACTTTTTTGCGTCAGCCTTCACGGGCAAGTGCTCCAGCCTGAGACACAGAAGGCAAAAGCAGGGATTGGGAGGAGGAATAACCACCCACTGTAGGAAAGCATCAGGCTTGAGAGCACCTAAGGAACCTGAAGCTGCACAAGTCCATGGGATCTGATGAGACATCTGGCAGAAGAGGGAGCTGAGCCATTATCCACCTTATTTGAGAAGTTGTGGCAGACTGGTGAAGTTCCTAGCGACTGGAAAAGCGGAAACATATCCCCCATTTTTAAAAAGGGAAAAAATAAAGAAGACCTGGGCAATGATAAGCCAGTCAGTCTTACCTCTGTCCCTGGTGAGATAATGGAGCAGGATCATCCTGCAAACTATGCTAAGGCACATGAAAAACAAGGAGGTGATTGGTGACAGTCAACATGGCTTCACTAAATCATGTCTGACAGATATGGTAGCCTTCTATGACGGAGCCATAAAGCATTGGTGGATAAGGAAAGAGTAACAGATATCATCTTCACTGTCCCACATCTCTAAACTAGGTTTTGGGAAATACTGCGCTGACCCTGTAAGGAATGGAGACTGTATGACATCATCAAACTTTTTTGTGTGTTTGACTGAGTTGCCATTTGGTTTAAGGATTAATTTACTTGAAAATCCTAAAGGGAATCATGGCAAAGAAGTAACAAGATTCCTTCATTGGCAAAAGTTATCTCTGTTTTTCCACAATGTTGTATATATAGAGAGAAAGACAGATACACCTATTAAAATTTTCTGACAGCAATTATTATAAGAAAAGAATAAATTGAGGATAACAATGTAACTGTGGAACTATAAAATTAGAATTTATTTATAGAAGAGTTAGTTTCAGCTAAAACCATACTCTAACAAAATCTCCTAACGTAAAAAGGCTTTCCTTTCCTTTAGAGTAGAGATGTAATTATGTCAGAGATTGTGTTCATGAACTGCAGTCTTTAGGAAGCAAATGTTAACAAAAATAGGTCCCTAATATTTATACCACTCCAGAACTAAAATAACTGTGGAAAATGGATTTATTGTAATAGTTAAAGTAACTGCAGTGAAGTGATTTTTCATCCAATTAGGAGGTTTTGTGCTGTTTATTTTATTACCATCGGCCACCAAACAGAGCTACAGTAAACAATTATAGAAATTCTGTTCAACTAACTACAGAGGCAGCCAGATCTTGGAAGAAATGCTTCTACCCTGGAGTTCATTTGAAATAGTAAACATCTCTGTTAAAACAGGCCTGCACAACTGCTGCCTATCTGAACAAGTTAATAAAAAAAGTTGTTGTTCATAGGTTGAACCTTCTGTTCAACTATTCAATCAAAATAAATTTTTATCTTTCTCCAGAAACCAAATCATTTTGACAGATACTGCAGACAGTGTATTTGGACTGTGGACAGGGTGTTCGGTGTAAGGTGAATTTTGACCACTTCTCTGATTTTAAACTACAGAAGCTGGTAGCACTTCCAATTCCCATGGACATGGCAAGCCCCATTTGTAGGCATATAGCCAAGAAACCATTAAGGGGTGAAGTTGAAACTCTGTCTTGTTAAAAACACAACAAAATTGACCTTGTATTATATGAAGGGAAAAGCATTATTTTGGCATTAGGGACTGGAGCGGGGGGAGGTTAGGAGAACTCTTCTAAATTGCCTCATATTAGAGTAAGCAAACCTGTTCAGTCTCAAAAAATGGGGCTTCAAAGCATTTTTATACTTTTTCCCACACCAAGGGCCTTTCCAATGACGCATCTGATTGCAAGGTAGACAAATACTCCTCCTGCCTTCAACAGAGAGCCCCAGTGGCCTGGAGGTACTACATGGGCACTCTGTGCCCACCAACGTCCGTACTTTGCAGTGATTCGCAGGAGAGGGGATATGGCTTTCACTGTCAGCAACAAGGGAATTCAGCTTTTAGATCCTGTACTACCCTGGATTCTCTCCTACTTCAGATTTTAACGCTTGGAAGGTTTCACTTGATTAACTCTGAATCTCACACAGACCGTCAATAGCTGAGCCACATTTTTGTCCTACATCCTTAGCCATAAAGCCACCGGCCTCATTCTTAGGAGCCTTTGCAACATGTGTTGCCAAAACCTTGCTCACATTCAGCTCTGACTTTTAGTGGTCTAGTATTTGCTGGGCTGCTCTGCCTAAAACAATGGGCAGCAGCTGCTGCTGCCTTATTTTCAGTCAGATATGTAACTAGGGAAAAATGAACTCACTGGTGGTAAAGTCATTTTGTCAGAGGTCTAATTGGCATCAGCAACTTGAAAACTGTAGGTAATACAGCATAAACACTTGCAATAAACTATTTCCATTAGATATTTTTCCAATATGAATAAAATTGTCTGAAATTATCAGAAACGCTGTAGCTTCCAGAACCTTTATGAGGTAACTAAACGTGCTGTTTTACACAGTGTTATTTTAGAATGAAAATTACTCTGACATTTCACAAAAATGAAGCAAATCCATTGAATACTGGTTGTCTGTGGGTAAATTCAAGCTCTTATGCTTGTGGGATCAACTCAGACACTGCAGACACAGGATTAACCCAGATTTTTTTTTCAAAGGTTTCTTCACAGCAGATTTTAATGCACACTGATATGAAATCCTTACACTCTACACAGACATCAACAGCCTCACAGCATTTTGAGTAAATACAGGGGCTTCCTAGGAAAGCTGGTCTTTTTGGCCTGGATTTATGTCTTGCACAGAATTAGATGAAATCCACATAATTCAGGAAATAATTCATGTTCTACCTAGCACTCTGAAGGAAAATAGATGCACTTATATTGACCTCTGTGTGTCAGATTGAGGGGCCATATCAGACTGGGGGATTATATTCATATTAGACTTGGAGCCCCTGAATTGGAGAGGCTCAGGACAAGCAGGGTGAGGTGAGTGAGAGCCTTGGGCAGGTGGGAGGATACACAGCTTTGCAAATGAACAAATTAGCCTGGCAGGTCAAATACCATTTTGGTCAGCACTCCACTAAGCAAGCAGAACGGTGAATGATGCATTAAAAGAAAATACAGTTTGCTTAGTCTGTCTGCATAGAGAAACAGAAACACTACCAGCCAGTGCTGCTACATTCCTTTTTTTAATTTTATTTTTTTTAGGAAGGTCCTAGCAGCAATGAATATGAACTCTGCAATCCCACCTGGACCTCTGCTATCACCTTATTTATGTCTCCCAACAGACAGTTGTTTGGTGGTACAGGCAGCTCCTGGAGCAGCAGTAATCATGACCATTTTGTAAAAGCAGCACAATTGTCCTTTGGTGACAAGTGATGCCACTGAACACAGAGGTAGGGAAGATCCTATCAGATCTTGTTGCTCATCCTTGCACTCAGCATTACAGACCTTAAGTCTGACTGTGCTTTAAGCTGAAAAAGCTGCCATTTTAAATCTCTGTGCCCTTAAATTTCTGTGCCTTGATCTCCCCTTAGCTTCCTGTATGATTATTGCTCTTGCTCCAGCCTGTGGGCTAAAAAATGAAGGGAAACAGCTATTTTTCAAGTGTGTCACTGAAGAAATCCATGCAGCAAAAATGAACCTCCACTAGTGGCAATCAGCATAGCAGGGCTGAAGGCAATGCCAGTCTACATCAGCCAGGGGCTGATCCCACTGCACCACTTCGAGGGTTTTTACTTTTTCTTATGCATGATGATAAAATTCATTTTAGCAACAGCTACATCAAAACAAATCAGATGAATCAGGGAATTGACAGAACTGGCTTTCCAAAAGGCTCTTCTTAAAGAATTTCATGAAGAATCATAATTCAGTTTGCTTGGAAACAGTTAACATGATAAAGGAAGTCATCAGTTTGTAGCAAAAAGAAAAAAACCAAACATTATTAAGGTGCTGGAACAGCATCTTATTGCCCTGCTGCATCACCCTATAGTCATCAGAAAAAATGTGCCTTGCCTGTTGTCAATGGCAGCCTGAACAAAATGGCAAATCCTGTTACCCCACTGAAATGCAATCACATCTTTTATTGGAAACACCAAAGACAATATGTGACATTCACAGACTGAGGGTAAACCTGATGGGGCATTTGTGTAGGCTGACATCAATTACTTGGGTTTAACTGCATCATATTTACCAGAAAAGGGGGAATAGTTTGCAAAACATGAAGCAGGGTCTCGGAGATGCAGGAGAAAGATCCTGTCTGTAGCATAACTTGAAGTCTGGTCTTCAAGTGCATGTGTGGGCAGAGATATTCTGTGCATCATCTCCCCATGCAGATGCACTGCTCACACACACATATATTATTCCACAAGCAACCTAAATATCTTAATTTTAAAAACACAGCTCAGCTCTCTTGCTGCAAGGATAAACTGTCCAGTTCTGATCATCTTTCTCAGGTATTTTAATCACTGAAATTCCTCAGGCTCCCCTACTGAACTAATCTAAGATCTGACCAAAAATTGCTTTCAAGTTACAAAAGATCACATGTATGTTTTTGTTCTTATCTTTCCTATGCACAAATATGCTACTGACAGGAGGGATAAATGATAGAAATGGCAAGGATGGCTTTCAAACGATGCTATATGCAGCTGTCATGGAGACCAACAGGAACTGGGGTTGCTCAGCACCTTCTTAAATATCAAGGTGCCTCTCCATGTAGACACACACATAAGCATCAACACCTTCCCTGCATGTACATACATGCCCATTTTATTATGCCATGTATGCATAATAACTTCATCCTACATTTAAATCTTTATGCACATACAGAGATGGGTGCTAACTAACACTCCTGCAACACACACACACACACACACACACACACACACACACAATCTAACGACAGGCACCAGAGAAATCCAATGCAGCTCTGCAGACAGAAAGTGCTCGCTGAAGCCATGCAGTGCACACCCAATCCACAGCGATTGGTGTCTTACCATTATGTATAATAAATAACAGTGTTTAATAATAACAGCACAGCTGTGCTGCCTGCACTCACACCCTCCCGACTCCATGCTCCTAAACCATTTAAACAACGTGGTCCTGTACATGAAACACAGAATGAAAAGCAGGCAGGACATGATCACTGCAAGAGATAGGTTTCGGCAGTGAATGCTGCTTCATGTCAGAGCAGCTTTTCCCAGCTTTCAGACGTGTGATCTGCATGTCTAATAATGAACAGATTTAGTCAATCCATCATTTCTGGCATCAGTCCCTTACCTTGAAATGCTGCAGCTGAAGTATCTGGTCCTCAAGCTGTTGTCTCTTGCCTTCTATTTCTGTCTGCCTTTTCCTTTTCTCCTTGGAAAAATTATTTGAGAGAAAGAGAAGAGAGAGAGAGAGAGAGAGAGAGATATCTTGTCAGAGAAGCAGAGGCTTTAAGGGTAGCAGATTCGTAACAGCATTTAAGCAGTCAAATGCATCTGTACAGATGTCACCAGTCCCATTTCACCTGCTCTTCTGCCTGCTGGTATGCAAACAGCAGTGTTCTGGGAAGACGCCAGCCCCAGACGAGCCGGTTGCTTGCCAGCAGGAGAAATTCTGCTCGCTTGCTCCCAGCAGCCGGAGCAGCAACAGAGTGCACAGTCCCAGAGGAGGGGAGAAAACAGGCATAACAGCTGAGAGAGAAGTTAAAGGGACAAAGATGTGATTTTGCTTTTGAGATGCTGGGCCAAAAACATGGATAGCGTGGTGCAATTGTGCGACAGTAAGGTGTCACAAAAGCAGTGGGTGGCATCACAGAGGAAGGGAGCCAGTTGCAACCTCATTTTTCCCCAGCAAGGCTGGTGGTAAGGCTTTCTCTGGGCTCAATGGGAAGATGTTTAAGCCAGACTGCACAGGATTTACCTGCAAAGTATATGGGATCAGTAGCTGGCTGTGTTTAAAATTCAAGCCACCAGCACACACTAGCAGCTGGCCCTTACCAGGTCCAAGAAGCTGGACTGACCAAGTGGCACCAAGGACAGCACAGTCATTTCCTCAGCTGAGGGTTTTCATGGTCCTGTTCTTGAGCACAGCACTCACCTGTGCCCAGGCTGCTCCCTTCAGTAGGCAGCAAACTCTCCCAGGCATTTCAAGAGGAGAACAAACTGCTTTCCCACCCTTCAACACCTTCCTCTTACAAAGGATCAACTGTTTGCCTTTGTCAGTCTTCTGTACCTTGTGGGGAGCGTTTCTTCTCACCCATTCATCCCCATCCTGGATCAGGTTCCCTCTTCTGAAGGTCTTTTCTCATTTTAGATTTTGTAGCCAAGATGGACTAACAAATGAAGGCAGTCAATAAGCATACCAGCCTCTGTTTTTACTAGAACAATATTTTTCATTCCCTACCTGCAAAAGCTTTTTTAAAAATTTAAATATTTCAGTAGCTGTAAGGTTGTGTTTGAAGACATTTAGGGAATCCTTAAATCCCCAAAGGAATTTTTTTTTCTCATTTCTAGGTGCCCTACTAATGCTCTGGGAAATCTCTGCTTTCCAGGGATTTCAAACCTTCATGTCTTTTCCTCAAGGAGTATATGATAAGAGGCTGCCTATGCAGAAATTAATTTTTCTTATTTTGGACATCAAACCAGGACATCAAAATGTTGAGGGAAAATGTTACATTTACAAGGAAGATCTGAATTTTTTTTTTAATTATTATTCAGTGTCAGGCTTACTCAAAACAAGGAGGTAGGTGACTGCCTGGACCACTTCTGCCAAAGAGTTAGACATCAGAATGGCGATGAGAAGGTTGGTGTAATGTACCCAGAAGAGGTGAAGTAGTCAAATGATGCTTATGTCAAGCAGTTCTGTAATACACTGCACACTCTTTCATGCTAATTATTCATGTATACCTATGTCTACACCACACATGCATGCACACATACTCCCCATTGTCTGAAGTATGCAAGAATGTTACTGTTGAACAAAAACAACAGAATCACAGAATGGCTTGGGTTGGAAGGGACCTTAAAGATCATCTAGCTCCACCCACCCTGCCAGGGGCAGGGACACCTTTCCCTAGACCAGGCTGCTCAGAGTACCATCCAACCTGGCCTTGAACACTTCCAGGGATGAGGCATCCACAATTCCTCTGGGCAACCTGTTCCAGTGCCTCACCACCCTCACAGTAAAGAATTTCTTTCAAATACCTAATCTAAACCTACTCTCATTCAGTTTGAATCCATTCCCCCTTGTTTCTTCTACTCAGGTAAAAAATCCCTCTGCATGTTTCTTGTAGACTCCCTTCAGGTACTGGAAGGCTGCAATCAGGTCACCACAAAACCTTCTCTCCTCCAGGCTGGACAGACCCAATTCTCTCAGTCTTTCCTTGTAGGAGAGGTGCTCCATCCCTCTAATCATCTTGATGTCCCTCCTCTTGGTCTGCTGAAGTTGTTTTTGAATATGAAAATTAGCTTTTTGGATAACTAAAATGTCACAAGTGGTGCTGCTCTTGACATCTCACTGGTCTGTGCACACAGAAGATAGTTTGTATTTACACACATACAAGCATACAGAATTTATGCACGTACTTTAAAAATCCTTCCTTATACAAAACTGATAGTCTGTGGGTCATCCCTCCTATCACTCCTCCAATTCACATCATCCCTTTGCATTTTTGAATGAAGTAGGATATTGAATGGTTCAGTGGTTAAAAACCCCAACATTATTCAGGGAAATCTCTTGCCATTTTCTTCATTCTGCAAAGTACACTGTTAGTGTACTCTGGAGTCTGAAAACCAGAATTCGTTCTTTGCTATTTCCTCAAATAGCTGGTTGTCCACAGACTGGAAAAAAGTAGTTCTAAAAGATGTTCCAGTTAATGGTCTAATATTCTCAGAATAGGGATAATTTTGCCCTTTTGTGCCAAGCTGGCAGGATGACAAAATATTGGATTACAAATATGTAGGCATTAGCACCCCACATTTGACATTCCACAGGCCAGCACAAGGCATGTACATTTTCACAGTTAACTGATCAACATTTGTAAGTGTGTGCGTGTATATATATATGTGTGTGTGTGTATATATGTATGTATGTATGTATGTGTATGAAAAACCTTTTCTCTGAGGTAGTAATGAAGAATGGTTTGCCCCAGTGATAATACTGGACCAATCAATAGTCCACGTGCGCCCTACGGAAACTACATATCCACAGAAATGGAAGAGAAGGTAGTGAAGATAGTGTAGAAGGTAAGTAGCCATGATCTGAGCCACGAGGAAGCAGGGGGCCAGTGAGCCCCTCTGGGGGGCCCCCAGACCCCAGACCCCAGGCCCCCAGACCCCAGATCCCAGCCGAGGCTACGGGAGACCCAGTATAGTGTCAAAGCTGGACCGGGTCCCGTAATCAAGAGCTGGAAAAGTTTCCTTACTGTCAGCAGCAGCAAAAGACATTGAAAGTGGCAGCAGAGCAGCCCTGAACAGAGACAGCGATGGTTAAAAGCCAAAAAGATAGCCAGTAGCAGCGAGAAAATGTGAAGCCGGCTGAAAGACGCAGAGATGTTCCTGCAGGAGGGAGAGCTGGCAACAAAACAGAGGTAAACTCAACAGAGCTGGTTTGGGGTAAGACTGTATTATTTTCCCCAGAGACTTTCTGAAGAGGAGGGGTGGACTTCCAAAGCCTTAGGGAGTCCCGAAATGCAGCAGCAGCTAGACAGAGAGAGAGGGAGAAAGGAGCTGAAAACCCGGAGCTGTCCTGACAGCTGAGCCAGGACGGAATGCAGAGGAGGTGGCCGTGCCCTCTGCTGCTGCTGTTGCTGTTTCTATCAAGCTGTCGAGCTGGGACAGAGCAAAAGAGCGTTGGTAAGACTGAACTGAAAGCTGCCTTCAATGTTCTAACCCAAGAGGAGTGAAGATCTACAAGGAAATCCCCCGAAGGCTCAGGCTCGGGGTTGAGCTTTCCACAAAGTAAGAACAAAATCCTGACTGCCGTACGTAAATCTGCTGCTTCAGGAAAATGAAGGACACTAACCAGTGCCACAAAAACTGAATTGAAGGAACTGTGGCCTGAGAAGTGATAGACTTTTCTCTTTTCTTCTTGGACTTCTATTGAAGAAGAGGAGAAATTTAATTTAATGTAAATATATGTGTGGGTGTAAATAAACCTTTGTAAATACTTTCCCCTTCCCCCAATAACGAATGGTCGTGTTTTGTCTGAAAACTCTCCACATGGGGTGAAAAAGATATCAAGTCCATACCATCACTAAACCCTCTCACAGGGACAAACTGTGGGATGGGGGCTTAAACTTAAAAATTAGATTCTTGGGAGTTTCAAACCACCACAATATGTATGTATGTATGTATGTATTCTACCTTTCACAAAAACCTACTCACTAAACATACAATGGAAACCACCACAATACCTCCTCTGGCTGGTTGTGTCATGCTGTATAATGGATGTGACAAGACAGCCTTATAAAAGATAGATGGAAATTTCTTTTCTTTTTGAGAAAAGGGAAGCACTTAGAGTATTTTCCCTGTAGGCAGCAACACAGCAGGCACTAAAATACTTGAACTACTTACTAACTAGTGGGTTTCTGTGGAGTTAAATTGGAATATTGCTCATGTTTCCATTTCACTGGCATTCAGTCAGTCTGAGTGTATGCCTCTACCCTCTGATTTTGTACCAAATTATGGCTGAGGAATATTACAGAATATGACAACAAAAGTACTTTCCTCCCCCCCCTAAAGATTATGTGAATCAGCTATCAGGACATTTCACTTTCAGGTCACTATATCACATTCAATTTAGGTTTCTCCCAGTCACTGAAGGTTGGAACTATATGTGTACCTGGTTTGTATGGGTGGGTTCTAGAAAAGCGTGGTAGAAGATTGGACTGGATCACAAAAATCCCACCAAAAAAAGCATGACAAGGATTTTAGAAGTTCAGGAAATGAAACCAGCCCCCACTCAAGCAGAACTTCACTGAAAACGTTGGGATATAAAGCACTTTTGAGCATTTGTTAAAGCACTTTTCTACGTGTAAATCAGTAAATGTTCCTCATTACTCTGTTCATCTACTTATAGATAATTTTTTTTCCAGGTATGCCTGCTGAGTTATGAATTTCTAAGGGTCCTGTCACAAATAAAGTGCTTGCTTTAAACAAATAAGTTTGCTTGAGGACTACAGAAACTGGGTTGAAGAGAGGTGGAAAAGACTGAAATCAGTTTTACTGTTACTGTTATGTTTAAAGGAAAGGATTTGTACCTGTCTGAAGTGTGCTGCTTTTGTAAGAATACAGATGGTCATCATAGTTACCTTTCCCAAATGGTAGAAGAGTACCACTTGGGAGGTATTTTCAGGGCACCTTGAATATTTGAGACATCAGTGAGTAAAATAAGATTTAAAGTTTGCACCCCTCCCTTCATCAGACTTACAAGGAAAATTGGAAACTGAAAATACTTTCTTTTTTTTTACTCAGACCTACATGATGGGAAAAGAACACAGGTCAAGCAGCAAGGTGACTCACATCTTGGAAAAATGAGATTTGTATTCAGGCATTCACACACGGATGTGCAAAAGGTGTGCAACACCTTTTCCAAGAAGCTTGATTCTGCAAAGGATGAAATTCTTAGCACAAAAGTTGGCCATTACCACTTTCCCATTGCTAAAAGCCAAATATATCAGAAACTGAGTAAGACACCATGCACTTGGAAGAAAAAGAGGCACTGGGAGGACCAAACAGAGATTTGTAAAATCATGGAAATAGCCAGTGGACACCTACTGCTCACTCTGTCTATTCCTGTAAGGAAAAAAGGGGCATCAAGTGAAACTGGATGGGGCAGGTTTGAAGCCAAGACAATGGTCTGCTGTGGAAATCCATGTGTCAGGATGCTGTGGGTTCTATAAGGTAATGGGGACAATCCGAAGGAATACTGTGAGGGTTACTACAGAAACTGAAATTACATCTAGTTCAAGAAGCCCCTGAACCACAGATGATTTTAAGCGTGTTTGTTAGGTTTTTGTATGCTTGTCCTTCTCTCATGTTAACCCTAACAACCACTGACTTCTTTATCTGAATAGTGTGTTACATTGATCAAAATAACCTACAGTTTAGTATTACACTTGTCAAACTGCTACAGTCAAAAAACCCCAAACAACCACAAACCACCACCAACAACCACAAAAAAACCAAACTCAAAACAAGCACAAGATCTGAAAAACAAAAGTTACACCAAAATGCTTCTCTGCAGTCACAGAATACTTCAGTTTTCCACTACAAAATAATTTTTGTTGGAATCTGCCTGCAAAGCGTGGGAAGTGATACAGAGATTACTCAGCTCAAAAAGTCAGAACCATCTGTGGTGAAAAATATACACCTCTACCAATCCCTGGGGCAGTAAAGACTTGGTAAAACCCTTTGCTCCCCTTGCAGTGGCAGAAGCACCTGATTTCTTCAGTTTAAAGCCAGCTCAGACCTGTACAGAAAGCACACCATGGAGCAGCACAGAAGCTAAGCACTATTTGATTGAACTCACTCTGAAAGTACGTGCCTAAACCTGATGGCAAGCAAAGGTATGGTACAAGGATCCAAAATAAGATGGTGGAATAAAAGAAAACATTCCCAACTCAACAGAAAACCCAACAGGGTTCACATGAACCTTGAGGAGAAGGGTGGCACAACACTGGAGGAGCTACCGTCAGTAGTTTCAGTGAATCATTTCCCACTGGCTTCATCCTGCATGCCAGACAAGTGTCCTGCCTGCCATGGAGGAACGGATGGAAGAGGGTGAGTTCCTGCCTGTTGTGAAAATGCAAAATAAATGCACCCAAAAATGGCACAAATGGAGGAAAAATTATAGTCTGCTTCAAAGCAAGGAAAACAGTTATAAAGAACTGTCTTCAAAGAATCACATTAATTTCTTCAGCAAACAATTATTTTCTCCACTCTGCATAGTTGGCAGAAATTATTCCACCTGTATTTAAAACGCATGTATTTTTAGCGTAGGGAGTAAGGGAAAAAAAACCCAAGCAAAAGAAATGCTGATCCCTCATTATTCTGTTGCCAGTTCAGAGACACCCAGAACTCTGGGAGAAAAGGAGTATCTAGGTTCTGCAAACAATTTCAACCTGCAGTTCTCATAATCCCAAGAAACCACCGTCAGGAAAACCAAAACTTTCCCCGGGGGGGTCATTTAAATGACCATTTTCACTGTGGTGACTGCATATCTCTCATAAGTGAAATCAAATCTGTATGTTTGTTTCATCTTTTGCTGTACAGCAGCAATGGTTCATGGGAAAGAAAATATTAAGCAAAAACAGGATGCTATTTTTCTCCCTTTTTTCTTTTTTGTTTTGCTTTTCTCCCTTTTTTCCCCACTTTCTTCATTCACATCTGGTCAACTCTTTTATTTTCCTCTTGCGTTTGAAGAGCAGGAACCTCTCCTGAGAGCAACCATCTCTACCAGTTGCAATGATACAACCCAGTACTGGCAGCACTTTGCAAACTCCAGTTCTGAATACTATATGCTGTTGTGAACAGCATGAAATACAGATCACAACACTAGAAGAGGCAGGATGCAGAACTGAAGCAAAAACATTGATACATCAAAATAAACACACCTTGAAGAATGGTGGTGCCTGCTCCTTTTGGATCATCAATGCCCACTTTCTGCCAATTGTCCTGCATGACTATGCTCGGTGAAAATTTTGTTACGGGTAGCCACTCAGCCTCCATAATTGAAAGCTTGTCTGTTTTGAGCACTGAGAAATATATGTTGTTTCAGATTATGGGAAATGCCTCCTCCTGAAGCTCCTCTTCCACCCTGCTCCAAGCAGAACCAGAGCCTACACTTGTTTGTTTCCGAGATCCAACTTTGCTCTACAATTACACCATCAACACCACATAAATGTAAGCTACTGACTTTACTCCCTGAGGCACTTTCCTCCAAGACTTTTTCTGCCTCAGTTCCCTGAAATCCTGTGGCCACCTGGCTAAGCTTTGCTTCACTTAAAACACAAGCCAGGGACAAATTCCCTGCATATGTATACTGGAATCCAGTTTCTGAACCTAAGGAAACTGCACTCTATGCTCCTATGTGGCCTCTATAAGACTGGCACCCTTTTTCACTCACAGTCTCCCTCTGACAGAGGCTCATTTCCTAAAGCACAGATTCAGTGTTTCAAATGTCTTAAGTGCCTAGGACCTTGGTCACTCACCTTACTGGACTCCCTCCATAGCTGAACAAACAAAGCAAGTTGTACGTTGGAAAGTTCTACATGGGATGCAGGGATAGCACGACTACAGCCTGCTGCTGCAATGCTTGACATGTGTCTTCCATATACCTCCACGTCTTAGGACAAAGCTGTGGCCATTTCCGTCACTCCAAGCAAGAAGCAAATGTGTTATTGAGGAATGAATGACAGGAGTTCCCATTTGCACAGGTGCAGCAGATAAATGTCTGAGGGGAGCAAGTGAAACCCACTTAAAGAAAAGGACTGGGTTTAGCTCCCTTCCTTCATGCCTGCTTTTTCCACAGTTGAACACGCAGCAGGAAACAAAGCTGAGATTGGATACCAGGTGAACAATTAATGATCAGGTATGCCCTTCACTTTCTCTCTTGCAAAACTGGTTTAAAATGGAGATTGCTGTTGCAAGGGTTGATTCCCATTAAATAGACTGCTTGCCATAGCATTCAAGAATTGACTCGGAATGTTAGTTTTGGAAAGAGAACAGATATAATTCACTGAGGCAGAGTAAATCGAAGAGGCTGGAAGTTATGGAAATACTTTGTTTCTCATATATTGAACAGATTCCTTCTAAGGGTAAGGCAGAATCACTTGCAGTGAGGTGAACATTCAGGAGGAAGAAATAACATGAGCTCAGGCCAGACATACACTGTCTTTCACTGCAGCCTCGCATCCCTTTTGTCTAGTAGTGTGCGTCAGAGAAATTGCTTGCTTATGCACAAGGCAAGGGTAGTTTGAGACAGGTAAACAGATACAGTTCCCCACAACTGACTTAAGTGCTTCCAGTAAAGGAACAGACATTTCTGGTCTGCAGCCCCCTTTCTAGATGATTTTTGACACTTGCATGCAGAATAACAATTATTGCAAAATTCACTTGCTCCATTTCATCTAACAGTTAGGCTACTTTTGCACTGTGTCAAAAGATGGGTTTCTCCTGTGCTGACCTGCTAAAGCAGATAGAGTAGCTCTGCATCCACAGGTGCATTGCCCTCAACACAGTGTTCAAGTAAGAGAAGTGCAATAGTGATTCTGTCTGTTGGGGATATTAAAGGAGGAGTTCATCCACTTGGAGCCCCCATAAGAGTAACTCCTGCTCAGGGCTTCTGAATTATGAACATTTCATAACTGCCACAATCCCACTGCCAATGTCATACCTGAGACTATCCAAGTCAAAACAGTCCAAGAGGGGAATGGAGCCTCTTTGTTGAAGACAAAAATTCTCCCAATCCTCTAAAGGGCCGCAGCAAAAATTTCAGCTGCCTTGCAAGCTTTTAATTATAGCTCTCTGGTCACCGAAAGTAACCACCATGATGCACACAGACAATGACCACTTAATTAAAATCACCATGCATCTCAAACAACAAATAGAAGGATGGCACTGCTCCCAGAACAAGAGCCCTTACTGAAAAGTGATGAACACGGGAAGGAATTTCCTTTTTAAAAACTCCTTCATTAGCATTTTTGAAAGGGGATACAATGGAAAAATGCCTCATTGAGATGGTGAACCAAAATTATTTTAGGAGAAAACATGGTTCTTCTGATATCCCATGGGGAAATCCTCACTTTAATGGAACAATACCCATTTTGATACAACAAAAATTTTAGATGCAAGATTCTCCTTTCACTGAATGCTACTGGGTCACCTGAAGCAGTTTCTGGTCTAACACAATCCATGTGCCTTTTTGATTGGGCCACCACCGTAACGAGTCCTTGAAGTATGAAAACGTTTGGTTGACTTTTCTTCTTTCCTCCTATTTCTGAACTGAAACTGAACGTGGGCTGAAACACACAGATGCTGCTTCCCTTCAGTTGCCGAGAGGAAAAAAGCCACTTTCCTATACATTTACCATTTCATCATGGGTGTCAGGCTCTTAAATGGCTGATGAGAGGTGATGAGGGTCACTGAAGTCTGAGTATCTTTTCTGTGAGATGTAACAGTGAAGCAAAAGTTGACTTATAAATGCCAGATTCCCACTCTCTATTAATTCCCCATCAGCATGTCTTCCAAAGCTTCCAAGTTTTTACACTAACTCTGAAAATGTGTAAGAGCTCAGAGTCACCTGAGTCTAGAAGCAACGTTCTCCGTAACATCAAGTATTTCTGGAAAGTACTCAAGAGACTGTATAGAGCCCACTGCTAGTATAAATCATGAAATGGACGGATTTATCCATTAATCTGGATAATCTTTAATAACAGTAATAAATAACAGGCAGCTGCACCTCATTACCTAATGTCCACTGCAGCTAACCTCAAAGATGATGTGCATAGCTTGCTAGCACTGACCTTGTTATACTGCAGCCTAAGCTAGATGAAAAGTTCTATGTCTTCATCTAGCAAAGTGCCTTTCTTCCTAAAAATAAAGTGGAATTTTCTAGGTACTGTCACACAGAACATATTCTGAAACTTCTATTTTCTCTAGAAAATGAGCAAAATTCTGAAAGGGGCTACTTTTAAACAACTATTTTTGTTTTCCTGTATTTTTCTTAAAAACATATTTTGGATAAGGAATGTTAAACAAACTTTGATCTAAGTTTTTATTCACAAAAGTATACCACAAGGAGCTTTCTTTAGGCTGAATAGACTATTTGTAGAAAACTAGTTCATTAACTCTCCCTACTCTCATGTTGCTACTGACTGGTTTTGGTTTAAATCCATGCTTTTCAATGTATATCCTTTCACTGTTTGCTTCTGAAAAGGAGAAAGACAGGATTTGGTCTGTGTGGCTTAATTTAATCACATTTCCACAGCTTCAAACAAAAGTCTCTTGTTTAGTCTCATGCCCCATCCACTCCTTAAATATCTCTTCATGCTGCCAAAGAGGCTATTGTAAAGCCTGTGGAAACATCTCTGATTGCAGCTGCACGTGCAGAGGAACACCTATACAAGGCTTATCTAGAAATGAAAAATAAATCACAATAGTTTTAAGTCAAGGCATCCAGGTTGAAGCTGTGATTGCTTATGCTGGTTTCCCCCTAATCAAATTTCTGGTGAGGATCTCTATGCGTTATTTCTCACTCGGTGAGAACTTAGATCAGAATCACCAAGACTGGGATTTCAGCAGAACTTGTTAATCCATTTTAATTGCACATATGACATCTTCACCTCAAGAAACTTAAACTTCCTCAGGACACAGCATGTTAAGTGGGAAGAGGAAATTGGATTTTCTGCAGTGGAAAGGGAATGAACTGGTCTGGCTGGTCAGCACAGAGCAATGGCCAGGATCCATAGGGACAACCAGTGCTAACTCTCGTGCTTGAATCATATCCAGCTTTTTGCTTATTATTTTCAAAGTAATGGTACAGAAACCCAAATGAAGGAATTAATACATAGAGCTGGGTTTTGTGTTTTAATCCTTACAGTCTGACTGGATTAGCCAATTATTTCAGAGTCCCAGTGCCTCACATCCTCCCCTTGCTTGTGTGTGCGGCAGCTTGCCTGCTGACACTGAGGCTTTCGGTGCCGACCTGCATGGAACCATGCCAAATCTTCTCATTGCAGGGCTATGCTTGGCAGTTGTACTGTACAGGGCTCCTCTGCTGCTGAAAAGCACTTCTCGTCATTTGGGAGGTAAAAACTATCAGCTCAAAACCCTTTCTTTAAGCTTTTGTCCAGTGTTGGTCATGAGCTAAGGATACTCAAACTGTCTGATGCTCAGGGATCTGCTAACACAAGTGGCAGTTACCAGTGTGATTGAGTCCTAACTTCTACATTCAGGAAGAATGTAATTCTACATTCATGACTGGTTTTACAGAGAAAAGAAGGAGGAAGAGAACCTTCCCTACAAGCGCAGTGTGAAGCAATCAAAAGTCTGAGACTTGTCACCTTCTAGCTGCCAGTGTCCTTCCACTTTGGTGATGCTAATGAGACAATACACCAGTTCACAAATCACCATTCTGGCTAAGTTTTCCTTTCTTTCTAAAGAGGGTGTAGGGGGCTGGGTTCCTCTTGCTTTTTGACCAGCCTTGAAGATTCTATACATTTGCGCTTTGTGAAGACCCACATGGGCCTGAGAGGGTACTAGTGCCTCTGTTCAGTTAGTGGGTAACTCCCTGCTGAGTCATGGAGACTGATGGGGCTGTTGGATATGCCATTTCTGCCTCCTCCCCAGTTCATCAAGGGAATCACATTACTCCAACAAGAGACATAGACAGACCATGGATCATAAATGATGAACATGATCATGACTGGGAGAGTCGATACATTTATGTGCTTGGTAAAAAAAGTATGCTGTGATCCAGGTATGCTAAAAATCCTACCCAGCCTCAGCATTGGCATCTTGCCTTTACAGCACATAAAACAACTGGCTTCATCTTCAACCAGCTTACTTCTGGAAAGCTTATTTAATTTGACAGGTGTAGGATCACATGCCTTGATACTGAACCTTAGCAGTACTCTATGTCATTCCTTTAGGTCAGGCATCCCAATGCTTTCTGTGTGAATATGAACAGCTGAGACATTATGCTATGGATGGTCTAACAAATCCATCTGCTGGCCTTCTCCGTTCACCATCAAAGGCAAAGACCACCCTGATCCTGGTAACTCAGACAGACTCCGCTGCAGCTTTTCATCACTATCGCATCATCTCAAGTAAGGAGGAGACGGTGAGCACATGAAACCTGTGACATGTGCCTGCTTGTCTCTCCAGGGATGGATTGGCTGCAGATCCTCAAGGCAGAGGGCTCATGGCTGCAGGACACAGGCAGGATGCAGAGGAGTGCACAGTGTCAATCTGATGCACTGATGGGGGACACCTCACAGTCTGGATCTGTCTGCCTTGATGCTTGGGTCCAGAACCCAAATCCATGCACGGATGGCAAATTTCTGCCATCAAAGGTTTCCCCCCTTCAGAAAACTGACTGCATTCCTCCATGACTTGCATTCCTGATGTGAAGTGTATCTGGGAATTCACAGCTTCAAGGTCATCTCAGTGACCCATATGACTGCTGTGTAGTTTGTGCAAGTTTGTCTGCCCAGTTGCTCATGGTTTGGGGAGGATTGAAACAGCAAAGCCTGTACAGTTTGGAGGAATTTCATACTTAGCTGACACACGCACCTGAGAGGTTTATAAAACTGTGAAGCATTTGAAACAGCTTATTAAACAGCAATCAGAGCACAAAAAACCCCTAAAACCTGTAGATAGCAGAAGAAGCTTCAGTGTTGTGGGTTGATTCCTGCCTCTTCCTGCCTGCCTCCTCCAGCCACAGTAATGTGGCCTCTTCTACTGCCAACAAAATGCCACGCAGGTCCTGTTTAACTGTTCCTGTAGAACTCCTCCTCCAGTGTTCTGGAGGCATCTGCATAAAGGAGGTCTTACTATTTTACAATCCTAGATTTTGAAATCACTCCTCTCCTTCTTTCATGGGGCGTTCCTGTCAGTTCTGCTCTTCTGTTTCACTTGAAAATGCGTCTCTTCAGCAATTCCTCCTGTGAAGCTGAAGAGGGGAGAAGATGCAACTGGAGACAAGTCCCTTCCCAAAAGTCAAATTCTTTCTTCCTCATATTGTTACTCTATCCCGACATACAGAACACACAATTTTGCACACCTGAACAACCTTAAGGAAGGTCAGATCCCTCCCTGAGGCTGCCTTAGCAGGTTTAGAATTTTTCCTTAAGGCTTTATCCTTTTAGGGTGGGTAGCTTAGTCACATCCAAGGATTCAGACAACATAAAGTCATTGAATAGTCATCATCTACTGCTGTCTCTAGTGTGTTACTCTGTACATCCCCGTTAACAGTCCCTGGTGAAGGATCTTTTTTAATTCAGGTCTGTGTGAAATGTGTATTTCATTTTACTGAGCTCCTGGATTAAGGTGCAAAATACAGCTTGTGGATAGGCTGCAGTATTTTGTATGGTTTGTACGCTCTGATTTTATGCAGGAGCTTCTAGAAACTGGCTCCTAAGACTCCTAAGTTGGCTGCACCATCAAAGCCACAGTGTGGCAGAGCAGCAGTTTTCAAGGAGTGTATTCCACTGCCTTGACCTGCAGACTCTCTTTGGCCTGGAAGACATCATGACCAAGATCTCCAACCTTTTAAGTGGAAAGACCTTAAGAAACATGCTCAAAAGGCAAAAGATGTTCAAGTATGTTGGCCAAAAGTGATGCAATGCACCATGAAAATTCGAGCACCTGCCTCTCGTACCATAGCATGAAGTTACTTTGTCAGAATTCTACATGGTATTTGCTCCATACCTGTGCTAAACTAAATTAACCACCATCATCTATACTCTCTTCATGGTAATAAATTTGGAAGTAAAAAGCTAACTTGCTCTATAAACTACAATTATTGGGATCTGCCCTTGGTGGCCAGGCTGCTCCACAGTTTCTCAGTTGATGCTGACTTTGCCTTAGCAGAACTAACTGCCAGCTTATGAGCAGAGAGATAATTTCTGGAAACATTACTGACAAAGGTAGTCAAAGATACTCTATTACATTGGTACAGTGATTATAGTGTCTCTTCTTTTTAGCTAGAGGTAAAAGAGAGAGGTAGAGGGACATCAACAGCTTCTCAACTACCTAACGGGGGAATTTTCCAGAGTAAGGTGAGAACAAAAACTCATGTTTTTATTTGTTTCATACCCAAATAAAAACAGATTTGAAGAGAGGAAAAATACCACGTGTTTTTCACCTCTTTGGTTTTCCAAGAAAACTGCTGGCCCTCCACTGAACTACTCACATCTTTCATACAAATCTAATTTCAGTTTGATGGCTGTGCTGCTACCTGGAAAGCTGGACCACTGCAGAGCTCAAATACAGTTACAAGCAGGACACTGCCCACAACCAACTCACATGTCTTTGCAGGGACCTGCAGAAGAGGATGTAAAGCCAACACCCAAAGTCCACTTAGAAAAGACATACCTAATACTTTTTCAGGGATGGCAGGAGAGCCTGTGAAGAGTACTGGGAATTTATTTTCAGCTACAGAAGAGGGGTTGAAAAATTCCTCTCCTCTATCAGCACTTGTGTGATATGTAATCAGTTACCCCTCACAATAACGGAATTCGAGGGAGGTTTTTCATGGTCTGAATGTTAATGGACCAATCATCCTGCAGAGGCAGTAGCTGCCGAGCTCTATATGAAAACCAGTTCCCACAGCTCAAGTCAGCATCACATTTGGCTGCAAGTCCCCACACAGGAGGGGACCAGATAGTTCAAATGAGGAGAGGACTTAGAGGCTTTGGTAAGGTCAGGTTAGAAAGATATTTTAGTTTTTGCCCCTGGTTTGGCAAAGTAGGATTGGGTTCCAGACAGGATATAGAATATTAAAATATTCAATTTTTGTAAGATCATATAAAAGAAAAGTGCCTCCATCCTCAACCACTCCTGATGCTCACTGCTTTTTGTTTGATGACCTCTTTGTCTTTGGATCTCTCAGTCCATGGCAGAGGCAACACTACCTACCGTATCCAGACCGGGCTTCCAACTGGTCTGTCACCAGAGACAAGCAACTTTATTTAGACTGCAAGCTCTTTGTGGCAGACACAGTCTCTCTGTTCTGTAAATGCACAAAATCTAACAAAAAAAGGTACTAGTTGCTGTTTGGGGTTGTTATGTTATGACAGCAACAGTCTCATAGCCAGACCTAAGCGCTGTGCACAGGAGTTCTGTTCTGTGAAAACTATATGGATTCCCAAATCCTGAGCCTGAATTTTGTTTTTCATTAAACCCTTACTATATTTGGCAGTGCTATAGATGGACACACAAAATCAGGATGCTTTCTAGATGTCAGGCAAAAAGTGTCTTGAGGTGGTAGCTCACAAAAGCAGGGAGAAATTATTTTCCACATAGACCTACTCAGAATTTATAACTCATTCAAATGATTCAAGCTTTTTTTTTTTTTTCACTGAAGGACACTACTTTGACATACTATCAAGCTCTCAGTAAAACTATTAAAGAAAACTTCAAGTATATTAGCACTGGGATTTTCAAATGGCTTCACTCAATATCTTTAATAGCAACACAATAAGGTCACTGTTTGCACATCTGCAGTGCATGCTCTTTCACTGTACCAGAATAAACTTTACAGACAACATCACTGATTTGGCAAGCATCTGTCTCCAGTACCACTGAAATCATCAGCAATCCACCTTCGAAATGGATCGGCTTGCCTGCAAAATCACTGCTCTGCACAGGCCCTAGAAATAACAGATTTCCCCCATGAGAGCAGCTAAAATGTTAAAAATGACAAGCTGTATGACTGGCTACATACCACAAAGAAAAGGGGGCACAACACTAAGCTCTTACAGTAAGCTGTGTTTTGCTTGACACAGCATGCACAGCACCACTACAGTCAGATCATGGCAAGCCAGCTAGAAGTGACACCATTGAATTGCAAGCTCCTGTCCCTGAAATGCTGGGTGTTTCCTAAGTATTCCACTCAAGCAAGGACAAATTGACAGAAGTGTTCCAGCCTGTAGACAGTTCATGGTGAATTCACTGCCAAGCAGGCTGAGGTGAATGAGGCAGCCTGGAGGTGAGGGGCTACTGATCAGTACATGCCACTTTATCTATGCTCTCCAGAGTCTCCTGAAAATAATATGTACAAAACTCCCTGTTGCCAAGAAGGGGTGGGAAGAGGGAGACCTGTGTCCCCTTTTTTCAAGCGGACAGCCTACAGCAGTTTGCAAGATGGACACCTGAAGGACAGGATGCCACCCAGAGGGACCTGGACAAACTTGCAGGCCCATGGGAATCTCATAAGGTTTAATACAAGACCAAGTACAAGGTGCTGCAGCTGGGTCAGGGCAACCCCCAGTGTCAACACAGGCTGGGAGATGAACAGGTCGAGAGCAGCCCTCCTGAGAAGAACTTGAGGGTGCTGGTGGATGAGAGGCTGGGCATGAACTGTCAGTGTGCTCTCGCAGCTCAGAAAGCCAACTGTGTTTTAGGCTTCATCAAAGCAGAGTGGTCAGCAGGTTGAGGGAGGGGGTTCTGTCTCTCTACTCTGCTCTGGTGAGATCCCACATGCAGTGCTGCATCCCACTCTGGGGTCTCCAGCACAGGAAGGATACTGACCTCTAGGAGTGAGTCCAGAGGAGGCCACAAAGATCATCAGAGGGATGGAGCACCTCTCCTACAAGGAAAGACTGAGAGAATTGGGTCTGTCCAGCCTGGAGGAGAGAAGGCTTCAAGGTGACCTAATTGCAGCCTTCCAGTACCTGAAGGGAGTCTACAAGAAACATGCAGAGGGATTTTTTACCTGAGTAGGTAGAGAAGAAACAAGGGGGAATGAAACTGAAAGACAGTTAAAGTTTAGATTAGGTATTTGAAAGAAATTCTTTACTGTGAGGGTGGTGAGGCACTGGAACAGGTTGCCCAGATGAGTTGTGGATGCCTCATCCCTGGAAGTGTTCAAGGCCAGGTTGGATGGGGCTCTGAGCAGCCTGGTCTAGGGAAAGGTATCCCTGCTCCTGGCAGGGTGGATGGAGCTAGATGATCTTTAAGATCCCTTCCAACCCAAGCCATTCTATGACTCTATGGTTCTATGACTCTCATGACCATGGGTGGAGGTGGGGTGTACAACAATTAGTAACATCATAGGCTCTTTCATGATTATAATGTCTGAAGTGGCAAATTGCTGGATTCCACTAGAGGATGAAGTGTTGCATCTGCAGATGCTCACACTTTTTAAGTGGAGTTTCTGGTTTGGTAGGAAGAACAGCACTGCACCTTTTGCCACCCTCCAAACAACCCAAACTCAAACTGTCTTCCATTTAGCTTTCAGTAGCGAAAACAAAACCTAAATCAGCTTATTCCCCTGACTAGTGCTATGTAGACAAAAATGCAATTTGTAATTTAGGCTAGTACTAAATATCACTTGAAAGGAGAGTGTGAAGAGGACAAGAGTTTACATTTGCCAGGCACATAATAAGCATCATAGTATCTAGGAGCTCCTTCTGGAGATATCTCTACATAAAATTTGGCTCGTAATTCTGCTCTTGGGCAAAAAAACCCCAATGACTTAAATAAATCTCTTCCTGCTCACCCTTGTGGCGAGCAAAAGCACTCAAAATCACCATTGATGCATCACTTTTGTAGAAAGAAGGAAAAAATCCCAAATTCCAGAACAGAAAGTACACATCATAGAAGGAAGATTTTTAACGAAAGGCTAGGAAACCAATGTTTTTCCACCAGGTGCCTCCAGGCCCCAGATCTGCTCTGCTCTGTACTGTAGTAAGCATGAGCTCAGCAACACTAACAAAAAAAGCAAGACCTTTCCTAAAACATTTCTTTCTGTCCAAGCAATTCTACACAGCCATATACGCTTCCACCCTTATATCACCTCTTCCTCCAAAGCCTGTTAGACATGGTTGTCATGCTCCCTACTTGTAAAATAAAGGTAATTATTTAGCATAACTCTGCAAATCTTATACTCAGTGAACCATTTTGTCTGTAACAAATATGCAGAAGAGTTATAGGCAGCTGGAACACAAGAAGATCTTGGTTGCCACCCAGAGAGCATATAGTTTGCTCCCCATCATCTACTCCTTTCCTTCAGAAGCTTCAGTGGCAGAAAGCCAAGAGCCAAGAGCCAAGAGCAAATACAGAGCAACCCTTTGTTATAAATCACACCTTTACTTCAGTCTTTCATGAACGAATTACAGGAGACTGTTCTGGCACAGAGGCTGGTAGCAACAGCTGGACCCCATGTCCCTTCCCCGGAACAGGAGTATAATGCATTGCACAACTGGTCATTTAGCTCTAGAGCATACCTAGCCAGGCTGTTATCACACTGAAGGTAAAGGAATAAGGGATTGAGGGTTCTCTGTCTTTGTGCATGAGCTATTCCAGGATTGGGAAGTTGCAAATGGCTACAAGACCTGCTGAGAACCATGCTGAATTCCTTCTGTCACACAGCAGCATGGCCAAAGGAAAATACCCTGAGGTATCAACACTGCAGATAATTCGTGCTCTGAAGGGGAATCAGGGGGAGCATTTGAGCTCCTAAAATGGGAAACTTAAAAGAAATTCCAAGTCCTGGAGTCGTGATTTCTTTTCTGATTTGCCTTTGGAGCTGCATGATGCTATGCTGTTCCTTGCAGATAAGACTGTATTTCAAACTTAACAAATATAATACATCCATAAAAGCAACAAGCATAATTTCTTCTGAGTCCCTTCCCACATTATTATTCTTTAGGAGACAGTGTAATTAAATAGGTTGGAGTATAAAATAATGATACATAGAGTCTGCTTCCTGCTGTTGGTTTATCACTTCTACTATTTTTAGCACTCTTCTGAGTATTGGAAATACATCTTGATAAAGATACCATCTTCTAGGCAGGGATACAAATAGTGAATCATTCTACTCATGTTAATGTCACAAGAAACACCACATCTAAGCCAGAATGAGGCAAAGGTCTCTGCAATGCATGTTTTCTGTTTGTTACCAACAATTTATTCTTTGTGTGAGACAATCAAGGGATCAGGCCATGCATATCACACTTCAATCCCATTGCCAGGATTTATGCCTCAATATTGTTCTTTACTGGAAGATGCCTGTTTGTTTGCCTGTAGCTAGCTGTGGTCAGAGCTGGGTATTCTATAGATCATGTGGCTCACACTCCTCCTGGAAGTAATTTTGTGAGCTGCAATTTTCAGCAGCAATCTCAAAGAAAAATTTCCACAGGCAAAAAAAATCCCAGTCCTGCTCTGCTCAGCTTAATAGATGTCTATTTTAAGTTAAGGTTTTTGTGTTTGAGGGCCTCCAAGTTTTAGAAACGGTAAGATGAGGGATACAAGAGCACTTCAGAAAACAAAAGTTTCTGTTTAGACAAAAAGACTGTCAAATACACTTGGATTAAAAATAGCTGCTTTATGGCTCACATCTCAAAACCATATTTTTCTTGAACCTATACCTCCACCTAGTTTTTAGCAACCCCTTACCCTAATCAAGCTCACTGACTGAAGAAAAATTCCCATGGACAAAGACACATTGCCCTTGAAGACAAGCATGAGAGAACAGCAAATGAAGAAATGATCAAGACATTGCAGATTTCAAAGCACCTGTCCATTTTCCCAATGGCTCTCAGTATAATTCCTTTACTTAAACTAAAATTCGTTTTTGGTATTTATCCGAGTAACACAATTCGGGGCAATGCTTCCTGTGTAGCCTGAAGTTTACTGCTTTCTTTTTCCTTACATGAATAAGGTCTTATCATTTTTTGTTGGCTTTCCCCCCCGCCCCCAGCAGTATCAGCTGGTCTAATAAACTTTGTCTCATTTCCTTCTGTCATGTGGATGCATGCACATGTGTTCATGAACAGATACACAAAAGATGTCAGAAAAGTCCTTTTGCTAAAATGCAGAATTACTGTCCACCTATAGCACACTGCAGCATCCTCTTCTTTTTCCCCTTTTTCATACAAGTGGAATTAATCCCTGATAATCTGCTTTAAACGCTGAAGAAAATGACTAACAGTCTGCAACAAAGGACAGCTGTGTTGACTTCTGAGTACCCACCTTTGCTCAGAGACCAATGAAGTGAACTAAATACAGTCAAGGACTGAACCTCCTCTTGCAAATGGGCCTGTACTCACAGTGTATAAAATAATAATAAAATACAGACCTCTAAAACTCAAGGTTTATAGTTTTTTGATCATGTGTTTTCAGCATGGCCCTACTTCGGCTGAAAATGCAATGCATTAGTGTTCCTTGAGGACACTGAAGGGTGTTATGGCATTCTTTATGGGCCACCGGATGGCACTAGTATCCAAAACACCACTGCCAGCCCAGCATTTTTTTGGCCAAGAAAAAGACACTGACTTTTAAAAATTAAAACACTCAAAATTGCAGCCTCTTGGCAGCCTGCAACAGTAGTTCCATGTCTGACAAAATTGTGTAGGTCAGAGGAAAAGTGACGCAAACCAATGCAAAATACGTCACTTCATTGTTTGCTGTAGCTGCACACCAGAAATTTGGGCTGCACACCAAAGATTTGTGGCCATAATGCTGTACTTGAAAAGTCACTTAGGAAATGGATTAATTCTGCTATATGTTGAATGCATGCAACTCCCTATGTGTTGGGTTAGGGAGGAAGGAATAAATGAAAGTAGTATGTCACTATCTCCTTTTCATATATGCATTAGAAATGGTCCATTTCTATATTAGTACTTGCATCAAACCCTGTGGGTTTTTTGGTAAACAAAGATGACATTGTCATGTGGGCAAATTATGCTCAACTAAAGTGAGAGAAGCAGCCTGCTGCTGCCCATGCTCCAAATGGTGTTGATGGAAATGTTCATAGCAAACCATCTCACTGATTTGAAACATCAGGCTCTATACTTTCACTTCAGTACCTTGCCTTAGAAGAGGTGCTTGTTGTCTGACTCAGCTTTGTCCTCGATTTAAGAATAAAATGGGAAATGTGGATTTTTAAATTTGTTTTTTCCCATGAAATATTGGAGACTCACTGGAGATACTAGACTTGGGACACGTCTCTTCAATGATCAATACAGAATCTCTGGGTGGCCGATAGAAAAAACTTTAAATGTGGAGTCTGATGAGCAGTCATGGCCAAGTAGCAAACTTGGTTCAGTATGTCAACAGATTAGGGCCTCTGCTGAGTGCTTAAAGCTCTGAGAGAAATCCATTCTTTCCAATGAAACTGGAGCCAGGGCAGCAACGTGCCATCTCTTGGTACTCACTCAACAGGAATCATTCTTCACTTTCCTTCATATGACAAATAGGGAAAGCTGTCTTACATTTAACATTATCAGGACAGATTTTAAGTCCAAAGAATGCCACTATTAAAAGTGACAACCTGTCTTTTAGCAACTGCTTTGCCTATAAAGACCCAAAAGTAGAGGGAAGAGAAGGAAGGAATGGTGAAAGAAAAGATTGTAAATAACAGTTAAAGCAGACAAAAGGGCTCTGTTGTGGAGTGCAAAGGAAGCACAGCTGGTTTACAGGTGCACTCTATTCTCCCAGAAGGTAGGGCACTGGGGAAATGCCATAATGCTTCCATTACTATCAGGATGGTACAACAGACTGGATGGCCTGAATGACCCTTTTCTCTGATGCCCGTAAAAATAATAATAAAAAATCCATTAGTTCCCTGCAGCCTTGTGAGCCCTGAGACAGGCTGTCACACGTAAGACAGTAGGCAGACTGCTGCTTTGCTTTCAAGGCATTCACAGGAAAAAGACTTGGAGTAACACCCCAAAACCTGATTTTGAGAACAGATCAGAAGAATTTAAGGAAGGAATTCAAAGCAAAGATGAGAGCAAAGCAAGATGGAACTAATGGCAAGCTTTCCCTTGACCTCGGTGGGCTTGAGCCCCTTCTGCCTGCTGTTTTCACAAGCTCATGATACAATATTTCATCTCCACCTCCCTACCTTTCCACCCGATGAATAATCACATGAGCCTCCAAAATACTGCACACCTATTTCATCCTTGCACCTCTCACTTTTCTTGGCCCACACATTCATGTCAATGCCACTGTTTGTCATTTCCTCCTTCTTGATTACGATCAAAATTTACTGGGATAAGATGGGATCATTATGAGTTCAAAAGCTTTTAAAAAGAAGTACTCTGCTGTTTGTCTGCCCTACTTAAGGAAGCTCTTGTGCATTTGTGTGAGTGTCTCTTGCCTCCCTGGGATAGGCTGCTGCAGGAAATGGGGACATGGTCTATAAATTACAGTGGCACCAAACCTGAAAGCAAGCTCCCTGTGTATGCGGTTTTTGTCTGAGATGAAAAATAAAAAATAATAATAGTTAGTGAACAGTAACTATGCCTCAGACACAGAAGGTATTGCTTCTGCAGTAGAGGCAGCAGAAGATTTTAAACTTCTGCATTAGATTGAAGGCCGAAGGCTTCTCTTTTGAGCTATTAAGTCTTTAGCACTATTCCTGGTGTGATACAGTAGTCTCTCTCTAACTAGGCTCATATAAGACAAATTCTACCAGCTATAAAAAGCTTCAAAAAGTGCAGCTATGAAACCCAAGAATGTAATTTTTTCCCACCAGGAGTACATCACAAGCCACTCTGAGTGTGGATGTCAACAGTTCCTTTGTTGAATTTCGCCCAGAAGACTCAAAGCTGGGAAAAGTCAAAAGCACCAGCTTCCTTCTTCTGAAGTTGTGCAAGAGCCTTTGAGGTTTTGCTATTAGTAGCCTCCTTTTGCAAACTGTTTATTCCAAGGAACGTTCATTCCCCACGTTAAGGTCAACCAAGGGTTTCCTTAAGGCAGCTGAGCCTTAAGGCTCTCCTGGGAGGTCCCAGAGGGAGATGCAACGTTGGGACTGCTGTCATGGGCATGTGCTGTAGATGTGGCACAAACCCAAAATCTAACTTAGAGTGTTGTAGTGCCAGGGGAAGCCCATGTTTGACTCCAAAGATAAGCAATTGCTTTCTGACCAATTCCAAAGGCAGAATAGCCATCTCTATGCCCCACTAAGCCCAACAGGGAACTAACTAGTTTATCTATCTACAGGAAGAAGTTACACGTGTGCTAGTAAGTTACATACTTTAGATGTACTTGAAGGCTTTTTCCTCTGTGCCTTTCACACTGCTGCAGATGTGTGTGCAGCACATATGACAGCAAAATTTTGCAGGTAGACCTTGTGCTTTCCACTACAGCCAGGCTTGAAGACTTCCCTGAAAACAGACCTTTTAAACTGAAGTAATTGATTCTGGCATAATAACCCCCCCAACCATTTCAGCTGCTTCACAAATGAAAATGACATATAACGACATTTTTTTAACTTAGTATCTCTGTGGCTTGGAATTAACTGACACAGAACTGGAAGTTTCTGCATGAGGGAAGTGTATGGATGATCGAGATAGTGTTACTGCATAGAGACATGATGGTCCTGAAGTGAGTCCAGCATACGGCTACAAAGACTACGAGGGGACTGGAGCATCTCTCTCAAGAGGAAATGCAGAGGGAGCTAGTCCTGTTTAGCCTGAAGAAGAGACAACAGAGAGGGGACCTTACCAATGTCTACAAGTATCTGAAGGGAAGCTGTCACGAGGATGGAGCCAGGCTCTTCTCAGTGCTGCCAAGTCATAGAACAAGAGGCAATGGGCAGAAACTGGAACACAGGAAGTTCCACCTAAATACGAGAAGAACTTCTTTACAGTGTGGGTGACTGTGCCCTGAAACAGGCTACTCAAGAGAGGTGGTGGAGTCTTCCTCACTGGAGATATTCAAGTATCATCTGGACACAATCCTGTGCAATGTGCTCTAGTGAACTCTGCTTGAATGGGCAGGTTGGACTAGATGACCTCCAGTGGTCCCTTTCATTCTTAGCCATTCTGTGATTCTGTGATTATGGATAGTCATGTGGAATCAGAGAGACCTGAACTACCCTGTAGGTTGCCAAAACCAAGTTTTTCCATAGATGTCATGCAAATAAGTTGTCTAACATCTACCTGTGCATTAAAAACATTACGTTATAAATAAAGATAACTGCGAAGCTTTTTGATATTCAGCCTAAGTCACAGGTCTTAAAAATGACAACAAATGAGTGCAGCTACTGCAAAGACAGGATATTTTTTCATGTTCTGTATCAAGCTTCCTGCACTGGTTTAGCTTTGCAAATAATTTTCAGCAATCAATCAAAAGACAAGTCTGTGGAACATTATCTTCTGTTTTCCAGATGTTCGCAGTCAAACTAACACTTTAATCTGTCCACCTCCTATTCTCTTATTAAGTTTTGTTATTTGGCAGAATCTTTACTTTATGTTGGGTAAAGGTACTCATGAAGAGGGGTGGTGGCTCCACATGTCTAGCAATCACTTGCACTCCATTTTATACACAGAGATACTGATAGCATCCTCAGAAAATATTTCTTTCCCTTATAGTTACCACTAAGCATATCTCTTTGCTCTTTTTAATTGGTTATATAGGAATAAGTATTATCTATTACAGAGTTTAATTTTTAAAGGTAAAACTTGTCAGAAGATTTTATAAAAATTCATGCAGTAAATGCAGAATATTTCACATACATTTTTCCTGGAGCCTAAGTTTTCACCTTCCAAAAGCAATGGTCACTTATGACCTATGCGAATGAAGACACAGATACATATCTGCTTTCCAAAGGACTTCACTACTGCAGGAAATACTGCTTCCAGCTGGTTGTAACTGCCTTCTTGACAGAAGCTACATTGCTCCTCAGTTGTGTTTCTGTTCTGACATGTTTTCTTCAGTGCAAAGTCGACCAGTTGGTTTAAATGGAGGAGAGAGGTTTTTCATTCCACTAACTGTGGAAACTCTAGCAGAACATGCCATGAATGTGGTTGTTGTCACCTCCTCAGGGCTGCAGCTGAGTCCGGAGCACCTAACTGTACACTTAAACTGCTCCTAAACACTTTAGTTGCATACGTGTAACACGATATAACAGAATATATGAGGTATTCTTGAAATTGCTGATCCTAATCCAATCCATTCCAGTCTGATCCTATTAAAAATTAAGCAAATTTTATCTTTGTTATGGTCTGGGATTCATAAAAGTTTGGGTACTCTAGGCTGCTTGACATGTTTTCTCTTAACAACTGTCAGTTCCTGCCTGACAGGAAAGTAAAATTGCATTAGAAAATGACAGTTTCTGACCCATAATATCACTGGCATATGAAACATGGTACGCTGTGGGGTTTCTATGCCATACTCAACTACCATTGCTCAGGGCTCAGCCAGAGCAATGATGAGTGACATCTTCACCAATGGATGTCACTGAGGTATGAGATAGTTCTATGTAGCTACAGGCTACTTCTAAGGTCTCTTTTAGAGTCTGTGTCCCCCTTAGGGAATACCTGATACAGCACATCTGCAAAAGAAACTGGCCTGTGAGTGACATGCAACCCACAAACCCAATTTTCCATTTCATCATATAGTACTTCCATAGTAGGGAAATTAGCTATGTGTCCACTTTATAAGATGGGAAGGAAGATACAGAAGAGTTATTAATGAACTCATGGGCAGGATGGTCTCGCCAGCCTTCTGGCAGTCATCATAGGAGAAGGACAACTCTAATCCCAAAACTGGGCAGATGGAGCTCGCTTAGCCCTGTAAAGCCATCCATCCAAGAGAAGGATACTCTAATTACACCTACATCCTGAGGACCTCAGTGCCACCATCCAAGCTCGCTAGGTCATGGCAGATGAACCTCAGGAGTAAAGAACCTTAGGACCAGTTCTGCGCATGCTGTGCCTCACCTAAAAAATCCACTGCGCAGGCTCGAAGGATATATCCACATTTGTAAAGCCCTGTAGTGACAGGCAAGGGATGAAGCGGCAAGTGAAAGGTGCACTGGAAGCCGCAGACCCAACCCCGCATGCAGGCAGTTCAGGGTATTGGTCGCTTGAGACTGATCCCAGAGATGACAGTCTTGTTTGGCAACATCCTGAATGACCAAGCAGCCTTTTTCAAGGAGAGCACTGCTTGCTCCACACGGAGAGGGGCCTAAAAAAGTGGCCTAACCAAAGCTCATCTCCACCCTTCACACGGTTGGTTAACCATGGCTAACGGGCATCTTCTGATGCGGTCAAATAAAGATAAAGAGACAAAGGCACACACCTGCCTTTAAAGGTGTGTTCAAATTGACATTTGCATGCTGGCTGTGCCTTTTGCAACCAGACTTGTCTACCTCACACTGGCCTTTTTTGCCATCAGCGTGCTCGTAGCAAGTCTGGATAGAATTCTTCTCAAATCTTGATTCACGAAGCCTAGCCACGATGATGATGATGATTAATGAACACACAGTATGACACAAGTGGGGGCCACTGTAGGAATTAAAAAATTAACATTTTTACTTCTAAGTTACTCCACAAGCCATGTTTGTATTTCATATTATCACACTATCTAATAAAATATTAATCAGAAAGAAAGAAATTACTTTTAGTAGTAAAATATTTTATCAGATTAACAAGAAAGATGAACTTTTACTTTTTAGATAAAGTGTTTCTTTTTTATTCTTGAAAGGACACATCGGAATCTTTGAAACTCTGTGGAGTGAGAGGAATTCTTGTCCTCTTACCATGTCTAGTCACCAGACCACAAAACTTAGTTCAAGAATGCACATAAATTATACAGCCCTTTCCTGTAGCTGCACAGAATAATAAAAGGAGCTGCAAACAATAATTTATTCTTCCATAGATTCTTAGAAAGGACAAATAGTACAGATTTCTTCCCCACTCAATTAGAAAATCTTGTCTTCTATACATTCTTTACAGAAACATCTTTCTTTGCTTTCTGACAGATCACTTGGCTGTTTGTGCATTGCTAATATTTTCTTGTAATGGCTTCTAAAACCCAGTCAGCCAGTTGTGAAGGACAGTGACTTAACTGGTTCATCACAAAAAGAAACAACTCCAAGCAGTCAAATTTGCTGAACTGAATACTTCATGTTGCAGACTTTTGTGCCATGACTGCCCGCCCTATGATGGTTCCTTTGCAACACCTCTGTGCCTGGCACACTGATAACTTGGTAAAACTCCCTGGTATTTGAAAAAAGTGCAAAGATGGGGATGACAGAGAACACTATTATTTGCTAATGGGTGGCTACAAGACATTGCTGATGGCATGACTCTCCAACCAAGAGTCATTTTGTAGTGGTTAACCTCTTGCACTTGGCACAATAAGGGTTTCTTTACTGAAGGAGCAGTCCATCCTGGCTCTGTACTGGTAGCCAGTTGGAAGAACTGTTGCTAGAGGTTTTTTTAGGTTGTCCTTTTGGTATTCCCAGGGTAGGTGAGCAGTCAGTCACTTCAATTCTGTGTGACAGAGAGTTCATAAGACCTGTCTAGCAACGAGGCTTTACATTGCCCACAGAAACTTACGTGCTGATTCCCACCATTTTCGTTAGAAACAGAGAGCCAACAGAGCTCTGTGGGTCTAGATATGAATGCGTACACAAGAGGGTGAGTTTGTCTTATTGCCCAGTGGTCCCTAAATGCTGTGAAGCTCACCTTGCAACACTGTGCACCTACCACCTTGATGTCACAGAACTACTGCTACTCAACTCTGGTAAGGAGGGGAATACTGAGGACAGCAATACTAACTTGAAGTGTTAGATAATAACTCCCTAACACTGACCTCTTTGATGTGAGTGATATGTTGTCAAACAAAAGAGTCTTAGCCTCTTCGATCACTGATGTTTCAGGTAAAATTCAGATCTCTGCTATACCATCTCTCTCCTGTTTATCTTGGATAAAGCAAAATACCACAAATTCTGCCTGTCTCTCTGCTCTGCCACTGCCATGTCTGTTAAATCCTGCAGATCATGGACAGCATCATACTCTACAGGACTGCTCTGAAACATTAATGGTGTAAAATTTTCTCAGTCTTTCCATTTCGTAATTCTGCATCACAGCAATGCCCAGAGGACCCTCAAAACCAGAAAACAGCACTGCCTAGTTACCTTTCTTGTAGACAGCATGTTGCGCTTTCCTAGAGCTCTCTTACATGCAATGAAACAAGCCTTGTAAAGACCAAAGAGAATTTAGACTGAAATTTGTTCTGTTTTTAAAAAGAGAAAATGCCTTTTCTGTGGGACATAAGAAAACACAATGCTCATTCCTAGCACTTTCATCTCCCTTCCTAAATGAGAATCTGTCACATGGTGTCATCACAGTTGTAAACTTGGAAAACCTTCCTGTGCCAGTTATCTCAACATTCAAATCATAGTTTGATGACAGAGGAGCTGAGGTGGCATCTCATAGTGAAGAATCACCTGTGTTACACTAGGAAAGAGTAAATTCTCCCTGCACCACATGTGAAAAGTACTCACTAATCTGGGTTAGCTCTGTGGATACACAAAGCTATCTGATTTGTTGTAGGAAACCATTATTTCTCAAGTACTTCCATATAATTGGTACATCCCCGCAGAGGCCTGTAAAGACTGTAATATGCAATGTGGTATCCCAACAGATATTTTCCAAGTCATGGTGCAAGCAAGGTCATACTTTGTCAAGCTAAACAAATACTCTGAGAGAGAAGAGTGCATTCAACCTGCTATGAGATGATAAATTGGAGCAGAGAGTAAAGCACAGACGCATTAGCTTAAGAGGGCATTGCTAATTTTTAAAATCAGACTTATTGTTATCACGTGCAAGACAACAAATTTGGTAAGAAAATTATGAATTGCTCTGAGGCCACAATGAAGCTTAGGTGCTACCATGTGCACTACAGTAATACGAAGAAACCTCAAACGAGGAGACAAAACTTAAGATTCATTTATATCCCCTACTGGTTTTCCATGTGGAAACGGACAGCAATCTTTACTCATATGTAAACTCCATCATTGCTACAATTCAATTGTATTTTATCCTGCAAAAGTTATTTTTCGAGATGTGGTCACTATGAAAGGAGTCTTCCGCAGTTGTAGCTCTGCACCTTACCGTCCATTTGCAGTTTAGGTCTGAAAGTGCAAGTTTCTGACACTTAACTAAACCTCTCCTTGCTAAAACCAAATCATATCCTCTGCAGATCTGCTGGCAAAAGTTTTGAATGTCACTGTGGGCTATGCATAGGAGGAATATCAAACAACATTATGGCTAGCTCTGTTTTGTGAGCTCTTGTGATTTTATAGTAAATTTCACAATTATCTCCTGTTTTTCTTAAAGGTTATGTTTTATGACTACATGAGAATCTCAGCTTTCATATTAAAAAAGGAAGTTAGGAGTCTTTACGAATGCAGGAAAGAGGTGCAAGTGTAATCCAACTGAGGAAAAGAATTAAAAAGTGTATAAAATATTGCAGTGTGTTTTTTATTATCTGTATTTTACAAGCTAAATCTCCCCTTCATTATGGAACCAACATATAATCATAATCTTCCATGCAAACTGGCAAGGATGAACACACCTCTTTTACCACACTGTGATCCCTTTTAGTCCGGCAAGTCATGGTAAAGTTGTGACTCCACAGCTCCAGCTGGGCACTTTGGTGTGCACTGCGCTGTCAAAGGCAGATAGTTTCCGCTCGATGACAGTTTATTTTCTAAATCGGTAATATCTTTGCCATCAGCTTAAGCTGATGTCAGTAACACATTGTCATCAGGAAACAAGGATGATAAATTTAAAGCAATAGAGTTGCCAAGGAAGTGACTGAATGCAAATTAAATCTTAACTCTTGCTCAGATATACATTATTTTCTTTTTCAAATTCCCGTAGTATTTTTACAAGTCCTTTGCATCAGTGTACAATCTAAAGGTGGAGAAGACAGTAGTCCCTGCAAAGCTTTCTCTCCCCTCTCATTTTCCTATAATCAGGAACTACTTTAAGCAGTGTTTATAACAGTGAGCTTGCCAAGAATTTTCCTCTGGAATAATTTCCTCTAAAGTGTGATATGAGAAAAATTTATCTGATAATTGCTATGGATGGTTCTTGTATCTTGTAGTTGATTCTTCAGAAACAGAGAGGCCTGAAGAGACTGCATTACACAAGGAAAAAGTTTATTAGCAAGTAAGTACAAAAATAATGTATTTTATTTAGTCTTTCCAAAGGAAATCTGAGAGACAGAGTTTCAAATGCTGGTAAGAGATACATGAAGTGAAAGAAAAAAGTGAAAGAAAAATTTTAGAAACAAGCTTAATTTCAGTCTTGGTATTTGCATAGACAGACATCAAACAAGATGAGAAAATGAGAAGCTGGGACAGGGTGTAAGGATGGGAACATTTATAACTTTCTTTTCCTTTACGTTTCTAAAATGTTTCCTTACAGTGTGGCAAACAGATGGGATCCACCCACCAGGAGTTTATGTAGACATGTTCACTACATTTAGAGGTATATTACGAGAATATAACCCATCCCATACAGAAATGATAAGGCAGAGGGGCCACAACAGTCTCTTTTTTGAAGGGTGCATCTTTCATTGAAACCCTTTCCTACTGTATGCTGCATGTTGAATTCTTCTGCAAATCTGGTCAAGAGTTTGCATTCTGCAGAGAAACTTCAATCCAGATTGATCATGGGGGAATAAAAGAAACATGACAAACAGTAAGGAGTAATATTAAAAATGCGCAACTACAGACATGCAAAGAATGAAAAAACAGCTATACAAGCTCTTCAGTTTTCTTATGAAGGGGAAGGAGAAAACCCTGAACGACAGCATGGTGGTGAACAATGGATTTTTCCAGGGTAAAGTCTCTTTCGGCCACTGTACATTGCTACTTGGTGCTTTTTATGCTGCATCAAGCTGGGTCCTGACTGCCATCCAAATATGACAACCTTTGCTGGGCTTGAACCATCAGGCAATACTTGCAAGAGATGACTTTACTTGTCTCCACTATGGCCAGTTGCCATGCTAGAGCACAGCATGGGATTGCTACAGTGCTTAGTTCAAAAGCACACCAATGTCAGAAGTAAAGAAGAAAGGTAGAAAAAAATCTGATCAAGTCAGTTTGATGATGAAACAAACATAGTTCAGTCACATTCACAAACTCTGGTGCTTGATAATGAAATAGCAAGAAGAGGCCAAAGATCTAATTTGCATGAATTAATTGAAAAGGAAGAAGGTTTAGAAATACTTCTCTAAACAAACTGTTAAGAGCATTTCTTGGCCCACATGGAGCATTCAGTGGGAATGGCAATAATACTCTCTGCCATTTATAAGAAATTGTCTGTAACATAAAGAGATATAAAAAAAAAAAAAAATCTTCTTTTTTGATGTAACTTTTGCCAAGTCAAAGTCTGCCATAATGATCTTCCCTGCAGTCCTGTGCTGAACAATTGGCATTCAGAGAAGACATACATACTAATAAAATATGACTCTTCTACCACAGTTTGTTGCGAGGATGTGTCTTGGTTGAGCAGCTATCTGGCTGACAGTCCCGGTAACTGCTGGTGCTCGAAAACGCTCTCTTTCTTCCAAGAGGATTGCTAAGAAACTGGTGCCAACACTTTCACCTTTTTGATTTTCCTCTCTGAATCTTAGCAGTCTTAAAAAACTCAAAATTTCCCACCACCTGTCCAAGTTCACAGCTTGGAAGTCAGAGGCAAAAACGATCCATTTCACTGCTAAGGTTTTTAAAAATACACGCCAGAGTTATGTGATTTGTAATGACTTGGACAGAATAGTTCTGTACAGCTGAAAATATTTCCATCTACGTTTCTCCTTCCTAAAGTCATTCTCTACTCACAGCCTAAATGAGGTTTTTTCTTTCTAAGGGTTATTACTTATCTAGGGGCAGTATCTTTATATATGTCTGTGAACTAAAACAGAAAGAGAGAGAAATGAAACTATGTCCATAGGTTCTGTTGCTGAAGAGATGAAAATGCAACCTATTTATTTCCTAGGTTATGTCAGACTGTGAGGGGATGTTCTTGCTTTAGGCTCTAAAGAAATGTGTTATTCACAGAATGATAGAATGAGTAGGGTTGGAAGAGGCCTTAAAGATGGTCTAGGTCCAACCCCTCTGCCATAGGCAGGGACACCTTTCAGTACACCAGGCTGCTCGAAGTCCTGTTCAACCTGGCCTTGAACACTTCCAGGGATGCGAATCTCTGGGCAATCTGTTTCAATGTCCCACAACCCTCACAGAAAAGAATTTCCTCTAATATCTAATCTAAATATCCCTCCTTCAATTTAAAACCATTCCATTTGTGCTTCAGTTTCCTGATTATTTTCATAGCCTCCCCTGGACTAACTCCAGTAGGTCTACGTTCTTCTTATATTGAGGGCCTCAGAGCTGGATGCAGTACTCCAGGTGGGGTCTCACCAGTGTGGAGGGGCAGAATCCCCTCCCTTGCCCTGCTGGCCATGCTGATTTTGATGCAGTCTAGGATATGACTGGCTTTCTTGGCTGCAAGTGCACATTGCCAGCTCATGTCTAGCCCCTCATTCACCAACACCTTCAAGTCCTTTGCCTCAGAGCTTCTCCCAATGCATCCTCTGCCCAGCCTCTACATGTGCTTGGGACTGCCCCTGCATATGGCTTATTAATATAATATAATAAGACATGACGCAGCGTTAGGATTTCTAACACCCAAATCCTTTATTAGAAGGAAAAACCCCCTTTATATACCCTCAAGGGGCATGTGACTCACCTGGACCCAATCACAGTAGGGTTATTCTGCTCATGTGGGTCAGAGTACGACCTGGAGACTCCCAAACCCAGCATGCATCACCTCCACATCCCTGGGACAGTCTCCTACATCTGCAGGTCAGGGCCAATGCTGTAATATGTACTTTATGTGATGATCTATCAGCCTCTGAACTCTATCCCTCATTGCAAAGGTACTAACAAGGCCCACCCGTATACCCACTAAATTAGACTAGGCAAACAATAATAGTGACCATGAATGTGAACAAGAGGGAAAACAGCCACATCAGCAGGACTGAATTTGGGTTTCTTCCTGGCTTCAGGTGTCTGTGTACTGGAGTCAGTAGACTTATGTTCAATGCAAATTCTGGTCCTCAGACACCTCTGAAGGATCTCTGAAAATGTATTATTGATACACATGCACAATGGCAAAAAAAAGAAAACTGATGGGTTAATTGATTGCACACACTGTAGTCACAGAACAGATACAACACAGTTGAGGAGCAGCAGTGCGGCACTTGTAGGAAGATTCAGTCTATTGATGCCAGCTAACCAAAGTGCACACTCTACAGAAGATGCTCTGCTGAAGGCCTTGCTGGCATGACCTATGGAGGTGGTGGGGAGGTTGTCAAAGCATCCAGCAGAGAAGGTAGGTAAGACAAGATCCCTGGGCTCAGAGTCTTTCGGCACCCACAACAGAAGTAGGTCCCTGGACTGTGTGTTTCAGTGCAGGGTGGTAACCTTTGACCACAGCAGTTAATGTGGACACGGACAGTGGGGTTCAGTGTGTACCCTGCCAATGGCTTAGCGAAAAGAGGTACCTACAGGGTTCAGCTTCCTGAATGTCCTCAGGTAAACGATTTCACCTTTCTGTGCTCATTTCTCATCTTTCCTGGTCTCAACAGATTTTAGGCCCACATTCTCCGTTTTGCTTGCACAACAGGGTGTAGACCTCAGCTGGTGCTGCTCTAATAATGCCAGTAATGAAAAATTGAGATTTTTGACTTCTCCATTGCCAAAACAACAAAAAACCCCCAGTGTAACAGGGTTTTCTTTGCCTCCTTTGTAGCATCAAGTTTCATCAGCTGCTAGAGACAGAATATTAAAGCTCAGGGAAACGCTTGTGCTTGAAGTCCCATGTTCAAAGCACTGTTTAGACTTGATGTAGACGGTTTTCACATTGCTCCTGTTCAACAATAAGTATCACAATCTACATTTTGTAAGGAAGGACAAGGACACAAATTCAAGTGACACAAAAAAACCCTTTAAGTAATTTAGTGACAAACCAAAACTATTAGAGAGTGAGGTGTGGTGCTTTTTTTCTGCATGACCAATGCTGTCAACTCCAATGGCCTGCCTTGTATTCCTTACTACTGAGTAGAAATGGTTTCCCTCCTTTCTTTTATCTGTGTTTCATAGGAGAAACTGAAACAAATATCGATTTAAAGCATGAAGACCAGTGATGCAACCACGTTGTGTTAACAGGGTAAGTAGGTGCAATTTTTTCCTATCACAAACTGTGTGTTAATGTTCAATTTGCCACTTGTGAAACTTCCACAAAGCAGATTTGCTTTGGATGTCTGGTAGATGCAAAAGTCAGATGCGCTGAAGTTTCCCAATGTCTTTCACATCAATAGAAGATACAAGATTCTGGATATATGAAGCACTACACAACAACCTATCTTCTGAAAAATGCAGGCTTTGAAAATGTCTCATGCTGAGCATTGAGTTATTGGATACTTTTGACAATCTTGCTCTCACTTGTGTGTCAGGAAAAAAGTGGGTAGATAGCTGGTCCTCATTAGAGCAACATAAAATAAAATAAAACCGCCTCAAGTTTGTGATGATGGTTGGTTGGAAAAAATGTCTGAATAAGGGCATAATAAACAACTGCATTGCCTCCTTTCTGAAACAAAAGTTTAGACTTCATGCTGAGTTTACTGAGTAAGGCTCTTCGGCATGTATTTTTGAGTCAGATGAGAGCTAATGGATGCCATACACCACAGTACTGTGCAGAGGCAGCTGTGCTCATCTTAACTGCTCTCTGCTGATCTTGGAGCAAGTTACCAGCTTGTTTCCATTACCTTTGATATCTGTTGTAGATCCATTCCAATAATCTGATTTGTCACAATGAGGACACATTTTGGATACCCAGCAGACCAAAAAGCCAGATGTGCATCTTTGTACAGATGTAGGTACTTCACTGTATGACTTAGACATGCCCTAAATTATTGTAATTATTCATTCAATGTCTTTCAGCCAAGGAAAATATTCCCATCATTTTGTAGACGGAATATGCTATGGTCTCCTTTGAAAGGCAATACAATTTGAAATCCTGAATGCCATTTACACAGTGATTGTGATGCACTTCACTGTAAAAAAAAGCCCAACTCCTGGACCAACCAAAACCACTGTTGATATTTCTCAACTAGCCAAAAGAGAGTTTTATTATGTCTGTTAAAGGGAGAAGAACTGGTCTTAAAAGGAGGAGTTGTTAAATCACATGCCAGTGTGACTATTGTAACACTGTAAAACTCGGGAGGATAATTTCTGCTACAACACAGTAAGAGGTTGTCACCAGCTTTGCCACCTTTGCACTCTATTGTACCCAGTATCTGCAATTCCAGACTGCAACTGGAAACATACAATGCTTCAGCAATATATTCACAAGCAAACCAATAGTTCATGGTTATTGTTCATGCTTATTGTTCATGGTTTAAGTGGGGCTTTATAAAGAATTCTGGTAAAAAAGGAGAAACAGCTTGAAATGGAGTGCAAACTAATGGCACATCAGCAACGAAGGCTCTCTCTGATCAGTTTCTTAAATATGATGTGAGCTGTCTTACAACACAAAAATAGAGAAAGATACATCTATAAAGCTGTGCTATACTCTGAGAACCTGTTGCCTTACCTTAATGCATGCTGAAAGGCTTTCTGCACATACAGGTCAAGATGTAGGCACAAAAAAATCCCTTGCCTGAAGCTGAGTTTTCTAGAGGCCTCTGACAATTTATTTGTCCCACAGATTATGCATTATTTGTTTTCCTGCCCCCAGATACGACCTGCTTCAAATTTTCAGTGCTAAGTTTTGCATTGTTTTGCAAAGGCAACTCAAAACCAAGTTGGGTTGGGCAAAGAGAAAAACAGTGAAATTAAGTCACAGTATTGACGATTTACTTCTGCTTGCATTCATTTACACAAGCTGAAGGGCAGGGTTCTCATCTCATTTGATTTTAGGTAGAGCATTAGGGAAATTTCCCCTTGCTAAGCCTTCATAGTTTCACACCTTCCAGGATCAACGAAGAAGCTGCAAACATGGTTTCACTGAAACTGAAAATATCTCCTCTTTTTAAATTATTTTCCTCTCCTTGCCTGAACAGAGAAAATAGATGTTACTATCTTTTCTCTCTCTCTCTTTTTGTTTTCTTTTTCTGTTGGTAACATTCCTACCAAGAGAAAAAACTTCTGTTGAAAAAGATTCAACTGAAAAAGCAGCTCCCTGCAAAGTATAGTTAAAGTATGGAAAGCAAAGGGTATTGAAGTCAAGAGCAATGGCTATTATGAGAACCAAGCTACCAAAACTGGCTTTCTCCTGGGGATGAGCAAGAACAAGGAGTTTAAAATCTAGTTTGTTTGGGTTTTTTTGCACAAAAAACTGAACTTTCAATTGGTGAGTTTAGCCACTGTCTAACTGTGCCTTTGTACTGCTGATAAGAGTATGTGATGAGTGGAAAAGCATGCAACTCTCAAGTTTAGACAAATGGTGAAACCCACTTTATTTATTTATCCTCAGCTTTATACCTGGTTGTCCTAGGATGTCTGATTTACATGTCTTCTCTGGCACAGATCTGGCATTTTTTATGATGACAAAGAGTCAGAAATGGTGTGAACACTTAAGGGCCTGTTCCTGCTCACCAGTGAGACCAGCAGCAAAATTTCTATAAACTTGCTTGGAAGCAGAATAGGGTCCTACTGCAAAAAAGAATAGGGACTGGTGGTCTACATCCAGTAAAAAAGGTAATTTTATGTACTCAGATCTGATCAGGTTATCCAATGTACCTGAACTCCAGTGCCTGACTACTACACCCTTAGCCTATCCAAAACACAAAGTAAACTAACCCACCTTCAGATTTCTGCCACCGCAGTTGCATTAAATTGTTCTCTGTAAGCATCCATATGTCAGCTGCCAAATCTCAAAGATGCATTGTGCTGGCATTGCAAGAAAAATGACTGTCTGAAAAAGAACCCTTTAATATGTAAGCTGGTTGACTGAGAAACATCTGAGAACAAGCAAAAATACTGGTGATTTCCCTGGAAGGAATACAGAAAGTTCTACCTACCCTTAAACAAGATCAGCTAAACATTGGTATTTTCTTCACCAGGCCAGACAATTCTGTCTTGCCTCAGCAGTCTCTTTCCTCCACTTGTGATCATGCTTGACTCTGCTGGACTCTTCTCCATTCTGCCCATGGCTTCCTAGGAGACTAATATCCAGCATGGATCTGACCAATGCACCATTTCATGGGCCTAACGAGTAATGTTCCTGAATATATATATCAGCCTTTATTTGTTTATATATATATAAATACACATACACCACACATATCTATCTATCTATCTATCTATCTATCTATCTATCTATCTATCTATCTATCTATCTATCTAACTGTCTGTCTGTCTGTCTGTCTATCCATCTCTCTCTCTCTCTCTCTACCTATTTACCTACCTATCATTTCTATTCCATGAAGGATGAGACTGCTGAGTAATATTCACAGCATTATCCACTATCACTTTTTCTTCAGTACTGTTATCCAGCAGGTGATAAGTACTAGGTGCTAAGAATCCTTCTTTTGAAGACATGATATTGTTTTAAAAGCCCTCCCAAAAATTAATGTAAAGGTTTGTTTGTGTTGTAAACTTTATTGGTTCTGGAACAAGTGCTCTGGAATATACATTCTGTCCCATGAATTGCTGAGAAATTCACAAAGGAGAAGGTCTGTGACACATCAGTCTCATCAAACACCTTGATCAGCATTGTAAGCAATGTCACACATGATAAGGACAAAAATACTCATAAACCACTTCAGTTCTATTATTTTTCCTCTGAAAATTGGGAAGCTGATAACTGAAAGCATGAGAAGTATCAACAGGTCTCTGTTTTACAGATGAGTTTCAGATATCCCTTATGGATTTTAGTCTAAATTTTGTACATTTTGAAACTTCAGCAATAACAACTTTAAATTTAGCAAAAGGAGCTGATACTTCCAAATGTCTTACTGATAAAGGGACACAGTTCTTTAAGTTGTTACATTTCGCCTATTCTTTATTTTATTTTTTAAAAATTTGAGATTTTTTTTCCTGGCTAGTTATAAGTTGCTTCCTTTACCAGAACAACTTACTAAGTTCTTGGTGATGCTGGAATGAGTTTATGTACATTCCTGATTCAGCAGTTATCCCTACCACAAGTAGGGATTAAGATGCAGGTTTAAATGCTGACTCGGTCTTCTGCTGGAGTCTATTTCTCTAACATGCAGCAAGTGCTTGCATATGCTTATATTTATTAAGAACAAACACATGATAACAACTGAGCCTTACTTTTTATGTCATTGTAGGTTGTGATTCAAAAAAGATAAGGGATTAACTCTCAAATACTACTTGCACAGAGCTGCCAGAACTGGCCAACACATTCAAGATAACAATTTTGTACCAAAGCCAGGGTATGTGACAATCTCTGTGCTGCAGTTACTGTAAATTTAGTGACACCTTGGATGCCAAATGCTTGCTTTATGCTTCAAACGGGAAACAGTTGGATGACTGGGGATCCTAAAAACCCCACGGTTTTCAGCGTAAGTTTTTCCAAGGACCTGACGGTGGTGAAGAGCAGAGCTGTTCCACGAGAGGTTAGCAAGGAAGGAGTATGAATGTGCCGGTGTACCCTTTTCCTCTGGGAAGCCCGCTGGGAAAGACCAGTCATTCTGATGCTGGCACTCAGCTGGTTAATGGCCAGACGCTCGCCTTTAGCACCGCTACCGCTCCGAGTAATCTCAGCTCTGCACCCCCTCCTGCTGCTGCTGCCATAAAGAGACTGCAGCTGTGTGACTGCAGCGAGAGCTACGGGCTGCTCACCTCTCCCTCCTCTCGCAATAAGTTACACGGCAACCTGGCTTGTAATTTCTGCCTGCAGTACTCAGGCTCTTAATGGGGTCTCCTCAGCCATTACTTGCCCAGGTTACTTCCCTCTGCTGCAGTGCAGCTTGCAACTCTGCATGGCAAAGGAACATGGCTGAAGCAGAGGAGTTGTCAATGACATGTCCCCAAAAGGCTGGAAAGCACCTTTCATTTGGTCAAGTGCTGGTGAAATGAAGGCTTTCTTTCAAGGTATGTAATTTTTTAAAATCTGAGCACATCTCTGCTGTCCCAAATCTCCATCTGATTGCCAGTGACTGCTATTATTAGGAACTGCAGAGGGGCTGAGCCCCACCCTGCTGACTGTTGTCTGTGGATCCTGACAAATTATGCTGGCAGCTCAAATTAAAACAGTATGAGCACTGCCTAAATCAACAACCTGAGCTCTGAATCGTCTGTAAAGGGCAGAAACTCAGAGATGAGGGCAGGTCTGTCTCCTTCCAAAAAGAGCTCCCCAGACTGCATTGGTTGGTGGCCTTTTTTTTTGTGCACAGAGAGCATTTGTTTTAACTGGCAAAGAGGAAGAAAGCTTTACATGCCTCCAGCATCCAACCTTGTTGGAAATCAGTTAAGTAACAAAAAGCATCTGTGTGTCAAGAGCTACGCAGGACTGGTGTGCAACTGCCAACAGGCCATACCCATTTAACTGCCACAGGACTTGTTGGGTGATGTTATTAACCCCTGCAACCCTGTGGCTTTCTCAAATCAGAATTTGCAACGGAAAATATTTTTATGTGCTAGGGAAGTTATGGCCAGAGGCAGGTGCAGCATCCCTCTGGTTCAAAGTACTACTCCTGAAAGGCATCCTCTGACTGACCACTGCCTCAGCACACACAGGCTCAGCATGTGCTCATGTGCCATTCGAGAGAGAGCCATGTAATGATTAATAATTTACTACACATGCATAGTCCAGTACATGCTTTCCCAAATGCACTCAGCAGACCAACCATCTTGCTGGGGATGATACTTTGCAATAATTCATCTGATGAAAGAATACACATCATTCTGTACAAGAATAAAACTGTATTTGTAAAGTGGGTAAGGAGTTAGATACAAGGAGTGATCCCCGGAAGAGCAAGAGTACTCAAGGAGAGGCTTCCAGGCCCATCCCACCCTCAACCCAGCTACCCAGCAACCCCCATTACTTTTAGCATGGCATGTAAATCTCAAAGTCTAACCTCTGACTTCAGATGAACATCTATGCCACTGATACCATGGCATGTGGCATCTGTCCTTAAAGTTACACACCAGGCTAGAGCTTTTCAATAATTTCCAAAAATGTAAATCTTTCACAACTATTTTATTTTACCATAGGTTTAACAATAACAACACCAAAAAAATCACAAACCCTTTTCACTTACTTTCAACTTTTTTTTCAAAATATAATTTGAAAGGCACAACCCAAAATCTAGTATCTCAGCTTCATGTCTGTGCTCAAGAGATGTTGGTGATGTGTTAAGGGCTAGGAATGTGCTGTGGAAACAATTCTAAATTTAAACAGTTGAGTTTGGGTAAGTCTGGAAACTGTCTAGAAATTTCGCAGAAGCAAGTTGGTTTTTGGTTTCTATTTGTACCTACTTTTCACTCATACTTTGACAGAAATATTTTTCATCATATCTGTGCTTCTCTTGCTGTCGTGTAAATATTCCCAAAACAAAAATACTGATAAATTTTGAGACAGTAATTTTAGTTTTCAGACATTATGGGCGTTCTTCTTTGACTTTCGGCTTAAAATGGGAAAAGACTATAACATTTCTTACACTGTGCATGAATTCCTAGTGTTTTATGTGCTCCAGAAGTAAAGACAAGTACAACTATACTTGCACGGGTTTTTTTGTGGAAGGTCTGATCTGACATGAAGCTGACTCATGGTGTTGCTGCAGTCCCAGGGTAGTGCTGCAGATCTGTGTGCAGATCTCTTCATCCTTTACAGCAAAGCAAGCATAACACTTCCTCGCCCACAGCTGATTTGCACTGAGATTCACAAGAATCTCACAGGTTCATTACATGCTTACAATACAGATCTCATTTAGATTTAGTTTTTGCTAATCCCTAGTTTACGCATACTAAACCCATCCCCGGAAGTATTTGCAGCAGGATGTAGACTCTTCCTAACTCCACCAGGTGTTCCTCACCACCGAGTACTCTGGAAATATGTTAAAGTCTCACTAGCCCTCAGGTCTTTTAGCTCAGAATGTAAAAGGACGACAGCTACAGTAGGATTTTTTCTTTTTCAGGTACTTGGATGTTGGGACCACTGAGGAATGAGATGACAGCAGAATGACTGTGATTAATCAGAGCCACAAATATTGCAAATGACATAATGAGGGAAAAATGGGAATGGAAAATTGGATTAAACTATGCAGCAGCAATATTCAAATAAGCTTCATGATGAATTGCAATGGGGGTTTTCTTTAGTGCCAAAAGTGACGGATTTGGTTACTCCAGGAATGTGTTTGAGTACACGACATGGCTGCACTGCATTAGACCATCTAGCCCGTGCTCCATTCCAGTATAGTGCCTAAAGCAGAACCAGCAGCACAGCAAATACGTTTGACTTCTCTGCCAGCCTTTAGTAATTTGCAATGCAAAAATTGCTTCTAATGAGAAAGTCCTTCATGGATTCCATTTCCATAAGCATGCCTGGTTTGTCCTCAAGCCCAAGTGCACTCTTCAGCATCCACTACATCCCAGAGAGTGGGGCTCTACAGCTTAACAACTCATTACAGAAAGACTGTTTTTTTGGGGTTGTTTTGTCCACAACTGCTACCCTCCTTAGATACCTACTCATTCTTATGCCAAAACGTGTGAGTAATATTTACTTATCCTCTCTTTCTGTAACACTCATGACTTCTGCAGATTCTTCTCACTCACCTATTTTCCAAGCAGCTTACTCTTTCCATATCTTGTTGTCTTTTTTCTTCTTCCTGCAGGTTTTAGGTTTAAGGCAACTGAACTCAGACAGATTTGATCCCATGCTTAACATTAGGACAAAAACATTACTTTCCAAATGAAGGAATTGGAAACTAGTGTATTAAGTCATCACAGTAATAGTAAACTGTTTATTAAGTGAATTTGCCACATGTCACTAAGTGATCCTCAGCACTGGAGTTTCTAAGTTTCATGAATGAAGTTCTCTGGAAGGATTCACAAAAATTTTAGAGTAGTATTACGGTAAAATGACGCTGGGTATGAGATCTACTGGTCATGAGTTTTCATTTTGTAGAGTAATAGACAGTAGTAGGGTTGGGAGGGGCAGAAGAGATATTGGCTTTTCTGTCAATAAATTTTTTGAGATCTATGCACAGCACATGATACTCATGGCAGTTGTTGAGTGTCCAACCCAGAAATGTAGAATGCTGAGCTTAACAACAACTGTCATAATGAAACTATACCAGTACTGTCTTTCCTAAACATAATTATATTACTATTCTCAAAGGCCTATTGAGAAATTAGTGCAATACTATATGTAAACATGAATACACATCTCCCTTTTGGGACAACTCTAAAACCTCAGCTAGTATAGGCTTAACTGGTGTGAAACTAATTTCCTATGCAGGACAAGGGTCCTGTCCTTACCCCTGTTGAATTACCAGCCATGTTAGTTCTTGTTCCTTGTGAAAGGCAGCGCTGCTCAAACTGCAGAGCCCTCTTCTGCAGTACTAGGCTGGTACTACCCTAAATTTGGATGCGCAGACTTGCACTGGCCTCTCCTAACACTGGCTGTATACACATGTGAAGGACTACTTTAAATGCAAAACCCCATTTACCAAGTAATCCAACTTGCCCTCTTCACTCCTCTAGCACTCTTTATTTTACCTGCACACCAACAATTTTCATTTGCATCAAAGTACAAATAGAGGACACCTTCCAGCCTTGAAAAGCTGCTTCCTATAAGCTTTCCCTGCCTTTGCTGTCAAGGAACAGCAGTCTCCCTCATTAACAGCAGCTTTTTGAGGCCTGTCAGAAAGCTAGTCCTTAATCCATCTAAGGCAGACCACACTGATACAGGAGGGGGCTATTTTTAAACAACAGTGTCCTGCCATACTAAGTCAACCTCCTGATGACATCTGAGTAATGTTAGATCCAGCTCAAGAAATTCATCATCTCATAGAAAAAGCCAGAATGGTCTTTGACATCTTTGATGTGACTACTTGTATGTCAGTGATTACTCTTCTTTAGTTGAGCTACTGGTTCTCTGAGCTGGGCACTAGTAAGCAGTGACCACCATTGTTATTGTTTTTATCTGGTAAGGAATCAGTAGAGTAGCTCCCCACTTGAATCTCTAGGCTGGACATCTCTTGAATCTGAAAACCTTCTCCAACTCCCGTGCTGGTTGTTGCTTTAGTTGATGGTTTCTCCTCAGTGCTGTCCCTCAATGATTGCCTTTAATTCACCTGATGTATAGGTAATGCATGTTCACTGCATCATATGTGCATTTGTACCCCAGATGCACCAATACAGACTCAACAGTGCCACTTCACAGCTTTATGACTATTAGATAAGCGACAGAAAATATTTATGTTTCATAAATGCTTGTCTATGTTTAGATCACTGTCTCTGCAGTAACAGAGAAGGGGCCATATAATAAATTGTGGAGCCCTGCAGTTTATCTATCCGAAATGAGATAAATTAGTGCACCTGTCCCCATCAAGCCTGCTTCTTCTAGGGCTATTTGCATTCCAAACTTCTAAGCAACTTGCAGCAGGCATATTTTTTAAAGCCAAAAATTGCTTCCATTTTTTTAACCAAAATTCTACCCACCAATCCACTTCAGGAAAAGAGCAGATGCAAACACTTAAGTGTTCTATACAGGAACAAGCTCAGAGAGAAGAGGGATGCAGAACTCCTCTTTTAACCTCTCCCTTTTGTCCTGATGGCATCTTCCCACAGCATTAAGAATGGGCACTACTCACTTCCATTGCTGGTAGAGCAGCAGATGGATGCTGTGGTGATTTAGGGTCAGGTCCAAGCAGACAATTTTTGTCTCATGACACAAAAATTCACCCATATCTGTAATATGCATGATACCCAAGTGGGGAGATGTGATGTGGGCTCTGCTCAAGGAAGGGTCAAAAAACCAACCACTCCTGGTCATCATAGGATCCTCCAGGACACAGAGTTTATGTTTTCCTCCCAAGCAGGGAGAACTGGATTCTGCTTTTCAGTAGTTGTCTCACATCTCCCCACTTCTCAAACCAGATTTGCACAATGCTCTGTCTTGCTACAGTCAGTGTGTGAATTACAGGGACTTCAGAAAGATCTGAAAATCACAGCTTAAGCACGTCAATGGCATTAAAAACATATACATTTGACACTTCTGTTTTTAGAATCATGCATTCTACTTTTTTAAGACTATTTTGGTATTTCTTGCCCTGATAAACCATAGCATCCAAGTACTGCTCAATGTTACATGCATCTCTAATGACTCTCTGACATAAGGGCAAAGTCCATTATTTAGATTTTACAGATAGAAGATGAATGCAGAGAGGCTTGCTGTGTACTTGCAAAGTACTTGCTGCAGACAAAACAAGTGGCTAACTCATGTTCACTGAGGTTTATATTAATGTCCTAACAGTAAACTCCTTCTTTTCCTCTTCCCTTGACACTTGCCTCTGTGCCAGAGAGATATGTATTGAAACTGTGATAAGTCAGAGTAATAAAATCAAGCACAAAATCAAACTCTTCAAAAGCTGTCAGCCTTCTGGTGTAAAAATTCATATTTCCATGTTTGGATTTGTTTTCCTTAAATATTCAGTGATGCATACTTAAAAATTACTTTGCACATCTTCCTCACAAACTCATTTGCCATGGTGATTATGGAAGACAACGTACAGGCAACAGAGCATAGACAACCCAGTGGTAAGTGGATTTCTTTCTGTAAGTCTAGTATGCAATCAGAGTGATCAAAGAATGCTGGAGTAAGCTTCTGCTCATCTCAGTGAGATACTGCATCTTGTTAAAATACAGGAAACACCTAGCTGAACTGAAATGCCATGTCTTTCTGCTTCTGAGAAAGGCAACATTTGAAGACTGACCTTATTTTAGCTGATGGCAGAAGAGAAATGTCTAACTCGTGTCATGTCACTCATTCTGATGGAGCAAAACTTACACTAGAAGTAAACTTCTCTGCATTCTAACAAACATTTGCAGCAGCCAAAGCACAGGAGAAAAGTTACCTAACAAGCTTATATGGGAAAACCTGTTGCTCTGCAGAGTGGTAAGCAAACAAGTCAGTTCATGGACCCACATTAAAGCTTAAAATAAGGCTGAATATTTTTGATGCTGAAGTAAAATTATTTCAATCTAATTAACTGCACACATTGCTACACTGTGTTTTATTTACTGCCAGAAATAGAAACCAAAAGGAAATATGTATAGAAAACGAAGATCCAGCTTCTCAAGGTCTTCTCTTACACCAGCATAAACCTACTGTAAAAGCTGCAATACACCAGGTGATAATTCTAAATCCATAATGGTTTCATTGGTGTGAAACGCAAAATACTAAGAAGCAGACCACTTTATCTATTCTGGTGAAAGGTTTAAGGACACCACATGGAAATGGGTGTGGTTTGGTGTTCTGTCATATAGCACTCAAAAGAAACAACAATAATGTAAAGCTTTTTTTTTTTTAATGTGGCGATGGAAGTTTTTCAGAGCTATGCAGAGCAGCAATACATGGAGCAGCGCTGCAGTACAGTTCTGCCATAAAGGGGTCCCAAATCACAGGTAGTGGTGAGGCTTGCCTCTGGGGGAACATTCCTGGTGTTTCCATTTGGAGATATGTCAATGCCTATGCTGACAGAAAACTGTGACCCAGCTTAAAAATATGCATCTACTTTCTCCTACCTGAAAATTAAATAGTTAGAGCTTGCCCCCTCCCCATATCAAATAATACCATTTGCTCTTTCACAGGAAGTATTTTAGAGAGAAAAACCCCCACAAACTTAGTTTTAAATCCGGTTATTTTAAATCTCCATGGAATTATTAGAAGAACAGTAGACATCAAGCAAATATCTTGGAACAACAGCGGCGGCAGCGGCGGCAGCAGCAGCAGCAGCAGCCATTCCTCTTACACTACAAAGGAAATCTGTAATCTGTGCTGGCTGCAGAAAAATGTAGCATCTGTTGATCACTGGGGGAACTCGGGAAGGGAATGTAAAACCCATGCGGGCTCTGCCATCTTCTGTTTCTCTTCAGACCTCCAGGTGTGCAGTCCCTGGCACAGAGCGTGCCATCCGTCTGGGACTGGCACAGCTGCATCAACATCTCTGCCATGGGGAAGAAGAGCTGGGTGTCACTCTAACAAGGGCAGGCTGTATGGGGCTGTCAGACTGGCAGTGCCCACAGAAACACAGGCCTTTTGACATGGTGCCTGTGACATGCTAGAAGATGAGCTGGCAATTTCTGTATGCCAGGATGATGGTAGATTCTAAACACCCAGGCCCAATCCTCACCAGGTATCAGTGCCCACACTTCTCAGAGGTCTGCACCAGCTGAGCTCATGGCTCAGTCCAAATTACTGTACTAAATCTGAAAACAAAAGTTAAAACTAAAATGGGGCTAAATCCTGCCTACGTTTTACCCCTGGCAGGATGCAACTCAGAAGGGAATTTGTCTGAAGGCATGTTCTCAGCTAGGGAGCTGAGGTGACAGTTTAACTAGTAGATCAAATAATTACATAATTTGGATAATGCAGTGTCTGTGTTTGTCTTAAAAATTAATAATATCGCAATTATTTTCTGCAATAAAAGCCACCCTTCAGCAGATCCTTTTGCTTAACTTCTTAATCAGCTAAGCAAAAGCTCACACTGTGAGAAAATACATTTTCAGCAGAGTACTGATTTTCTCCCACAATCTCCCTTTCTCCCCATTTACTCCTTCTTTTCTTCTCCATCATCAATCTTTTAAGCATGCCACTGTGCATTCACATTTTTCTTTCTGCACGTGTCAGCTCAACGCTGTTCCTCAGAGCTCTCTTTCTCCGCCAAATCCCGCAAAGCAGATGTTAACCACTCATTTACCGAACAGAGAACTCCACACACAACTTTGCAAAAGCCAGGCTCTCCGGGTGCTTCCCAGCCACTGCGCTGGAATACTCCCTTCCCTCCACAACCCACAGCTATGGACAAAGGAGCAAGTAAAATGAAACTGACTTACTGCTATGGCTTGGAGCCTTTCCTTGTGCAACTCTGCTTCCGCCATCCTGGAGAGAAGGACACGGGAGGAGAGAGAGGGAGACGGGTGGGAGAAAAAAATAGAAGAAACAAGAAGGCAAGCAAAACCAAAACGGAGCACGCACTGCAGTCACCGGGTGGGAACTGGAGTAATTGCAAAGAAAGCTGAGCTCCTGTATAGCAGTCAGCCACTTTTGGAGGCACTGCAGCCTGGCTCACGGTAAGATCATTTTAGTCACTGGACCAGTGCCTGCCTCGCTGCCTGTCTCCCAGCTGTATTGCTAAGTGCATTTCATTGCTGCTTCTGTGTGCTGGTGCTGTCACACAAACCATGTATGCACTCTCCAAGCAGCTGAGCAGAGGGATAGCTCGCATGGCTATAATTTTTTGCGTTGACGTCTCAGCTCATTTGCTCCTCCTATGGGGTGCTGGGTCACGACAGGAGCTCGACATCAGTAGCGTGCACAGTAATCCAAACCTGCCTGACTGCAGCAGAGGAAGCAGACAGCTGTGGCACAGCATGTCCTTAGCGAGCAGCACAGCAGGGAGGGAAGGACGGTGGCACATGGCGCAGTGAGAGGGAGCTGCGGCAGGCAGGCAGGCAGGCAGGCAGGCGGCGGCTACAGCCCCAAGCTAAAGCAGGTTTGGCTAAGGGAAAGGACAGGGTGGCAGGAGGAGGGAGAGCATGGACTTTGGGGGAACTGCACAGCCGCTTGTGAATGCAGTGGTAACGTGGCACTCTGCAAAAGACTTCTGCTGCAGAGCAGCCCTTAAGAGAAGCAATGAAGAGCATGTGTATAGAAAGGAAGACGTAAGGTGTCCACACACCCTGCATTAACGTGCATTGCAGGTTAAAGGACTGTATTGACATCAGATATTCAAAAGTGACAAGGCTGTGTATGCAAACAACCTGACTGAAGACCCTGGTGTTATACACAGAGGAGGAGACAGGTGAGGAAGGGAGGGCACGCCTGAGCCAGTATCATGAGGGTACCCTTGATTTCAAGGGTACCTTCAAATTTTTATTTTTACTTCTATGATCTTCCATCTGCTTTCTTTTCTCCTAGACAGCAAAGAAGCCCCCCACTCTCTCCCAGTCCAGTCCTACAGGGTGCTGCTGCAAGGATGACACAGGGCTGGCACACTGGAGGGGTATCTCTGAGCCAGAGCAGCCACTGCGCCAGATGGAGGGCTGGGTGAGCGCTAACTGTGGCATCCTGGGGCTGTCCTACCATGAGGAACAAAAGTGCATTTTGTAGCATATAATTTTGATGTAACAACCTCATGCTGATAAAGACAGGAAAACTCCATCATTTTGGAGGAAAGCAATCTGGAAGTCACCCTGCTTCTTCCCATGTGCCTGCCCTTTCAAGTGCCACCCAGCCTGGCATTTTACCTTTACACATCACAGTCTCCTCTCCCAGACATCCTCCACCTCCATCCCACTTCCAGCTCCAGGAACTCTTGCTGCAGGCTGCTTTTCAGTGCAACTGTTTTCTCAAATGTTTTCACCTCCTGGTCCCGTTTCCCTTACTGGTGCTCAGCCTCCTTGTCTTGTGACAGGATGTCAAAAGTGACTTCTTGCTTAGCTTTGCCTCTGGGAAAAAAAGTCCTTTGTTGTACAGAAAACTCAGAGCATTATATAATTCCAGTAGTCTCTGTGGCCAAAAGGCAATGTTTTATTGCCATATCCCAAGTGAGGCAGTATCTGTAAGTGGGTGTTGGACTCACAGCTAAGGGAAATGCAGAAATTGCAGCTAGATACTGGGACACTCTTTCAGTCTTCCAATTTCAAGTAATTTGTTGAATAGCATCTGTCTTGTAGTTTATTTGGTCCCTGTCAGCCTGCTGTATTTCTTCAAAACCTCTTTTTTTGTTGTTTTTTTTTTGTTTGTTTGTTTGTTTTTCATTACCATGTAAAGGTCCATGCACTGCTACTTGTATTACTACAGCTGGTTTTGAAATATCCCATCACACAGGATCCAGACATCTATACTCCCACATGTGCTCTGAGAACATATATGGGCAACTCCTACTAAGGCTTGATAGCTATGCAATTAAATCCCTTCAATACCCTTCTCATGTTTTGCTGCTAAGCCTTGCCCAGGGGAGGAATTCTGCTACAGTCTATATCCAGCAAAGACAAGGGTTATGCCCCAGTGCTTACTGGAGCTGGAATGGGCAGCCTATTCACTCCATGACCTGTAGTCACATTACGTGCTGCCAAAGTGGTGTGTGACATGCATCACATTAGGCCATCCCCTCTTTCCCTCCATATAACATCCACTCAGGAAAGCATTTAAACATATATTTGAGCAATGTAGTAATATATTTAAATGGATATGAGCATCTCAATTATGATACAAAACCTTGCAACAGTTCATGAAGTACAGTAACAACAACTGAGCTGAACACTGTATTAGCCTCGTGTTTATCCTCTTCAATTTAACTGCAGTGCTTGTTGCCAACAAGGGATAGGAAGGCTGCATCCTAGTGAATTCTGCAGCGTTCCTGGTCCCTGTGAAACATGCTGTGGGGCTGTGCACTCCTCCAGTTTAGTTTGCCAAGGAAACATGAATCAGCTGTGCTGTAGCAGTCCACTCTGCTGGCTCTTTATGAATGTACAGGAATGACAGAGGTCAGCACCAGAGTAGTTTCTTGCTGTTGAGTAGCAATGAGGAAAGGCTGTAAGTCAGGCAATAGTAATAGCCTCTGGTTTCCCTGTCGTGTCTTTCTCTCATATGGCTTGAAGCCTGTGATTCAGTGAAGTGAAATTCTTTACCCAAGTGGTTCACAGAGCAGACCCAGGTGAAATGACCTCTATGAGGTGACTCACTACATGAAGAAGACCATAGGGGACAGCCCCTGTGGACATTTAGTTAGTGAAGGCAACTTTAAGTGAAACAAAACAAAACAACCAGTCCATTTCTACACATTTTTTGACCCATGTTGGTTAAGATTTTTGTTTCCAGTATGTTTTGCTGTGTTGGTAAGGAACTTTAATCAAAAAAGTAAGAAATTGTTTAAGGCCTACAGTTTTTTTAATTTGTTTTGTTTTACTTTTAGGGCAGGAGAGCAGGGTGATATTTCCAAATTTCGAAGATACTAGGAAAACAAGAGAGGATGGAGGGTGTAGGGAGGAACAAGAAGATTCTAGAAGAGTAGGTGAGAGAAAAGTATTTAAATATACTTTGTTCAGTAGCTAAAAATTAGGAAGAAAGGAAAAATGTCCCCATTATTTTTTCAAATGTCAGTTAAAAACCTGTTCTTTTCACAGAAATTTTTAGAAGAGCAAAACCTGCTAAATCTTAATAATGTGTGAATTGCATGCCATTTTTCCATGCAAAACAGACTTTTATTTTCATTTCTTTGGAAAAGAGTGTAGGAAACAACCTCTTCAATGGTGAAGAAGATCCTGAAAGCGCTCTGAGATATGTGTAGCCTGAACTTAAATGAGACAACTTAGTTATACAGTAGAAATCAGGTTCTTGTCCTTGCCATGGAGCTGAGCTGGTTTAGGAAAGGTTCTAGTTTAAATCACTTGTGTTTTTTTTTTGACAAGCCAACCAGGTTGTTTTTTTGCCATTGCCCTGCACACTATCGGAACTCTTCTGCATGATGCCAGACATCCTGTCCTTAGGAAACCTTTGGCTTCCCATCCTCCTGGCTCTTGATAGAACTGATTCAGTCTAAGAAACCAGACTTTGTCCTGAAGACTGCGTAAGGAAGGCACACACATACACATGAAGGTCAGGATTAGCACCTTGGCCATAGCAAATGCATCAACATATTTGTGAGGTGATAAATTAGTGGTTGGATCCTGGCAGTGACTGTCAAGAAAACACAGCGCAGGAGGGAAAACAGGCTTCACATTTGCATTTCAGATTGTTTGAGAGGAGATACTTCTGGCTTTTAAAATTACCACATGCCAACACACTGCAAACATTGCTCTGGCATCCTCAATATTGTCAAGCATTCCTGCCTAGGCCTACTGGAACCATATTATTTTCATTTGAGTTGAAATTCTGGGGTTTGATTAATCTGCTCTTTATCTTCCTTACAGATTCTGGCTATATTAAAATAGGCCAGGAATGAAAAGTTCATCAAAATTTTAGATTCCTGAGCTCATCACCCATGCTCATTTTTTGTACTCCCTCAAACACGATGCTTCATACAACATAGCCTTTGAAACTTTTGGCAGTGTCACCATCTGACATCTCCAGGAGAGGCTACTCCATCTGCAATTTTAATTGCAGCTCTTAGCTTCATTGGACAAAAATCTCTTCCTGCCCTTCTCTCTTCTGTACCCTGGCTGCTTGCTGGGGGAGTAGAGTGTCCACAACACCAAGGGTTGTGCTTGGGCCTCTTGGAAGCTCACAGTGTGAGTTGCACCTCAGGGACCCCCATCCCAATGAGACATCACCCCAGGACAGTTATCCTTATCCTGCCCGGATATCTTAACCCAGTAAATGGTGGCTGCATGATGGAGGCTGTGTGTCCAAGCCCTTCACACTCACCCTGTGTGGCTGGTGGTGAGGGTGCCCAATCTGTTGTCACTCACGCAATGGTGAAAGTGAGAAGTGGCTGAACACTCAAATATGTGCCCTCACCCCTCTGCTGTGGGGTGGCAGATGCTACCATCGGTGCACTTCATTCTCAACTCCCCCTTGCATGGGTTTTCATGGGCCCAGCCCCCAGGCAGTCTGGGTTGGTGGGAAAACCAGGCTGTGCAACAGGACAAGGAAAGACTGGAAAATCGGCCCTCTATCTCACACAGCATTTCACACCTGGAAAATGCAGGTGGTAAAACCATAAATCATATGCCTAAACCATAAATCATATGCCTAAGTTGAACAGGAGGGCAGTGGCAGAGTTCAATCTAGACCTCTGAGTGCAGTTCCATAAGTGCGCAAGATCATTGTTTCTTTATAGAAAAAAACTTTACATCAAACTTAGTGTAACTTAAGTTGTTTCTTCTCCCTTTTTTCTGTGTTTTTTTGTTTTGTTTTCGTTTGTTTTTTTCCTGTTTGCTGCTTGCTATCAAGACATGGAGTTGAAGCATGCACAGCAGGAGATGGCATTGTTTAAGAAATAAAAATCTAGAGCACAGGACTTTGTTTTAAACCTTCCCAAGACAGCAGGCTTATGAATAGGTAAGCCATAATTTATTAATAAGTGCAGTCTATTAGTTTTTTCCATGTGTGCTTGGTTTCATTCTGCAGCCATGGGGTGGTTGCACTAAGTGTCTGACTAGAGGGGTCTCCACACAGTCATGACAGCTACAGGACGCCTCCTCTGAACAGACCACCAGATACTGTGTGTGGTAGGGGCCCTCAGGAGACTCCATAAACCAGAAATCTCCAGGCCAAATGGTGTCTGTTGTCCAGAAACAGTTGCTTGTAGGTGATTCGGCTGGGATGAGGAACAAGAAGCAATTGTTTTCCTGAGATCTCTTGTTCTGCCAGCCCCACTACCATGCTAAAACAGCCTCATGTTAGCCTGAAATTTATTCACCTTGCAGTAACTTGTCAGTTACTAATGTCCTTGGCAGTAACTAATGAAGCAAGCCACAGAGCACCCCCTGCCAAAGCCTCCAGTAAAGCTGGAGATGCTATTTGCAGTGACTTTCCTTGAAGCAGGGAAGAAGAAGAAATTATGTAGGCATTTTACTTTTCTCCCAGGCTAGTCTCCTGGTAGCTGGGCTTATTCGAAGCTTTCCAGGTGAAGAAAGCAGCCTGTCTCCTCTTGACATTCCAGTGTTGGCAGCTAGCACCACAGCTCTCTTATCCAGCTGCAGGAGACTAGCATGGCTCCCAGGGAGCAGAGTAGGATTGGATGACCTGCAGAGGAGAATTGTAAGGTTAACCTTTCCCAAATTCCTTTAGTCTCTATGAAATTACACAAAAAGAAAATTCTGTCTTGTCCTTACCTTCTGCTTTCTGTTCTCAGTGCCTCCCTTGACACTCAAGATCCACCTGGGGCAGAAAAGGATGATGAGAGCAAGTAATACTCCCAGTACTACACTGCAGGACAGGGATACAACTGTGAACAGAACAACTCTTCACTAAAAAGGGAATTTTTGTTGAATTTAAATTCTGTCAGTGTAATGATGCCACCAAAATAGGTCTCTGCTTTTCTTAGTTGTGCATCTCTCTATAGCTGTTAATGAGTGGAGAATCATGTGTACCCGAGGACTTGTGCTATCCACCCCATCTGAAACATTTTGTTGCATTGAGTTTCATTGTTCCTGACAACTTTAATGCTGACACAGAAGAGACTCTTGCCCCTTCAGCCCCTCAAAACTGGCTTGGCTATTCATTCTGCCAAAAAAAAAAAAAAAGAGGAAAAAGTGTACATTTTTTCACTTTGGATTTAAAAACTAGAGCTTTGTTCTTGTAGGTTCTGGCATTTCCCTCTCCTTTTTTTTCAAACAACACAGACTGCAGCAGGAAAGCTGCTTTTAGCAGTATTTATTTCTGTTCTTGTGCCTGCTGATTATTCTCCACATATAGTACATAGCTGAAATGATATTCCCTTAAAAAACATAAAAATATTTACTGCTGAGATTTGGGTTAGTACACTGGATTTTGCTTCAGAAGTGAAATAGTAAAGAAAGTAAGTTGTCTGCAGCCCAACTGCAAAAAGCTGTTAGAAAGGTGAATATAAACTACTGTTCCAGAACATAACTGAGGCTAGAATCTGAATGTTTGTTTTTTACTACTTCTGTGATCACTGTGTGATTTGGGAAGGCTCTATCCACATTTGCTGCAGGCACGCTGGTGGCTTATGAGGCCAATACGTGACAGACAAATCCGATTGCAAAAGGCACAGCAGAAAGACTCCTTAGATGGTGTATTCTGCAAGACACGGTTCTTTCTGCGTTGCCTTTTTTCCTCGAGGGTGATCCTGCGTGTGTTCTCAAAGGAAACAGCTGCGTTATAGATGGTGTGTCTCCAGGCCTCCCGATTGGAGGCCAGAGTAGACCAGTTCCCAAATCTTCGTTCGCGAAGCCTAGCCATGATGATCACTGTGTGACCTTTGTTTTTGTTCCCCCATATATGATCAAAAGACAACTTAATACCTATTGTTTAAACATCTTTTCAGTGTCAGATCCTTTAGACCATTCTCAGTTTGGTCTCCTATCCTCAGGCTCCTTGAAGAAGGACTATGAGATTGGCATTGGATTTGCAATGCCAAAAAAGTAATGAGGAGTCCACTCCAGCGTACAAAGGCAGTTTTTGTTAATGACAAGCTTTCAGCTAAGGTTAAATAGCCAGGAAATTTATGATAGCATTACCTTCCTCCTTAGCGGAGGGGCTGCCCAGAGGTGTGTTCAGCTTGTCTGCATCAAGGCTGTAATGTAATGGTGGGCATTTAAATGAGCACATCTCAGCTCCAGCACGTTATAGAAATGAAAGAAAATTTTGATTTTATGTCTGTGATGAAGAGGAGTTGAATCCTTCCATTCAAATAAGGAGTCTTACAGTAATTTGAAAGAGCGAATCAGATCAGAGTCAGGTTCACTTATCACAGTCCATCTTCTGAAATCCTCCAGAGGCCTGTCATGTATCCTTTGAGCCTGCTAGACAGTGGTGCCAGCCCTAAAAAAAAACCCAACAAACTAACTGGAAAACCAAAACAAATTACATCTTTTTGGACAATATCCCATTTCTGGTCCTCTAACCTGACAAAAACTTTGGCACAGAAATCATCTCCTGGCCTTTTGGCCTCAGCTTTAGATAGTGGCAGTCACATAGAAGAGACAAAAATAACTTGTTACTTTCTGGACACATGCTGAAAGTTTAATATGAATTTTGGATCAGTCTACGCTATGTCCAAATTGGCACATCCAACCTCCCTTGTTATCTAAGGAATTCATTAAGCTTTTCACAGCCTGAGGCAGCCAACAAAGTGCCAAGACTTTGCCTTGAACCAGTGTAACACGGGTATGTGTTATGCAAAGATACTGCATTGCATATATGCAAGTGATTTCTTCCAAGGACCATTAATGCTGTTTCTTTTCCATGGTCACACTTCCAGTACTCAAATCACAGGCACACAAACAGACTGTGATGTCTCTTTCATGGGAAAGGTATCCCCACTGGTTCCTTGCTCAGGGTCTCTGCAAAAGGCTAGTACTACAAACTGAAGATGTTGAAAAAACCTTAATCAGAATTCCTGAGAAAAATGCAAGTTCCACTGACTTCCCGCTCATGTCACTCTAATGGTATTATTTTATAACATTTTAAGGTACAAATTGGAGAACTGTTTTACATTGTGTTGTATACAACATACAAGCCTCACTCAATGATATAACCATTAAACTGGAATCTCTAGTGTGCAGCTAATTAGGAAATCATCTTTATGTCTTGCACCTCTAATGTAAAAAAGCCTTGTTTAGTAAGTACTCTTCAGAAGAGACAGTGTTCATTAAATCTAGTAGTCAGCAGTTCCTAGGGTGAAATTTAATGCTGATTTACAAAGCAGTCAATGATTGACGTTGTCTTCTACTGATTCTAGTGGAAAATGATTCTTAATCTTCTAGACTGATTTGAAACTCCCTGTCAACATGTCTACATTTTAAGCTTCTGCATATATTCCAATTCCGAAACCCAAAAGAGAATACAATACATAATTTTTCCAAAAGGAAGCATTCACCCAGCCTTTTAAATAAAGATATTTGGGAAGAGGCTGAATGCTCTGAACTCTGAAAACTTCCAGTTATGTCTTATTTTAGTACTTAACCAGACTTTTTCTTGAACTAGAGAATAACAACACGTGGAGCAAGGCTGCAAGTATCCTCAACCTCATGACAGCAGGGAATTCAGACCTCTCTTCATGTAGTTACGTTAGTTACTGCTAGGTGTGCAGGAATGGAAACAAAGAGGCTCCCTATGAGGCTGTGACTGACTTACAATAGGCATATACCATGCCAGAGCCTACTGTAGCTATCTGCTCCATGTACTTGTTCATAATACATTAAAATAATAGTAACCATGTAGCAGGACCTTCTTCACAAAGGGAGAAGAAGGAGACATGTCAGGTTGTTAGTTTAAAAATATAAGACTTTTTTTCTTGAATTATTCTTGTGCAGAACTAGAGTCTTGCAGATATCTCCCAGGAGGTTTGATCAATTTAGTGAATTGAAAAAAATCCCTCACCGGAGGCCTGCTTCTGCCACAGACCACTTTTTACATCACAATAGTCTGAGACTTTCATTAGGGTGGTGGAGGAGCCTTGCTTTGCTTATAAAATTGTAAAGAGAGAGACACAGCTAATGAAAAAATGCATCTCTTCTTCATGATGTTACCCAACATGATTGTCTATTCTTTGCTCATAGAAAAGAAAAATCATCTCCCTTTTTGTGTGTTTTTCCTTGATTTCTTTAGATGATTGATTTATTTGATCTGCTGATGTTATGGGCCACATATAATGTTTGTGGTTTGGGCACCCAACAAAGATGTGGAGAGAGTGGCTGCATCGGATCTATTTAGGCAAATTAATATTCTCCACAGTTTAGACTGTTCCATTAGTAGAAAATATACATTTTAAAGACTGATTAAATATTTCCAGTTGAGATTTGGAAAAAGACAAAAGTGTTTCTTGATTCTAGTGCCCAGGGAGTCACATGGTGTGGTTTTATAGCTGTTTCAGGATACTTAGAACATGTGTAAACCTACATGCATATGTCCAAAGCAGATGTCAATATTGTATCTGGTGTGTGATGGCAACGAGGTGACAAGAGCCCTAGACGTGTCTGTTTTAACCAACATCTTCAATGGATCTTCTACATTACAAATTACTAATTGCTAAGCCCCTGTTCAATTATGTCCCAGTTCAGTATATTCAACGGACATATCTCCACGTGTTCATGAGAGTCCCATTTAAGGATGATGGCACTTTTCAGAAAACAGGGACCATATGGAAGAAGGAACATTTAAAATTGTATTTTGAGTTCTCACATTTCAAGTCTATCTTGGAATTTCATTATTCCCTCCCCCTCCTTCTCTGCCCCCCCCCCAACAACTTTCAAATCATCCTTTCATGAAGGTGTTTCATTGCCTGTCTTCTTATCTTCTTTTTCTTTTAATGTGAACTCCTCAGTACTGGGACTGCGTGCTGTGTGGCTGCTGAGGATGGATCATGATTAGTTAAACTGCATTTGACATTGCAATTGCTGCACCTACCAAAAAAAAAAAAAAAGCTAATATTTAGTGTTTAAGGAGTATTGCTAGTGGGAATATAATGATAATTTGTCAAATCTAGCTTACACACAAGATATGCATGAAATTTAATGAGATATAATGATCAAAAAACACTCCCATTTTATCTGGTGAACTTCTCAAAAGATTTATTTTTTTTCCTAAAGTTAAGATACATTCTGAGAAAAGTACTTCACACTGTTTTTTACTTTCATATGGAGTGCATTTTTTATGGGAATATAAAATTGCAAGTGGAGTGATGTATTTTTATTTTTGTTTTAAAAAATTATTAAAAATCCTTCTTATTAGTACCTTCAAAATAATAATGCTTTGCCTGGGAGTTTACAATCACAGCTTGATGAACAACTCTAGATTTGATTTCCCTTTCAAAATGCACTGGTTTTAAATGACATTGCACTTGTTATCAATCTAAGTTTCCGGTCCTCTACTGACTGATTGATAGTTAGTTCTGTCAGTACTATATTATGGCAGGGAGTTCCACAAATCAGCTCCCCCCCAAAAATGCTTCTTTTTAAGAGCCATTTTTTTCTCAGTTTCACAGCACCTGTTATCTGGCTATCAGAGCTTTGATTTAATATTCTATTCTGCCTATCTCATCTCATGATGGAAGTGTACCAGCTGTGAAATTTTATAGTGGGAATCATTCCTGTGATCAATCTAAGCACAGTTTTACTGAACACCACAAACCCCCCTACTATTGCAGATGAAAAGTGTTGCTCAAAATCTTCTAGAGTGAGGCAGAGAGGAAAAAAGACACAAAACAAAAGGAACATTCTTAATCCTTTGAAGAGGAATAAAGAATGCAGTGAGAAAAATGAGTTAATAATGTAAAAATGGCAGGAAAAACAGAGGTCACCTTTAGATTGGAGATCTGGAATGAATTGTCAAATTAAAATGATGTTGTAGAACAAGTATTTTCGTCTGTTGTTTTTGTGTTAAAAATTCTACTATAAGTATTATCTTGGGTTTTGTTTGCCTTGAGTGAACTGCAATTTCATCAGCTGCAATGCCAGGCAGTCCAATGAAGCATAGCAGCAAGTGGGAAGCTGGAAAAACCTTTCAGCTGTACCCACATCAGAGAGGACTGTAAATAAAAGTTGATTCAAGTTCTTAAAGCTGGTTTAGTTTGTTTTGGAGATCAGAAGACGAAGCTTGAATTTTTATATAGATGTGCCCACCAGTATATGGAGCTCCATATGCAGCCTAGGCAGTTCCTTTTCCTATTGTTGCAAAGCCTAACTGGGCAAATTGAGGTCCGTGGATACTGTGGTTATTGCAGTTTTAACATTTAATGAAGTTGTGATCTTTTGGCTTTGGATAAAGCACAGTGTGACAACACATACTGACTACGACTATATGATGTCTCAGTACCTTCTGCCCCTCACAGCAGGCTACAATTCTATCTGAACCTTTGAACAGATTACTTGCAAATGGTAATCCCACTAAGTCACACAACCCTCTCTCTGTGGGACCTGTTTTGCATTATTTGCCCCATACAGCCTGGATTTACTCAACTGCTGCACTTGTAGCAAATGTGGGTAGAGCCCTTCCCAAATATTCGTTTGCAAAGCCTAGCCATGATGATGATGACTCAGCTGCTGAGTCTGTGTAGTAGAACATGCTACCATTTGTAGATTTTGAAATGTGGAAGGTTTTCTTGCATGTGGAGAAGGCTTAAGTAGTCTGGTTTGCCTGCAGGAGATGGGATATCTTTCTGACACAGGATTGGGGTACATGAGGTCCAAGGTCTGTTCCTGGTTGTTTTGCCCCCCTGTGTCACCCCCACACAGGGCTGCTTTTCCCCACAGCTCCAAACACTTGCAAAGCCCAGTAAGGTTTCTGACAATGGGCAGCCTGGCCAAGCTGCAATGGGAACGTTGATGGGAAGTGCAGAAGAAGCTGAGAGTTCTCCTGAATTTCCACAAGTGGCTGTTTCCCGTGGCTTATACTCAACCAGATTTTAGAGAGGATATTTTAAGTCAAAGCAAAGCATATTCAGCTTTCAGTGGTTAGCATTCCTCATTTCAATAATTCATTTCAATACTTTCAATACAATCTGCTGATGTTTCAGAACTGCTAAAATAAGACATACACAAACTGAGAAAAAAAACCCCCAACTAAATGTTTCTACTGCTTTGATACAGTTGCTGCTACCATTGCACTTAACAGAGCGGGAATGAACTGAGGGCAACTTTTAACTCATGACTATCAGCTTCACTGGCAGATCAGATGTCTCCCAAAAGCAGCAGATCCCATGCCTTACCACTGAAGAATGTGTGAAGTGGTAAACCACCAATCTTCCCAGGGCACTACAGCTGTAACCAAAGTCTGCGTAAAACACAAAAACATCTCAATGCATTTGAAGCAATTCAGTCTTTGCAGTAAGGACATGCACACAGGCAGAGTTAAACTTTTGCACTTCCCACCCTTTACCCTAAGACCCCGCTTTTATGCTGCCCATCCGGATAGGAGCTAGAAGGGCAGTGGGTCAAGGCAGACAGGACAAACGTGGTTCTCTGAGCAGAGAAAACTGTTGCTGTGATCTGTTCCCAACAGGCTGACACTTGGAGAGGCTATCATGCGCTTGTGCTGGAGTTAAAAGGCCTTATAAGGCAAAGCCTGAACAAACTGTTAAGCAGTCTGAAGTGTTCCTCAGTGCTGAAAAACCTCCAGGGAATGCACAACATACCCCTGGCAAAGATTACAGCATATTTCACAGCAAGCTCACAGAGTAACAAAGCAGATATTGTATCTTTGAATTTCAGGCTCTGCAGGCTAGTCTCAGCAAGAAAATTAAGATCAGGTCCCCTTCTTGGATTCATTTTACTGCAGTGGGGCAGGTTAAGTGTCATTCATTATATCTGTCTTTAAGATTTCATAAAGTTACACATCAAGTTCTCTTCTGGAAATATGCTCTCTACAGCATATTTCTGTATGCTGTTGGCTGGACAAACCAGATCTATTTGATCTGTGGTAGTAGTCAATACCAACGACAAAATGATCAGATGTTGCTCCTGAAATCTTCAGAGTAACCCAGTCCTGCTTTGGCACCCTCCAGCTCACTGGAGGTCATGAGGTATGAGGAATTCCAGCACCTTCTCTTTTCCTGCCATGGTTCAGGTGGAGTTGAGACACAGCTGCCTCACACCCTCTTCACGTGCCTGCAGGAAGAGCGTTGCATGCTTACATGCAACAGGGTTGTCATCAGTGGCACAGAGTCTAGTTGGAGGTGTGTAGCTAGTGCTGTCCCCTAAGAGCCCAGTATTGTTGAAGTTATCCATCACTGACTTGGATGACAGGACAGAGGCCTCCTCAGCAAACTCGCTGATGACACAAAGCTGGGAGGAGTGGTCAATACCCCAGTTCAAAGCCTTATTCTTTCACTACAGGCCCTTGTAAAAGTTCCTCTCCAGCTTTCCTGCAGGCCCCTTTCAGGTACTGAAAAGACACAATAAGGTTAAATAAGATCACCCTGGAGCCTTCTCTTCTCTAGGCTGAAAAACCTTGAGTGGATGAGGGGACTGGAGCAACTCTTATCAGGAAAAGCTGAGGTAGCTGGGCTTGTTTAGCCTGGAGAAGTCTAAGAGGAGGTCTAGAGAATGTCTATAAGTATCTGAAGGAACAGTGTCAAGAGAGTGCAGCCAGGCTGTTAGTGGTGCTAAGCAGTAGCACATGAGACTATAGTAAGAAACTGATACACAGGAAGTTCCACGTGAACATGAGGAAGAATGTCTTTACTGTGTAGGTGACTGATCACTGGAACAAATTTTCCGCAGAGATTTTGGAGTCTCCCTTACTAGATACTGAAGAACTGTCTGGATGAAATCTATGCTCCATGACCCTGCTTGAGCAGGGAGGTTGAACCAGAAGATGCACTGTGATCCCTTCCAACCTTACCCATTTTGTGATGCTGTGATATTTTGGGGTGCTCACTCACTTACAAAGCAGTGAACTGCATCAGAAAGATATGAGCCATTTTTCCCCCCATAAACCAGACAAAACTGCTGCAAGTCTAATGCCTCATACTTACACACATTTTCTCTGATCTCTTCTCTGGTTCTGCTGTTTGCATTCTCTTACTCAAGTCTGTATACAGTTCAAGCCCCTTCCTTGTTCTTTTCTGATGTTTTAAAATAAATCCTTTCCAATTCCTTTTTCTGTTTCTACCCAGCTGCCTGTTTACATTATGCATGTGACCCAGAAATTACATGGGCATCCAGAGGGAAAAGCATATTTAGTCACTTCTCCAGAGTGAATATGGTTGTTCAGAGCACTGCTATTAATTATAAAAGTAACAGAAATATGTGAATGCCAGTGTGGAATGACTTTCAAAAAGCAATATCATTGAACTGAGATTTGTTTTGTTCCTCCTAGAAGGAAGCTGCATGGAGGTAGTCTTGCTACAGCTGAAGAGGAACAGACTGGGCATCTGTTGGATATCCACTAGCTCCCTCCTCATACACTATCTAATAGATTGTTATGGTTTAGGAATGGTACTCCAAACCACACTACTGCTGGCTCGCTCCCCCCTTCGCCTCCCTCTTCCTGCTCCAACGGGATGGATTTGAGAACTGCAGGCACAAAAGGTGAAAATAACAGGGTGAGATAAGAACAATGTACTGGACAGAGCAACAAAATAAGAAAACAAACAATAACAGCAACAATACTAATATCAAAAGGTGTAAAACAAAGAAACAATTTGCACAGAAAGTTCACAACAAATACAAACCAGCTCTTTCCCACCATGCTTTCTTACAAGCGAAAAAGGATGCCTTTCTCCTTGAAAGTGAGATAGAGTCCCTTTCCCCCACCCCTGGAAATGATGTGAGGTTGCATTGAATAACATTAGGGGCTGGTCATGCCCCCTTCCAGCTACTGTAAAAAATTAACCCTGTCCTGGCCAAAGCTAGAACATCGATATCCATGCGAGAAGGGTTTGCCAACATATATTTCATTTGCGGTTGGTACCTTGGTCATGGATGCCAAAGATAGGACTGGTAGTTCTTTGTCCATGGCTATAATTCACTTCTGTCCTAAGAAAAATTCAGACACATTGCAACCTAGTCAATTGCAGTGATACACACATTGTCATGGATGCAAAAGATGTATCCATACATCTTCGTTACATCATACCAGTCTTCTTCATCAGAAGGAAGACTTGTCCTACCTAAGTTTCAGCAGGGCACTGGATACTGCAAATCAGCAGCCAGCTAAAGTGACTGGAGTTGAATGAGGAGCGACAGCACATTAGTCATCTACAGATAACAACTGACAGTGACTGAAAAGGGTTAAAAAGTGCTGTTTGTCTTGTAACCATAACAAAACCAAAACACTGTAAGTATTCAACTTTTCAGCAAATTAGTTTTGACCATCTTGTGCATGGCTTTCTAAAAATGGACAGACAATTGAACTGGAAGGCACTTCCATAAAGACAGAGCATTAAATGAATGTTTCAGAAAATCACATTTGAAATCCATCAGCACAAGAGCATCCTCATTGAAGATACATGACCTCTAGGAAATGTCTTCTCTAAACTACTGAACAGAAGCAGCTGGTGACCGGAAAGAGCCAAACTGAGGTATAGTTATTTTAAAAGACTGGTGGTAAAGGCAGGCAAAGAGAAAAAACCCCAAAACTATGGAGAAAAGCAATGTACACAAATACAATGCAGAAAAAAAAAAAGGCACTCAAACCAGAATCAAATTGGGGGATATCAAATCAGTGCTAAGCTAAAGGTCAGAGGAACAAAAATAGAGAAATGAACACAAATTCTCCCCTAGCAAAATTAGATATAACAGATGGGTGAAAACCTGTTATTAAGGTTGGTTCAGGCCAGGGACTACAAGTATGACTCGATTTTGTGTATAACATATATGACTGCTTGCATCTAGCTGTAGAAGCCTAGAAGAGAAGGGACTAATGTGTATGTCTTAAACATAATAGCCCAGTAGCTTGGAGCTAAACAAGGACTGAAAGTAAGAACACTCTGTGAGAAAGGACAGGATATGACTGGAGAAGGGGGCCATACGAAGGTACAGCAGTGTGTTTCTGGGACAAACATCTTTTTTTCTGGCTCCTGGACATAAGCACAACACAGTACAGCACAAGTGCAGGAATGAGGTTGAGAAGTAGGCATGAACTGTCAACTAAAGGTCAACCCAGTAGGAGGGGGACACCAAAATCACCAAAGAACCCTAAGATCCTCCAACCTATTTCCAGAAGGTCTAGAAGAACAAACTGTGTACGACAGCTAATTTGCATAGAAAGTGAGAAATTTAGCTCCAGTGTGGGAAAATTTATCTATAAAATGTATCCCTACGAAGCCCAGGCATTGCCCCCAGGACTCTGTAACATCCCATCATCTGGATCAACATTGGAGACAAGAATGGCGATCTTTCTTTCTTCCTTTATTCCTTCCTTCCTCTCTCCCTCTCTTTAATCGCCCTCTCCTTTCACCCTATCAAAATCCACCACTGTGTGCTTATACTGGAAAACAAGGGACTAACTTATACCAATTTCCATGCCAAGTGTATAATTTACTGATAAAACTCTGTAACTTTTGGGGACCCTCTGGCTTCTGTCGTTCCTTTTTGACCATGAGCATCTGTGCGCTTGCATGTTCTCTTCCCTTTCAGTGTGGAATGCCCCACTAGCTAATTTTCACCAGTCTCCTGAAGTAGTCCTTTTGTGGTGTAAAAGAAATTCCAGGCTGCCATAAACTGCTGACGCTGGAAACTTCTTTATGTTCTTCTCTATGTTTTATCCACAAACCTCATATTTTTGTTACTATTTGGCATTATAATCTACAGTAGTAAGGAGAAAAAAAGAACTCTAATGATTTCCAGATCTTGTAGGAAGTGATGGTATTTTCTGAAAGCTAGAAAATAATACATGGGTGCTGGATTTTGACTTTGCTTAATCCCCCAGTATTTATAAATAAAGAATGCCAAGGAGTTAAGCTAGACAGTTCAGTGGTGCACATGAGACTCAGAACAGATCTTTGATAATGCCACCCTTGACTGAATACACACAAAACTGTGTATTCAGGAATGATCCAGAAGCTCAAATACCAATGCCTAACCTCTTCATGCTTTGAAAATAATGCCTATGCTGCTAGTTACAACCTTGTAATTTTTTATGCCTACTTTTTGACACAGAAGATGTTCCCAAAATCTGGGGGTTTTCCCTACAAATAGCTGTGAAGGAGACAGGAATAGAGTTTGCAGAATTTAGTATTTTATATTTATACTGTCAAGCAAAGAAACTCAAGTGAGAAAAACATTTTTACTATGTGCCTCTGTATGAAACCACTACCAACTGAAAACTCTGATGTCAAAAAGATATCAAAAAAAGCTTTGGTGTCTGATGAGAAACTTTTTTATTAAGCCTATTCAGGTCCTACAAAATCTAGGAATCAAGCTGATGGTGTTCTGCTCTCTTTATGAACAGCTTGAAGCCTGTGCCTTGTTAAATGGGATTTGGTCTGCGAAAATGAGTTGAACATTCATTTCCAAGGTTACCCTGGGTTAGAGACTGCTGATGGGTATGTATTTGGTAAGGGGGAACTCTGATCTTTGTACCTGGGATTAAATTCTGTAGAGGTACAAAACCATTTTATTTTCTGGAACAAAGCTGTGAGACCATGCTATCTTCTATGGTCAGTATGGGATTAAGAGCATAGGGACCTGACTGCAAGCAAAATGTTATTGAAAATATAATTACTGAGCTGACTAACTACAATACTATTAGAGGGAGAAGCTGTAGGGAGGGATGAATTGCTGCTTGTCTACTTTATGATTCATTCATCTGATTATGCCAATGGAAACAATTTGCTGTAGTGTCTTTTGTACACAACCAGGAAACACAGAGCTCTCAGAGCTCCAGTAGTTCTCTCATTTTAGTATGGCTTGGTACCATTTGAATCAACCTGCATGTAATTAGACTCCAAAGTGCCCCCTATCACACATAGAGGCACTTTTCCTAAAAAAAAGCAGACAAAGCCATGTTAGGTCAAATTTGCCTAGTCCATGTAAACCAGCCTGTGATACTGGAAGACTTGCAGGAAACAGGCACGCATGCTTTGGAGATCAAGGAAATCAGTGAAGCTGTACTGACTTAATGTGGGCAAAGGTCCCGGAGGAGATGAGTGTTTGTGACTATGAACCTATGCATGTGGCTGGTAGAAACCTGAAGATTTGAATTAGTTCTCTCTTGTCATCTCTCAAAGAAGTGATCTAGCCCTGAGTATGCCAGTAAGCCGCTCATCAGGAAACATTACAGAAAGCCCTAGGCACGTGCACCCTTGTAGCTGCTTTTCCTGTCATGACTAGATCTTTCCATGTGTCCTTGTTCTTGACAGATAAGAGAAGATCTTTTTTAAGTACTCCTTGGCTGACACTGACACCTCAATAGACAGATAAAAAGTAGAGAGGTTTCCTCCTCCTGTTTTTCCTCCTCCCATCCACAATTGTCACTTATCTCCCCAGCTAAGCCAATTATAGTGCCTCAGAAGTGTCCCCACGAAGAAAGGGAAGCAGACAAACAGACACCAATTGAATTTCCTACAGGCACTATACAGAAGTTGTTTTGTTCCTGCAACAGAGCCATTACTCACTTGTGTCACTGGTGACTCAACTGAAGACTGAGCCCTGTGAGACAAAAATAATGCAATATTCCTAAAAATTCAGCAGGGATTGCAGAAATTTATTTCATTATCAAACTGCAACCTACTCTTTACTGTTTCAGAAAGCTGTGAAGGAAGAGAAAAATAAGGGAAGAGAAGGAGAAGGCAGTGAAGAGGAGGAAGGAGCAGCATAGGGGAGGGAAGGGAAGAATAACTGACCATCTCTAAACTCCATTGCCTTTGTATACATAGCTGATGCCATCATTACCTAGTAAAAAGAAAAAGATGTCTTTATTTGGACTTCAGTAGCAGCCTGGCCATGGATAAAGACTTCCATTGTGCCAGGCAGGCACTGCATAAATTTTGAATGAAGTGTGGTCTAAGGACGTCCTCTGCAGGAGCCTAAGACTCCTCTGCAGAAAGGAGAAGCATGTCTGTGCTAGCTTAAATCAATCTCATTTGAGCAATAATGTAACAAGGGCTCTGCAATACAAAGTGGACTGTTGGTTAGCTATCCAGGGTACAATTTGCACAGAGGTTCTGCTGCTGTCCAGGGCAGTTAACACAAAGCTACTGGGGGCCTGGGCCCACTTTCCAACTGCAGGTAACACTTCACTAAGAGCGGGAATGAAGAGCAACAAAAAGGACCCAGAAGCCTGCCAAGGACAGCATTCAAAGAAGCTGTCACTAAGTTTGATGCAAACTTTAATGAATAAAACATCTTGTCAGAGTCCTAAAGCATTGTTGGGTCTATGCTCTTAAAAAACTCATGTCTCTGGATCCCTTTCCCACCCATGACGTGGGGAGGCCCAGTTCTAGTTTCATCTCCATCTGAAGAACCATTCCGACGTCTTGAAGGATGGGAAAAGGGAACTCCAGGGGTTTCTTCAGGGGTTTCTGGCCCTGAGCCTGGAGGGGAGAGGTGCCCTCCCCTCCCCCCAGCACCCACGTGGTTCCATGGCAGGCACGGAGACAGTACACCGGGCATGGAGAGGAGGCAAGAGAGAGTTTATTGTTGGGGATGTTACATTTATAGGGTTAGGGAGAATCGCAGGTTAACCAATTAGAAGTCTCAAGGGGCTTACAGGAACACCCAATCACAGGAAGGGGCTAACAAGGTCGAATAAGAAACACCTCAGGACACCTTCCCAGGACATTCCTGAGATAACACTTGTCGTGGGGGGTGTTGGGAAGAAGAAACGTGTTTGTAAAGAGACCACAAAGAGCCATTTTAAGACATGTTTAAACAACAGTTTTCCCATCTAATGCAGGTTTAGTGCTACACATGTCAGTACCATTTCGTTAATATACTTGTTTACTTATATATTTAATATACTTGTTTAATATGCATCAAACCCATACCAGTGAAATTTTTAGAGCAAGTGGCTGTACCTGGCAAAGCTGTGTTTTGGCTAGAAGAATTTGCACCAGTATAATTGTGTGAAATAAGAACAGCTGAAGTACGCAAGGGCTTTTACTGGAAAAGCGGTTTTTGCAGAGCAACTGTATCTGTTACCAACAGATAGCAATATTTGCGTTTGAAAGACCACCCAGCCATAATTCTTTTAAAGTGTATATTTTATTCAGTTTTCATGATATCTTCAACATTTGCATAAGATAAATTGTGTCTGTCCAGCTCTGGCATCCCCTGAATATTGTTTAACAGGGCAGGAGAAAGGAATGTAAGAGGAAAGGGATAGGGAAGGAAGTGATAGTTTTACCTCAATCTTCAAAGAGTGAAACAGAAAACCTTCATTTTTCTAACTACTTCTGATTGCTAACTGAAGGATTTATTTTGTGTGTAAATTTGTATAAATTATCCTTTGGATACAGTGTTGAAAGCATATGAAACTTGTGTAAATGTGTGTGCATCATCTAAAGTGAAAGGTGTGATGTGAAAGATATATTGCTTTGGCTCTCAGCAGATTCATGTGTATTTAATTCCAAAGATGAGAGAACAGGCTTTTACTCTCTCTTTTTATATGCCTAACCTTCAGTTTTCCTAGGCTCCCTGTTGCTTGAAATGGACACCTCAAGCTCCCTTTATTGGAAGACATCCTTCACAAGAAAAGCCGAGGTGATTGTTACGTCCATTTACTTCACCCAATGACTCAAGCTCCTTCCTACAGCCTTTGACAAGACAAAGGTGAAATATCTTTTTGAAGTCCAGTGAGAAGGCATTATGAAGCTATGTTAATATTTGGAGGAGTCATTTCATGTTCCTCCCTGGGCACAGCATCCAACAATTTCAGAAATGTGTCAAACAACAAATGGAAATATAAAAGTTTCCTAATTTTTAAGTAAAACTGTCCCAAAAATGTTTGACAATCAGAAGTGATTAAAGGAGATTGGGGATAATTAAAATTTCAGTGCCTATAGTAAAAAGCAAACAGCTCCTAGTTCCAGTTCAGTAACTAGAAACAGAATTAATGCTCTTTCGTTGGCTAGCCTAGTGACGGAAACATTGGCAGTACTGATTCAGCTCAAGGAAGGTACTTCTAGCAGCCTGCAGTTTTGGGTTTTTTTTCTTAATTCCTTGTTTCAGCTCCTGCTATGTGATGTACTATAATGTATCACCCTGCCTTCTAGGTTAGCCCAGTGAAACCTCTGTGTTGATGACCTGTCCTGTTTACTGCAGAACATTAGCATTCCTATAAGAAACTGTGAATCACAGCAGGTGTTCATCTTCAGATAAGCCTGACTTTCCCTGTATGCACACCTCTTTCTCAGATATAAATGTACAACTTTGCAACTATCCTGGTAAAGTCTTGATGGTTTTTCTGGGTATGTTTTAGTGTTTTGTGTTATTTGGTATTGTTCTCATTAGTTCAGGTTTCTTTCAAAGAATTCACCACCATTCAGGGAGGAGTTCCAGGTTAGAAACACCATGACTATTGCCTGCTGATGTTATGGTTGGGAATAACTGCTTGGTTTGCTCTTACTTGTCCCTTTCGAAGTTGACATATGGAGTCTTCAACCATCCTTGTGAAAAGCATCCCTCCCCATTATGTATTGGAAAATGTACACTTTGGATGATGACATTTGATGGTGCATTCTGGCCATCTGATACCTAAAATTTCTCTTTCTGTTTTTAAGACTGAGCCTCCTTTTTTTTTTTCCAGCACCAGGAGTTTCTTTCATCTGTGATAGCAGATGGTGATCGACCCCTGCTTCAACATCTGGGTACATGATTGTTTCATTCCCAAGCAAAATGTAGCAAACATGCTTTGCAGAGGAGGTCTTGCCCTCCCATCCAATCTCCTTTTCCATTAGATCATCTTAATTAAAACATCAAAAGAAAATTCAGTTATATAATTTCTTGTTGAACACAACAGCTCCTCAGTTAGAGGTAACTAAAATGAAGTGCCAGTGAGAGAGCTGAGTCTTAAATACATGCAATCCCTTTAAATATCTCAGAAAATATAAGTAAGTGAGCAATGATCCCATTAGCCAAGTCCTTATGCTCCTTTTCTACTTTCTGATCTGCATCTGATGCAAGAATTATGTGGTCTGATGCATTTCAGGGCTACTTACCTGTGGTGTACCCTGAAGATTTTTTTTTACAGTACATTATGATTTGATTTACGTTCCATCACTAAGTACTGAAAGAGTTCTTAAAAAACCTTATGTATCATGATGCCTAAAAAATGCAAATTTATAAAAAAGATAAAAAGGCGTGAACTACTGGATTTATTCATTTGTGTGCTGGTTTAAGGGTAAACCAGCAGGGGAAATGAACTCCACTCAAAAGAGAGATTATAACAATTTAATAAAATAATACAATAAGTACGATTATACAGACAAACAATTGGTTTTAACCCACAAAACCCAAATGTATAACCCAGCACCCTGGGGCATGAACAGAGTGGTGTTCTTTGGGCCCCCTGAGTCCAAAGTAAAGGGAAAGGGGGAAAACCTGTTGGTGAGAGTGCTGGTGCAGTCTGGTCAAGGGTGGTGATTGCAGTCTGGTTGAAAAGTGGTGGTTGCAGTCCAGTCGAGAGTGGTGGTTGCAGTCTGGTCGAGAGCAGTGATCTGCAGTCTTCCTCTGGATCCCACGAGTGGTTGCAAAAGTTCCAAGACTCCAAGATTATATATTCTCCAGTTCAGGCAGGAATGCTCAGTACTTCCCTCAGGGCAGGGAGTTCCACAAAAGAGTGTGAGGACAGGGAGGCACCCTCCTATCTCGCAGGCCTCTTAACACCTAGTTTATAGCCTGAGGAGTCAGGCTGCTCTGGGCAGAAGGTGTAAATAGTCTATTGATAACTGTTTCTGGGAAATGGCATGGAAGGCTATAGAATACACAGTTTTGGGTTACACCCATCCAGTGATGAACTGGTCCCAGTTGTTCTAACTAGGACAATTTGTTTTCCCTGAATTCAGGCATTTCCTAACTTCTGAGAAGCAAAACATTTTTGTGATTTTACATCTGGTTACTGCATCATCGGTACACTGATATTGGAATTCTGAACTTGAATGCATAGTAGAGGGATTTTTTGTCAGACTGCTAATGTCTGTTGTGGTGGTTTCACTCTAGGCCTTCCTGGAGACCAACTTGTAACCAGGAAGGAACTAGAAAAGTGATCACGGAAGTATTCCATGCTATTCCTTTACGTAACTTGAGGTGTAAATAAAGCCAGCGGGAGGGACCTCGCTCTCTTCCTTTCCGGCGAGGTTCGAGAACGGTGGGTCCCTGTTTCGGTCGGGCTTATCTGGAGCTGAGGCCTACAGTGACTGCTGTTATCTGCCACCCGTGAGGGGAGAGCCAAGGGCCGTGTCCAGCCATCCTGCCTGTTCGAAGGGAAGTGGTGAGATTTTTGCTAGTTTGCCTTCGGCTGGCTGTTTGACTTGTGCGGTCCTTGCCCCTTTTTGTCCTTCTCCCTTCCTTCCCCCCTCCCCTCCCTCCCCAGTGTGTGGTATTCTCCTTTTGTGTATCTGTCTCATATGTAAAATATATATATATATATATATATATATATATATATATATTTTTTGCTATAGCTTTGGCTGCTTGGTTTTTTTTTTTTCTTTTCCCTCTCTGGGAGGCGGGTCCTTGTTGTCGAGTTTCGGGGGACTTGGCGGGAAGCCAGCTCAAAACTTGCACATCTGTATATTTAATTGCTCTAGTTTGTAGCAGTCAGGTTACAGGAAGGATGCTGGATGAGGCATCCTGGGAAATGAAGTCCCGAAGTACTCCCACACATGGGCAGAGAGATACCCTTGGTAATTGGCCAAGGGAGTCACACGTCACTTTGAGGTGGATATGAAAGGTGTCGTCTCATTTGAATAAAAAGGATTTAGTGTTGAACCCCCAACCAAGCTAGCTGGGTCTGTGTAATTTATTTATGTATTAATACGCCACATCTGGCACCCAACGTAGGCAGAATCCTGTATCAGGGACAATTAGAGACTGCCTTGTAACAAGGAAAAATTTCAGTAGTGTTTGGACGGGTTTGTTTTAAAAACTTGGAATGCTTTTCTCCAAAAAAAACCCAGACATCACATACTGAGCTAAAAAAGCAGGCAGAAAACGTCTTTAAAGAAAAGACGTCGGGAACCAGTGCGAAAAGCCGACTGGGACGTCATGCAGGGACCACGTGGAGCTCTGAAAATATGAGTATTGTGCACATGAGAAACCTGGCAGAGTAAGCCTTGAAAGACAGAAAAAGCAAAGCTACAGAGAATTAGAGGTGAGAAGCCGGCATGGAAAGTTAAAATGCAAGGGAAATGATAGAAATAACTAGATCAGGATTCCCGCTAAGCAAAAGTCCTCCTTAGTGTGACTGCTTGGAAAAAATTTGGAGAGACAGCTCCACAGAAAGCAGAGATAGAAGGAGCAGACACTTTAAAAATCTCACAGAGAAACTGAAACTCGTCCATGGAGCAAACTTTAAACCTTTTGTTCACCCCACCAGCCCTAACAGACAAAGGACTCCCCAAGACACCAGGAGCAGACGTGGGGGTGAGAGAACCGCGTGCAAATCTAAAGGACCCAAAAACAAAGGACTTGGGCTGGGTTTTATGTGGGCAGAAGCAAACACGTGGCACGCACTGCCTGATTGTTAGGGAAAGAGTCCATGAGGCACTGCCACGCTGCAGCCACGTGGAGGCCACGCTGCAGCCTGAGAATCACCATCTTGCTCACAGCTAGCTTGTCGAGTGTCCCAGCTTGAGGAAGCATGCTTAAAGCATGTGATCCGGAAAGCAAAGAACCAGCAGAGGACACCGGGAGGGAATCGATTTTGCCTCCTCCGAAAAAAGGACAAGCACTCAGCAGCGCAGGGACAGACCGCTGCCCCTGCACCGGCTGCCTTCGCTGTTAAAAAAGCCTGCCGGACCCGCTGCAGTCCACAGGAACAGAACCGAAATCCCTTAAACAAACGCCAGCTAGAACACCTGCGGGTGATCAAAGCGGCGCGGGGTTTCAAAAGCACTGTTCGGGCTGGAGCGGCAGCGGAGGCGCGGGACCCATGGGCCAACATTCCCCACTCAGCCCTGGCCCGGCGCGAAAGCTGCGGGGCTGCGGAACATCGGCTCCGGCTGCGTGGGAGCCGGGGGGGCTGGGGCCGCTCCGAAACAGCTCCAGCTGTGCGGGACGGGACCCAGAGCCAGCCAGCGGTGGCAGCGGCTGTGCGGAGCCGAGCGGGGACGGGAGTGGGGCCGCCTGAAACCAGGGCGAGTGCGGGCCCGGGCCATGGCCATGGCAATGGCAGCAGCCGGCGGGGCCGGGGCCGCACGAACTGCGGACAAACGGCAAAGCCCTGGACAGTCTGCCGCGAACGGGGGGGAGACAGTGCAGCCCCCACCCGGTGCCGATAGGAGACCCCCCTGCGGGGTGGCTCCTGTGGCCCGCGGTGGAGAAAGCAAACAGCAGAGCCGAGCACGGCGGCTTGTGCTTGTAAGCCAAGCTCTGGGGAGGCCGGGGCTGAGAAAAACGGCGACATCCTTTGTGCTGAGACAGAGCAGGCTGAACTTGCAAACAGCTTAACTGAGCCTCCTGCAACCTCACAGCTACGGCATCATGCTGTGAGCTCTCCTGAGATATATACAGAGCTAAGTTAACATTGTATTTTGTTGTTTTGTATCTTGTCTTGAAACCTTTGGTAAGAACACTGAAACTTTAAGGTTTTGTTTCTAAGTTTCATTAATTCCCCAGTGACTCTGCTTAAATTGTTAAGCTTGTTAAGGTTGTTAAAGTTGTTAAGCTTTAAAGTGCACCTGAATAGATGCAGTTGTTGTGACGGTTTGGTTCAAGTGTTTAAAAAGTCTTAAGCCTCTCCATACACTGTTAATTAACGCATTCAGATGTTGTTTATCCCAAGAAGGTGTGCATAACGTCAGCAAAAATGCAAGGGTAGCTACTTATGAGTCATAACTATCTAAGAGGCTGAGTTAAAACTAATCGTGATAGCTCTAACCAATATAATTTAAGAAATTGTTAAAGTTGTTAAATTCTTAAATACATTTACATCTATTAGTAGAACCTCTGTTAATAGAAAGCCCTTCGCAGGGCTATCAGTTTCTCGAAGCTGGGAAAAGTGAATTTTGTTTTTTGCCCCTATCTCTGGGAGGGGGGAGAAGAGTGACGCTTTTAAAAAACGGAGATGTTACTGCTTATGTAATAGCGAGCATTTGTTTCCTGGCAAGTAGGTGGAGAGAGATTTTGTCATCTCCAGTCCTTGTCCCAGTCCCTGTCCTAGATGAGGGAAAACAAAGTATAACAAACTGAAATCTCCCCCCATTACCCAGTTTAACCCTCTTATTCACTGTTTAACTTGTACCACTATGAGGAAAGGAAGTTTTCTTTGTTGTCTGAAACCCTTAAAATAGTCTTTTGAGTTTGTCTTCACAAAACCAGGACACTAGACGCCTGCCTGAGCAAACAAGACAAACTGCTTTCAGTGAGAATGAAGAAAACTTTCCTGATTCCTGTGATATCTACGAATGAAAACTCTCAAAGATTGGAAACTGTGGAGTGGGAAGCACTGAATGCTTGCAAGTGCAAAATCTTCTAGTGCCAACGTGGTAAAGAGTTTGATTTTGTTATTAAGATAATGTTCAAAATGTTTATTCTCTATTTTCTAATTGTTTCAGCAAGTGAAAGCATTCCCTGATAATTTATATAAAGACTTATGTAGGATTTCACGTGAAGATTGAGAATGGTAAACACGTATTTGATCCCTTCTGCCCTTACAGCATTAAAACATGCAACACATAGAGTTACACACAGCCTTCAACCTTGAAGTAAAAAAACAATAAAAGCATAAAATGACTTCTTGCTTTTGCATCAAGCTCCAGCAAAAGGCAACTTTGAAGTAAAAGACACTGAAAAGCCATCAAATTATTTAAACTGCTTTACTTCAAAAAAACCCACCATTCCTGGACAAAAAACTACAGAAAACCTACATGTTTGCTTAACCTCTACATCTAGCATACTAGCCACCTGAGACTGTTTAAATTGTTATTAACATGTTTGTTAAGTTGTTATTAAGGGCAAAAAGCAGCTAACAGAAATGGATGGACAAAAACTGAAAATTAACTGCATCCCAAACTGAGAACAGCTTAGACTGATTGCTTACAAAAGATGCTAAATTTCAAGCTGTGTTGTAATGATAACTTGTTTTATATACTGTGTTGAGCAGATTGTAATAGTAACTTGTGTGTATATCTTTGAGTTTATTAACTTATGGTTTTCTAAAACAAAAAAACAAAGAGGGGTAAGAAGAGAAAATGCATGTGCATAAACAGGTAAGACGTCATCTAGGTTTGTTAAGCCTTATATTCCTCGTATTAATTCCTTTTCAAATTTTCAAAACAGGTACAGTTGCCAGATATGACTACCAGAAGTGACAGATTGAGAAACATACAACTAATAACCACTACAAAACCCCAAACTAATTTGAATAGATTTAAATAGAGACATAACAAAAATTCTAAGTATGCACGTGTGAAGTGAGAATGACTGAAATGGCCACTTCTGTATGAATGAGAAAGCTGTATAAATGAGAGAAGCTGTGTGAAGATGTATGTGTGTAGATATTTTATGCTTCATGTGCCTTAAAAAAATTACACTTGCATCATAACACTTATTCTTTAAGGGCCTTAAAAAAATTACACTTGCATCATAACACTTATTCTTTAAGGGCTCTTTCTTGAAACTGAGTTGAATTTCTCCTGGCTACCAATTACATGCAGGCCCTTGGGGAAGTGAAAATCAGTGTTTTACCTGGTTATCCAAACGCCCTCAATTTAATAAAGTTGTTATTTATCTCAAATACGCACAAACCCTTAAAAAATAAAAATTCAAATTTGTGTCAAGCAAGTTTCAAGGATTACAGATAAAAGTTCAAATAAGTAAGTTTGTTGAGAGACCAAGGTGGGCAGTGAGCTGAGTCACTGTGATGCAGTGGTGATTGTTAAAGGGAGTTTACAAAGTTTAAAATATACTGTTATATGCAATGTTCTGTACTTCCTCATAATAATAAAGAAGAGGGGCGATGGAGGAGTCAGGTTACAGGAAAGATGCTGGATGAGGCATCCTGGGAAATGAAGTCCCGAAGTACTCCCACACATGGGCAGAGAGATACCCTTGGTAATTGGCCAAGGGAGTCACACGTCACTTTGAGGTGGATATGAAAGGTGTCGTCTCATTTGAATAAAAAGGATTTGGTGTTGAACCCCCAACCAAGCTAGCTGGGTCTGTGTAATTTATTTATGTATTATATTAATACGCCACACTAGTTCATCAGTCTCACTGAATTTATTGTTAGTGCAATGGGGGAAGGAAGTATATAATTTTTTTGCATATTTGAGTCTGGCATCCATCTTTCCCAAAGGAAATAAAGTTATATCTTTATATCCTTCATATCCTTCTCCTCCTTCTCCTTCCTCTTCCTTTTTGTCTTCTTCTCCCTCTTCCTCTTCCATAAGCCTGTTAAACTATATTAAAAGTAAGAATGAAAATAAAACAATATTTTTGGGTATACAGAATTGAAACAAGTAATTTGAGGCAGACAATATTTGGAAATGAGGATCTTCTCTGGTGTCTCAGGTTAGTCACAGAAATCTATTGTCATCACTGTAAGACCTTTTGTTCAGTATATCAGTGTTTACTTCCAACAAATATGTTTTTCTTCTCCCATGTAATAAATACTTGCATTGTCAAATAAAGACAGTCAATTTTAACTGTAAATTACGCAATTTGCAAGAATATTTTGTGTTCTTTACACTTCAAACTCATGTTGATGGCAAAAATTATCATTCTGGAGAGAATCCAAATTTTAAAAGGTTAAATTCTGTTTCCTTGACCTATTTTTAGTAAAATAAAACTCACTTCTCTTTGCAGCTTTGCATATAACAACAGTCCCAAGGCACAGGGCCTAATAAAGAATTAAATATTTTGTGTCTTGGAGCTGCAACATTAAAAGCAATATAACAGTTACTTTGGACTCCTCTTCTTCATTCCCCCCAGCACTCTTGCTGTAAGAAACCATCTTGTTGATGGAGGAAAAGACAGATCATGTGGGCAAGCTTACAAGTTACAGCACCAAGGGAGTCACACAATGCAAGAGCACCTGTGATGCGTCAGACTAAAACAGCCACTGCCTAGTGGGCCATAGCAGCCTCTGAAGGAAGAAGATATGCATTGAAAGGGCAATCATGTATGTGCTGCTTCCTCTAAGTGTTCTCCCGGTTTCCAATAATTTGAGACTCAGGGACTTCCTGAGCTGAACATAATCGTCCTTTGACTTTGCTGCCCCGGGCTTGCACACTTGCCCTTTGAACCCCAGTAGCCTTTTAGCACCCACAGCAGCCTTCAGGCAAAAGTGACTCTTCAAATCATTCATGCTTCATAGATTTCTACCTTGCTTCCCCCAGTTCATCTCTTTCCAGGCTAATAAGCTTCAGTCTGCATAACCATCCCTTGCAAGAAAGGATGACTCCATCCCTGTGGTCATCTTTCTCAGCCTTCTCTTAATATTCTCCACTTAGTGGTAATATTCCTCTAATTCATTGTCACAGGTTATCTACATGTATCTTTTTTAAAAGTGCCATGAGACCTTTGCATTTCCATTCTAGCAGCTTCTGCAAGGTAATGAGTTTTCATACCACATTGTGGCCGTAAGCAAATGAATCCAGACTCTGAAGCAGCAAAGCTTTCCTTTTGCCTTATGCTCACTTAACAGGGGGTAAGTAATCCCATTACAGATGGGTGTATGTCAAACCTGTGAGAGTGTGTTTCCTAAAGGGCAGCATTCATCCTGCAACCTGGCCATGTGATGCAGCTCTTACAGAGGGTGCGGACCTACACTACTACACAAAAGAGCACTACCTGGAAGTAATATATCCTCTCCCCCCAAAAGCCGTGCCTTGTCTGTACCCCTTTCCTGTGCTCTACGTGAAATAAGGTTGCTGTATGCACATGGACAATCCCATGACAGTACAATGTTCCTCATTATGTGATTTTAGAACTATTTGAAAAACTATTCTACATGAAATCCTGAAGGAGAGCAGTAATTGTCGTGAGGCCTGATGACACTCATTTCTGCATTCAAGAAAAGCACCTTCTGGGCTGTATGGAGAAAAATAGCAATTTTATAATATCTCCCACTTGGTTCTGTCTGACTGTAAAGTACCACTACTGTCACAAAGGGACTTTTGCTGAGAAAGGTGTTCTGCACTACAATTCTTTAGGGCTGTCTTGTTTTGCTTGCAGCAAACAAGCATTATTGACTGCATTGCTTTAGACTAATAGTGTTGAGCATCAGCAAAGGGAAACTCAACTTGTTCATTTTACAGCTTTTACTCCCAATTAGTAGAGAATCAGCAGCCTCATATATTACCACAAGTTGCTACCTTTTAACCTTTGTAGGTATGTAAAAAACCACAGAAGTTTTGCAATCTCTGCAAGCTGCAGTTCTGCAGATGATAATGCTCATGGTATTGCATTCAATCCTGGAAAACAATATTTCTTAATATTCTTGACATAATTTCTTCACCACTTAATATGGGGCATGGTGCAGCGTACTGTTGTCATTAACTTGCTGGCCTAAACATGGGTGAAGAAAGGATGTGTAAAGTGTGTGGAGTATTGAAGTGTTGTATAAACATGTATAAATGGAAGGTGACATCTTAAATATATGAAGATGCCACTGAACAGACAGCTCTTCTCCTGAAGAAAAATTATGATGCAAGTCCATCCTGGTGATGTTCGATCATAGGATCTACATGGAACAGGAAATAGCATCTCCACAGCATCTACCAGGGCTGTCTCCAAGTAGTGCTTGGAATGATGCTACAGTGTCAGTCAATGAAGATAATATGCAGCAACACACATCTGGCTTCTTTTCTGAACAGTGGTTGTCCAGTCAGAGCCTTGGATTCTGCTGCTGCAAGTCACGACTCAAGACAGGACAAACGACCAAGCAAACAAAACTTAGGTTTTGAAATCCTTCACAATATACTCTTTTTCCAGAGGAAATACCTCACCTGTCAAGAGAGAGATTTTTGGAAGAAAGAACACCTGTGCTGTGGTGTCATGCATGGCTAGAGTAAGGCTATGGCAGAATTAGTATTTTCAATTTTAGTTTTTCTTTGTATCCTCTGAAAATGCACATCTTTAGTCAAGACATTAAAAATAATTTTGTTCATGGCTGATCCTAGTCAGCAAGAAGGAGCAGCACTTAGAGCTGCTGATCAGGGCATAAAAAGCTTTAATGATGTATAACTATCAGTCTGTGAAAAATCAGCTAACATTACTGCATTATGTTGCATTATATCTCCATACTGAAATGTTTCATTAGCTACTGAGTCCAGATGCTGTTTTGATTTGCTGACTGTATTTAATCTCCCTGTATTAGCCTTGGTGTGCCCTAGAAATTATTTTTGTCTTTGCTTTATGTCTAGTACAGATTTACAGAGAATGATGATGTAATTTGTGAAGGAGTCCTACAGGACTTTCTGCTCAGATTATGTAATTTTTATGGCACCTTTCAGATAAACTTGTATTCACCAAGTCTGGGTTTCTTAGCTGAGCTTTGTGCCCTCATTGCAAACATCAGAGACTGTGATAAAAGTGTGTGAAAGCTTATAGAAAAACAAGGAAATAAAAATAGGACCAAAACAATGTCAGCACACGTGGAAGTGCCGTGAACCCTCAAAGGTCTTCATATCTTGTACTCTTGGTAGTAAAGGCTGACCACTTTTTGTTCCTTTTGAATAGCACAGAACTATTCCCCATGTTTGAAAATCTTTTAGAAATCAGAGGATAAGCTGTCAATGGGTGACAGTGATGAGAAATCAGGACCTTCCTGTCCACATCTATATTCTGGGTGCCCCCACTGAGAAATACTGAAAAATGATGCATAGCAGGCTGCTTGGCTGCTGCTCAGCATGAAGGAAATTTAACTGACTGCAGGCTAGATGTTTGTCATGCAAAATTGCAATGCTGTGCTTTCACCATCCTTCTGGCTTCTGTGCAAATGAAAAAAGTCTTTCAAGGCAAAAAACATTCCAGGCAATATTCACTTTTCTAACCATTTAGCCTTTCTTTCTGAAAGATCACTGTGAAATCACTACCTAATCCTGAAGAAGTCCTGCTGTAAGACACAACCCTGTGCATGTCCCACTGCAACTGAGTAACGTCAGCCTCAGAAGAACAAGTAGAAGAAGATCCTCCTCAGCCAGGAGCAGTATGACTCAGGGATATTTTTCCCCTTGATGTAACATTAAGAAACCTACCTGGTCAGTATATTTATAAATATTGTGTTAAAAGGGGAGTCACCCTATTCAGCTGGAACACACAAGTTTTTGTCAAGTGGGAATCCTATTTGTTTTGGTTTTCATTACTATGGCATGGCATAAATCTTTAAAATATTTAAAATTATTTGAACTCCAGAAGGGTCATTACAACTTGGCAAGATGAAAAACACTGTGAACTGGAAATCTGACTCAAACATTTGTGCCTTGACCTCATTGAAAGCTAGCATGGTGCCACTGTTGTAAATTTAAAAATGCCAATTTCTTTTTCTTTTCAAGTTATATGTATTCATATCAATGTGTTTACTTACTTCACAATCTTTACCAAATTTTCAAGGAAACTGTGCAGCCATGTCACAAGAGAAACTTCTGGAAAGAATAAGTAAATGAGAGGCCCAACTACTGGAAGTCTTGCAGGGACCTCTGCTAACCAATATCTTAATAAGCAACCCTGGAAAGGAGGTGAGCTGTAGGATGATGACATTAAGGGTAAGAAGTAGAAGTGCCAAATATGAAGAGCTGTAGAAAGATCAGAGTGATTGGATAAAAAACTGGCATGAAACATGGTGTAGGAAAATTTTACATAAAGTGTTCCACAAGGGGAAATCTCATCTGAGCTTTCATCCTAAAATAATGGACAATGAGTGGATGATGGCTTCTTCGAAGAGAGGTCTCAGGGTTATGACCAGTACTGCCAAGAAAATGTCATCTCAATGTGAAGTAGTGGACAAAAACAAACAAACAAAAAAAAGGAAAGTAAAAGCTAGCAAGGAACAGAGAACAAACCAGAGGATATCCTAGTGCCACTGAATAAATCAGTGTTTGGATCATCCTTTGAATATTGTGTGTAATTCTGGTACTGTTATTCCAGAGCAGATATGGAAGAGTTGGAGCAGGATAACTCAAGGATATTCAAAGATCAGGAATGGTTTCTGTACTGGGAACTGCTGAGTAGGTGGGGATACCTCAACCTGAAAATGTGAGAAATTTAGGGGTTATTGTAGGGATCTACTTATAAAAGTATGAGTACCACAAAGGGACTGATTGAGTTCACTGTCATCCAGTTCTAAAACAAAAGGTCATCAAATGCAGACAGTGGGAATGAGGTTAAAAACAGACAGTGGGAAATGATTCAGGCAATGGGTCTGTGAAAATCCTTGCCAAAGGATGCTTCCATAGCACAGTTTTACATGGCTCAAGGGCCACTAGATTTAACGAAACACAAAGACACACATGCAAGTGCAGGAAACACCCTGAAGTGGAAATACTTGGCAACTGGCAGAATGTCAAAGAGAAGTGTCATATATTCTTGGCCTGTACATATTGTTCCCCAGGTATCCACTTAAAATGACTGCTGGAAACACGATAAGGAATGATCTAGACCTTTGGTGTGGCACAGTGTGGATGGCCCTTGGTCCAAATAAGCTCCTGCTTCTCTCCAAATAAGCTTCTGCCTCTATATGTGCAGGCTATGGCAGAGACCAAGGAGCTACTTTTCGGTGCTTTCTTACCTTGCTCAAGAGCTTTCTGAAACAATCCAGCACAAAGCAGAAAAATGCACTGAGAAATCACATAGTGTGCATTTCCTCTAACTTAACTGCATTGTCACCTAGGCTATTGATCTGTATGTTTTTACTGTATAACTGAACTTCACTTTGTGCAAGGAATATTTGTTTTTGTGTTGAGGGAAAAAAACCTAAAGGAGAAAAGATTAGCTACAAAGAGTTGTGGTCAAAGTCTTGTGAAAAACATCTTAAGCAGTGTCTCCTGCATTGATAAAATGTAGGCTTTGGGAAGTTGAGAGATAGCTTTCCTCTCTCTAGCAGTACCCTGAAACACCTGCAGCAATACATTTGCTTTCACAGACATGAAATTAGGCTAAATTCCAGCTACTGATGCCACATGATGTCCCGTCTTTCCACATAGAATCATTGAACAGTTTGGGTTGGAAGGGACTTTAGGGATCACCCAGTTCCAACCCCTCTGCCATGGGCAGGGACACCTTCCACTAGACCAGGTTGCTCAAGGCCCCATCCAGCCTGGCCTTGAACACTTCCAGGGATGGGGCATCCATAACTTCTCTGGGCAAGCTGTTAAACACAAGGTTTTCCCTCCCAGTATCCTTCATCAGTCTGTATAAGTGGGCAGTAAGGCAGTTCAAGGAGTTGATCCATCAGTGAGCTAACCTTACAAAGAAAAATTACTGTTTTCCAATTGTATCAGTTCCATCATATGCAAAGGACAGGGGCAATGCCAGGGAGATGGCCTGTCTGTTCAGTCACTGGCTTGTGCCTTACTCATCTCAGTGAATGCTGACTGAGGTGAGAGGACTGTTTCCTACGCAGAGATTATTTTTCAGTGTTTTGTGGAGGTAAAATAAAGCAAGGACTATGAAGGTTTAATAACTGCAGTAGTTCAGTCTGACCTTTGCCTAGCAGAGAGGGATTTCAAGCATCTATTCTGTCCCTTGGGAGCACTTTTTCTATTCTTAAAGGTTTTCCTTACACATAGTCTGGCAAAGTTGTCTTTCCTTTAATCTTTTGGTAAATCTGTTCTGCAACAGAGAAAGAACTTGGGAAAATAATCCTTATAGGACTCCTTCTGTTTTAATGACTGTGTTTCTTTCTCTTCCTATCTATAGATTTACATACTTTAAGACACTGCAAAATGAGCCCTTAGCACTTCACACTGTCTTAACCAAGATATAAATATCTCACCTGCTCTGACCTCCAAAATCCAAGCTATCCTGGGAAAGGTGACTTTTGATTATAAATTGTAACCACATGTTGTATTAAAGAGCATGTCAAAACTTATCTCTTTGCAATTCTCATTTGTGCTAGCATCTGGAAAAATTTAAATTATAAATGAAAAACTGACCTCTGTGGTTAACCAAATCAAAAGGCCTGAAAGGCTTCATGTTTAAAGAGTCATTTGATTCCTAAACAGATCAGGAAGTTGTAGAAACCAAAATCTGACCAAGTCCTCCAAAAGAGAAAATAAGTAGGACCAAAAAAAAAAAGAAAAAAAAGGAAAGAGAAGAAAGAAGAAAACAGGAAAGAGAAGAAAGAAGAAAACAGGAAAGAAGAAAACAGGAAAGAAGAAACAGAAAAGGAGAAAAGAGAAAGGAAAAAAGGAATAGGACTAACCTGTTTACTGAAAAGCTAGACAGTAAATGCAGACCAAAAGAAAGAAAAAATAATGTATACATTCTGCCAAAAATGAGCATTTCAATGACATGCTTTAATTCATACCAAGTTTCCTATGAAGGGCTTACTTGAAAATTAAGCACATGCTTGATGCCTTTGACAAGAGATGGGATTATTCATGATGGTTAATGTTAAGGGCTGGATTGCACTGGGGTCATACCTAGAGGAACATGCTCCATAAATGCAAAGTCCTCACTGGACAAGACTCTGCTACCAGGACTGCAAGTATTGATCTCCTCCTGGGGTTGCCAGCTCAAGAGAACCAGCCCTGTACGAGGTAGAGGAGAGTGCAAACAGGGCCAGGCAAAACCTGCATGAGGTTTAGAAGCTTTCCATTGGCTTTTCTCAGTTATAAGAGTAAGGATTGTTAAATATGTGCAGTCAGCACTGCGTGGAGCAATTTTGCTGAAAAATGCAATATCCTTTCCCTTGATTTAGGCAGGGGATTAATTAAAAACACATATGCATTTACCCTCCTGCCAGAACACAAGTTGATCTAACTAGATTGGCAATAAATTTTGACCAGTTTCTGAAGCATCAATCTGAATAAGCATAGCATGTTGAGAGGGACAAGGTTAGTTCTTTCTTTGACCAGGATTCTTTGACCAGGAAGTCTTGAGATCAGGGAAAGACCTTTATCTTTTAAACAAAAGCAAAGTTTACCAGATTATGTGGGCGCATGATGATAATGTAGCCAGGAAGGCAAGCTTCTTTACAGAAGTGGGAACTGTAAATGTCAGCTCAGTACACCATGAAAGCAGTCAGCTTTATGAAACTCAACTTATTTTATGATGTTAAGTGGAGATTGGCTGTCTAGTGTAATTCTTGGATATTTATTCTGTAACTGTTTTCTTTAAACATGTCGTGAAGCAGATCCTTGTTTTGCCAGTAACTAAGAATTGGTTCTATTCTCAAATCATCTGTATGGCAGGAAAGGTCAAAATTGCTGCAGTCACTTTTCAGCCTTTCAAAATTAATAACCTCATAGCTCACTATCAAATCAGTAATTTTTCTTTTTCTTAAGAGTGAAAAACACTGAGTGGTCATAAAGAAGGTCTGTTACTATCCTATTCTATTTTGAAAGATACTGAAGTGTTCTGGAAATAAATCACAAATTAGTAAGTATAAAATAATATAACCATGTCTTTCTAAGTAACAGAGACAGAAGAAGTGGTTTCAACCTTATAGAAGAGGGCCTGTATAGAATAGGTTTAATGACCTCTGTATAATTTAATATTTCTTGCTGTATTTCAAGGGAAAAAAAAAGTCATTCACATGGAGACATTTCCTAAATATCTGGTTCCTGCAGTATTTTTGAATTACACATTTCATTTGTTTTGTAAGGCAGCTTATGGAAAATTGCTAACATGGAGAAGGTCTCTAGTAAAAAATAAGGAAACACGAATTCCATTTCTGGCTCTGCTGTAATTTTCCGAATTACCCTGAGCTGTATTCTTAACAATTGTGCACTTTCAGTTGAACACACCAGAATGTCTTTTTCCCTCGTACCATCTTTGCTTGTCTCAGTCGGCAGCAAGCTGCTTGAAGCACACCAATTCTCACCACACACTGTGTAGGCCCTATGACAACAGATATATGATTTTAATGATTACCAAATTCATTCAGTGAATAACATCCAAAGATGGAAGCATCACAGAGAAGAAGAAACCAGTGGCATGGGCAACACAGGAAAATGTTGTAGTGGGAAATAAAAGGTTCAATCTTATGGGCTTTGTGGGTGGAGGGGATGGTAAACTGAGCTGTAAGGTGAAGGCTGAAGGTGGAATAAGGCTGTTGAAATGCATGCAAGCTGTGAAACACTAGACTCCCAATACAAGAAGGGTTTATCTTATTTTTTCCCTTCTCCACTTTCATTTATTGCTTTGGGTGTTATCCTTGGGAGTGCACTCTCCTACTCTTACTGCCAAACATAAGCAGGATGAAAAAAAAAAGAAATAAAAAGCAGGCAGCTCCTCATAAATTTGAAGATTTGTAGGCTTAAAAAGTTGCAAGAGCAGCCCATGAAAGTGTATCCCTCTCTTTCCAACTATTGTAGTCTTAGGCACAAAATCACTAACATTTTCACAGGGAATAATGCTAATCTGCAAAATTTGCCTGCAAATCGCTCAGGGGTAATGTTCCTTTCATTACTTTGTAATCAAATTCCTTCCTTAGGGCAAATTGAGTGCCATTTTTCTTTTATCACTTCCTTCCCCCTGCCCATGCACATCATTACTGCTATGAAAAATTGGAGAGGAAGAAAATCTTCTGAGATAGCATATCTTTAAAGGCTGCAGCTAAGTCTAGAAAGCTTTGTTCCCAAAATGGAAAATGTTTCTCTAAGTTAAATAATTTCAAGACTCTCTTTCTGTCACTTTCATTTGCTTTTCTATCCTGGAGTGTTTAGTCTAAGTTGCCATGTAGGTGTTGCAGTGGTGGGTTCATATTATATACTGGTACCCTTTTGACCTGCTGCATTCACCTGACCTTGCAGCCCAAGGGCCTCCTCATTACCAAAGCCTTACTAGTAAAAAGCACCAGCCTATTTGTATACAAATGCAATACTATATTTAGTCTAACACTATATATACATATATCTGATAGTAAATACTATTACTACTACTAGTTATAATGAGAACAAACGAGATATTAAAAATGGCTTGAAAAATCCTTCAGCCTTTACCATATATAGTTTTTTAGTGTATCTAAGCCCTTATTTTCTTCCCTCTGGCTTAAACACATCTATATGCCATCTCCTTATAAGTCAGACCAGCAAAAATAAACAAGGCACAGCTTTCACTTGCTGCAGAGAAAAGTGTGAAAGGAAGGGGCAAAAGCTGAAGGTTTGCAACAAAGCACAACTCCTTCCGCTTTCTGCTATGAAGTGCCAGAGAACTGTCTTTGCTTTTCCCTCTCCTTCCTTTCTCCCAAATCACTCTTTCCTCTCCTGCCTCACAGATCCTGGCTTCTGGATAAGAAGAGATTTTTTTTCTTCCTCTGCGGCACAGTGAGCAGTCACTGAGAGAGGAGGAGTATAAGATCCTACCGCAGGGTAGAGAGAAAGATTTCTTAGGTAGCTTCTTGACACGTCTTCCTCAACACATTTAGGATTAGGCTGACAGACTGTTTTGAGACTAGGAGATATCCCCCTCCTTCCTTAATTCAGCAAGGACTACTGTCTGTTTTTTTGATCTTGTGCTTCAAAAAAGGACAGGACACAGCCCATGTACTCAAAAAATCATCTACTGCTGCAAGAACATTGGCAAAGTGCCCTTTCTATCTGTCTGTAGCACTGTGCAATTGTATTTTTGGTCATTTTCCATGGGCCTGATGTTGTGCAGGGCTTTGACAAGTGTTTTGAGGCTCCAGTCCTTGGAGACAGGTTTCCTGCAGTAACCGCTGTATGCTCTGGAAGGGGATCTCCATGTCAGAGAGGTCTTGGAGGTTGCTCTGCCCATGAGCTGGCTGCCTGGGGCTGCAGGTATGGTTGTTGACATTGAGATGGTGTCTGGAAGCCTCATTGTTCATGCACTGTTCCTGCTACACTATGAACAGGTTGTGAGCTCCAGAAGATGGAGATTAGTTCTCATTAATAAGAGCCCTAAGGCACCATTTTGCTTTTTAGATATTAACTTACAAGTATGAAGTGGTTTATAAAGGAAGGGATGTTTTCTCTCTCACTGTTCAAGTCCCACTGTGTCTAGTCCCTTGCAGTGCAGATGGGTGAAGTGTTGGACATCACCTGTTCATAGTCTACAGGAGGAGCCCTTACATTCCCCAGGTTTAAAGTGGGCTCCTTGCCATACTGAAAAGCTTACATGGGTTAAAATTCTGCAAGTCTTTCTCTGAGGACAGCAACCTAGATGACCAATACAGCTGTGAAAGGTTTATTCTTAAGTGGCAGGAGCACAGCAGAATGTTTTAGGTGTGTAATCTAAACATTATGGTGGCCTACTTGCTCTCCTATCTGACAAGTCTGAGGACTAGAGGAGTCCTAGATTCCTTTGCAATCTCTGCTTTATTTCTCCTCTCTCCCTGGCACTCTTCATCTATTGGGCAATCCTTCCACAGCCTCACTAACTGAGCATTTATACAGCAGAGACTTTGGGGAAAATTCATTGACTTAATTTAATTTTGCTTCATTCTCTAGATATTACCATAATACCATTTTCATGAAAAAATAATGCAACAGCAATCTTTCTTTACCTGAGTGCTGTAAATTAACTATTTCTGGATAGGCAAGGGCCTCAAGAAAAAAAAAAAAAAAAAGCAATAGTAGTGCTGCTGTAATTTCAAGTATTTTGCTAAAGAAAATTTTCAGTGTGAGGTCAGAAATACCCATCCCAAAAGGAAAAATACACCAGAAGGTAAGCCAAAGTTGAACACATAATGTAGTCTTCCCTCTCCTAATTTTCTGCATAAGAGATGCACCAGAGGCATCCCAACAACAAGAACTGAGGCCCTTTCGTGGTTTTTATTGGGAAAAAACCCCGTCAACATCTCTTTCTGAAAAACTGTGCACTGAAAATTATTCCCCCCAGTTTTTGACTAATGCTTATGGTGACTTTTCTTGCCTAAGTACTAAAGCTGATGATAGCATATTGCTATGGTAAAACACTATGGACTGTGAGGCAATAAAAGAACCAAGTAACTTTTTCTGTGTATGACAAGCTACAAACCAGTCACATATAACAACATTACTTCTGCTCTGAAAAGCCTGGAATATTCTGTTATACCACACTGATTGTCCATGTCGATAAAGCAGTAGTTTCTGCTACGTTGCATCCAAATAAAAACTTTTTTGTTGCCTAATTAAGGCAGAATAAATGTACTGATGTCAGGCAAATATCCATCATATGTTCTCTTTTCTCCAGCCCTTGAATTCTGCATTGAGACTCGGGATATTTTATGATGGTTAAACAAAATATTTGGAGCAAAGTCTGCTTTTTATAAACCTTGTCTCTGTCTAACCTTTCCCTCTCAGTAACATGAAGAAAAAATATACAGTATTGAACGTCTGGCGGCAGCTCCCAGCCACTGTGAGACAGTTACACTGCTGCTAAATCACCTTAGCTGGAAGTTTGCAAGAGTGAGATACTCTTGAATGTTTTGCCTCTGTTTCTACACAGCAATTTTGGTGTGAGATTATTGGTTAAATCTCCCTTTGCACAAATCCTTCTCCATTATTTATGAGGGCCATCCGTTTTTACACTGTTGCTTTTAAAAATTGTTGGTGAACAATCTTTCTGTTCTTGCTGTTGTTTCTTAATGGAAACTTTCTGAAACCATTCCAAAATCCTCTTTGGTTTGCCTGCCAGTTAAAGCCTCAACTTGACTTTACTCTCCACTCCATTTTGTTTTGTTACATTTAGCTCTGTTTCTTGATTAGGTGCAAGTGACGGAACAAGCTTTTCCTGGATGATGTGAGTTTGTGCACTCACAAACATGTACTTGTTGCAAGTGGAAACAAGCTACTGGATGTTTATCATCCTGTAAGTGGGCAAAAAATTTATAAATCAATGAAATAAGATGAAAACAGCTCCAAAGGTAATATATAGAATGAAATCTTTCTCTGCATCTGGATATGAAAAATACTTTTTTTTTTAAAGAAACATAAAGACTGTGACTGCAGTAAATCATTTTCAAAGAATAGCTTTAAAATAGATAAGCATTGCTCAAGCTGGAAAATCAGCACTTCAATTCTGTCATGGACCCAGAAAAGCACTCAAGTTGCTGCTCAACTTTAAGCTGCTGTTAAAACAGGGGACTGATGATGGTTTTATTTTAGTTTTAAGGAGGACAGCTGTGTTTACTTCTTTTCCTCCTTAATATGAGGCAAAAGTGCCTTGAGCACTGGGTTAGATGTCTTCGTTAAACTGCTATATAAATCTAAATAATAAACTAAAAATTAATATTTTATTTTGGCGAAAACATTTTTCTCCTGTAGTTTAATAATTTGATAAGCCATTCTTTCTTGCTCTCCGTTGTCCATGTGTGCTATGACGAAACCTATGCTTCTTTACTACTCAATAAAAGCAAAATGCTTCTATGAAGTCTCTCTTAAGATTTGTAATGCCCTTAACTATTAATTTCCTAGCCTTTCAGTGTTTGTTTTTGGTAACAGCTAGCATTGCATCACAAAATAAAAGTGATGGCTCTGGCTCCATCTGCACACAGAAGCACTGTCTAAAAAGGGAAGCAGGGACCCACCCTCCTCAGCCCACCGAAGAAAGTCTCCGCATGAAGTCCTGACAGTTCCTGAAACCAAGGGACTGCTTATGCTTACCCATTCACTTGTCTGCGCTGTGCTGTAGCCCAGTGGAGGTCAATGGTCCTGCTCTGCTCCCAGGACCTAGTACACCATCAGACTAAGAATTTTTATGGTCCAAAGACCATCCCTCACCTAAGGAAAATTCTTCTAAAGGCTCCCCACTTGCCTCCTCCTCCTCCTCACAATCCAGGAAATGCTCCTCCATGGCCAGAGGTTGTGCTGTGATACTGAGAGGTACGGGCCACATCACATTTACTGTTGGACTTGATCTTAAGGGTCTTTTCCAACCCAAATGATTCTGTGATTTGTACTGCCAACATCCTCAACCATTCTTGACAGCCACTTTGCTCCTGAGAGAGTAATTTCTCACCCATTTTTAAATCAGAAGCACTCAGGTCAGTGATTAAAGAAGTATGTTATATACATTTGTATTTTGATCAAACATTTCTTTTGTGACTAGCAGATAACTTTCAGGTTTTGTATGTATACATGTTTCAGAGCAATTTAAGTAAATAAAAATAGCTAACGATAAGAAAAATCAAGTTATCAATTTGCTTTCTATTGGGCAAAGAAAAAAAAAGTCCTCCAGAGTTAAATTTTCTAAGACAAGACAAGGGTCTCTAAATGTGATTGAGCAGGAGTAGATAATTAGATTACATAAATGCTAGAAAAAAGACAGTGTACCAGTGCTTAAAGTGCTTATCGCAAAGCCATTCTTGCTATCCATATTCACCATTGACAGATATTAAGCATAGATTTGCTTGTGCTGAAAGCAGCCAGTTTATTCCAGCTAAAGAACTGGCCCCAAAGCACCATTCATTCACTCAATTTTAAAAGAGGGTTGACTTGTACCCATCAGGATAAAGAAGACCTGCACCAAGGTGAGAAATAAGCTGGATCCCACATTGGCTGATAAGCATTCCAGCATCCTCCACACCTCTGTGCATACAGAACTCTCATAGAAGAAGATAGTGTAGCTCCCAGTCTTAATTTTAGCCATTTAACTATATCTTCAGCTCTTAGGGAAACTACTTCAGGCGTCTTCATACCAGCCACAGAAATACGTCATTACCATGGTTCAGTAGCCAGCAAGTCCAGTAAAGATAGAGGAATTTCAGTCAGGAAGCCCTTAGTAAGGCTGTTGTTGTATTCCCCCTGACATTAATGGTGACCTCAGTAATCGAAGCAAAATTAAGCAGTGGCAGATCAAAGTGCTGGTGCTGTCTCCACTCTCTGAGCTCAACATTCAGATGCAAAGCTGCTCTCAAATAAAAGCCAGATGTTGAACTGGCTCCATTTCCTGCTTAGCTGAGATGTCACTTTGGAAGCTGACTGCTCTGGTCCCGGTCCTGAAATTGAACCAACTTTTCCAGTGAGACATCAAGGCAAACAAAATAAAAGGCACAAACCAGTGTTGGTGGTGATGAGAACAGATTATCTCTTAGAAAGCAGTTCTCTTACAGGGAAAGGGTAAAATTACTGCAGGGAAAGGAGTTGGTTGTTCCTATGCTGCATTACATCATTCTCTTTTAAACCAAGCAATCTGCAGAGCAGACACAAGCAGTGTTTCTTGTGGCTAATAAGACTAAACACTGACAAGGTCCCATAATAAAATACATTTCGTCTGGTTGGAGACAAATGGGTCAAAGACCGCCTTGATCCTAGTCCTGGCAAGGCTGATTTACCTGTACTTTCCAACTAAAATCTTGAAAAAAGTTGATCAAACTTGGGGGGAAAAAATAATAGAATTTTTTAAGCTTTCTTTTTGAATGTCTGCTTTTGAAAATCCAGCTTTGTTTAAATCTGCAATGTTTAGGTTTCTCTTGGGATTTTCCACTTTTCAGTTCATGTCCAGAAAGACTGGGACTTTTTTTTCTCTCTTGAAGTTTGAATTTTCCAGCAAAAGAAGGTATGCAACTTTAAATGCTGGAAATTTTGTTGTGATTTTGGCAAAAGTACCTTGCGCTCCTGTACAATTTAGTGTGTGAATATTGTGGAAGTTAGCTCTCCTGAGTTATAACTTTGTGTCCCCTGAAAAACCATCAAAACAAAACTGTGATAAAATATGGTTAAATCCATTTTGTCAGATAATCTTCTGCTTCCCCATCAGTGACTTACACAGACAAACCTCCTCTAACCCATATGCAGTCATTTGGTTTAAGCTATGGAAAAGATGTGATGCCAGACCAAGCACTTGATTTTAACACAGTCTTACTAATACTCCCTTCTTGCACTGATTTGGTGAGAGCTCAGCTTGATACATACACTTTAATTTTGGTCCAAGAAATACCTGCTATCAAAATTTAAAAATTCAGGATTTGACTTATATTTTCCAAAGCGTGCAAACATTGCTTTGGATCTGTAGCATTAAGTGTGGACAGCAATTTTAATTTATTAGCCCCCTGTCTTGAAACAGGAGTAACCCTGGAAAATGGTTTTATGTAGTTAAGACTTGGCCCTTGGATTTCAGCATTTATTTATTTCCTTGCATTGAACTCAGCAGACTGAATGGATGTGCTCCTTATGTGAGAAAATGTACCTTTCACAGTTTGTTTATTCTTTGCCCATGCCTCTCCTTTAAGAGATGCTACTGTGAAGTCTGAATTTGAATTTTTAGCTTCACACTCACTTCTCTGGAAACTGATTGAGTTGTAGAGGAGATTTCAGAAGGGATGGCAAAGCATTGTACACACACCCCACAAGCCACTTAATCCCTGCCAGTTCCAGGATTAATAGCAAAGAAAATGCCAATTGTTCTGTCAAGAAGATGCTTGTTTACAAATATTCCTTCTTTCCGTCTTGTAAGTATGGTACCTGAAAGTCATCTTACAACTACTTATTTTCAATTTTCATTCCCTTTAAATCTGTGAGCTCCCTAAAAATTATTGCAGTTCTAATGACCTTTGATTCTTTAAGATCTATAGTCTTTAAAAGGTTTGGAACAAACCCAGCTCCAAGCTTCAATGGTAAATATTAAATGTTATCATAGCAGAAATCCTATGCCATTGGTTTTCACTGTGCTGATGGCTACTCAGGGAAGCAGAATTTGCCCAATGTATTTTGAAGAGAGTCAGCTGCACAAAGCATGAAAAGAAAACATTGTGTCCTTTCCTGGAGGGGAGAATTCCATGACGGTAGAAAAGACAGAACACCCTCGTGCCTTTTTTTACATCGTCCTTTTTTAAAATAGTCTACTTTTTTTTTTTCCATTTTACTGTGTCACTATGCTCCCTGCCCCCACTTGGCTCCTTACAGGGGAGGTTTGGCTGTGCAAGGGTAAAAATGATATCCCACTCCAAATTTCAGACTGAAAGAACTTTTCCTGCAATACCAAATGACAAATACTCCTTCCTCTTTCCCATTTGCCCACAAAACCCCCATGGTACAAAGGAGAAGTAAACTCCTTCGAGCTTTGGAGCAGTGATTTAAAGACCTACCTGCCAAAGCACCAACAGCGTGGTGGAGTGGGAACATGTCTTATCTCTGAAGAAAGTTATTTCCTCATTTTCTTCAACTGAGGAATGAGAATATAATCTAAATCTCAAAAAAAAAAAAAAATGCAGACATTTATAACCCATTTCTTTACATGTACACTTTTTCAGAGCAGGTAATAAATACCAGAATACAAAAGAACCACATAGTATCACAGTTTCTCATTTGGAATTATTTTAGCAGAGGGAGCATCTGATACTGATAATAATAACAAACTTTTGCTATTCTGCCACACAGTATGCCAAGGGTTGAAAATACAGCTGATTCAAAGCAGAAATCGAAACATATAAATTACTACCCAAAACTTTTGAACTGGCAGAGAATTACAGAGATAATTGCAATTTTGCCACCCTGAAGAGCTTTTGCTTCACGAATAACAATAATGCATATTTTCATTGCTGGAATGACAACTGGGTTAATGAAATGCTGCAAAAAATACAGGGAATGGCATCACAATACAGCACCACTCAGAAGTAAAGTGTGGTATCGGTGCAGAATGGCCATAGTGATTCTGTGTCTGAATTGATTTTCCCTCAGAATACTAATAAGAAAAATAGCCCTATTTTAATTGAATTTATTGAAATTAAATATAATTTAATATCACTCTTTTATTTTCTGTTCTATTTCTGTTTGTTCTTCTGGGTTTTTTTTCTTCTGTAATACTTTTCAGCATGGACTCATGAAAGAAAGGATGATGAACAAGAGTCCTGACCTCTAAAGGCCCCGTGGCACTTTCTAGTACCAATATTGGCTTGGACAACTCAGCAAATTCCTGCATCGCCCCTGAGTCCATCATGCTGGAAGGATCAGCACTTGCATATACAAACCCAGTTTGAGCCCCTAGCATTGTATAGCAATAGGAGAGGAGGAAATGCTTGACCTGCAGATATCTGCAGCCTCTGCTAAGGTTGGTGATGTCTGACGCAGCAGTAGGAGCCACTTTCAGCTTCTGTTGCAGCCTCTCTTGTCCTATGCCCTATTTTCTGATCCTTCAGAAAGAAAAATGAAATAAATGAAAAAGAACTGAGAAATTCAAGGGACAGCTCACCAAAACTGTAAAGCACATGCCACTTCTGGTGCAGTAACCTCATTTTCTGTGCTCTTTTCCTGTATGCACATCCTCTCAAGCCCAAGCTGCCTCTCAGATTGCTGCATTTTGAGGTGGCTCAAGAACTGCTTTTTTGTCTACTTACTTCACACCAATAGATTGGCATAACAGTGTCTAAACCCCAGTAAAACCACTGGGAATAACAGTGTAGCTTTGCCAAAAAGGTGCTTCACTGATGCACCTTAACAACTTTGATTTGCAGTGATTCATGACAGTCTTCATTGCCTTAGTTGCCTTGTTACACATATTGGGTGTTTTCATTTGACATAATTTCTACATTATTTGTACAGAGTACTCTGTATTCCTGTTCATACACAGTTAGAACTTGCATATTTTATCATATAATTATGTCCTTAACCTGCCTTGCAACGATGGAGGGGTTTTTTTCAATGACAATTTAGGAAAGCAGTACAACTGATGTATTTTCAACTTAAAATGGCTTAGCAACTTAGAGTACTCTGAAAGGCAGTGTTTCAGAAAACATTCTGCTGAATTTGGAACTTCTGTAAAGACATGGAAACTGGAAGAATTAACTGTTTACTTTATTTTTTTAAACAATACCTTGAATGAATTACATGCGCTCTTAAACATGTGAAAGCCCGAGAGAGAGACAGAGAAATGGACTCGCTTTAAAAAGGAGCAGTGCGGTGCATTATTTCCATTAAAGAACATGAGACCTCAAGAACAAAGCTTTGGTGTGCTTGTCAGTTTACAGCAAGGATTTGCTGTGAGTGCTGGGATTTCCACACTGAATGAAGGGAGAGCCATTCCCCTTTGACATTGACTCCAATGGCCTACCTAACTACACCTGGTACATATCTGCACAGGACACCAAGTAGAAGCAAAGGGTTAGATTCTGTGTGAGTTTCCCTGATGTCATTTTTAGCTTCACAATACCTCTATTAACTTGTGGTAGGAGACCCTCATGTGCTGTTAAGCTATTTGGACTTGTGTGGCTTCAGAGAATAAGTTAGAAGTCAGTTTGCAGTGAGTCTTTGTTCCTCTTCAGAAAACAGGAGCATTAGTTAAAAATAAGAAGGCCTCACAGTATTTGGTGTCCAAAGCAGCTTCTCATATAAAGAAATATACAGATAATGAAGAAGGGAAGCATTGTCCCTAAGAATTCTGTACTACGATAAGATATGTTCTTGATTTTGTGCATTGACTTAAGAAGGGACAGATTCCCACTGTGTGAGTACTGGGGCTTGTGACTTTAATCTACCCTGCAGCACACATGTATGATGATTTAATGGGCCTTCTGTTTAGTTTATAGCCCATCCGCTCACCCAGAAGCAGAGAGTAACGATCACAACCTGGGACAGTTGCAAAGCATATGCAGAAGGCTTTTCAACCCTAAGGCTCTAATCTCTCCTGTTAGTCACTACTGCCATGTGGCGAGGCTATTACCATCCCTGACTCTGAAGCACAGTTCACAAACTCCTTCCACATGGTTTATACAAACCCCTACAAGGCTGTGCTGCATTGTTCTGCAGGCAAGGAGATGCATCAGCCTTTGCTTCCCCTCTTTTCTTGCTGTGCCCAAGAGAAAATTATTTGCCAATGTTCATTTATGAAACAGTAATTGAATTCTTCGTCTGGTGATTAAAGAAATGACAGATGTTGACATGTACAACTTAAATGAAAACAAAATGCTGACCAAACTAGAGTCGTGTGGAGGGACCACCGTTACCTCCTGATGCAAACTACAGATTCCAGATGAATCCCAGATGCTCACTGGATTATGCACAAAGAGGACTGTGTTTATTGTTACTGCATGGTGATCTCAGCGGTATGTCCAATATAAAATGATGAAACTTGCTTTCAAGCTATTGATCAGAAAAGAAAAACAAACCAAAAATCTTAGGAGCCTAGGAGGTATCTTGATTGACAAATGAGAATTTTAATAGGAATTATATTGAAACCCCTTTGAGTTTAGAGTCATTCTTTTTGAAAAGGGCCCTTGTTTATTTTGTTTATTTTTTTTTGTTTTGTTTCTGTTCACACTCTGTCAGCCTTCTAACTAGGCTTTAACACCCCATTACGAGTATGAAAACTCTCTGAGGAGGAAACCAAGCTACTATTTCTGAGGCACATTAACTTATAATGTGAAATGGTCACTTTGAGGAGAATTCAGTTCTATTTCAGTAAAAAAATAGTTGTTTCTCTAAGTTTTCATAGAAAATAAATGTGTTCTAATTAAAAGATTACTAAAGCTGATGACTGAGGTTTTCCCCTATTAAAACATAGCTTCTGTGGAATCACAACCTACCTACTTCTTCCTCTGAACAAGTCAAGTTAATTGTAGGAGCTGTAGTAAGTTACCTGCAAAACAGGAGTTTTGGCAATAGAAGTCAACAACACTTAAACAATGCAGGGTCAGACCTCCTTCTGGTTACGAATGAAAGAGATCTTCTGATTTACACTAGTAGGGCATCTGTTTTGTAAATTTCTCAGTTATTTTGACTACAAAGAGAAAACAGTCACAAATTTTTTAAAAAATTTCTTTTATTTGATTCACTCTCTACAAAAGTCCCCACCCATAGCTTCCAAATCTGCTGCCAAGATATTGGCTGGAGCACACACTTAGGCACCAGGAGTATATTTTGGAGACAAAGTTTTTATAGTGGAAAGGCTGAGATACTCCAAACTATTCACGGCAAATGCAATGGAATAATGTAAAGGGAAAACATGTAAAGAACAAAATGTATTCTTACAGGAAACTCCATGAGAAACTACATTCCAGTTAATACTGGGTAATCCCAAGAGAAAGCAATTTAGCTTATTATTTTCTTGCCCAGTGATACCTTGTTGCTGTTAAAACTTAATGTCATTCCTATGCTTGGGATTTTTGCAAACATACCCTTTGGCAGAATGACGATCTGAAGTCTTCTTTTCCATTACCAGAATGCCTGATATTTGATACCTTCTTCCTTTTGTGGGATTTACAGTCAAGATGCAGATTTTAACCTGGTTCAACTTCCATATTTCTGAAGCTAAGTTTACTCTACCAATCAGAAGACTGGAATGCTTTCTGGCTGTGTTTTACTTTATTTTGTCTTCAGCTCAAAGGTGCTTATTAGACAGATAGAGGAATAAAGAGCTGCAGGAATCTGCATTTAGAGCTTGACTCAGATTTCTAAATAAAAAATTTCCAAAGAAGTAAGTATGCAAATATTTGTTGGCAGCAAGAATTGAATAAGACTCAGAATCAAGGATTAAACCAGAAAAAGGATTAAACAAAAAAACCCTCCACTCCTCTGTTCAATAGGCTGGTTCAAGTCATCAGGAGTGTATTAAAAACAATAAGGGAAAAAAAATTAAAGATTTGTAGATATAGTAATTACTGTCTCCTCAAGCATTCACTTTTAGCATGAGGTAGACAGTAGGGGCTGTAATTCTGTTAAAATTTGAAACCGGTTTTTGGAAAATAATCATTCTGTATGTTTGCGTTTTGTATTTTGTGATATTTTATGTGTGTTTTGGGATATTTTAGTTAATTTCTACAGAGATCATCAATTAAATATTTGGTTTGAGAAATACATTTTGTATGTGCTAGTACTCCCTGGGGGGACAGTGCTATTTATGTTTCTACATTCTTTGACTTTTATGAAAGCACTGATCTAAATACAGCAAGGGGGAAGCATGTTCCAGGCATTAGGGGTCTTAGCAAACCAGAAATGTGCAAATCGTCACAAACTCTTGAGAGTGCAACAGTCTGAGGGAAAGTCAGCCTTACACAGATGATTTTGAAAGCATATTGTGGGTAAACAGACAACTACAGATGCAGAAAAAAAAAATCTTCAGGAGTTTGTAAGACAACTGAGTCTCAGCTGGAGAAAAAAACATTATAGTGTTTTGCCTTGCTGTGAGAATGGGACTAGGCCTGCCTTTCAATTGTGCTGGCAGAGTTACTCCTTGCCAACCACCTCTTCACAGCCCTGCTTTGTTACCTACACAGTGTCTTGGTTCTCATGTCGCTGATGCGGGACGTAACCCAGCCTGCAAGATGAAGAGAGACAAGGGAACTTGGACAATGCTGCCACGACAATGGGGAAGGGAGTCAGAAGATAATGGATTGGCACTTTCAAGGAGAGGATACTCCCATTAGCCATGGAAAGCATTTTCCATAGCAATCATGGACATTAATAACACTGCCAATTACACTGATTAACAGCCTTCCATGGTAATATAAATTATAATTAGTAGGAACATTTTGCTAATTAAAACTTGAATTAACCCCAGTATCAGCTAATTAAATTAGAACCACAATCAGTTTACTTTAGAAAAAAACGTGTAAAGCTCTTTTCTCCCATCTCACCCCACATCCCTTCCTCCCTCCCTTGCCCCACCCCCAATTCTGTCACTAATCATCACTCTCCACGGTGCCATTTCATATAAGCCATGTACAAAGCTTTCCTGTGCTTTGGAGTTGTTCTCCCATGATTAGCCTACTTAGCTGACTATCGGCTCCCTGGGAGGAATATAGAGCATGGCATGAGGAGATTTTTTCAGCCAGTGGGGCATGTCTTGGACCAGGTAAAGCAAGGTGCCAAAAAGTTCCTTTTGCTGGCAAAGCTACATTAATAATGTTGGCTTTGTTTTGGGTTACTTGTTGTCATTGCTGTTGTTATTGTAAACTGGAATAGTGGTGTTAGTCAAAGGTGTATATTTACAGCCCAGATCAAACTACTGGTAAACTTTGTAGCATTATCTGGCACTGAGACTTTCTTTTGTAGGTTGAGGTCATGGGCACAGTTTCTTCTCTCTCAACATTTTTCCACCTTTGTGCATTTTCTTCTTTCATCGCTATCTTTCAGGAGCAGCATTTAGGGGCATCAAGGGAAAATCACGCACTCTGTATTCACATTCTGGTCCTGCCACTACATAATTCTCCCTCACTATCAATTTCATCATACTTAAGCCAAGCCAGTGGTAACAAACACATTTATAAAATGTATGAAAGTAGAGAAAAGTGTTATTCCCAGTTGCTCTCTTCTATGCACTTCAGGAATAACCACAGAATAATAAACACTCCTCCTGTTGCATTAAATTTTTTTAATACAAAAAAATTGCAGTGTTTGATATGCTTATTACACAAAAGCAATAGGTATAAGAAAGGATTTTGAGACTTGCATAGTTAATATTAATTTCAATAAGCATAATCGGTCAGCTTGCATAGCTCTTGGCTCAGAGAATTAACAAGTGTCACTAGTAAAACAATCAAATGGTCCCTTTTTATTTGCTTCAGGTCAGTAAAAGAGTACAACTGCAGTCCCTAAAATATTACAACTGTAACACATTTCAGAAGAATATTGGAAGTGGGGAAGTCTCATGTTTTTCAAGGATAGATTCTTCATTTGCTCATCCAAAGAAAAGTTTTTCTCCCATTTTTTAAAAGAAAAAGCAACTGATGTTCTTTATTCTTGTGATCTGACCTGTTCCACTGAGCTATACTGTTTGAAATAAAGTGCACAGTGAGCAAAAGCACAAGGAAACAGAACACGCAGTTCCAGGAGCTCTGAAGTGAGGAAGATTTTAATCTTAGAAACCATTTAGATGCCACAGAGATGGTTACCATAACACTGAGACAGTGTCAAGCGTAACACATGTTTCTCCTAGGTGCTTAGGAAAACACGTATCACTTTTCCATCGTGGCAGGAAAGCACAGCAATTAAAGCACAGGCATGCTTGCGCAGATCCCTCTGTGTACAGTCATGGGGCTGTGGCCACGAACAGACCCAAGCATGATGTCCTCCATTGAAGCCAAGGCCTTGAAGAGAAGCAAGGACATGGGGCTGCTGCAATGTGTTAGTGGAGTAACTCTTTGCTGTTGAGGGCATGCTGTCCTTGAGGGCCGGAAAACTTTTGTATTTAAGCATCATTTCTCTGTGAGCTTCACCCAAATTTTGATCCTACTAATGTATTTGGCAGTTTGTTCAAGGAGATATTTAAGGGACATATTGAAGTAAAGGTCCCATCTCACATTGGATGTATGTGAGGAAGAGCACTGGCCTGAAGTGTGGTGGTCTGGCCTGTCTCTGACTTTGGGAAGAAATATTTAGGATCATTATCAACCTCTGTCAGGGAAATTGCTCTGACGTATTGCACCAATATATCATGGCTTGAAAAAAAAAAAAAAAGCCTTGAAAGGATTTGTGTGTGCAGTTTCCTTTGCTTTCAAAGTTGGATAAACAGTCCATGTATTTTCATGGGGATATTAATCTCTTCTTTGTCTTCTATTGCCCATTTATACTAAAAGCAGTGGAATTTAAAGCTCTCACACAAAATGGAAACTGTCTCTGGGTGGGAACTGGCACATTTTAGCATGCCTTCCTTATCACTCAGAGTATGTACTTCACACTGTTCATCCTGATGACACACATGGGTTTTCAAACAACTATGCTTGCTTCTACCCCTTCATTGCCCAATCTAACATCCATTCATGTCAAGAAGAAGGGCCCCTACTGATTTCACTGGTCACAGCACCCCAACCCTTCTCATCTATATGCCTACTGCCTTAACTAGTTTTAATTCTGAACTAAGATTCCTTACAATGTGATAAATGCAAAGATTTAGGTCACCTCAACTTTGTGGAGCATAAAATTTGGGACATGATGAGTGAAAACATGCATATAAGTGAGGAAATCAGATATATTCATCCATTATAATTATGCTGTTTGCCAGCTCTATGGAGCTGGCAGAACCTTCCCTTAAATGATGAAAGGGAATTAGAAGTAAGTCTGACTGAAAACAGTGAACTGTTTCAAAACAAAGCTGAATTCCTCGAGGTTAAGCAGCAGCAAAACTGGCAATAGGTACACAGTTGAGAGGTTTAGATACACTTGTTGTTTTGGCTGGTGTCCAATTGAAGCTTGGCAATTAGTAATGGTAGAAGTAATTACACTAAGAGATGATGGAATTCAGACAAATGGGGGGGTAGTGGTGGTGGGGGGAAGCTTGCTGGCTAAGCAACCAATGGACAGAGTGAGTTCCTTCAGTATACAGTTATTTATATTATTTTCCTAGGATGAACTAGAAGGAAAGGACTCTTTCACTTTCATTCACTTCTGAGAGCACATACAGAAGCTGTAAAGCTGTTTTAGATGATCATGATGGTGAAACACCCTGGTGCCTCTGTTTGAGACAGTGACAAATGCCCCTCAAAGAAAAAGGTCCTTTCACAAGCTCTTGTGCGGTGACCAGACTGAAGGATTACAGCACAAGTCATGTCAGTGTTTTAAGTTGCAGCAGATGGTGAGAGCCATCCTTAGTTCAGTGGACAGGAGGCCTGTCTCCAGTTGGGCAGGGAGAGCTCCGAAGGGTGTATTGGTGGTCAGCAGAGGAACAAATAAGCTTCAGGGAAAGGATTTCAGTGTGCTTACAGTTCTCCACCCAGGGGAGCCTGTCAATACAGTTCTGTAACATGGAACCACTTTGTTAGCCATCCCAGCAGCACCATTCCTGACTACCAAATTATAAGATATGCCATTAAAAGGCAAAATGAGAACCTTTTTGTCTCATAGGCATCAGTTTGGTTGGTCAGACACAGCTAAGTTGGCCTTTTTAGGGAAAAAAAGTTCTACTGCAAAGACAGCAGACACTGGCATAATGGTGAGTTCAATCACCAGAGTCATTCATCTCTATTCTTCTCTTTGTGCATCCATTTTTCACATGTTCAGTAGAAGTAAAAAATGTGGAACACATCTTGGAGGTGGTCACTGTCCTTTATTAAGATACAGCCTTACAGACCTGGCTGAAGTAAGGTACATTGATTCTGGGCCATTGGATAGATGAGACTATGGGATTGGTTGGATCAAAAGATGTCAAGACCCACTTCTGTTCAGGCAATAGAAGGAACAAGGCAGAAACTCAATAGAACCCAGAAGGAAGTAAAGGGAAAATATGGAGCTTTGCCTCTGTTGTTTTATATATCTCCATATTCCTATTCCCATCATTGGGTAAGGCCTCCTGTGAAAGCTTTGTTTCCCTAGACATCTGTGTTTGACCAGCTTGAAATTCAGGTGTATCTTATTATATTAATCTAGTTTGTTTTTTTTCCTGCTCTATGAAACTGGTTGTTATTATCATCATTACAACAGTTATTTTTTCCTGCAAAATGCATAAGACATGTAAAGGGAAAGACCTTGGGCTGTGTGTGTTTTCATGCACACTTTGCAGTTCCTGGTCTGCTGGGACTCAGGGTCCTCCACAGGACTGGACCATGTCTTTCTTACCAACAAACATGTACGTATCTGGAGACCAGTACGTAGCTGAAAATATCCAGAGACAGTTAACTTTACTAGGCAAAAGAGAAGAGACATAGATATTGAAAGCAGAATTAGTACTGGAAGCTGAAACAGTTCTGTGAAGAAAATGGGAACACTGCATTTGTTCAGTTTTTAGAGTATGTGTGCCTAGTTTGGACTTGTCTCTTCCTTGATGTAATCTTCCATTTTTCCTACATCTTACCTAGTCTGATCTGCTATTCCATGAGAGGTCACAGCACAGGAGTGCAGGAGAGCCTGGAATACATCAGACTGAGGGTCCATCTACTCTGATTCCTATCAATGGTGGTCTAAGTAAGAGTGAAAATAAAGGCAGGAGCAAAGGCTATTTACCACAACCTCCCAGTGGCAGCCTTGCAGGCAACAGCTACTTTCAGCTCAGGTTTTTCCTGGGTCATATGCAGACTCTCTGCTTGTGATAAGTCCTCAGCTTCCATGAACCATGGACAGCTTCCCATCTGCCCTTGACACCACACTGGCACTCAAAAGCCATGATTTTCAACTTTCTGTCGGCATCTCACAGCACCATGTTTTGGGGAAGATGTGTTTCACATACAGATGCTCTGGTGAGACTTCTTCCATAGTACAGGTATTTCCAGGAGGTGACCTGTCTCCTCTGAGCCAGTCTATCTGGGAAACCTCCGTTTATTAGTTATAGGTGGAAAGAGTGCACCTTCTGAAGACAAGGAAGCATCCTTACATTGTCACAAAGCACCAAAGGGGAGACACTTTGATTTTGCAAGATCCATTCTGCCTAGGCCAGTAGTCTGTCCTGTCTACTCCAGATGCTGTATGCCATGGAGAGAAAAGGTGGGAAGAACCAATTCCTCAGTCTGTAAAAACCCTATGGCCTTTGGACGAGACAGGTGGATGAAAAATCTTCCCATTAGAGGAGCTGGAGTCATCAGGGTTGATGACAAAAAGGTGGAATCTATGCAAGGAATTTTCTCCTATTGAATAACACTTTTAGGAAGAAAAAAGTAAAGGTGGATGCTGTGGATGGTGGCTGTCATGGCTGACACATGAAGACTCTGTAGAGAGTCAGGATTTATCTCCTGTGAGGCTACGGTTTTCATAGCTAAGGGAGAATGAAGGAAGTATGTATAACACAGTACATTCTATTAAGGCTTCTGGGAGGTGGGGAAGCTAGACCTGTGCTTAAGTAGGGTCTTATACCTAGAAAGGAACAGAAGCCCTGGTAAAACATATAAATGTAACCTTCTTCAAAGACACAGTCACTGTTTGTCATGAGCTTCCAGAAAGAAAAGAGGGTGAAACTGTAGGAAGGAAGAGAAAGTAGGTCTCCAGTTACTTAATTTTGATACTATTTTAGCTTCTTGTGTTTCTGGAGTAGCCTGTCACATCTCAGATCTTCTCAAGTTTGAATTTCTTCAATGATGTTCTTCTCATCGCCTCAGTCCAAACCACACCAGACCCAGATAAATTTATGTTATTGACTTCCAGTGCTGTCAGTGGCACTGAATGGCTTTCACTGGCACTGACTTAACTTTAAAATACCACACTCGTGATATACACACAATTTGTATGTATATGTTGAAGTAGTCCTTATGTTAAATAGAATGCTGTATAAAGTGTCTACTTTTGAATTATTATGAAGCTGGGCCCATTTCGTGATTTCAAATATTTTCCACATTATCACCTACTTCAGCCAGCATACCCACAGGAAATTAGTAACTATTTTTAATGGTTGTAGTTTCCCTTCCTTTTTTTTTTTTTTTTTTTTTTTTTTTTTAGGAGTGGTGGAGTGGAGAAATAAAAAAATAACAAAGTAAGAGATAAAATATAAACATTTTTTTCCCCATTGAATTATATCTAGAAAGCTTTTACATTGTCCAGGAACATATAGTGTAAAAAAGTGGGAAGGAAGAGAGTTATAACCGTTATTGTGAATTCAGTGCTCAAGTGATAAAATATCTTTTTCTAAAATCAACATCTGCAAAGAAACACAAGTCTTTTTTTAATTGTTATTCCCATTTAGTGGAGTAATAACATTATGCATCTTTCTAGAGGATTTGATATAGTTAAAAAATTAATCAACACATGATGTAGAAATTCTTAAGTTCAACATCATAGGCTGCATGGAAATTTGGACTAAATGATCATAAAAGCTCTTTCTGGCATTCAACATTTATAAATAGCTACCTGCTTCTAGTGATTTCTTAGGAGTAAAATTTGGCTTGTTGGACACATGTCAGCATCAGAGTGGATGGCTATTCAGGCAAAAATATAAACAATTTGGCACTGATTGAATATCGGCTCAATTATTAAGCTCAAACAGAATTTAAAATAATGCTTTGGCCTGCTTGAGATTCTGTATAAGTCAAATGCCAATTACAGAAGTCTGTAATATTAGACATTAAATCTGCCATATCATATAGTAGCTACTTATCAGTTGAAAAGCATGGCTCAAAAACCTCTGAACATATACATAATATTTTTCTATAAAAGACATTAAAGCAGTCTTCTATTAAAAGCCCAGCAGTTTACTGTGGATATAGTGTCTTAAGTATTATGGGATTACATACCAGTCTGGAGGGGAAGAAAGCCTTAGGTGGCTTTGTTTGTTTTGCTTTCTCTTTTCCTGGCAGTGGGGAAGGGATGAAACTGATTTGTTCAGATGTTATAAAGGTAACCACACCATCATTAAATTTCAGAGTCATTTGTCAAGCTCTGCTCAGGCAAAAGTGCAAACAAGACTGACTGCAAATTAATTCTATTCATGCTTTATCACAGAGAAAAAACCCACATTCTCAGTAAGTACAAAGTAAGAGCCAAATAATACTTGTGGTGAGCAATTTTAGAAAAGTGCAAGTATTTTACCACTTCTCCACAGGAAAATTGTTATATATGGTCATTTTGAAGGAAAAAGAAGTTAAAAGAAATGTACAAATTTTTGTGGCTTTGCAAGTGAAGAAATCCATTTTAATTTTTTTTCATATGCGTATTTTCAAGCCAACTTTCTCTAGGACTGATGTCACCTGCATCTCTCATGACTCATACTTCTGCAAATGCAGAGGTTAGTACAACTTCCCTGTTGATATGCAGCTGCCTCCAGATTGAAGTCCTGGCTCTAAAATGCCTCCTTATTAATGATCGACAACTGTTCTTAACAGCCGTGGTTGAAACGCACCTAAACTTGGAAGAGCTCGGACAACTGGAGCAGGACATAATAAAACTGCATGTAGAGTGTGTAGTACACTGGAGAGTGAAGTTGACCATTAGAGGCTGAAGGTGGAACCTAAGAAAAATCAATCCTTCATTAGCAGAAGAACAAGAGATCTATGCAGTTCTGCTTCCAGAAATTGCACAGAGACGGAAATTGACTGGCACATAGAATTGCCTTAGCCTTAATACCCCCATCACACTTTCCTCATCTTTTTTTTTTCAGTTTCAGAGGATATAATGTTCCTCAGGTTTGGAGAAATTATGCTCTCTCTGCAGATCCTCAAGAAAGACTTAAAATGAATCCCAGAGGCCATTTGTAGCCAGCTCCCTGTACAAAGGGAGCAAAGATGAACTGGGCTCAAAGTTTAAGTCTGTGACTCCTCTTCCTTTTCATGCAAAATGGCAAGAATAATAGCTGATTGCTGACAGTAATTTCACCTCTGAAACATACTTCAGTATTATGTAATTGTAGGAGTGTGACTGTTAGTTAAAATTAATTACCTTGCTGATTGGAGAGGAGGAATTTCTCCAGCGCTCTGGAGTAATTGGTCCCCTCCGCGGTGCACTATGATGGAGTGATGGAGTATTTTTGTGAAGAAGCCAAGCCTAGTTTTCTTCACCACAGCTGGGACATGTTTGGTCTGATGGGAAGCAGCTGCGTCTCACAGACACATCAGACACACTAAAGCTACTCTCCCAGGGCTGTAGTGGGAGTCAGGGAGGACGGCTGCTCCTCTTGGGAAGTGTTTCGCTGATGGAGAGGAGATTGACTGTGCTGCTCAGCCTGCAGATTCTTCCCTGAGTTAGGGCTTCACCTATTAGGATGAAAGTCTTGGCACAGAACTCATGTCCTGGCTCTCTTTAGGTGGGACTCACCAAGGATGTGATGATTTCAACTCAATCTCTTTTCAAACTGTGATTTTTCTTACTGTTAATGTCCAGGAGACCGCATTCCTTGTTCCTAACCAGTTATAAAGCCTGTGACCCAAGTTAACTGAGAAGGGAATTAAGCTTCAAACTGTTCTCAGATACATACCTACATTTTACTACAGATTGTTGCAAATGTTTTTAGTGGCTTTGGCTGTTGGAAGGTATTTTTGAAATACATTCCAACTATGTCACATGTGCTCAAATAAAACCTTCAAGCTTGTTTCGCAGACCTGAAAATTACTCTGGAAAGCAACTGTGACCTGCTAAATGGAAATTACAGCTCTTGGCTCTACTTTGAAAATGGACTCACTCAGAAACCAGACAGAATGCCAGTGTCTGTGTATGCAGGCACTCCAAGACTCCCTGGGCTTCCCTTCATCCCATGCTTTGAGATAGGTGCTTGTACCAACACAGAACTGCTTTTCCATATTTATGGCTTTTGTATGTAATGCAGCATCATGTTGTATGCACACAGAGCAGCAACACGCCATCAAGTTAGAGGAGCATGTTGCTCTGCATATGAACTAGACCTCTGGGTTGCAAGAGTTTCTCACAACAAGCCATTTCAAATGCACTGAGAACAACCTCAGAGGAATCCTCTGGGCTGTTTTCAAAATGAAATACAACTAGGCCTGATCCTGACCCTCACCTTCAAGTATCTCTGAAGAGATCCCATGCAGATCCAACTGTCGAATTGTGATGGGAATTAATCATCTAATAGTATATTTGTAGACATTTGTAGCAGCCAGGGAGAAGAAAAAGTGAGTATGTTGCCTAAGTGAAACAAAAATGTGTGTAGTGTCCAGATTCCTAACCATATATCCCAAACTACATTTAATCTTGAAAAAAATAATCTTCATTATAAATCAGTACATTCCTAACTAGAACACAATGAGCAGTTGCACTAATGGCTTGCATTTAATTGACATAACTGGGTAAAGGAAATTAACAGTGTGCCAGAAAAATATTGGATTACCCAATGTCATTAATCCCTTTTTTTAATAAAGAAGCTTTGGAAAACTACTTTTGGGGAAAAAAAAAATTACAGTGTTAGGTTTACTCACTGTTGTTATCAATATAAAATGTCAGCTTCATTGGCCATTATCATTAAATTAGACAGGTACAGAACTCCTGGCAGAAGTGATATTTAGGAGGGTTAGATGGAAAGACCTATTTCTGGCTGTGGAAAGATCAAGTATCATGACAGAGACACAAAAAGGCAGCAGCCTGGTGAACTGGATGATGAACTCTGCACTGTGGGCTATCCCCAGCATTACGAGTGTGACTGCTCACATGGTATCTAGTTAAGCATAGCCTAGGTTTTACTTTTGCTTCTGTGGAAAATGGTAGTTCAAGTGTTATTGATCCCATAATATAGATGTCTATCTGAAGCACAGGATGTCTTCTGGGAAGTGTGGAATCCCGTTTCAAACTCGGCACTAGTGGGGAATCCTGCTGCAAGTGCATTCAAAAATATTTTAGCCCCTATGGTCTGCAAAGTTGCTAAAAGAGTTAGTGGAACATTGTCAAGCAAAGAATTGTATTTTAAAAGTTTTTCTTTAAACAAGATTTATAAAACAGTAAATAATCCATCACAGAACAGATACTTATGTGGCTGGCATTACAGTTATTAAATATATTAAATAAATTTCCTTAAAGAGCATCTATCTATTTAAATATTATTTTTTAAATGCTCTCCCTCTAAATCAGCTCTCAAATATTGCTCATTTTCACTTCCTCTCAGTGCCACAGGTCACACAATCTTTATGTGCAGCATGGTTTTGAGTTTTCTGCCTGATCACCTTAACCGAAATGCACCTCATAAAGGCATGATCTTTCAGCAGATGCGCTTCTCTGTTAAATGGCCTATTTTACATCCCAAGCTTGCTCTTTGGCCTTGCACTTTCTTACGTCTATATGGACATGTGCAAAGCGTTGATCTATTAGAAATAACTCGTTCTGGCACTCTCCATGTCAACACTATATGCTACTATATGCTCAAAGTCTTAGCAAGGTTAAAGTGGTGGATAATTAGAATGTTTACATGTTTACAGTTTATATGTTTACAGTTGGACTCAATGATCTTATAAATCTTTTGCAACCTAAATGATTTTATGATTCCGTGATTCTATATTCCATAAACTGGAAGAAGTTGTTGATGCTGCATTCCCAGCCCAATCCCACTCCTTTAGCTTGCTTCCCATCCATGCCAGGGGGAGGTGAAATACTCCATAATGCAGGGGAGATGCACAGCACTGGCTGTTTCCGGCCATCCTGCTATGAATGCAGTGAAAGTTGAAGTCACTTCCCTGCTAGTAATCTATAAACACAGAGCTACTGCCTGTCACTCACAACCTTACCCATCAGGAAGGACATTTACTCTTAGTTGTAGGAAATGCTGATGCATCTATTAATAGTTGTAATAAATGTGTATTTAACATAGGTAGATGGAGTAAGATCTACCTAAGAAGACACCAAACAGCCTTTATGTGACAGAGCAGATCCAGCGTATGCGACCTGATTTCAGGCAAACTAACTTTGTAAATGAAGTGAAAGGCAGGCAAGGCAAGGATTGTCCACATGGGTTACTACCATGCACCCTCCTCTCCAACACTGCCAGGCTTTCTCCTTACAGATGTAATTTGAGGACCCCTTTGAATTAGGCAAGGTCTCCTTGATCCCAGAGGACAGACAGTAAATGGAGTCACTGGTTATACAGTTGGGAGTGTTTTACGGGAACATGTAGGAGTATGGGCCACCTGACTTAGGGGAAGAAATGCAAAAGAAGGTAAAGCAAATTGTGGCAGGCGAAACTTTCATTCCTCCAGATGTAATACTCAAAAAAGACAGCAAATTTCTTGAATTTATTTTGTTCTATTGCCCCAAATCCGCATTTTACCTGCATTGCATCTGCTATTATTATATTGCAAGATAAAAATTTTGCTTTAAATGTTTATGGGTTGGTTTGTTTTTTTAATTATTTGTACACTGTACTCTTGAAATATCAAGACAAACACTGCTCCAGTTTGATAGGTAGTTCGATTTTTTACAATAAATGATGTCAATATCTAATTCCATTAATTTTTTTAAAAAAATTAAGTAAACTTTAAGCAGAAATATTTAAAAACTTTTTCTTTCTAATTTATAATTATTTTTAATTTTAAAAATAACACTCGTGCTTGTGATGTTTTTAGACCACTCAAGGTAAAAAAAAAAGAAAGATTTTTGGTGCTTTCATAAAAAAATTGAAACTGAAATAATTATTGTTTACAACACACAATGTCAGTAACAATTACTTTTTTCCATAAGCATTCATCTTGATTGAAACGTGTTAGATGTTATTCTGAGATATGGTATTTGAAAAAAAGGTGATGAGTGTGGTGGTTATTACAATATCAGACCAAAGATTCAGATGCCTAAAAAACTGCAATATGGTTCTAGGAGATGAAACATTAAAACTATCTCATTAGTAAGGCCCTCATTAGATGAAATCTTTGACTGCTGAGGATTTCCTTTCTATGTTGTTGCATTTAGGAAGAAATTTTTCATTGTCTGAGTTATTAAAATGCAGGTTCTCAGCAGTCCACAGTACAAAATTCCATCTATTTGTGCCAATGTGGATGAAGTCTACATCACAAAGTCTCTTTCATCATGCAAATTAACATTTAAAAAACTCACCTTTTTTCTCTTCAGTATGTCAAAGGCCATACCTCCATGTACTCTAACGTGTAGACAAATTTTGCACAATTACAATTTGGTAAGTATGCATTCTTGTTAAAAATACTGCTTACTCAAAGCAGCCTTCTTACTTGGACTGCTGCTTACTTGATCCAAAATAAATATATCCTAACTCATGACAATCTCACAGTGTATGATTTATAACAGTATCAAATGGATAAAAAAAACCCGCCACTGTTTTGATTTGATTACAGGTCTTGATGTTTTCAAACAAAAAACCCCAAGCCCTGCTCCATATTTGCTAATTATGCTCTGAGCATGCTTTGTCCAGTTTACTAACTTTCACGTTTCCTGGGCTAATAAGAAAGGCCAGAGTCAGGCATTGATTATAATAAGTATTTTGCAAACAACCCTGTATTTGAAAGGCAGTCAGAATGCGAAACAACCTACAAGAACATGAGGTTAATGCATCAGATTAAAACTGGGAAAAAAGTTGAAAACTCTACAAGTGACTAACTCAAGCAGAAGCTGAAACAGGCTTCTTGGCTTCTTTTGTATCATGTAATCTGTATCACTAATAAATAAGTACAAGGAGATCTTTAAGGACAATTTCTTTTTTATTTATCAGGCTAGAACATTTGTAAAGCATTGCTTTGACTTTTTCCCCTATTTGGCACTTTCAAAATATAAGTAATCACAATCCTGGTCTTATTTTACTGGAAGGCTGATGAAAAGATATGTTATGTGTATTTATTCTGAGCACTGACATTTGAATGAGAAAGGATATAGGGGTGCAATTTTTTTTTTGTTAAATATCCAGTGAATAGGGAATGGGGTTTTTAATATATCCAGTAAACAATTAAGAGATAAACTAAAAGCCTCTCTCTCTTGAGGTTTCTTGAATTTGACTTCCTCGAGTTTCCTCTGCCACTATTTCTCCCACTCCCCATTCAGCAGAAAAGACACCGAAAGATCCTCTAAAATTCTCCCTTCCATTGGTGAGGTCAATGCATAAAACCTTCTACCAGTACAGATATAATGTGATTTTGCTTTGACATAATTTGGGTAGCAAACCCCATTCAATAAGACAGGATTATAGAGACACAGGGCACTTCTGAGACCCAGAGAGCTTATTGATTCCTCCATACTTACACATGGAGCTTGACTGTGTGCTACCATACCTAAAATTGGTAGACTTTTTGGGCTAAGCTCAGGCGTACTCTATGCCACAGACACAACACAAAGCCAGTGATAATGAGGTGGCCTCTTCCCCGCAGAGGTCTCTAATCTAGCAATAAATCACTTTTTAGTCAGGAAATAACATAAAAGAAACTACTCAATTAAGAAGACATCAGAGGCACTTTGACATACAGCAGGCATATAGCTTTAAACGTAAGATTAGAAGATATTTAGGACTGTACAGAGCAGAAATGTCACAATCAGAAGAAAATTCAGAGAGAATCAAAAAGTTGTATAGTTTAATCCACGTTTGCAGACAAAGGTGTAAGTAACAACTTTGACATCACTGAGTGTGTGCTTAATTCCATGCATGCAACTGTTAAGGTCTTAATGGTCTTATAGATAAGTCTAGGCTAAACTGTCAGCAAATTAAGTCAAGCAACTTACATGTTTAAATTTCTGTGTATTAATGAGCAAAATGATCAGAAACATTGACTGAGCCTTCAGTGGCTCTCTGGCATATGGCTATGTGGTATTTTGACACCTCCATGCAGAGTAATGAGGGTGAACTGGGGAAAGCTGGGAAAACCTTTCCCATACCCTCCTGCACACAAGAGGGACCATACTGCTGCAAATGGAGAGGGTGAAAGTGAAAATGGATAGCCAGGTACCAATTTCAGCAGAAATGCTCAAATACTGTAAAACTGTCCCATATCTCTCTGTTCTGTATTTTGCATTAGAAGAGGTGCCAAGAGGGCATACACATGCTTTTCCATACAAATATCTGCTCCTACTCCTCCAGAAACACTAGGTGGCCCATGTACTTCTGCCATATTTAATTCTGAGGAGCAACAATCAGTTAAAAGATAACTTGTCAGTGATTGACCACCTTTTGTGTGAGACTAGGAAATAGGAGACCTCACACTTTTACAAGATTTAGGTATTGACTACCACTGTTAGACCAGCAAAGAGCACAGATCCTCAATCTTCAGCAGAGTAGAGTTAGAAAGTCCAGTGCAACCTAGAAACCTGTTTCCACAACAACTGTGTATCTGCTTTTAACACACAACCAGGCTCTGAACAATGCTGGATGAATAATAACTATATGAAAATGAAAACTAGCGTCCTCTAAAGAGGGAGGATAAAGCGTGCAAGATGCAAAATCACAGTCAATGTGTAACAAAACTAGCCTTGGCTGTCTCATCAAAATCCCACTGCAAATTCAAAGCTTGTTTTGCTGTATTTACTGAAGAATATGCCTTTCACTATACTGTATGCAAGGCATCTACACACAGTAAACTTATTTCTGAGATAGTCCTCATTCCTCAGCAACAAACCTCTGTACAAGTATTTTTTCTTCTGAAATGTAGGGCTGAAATTGTAGCTGTTCACTTTTTTTTCCCAAGACAGACTTTCAAAAATGTGCTGGAAATTCAATGCTGTGTCAGATGACTTTAAAGGTTTTTCCAGCTCTTTCCATTTCCATGCAATAATACATTAATAATTTCTTTCAAGATAAGATCAAATGCGGTTAGAAGCTAAAATTCTGTGTTTAAATTAACCCTGACCTCCTTCTCTTTTTGTCTTCAAATAGTCTGCCAAATTCTTCTGACTGTCATACATTTAAAGGTCCATTTGTCATCAGTATAAAGTGACATAACCATGAATTTGTACTGTGTTTTTCTTCTCTCTTAAAGGAGACAATAGAATATTCTGGTGCCAACAAGAATGTGCATGCGACACGAGAGGAAGGGTAAAGCTTATCTATATAAGACAACTAAGAAAAATTCTTTTTCAACAGATTGAAGGCCCTTATGTCAACTGGAGGTGCCAAGGCTTTGTAGCATTTTTTCCCTAAATTTTTTGTTAAGATTAGTCTATTTTCCTTTCTATAAGCCTAAAAAAATTTTATAGCTTTTAAAGTTTTTTCTTATTCTATTATTTCTTTTTTCTTAGATGCTGTTAAGCAGGAATTATCTAAGGTTTTGTGGAAAGATTCCTAGAAACCTCAGACATGTTTGTTAATGAGATGTTACAGCTTACTTGAAGAAAGTGGCATTTACAATGTTAAACAATCTTCTTTTGCCCCAAATGTTCTTTGTTATACTGGAAGTAGAGAGCAATATATATGAAGGAAAGAGTTAAAAATTATGATTAAAACCCTTTACTCTGCATTGCTTAGTTTTTGCCCTTATGCTTTCAACAGATTGCCACTTAAGTGAAGAAAGAACACAAACCCAGCCCCTTCCTCAACCCTTTCTCATAGCTGTATCAGGAAAAGGGCTGAAGGTACAATTTGCCATGTAGTTTAAAAGGTCAGTCCCAGTATCAGGCATCCTGGGTAAGAGGCTAGAAGAAACATATCCCAAGGGAACTGTCGAGTTCATATATAGCAGATAGCTGAAGCCAAATGCAATGAGAGATGTATACTTAAAATGAACATTTTCAGGTATAAGAGAAAACCTTTATGTTATCAAGCTTTCTGGTGAAAAGTTGTGTGTGTCCATGACAGTAGAAGTGGCAAAGGTTTCTACATAAAGTAGAAATGTCTTGTTGGATTTAAATAGCCTGTTCAGACCCTACAGGTGAAAAATGAAAATAGAAAAATGTATTTAGATAAAGATCAGATGTTTCTAGACCTTGAGTGCATAAAATTTGAGGCCAAAAGAAATAATTTTGCATGACACATTTCTAACTTGCAGGGCAGCTATTTGAAGCTCTGGAACCTGATCAATAAACTAAATTAAAATCAGGTATAACTGAAAGAAAAATAACTGACTCTCATTTCAGCTACTACAGATAATTTAGTGATGCTGTGAAAATAATGCCACTTGATAGGAGCAATAAGTGTGCTAGGTACAGTGCTGTTAAATCATATTTAACACTCAGAAAAACCCATGTTCCTGAAGCAGCCTCTCTGCCCACTGTTATTATCCATATCCTAAACAAAAGGCTCATTTAGAATGCCAAAAACGAATCAGAAATATAGTTGAGAATGCATAATAACATGGTATTGAAAGCTAATAGACAATACCCTTATGAGGCAGAACTGGTCAAGAACAGCACTGATGCTGCAATTAGTTATTGAAAGGGATCTGTAGTATTCATCATATAAAAGGAAATAGAGTAAATTGCCTCTTTTTCTTGCTGCCTTATATCTATTTTAAACTTAAAAGACACTTCAAAGACCCACAGATCTCCAAAAGAAAATATCCCAACCTGGTCTCTTTGCATGGAAAATGTGAAACTATCAAGAGGGGAAACCTCAAAAATTTATTCCTGTTTTCAGACAGATTCTGTCTATAACTTATCCTGGCAACAAAAATAAGCTTCTCCTGGGACTGCAGTGGGAAAATCCCACACTCCATCTCCCCTCTCCCTCCCCATCCATTTCTGTCCTCTGTCTCTGACAGGAGAAGGGCTGAGCCTTCATCTTGGTCAGAAAGAAAAGTGGTTTCACTGAACCAAGGTAGACTCAACATTCCCCTCATATTCTGCCACAGCTCAACTTCAAGGCAGCTCCTACACAAGCTGGGGCTAACCTCAATTCCCTAAGAGTGTGCTAGAAAGGGTGTGAGCAGAGATGCCTGAAAAAACTTTTTTTTTTTTTTCTGAGGGGCAGCACTTCATCAACACAAGAATATATTCCTCACCACTTGCATGGTACATCAAATATGCCTGTATACTCCCTGTATCCAAAGTCAAGGTTATTTCTTACGGAGAATTTTATTGTATTATTCAAAGTGATATTTACCTTATTTAATAGAGAAGCAAAAAAAGAAAAAAAGAGAAAAAGGACAAAAGGGAGAAAAGAGAAAAGAGAGAAGATCAAAGCTGAGCAAATCTCCCTTGGGACATCATTTAAGTAAAACAAAATACCCTTGCCCTTTTTTGCCTCCTTTAAAATAAAAGTGGGACTATAAATCTACTTTCTGATCAGTTCTAGATGGGAAACTTTGAGTGACTGTAAGCCCTGGTACAGCACAAATCACAGTAAAGACTCCTTGTCAAAGCAGATAAGGACAGTGCCTTTCAGAAGACTCAAAACTGCTGCCAAAGGTGGGCACAATGATCATCTTGACAGTGGGAACAGAAAGATGGAGGAGCAAAGCTGTGTATGGTGCAGCAGCAAAATGGGAACAGGAGACCTTGTGACAGCCTGAAGGCAAAGTGCTTCAGAGCAGCACCCTATCTCAAATGAGAAAAGCGCATGACCCTTTCAAGCCCATGGCTGGACTCTTCATCCAGTGCCAAGGTCTTCCCCGGGAGCACCATACACACATCCAGCTCCTCACTCACCTTGCCTCACTCACCCTGACCCAGGAGTAAAGCACTGAGAAGGCATTAGCAGATGCTATTTCACTTACAACATGGTCATTTGTTTTTGCAGGAGCACAGCTCTTTGTTTTCTTTCTCTTCTTGATGGTACCTGGGAAGCCCAGAAGTCCTTTCGCAGAAGAATTTGAGTCCTTTGAGATTCATTACTGCCATGTGTCCTGTATGGCAAAGCTTAGAAAGTCCATGAAATGAGGTAGAAGTAAAGTATTATTCATCAAAAAAAGGGAGGACTGAGTGAAAACAGAAACCATAATTTATGAAGTTAATTTATCCCACAATACTTTCCATATGCTTACGCTCAAGGAGAGATTTACAGCATTGTGTGCAGTCTTATCATTACTTAAGTACTGACTCTGAATGCTCATAACATAATTTCATTGAAATTGCTGCTGTCTTTCACTGGCCTTTTTCTGTTCTTCCCCATCCACTTTTAAGCCACAGCATTCCTCTCCCACGTCGGTTCCTCACTCCAGCTCATAGGTGATGTGGGTGGCGGGAAGGAGAACGTGGCTGCCTTACCTGCAGGGCTGCACGTCCTGAAACAGGCCAGGCAGTGATGCTGGGGGGCTGCAGTCGTGCTTGAGGTGCTGTATGTTGGTACACAGAGGGCTGAAAAAGGAGCAAGGCTTAGCTGGAACATTGAACTGAGAAGCAAAAATTTCTGTACACCATCTCTCAACGCACTGACTGCTGTCTCAGCTGGGTGGTCAGACCAAGCCTTCCTCTCACCTCATCTCACAAAAACTGCAGCAAGCCTCCTTGGCATGTGGAGGTTTGACACTGAAAATCTTCTCTTTATTTCTGGGGGAAAAGGAATTTGTAGCATGCAAAACCCCTTTGAGATCTGCTGTGCAGCTGGGAACTAGCTGTGACACAGTTAATGCCCACTAAAACACATGTGGTATGTTAAAATTTTAGCAGTGCTCTTGGTGTTTGGTGTGAGAACGAGAATTTCTGCATGAAAATAGGGCATGCTACATCAGTGATGAAAAAAAGGAGGGGGGACATCAGGGTAACTTAGTCCTTACATATCAAGCTGGTCTCTGACAAGGTCTGGGCCTAACCCCTGGCATGGAAGGGAGGTGCTAGGACATGCTCAGCAGTTTTAAAGAGGAAGAGAAGATGTAGGAGGAAGGGTGATATGCTGTGAACAGAAAGGTGTGTCATGGGTGATGTCTGAGCAGGACCCTCATGGCAGCTACTGGTGCAGGTGGAATAAGTGGATTATGTTGTATATGACTGGTTCCCACAGGTAAGTGGCAATGCAGAAGCTACAGATGGATCCACCAAGAAAGGAAAGAAGGATGAGTAAACTGCTTGCAAAACTGGCATTTTTCACTAGTACAGCAGCCTAGCTGCACATTTAATCCCAGCACTGAAAGAAAGCTGTCTTGCCTTGGCTCTACTGCTAGTCCAATGCCTCTGTCTCATACCCTCCCTCAATTTGGATCACAGTTTCATTGCTTTTCTCCTTCATGGATTTAAGCAGGTCTAATCAGTCTCAGACAACACTCCAGCAACTTTCAGGATCCTGGCACCTTGCCAAAGTCAGCTCTTCAAGAAGGTGGCAAATGGCAGGTGCACTGAATCTTCTCGTCATTACAAAGCCATGGATTTTGTCCCTCTCTTAGGACCAGGAAGACAGAGCATGTGTAAGAACTCCCTGAGCCTGACAGTGTTCTTTAAAAAGGCTACAGAACAACAGAGAGCCATGTGAAGCATACACCAGGTTCAAGAACAGTGCTTCATCATCCTGCTACTGGCCACGGCCCTACATACAAGTGGTGGGAATACAGAAGTCAAGTATGGGATAATTTGCCACAGGTAAGCCCCTAAGGGCTTGACTTCTAAAAGAGAAGCTAGCAAGACCATGGTTCTCCACAAGCCTAGATATTTCAATATTGCTAAACCTGTGGGCACAGTGACACCCAGTGGAAGGGACTTCTGTAGCCTGGCTGTGCTGTGCTACAGACACCTTTTCCTCTCCTCCACGTGCTGCTCTGCCTCACCGCATTTCCAGAGACTGTCACAGCAGCCAGCAGCAAAAGCAAACCTCCCAGCCCTGAAAATAAAGGTTTCTCTGTACATTCACAAGCTGCAAATATTCCACTAGGGCTCCATATGGAAAGGTTTGTATATGAAAAAATCTTGTTACTGCAGGGATGAATCTTCCAGATTACAAGATGCATTTTCCTCTCACAGTGTTCCTGGGAAATAATGATGTGCTCTCATACTTGTCCTGAAAACGGATACTGGATCACCGGCAGTCTGTGCAACTTGCTTACCCAAGGGGCCAACAGCAGAAGAGACACTGCACTCACCTGCACAGTGCTTTCCCCTTTAAGCCATATTTCCTCCTTGTTTTCTATGCTGATGTGAATAAAGGCAGTGCTGTTGGGCCAGGTTTGTGCTGTATGGACGCTGACCTGCTGCAGGACCCAGAGCAGTGCAACTCCTCTGTGTGCTCCCAGTGCTTGCTGATGGAGTGGTGCTCCAGTTTGACTACCCACTTGGGAAATGTACAGCTCATCCCCTTGCTTGCAAATTAATTCCTCTGGTGCTCACATGCTCATCTCCTCCACCTCGTGCAGGGGTGCTCAGAAAAGATCTGGTTGGGGTTTGGTACTGTCTCTTTTTACAGCTCCTTCCTTTTCCTAGGCTAGAGTCTTCATTATATGGCAGGTAGCCTGATGCATTAAGCATTTTAGTCCCATGTTCTACTCCCATCAGACTTTTTCCCTCACTCTCATCCTCCTGAAGTGACTTGTTGCCATTCCTGATTTGCACCCCAAAGCCTCTCATCCCAGTGGTCTGCAGTGGGAAGCATGAAGCAGGCAACCTCAGGATGCGAGGGGAGCTCAGTGCTGCATGGGAACATGTCTCTGAAACAACCCTCCATCAGTACAAACCCACCTGCGTGTGGTCCCAGGGATGTGACACCTGTCTGCCTGCCTAGCCCAGCCTCACACCACCTGCTCCTGCTCCGCACAAAAAAGCACAGGAGAGGGTGGATGCCTCTGGGGCAAAGAGCCTCTAGCTAGTGCCATAGGACTAAAGCAGAGCGAGTAGGTCCTGGCAACACTGGATGAAGCCTGGTGGGTCGATTGCCATGGAAACATGCTGAAGAAGAGAGATGGTAGCAGTGGGAATAGAGAACATACATAGTCATGCGACTGCCAGGGAGGGGATTTCCTCCTCAGCCCATGTGTGGGGTGTGTGAGCGGTGTGGTGCGACAGCACTTGCAGTTTCTCCTCCCATCTGTGCCAGAAAATACATTGTGAGGTGAAACTTCCAGCTCTCTTCATTTATTTAGATTTTTCATTCTTCCTGATTTCAGCATTATCTCTGGAGACTATGAGGAGTAAACTCGAAGGATGCCTCAGTGCTGCTTCCAGGTAGAAAGAGAGGCATTAGGGAAGGTGCTTTCTTTGAAACTGTGACAACACTCCTGCCCCAAGCATGGTGTGTTGGTACCTACATCAAGCTGTTAGGCTCAAGCACTGTAAATCAGCAAATTAAAATGCAGCAGAAGTAGCCAGGGGCAGGATATTGTGCTGTGCATGTGTTGTGCACACATGGCTGCACGCAGAAATAGCACCAGTGCAGGGCGTGCTTTTAAGTGCTGCATTACCTGTTCAATAAACAAGATCTAAACTATGCAGTATGTAAGCTTTCACATTTTGCAAGGATTTGTGTCCTGGCCACCTACAGACCTGTGAACGGCGCTATACATGTGCTCTGTGCTAGCCTTCTGTGTATCACCTGTCTGTTCAAAGTCCCAGTACGGTCTAGGAGCTTTTGGTCCATGTTAGAGATGAGGAAGAAGGAATTAATGAACTTAAGGAAAAAATCTAATATGTGCTCAACAAAATCTGCATATCATCTGCTTCTTCCCTCTAGTCAAGAAAGACAGAGTAAAGGCCAGAGTTTTCTAGTCCATCACTGGGGAGACAGAAGTAGTGTACTGATGGGGAGGAGAGGAAACTAGTGCTTCAAAGAGAGGTTTCCCACTCACCTCATTCATCTTTCAGGAGTAACCTGTGAGGGCTGGGCGGGGCAGCCACCACCACTGTAGAGGTAATAGAAGTTGGAGGAAGTATCAACCCACTTGTGGACTCCGTCCCCAGCCTTGCACTCTCTCTGCTTCTCCTGCTCCTTTCTTGTGTCTTTGAGCAAGCACTCCAAAAGGAGTCACTGAGCAACACACTGCATTTCATTGTGGGGTCCAAAATCAACCAATAGGCTTTTTCATATCCATAAACTTGCCCTAACCTCCCTCTAAGACTGCAGTGCTGGAGTTTCAGGGGGACAGAGCTCAGGAGGAGTCCCACCACATGAGGTTTGGTGGAACACCCCACCACAACAGAGGTGATGTCAATATCCAGTGCTAAATTCTCTGGAGCCTGATGCATGTAGAGCCACATGAGGAGCTTGGTTGCTCTGTCTGCAGTAGGGAACAAAAATATGCCAGCAGCCTGTGCTGCCCAGAAAAGGTTTTATTCTAGATGGGACAGGAGCTCAGACCATCCATCTGTACTGCTATGGCACTGCGTTTGGCAGTGCAGTGAAGTGATGTCCTTCTCAATGAACCTCATGCTAGCATGTCATTAGGACTTTAAGCTGCAACCAGTGGGTTGTTAATGATTTCTTCCAGGTCCTGCAATGTTTGTTGAGGGCAAATTTATTATTTTAATTCGTGGATTATCACAAAGGTAGAGCCTTTTTACCAGTGCAACTTCTGGTATCACCTGTGTCTTGGTTTAAAGACAAATATTGGGGCAGAAACTCCAATAAATGAACTCCTGTCCCTTTTATCCTCATGAAAAGACAAAGTAAGTTTGAACAAGATTTGAACAGAAATTTGGCCCGGTGTTAATGAGCCCTGCTATCAAGGAGGTTGTAAATGGTGCTCAAACATTCAGGCATTTACATGTAAAGACACTACGTCCCTAAACCAAAAAGAAACTATACTAAAATATTCATGCGAGTGAATAATTCTCAAAGCAATGCTAAATACATCTTTTCAAAGTACAAAGCCTGCAAGAACTACGGTATTAAGAATGATGCTGATTAACAATAATTAGTATCTATAGCCAATTTACAGAAAATTATTATTTAATCCTCATAATAACTGTCATTGGTTATGTGATTAACATTACTTTGTTACAGTCCACATATTTAACATTCTTTTTGCGGTAATTCCCTTGAGGGAAAGCAAGGGTGTTTCTCCACCTGATTAAACACTCTAAAACCCATAAAAATCACCTTCCTCATCCAGAACACTTAAGGCAAAGAGATTTGCCGAGCTACTCAGAAAGACTGAAAAAGTCCAGCTAGACAGTCTTCCAAGGTTAGTAGAAATAGATATGATGGACTGCCTCAGCTCCTCTGACACTGATACATGCTGTTCCCTGACGGCATGAATAGACACCTTCAGTTGTCACCTCCCCACCCTCTTTCAAGATATTCTGGCTAAAAATGTTCCCTTACCTAGTCCTGTCTATGTGGAGAGCATGGAGGGCAAAACCAGTGCACATTTCTTTCAGTCTGGAGCACTGCACATCGGTTGATCATGTGCAGTTGTACTTAAGCAACTGCCTTTTTTTTAACAGTGCTTGTGATTTTATTGTTTTCCCCATTTCTGAATGACTGTCAACATGCTAGCATGATGGAAAAGTTAGAGATTTTAAATGTAAGCAATCGGAGAAGACAGCAAATAAGACCATCCTTCTAAAGATATCCAAACCTTGACCTCTCAGCAGCTTTTCAGAGCTCATGGGAAGATACCAGAGCCAGAGTACAAGCATGCTCTGTCAAAGCCTCTGGTGCTCTGTGACTCCTTCTGCTGAGCCACGATGAACTCTGTTCTTATTTTCTCCTTCTTTGCTCTTTTCAAAGTGCTTCAAAAATCAATTTTCAAACCACTGTGCCACACATTCCTACTGTTTTCTTTTTTTCTTTCAAACACAGCTTGAGGGATGACAGCCAGAAAGTACACAAATGAAATCCATGATAAAGGAACAGATACGTACATATGCATGTTTATATGTATTGTTTACAGAAAAGTATGCATACATATTTGTTTCTGTTTATTTAAATAATAACTGATACCTTGTAATCTGTAATTCATTTACAGAAATTTGCCATCATAGCTCTGTTTGTTTGTTTTGATAATGATTTCTCCTACCTGCATATCAAACAACCTTTGGCTGTTTCCCACGCATTTCAGAGCTGACTTGAATGAATGACATACCTCTAGGGGTTTTGTGCTGCAAGAAGTGCTGGGCTAGTCTTTGGAAAGGTTGGAGGGGTGAGATGGGTAGCTGGCCAAGGATTTTATGACTATGACTCTTTGGTATGGACAGTAATCACATCATTAATCAAAGCTAATGAGTGCAACCACAGATGCTTAGAAGCAAGGACAACCGATTCCCTATCTGAGGATCTAATTGAATTGCTTTCCAACTCAACACTAAAGAAGATATTATATTGCAATCTGAGTGTTTGGGCATCTTCATCTGAAAAAGGGGGGATCAAGGTGGTCTCTTCGAAGACACCAAGTCTTGCAGGAGCGGCTGAGCAGCAGCATACTGTCCAGAGATGAAGGGGCTGGCAGCACTGGGAAGTAGAGTGAGATGGACGACTGTTTCCTCCTGCTCTAGTGCAACCTGCCTTCCTGCCCTTAGGCATCTGTGTCCATTTGCTCTCTTTTCCCCACACCACCCTGCCTGCACTCACTGTCTCTGCCTCTGAAAGGATTCATGGTAAGGCACCGGCAACAAAATTGCTGTGAGGGTTGTGCAGAATCTCAATAATGTGCCTTATCTCTCAGTTGGTTGCGCCTTTACCAAAAATGCCTGTTGCCATGCCACCGAAATAGGCTGCAGGAAGAGGAGAGGCAGGAGCAGGGTGAGCAGAGGGCACAGCACAGCATGCACCCAGTGAGGAGATGAGTCAACAAATGTTGCGTAAGAGCAGGGGTGGATATGGCATGAAGGAAAAAAGAGTAAACATGCTAGAGCTGTGAGATTTCTTTGAAAAATTGAACATCCAGCTGCTTTACCAGCCCTTGGCTGTCATCACCTGCGGTTACTAAGGGAAATAAGTGGAGTCAGTGGGGTGGCAGCCCTTTGCCATTTCACCCTACTTCACAAAAAGAAGCAGGCCCATGGCTTCCAGAAATTCAGACCAGTGCAGCTTAAGATGAAGTGAGTAGGAAAGATTTTTCAACTAAATGTGGGACTGAGGGAAGGCATTTTGTACCCCTTTTCTGGCAGGAAAGAGGAAACAAAGGCTCAAGCATTGCTCCATGAACATCAGCCTGGAAGCTGATGCTAGATGTCTGCAAACTGCTCCATGTGCCTTATTTAGGGCAAGAGGGAGAGCCTCAGTGGGCTCCACTTGTAATTTGGGACCTTTTAAATTTGGGTCTGACCATCTGGAGGACATGGGGCTAGAGATGATAATCCACATGTCTAAAGGCAGAGATCAGGAGAAAGGAGGTGTTTGGAGTCCCCACAAGCAAACTGATCCATGATTTCTGAGGTGGTCCATTAATAGCCTGCCTGATGTATTTTCATGAGCCACTTCACTGCTCTGTGCCTCAGTTTTTCTAGGTAGGATTTGTGTTAAATGTCCCAAACCAGACACCCCATACTGTTGGCCATGTGGACAGTCACTGCTTTTTTCTTTCTTTCCATTTGACAGTGATGCTGCATTTGCTGAAAGCTGGAGTCCTTAACCAGGCACATATAATGAGAATACTAACCCCAGTCGTGGAAGGAGTTGGGGAAACAAATACCTGTTTTATCACCTGAGAAGGACTGTAAGGCACAAGCACATCCCTCTTCCCACATCACTTTCTGTCAACTTATCAGCAGACAGAAGGCTGCATGCAGTGGATGACATCAAAGACCAAAGATCAGTGGCTTCAGCAAGGCCAAGGGGATAATTTCTTTTCTGCATGACAGAAGACAATGTCAAATGCCTACTTTGCTTAATGATGTTTTCTTTCATGATAGTCTGGAGACTAAACATGCAGACCTTCCTGAAGGAGGCTGTGGCTGATTGCACACACGGTTGTCCTCAGGGAGAAAATATATGAATTCAGATGGAGAAATGCAACACAGAAGTACAGCATTTATGCTTTGGAGAGGCTCACAAAAGGGATCTTGGAAGTTAGCAGGTCTATTCCCCTGCTGCAAGGCAGAGTCAGTGAAATAAACTGAAAACATTCCTGACTTGAATTCTCATGTCTAATCTGCTCTTAAAAGCCCCCAGTATGTGGAACTCCAGCACTCTTACATTGCGCATTTAAACCTATATCCACCTAATGACAGAAAAGGTATGGACACAGACAGAGAGGAAAAAAGTAATAGCAAAATCTTGGAGTGAAACATCTGGCCTTTTCCATCCATTTTAGGAGGCTGCATTCTGAGATGGAGCCAAAGATTTATAGGCAAAGTCATTGCGAGTCTTTCCACTGAAATTATCAGGCCATTAAGAAGACACTTCTAGAAGTTACCATAGAACTAAAACATTTTAGATTGAAATTGATTTTAACAGTGCTGAATATGACAATGACAGGTATTAATGCAAGTTAGCGAAATAATGTGCCTGTGATGAGTTGAGAATTGCAAAAACTGGTCCTGTACTACTTTCCACAGGATTTTCCAGACCCTTCTGGCTCTGTTTGGCAGCTCCTCTGCATTGATCAGGGCAGAAACATGCTCAAAGACACTCCAGCTCCATGTTTGTACACAGTAAATTCTGACAGTAATTTTAGTAATACAAAGGAAATTCTATGTGTGATTAAGCATTCACACACAGTACACCTGGTGAAATTATGCAGACTTGACACATATTTTGGTAGTTATTTGTGCATTTTTGGAAGGAAAAGAGAGGAAAGGAAATCAGAATTGGACCTGCTTCAAAAATTTCTCATCCCCTCTGAGAAAAGTGGAAATCATTCGTTTTCTGTCTTGCAATGGATATGGATGCAGTGTCATACACAAAGCCTCAGGCAACACATTTCATGGTAAGAATAAAAATAAGTGTCAAACAATTCCAGTTTTGTAAAGGAGCATGTTCTAGGGAGTCTCACAGTATGATCCTGTTTTGCTATTTTCAATATTCAATATTCAATATCAAATTCAGATTTTAAAAGTAGAATATGATAATGGAAATAAAATCAACAAGGAAGGCATGGGGAGAATATTCTAAATTCTAAAAACTTGTTATAAAAACAGCAGCAGCAGATGGATTTGTCCTGAACCTTGGACCTTGACAAGGGACTGATCTGGCACAGGGATGTGGACTAACCTATTTGCCTCTGGATGAGCTGGCTGCACAGGGAGGAGGGAACTTTTTACCACCTTTGGAGGCTCCGCAGCCCCATGCCCATCTCTTCTCTGGATGTGAGGCCACTGCTTTTTCTACTGGTGGGGGCAGAGTGGTCAGAGAAGGAGCATTACAAAGCAATAACATGCAGGAACTATCAGACTGCTGAAAAGCATGTCCCTGGTTACCAACAAAAGCCACTTCCATGTTGAAAAGCTTGCTGAGTCATGAGTTTTCAAGACACCACATAACCTTTGCCCCCACCCCAAAGTTCTTTCTGCCAAGGCCACAGCAGAGGTGGGCTTTTCATTTGAACGAGCTGAGCCAGAGCTGGTGGAGAACCCATAAGGGAGTGTCCTCTGCCTTTGGGTTGGTGGTGCCCAAAGTCCACTGCAGGCCACACAGGAGTGTAATGTGAGAGACTGTTGGCACAGTACCATTTCTTCCCCAACATCAGGTTGTGATGCAGATTGCTAGATTGCTTAGAGGGAGGTCCTACTGACATCAGTAGTCCTATTGACATCTGTATTCCTATTGACTTCAAGGAGGTAAGCATGGGATAAATATCCTCCAGTGCACTATCAGGAGGTGCAGACCTAAAGCATCCTTCTTGTTTGATCTGGGCAAGCATGGGAAAGTGCTTAGCCCTGAGGAAACACCAAAATGGCTTTTTATCAGAGAGATTTATTTTTACTGAAACTGTTGACGTAATATATGATTTGAACATTGAACATTTTATAAAAAATATTAAGGTTTTCTAAACTGTTTTTTATGAAAGCCACATCATACCATACAGATGCGCTCAGGCAGCTACAGAAAAACAAATTAGAGCAAATACCATTATACTCACTCCCCCACAGAAGACTAAATGGAGATTTCTGTGTCTCATAGGCAGTCATAGCAAGTTCTCTCTCTCCAAGGGTGGGACCAAGGGAGACAGAGGAGAAAAACCTGAAGAAAGGTGAAGAAAAAACTGCACGTATCACAAATAGTGCTCTCAGTAAAATGCTGAAATATCGTTCTTACTCAGTGTATCTGTCAGTGCAAATGGCTGAGTTAAAAAACAAGTTCTGTTGATAGAATAGGACCAGCGGTGCTAAGAAAAAAGAGCTGTGGTTCCCAGCCAGAAAAGTAAGTGGCTGTTAAGGACATCTGTGAAAAATGACTGAAGGAACCAGGGTCATATGTGTCAGGATGGCGAGACATGGAGATAATAGGTTTGCAGAAGTATAATTGGCCTTCAGAGGTATTAATGCTGCTGTTGCCACTGCCAGAGAGCAGAACTGGTATATACTTTTTACCAGAATTCTTTCCAGTAACGCTCCAGATTCTTTCAAATTTTGATTTTATATCAGGAAAGAATGAAAACATTTATTTTGTCTTTTTAAAATATACTTCAATTTCAAAAGTAAAGAATGGGGGGGCTTATGCTCAAAAATTAGAGCTTTAAACAATTTTTGTTAAATGCTTTCTTTTTACTGTGCTTTCTTCCGTGTTCTTGCCTCTATTTACTTCTTCCCACAGAAGAGGAGGACCAGAAGAATAAGAAGAGGCTTTTGGGGGAAATTAATGTTCTTGTTTTCTCTTTGTTTCTTCAAAGTGCAAAATGATAGAGAAGTAGAAATGTCCTTAGTTTTGAAAAATCAAAATTAAAATTAAGGTAAATGGATTTTGTATCTTTTTAAAAGAGAAAATTGAACACAAATATTGTTGAAAATTAATTAAGCAGACCTTTTGGTCTAAAAAACCTTGTAGAAAAATTTAAGGCAAATTCAAAAAGGAACATCTGTTACAACATATTTTCTTGAGAAACATCTTTGATTTTCAGTCTGCCAGAAGAAAAGTGGCAAGCTTTGACTACCAGAAGTGTCAGAATTAGAATGAAGTCAATTCCATAGGACCAGTACAGTTGATGCAGAAATCATTACTAACATTAATAATGGAGGACTATTTCTGTAGACTCATTTTTGAAAAATGAGACTAGGTACAGTCCTTTGCTCATGGTGCAGTGATGCCTCTCTTACATACTGCACAGTCTGTTTAAATACTGCTTCTTCTGAATCACCAGAAAATAATTTAAAAAAAAAGACCATTCAACAGCAGGCTTGTACGTTTGCATTTTTTGGCCTTGTCAAAATGAGCTGCTTGTCCACTAGCCTTCAAAATTTTGCACCAGCTGCATTTGCTACAGCTCACTGTCTCACCACAACTCCTTATTGATCCCAACTAGTGCACAGTTTGACTTTGATGTGCTCACTGGAACAACAAAACCTGCAAGTCATGAGCTTATCTCATTCATGAAGCGTGCTTTTAATTTCACTTTTTACTGAGTTCTTGTGTCCCACATTGGTTATCAGACATCCAAAAAGATGTATGCAGAAAGGAGCTCTGTTGGGGAACATGAAGATGAATGGAAACAGTTCCAAGCTTGGAGACAGATATAGAACCCGGAATGAGACGCAATTACACCAAAATGGGCATTTATCTACTGGATATGGCTTTACAATGGACTGGACAGTTTCCCCTGTTATCCCCAGTTTTCCCCAGTTTATTGTTATATGGTTATAGCGCTGTGTATACCCTAGTTGTTGTTTTAAAATCCTATCCTCCATATTATCTCCTTCTTCCCCTCACAGTTTTCCCGCCTAAACCTTGTTGTTCCCCCTGTTTTCCCGCTCCCCTGCACCTGATTGGCCACTAGGTGCTGCAGTGCAGGGAGAGCTACCATTGGCCCATTCCCCCGGTAACACCAAAACTCCTCCTTTCCTTACCCAGTCACCCTACGATGTGTGCCCCTGAGATGTCAATCCTAAACTCCTCCCCTCGCCGGGTTCCACCCCTTTATCCTATCCTATTTAAGTCTCGTGCTCACCTAATAAAGCTGGCATTGCTCCACAAGACCTCTGCTGTGTCAAAGATCCTTATTGCAGTGCCCGGCCCCATTTCCCTTACACCGTGGGCCGTGGCAGACCTCTCTTCCTTACGGGTTGAAATTATTATGGGCTACCTTTTTTTATTTGGTTGGTTTGATTTGTTGTTGTTGGTTGGGTTTTGTTTAATTGTGGTTTATTTTTTTCTGGATGCAGAAGCATAGTTACCTCACAAGCCCATCCTATATGAGTAAATGGTCATTCTCAGGCTGTTTCCTGAGTCTCTCTGCAAAAAAACCCTCAAACTTTAAGGAGTTCAAGTTCTGCTAATGTCAGCAGTCATGATATGAACTGTGCAAAGACAAATCCCAAGGCTATTATTTTGCTTATATTCATCCACTGAATTAGTAAAAGACTGGAGAAACAGAACAAACCATTTGGCTTTCCTTCTGTTTCAGTCCTTTTGCTGCAAGCTTTTCTGTGGGGAGTCAGACCATTAACAGGTATGTCAGTGTCTGTTTCGGAGCAGCCTTGGAGGTGGAATGCCACTGCCTGTGCCTCTCAGTATGTCTGATGTCTCCTACCACCGTTCTGCCTGGCAACACCTCTGTGCTCTTTAGAGACTTTTAAATTGTAGACAAATTTGCTTCCTTTTTAATCTCCACTGTTAGCTTCTGGCAAGAATATCAGCCTATAGTAAAAAAAATCCTGCAAATTTACCTCTAGGTTAGATTTTTCTGTTTTGGTGCTTAAACTCTACAAATAATCTTGCAGTCATTTCTCTTTTTCAGGCCAATTCTATCCATTATCTATCAATGAATCAATATAAAACTTCTTCTATTTAGACTTCTCTTTTACAGCTTTCAGAACTCATGAGAGTTTTTGTTAAGATGCTGCAGTTACTTATTAACCTCTTGCTGATCGACCTATTTTCTGCATAAGTAGATTTACCTCCACAAGTCTTTCACTGATGTATCTTTCAAATCTCTCTTCTTTTAGCTCTTCTCTGATCTGTAGCCCAGTTTTTGACATCTACTAGAACTGTGGCTGCAAGAGCTGGACACACCATTTCCATGGAAAGTGGCCAGTGTGTGAATAGAGGATATACAACCTCTCCCCTCCGATTCACCAGCCTACTTTTGCAATGATAGTAGCCACGTGAAGTCTCATATCAGAGGTGACTACCTCACCTACTCTGGACAGGCTCTTCCTTAGGACAAATTTCTGTTAATTTCCACAACTTACCACTCTGCAACAGAAGAAAAAAAATTCTTTCATATATTCCTCTTTTTTGTTGTTATCATTTTGTCCTACATCTCCCTGTCGTATTTTTTTCTGAAAATAAAGAACTTTTTCAAGCAGTTAGCCCACAGCTTGTCTACTCACGTGTTTGAAAGTATATGGTCAGACCTGTTCATTAGCTGGAGTTAGATGCACAGATAGATTAAACAGATTTTTATACCAGAAAGGTGTTTAATGTTGATCTGTGCACCTCTGTGACACTGCCATACATCTTCAGTTAGCAGAGCCTGCATCAGGCTTGGTAATCGTGGCTGAGTTAGAGGACATTTGGCTCTCAGACACTTCAACTAACAGAAAATGTCCCAGAAAAAAAACACATATGTCTTTTAAATTTACTTCTGTACAGTGTACTCCCTATAATCTCAATTGTTACATCACAGCCATCACTTCTGTTTCAGCACAGCCTGCATTTTAAGAATATGCTCACACTCACCACTTAAGCTCTTCCTGTGCAGATGTGCTGTAACAGATTCATCCTGACTTTACCTCCAGCTAAGCTATACTTTCATGATTAGTTATGCTCACTATTAAAATCTTGACATGTTGTTTGCAGATTTGTGTAATTCTAGCTTCTGGTCGGTAGGTGTTGCTGGGCTTTCATGATCTTGTTTCCTCGACAAGGCAGGAACTACTGTGCTCACGGGCTGAGTGCCTGCAGTCTGGTATTTCACAACTCACCAGAGACTATGATGGATTTTAGCTATCAGCTTAGTTTTTAGGTTATGTCATGAGGAGATCTAGTGCAGGCACTGCTTCTGGGCCGTGTAGCAGGATTCTGTAAAGTATTGCTAGTGTGTGCAAATACATTGGTTTTAAGACCACAAAAGAGCCATACAGTCAAGAAGACTGTTCCTCCAGGCCAAAGGCCATAAGATTTCTTCAGCCATGTCTGTCTCCCAGTGGTTCAACTGTTCCACTTGTCACTGTGTTTAAACAAATGTAGTTTTTCTGGAGACGTTTCCTTGAGACTGGAATAAAAGAAATGAAGGGTCAAGAGTTTCTGCCACTCCTCCAATCCCATTTTTGCTTTGTCCCATAACAAAGGTAGTTGGGCTGTATGTTTTTAAGCAGTCCACACATAAGGTCTTCTGCATTCCTCACCTTCCTCAGAACAGTGATCAATACATACTTCCTATATGCCCATGCTGGAACTACCTCAGTATATGCACCAGTATACTGCATTTGCACACAGCTTGAGCCCAGGCACATCTCCAGGAGTGGGTGTAAACAATTTCCTGTAGGTACCAATGAATAGGCACATATTTGGAGCTGTCAGTGATGTTGTAACCAGATATTTTTGGCAAAGGAGTGGCCTAAACTGGACCTTGAATAATACAAATAAAACCATAGCTTTCCCTTTGTGCATGGGCATGCCCAGTGGAGAAATCCTAGAAGCTGCCCTCAACATCCTGCTATAGCAAAGAGTCCTAAAACAAGTGGCAGAAAAAAGTGGCAGAATGGGAGAAAAAAAAAATCCTGCTAGCATTGTACAACAGTGGTTGCAGGATGATTTAAAATTGGGTTATTTATTGGTTGACTTTTAATTAATATGGTCTTGTATGCTTTACATGTAATGACATTCCATAAAAAAGTATTTGAGTGAATATCTTACAGTAATGGAGCTGATTTTTAGACTTTTATATATATACGTGAGAATAATTTTGTTCTAAAAAGAAAATGACAAAATATCTTTGTCCTTCAAAGTTCAATGTACTTTACACCACATTTTAAACAGAGGAGTTTTTCCATTGATGCAGTCTCAGTAAGTTCACAGAGTTAATCACTAAAATACTCAATCCTCATTCCCCATGTTTGTTAAAAGTAGCATTTATATTATTACTACAGCATTAGATAGTTCCTTCAAACATGGTATGGAATCTATAGCTCACGAATTACAAACACTGCCTGGTTCTTTAGATACCTACATCGTTAATATACACATAATGCAACAAGGATGATAATGATGATGGTAATATTGAATCATATTTATACATTAGCACTACTGCTTCTCTTGTAAGGCCATGGGACCCTGAGGCACAGTAATTAATCCTAACCCCTATAAGAAATTTGTAACAGAGAACTAAATTTGACTCACAGATCTAGGGGTAACCAGGCCCTCTTTTTACCCTTTGATTTTGATAAAGAATGGCTGTGCAGCTGATAAAATGAGGAGAATTCTTTGCCTCTTCAGAAAGGTGAATTTCTTGCCTTTGTTGTAGCTATCACGGAGCACCTTATATCTGCATGTAACTGCAAGTCTCAACCCTTTTTTCTCAGGATCTTGCTTCCAAGACACATTTTTCTCCTCATTTCTGGGGGGAAACTTCTGTGTTCTATGCATGAGGGTGAACAATTCCCAGTAGATTATTATATGCTTGTTTGGAGGGAGACTTCTCTTCTACCAGCACTCAGGACTGCCTTTTTTATACTTCAGATTTGTTAGCTATTGCATGACAGGAGAGTACACACACACACAAATAAAATATGCACAAGTACATGTATTGTGAAATGCCATTATAGACTCTCCCTTCATAAAAAAAGGCATTAGGGGTAAAAGTGATTTTAGCACTGTGTATAAGGACACTATGGGTCATTCTATGAGTCATTAGGGGGCAAAAAGAGGAAAATTTTTTGGAGGTGATGGAACAGGAATGCAGATTAAATACAGGACTCTGAGTACGTGTGTAATTAAGCTTCAGTATACCTGCCAGCTTTTCTTCAATAAGAGAACAGCACATTAGCCAGCCAGTCAGTGACATCCTACTAGCTTTTACTGGCACAGCTTCACCAGCCTGCTCCTGTGTGAAAGGTGGCAAGACTTGCTCTGCAGGGTTATGCCACCACAGAGATGCTGTAAAGAAGTTACTACTTCTGTTAAGAACTAGTACAGGTGTTCAGTTCTTTACTGTATATATATCAAACTTTCTACTCATTACTGCTTATTCCTTTTTTGCCAAGATGTGCAGTTTGGTGGGTCTTCTTCTGGTTTTGGACATCATCTAATTGCTTTACCCTGTTTCTGGTTTGCTCCGGTTTGCAAGGAAAACATCCAAAGTTTTGCTGAAGGACTCCCACAGAGCATAGACAAGAGAGCAGCAGAAATACAGTCATGTCCTGTGGCGGTTTATTAATATAATAAATGAGAACAGACCTGCTTCATTGAGGGGTCAGCTACCGAATCGGTTTATTCGAGACAAACAATAACTTTTATACGCACTCTGAAAGTAAACGTCACAACACGTGATTCTACCAGGCAATCACAACAGAGTACTCCACTGCTCATGTGTGCTGGAGTACCGAGGGGACTTCATTTCCCAGGATGCTCCTCGGGCAACCTTCCTGTAACGTGAACCCCACAATGTCCTTTTGGCACAGGGGTGGGGGGATGCAGTCCAGCCGTTCTACTGTTGCTTCCCGCCCTTTGTATGCTGTGCTTCCAAATCATCCAGGCCTTGTGCTGTGAGTTGCTTTCTTCAGCTCTCTTCGCTTGGTTCGGCTCAGTTCAGTTCATGCCATAGCAAACAGCCAAAAGGACAAGAGCCTCAGCCTATCTTGGCGGAAAAAAAATCTAGCTCAAGATGGTCACGAGGACAGTGATGGATGTACAAACAATGTTGCTCATAAAGATTGAAAACCCTGAAGGTTTAGCGTTTGCAGTGTCTACCATATGGCAAGGCCACGTTTGCAGTGAACTAAATTATTATTCTGACATACAACACCACTTCAGAGTTAGAATTTACATGGATATGTGAGGATCCAAGAAGACTAAAGATAGAAAATCATTATTTGAAGTGGATTGCTATGGAAGTCTCAGGAAATGCAACAAAGTGGAACTGCAGTGTTCATTTTTGGGCAGCTACTCAATGTACTGTGTCCATTAGAAATTATCAAAGATTTACTGAAAGACAATTCACTGAAAATAGTTCAATCAGGGAAAAGCACACATTGGGTTTCCTATGGAGTTGCATTAAAATCAAGGGCAATTTATGCTCACTCGTCCTATTTTCCTACCTGTTTCTGAAACTATATATAAGTTAAGCCTGGGGTATTCTGACAGTATCTTAACATATTGGTCTGAATTTCAGATCTGGTGTGTAGAAACTAGCATAGGAAGACCACGTAAAAGTTTTGCAATGGCTGATAGCAGAGTTATCCATTATGGATGTGAGACATGAGTAATCCATGTTTTTCTGTTTCTGAAGTGTCTTGTGAAGAGCTCTAAGTTGTTTTAATTCTATCATTAAGCACATGTGCACTTGTGAACCAGTTGAAGCCTTTGACTGGTTTGCATCCTTTGACCATTCTTATACAGTACAGTTTCCACTGAAATGATTGAGTTGTTTACATGCACACTGTTTACCATGTGTGATTGTTAATTGTCCTCTTGGAGAGGGAATGCCATTGTTTGTCCTCACTGAAAAATTTAAAAAAATAATTTGGAAAAGTAACTGAAGAGCACTCTTGGCTGTGCATGAATACCTCATTTACATGCAAACAAAGATACTTTTTGGGGAAAAAAAAAACAAACCCAAGCCATTCTCAGTCATTCCGTTAAACAAAAACCTGTTCAAGCCAATGACCAAAATTACCAAGAATCTCAGGGAAAAGTGCAGTTACAGTTGTGCTTTTGCAGGATAGCCTTCTGTACAACAGACTATACCTGCAGCAATAGCTGCCCCAAAGCCACACACAAATACACACTTGTAAGATGAAAGTAAGGTGGAAATATAAACATCACACAACCCTATACCTCTAAGTTACTTTTGAGAGCTACCTTTAGTTCCCTCTGCACCATCTCACTGCATCTGAACCTTGTAGAGCTATCACTCAACAGTCCAGCGTCTGTTTTTCTTGGTTGGTCAGATGTAGACCTGGAAATTACATGCAAGTAGTTTCCATGTGGGACTGAGAGTGATTTCAATACAAGCCCTAAGTATCTAAAGCTTAATGTCTCACACACTTTCTGAGCTACAGGAGCTCCTATATTTTTATTAGCTCATTCTCATGGCTGTTTTTGTTCCCTGACTTAATACTCTGCACAGTTTGGGAAGCAGTCTTGTAACAGGATGATAAACATGTAGGACACTGGAAGGCTAAGGCAGCTACACGAAGAACAGCTTTCCAAGCTTTTGTCCTCTCTAGTGTCCAGCACTTACTCTGACTGCAGTCGATGGAGATAAATGTGTGCAGAATTTGATAGGAGACTTTTCAAGTGAGATTTTTGGTAGTGTTCATCACTGACATTAGACCGAATGGCAAAAGTTCTCATTTCAGCACTGGCTCCCAAAGCCTTACATCTGGGTCTTTACAGAATGCACTTGAAAATCTCCTCTCTAACTCTCATCATTGCCACGGTGTACCCCAGATAAATAACAACAATAGTAAACATCACAGAAGGACTATGAAATTCAGAGACAGTTATTTTTTACTTTGAAGATGTTGGAATTAGCCTAGGAAGTAAGATGGAAATTTCCCATCTTCTGCTGTCACCTACCTGGAGCCTTCTAAGGACAGGGCAAAATCCCAAAGGGATGTCATTTTTTTCTGTATTGTGGAGTTTGTCCAGCAGGCTTGTGGGTGGCTGTAAAACTTGGTTTGAATTCCATGGTTACAAGTAAAGCATCTCAAAGCAGTAAATTGTCTCTCTGGTTCTCTTTCCTTGCTCAACCAGATGGATGGAAAATGAAACAACAACAACAAAAACACCAAAAAACAAACCACTCTTTTCCCAGATGTGCAAAAACAATCTGCAGAGGAGATGGCACAAAATTTACCTGAAAAGATCAGTTTTACCCTGGAACACATCAACATACATGTACTTTCTGCTTTGTAAGGAAACCAAGTCCAGCAGATGGCATTTCCTTCCGTCCCCGGCAAGGTCTCAAGTCTGAGACGTCTGGCTGTGAAAGAAAAGGAAGCTCCTCTAAAATAATCCTAGGTGGGAAGGAAATATATCCAGAATCTGAGTCTAAAGCCCTTTCTAGACCTTCTGTTGGGAAACTGCTGAGAGATGGGCGGTGTCAGGGAAGCTGCAGTACTGCCTAGCAGAGGTCGATTGCAGCACCTTCTCTGATTTCCACCTGCTTTGGCTTGGAGGGATCACCATGGTAGTCCATGTCCTTGTCTGAATCCAGTCTGAACTACTCAGGCTTGTTCTACCTGGGCCTTGCAGCAGAAAAGACTGGCGCATCCCTTCTGCTAATTACTCTTTTAGTAGCAGGTTCACTACCTACACTATCCATTTCTGGAAACAGGTCAAAATGTTAATTACTCTTGTCTAAGAGCTCCAGCGTCTGACCAATCTCTTATTTTTATTCATCCTCACAGAGCAGTTGCAATCTGGGGGATTGCTCATTCCAGCCACTGGCATTAAATGCTGCCGACTCTAAGGCATCTGAGTGTAATGCGAAAGGCTTATACATCAGTCTGTTTTTTCTCAAAGAAGAAAAGTTTTATGGAAATTTACTAACTTTGACCAAGTTTTTCAGCAAGCACATGAGCTAAATGGATCTGAATTGAAAACTGACTTTTTTTTTTTAATGGAATCAGACTAAATGGCAAAATATACAAAATCTGCTTCCTTTCCTTCCAATTAGAAAAAAAATTTGAAGGCTCAAGAACTTTTGTGAAAAGGATCTGTCACCCCAAAGTCACATGCCCTATGCACACATACAGCATGAGAGTAAGCAAAGGTCACTCTGGTGCACAGGGACTTTGCTCCAGCAGTGTCCAGAGGAGGTTGATTTCATTTAATGCAGAGCAATGAGAGTTTGGGGAAAAGCAGCTTTGATACATTTTCCTCACATGGACAACAGCTGAGTCTGGCAGGCTTCAAAGCGCCTGTTAAACGAAACCTTGAAAAATGTTGCATCTAAACATGCTGAATTAAATTGCTAAATGCATATCAGAATTTTCCTGGATGTTTTCATGCAGAATGTTTGATATAGAGCTTGTATTTTACTTGGGAGAGGTAAGAGACAGTGTCTCTACTGATGTAATGCCATCTCAGGAGAAAGAATGGAATGAACTTTTGGCTCCAGAAGCTTTAAAAAAGGAAACACTATTTCTTCAGGTAGTAGAAAACTTCCTTTAACTGCTGGAAATCTTCTGTGTGTTTCTAATACGTAGTTTTAAATTTTTTTGAAAGTATAAATTCAATAAAGCCTGAATTGTGATTAGCAATTCTTGCCTACATCCAGACAGAATAAATTTATGCAAATGTTAAAAGTAGGAGTGACTTCTTCAATAAAAACTAGAAGTATTTAATACATTTTTGTATGTACTTGAATATTCATCTTAATGCATTTTTTTTTCTTAAAACAATTGACTATGTGTTTCAGATATTTGCTGAGATTTTGAATGGCTGCTCAGCAAATTTTAGCTT